>NC_064922.1:222370635-223730635 GCF_023897955.1 Schistocerca gregaria
AATCTACTAATATCAAATACTGGCCTTAATTTGAAGAAGAAATTTCTGAGGATGTACGTCTGGAGTACAGCATTGTATGGTAGTGAAACATGGACTGTGGGAAAACCGGAACAGAAGAGAATCGAAGCATTTGAGATGTGGTGCTATAGACGAATGTTGAAAATTAGATGGACTGATAAGGTAAGGAATGAGGAGGTTCTACGTAGAATCGGAGACGAAAAGAATATGTGGAAAACACTGATAAGGAGAAGGGACAGGATGATAGGACATCCGATAAGACATGAGGGAATGACTTTCATGGTACTAGAGGAAGCTGTAGAGGACAAAAACTGTAGAGGAAGACAGAGATTGGAATACGTCAAGCAAATAGTTGAGGACGTAGGTTGCAAGTGCTACTCTAAGATGAAGAGGTTGGCACAGGAAAGGAATTCTTATCGGGCCGCATCAAACCAGTCAGTAGACTGATGACCAAAAAAAAGAATGGTTCGGAGTAGCCCTGACAGGAACACCACTATGTTGAATAATGCCTTTCGTGGAGTCACGTGACGACGTGTTACGATTATAACTGTGCACTACGGGCTGCATGATGCACAACTTCAGTCCCGACGTCCATGGCGAGGTCCGTCTTTGCTACCACGACACCGTACACCGTGGTATATGTGGGACCAAAAATATGCCGAATGGACCACTCAGGATTGGTATCACGTGTCTCGACTTTCTTTCAACCGCACAGTTGTCGAAGACGTGTCTGGAGGCAACCTGCTCAGGCTGAACGCCTTACACTAACTGTACAGCGAGTGCAGCAGGGTGGAGGTTCCCTGCTCTATTGAGGTCGCATTATGTGAGGCGGAATTACACCACAGGTGGTCATGGAAGGCACCGTAACGGCTGTACGATAAGTGAATGCCGTCCTCTGACTGATTGTGCAACCATATCAGCAGCATATTGGTGATGCATTCGTCTTCATGGATGACAATTCGTGTCCCCATCATGCACATCTTGTGAACGACTTCCTTCAGGATAACGAAATCGCTCGACGTGGCCAGCATGTTCTCTGGACATAAATCCTACGAAACTTGCCTCGGATAGGTTGAAAAGTTCAGTGTACGGACGACGTAACCCACCGACAGCACTGAGTGATTTACACCAAATCGCCGTCGAGGAGTAGGACAATAGGGTTAACAGTGTGTTGATGAACTTGCAGATACTATGCCACGACGAATACAGGCATGCATCAATGAAAGAGGACGTGCTAATGGATATTAGAGTTACCGGTGTTTACAGCAATACGGACCAACACCTCTGAAGGTCTTGCTGTATGGTGGTATAACATGCACTGTGTGGATTTTAATGAGCAATAGAAAAGGCGGAAATTATGTTTATATTCATCTGTATGCCAGTTTGCTGTACGGGTTCTGTAACTCTCGGAACCAAGGTGATGCAATGCAGAGATTTGGGGCTCCCTGTCCGACAAGGATAATGAACTACATGGTTCGACATTTGATTCTATATCACTTGGACTTGTTACACACGGATCACCATCATGATTGTACTGCTGATGTACATTGCCCACACAGTCGAGCGTATACGACAACGCACATGCCAATGTCTCAACCTTCAGAAATGTTAATATTTCATCTGACACTTCTTTCTCTCTCTGCGAAATACCTTGTGTTCCTTTCTGATGAGATGTCAACTTCAGCATCTGCTACATGTAATTACATATTTGCTTTGTTTATCTTTGCCTTTGCTCTGCTCTGCATCAACGCATCATTGTGGCACTGTTGTGAGTTACTCATTGACTGAGCAGCTCAACTACACTCCATTGTCTCACGCTATGATCACCACTTGATACTTCTAGTCCCGCCCCCTGCTGCCATTAGCACAGGCCAATGTTATGATAGCATGGTAGAGTATTGCATCCACCACCAAGGGAGCTGTCGCTGGGTGGTGTGGCCCTTCTGTATCAGTGACTGCAACTCATGCGCAGTAGCACTATGAGTGCCCTATATAAGCTTGAGCAGAGAATGTCTTCGTTCCCACCCTCACTCCATCTCCACACCCCCCGCCTCCGTTCCCAACGCAACTTCCACCACGTACCCCTCCCAGATGACGAACTTCGCCCTGACATTTACCCCAACTTCCAACTCTAACCCCATCATCCTCTGCCCTCCTTCTCAGGGCTCTCTCACATCCCCCTCCCTTCTCCTGAGCGGCTTTTCCCTTCTACACCCCCTCTCTTTCCTGTGCTCCCCTTCAGTGTCTCTGCACTCCCTCCTGACTTGTCTTCCCTCTCCATCTCCTCCCCACCAGCGTCCTGCCTCTTGGTGTACCCAGTGACTCCCCTACTCTCTTCATCCCACCGTCTCCCCTGCTGCACCTTTCTCTCCACTGCTTTTCCATCCTCTCCAGCCTCTCCCTTGGCAGCTTCCATCTGACAGTATTATTCTACACTGTGTATGCTCCAAGTTGGCTTAAAGTGTGTTGTTCTGGAGTGTTTTTAATATTGTGCCGACTTTTAACGTGTGCGTGTGCCTTCAGTGTCTTCTTTGTTTTTTAAGAATCGCCAAGAGTGTTTTCAAATCTCATGTCGACTTTTTTAATTGTCCTCCCATGATTATCTCTATGTCAGTGTATTTTTACCTCTGCTATCTCCCCTTACCCTGTTTTATGTCCCGCTTTTTTTATCGCCTTAATGTAACATTTTATTCTTGTATTAATTGTCATGTCACTCGGCTGAAGAGTGCCGGACTGTGCCGCCGCTGACAGCCCCCCCCCCCCCCTGTCCATATGGGGCAGGGGAATGAAATCACAGTTCGGCTCACCTGAAGATCACTGGCAGTTGTCCAGCCGAAATATCGTGCAATGACGCTAACGATTACCGACTGCAAGCCCAAAATCTTTTTGAACAGTATCTGCCTGATTTGCAAGGCCTTACTAGACAGTACAGAATGAAATAACCACTGTCAGCCCGCCGATGTGGCCGAGTGGTTCTAGGCGCTTCAGTGCGGAACCGTGCGACCGCTATTGTCTTATTACTATTTACTGCGTTTAGCTTGTTACAGGTTGTCAAGTTCAACTAGTGATATTTTTACTGCCTTGTGGCCCCTAACGCCCCAGTTACCTGCCCTGGGGGTTAGTGTATGTAATGGCGGTGTGTGGTTCCTCTGCTGTCCGGTAAGGCTTGTAGTTTTGACAGCTTTCTTTATTGTAGGCCGTTTGTGATTCTTCTCCTCTCGTGGTAGTGATTCCTTTCCCATTCTGGGCGCTCTAAGCACAGTATTAAGGGGGTGTAGTTCAAATTGGCTCTGAGCACTATGGGACTTAACTTCTGAGGTCATCAGTCCCCTAGAACTTAGAAGCACTTAAACCTAACTAACCTAATGACATCACACATATCCATGCCCGAGGCAGGATTCGAATCAGCTACCGTAGCGGTCGCGCGGTTCCACATTGTAGCGCCTAGAACTGCTCGGCCACCCCAGCAGGCGGGTGCGTAGTGCAGTCATCTGGTTCCGACTTTGGCGTGTTGTTCCCATCTAGAACTTGCTTTATTGGATGTCAGCTAGCTTCAGCAAGATTATCATTAATCATTCGTTAGACTGCCACTAATCTGAGTTACCATCTTGTGAAGTGAATGAAACTCATGGTTTCCTATCTAATCGCTCGCGAGAGTGTTTGTTGCTGGACGTTCTCAGAGGTCGTTTCCTGGATTAATGTCTGTGACCGGTCCTTGTGTTTTATTATTGTATTATTTAACATATAACTTGTAATGCCTAAATTAAAGGTTACGTTAGTCTAGTTAATATTTCCGGTCGCCTTTTGGAATAAATCTAGAAGTGTAAGGGTTGTGTTACAAAGTTGCCATCATCTTATTTCACCTGCTTGGTGGTAAGTTGCTTCTTTATTTTTAATTAACCCTTGCTTGTAATTGCTGTTTTACTGCAGGTTTCTGAATTTTTTTAATAAGTCCCATTCCTGGCTCGTAAGGCCTTCAGCTGCGATTGTGGTCACTTGCCTTGCAAAAATAATTCGATATTTGTAGTTTGGCAGTAAGCCTTAAAACCTTATTTATTGCCATTCCTGGCGTCTCATATCTTTTGCTGCATAAATGGCAACGTACTTTTTAATATTTCAATACCTGTAAGTTGGAATTGCAGCGAGCTCTTAAATATTCTTAATTTATAACCATTCTTGGCGTGTAAGGCCTTCAGCCGTGATCAGAGCGGCTTGTTTTTGTTTAAACACTATCTGTATGTGTATTTTATGGTGATTTACTAAATTGTAACGCACTGAAAACACTATTATTTACACAATTGTGTGGTATTTTCTTTATTTATTGTTGAGTCTGGAATTAACGTTTTAGAAATAAATGTGTAACTGAAAAAGGCAACCAATAATAACTGATTACGGCCCCGCACTCATTCGTAACCGAATATTGCCTTCACTTGAATATCAGGCCACACTGGGCTCTCACATGAGCATTAAAGTTCATTTTCTCCTCTCACATCTTGACTACTTCCCTGCAGGCTCTGTTGATGTAAGTGAAGAGCAGACCGAAAGATTCCAAGACATCAAAGAAATGGAAAGAAGTTATCAAGGAAGATGGAACGTCAACATGATACCAGTCTACTGCTGGACGATAAAAAGAGATGATCTTCAACTAGGACACAGCTATGAAAGCAATAGAAGAAGCTTAGACACAAAGCGAAAGCGTTATTATAGGGACTTATGAGCTTAAAGAGAAATGGAAGTGTACTGGAAATGTAGTTTAGAAAATAATTTATAAATAAAATAAAATTTTATAAAAGAGGAAAAAAGTGGTAAGTTGCTTAAATTTTGTTATTATACCTAAACATAATCCCGTTTTGAGAGAAAACCTGACTTGCTAGAAAAAAATGGATTACATTTTTGAAATCAGTGGTGAAAGGTACATAAAAGCCAGTTCTCAAAATTTCAAACAACTTTAAAAAGATATTTACCTGCAGAGCTGTGTAAGTACTGCCACCTTCAAAAATCACATTGCCCATGAGTTTGTATTTTGCCAACAGTCATTTGGGCAGATACATCTTTGGTCTGATTACGTTCTCGTTGCTTGTATTCGCCATCAACGACGAGATTATGGTCATTCCTTTCAGCGACTCGACAACGACCCATGTGAAGTAAACATGTCTGTCTTCCAACGTGTCGTGGGATGCAGAAGAGATTTCGAGGCTCGTATACCCATCTTTCCTATTTCCGCCTGACCTGACCAGTCTCCAAATGAGTGGTCGTTAAACAAGAACTCTACCACCGTGATGAGGTTGAGGTAACTGAACCTGTTAAAAACCTAGGCTTGGTTTGCTGCCCCGGTAGTGGTGAAAATACATAGTGGCTCCCACTATTCTCTCGCTATATGGAGATTTAAAATCGTCATCGAGTGCTCAGGCATAAGTGCAAAACCAGCATACACAACACCCAGATGCGCTCCTCCAAAACGTATGAGAGGTGAATACTTTTCTAAGATATACAGTGCCGACATGTACACTCCTGGAAATTGAAATAAGAACACCGTGAATTCATTGTCCCAGGAAGGAGAAACTTTATTGACACATTCCTGGGGTCAGATACATCACATGATCACACTGACAGAACCACAGGCACATAGACACAGGCAACAGAGCATACACAATGTCGACACTAGTACATTGTATATCCACCTTTCGCAGCAATGCACCCTGCTATTCTCCCATGGAGACGATCGTAGAGATGCTGGATGTAGTCCTGTGGAACGGCTTGCCATGCCATTTCCACCTGGCGCCTCAGTTGGACCAGCGTTTGTGCTGGACGTGCAGACCCCGTGAGACGACGCTTCATCCAGTCCCAAACATGCTCAATGGGGGACAGATCCGGAGATCTTGCTGGCCAGGGTAGTTGACTTACACCTTCTAGAGCACGCTGGGTGGCACGGGATACATTCGGTCGTGCATTGTCCTGTTGGAACAGCAAGTTCCCTTGCCGGTCTAGGAATGGTAGAAAGATGGGTTCGATGACGGTTTTGATGTACCGTGCACTATTCAGTGTCCCCTCGACGATCACCAGAGGTGTACGGCCAGTGTAGGAGATCGCTCCCCACACCATGATGCCAGGTGTTGGCCCTGTGTGCCTTGGTCGTATGCAATCCTGATTGTGGCGCTCACCTGCAAGGCGCCAAACACGCATACGACCATCATTGGCACCAAGGCAGAAGCGACTCTCATCGCTGAAAACGACACGTCTCCATTCGTCCCTCCATTCACGCCTGTCGCGACACCACTGGAGGCGGGCTGCACGATGTTGGGGCGTGAGCGGAAGACGGCCTAACGGTGTGCGGGACCGTAGCCCATCTTCATGGAAACAGTTGCGAATGGTCCTCGCCGATACCCCAGGAGCAACAGTGTCCCTAATTTGATGGGAAGTGGCGGTGCGGTCCCCTACGGCACTGCGTTGGATCCTACGGTCTTGGCGTGCATCCGTGCGTCGCTACGGTCCGGTCCCAGGTCAACGGGCACGTGCACCTTCCGCCGACCACTGGCGACAACATCGATGTACTGTGGAGACCTCACGCCCCACGTGTTGAGCAATTCGACGGTACGTCCACATGGCCTCCCGCATGCCCACTATACGCCCTCGCTCAAAGTCCGTCAACTGCACATACGGTTCACGTCCACGCTGTCGCGGCATGCTAACAGTGTTAAAGACTGAGATGGAGCTCCGTATGCCAAGGCAGACTGGCTGCCACTGACGGCGGCAGTGCACAAATGCTGCGCAGCTAGCGTCATTCGACGGCCAACACCGCGGTTCCTGGTGTGTCCGCTGTGCCGTGCGTATGATCATTACTTGTACAGCCCTCTCGCAGTGTCGGGATCATGTATGGTGGGTCTGACACACCGGTGTCAATGTGTTCTTTTTTCCATTTCCAGGAGTGTATTTATAGATCCCGCTGGATGAGGTGTCGTCACGCTTCATGGTTATTAACACTCCTTCAAAATTTACAAACAAAAGCGTCTGCCACATGTGATCTCTTCTACACAGAGAGTCTTCAAAAAGTACCTGAAAAAGTTAACCACGGCTATCCTTTCTTGCACTATCTCACTGACATAACTGTCATGGTTACTGCATCTCACAACCCCCAATAAAACGTCTTTATAATAATGGCCCTTCTTACACGAATGCCAGGCGCTTCACTGTACGTCCTCACATTTGTTCAAGAAAGAAATGATCCAGGCCACTTCAACATCAGAGTCATCTCTCCAGCCCACCTCCCCCATAACTGTGCATCTGCTAAACCAACTGCAGAACAAGAACTATCAGTTCAGGAGGACAGGAGTACACTTGCCTGTGATTGCCCTTTCTACCTTCTGAGGCCTATGCTGCTCTCGGAGTTATGCCTTACACTTTTCATCAACATGTTCACGGATACTAGCAATGCATGCTTCTCCGTATGTGCATTGCTGATAGTACAGAGCAACCGGCTGTCGATATGTACATGATGCTGACAACTGCCTCAAATAACGACTCTCAGACTGAAAACGAAGTTTAGCGATTACCTTTCCAGTTAAGAAGTTCCGCAGTTGAGAAGTTCCGTGTTTGAATATTCTGGACTAAGTTTACTCTTATTATGGTCCAAAAACCACTGATAGCATTATTCGGGCGAGTGTCTCTGCTTGCCCTGCAGACACCACGATGTTATGAACAATGGGTGCTTTTCCTCAGCTCCCACAGCCTTAACATTAAATACAATCCCACAGACCAACATACAGATTAGGACGCAGTATCTTGCCTACTCGTGGGACCGGACTTTGCTTTGGACCAACTGGAAATATATACAGCAATAAAAGTTTTGCATCACCCCTGTTCCGAGAACTCCTGAAGATAGAAGTTTACTGTGGATATTGTACCACAGACCTAGTCCCTTAGACTGTTCAGAGATGTCACTAAACCCGCCCAAAGATGTAAACATCTGTACTTGAGCAGCGCCTATTAGACGGAGGAGGTACGACAGCCTATCAGTGCCAGTCAGTCCGCGAGGATGGAGGTACAAGTCTCGCATTGTTTGTAGTTCAATAATGACTAAACGGTCAGTACCGCGGTCGGATCGCGTCAGCATTGTTACTTTTGAACCAGGAAGGACTCCCAACAAGGGAAGTGCCCTGGCGTCTCGGAGTGACCCAAAGCGATGATGTTCAGACATGGAGGAGATATAGAGAGACAGGGTCGTTGACATGCCTCTCTCAGGCTGCCCAAGGGCTACTACGGCAGTTGATGACTGCTACCTACGGATTATGGCTCGGAGGAATCCTGCAACTTCACTCCAGACGTCAACGGCGAGGTCCTCCTTTGCAACCACGACACCGTGCAGTACGGTACAGATGGGCCCTGCAACATGCCGAATGGACCGCTCATAATTGGCGGCGTATTCTATATGCCTTCAACCAGATAATCATCGAAGACCTGTTTGGAGGCAACCCGCTCAGTTTCAACGCCTTAGACACATTACCCAGTGAGTGTAGCAAGTGGAGGTTCCTTTTTGTCTTGGGATGACTTTATGTGGGAGCGACATACGCCGCTGGTAGTCATGGAAGGCACCGTAACGGCTGTACAGTACGTGAAAGCCCTCCTCCGACCGACAGTGCAACCATATCGGCAGCGTATTGGTGAGGCATTCGTCTCCATGGACGACATTTCGCGCCCCTATGACTTCCTTCAGGATAACGACAAGCTCCACTAGAGTGGCCAGTATGTTTTCCAGCCATGAACGCTATCGAATATATCTGGGATAGGTTGAAGAGGACTATTTATGGACGACGTGACCCACGAACCACTCCGAGGGATGCACGTCGAATCGCCTTTGAGGCATGGGTCAATCTGGGGTAACAGTGAATGTGATGCCAATGTGAATAGTATGCCACGACGAATAAAGGCAGGCATCAATGCAAGAGGACGTGCTACTGGGTATAAGAAGTACCAGTCTGTACAGAAATCTGGACGACGACCTTTGAAGATCTTGCCGTATAGTGGTATAGCATGCAATGTAAGGTTTTCATGAGAATTAAAAAGGGCGGAAATGATGTTTACGATTATCTCTATCCCAATTTTCTGTAGAGGTTCCGGAACTCTCGGAATCGAGGTGATGTAAAACTTTTTTTTGATGTTTGGATTATGTTTCCTCACAGTTGTGTTTGGGTAACACAATCTGCAGGCGTTTTCCGTTAGAGTATTTCGAATCGCTGCCAACAAGCGACACCGCCCTATCTTATGGCGCGTTTTCCATCCCGTGGCTGGATCACATATATTTTGAAGACCACCAATCCAGTACTCTGTGCCTGCACTTGCCTCTCCTACGGTCTGTCGACCATCACAATCGCTTCTAGGTGAAGACTCATCATATAATCATCCTGACTGACCTTCAGTATTCGGTTTTACAACCTTTCTATTCTGGACAATTGGGTATGCCACGAATGAAAGTCCTGGCATCTGATAACACCACCTTTGCAGGTCCGAACAAGCACATAGAAGGCATGAGGACCACTCAAGTCTTTCTCCCCCTGGGCCAACCCTCATCGACTCTAGAGTCTTCTGCCCTCTTCTGTGCTCCGTTTCGCTAATTGTCGTGGACGCATATGTTGTCAGCATGGCGTCCACTTCAAATATGTCACAGTTAAAGTGGCTTCGATGTACCATTATGTCAGATAATTGACCACAGTTGAAGACGATGAATATAGAACAATTATGTATCTCAAACTGAATGAAATAGGTATTTAGTGCGCCACTTCACCCTCCCCCTCCCCCTTCCGCCTCACCCTTCCCCTCCCCACAATGGCAAAACTGAGCGTATGGTGCTACATTTAAAGAGCAAATGTAAAATCGATAGGAATCGCCGTAAACACATCTGTGTAGTGACAGCAAACAGCGGATGCTACGACTGATTTGGAGTGTATTCATACCAACCAACACCGTCCACACCTCAATGGCTTAATCAGAACTGGGCAGCCCAAACATGCTCACCTGTCAACTGCACTGGTATAACTGGCTATCCAAAACACAACCGGCAGTTACTAGGGACACTGGAAAGGAGTTCCATATCTAGATATTGCATCAACTACCTCGGACACAGTCGTCGAAATCGTTGCACCTCAGCACGTTGGTTACAGCCTCTATACTTCAGCTGGTGGATTTCAGAGCCAGAGTACCAATCGTGTCGCCGTTTCACCCTCTAATGCATTATCAAGTATGCTTCACATTGTAGATACGCGTTTCAGGGATACGGATCTGGTATCTCAGTCAGGTAATTTTGAAAGCCCGCAAGTGGCCATGGTACTCAGTGTCGTCTACTAGATTACACTGCTACACCTGCGAGCAGTAACATCCCGTCAGCAACACTCGTCGCATAGTGCTGCTCAGACGCGCTCACTTCTCCAGCCAATTAACGCTCGCGACAGCATTATAAAACCAGCTGTGTGGTGTCTGTGCTTGCAGCTGTTTGCACACTGCGCCCTCGTATCGTTCTCATTGCATACCATATGGTGACTCATACATTTTTGCTGTATCTTAGCTTTTCCATTTTGGATCGCTCGTTTGATTCTAATATACTCACGTGGTGTGCCCTTTGTCTGTTTCATCTTGCAGTTGTCATCGTGTTCACACTCGGCGAACGACTGTTGACGATGAGCCGTGTACCGGCTCGTGCTCCACCTTGTGTTTAGATTGCATTGGTTTTCCTTTTCTTCCCCTGACATGTCTGTTTGATATGTTGTCTGTCATTAAGTGGCTGCTTGGTTGTCTTTCCTTCCCTCTGCTATCGATATCTGCGTTCTTGCTTCCGGGAAACCGCTATGGAGGAAGTGAGATGTTTGACCAGTTGTAGCCTCGTGTGTTAGCGCGGAAGTAGGGGGTTTGCATGCAGAGAGTGTGGTGGACACGGAGGAGTAGTGTGGCTCTCCAGCGCGAAGCAGGCGTGGTCGGTTGTACCGAGTCGCCACGTGATGTATGTCAATTGTGTGTAACGAGTTGACGGAAGAGATCACCGCGTGTTGGTTGTATACAGAATCGCCCCGCGAGTAGTTGCTGTTCATTTCGCTTCGATGGGACGTTAACCAGCTCATTTAAATCCTCCGTTTGAACACTGGAGTTTAATCACCTTCTCCCGTCTTGACACCCTTGTCTAAATCCCAGTCATGGCGCGACAGCACCGTATCCTTTTCAACAACATCCGCTCCCTTCCCGCCAACAAGAACCTCTTCCTGCACACCCTTGCCACCCACCGCGTGGACGCCTTCCTCCTCAATGAAACTTTCCTCCAACGCCACCACACCGTCCACACGTCGCCCTACCTCCTTCACCGCTCTGATAATCCCCTCCCGATTGCGCGTGGCGGAGTTTCCATTGGTCACCACCGCAAGATCCCAGTACGGCTCCAGCCTCCCATTCCCGACCCCACCGAACACCTGATCCTTAGTCTCTTCTTCCCTGGCCTTACCGTCACCTGCGCCACCATCTATGTCCGCCCTAACGTCCCTAGCACTATCAGGAAATATGCGTGACAAAATATGGAGATAATAATATCGCATACAACGTAGTGGGAGTTATATGAAAATGTTAGAAGCAGTCACAATCGATATTACTGAAAGTATTGTAAAGTGCTTAAATAAGTTATTGGGAAGGCAAAAGTATGTGTAATCTGAACAGAACAGCTAAATCTCAGGATAAAGTTAAAACCATATGGTGAGACTTGAGTCTGGTCAGCAGCACCAGGTTGGGGACATAATATATATACACACTATGTGATCAAAAGTTCGTCGCACACTCCATCGGCGATGATGGATTTCATTATGGTGTTGGCCCAACCTTAACCTTGACGATAGCTTCCACCCTCGCAGGCCTACGTTCGATCAGGTGCTGGGCAGTTTCTTGGAGAATGGCAGCACTGCACTGAGGAGAAGTATCGATGTCCGTCAGTAAGGCCTGGGACGAAGTCGGAATCCCAAAACATCCTAAACGTGATCTGCGGGAATCTGTGCACGCCAGTCCATTACAGGGATTTTACTGTCGTGTAACCACTGCGCCATAAGCCGTACATTATGGACAGATGCGCGGTCGTGTTGCAATAGCCATCCCTGAATTGCTCTTCAACAATGGGAATCAAGAAGGTGATTAAAACATCAATGTAGGCCCGCGCTGTGATAATGCCACGCAAAACAAAGGGGGCAAGCCCCATCCATGAAAAACGTGACCACACCATTACACCACAGCCTCCGAATTTTACTGTTGGCACTACACACGCTGGCAGATGCAGTTCACCGTGATTTCGACATACCCGCACCCTGCCATCAGACCGCCACACTGTGTACCTTGATTCGTCACTCCACACTACGTTTTTCCACTGTTCAATCGTCCAATGTTTACTCTCCTTGCACCAAGCGTGGCGTCGTTTGGCATTTACCGGCGCGACGTGAGGCTTATGAGAAGCTACTCGACCATGAAATCAAAGTTTTCTCACCTCCCGCCTGTCATTGTACTTACAGTGTACCCTGATGCACTTTGGAATTCCTGTGTTGGTCTGGATAGATGTTTGCCTAATACACATTATGACCCTCTTCAACTGTCAGCTGTCTCTTTTAGTCAACAGACGAGGTCGACCTGTAGGCTTTTGTGCTGTATGTGTCCCTTCAAGTTTCCACTTGACTGCAACATCGGTAACAGTGGAAACAGGGATGTTTAGGAGTCTGGCAATCTCGCTCACAAACGTATGACACACCTGACGACGTTCGAAATCCATGAGTTCCATGGCGCGCTCCATTCTGACCTCTCACGATGTCTACTGAATACTGAATATATAAAATTCACATGTTACACGCTTTCATCAGACCACGCGAAACACTTATAACTACTCGTTTTTTCTGTTCTTCCAGTAATCTTTAATTCGTTCGGTAAAGGCCCTCTTCCTTTCTTCAGTCCACTTTGGTTTCTGGGCTTTACTTGCTGTCTTGTATGACATGACTTCCCATTTGTGTGTTTTGTGTCTACAGACGCTTTTGTCTGTGATATCCGCTGAATCTACCTGTGCTTTTTCAAGATCAGTTTTGACTTGTGCCATCCAAGGCGTAGTGATGTCCGCTGAATCTACCTGTGCTTTTTCAACATCAGTCATCACATGTGCCATCCAAGGCGTAGTGGCTTTGAGCCGCTATATGTATCTCAATATTCTGGTCTGTGGCAGTCTGCTGATGTGGCCGTAAAATTTTAGTCGCCTTTTAATGATGTCTAAATTACACAACGCCTCTGCAGTATCCCTGGAGTGATGCCTTATCCTTCGCATGTAAGTTTTGGTCCAACAATTTTCCTCATAATTTTTTTCCCTCTGTAAGGACCTTTACTAGGCCGCCCTTTGTGTGTAGCGTCAGTGTCTCACGGGCGTATAGCACCTCAGGTATGATTACAGTATTGTAGTGACCAGTTATGATGGAGATCGACAGCCTTTTTTGTCATACGTACGCTGTGTTTAGTATAAGGCTCTCTTTATCTTCATTAACCTGGTGTTCTGCGCGAGTGTTTCCTTTCCTTTTGGTTCGAGCACTTCCCCTAGGTATTTAAAATGCATTACTCAGTTCATTTTGCCTAATTTTGTGTTTAAATTCAATATTTTGAAATTCGTGCAGAATTGGAAGGAGGTCTGCATCCCTACTTTTTATGCGCACCCTTTGAGTACGTCTACCTGCCTGATTGCTGTGGTTTTGCTGCCTGCAAATAGTGTCAGATCGTCCGCACTGGCTTCCAGTATCCTTTTAATTTCAGCTCTTCCTTTCACTCCTAAACGACTTCGTCCAACACTAAGTTGAAGAGGAATGGTCAGAGACCATCATCTTGACTCATACCTTTCTGAATCTCAAAGGGTTCAAAACTTTCCCCCTCTATATTTCACTTTTGAAGTCGTGTTTGTCAGTGTTTATTGGATCCGTCGCTGTCTCTTGTTTGCCAGACGTTGTTGGTATCGGATGTTGAACAATGACAGGTAGTCCACGGAGTGATACCCTTTCTTAAAGGCAATGAAAGTGCGTATGACTGGCGTATTTATAAGGGCATTGATTTTCAGCGTAGTCTTCAAATTGAAGATTCTGGACAGGAGCGACAAGGTCACAAGTCCGCCTGGTACTCACCGATCTCGAGTTCCAGCTCATCGTGTTACCTTTTGAATAGGCATGTTGAAAGGATCTCGTATGTGAGTTGTAGTTGGGAAATGCTCCTGTAATTGTTGACGTCTGTGCCGTCACCCTTTTTGATGTAATGGATGAATCATTGCTCATTTCTGGTCATCTGGCAGCTTTTATGATATTCAGATGTCTGTGATAATCTGTGTGAGATCTCTATGTGCGTTTGGTCCGAGATTTTTCAGTAGTTCGGCCACTATACCATCTTCACCAGATGTTCTGTTCATTTTGAGTTTGGGTATGTGCCTGCGGACCTTCTCTTATTTATCTATTTACGCGTCAAGTTCCCTAGGGCCAAATTGAGGAGCAAATCTCCAAGGCCATGGAACATGTCAGCACATGGAATTACAACATAGAAATAATAAGAGATAAAAATAAAATATTTGTGTCGGAGGTAATGACTCTGTGAGCTTCTCTGTCGGTTCTTCCGCTGAGAAATTCCCTATGAGTTCTTGGTAATTCAGAAGTTCTGAGAAATACTATGCCAGTACTTGCAATTATTCTTATTTGTAAGTGCCAATTTTCCATCACGTTTCCTGAAGCAGAGATTCGGTGGTGTGTATCTTCGTATTTGCCCTACAATCGTCCTGTAGTAATCTCTTGTGTTGTAGTTACGGAAGTTGTCCTCTCCGGAGTCCAACAGTTCTTTCATGACTTTTATCTTGGCTTGTCTGACAATTTTTGCGTTTTTTTCGTGTTTCGTTGAAAGCCTATAATTTACTGCTGTTGTATTTCTGGTATGAAACTTGCCTAGTCACTAGCGCATTCGCGCAGTCGGTGTCCCACCAAGGGAATGAGGTCTTGTACTTTTTCGATGGAAATTTTGCGCGTTATTTGCGTGTTTTTCCTTTCCAGGCTTCTTTCACCTGAGATTTTGCGATCTTCATGGTGTTATTTTTGTAACGTGGTTTTCTTACTGAGATTTCTCTTTGGGGTGAATTTGATTTTAACACGTTTGAGGTAATGATCCGAATCGATGCTGGTTCCGCTGCACATTACGGGTTTATTTCTGTACTGGGTACGAGATTGCCACATGGTCGATTATAACTCACCTAATTGCTGGTCTGGTGAGCGCCTGGTTTTCTGTTTTCTATGGTCTTTTCTGAGGAGAGTCGACATGAGCGTGTTGTTGCTCTGTTGACAGAGTTCTATGAGCCGTGTGCCATTTTTGTTAGTAGATTTATGCTCTGAATAATTTCCATTTTCCTTTGTTGTTTACCTCTGCCGATTTGTGCATTAAAGCCGCCCCGATGGTGTTTTACATCATCTCTGGGGACTATGGACACCACTTTATCGAGGGACGACCAGAATGTTTCTGCCCCCCTTTGAGTCTTTCTTGTTACTCTGTTGAGTAGGGTCGTGTGCGTTGATCAGTGTGTACTTTTTGTTGGCGCAGTGAACTCGCATTGTCATCAGTAGTTTCTATAGTGGTGTAGCTTCTGTAGGTAGGCTGTTTAGGTTTTTATGTTGGTAACGCCATATAGCGCTCTATATGAAAATCACTGACTGTGCGGTGTGAAGTCTGTGGCTGGTGTGCATTGTTGCAATATTGCTATTGTAGTGTTGGGCAGTTGGCTGTTAACAGCGCGCATCGTTGCGCAGTGGTGGATGTGGGGAGGGAAATGGCGGAGTTTTTAGAGCGGATGATCTGGACGTGTGTCCATCAGAGACAGTAAATTTGTAAGACTGGATGTCGTGAACTGCTACATATATTATGACTTTTGAACAATGTTAAGGTATATACATTGTTTGTTCTCCATCAAAATCTTTCATTTGCTAACTTTGCCTATCAGTAGTTAGTGACTTCTGTAGTTAGATTCTGTAGTTAGATTCTGGCAGTATTGGCGCTCGCTGTATTGCTGTAGTTCGAGTAACGAAGATTTTTGTGAGGTAAGTGATTCATGAAAGGTATAGGTTATTGTTAGTCAGAGCCATTCTTTTGTAGGGATTACTGAAAGTCAGATTGCTTTGCGCTAAAAATATTGTGTGTCAATTTAGTGAATGTCTGAGTACGTTCAGTTTTGCTCAGCTGTTTGAAACTCAAATAACATAAGACGTTTATCAGCACAACCATTCATTAAATTTTCTAAGGGGACGTTTCATCCTTCTTTTATGGATTCGACTGTGCTCTTGTGAACCATGAAGGCCATCTCCAGTAGTGGAGTGCCTCTGTCAACGCACCTGTCAGTTTTGCTTTTGAAGATGTGGTATTTGCTGTAGTCCATGGTGTCTTCGTCTGTGAAACGTGTTCCCTGGAGCGCAAGGTTTAGAAACTTCTGTCTACCTAGTTCTGTCACTAGGTTGTGCAGCTTCCAGGTATATGAAAATATTAATGTTGGTAGTCCGTAAGCATGTTGTTGTTGAGTTAGTCAGAGAAACCGAATTTTCACTGGATTTGTGGAAGCCCAGGATTCCGGGCCCCCAGAATCCGAATGCCCGGTGGCCGAATGTTGGCGGATGGATTGGTTACCACCTGCGCTATTGCAGGTTACTTGTAACAATGGTGACCAATGATTTCCCACTATGTTTGTTAGAACCAAGGATTGCCAGTTCCTGGAGCACATGTTGCAGCTTCAGCTCTTGGTGAACAGACGCTAACCATACTGCCGCTTGCTCCAAGTCAGAAGCAGCATCAATTTTGATTGTAATTTCGTTCCGCTGGTGCTATTTCATTTCCCACCTACCCTACATATCTGCCGGGCATTTTGTTGACAGAGTTCTATGAGCCGTGTGCCATTTTTGTTAGTAGATTTATGCTCTGAATAATTTCCATTTTCATTTGTTGTTTACCTCTGCCGATTTGTGCATTAAAGCCGCCCCGATGGTGTTTTACATCATCTCTGGGGACTATGGACACCACTTTCTCGAGGGACGACCAGAATGTTTCTGCCCCCCTTTGAGTCTTTCTTGTCACTCTGATTAGTAGGGTCGTGTGCGTTGATCAGTGTGTACTTTTTGTTGGCGCAGTGAACTCGCATTGTCATCAGTAGTTTCTTTAGTGGTGTAGCTTCTGTAGGTAGGCTGTTTAGGTTTTTATGTTGGTAACGCCATGTAGCGCTCTATATGAAAATCACTGACTGTGCGGTGTGAAGTCTGTGGCTGGTGTGCATTGTTGCAATATTGCTATTGTAGTGTTGGGCAGTTGGCTGTTAACAGCGCGCATCGTTGCGCAGTGGTGGATGTGGGGAGGGAAATGGCGAAGTTTTCAGAGCGGATGATCTGGACGTGTGTCCATCAGAGACAGTAAATTTGTAAGACTGGATGTCGTGAACTGCTACATATATTATGACTTTTGAACAATGTTAAGGTAAATACATTGTTTGTTCTCCATCAAAATCTTTCATTTGCTAACTTTGCCTATCAGTAGTTAGTGCCTTCTGTAGTTAGATTCTGGCAGTATTGGCGCTCGCTGTATTGCTGTAGTTCGAGTAACGAAGATTTTTGTGAGGTAAGTGATTCATGAAAGGTATAGGTTATTGTTAGTCAGGGCCATTCTTTTGTAGGGATTACTGAAAGTCAGATTGCTTTGCGCTAAAAATATTGTGTGTCAATTTAGTGAATGTCTGAGTATGTTCAGTTTTGCTCAGCTGTTTGAAACTCAAATAACGTAAGACGTTTATCAGCACAACCACTCATTAAATTATCTAAGGGGACGTTTCATCCTTCTTTTATGGATTCAACTGTGCTCTTGTGAACTATGAAGGCCATCTCCAGTAGTGGAGTGCCTCTGTCAACGCACCTGTCAGTTTTGCTTTTGAAGATGTGGTATTTGCTGTAGTCCGTGGTGTCTTCGTCTGTGAAACGTGTTCCCTGGAGCGCAAGGATTAGAAACTTCTGTCTACCTAGTTCTGTCACTAGGTCGTGCAGCTTCCTGGCTATATGAAAATATTAATGTTGATAGTCCGTAATCATGTTGTTGTTGAGTTAGTCAGAGAAACCGAATTTTCTCTGGATTTGTGGAAGCCCAGGATTCCGGGCCCCCAGAATCCGAATGCCCGGTGGCCGAATGTTGGCGGATGGATTGGTTACCACCTGCGCTATTGCAGGTTACTTGTAACAATGGTGACCAATGATTTCCCACTATGTTTGTTAGAACCAAGGATTGCCAGTTCCTGGAGCACATGTTGCAGCTTCAGCTCTTGGTGAACAGACGCTAACCATACTGCCGCTTGCTCCAAGTCAGAAGCAGCATCAATTTTGATTGTAATTTCGTTCCGCTGATGCTATTTTATTTCCCACCTACCCTACATATCTGCCGGGCATTCCAATGCCTGCCACCTGGGGACGCGTCAGATGATGTGGTATATACACACACAAAAAGAAGTTCAGAAAATAGCAATAGAGATCAACATAAACATCATTTCCCCCCTTTCTATTGCTGATGAAAATCACACATTACATGTTGCACCACCATATAGCGAGACCTTCAGAGTCGGGGACCAGACTGCTGTAAACACCGGTATGTCTAATATCCCGTAGCACGTCCTCTGGTATTCACTCATGCCGGCATTCGTCATGGCATACTATCCACAAATTCATCAAGGCACTACTGTTCCAGATTGTCCCACTCCTCAACAGCGATTCGGCGCGGATCCCTCAAGGCTGGTTGGTTACTTCGTCCATAAACAGCCCTTTTCAATTCATCCCATGCATATCAGTTAGGGTTCAGGTCCGTAGTACATGCTGGCCTCTCTAGTCGAGCGTTATAGTTATCCTGAATGAAGTCATTCACAAGATGTGCACTATGGAGGCGTGCATTGTCGTCCATGAAGACGAATGCTTCACCAATATGCTGCCGTTATGGTTGCATTATCGGTCGGAGGAGGGCATTTACGTATCGTACAGCCATTACGGCGTCTTCCATGACCACGAGCGGCGTATGTAACCACATGTAATGCCTTCGCAAAACAGCAGAGAACCACCACCTTGCTGAAAATGCTGGAGAGTGAGTGTAAGGGGTTCACCTGACCGAATTGCCTCCAAAAACGTGTCTTAAGATTGTCTGCTTGAAGGCATAAGCGACGCTTATGGTTGAAGGAGACATGATGTCAATCCTTAGCGGTCCACTCGGCATGTCGTTGGGCCCATCTGTACCGCGCTGCACGGTGTAGCGGTTGCAAAGATGGACCTCGCCGTGGACGTCGGGAATGAAGTAGCGCATCATGCAGCCTTTTCGCGCACAGTGTGAGTCGTAACACGACGTCCTGTGGCTGCACGAAACGCATTATTCAACATGGTGGCTTTGTTGTCAGGTTCCTCAGAGCCATAATCCGTAGGTAAAGGTTACGCACAGCAGTAGCAGCCCTTGGGAAGACTGAGCGAGAAATGTTATCTACAGTTCTTGTCTCCCTGTATCTCCTCCGTGTCCAAACTACATCGCTTTGGTTCACTCCAAGAAGCCTGGACACTTCCCTTGTTGAGAGTCCTTCCTGGCTGAAAGTAACAAGGCGGACTCTCGGTACTGACCGTCTACGCATGGTTTGACTATAGACAACACGAGCCGTGTACCTCCTTCCTGGTGGAAAGAAGAGAATTGATCGTCTGTCAGACCGCCTCTGTCTAATAGGTGCTGCTCTTGCATGATTGTTTACAACTTCGGGAGCGTTTAGAGACATCTCTTAACAGTTGAAAGGACTATGTCTGTGAACAGTATCCCCAGTCAAAGACGATGTTCAGGAGTTCTGTTAACTGGGGTACTGGAAAACTTTTTTTGATGCTTGTGTATACAGGATGGTCCATTGATCGTGATTGTACCAAATATCGTCAAACGAAAAAACTGCAAAGAATGAAACTTCTAAAGCTTGAAGGGGGAAACGAGATGGCGCTATGGTTCGCCCACTAGATTTTGCTGCTATAGGTCAAACGGATATTAACTGCGTTTTTTAAAATTGCAATCCCCATTTTTTATCATGTATTCGTGTAGTACGTAAATAAACATGAATGTTTTAGTTAGACCACTTTTTTCGCTTTGTGATAGATGGTACTGTAAGAGTCACAAACAATGGCCCACAATTTTAGACGAACAGTTGATAGCAGGTATGTTTTTTTAAATTAAACTACAGAACGTAGGTACGTTTGAATATTTTATTTCGGATGTTCCAATGTGATACATGTACCTTTGTCAACTTATCATTTCTGAGAACGTATGCGGATACAGCGTGATTATCTGTAAATACCACATCAATGCAATAAATGCTCAGAATCATGTCCGTCAACCTCAATGCATTTGGCAATACGTATAACGACATTCCTCTCAACAGCGAGTAGCTCGTCTTCCGTAATGTTGACACATGCATTCACAATGCGGTGGCCCATGTTGTCAGGCGTTGTCGGTGGATTACGATAGCAAATATCCTTCAACTTTCCCCACAGAAAGAAACCCGGGGACGTCAGATACGGTGAACGTGCGGGACATGGAATGGCGCTTCGATGACCAATCCTCCTGTCACGAAATATGCTGTTCAATGCCGCTTCAACCGCACGCGAGCTATGTGCCGGACATCCATCATGTTAGAAGTACATCGCCATTCTGTCATGCACTAAAACATCTTGTTGTAACATCGGTAGAACATTACGTAGAAAATCAGCATAAATTGCACCATTTAGATTGTCATCGATAAAATGGGGGCCAATTATCCTTCCTCCCATAATGCAGCACCACACATTAACCCGCCAAGGTCGCTGATGGTCCAATCGTCGCAGCCATCGTGGATTTTCTGTTGCCCAATAGTACATATTATGTCAGTTTACGTTAGCGCTGTTGGTGAATGGCGCTTCGTCGCTAAATAGAACGAGTGCAAAGAAACAGTCATCTTTCCGTAATTTCTCTTGTGTCCAGTGGCAGAACTGTACACGACGTTCAAAGTAGTCGCCATGCAATTCCTGGTGCACAGAAATATGGTACGGGTGCAATCGATGTTGATGTAGCATTCTCAACACCGACGTTCTTAAGATTCCCGATTCTCGCTCAACTTGTCTGCTACTGATGTGCGGATTAGCCACGACAGCAGCTAAAATACCTATTTGTCCATCATCATTTGTTGTAGGACGTGGCTGACGTATCACATGTGCCTGAACACTTAAATAACGTAACTATCCGGCGAACGGTTCGGACTCTTGGATGATGTCGTCCAGGATACCGACCAGCACACGTAGCACACGCCCGTCCGGCATTTTGACCACATTAGCCATACATGAACACAATATCGACCTTTTCCGCGATTGGAAAACGGTCCATTTTAACGTGGGTAATGTATCACGAAGCAAATACCGTCCGCACTGGCGGAATATTGCGTGATACGACGTACTTATGCGTTTGTGACTATTACAGCGCCATCTATCACAAAGCGAAAAAGGTGGTTCAACTAAAACATTCATATTTATCTACGTACTACACGAATATGTAATAAAAGTGGGGTTTCCTATTTAAAAAACACAGTTGATATCCGTGTGACCTATGGCAACGCGATTGAGCGGGCCAACCATAGCGCCATCTGGTTTCTCCCTTCAAGCTAGGTGAGTTTCGTTCTTTGTAGTTTTTTCGTTTGGTGCTTACTTCGTGAGATATTAGGCCCGGTCATTATTACTGGACCACTCTGTATATCCTAGACAGGGAAACATGCGTAAATATTTAGAAAAATTACAACTGAAAGAAAATCAGTCCTCGGTCACTATTTTTAACAAATTTACCTGGTTTCGACACTGCTAGGAGTGTCTCCCTCAGAATTTAAAACAATGAATGGTCTATATTCTATAACATGGTCACAGAATTCTGACTAAAAATGTATGATAGAGTATAAGTACGGATAGACTTGCAGTATTTATATGTAATTTATAAAATAATAAATATGCCAAAAGGGCATTAGTCACAAAGTTATTTAAGATAAAGAAACCTGTGATGGCGGGCCACTTAGAAAAGTACTTAAAAAGACTCGGAATTGGGATGAGCTATTGTCTCCAAGAGACGTACTGCGAACAGTGCATAGCAGACTACTAGTTTGCCATTAGGGAAATACTTCTCCATTTCCGTGAAACGGACCTGGAAGAGTTTATGGCCACTGTTGGCACACTCTATCTCATACGGCAGGATCAAAGTGAAGTCGAGACAAGGAACAATGGCATGGGCCATAATAATTTTAACAAAACTAGAAATCATACTGGATACCGTCCAAGGTAAAGAGACAATACTATCTAAGAAACTTCCTGGCAGATTAAAACTGTGTGCCCGAACGAGACTCGAACTCGGGACGTTTGCCTTTCGCGGGCAAGTGCCAGGAAGTTTCATATCAGCGCACACTCCGCTGCAGAGTGAAAATCTCATTCTGGAAACATCCCCCAGGCTGTGGCTAAGCCATGTCTCCGCAATATCCTTTCTTTCAGGAGTGCTAGTTCTGCAAGTTTCGCAGGAGAGCTTCTGTAAAGTTTGGAAGGTAGGAGACGAGGTACTGGCAGAACTAAAGCTGTGAGTTCCGGGCGTGAGTCGTGCTTAGGTGGCTCAGTTGGTAGAGCACTTGCCGGCGAAAGGCAAAGGTCCCGAGTTCGAGTCTCGGTCGGGCACACAGTTTTAATCTGCCAGGAAGTTTCATATCAGCGCACACTCCGCTGCAGAGTGAAAATCTCATTCTGGAATACTATCTAAGGTTTTTCCAGTGGCAATTTAGAAGTATCAGTGGTCCCACATCAATGTAACTGCAGCCCTCTACGCCATTACTGTGCCTCCACCAGCTTCAACAGTCCCCTGCTGGCATGCAGCGTCCACTGTTTCCTGAGGTCCGCTGTATATAAATTGAATCCAGACTCGTCCGACTGGGCAACATGTTTCCAAGCATCAAGAGCCCAATGCCGGTGTTGACAAGACCAGGCGACGTGAAAAAAATGGTTCAAATGGCTCAGAGCACTATCGTACTGAATATCTGAGGTCATCAGTCCCCTAGAATTTAGAACTACTTAAACCTAACCTAAGTACATCACACACATCCATGCCCGAGGCAGGATTCGAACCTGCGACCGTAGCGGTCGCGTGGTTCCGGACTGAAGTGCCTAGAACCGCTCAGCCACCGCGGCAGCGACGTGTAAAGCTTTATGTAATGCACTCAACGAGGGTACGCGGGTGGGCCTTCGGCTCCAAAAGCTCATATCGATGATGTTTTCTTGAATGTTCCACTCGCTGACACTTGTTGATGGCCAGGCATTGAAATCTGCAACGGTATGCGGCATTCCGTCTAACTGAACGGTTCTCTTCATTCATCGTTGTTCCCCTTCTTGCAGGATCTTTATCCGTCCTCAGCGATATCGGAGATTTGATGTTATACCGGATTCACAATACACTCGGGAAAAGGTCGTACGGGACATTCCTCATTTCATCTCTGCGTCGGAGATGAAGTGTCCAACCGCTCGGGCTCCGAATATAACACCAGATTCAAACAACCCTAAGTCTTGATATCCTGCCATTGTAGCAGCAGTAAGGGATCTGACAACAGCGCCATACGCTTGTGGTCTTATATAGAAGTTGCGGACGGCAGGGCAGTATTCTGCCCGTTTACATATCTGTGTATTTGAATATGCCTGCCTCTACCAGTGTCTTTGGTGCTTCAGCGTAGTTAATAGTGTACCTAGTTACTCATTAATGATAATAAAATTCACAGATGAAAACAGAAAATAAGCTGCAATTTTCCTCAGTTTGGAAGGTAAAGTGTTAATACATTTCCTAAAAAAGAACGAAAATTATAAGTGAGTATGAGTTTGAAGCGGGAAATAATTTCTTGGGATATCAAGTATAGAGCGAATTTCCCGTTTTCGTACCTTTTTAATGTCGCCAAATTGGGAAAAGAGATTTGGAGGTGAACGATCAAAGTCATGTGTCTTATAGTCTGATAGAAGAAGAGATAAATATCAAAATTCTTATTTTTTATATTAAAAATTGTTTAAAAGGGAGAGAAGTATTGCTTTTCGTCCTTGACGATTACTTATCACTAACAGTTGAAAACTAAGGAAATGATAGTGAATGAAATTAAATTGTTTACTTCTAATACTTCATGTATATGAGTTGTTTGGTTGGATTAACATATTTGTTCAGCTTCGATATTCCATTCTTTCGCAGTTAACAATTGAAATACATGCAAGATGTGGAACAACTGGTAACGTAGATGATGAAAATCTTTATACATGCGGAACCAGGAGCCCAGTTAGCGAACTCCACAAGCAATTGACAGATATTTTCAGTAGATTTTGTTGTACGGGATACCATGGTATCTAGTTGACCAGTACAGGGCATTTGCATTTCGTTTGCTTTCTTATTACTACTAATTTTGATATCTGTATTCCACTGAAAGTGCCTGTGCGTAAAAACGTCGACGGCATGCGCTGTGTGACGTGTTATAAAGTACATTTCATCCATTCCCTCGCGATGCTGTCTGTTGACAAAAGAAGTTTTCGCCATACCGCTCGCCCTTAAGTTAGAAATGGGGAATGCTCAGTTCTGTACGGGTTTAATTTCCAGTTGGCTACTTGTATGCTAAAAGTAAGACACAGGATTACCAGTGAGGAGTTGGTCGATGTCCACCTCGATTTGTTTTACGGAATGTGTTTTGGGAGTTTCGAAGCGACACTGTACAGAGCTTTTCCCAATGATACGGTCACCGCAACTCAGTATCTTAGCACCTTCGCAAATTTTAGACTTCTTTTCACCCTGTAGAGAGAGAAATGCAGTATACCGGACGTCATATTTGACGTGTATTATCTCTACTATCCCCTGAATAAAATTTAATGTTTCAGTTAATGTCATCACATATAATTATCACAGTTTGTTTCTGTTTCGTAGCTGTTACATACAGGTTTATTCACAACGGAATGTCGTAATATGTCGAAGTACGTATAGTAGACTCTCATAGTTGAGGCAGAGTGAAAAGAAATTTGAACTTTGTTTCTGGATCGTATATTTTGCTTCAAAATCCTTATAACATCTCTTTCAACTTAACAGAATACAGCATTTGCTCCTATCAATGTAGGATGAAGAACAATTTTAAACGACACTTTTTTAATACGCTTAAAATTTTTGTTGTTGACATACAGGAAGAGTAATTGAGAACATGTAATGTTCTTCCGCAAGGTTTTATGGTTTCCTGAAGAGACTCCTTCCAATAGAAGAAGAAAAATAACTTGCTCTTCCATCACTACTTTGTCACGTCATCGATCCAGTCACGAAAATAGGCGACACTACTGAAAATCACATCCTTCATAGGACCCGAGCAATTTGCACGGCTGATGATGCCTATCTGCATGCCAGCGTATGTGAGCGGCCCCCCTGAATCCATCTGGCACACGCGCGTGCCATCAATCTTTGGGCGTGCACAAATAATGGCATCCGGCACGGTGAAGGGAAAGTCGGTAACTGGCTTGCAGTGGTCTATAATCATTTCCAGCCTCCTCAACCTCACCACAGTGATTATACCTGGGACATAAATTTGAGGTTCCCAGCCCCATCCTACAACGGTCCCCACAGTGCCGTTCGTCACTTTATCACTGGGTAGCGGCAACGCCATCACCTGTCGACACACGAAGAGCCACCATTGACTTAAAACAGATAAATAAATTACTTACCTACCAAACTGGTCAACAGATTCCCAACATATGACTAATAGTCGAGAAATCGCGATAGTTCTGTATTCTTCTTCACTTGGTTCGTTAACGACACGAAAGCCTTTGGCTGAGTCATTTGGAAAACAGTTGAGGCAGGTGATTGCAGAATTCGGTGTTCAACCACACTTAGTAATTTAATCAAGAGTCTATACAATCATCACATCACATCCGTTAACATTATACTGTATTTTATATGAAGGTTGTGTAGATAATTGATCTAAAAGTCCAGTACTGTACATAAAATACGTTTAAAAAGCTCTGGACACAGCACAGTTGCTTCACATTTGATGACAAGTTTAATCACCACTGAGTACTGGGGATATTGCTGTATGTAATGACACGAAAAAAGATTCCAGGGATATTTGTGGCAGTAGCTAGTTACTGTATTTTATCTGATACGTGAAAAACAACGGAAATGTAGAAATCGCATGCGGTTTAATAGAATCGGTAAACAATGAAAAATCAATCCGAATCATCGAAAAATTCACAATTTACGCTTGTGGAAACTGGGTTGTTAAAGCACACCTTGTTTCTACCGGACTTCGATTCTCCTTTCCGTATCTGTTCATTTCTTTCGTCTTCTCTTATCCATTCAGTTGTCTCTATAATAGTGTGAACGAGATCTCATCTGTCAGGAGCCATTGACTCACAGAATCCGCAGCTACACTTCTCTTCTGAAACGAAGATTGGTAATTACGTGTCACATCTCTCTAAACTATCCAATTTTGGAAGCAGCATTCAATAAAAACTTAAGGAAGAATACTCCACCAACACCTTTTTATTGAAAGTTTAGTCTGAAAATGCGCTGTAAAAATCGTGCAGGTAAAGCCATCCCACATAACATCTGTACTGTGCAATCGCATTCGGCATTTAAACGCATGTGCGTTTCCTTTAGGCTCTATGGAACCGTTATGCCTATTCTTTTCTACATTTTCCGTCACATAAGGATGACACTTTGATAACCACACTGTCGTTCCACAAGATAAGTGTAAGTCGATCGAGACACACCGTAACCTCTGGCCTCTTTTAGATTACTGGAATTGCTCTTACGTTGCTAATTTCCTAACTTTACCGACGTTCTTCCCTCATATAGTGCCACTCACACCTCTATTTAGTCTGCACAATTGTTCCAACATTAGAACAGAAGTCGAAGACAGCTGATCAACTCCCATATGCAATTTATCACGATTCACATAGCGGAAATTCTTAAAATCGTTCTTACTCAAAGACTGCTTATCGTTTAACAACTTTGACACGAAGATTAGCAGCATTTACTACTACATCGCATCCGACAGACAGAAAACATCATATCAACAGCGGTGACCTCGTTTGAATGAATGACTCCAACTGGCCTGATCTTATTCCAGGCCCTGTTATTCTTCATTATAACAGATAAGACCGTCTCCAATGATCAGTTTGTCATCAAGCGTAAAAAAATAAAGACTCAGGAGGTTACTTACCACATACGTCAGTGGCAGCTTTAGTTGCCAAATGATTTTTAACTAATACTGCATCACCCACCACTAAGAGGTGTATATGAAGTAAATTCATTGACGTAAGTGGGTATTAGAACAGTGGAGACACAAAGTTACTTTTAAAGTTTATAAACTTTATAAAGTTCACAAAAATTTCTTTGGAAGTTTGTTTAACTCTAGCAACCAAGTATAATAAGATACTGTCAGCATTCCTGCAACAATACACCCAAAGGAACAACAGAACATTACCAGTGATATAATTGTAGATTGCGTAAACCAGTTGTTACGGCAACGCTCAAATCTGATATATGTGCCTAGTAGCATTTGTAAAAGAATTTGACAGATGAAGTTGTCATTTTTCAATTTTTGATTAAATTGGTGTAAGTCCACCGTCATCAAAATATCGATCTCAGTTTTAAAAATGAGGACTTTAACTTACTTTTTTATCAGTGCCATTACAAATCAAGTGATAACGTAACTTCAAGAGCTTCTGTACTCAGTGTAGGTCTTTGATTTCACTTCTAATTCAAGTCACCTTTGTAAAGTTTAGCAAACGGTATGTTATCGAGGCTTTAGTGGTTGTGTAAATATCAACGAAGGAGTAGATACTCTTTAAAAAGTGGCCATAAATTGTTTTCAGTATGGAATTTATTGTTCACAGCATGTTGCCTAGGATGAGGGAGCAGAAAGGAGCCTACGATGTTCAGATGAGAGACAGCGAGGTATGGAGGTGGCTCAACAGGCCAATGAAGAACCTGAAATAAGCGAGTCTTTAACTTAATGTTTTATTTTCCACGGTTACATCACTGCTGCGTGTACGGGATGAAGGTAACTATTGTTAAGTATAAAAAGACGTGCAACATTAACGTTATTGGTGTATTATGATTGCTCCAAATTTTATACTAAATGTAATTTAGGCATTGTGAATTTCATCGTTAAAGTGAAATCACTTATTTTATTGGCAAACAAGTAATGTAATTAGTATAGGTTTTTTTTTCTTTACGTAGTGTTGTTGTACAATGATGTCTTGCTATATGTTGAACATTATGAGTTTACAAAATCGGCAATAATTGTAATGATAATGCGTAAATCTTCCACCCTAGTGATTCTATCGTGCTTCTAGAGAGGAGAACCTGTAAACGTCCGCTTAGTCCATGTAACTACAAATGTATCAGTACCTGCTCTTGATGTAGTACGTACACTGCTCTATTATTGTGAAAGGTTTGACCTCTACATACGTACTGAATAATTTCTTTTGCAACTTTATACATTTTCGTCACTCATCGCAACATCAGAAAAACTATTACGCGTGTCTACTTTGTCTATTGTGGTATGTTGTTGCCTTGAATCTATCTTGGTCGTAATGACCAACACCGTTCTGGTACACGGTAGAGTTTGCTCAGCCTGCTGAGGCCAGAAGCACGCTCTTGTAGAAATAAGGCAATGAATATCACGTTTAAGAGAACTAAAAGGAGAACAGCAATTATCATGTGTGCATATCTGGTAATGACACGAAATTAAATATGAACAATTAAAGTGGTAGCCCACATTTTACGCCTCATATGTAATTAATTGGGTACTGTCACACAAAATGAGTTTCTTAATGGAGTGTGGAATGCATATGTATCACCACATCTGAACTATTGAAAATCTTTGAAGAGCCACAGAGGCCACCTGACCTTTCTCTCATCAGTACAAAAGTACTGTAGTGGTCACCCCTCCACTCAAGATTTTTTGTGGGGGTGGAAGTTGAGCAAGTGGAGTGGTGATGCGACTGGTTTAGGAGGCTTATTTCAAGAGTTAGTGTGGGTGGCTCTCATGTGCCATACAGCGTCAGTGAAACACGAATATCTGGAATAACAGATAATCCATAAAGTGAAGCCAGGTACGGAAGCACACACTCCGCACAGAAGGGCTGATGAAATGTCAGTGAGTCGCCTTGTAGCTGCAACGGGTATGTGCCATGGAGGGCGCTGTTATTGATGGCAATGGCAGGAGAGGAAAGGCTGCCAAACCAAATGTTCCTCGAAGAAGCAGAGAGGTTTCAACCCTGAGACTATCGAAGAGGGCGAATGTCGACTGAATATTGTAAACGGTTGGTATCATGCAGGCGAAAGGTGGAAAGGTCGTCATCAAAACGTAAAACTAAGGCGACGGTTTTACATCCAGCCTGGAAATCAGTACCCAGTGTCACGGTAACAGGTGGGAGGCAGAAGTCGGCTGTAACTTGGTCTGGGCGTTCGCCAAGGGAAGGCCCTGAGTCGTCAGCGTCATCTTCATCCATGGTGGCAACTCGGCAGTAGCGGCATCTTGCATCGGCTAAGTCTCACCACAGCTGGTGCGCTGTTCTGTCAGAGGCGCATCGCCAGTCTGTAACTTGGCTCGAAGCACTATGGGACTTAACTTCTGAGGTCAGCAGTCCCCAAGACCTTAGAACTACTTAAACCTAACTAACCTAAGGACATCACACACATCCATGCCCGAGGCAGGATTCGAACCTGCGACCGTAGCGGTCACGCGGTTCTAGACTGTAGCGCCTAGAACCGCTAGGCCACACATGCCGGCGATATTTGTAACTAGAGGGACTGTTATTATGTCGGAATCAGAGACACAACCCGATGACCAGACACTCAGAGTAAAGGAATAGAAACGGTCATATGTAAAGCCAGAAATAAAGTTAGTCACAGACGGGAAAGCGGTGATTTGCCCTCATTATCTGGCGGCGTCAGCAGAATTGGCCCAACTTGGTGTCTCAAGTATTGCACGATTTTTTATATGTGTAGTGAGAGGTGTGCCAGGGTAATCCGTGCACTGTGCAAGTCGCTGTGCCATTGTGGCTTAATGGCTAGCACCCCTGCCTAGGAAGTAGAAGAGCTGAGTTCCAGCCGCTGTTTGGCAATAAGGTTCCACTCGCCGCTTCACAAAACATCATATCTGTACGAGACCAGTAAAGTAACTGAAATTGTCCTATTTGGTTCGAATTGATGGTTCACTTGCCGTCGCGTGTTCTATTCACAGTAGTACGCCGTGGTGGGCCTGAGAACGATTTTACTTGTTATGGCTCCATAGTGCAAAACATAGCACCAATATTCGATGCTGTAATACTGCGCGATCTGTGCTTCTTGGTTCGTCTCGGACTGATGCGGCAATGTATTGCGAGCGACGCTCTACCTTCTGCAACACAGAACTCCTACCGTGCCCTGGCTACCCGTTGGGACACTCAGTGTCATCTGGGCTGTGTCCTTGTCGTTTGCACCAAGTGAGTTCGACAGCTAAGTAAACTTTGGTACTTAATGATTCCATCAGGATTTTTGCAACTGTTGGTGAATTTCGTGGCGAGATAAGCCGTTAATTGTTAACTGTGCAGCCTTAACCGACATTCAGTCTTAAAATATATTCCACTCACTATACATTGTGAACATTGGTAAAATCAGCGAAGTGCAGAGACGGATTACTGACAAGGGAACCTCCCCATCGCACCCCCCTCAGATTTAGTTATAAGTTGGCGCAGTGCACAGGCCTTGAAAAACTAAACACAGGTCGCGAGAAAACAGGAATAAGTTGTGTGGAACTATGAAAAAATAAGCAAAATATCAAACTAAGTAGTCCATGCGCAAGGTTGGCAATATTAACGACGGTGTGATGTCAGGAGCGCCGTGGTCCCGTGGTTAGCGTGACCACCTGCGGAACAAGAAGTCCTTGGTTCAAGTGTTCCCTCGAGTGAAATGTTTAACTTTTTATTTTCAGTTTATGTAACAAACTCTTATGTTTTCATCACTTTTTTGGGAGTGATTATCACATCAATAAGAGAACCTACATCGGGCAGGCAGAAGAATCTTTTTACCCATTCGCCAAGTGTACTAGTTAGGTGGGTCGACAACATATTCCTGTCATTTGACACACATGCTGTCACCAGTGTCGTATAGAATATATCAGACGTGTTTTCCTGTGGAGGAATCCTCTGACCTATGACCTTGCGATCAAATGTTTTCGGTTCCCATTGGAGAGGCACGTCCTTTCGTCAACTAATCGCACAGTTTTGCGGTGCGGTCGCAAAACAAAGACACTAAACTTATGACAGTGAACAGAGACGTCAATGAACCAACGGACAGATCATAACTTTGCGAAAATAAAGAAGTTAAATTTTGAGTCGAGGGAAGATTTGAAATACAGACCTTTTTTTTTTTAAAATTGATCTAATTTTGTTCGTTGTATCTGCTCGGGGCGGACGTCGCAAGACACCAGTTTCAGTTCGTTGTTGATCGATTTACTCAGTTTTTTTGTTACAGAGGGCAGCTAACCCTCTGACCGAACACGCTGAGCCACCGTGCCGGCGGCTTCTCGTTCCGCAACTGCTCACGCTAACCACAGGACCACGGCGCTCCTTCCCGCACACTGTCCTTAATATTGCATATCTTGCGCATGGACTACTCAGTTTGTATATTTTGTTTATTTTTTCATAGTTCCACACAACTTGTTCCTGTTTTCTCGATTGATCTGTGTTGAGTTTTTCAAGGCTTATCCACTGTGTCAACTTATAACTAAATCTGAGAGGGGTGCGATGGGGCTGTTCCCTTGTGAGTAGAAATGGAGGAAAATATTTCTAATGATCATGTGCCCGGAAGAGTGTCGTTGCCACGGTTTAGAACGCTGACGAGTGGAAGAACCTCTGACGACGTGCCATGTCTGCCGCCCACAATGAGGATTGGGCTGATTGATTATGCTAGGTAACATTGCTTCGTCAATAAAGAGAACTGACGACAGAAATCTCGTAACTGAAATCTTCTGGTGCAAAAAGCTTCGACAAAACACCTCCCGTGGAGGGAAATCCACTTTTGATAATCTTTGCACTGGTGGCAACTGATTGGGATTATAACGATTGTCACTCAGGATACCCATAATCATATTTTGGCTTACACAATGTTGGAAGTGGCGCTCCACTTTCCTGGATCATGTAAAAGGGTTAATTTCAATATCCTGTAGAAATCGGTCCTCCAAATCTGGTGTACGCATCCTCCATTGCTTCCCTACACGTTCATCTGTCTGAAAGGACACATGATCACACAACAGTTCCAAAAATTGATTGAAATTTTGTGTCATGTGGTAGGTGTCCGTGAGGATATTTGTTTTGGTATAGAAGTGCTGCTTCTGAACAGTTTCCATTTACTTGGCCATACACAAACAGCATCTGGGATTGTTCCCTACAAGAATACCGGACCATTCTGCTTTTTATAGTACCCTGCGTCGATCAAACAGCACGCAACACTCACGGAACACAATTCACGTGGTCAAAGGGACTTTCATGCGTTAGCGCCACCTACAGTGGCAGCGATGCGTTTCTGGACACATGTTCATAGCACCTCTTTTCCTTCATTTTCAGTCAGGAATGCATCTGGTTTTATTAGAATTCTTCCTGTATATTAACTACATAATATACACTCATGCTCATAAACTAAGGATAATTACAGAATGTGGTGCCATACAACGTGCCACTACACAAAATTGGCGCTAATAGCGTAAGCACTTAGGCAATACACACAACACAGATCTGTAAGTCTACGGTATTGACGATAAGTTGAAAAACCGTCGTGGAACAAATGTGCTACAAAACACCACTGATTCCTGCGGATGTACCCCGACATCAGTATGGGGTATGATCACCATGCACACTTACACAGGCCGCACAACAGGTTGGCATTCTCTGTATCAATTAGTCGAGCACCTGCTGCGATATAGCCACCCATCCTTGGACCAGTGCCTGTCGGAGCTCCTGAAGGATCAAAGGGGTTTGAAGACGTGCAACGATACGTCGACCGAGAGCCTCTCAGACGTGCTCGATCGGGTTTAGGTCTGGAGAACAGGCAGGCCACTCCAGTCCCCTGATATCTTCTCTTTCAAGGTAGTGCTCCTCGGTGGGGCCGTCCGTTATCATCCACTAGGAGGAAAGTGGGACCTACTGCACCCCTGAAAAGGCAGACATACTGGTGCCAAATGACGTCCCGATATCTCTGTCAAAGATATGATGGGGTGTACGTGCATCAATAATAATTCCACCCAGAACCATCAAACCACGACCTACATACAGGTCCTTTTCAAGGACATTAAGGGGTTGGTATGTGGTTCCTGGTTCATGTCAGTTGAAAACCCAGCGAGGATCACTGTTCAGACTATACCTGGACTAGTCCGTGAACATAACTTGGGACCACTGTTCCAATGACCATGTTCTGTGATCTTGTCACCAAGCTTTATGGGCTCTCCTGTGACCAGGGTTGAGTGGAATGCACCTTGCACGTCTCAGTCGTCTGTAGACTATGTGTCTCTAGACAAATGTTCCAGCGTCTGCGGTAAGGTCTCGAGCAAGGGTACCTGCAGCACTCCGTGGCCGTCTGCGGGCACTGATTATGAGATATCGGTCTTCTTGTGGTGTTGTACACTGTGGACATCACGTACTGTAGCGTCAGGACACGTTTCCTGTCTGCTGGAATCGTTGCCATAACCGCGAGATCACACTTTATGGCACACAGAGGCCCTCTTGGCTCAAATGGCTCTGAGCACTATGGGACTTAACATCTATAGTCATCAGTCCCCTAGAACTTAGAACTACTTAAACCTAACTAACCTAAGGACGTCACACAACACACAGCCATCACAAGGCAGAGAAAATCCGTGACCCCGCCGGGAATCGAACCCGGGAACCCGGGCGTTGGAAGCGAGAACGCTACCGCACGACCACGAGATGCGGGGAGACCCCTTTCTACGACCTGCTATGTTTGACCAATCTCCAGTCGCCCTAGTATTCTACCTCTCATAACGTCATCAATATGGCTTCTTTGAGCCATTTTCAGCACCCAGTCACCATTACCAAGTCTGAAAACGTCTGCATACTTACTTGCTGCACCGTATTCTGACATGCACCAACACACCTCTGCGTATGTGGACTGCTGCCAGCGTCACTCTGCGACAACCGCAGGTCAAATGCACCGCATGGTCATACCCGAGGTGATTTAAAGCCGCAAACCGCCCAGCAGAGTGTTGTTTCACCATGTATCAGCATTATCCTTAATTTATGAGCATGAGGGTATTTCAGTGCGTCAGACATTATGCTCGCTAGACGTTAGTAGTGAGATAAATCATGTTCTGCTCAGTCATTTTTTTATAAAAGTATACTTTACACTAGATAATTCTTTTTTTTTTCTCCTTGCGTTTCCAGGTGGTTGCAACATTATAAAGAGTGAGAGACACCACTGGGACAATGTGTTAATGGCAATGGCACTTTCAGCTGTTTCATCTTTTGGAGCTGGAGTTTTATAAGCGATTAAGGAATGTAATGCAGCCAAATCAAAGTTGGAAAAATACTTTCGGAAAGCTAGGAATAATGCAACTGGAGCGTTGACAAATCAGGAAAAATATTTAATTGTCCGATCATTAGCCTATCATGCTGCAGGAGTAAATCGTATTTCACACAGTTTTTACAAAGAAACTTGTCTCGTTTTGCAGGACTGGGTTGTAAGATTTATTACTAAGCATCCTAAGTAACTTTTCGCAAGCCCAAAAACACATATGGTGCACCATGAATGTGATACAATAAAATATAGTATCAGTAACTCGATACTAAGTATTAAAAATAATTGTATATATTAAAAATGACCTTACAATACATCCTTATTCTTCATGATTTTTTTGACGATTCCGTACTCCTTAGTCTAAATTGTTCGCTAAGAGCTTCACGTCCTTCCCTGAAGATGATAGTCTCAGTAATTTCAACGTTTATGCAAAAGTTTCACAAAAATTGGCTGATCTGGTTCTGCCCCGTGGATGGGGCAGAACGCGAATGACGCAAGCTTAACTTTGAAACAAATGTAAAAGATAAGTATTATGCACTTTCATGTGATTTTCGAGTAAGTTACGTTAGGTTGTACCACAACACGAATTTTTAGATCCTTAATATGTGTTTTCTATTGTTAATTCATATCACAAAAATTATTAAACAATAAATTTCTCGTTCCGCCAGGTTTTTCCCCTATTACTGGATTATTATGGTGATGAGATGTGTTAAGGCATCAAGGGGTAACGTCCTTGGTAGTGGTAGACTGCTCAAATATGTGGAAAGGGAGATCTAGAAATACATCCAAGAATTAAAAGAGGGAGTTGGACGTACGCATCAATCTGTGCCAAGCAGTTTGACACTGAACCAAAAATAAATAAATATACAAAATAACAGAAAGTAATGAAAGAAAAATAAATACCAGAGTAATGTAAACAAACATTTTCGGTGCCATACCTTGACTTTTTCCCCGATAGGAAATTCTTTCTGTGTGTGTAGGAGAGCTATGTTATTCTCCCTCTCAGTATGGTATTCAATTTTATCCACTGGAACCAACCATCCTCCATGTCCAAACTTAAATGTGCCAACCCGAAGCCATATTGCACCATAGTCCTCATCTCCCCTGAAACAGAATGCAGCAGTCATGGCCCACGACTTCTTAATGATGGTGGCTGCACACTGATACTTTCCCGACACCTCCAAGGCCGCCATGTAAGGGTGGTCCTCGATGGATGCTTCTATTTCGGAGATTGGACGCGACGCTGCGAAGCAAACGGTAACACACAGATAGTTCAACAGTAATAACAACGTCCCTGCACGAAGCATGCTAAAGTGTGTACACGCTTCGATAGAAACAGCTTGACTCGCTCCAAATTTTTAAGATCTCTCTTTCGTGGTCGTTCCAAAGTATTCTCCAATGTAAAGGCCCCAGTAGTAGCAAATGCGCCAGGGGAGTTGATGGGAATAATGATGGATTACGACAGCTGCATTATATAATCGTAGCAAACGATGTAGATATTACCAAAGGAAATTTCATTCTTAATAATTTCGGGAGGACATCAAACATCGACAGTTTACTGTGATTTCAGAAACCTTAATATTTTAGTCCCTTTGACATTAGATATCGTAAAATTAGTCAGTTTTATTGAGCATAAAAACGCTCAGTGCCTTTGAAAGGAGCCCCACATTACCAGTATCTGCCTATAAAACATTTTTCTGAAGTACAACGTAAGTGATGATAACATTAGGCATTATTAACTTGATCAGTTTGGAAAAAAGATTCTAGGTTTAACGATGTAAGCAACATGCGGTGTAAATCTAGATCTTTATCACTAAAGCTATTACTTGCACTGAAACGAAAGTAATAAATCGACGAGAATGATAATGAAGACTCAGTGACGTGGAAATATATCACAGTAAACCGCAAAGATTTTTTTTAAAGTGAAATAAACGATAATATGGTGACACAGATCGTCGTGTCTTTCAAGTCCATTGATTTCCTCTCCGTGGACACATGGTTTAGCGTATTTCAATTCAGAGTGTTTCACGATACCTTTTACAGGCATGTTAGAATGAGTGAGGTGACTCACTAGATAAAGTAGTGATAAAAAAAAACACGTTCGGAGGAGTACTATTTGGATGTATAATAACTTGGAAAATATGGTCATTTTCAAATTTTTCACAAGTGCAGAAAATTAACAGCATCACCGTTCCCTTAGCGTTAGCTCTGCTGTGGCGCTATGCTGCGCTTGATTATGTTTGTGTGAAGACTTTTCTATCTCTTCTTTAGACATCACCCCAAGTGGGATTAAAGCTGCCAGACATAAGCCCCTCAGAAAACTTTCACACGTTGATACACACATCAAAATTTTGTCACACGTACCACTCATGATGTTGCTATGGAGTCAATATTTGCTCTTATAAATGCAGTTGATGACACAATAATGTCACTTGTCAGTGATATAAGACACTCTAGAAAGTATCGGAAAGTAATGAGAAATATCGAATAGTTATGAAATTGATATAGTCATATACGTCATTCTAGAATGTATCGAAATACATCGCAAAACATTAAGAAATATCGTAGTTACCAAAATATTGAAAAATTTTGTAGGAGTTGAAGGAGAAGACAAGTACCCAAGTGAAAGAAAAGTATCGAAGAAACAATATAAATAGAGAAAAAGTAAAGAAAGAAACCTAAAGAAAATTTTTAATTATTCAAAGTACCACAAGGGACTGGAAGTTATCAAAAGAATGGGACTTTTGTTACTAATGCAGGAAATAAAACCAACGGTGGAAATGCAAATAAGTCTTACACATTCATTTACATCGACTCGGCCAAATATGGTATTCCTGGACATTTAGTCAACTATTTCTTATTTGCGCATGTGTAGACGTAGACAAGTGTCGACTTGTCTAACCCCTTACTGAATAAGTAGGAAGATAGATGTTAAAAGCAAGGCAGTCACCATTAGTAAGTCATTGATGCTGTGGCAGCCGTAGATAAATGTCCTTAGTTCGTGTGTCATTGTGAGATCCTCTGCACACACGTAGGTAACAGTATCAGACTGAAAATGTAAGTATAAAGGATGTTACTACCAACAGTCTCAGTTCACATATTTTTGTACTGGAGTGGTGAAGTAGCTTAAGAGAATATTCTTCCGCTTGCGGCTACAGAACATAAACACGAAATTGTGCAATAATTTAGTACATCCATTTGCAAACTTTTGCTGTAGAGGAGCAGCTGCAACATGTAGTTCAATTTAACATGTAGATGTGGTGAAGTCAAGCAACAAACAAATGTGTACTATTTGCAGTGAAGCAATATCAGTCTTCAAAGCATACAATATAAAACGTCACAATGAGACTAAGCACTCTCAGAATTACTCCAAGTTTGCCGGATGCGAACGATTAGAAATGTATGAGTCTCTGGAACGCAAGCTAAAATCCCAGCAGTCGCTGTTTAAGAAAGTAAATGCTGAACAACATGCAGCAACTCTTGCTAGTTTTCGTGTGGCTCATTTAGTAGAGAAACAGTGTAAGCCATTTACCGACGGTGAATTATTTAAGAACTGCATTATTGCAACAGCAGAACAACTGTGCCCAAAAAAAGTGAATTTATTTAAAAACATAAGTTTGTCGGCAAACACTGTGGCTCGAAGAATACATGACATTGCACAAAATATATCAGCACAACTGCGTGACAAGACTTAGACTGGTTCTCTTTGGCTGTGGATGAGTCAACATATGTATCAGATACAGCTCAAGTACAACTTTTTACTCGAGGGAGTGACAAAAATTATGAAGTGTATGAAGAGCTCCTTGATGTTCACGGTGTTCACGGGACGACCACTGGTTAAGATATTTTTAATGGAGTTCAAAGGGCAGTTGAGAACAACAATCTTCAGTGGAAGAAATCAAAATGTATTACAACTGATGGTGGCAAACACATGCGTGGGAAAAATAAAGGTGTTGCTGCTCTCCTTTCTAAGGCCGTACAGCCATCTGGAGGGGCCGAGCGGTTCTAGGCGCTACAGTCTGGAACCGCGTGACCCCCACGGTCGCAGGTTCGAATTCTGCCTCGGGCATGGATGTGTGTGATGTCCTTAGGTTTAAGTAGTTCGAAGTTCTATGGGACTGATGACTTCAGAAGTTAAGTCCCATAGTGCGCAGGGCCATTTGAACAATTTTTTTAAGGCTGTAGGAAATGATGGTTGCTCAAAACAAATTAGCAGAGCATTATATCTTTTACCAAAAGTCTTTGTGAGGAAAACATTTAGATATGTCAGAAGTTTTAAAGCCAGTTATTTCAGTTGTTAATTATATCAGATCCCATGCACTCAGTCATCGCCAATTCCGCGAGTTTCTTGGATATATTGAGGAAAGCGACTTGCCATATTATACTGCAGTGCGCTGGCTTAGCTGCGGTAAAGTTCTGACCCGTTTTTTTTAACTCCGAAAAGTAATTGAATTTTTTTTTAACAAAACGATAGTCCTGTTGCTGAGTTACGGTACGGTGAGTGGTTATGGAAGCAATTGCAAGGTGAATACCAGCTTCTCCTTAATTTATATACGCATATTAAGTCCTTTAGACAAAAGATTGCTTTGTTTCAGTCTCAGTTGAACAAAGTGTGCTTTGCGCATTTTAATACATGCCTAACATTCAGTCAGTAAACTGATATTCCGTTTCCTGTAACATTCGCAATTGAAGCTTTGGGCGCTTTAAAAATTAATTTTGAATCACGTTTTTTCATATATCGATGCAAATTTAAACGATATCAAGATATTTCAAAATCCCTTTGACGTCGATATAGAAGCGTTACCCGCATAACTTCAGTTTGAAATTATTTATTTGCAATGTAGCGACTTTTTTGAAGAAAAACTTTCAGCGTTACTGGAATTTTATAAGTGTCTTCCATCCACACAGTTTCCAAATTTACATAAATTTTCCCGTGGCTTTTTTCCGCTTTTTGCAAAATGAAACATGCAAAAAGTATTTACAGATCAAAATTAAGTGATGAGCATTTGAAGTCGCTGATGATTATTTCTTCCAGTGAGCTTGATCCACAACAAGAGGTAATTATGAAAGAAAAGTTACGTCTACATGAAATTCACCAATTATCACTAAGATGTTAAATTTCTTTACGTGAATAACCTAACACTGTGAGTTTTCAAGATACAAGATAATACAGTTATTTTTATACACCAGTTACAACTAAAATATCCAATAGCATTATGTACACCAGGTATTGTATTTTCTTTAAATTGCATTTAAATAAAAATATTTTATACGATTTACTTGTTATGTGTATTGTACAACTTAATCAAAAGTAAGTGAAACCTCGCTTAAGAAGCATCTTCCATAATAATTGATTACTAAGGGTAGTCACCGAAGTGGTGGACATTTGAAAAACTTGCACCAGACTCGTGAGTAGAATAAAATGTGAAGAATTTTTTTACTTAAAATGTTTTCGCCAAGCTAGTCTGTTAACCGTTCCTTTTTTGTCACTATCGCGCGGAGAATGGTCTGTCTGTTTATTGTGGATGGCCACAAATTTAACCATGACCTACCGCTTTGTAAAGATGGAGCTCCGACAATGTCGCGGTGCATTGGTCGTGATAGGCGTCTAATCTCAATTGTTGGCAGTATTGGTACCACCTCAAATATTTGGCGGGTCGGGTATAGGGGATGTCCGGCCAGCTAACTCGGGCCAGTTTGCCGGCCCTCGCGGGACGGTTTCGGCCCGCGGGCCGTAGATTGGAGACCCCTGCCTTAGAACAATATTTGCCTCCCCCAAATTGAGATGCTTTATTCTGACACGACAGCTCCCATAACAGCACATTTCAAATCGTCCAGGAGTAGTGCTACGAGTTTCGTGTCATTTCGCACTGAATTTCGCTCAAAATTATTCAAGATGGCGTATCCAATATGGTGGCCACAAATGTGGCAAGGACGCACTGACGTCATGACGGAAAGTTCAAATTTTTTGCGGAAGAATAACGCTACTAGGCTATCTCCACTAACCAAATTCTGCCTCCTCCCCTTTCCCTACCATCTCTCCCCTCTCCCCTAAACTCACTTCCCCTCTCCCATCTGAAACTTTATGGGAGAAAGCCCCAGTCTATGCTGGCATGACTGCAGGATGGGCGTCTTTATTGTGTTTGCAGTGTGGTATACTGTTTACTTAAATAATTTGAGTTGTTATTGATTGACCACCGGACAGTAGCTCCATCCAGATAGTTCACTTTGAGGACCGAAGTCTAACAACACCACCACCAGAAGCTAATGTTGGCCCTCGCCCTGCCGATTGGCCATGCGGTTACACGCGCCATGGCACTAATCGTGTAGCTCCTCTCGCCGAAGGTTCGAGTCCTCCCTCAGGCATGGGTGTGAGTCTGGTTCTTAGCGTGTTTAAGTAATGTGTTAGTCTGGGAACCGACAACCTCAACAGTTTTGTCCCTTCGGAAGTCACACACGTTTAAACATTTGTTGGCACTCCCACTCCCTACCCCCTACCGTGAAGCATTCCAAGATGGTGGATCTCGAAATAATTGAGTCTAAATTTGCTCACTCAGTATCTAGCTAGACTGGGAGGATGAACGTAATTGTTTACTGTGTGCTATGTGTTAAATGGATATCTGTGCTAGAGAAGGAGGATGTGTTAGCTGTAACCATACTGTGTCCAGAGTCGCTTGCACCAAGTCTGGAAACCCATGGTATTTGCTGAATGTACGGAGAAGTCAAATATGCTTCATCAAATAATGAAGATGCACCAGGTTGTGGCGAAGTTACACTTTGCAACTCTGCCTATTAAATGAGGTGCTGTAACTGTAGATCTGTGGATAAAAGTCCAGTCAGTCTTCCAAAACAGAAGAGGCTAGACATTCAGCAACTCCACTGAAACCATCCATGTGTACAATTTAGCTAATACTGGTGATGAGCAGGGATGAATTTATTAAGTGTATTGCATGTATGCACACAGATGAGGACTGTACACACAGCGTTCTACACAATAAGTGGAAGGTACAGATAATGGAGAAATGCTTTTTGACAGATAATGGCAATGCAGTGGGATGGCGTGAGGATGCCTAACAGAACACACAAAGAGATATGCTTGGCTGGAACTGCCTACGTTTCCGAAACTGCCTAACAGTCCACATCAACTTTGCCCTATTCATCAATGAACCATAGGTGTTCACCTTGAGGTTAAGAGAAGAACTAGCCTAGCTCAAACACCACCACAAGAGGGTGGTGTAGGCCCTCCTCCCCTACTATTATGTAGTCCATGATTGTAGTGAACAAAGAGAAGGGTGGGAACCAATTGAAATGCTGAATTGGGTCACGTGGTAGGCTTCAGCCAATAGTATTTGGTGACACCATCCAAGGACATATAGCGTGGGCTCAGCAGCCTCAGTCTCATTTAGCTGTTGACAGCAGTAGCAGCAGCAGCAGAAAAAGAAAAAGAAAAAGAAGCAGTAGAACCATGAAACATCAGCAGCTACATCGTAGAGAAATCCAGCACAGCCCTGTAGAACAGAAAGGGGTGGAAAAATAAGTATTCCATATCATGTCTTTGTTTGCAGTTAACATTATTATTGTTTGTTTTCTTGTCTTGGTCTGAGTCTAATACTTCGTTCTCCTTGTTCAGAAATAGTCTATAAAATGTCGAGGCCTGGAGGAGCGAGCACCAACATGTCGATCTCTGCTGCATCTGGACTCACAGCAACTTTAGCTGCCAACTTGCCAGGATCTGCTCTGACCTCTGAAACAACAATATCAAGCGTGTCTGAACCTGTAGTGACCACGTGGTATCCTGTAACTTACGTAACCCACTTGCTGGAGCAGGACAAGAAGCTGTTATTGTCTATCCCACTCATCAGTTTGAGTTATGCGGACTCCCATTCTATTCCTAAGGCTTTGAATGCTGTTGCTGGCTCTAAACTACAGCAAGATGGACGCCAGTAATTATCAACAGCGTATCACCGATCCCCACCAGAACATTCCTGTGGTGGTGCAGGGGCAAAGTGCAAATGCTGTGGATGAGGTTCCACTCATAGTCCACTTGATGCAGCAGGACAAGGAGCTGTTGTTGTCTGTCCCACTCAACAATTTGTGTGATGAATCTGTACAGTCTGCTCCCAATGCCTTGACTGCTTCTGGTGATCCTAAAAAATAAGATGGAGGATAGTGCTGGTCACTGACACAGATTCATCCCTTTTCCCACCAATTGCAAATGTGGGGGTGGGAAAGAGATGGGAGGGGACTGTGGGGAGAGGGAAGAGGGATATGGGTAGGGGAGGGTTGTGGAGTTAGTGCAGGGACAGAATGAAGATTCTATGGATAAGAAGGTATCAGATGTGCCCATACTTTTGAGTTCTACATTCAGTGTAACTCCCAGTGGAACAAAACGTGTAATTGAAGGTGTAGAAGCACATCATGACTGGGGGTTGCTTGTGAGGATAGCTATTGAAAATGCATCGAAAGATGTTAAGGGTAACTATATGTAAGTTCGAATGGGAGGAAATAGTTTGCTACGTATTTGTTAGCTAATGAACATAATGAGGGGCAAACCAAGGGGTTCTTTCCTCACAAAGATTTGAAGAAATTTAATGAATGAAACCTCTAGTGGCAGTTGATGGAACACAGAATGATAATCTTTACTTATGTAGTTTTAAAACTTTAGTTGTGTTACTATTTACTGTTATAGCAATGTTCTGATCTTAGTCCATAAAAATGTATACTTTGTTTAATAGTATAGAAATTAATGTAATATTTTTAATAATTAGTTTTGTAATTTTTTGAGTGGCTCACATCTGATTGTTGGTAAACAGAGGAGTTGACTGAGATCAAGCACAATGAACTGTTGAATTTATTTGTATATTAGATTTTCGAAGTGCAACTATCACAGCGCCATCTATCACAAAGCGAAAAAAATGGCCCAATTAAAACATTCATATTTCTTTACGTGCTACACGCATATGTAATAAAAATGGGGGTTCATATTTAAAACATGTTTCGTTCTTTGTAGTTTTTCCTTTTGATGCTAATTTCTTGAGTTATTTGGCCCAGTCACTATCAATGGACCAACCTGCATAAAGCACTTGCAAACAACCTATTGTAGAATTTTTATAATCCGGTCATATGACTCATATATATATATATATATATATATATATATATATATATATATATATATAACTAAAAACAAAGATTGTGTAACTTACCAGATCAAAGCGTTGGTATGTTGATAGAGACACAAACAAACACAAACACACATACAAAATTAAAGCTTTCGCAACTCACGGTTGCTTCATCAGGAAAGAGAGAAGGATAGGGAAAGACGAAAGGATCACAAGGTTTGGGCATTCACAGAGGGCAGGTTTACTGGCAGTTGGGAGCTCCAATGGTTGGCGCATAAAGGGGCCCCTTAGGAAAATGGCTGCCAAGGAGGGGAAGGAATCCAGTGTGCACTCCATGTGCATTCTTGGGGGGGGGGGGGGGGACTCATTCTGGATGTGGAAAGAGTGTTTCCGGAGACAATGAAGAGTACAGGGTGCAGCCAGCTGCAGGTGGTGGCTTATGTCATTACCAATGATACGTGTTGCTTCGGATCAGAGCAGATTTTGTCTGGTTTCGGGCGGCTAGCGTAAAAGGTAAAGACTGCCAATCTTGCTTCCAAGATCAAGGCAGAGCTCACCATCTGCAGCATCGTCGATAGAATTGACTGTGGTCCCTTGGTGCAGAGCCGAGTGAAGGCTTTGAATAAGAGGCTCAGGTGGTTCTGTGACCATGTAGGCTGCAGATTCCTTGACTTGCGCCATCGGGTGGTGGGTTTCCAGGTCCTGATTAATAGGTCAGCAGTCGACTACACACAGGAGGCTGTGTGGAAGGCAGTGGCTGTTTGGAAGGGACTTGACGGTTTTTTTTAGGTTAGAGAGTCTCAGGGAACCAGAGAAGAGGCGTCCGTCTAAAAGTGGACAGGTAAAACACAGTAAGGTAGTTATAGAAACGATCGGTATTGTAGTTGTAAATTTTCGTGGCTGTATTGGGAAGAACCAGAGCTAAAAGCCCTAACAGAATGAACTGATGCTCACATAGCTTTAGGTACAGAGAGCTGGCTAAAGCAAGAAATAAGTTCAGTGGAAATTTTTTCAAACGATATAACAGTGTTCAGAAAGAATAGGTTAAATACAGTTGGTGGTGGAGTATTTATTGCTGGCAAGTGGTAGTTTGTCTTCTAGCGAAATTGAAATAGATAGTTCGTGTGAAAGGATGATGCTGAGGGAATTAGATTAGGAAATGAGACACTTAAAGTAGTAAATGAGTGTTGCTATTTGGGGAGAAAAATATCTGATGATGGTCAAAGTAGAGAGGATATAAAATGTTGACTGGCAATGGCCAGGAAAGCCTTTCCGATGAAGAGAAATTTGTTAACATCGAGTATAGATTTAAGTGCAGGAAGTCATTTCTGGAAGTATTTGTATGGAGTGTAACCATGCATGGAAGTGAAACACGGACGATAAATAGTTTGGACAAGAAGAGAATAAAAGCTTTCGAAATTTGGTACTACAGAAGAATGCTGAAGATTAGATCGGTAGAACACATAACTAATGAGCAGGTATTGAATAGAACTGGTGAGAAGAGGAGTTTGTGGCACAATTTGCCTAGAAGAAGGGATCTGTTGGTAGGACATGTTCTGAGGCATAAAGGGGTTACCAATTTAGTATTGGAGGGCAGCGTGGAGAATACAAGTCGTAGAGGGAGACAAAGAGATGAATACACTAAGCAGATTCAGAAGGACGCAGGCTGCAGTACCTACTGGGAGATGAAGCAGCTTGCACAGGATAGAGTAGCATGGAGAGCTGCATCAAACCAGTCTCAGGACTGAAGACCACAACAACAACAACGATATGGGTAGAGGTTATACCTAACAATCTGACTAAACTATTAATTGGATCGTCTTACGACATCCAGACTCAGGAGATATAGTTCCTGAACAGTTCAAAGAAAACTTGTGTCTCATCTCAAAGAAGTACATCACACATATAGTTATTATCGGTGGTGACTGCAATCTACCCTCGATATGCTGGAAAAATTATGCGTTTAAGGCCGGCGGGAGGCACGAAACGTAATCCGAAATTGTACTGAATGCTACCTCACAAAATTATTGAGAACACTTAGTTCATGAAGCCACTCGAAGCGTAAATGACCTTTTAGCAACAAATAATCCTGGACAAGTAATGAGTATTGAGACGAATACAGAATTTACCGACCACAAGGCAGTTGCTGCAAGGCTGAATACCGTAACACTTACAACCATCAAAAGAAATGCAAATTACACCTATTTAAAATAGCTGATACAAATGCTCTGAACGCCTTTTTAAGGGACAGTCTTGACTCCTTCCGATCTGATCATGTTAGTGTAGAAATGTTGTGGAATGTTTTCAAAGAGATAGCATCGACAGCAGTTGAGAGATATATACCACATAAATTAATAAGTGATGGTACGGAGCCGGTCCGTGTGGCCGAGTGGTTCTAGGCACTTCAGTCTGGTACCGCGCAACCGCTACGGTCGCATGTTCGAATCCTGCCTCGGGCATGGATGTGTCTGATGTCCTTAGGTTAGTTAGGTTTACGTATTTCTAAGTTCCAGGGGACTGATGACCTAAGATGTCAAGTCCCATGGTGCTCACAGCAACTTGAACCATTTGATGGTACTGAGCCCTATGGTACACAAAACGGGTCAGATCGTTATTGCAGAAGCAACCAGAAAAGCGTGCCAAATGTAAAGGAACGTAAATCCACAAGATTGCCAAAGTCATACAGAAGATCGAAATATAGCTCGTACTTCAATGCGAGACGCTTGTCCGCCACATTCTGGAGTATTGCTGAGCTGTGTGAGATCCGCATCAGGTGGGACTGACGGAAGACATCGATAAGTAGATCGTTTTGTATTATCATGAAATAGGTGAGATAGTGGCACAGACATGACACGTGAATTGGAGTTGCAGTCATTAAAACAAAGGCGTTTTTCCTTGCGACGGTATTTTGTCATGAAATTTCAATCACCAATTTTCTCCTCCGATTGCGAAAACATTCTCTTGCCACCCATCTACATAGGGAGAAACGATCATCACGATGAAATGAGAGAAATCAGGGCTCGCACAGAAAAATTCAAGTGCTCGTTTTTCCCGCGTACCGTTCGAGAGTGGGACGGTAGAGAGCGAGCTTGCAGGTAGTTCATTGAACCCTTTGCCATGCACTTTATTGTGAATCGCAGAGTAAATATTTAGTTGTAGATGATGTATTTATTGTCGTTTTTTTGCTTCTATTGTAACGACACTGCTCATTCATGATGTTGTCATTAATTTAGCTTGTTTGTTGTACATATTTATCTTATGTGCCATTACATACAAAATCCGGATATTGTAAACTGAGTGTATTCTAAGAGGAATTTTTATCAGGGGTCAGTCCACATTAACTATGCCGAAAGCACACTTAGTAGCACAACAGAGCACTAGTTGTAACAATATAGAAATGGCAGATAAACGGGGTAGTCAAGAAAGTATATGGGATGAGAAAGAGTTAGCTATTTTGGCAGCACAAGTCATTAGTGAGGAGAATACCGATCCAAGGGAATTTTCTGAGCATGACACAGTCAAGCCCATGGTGGGCAAATTGATAGCGAAGCTGAGGAACAGCGACACACTGATGCAATCGTAAAGACACGGGAATATAATGTAGGGAGTAAACGTGAACGCAGAACAACTAAGAATAGTGGTAGATCGCCGTCAGTGGACACATCACGAGGCAGCATATCAGGGGCACGTGGTGACGACTTTCTTGAATACCCAGAAATAAAAAGGGAAAAGGCGAGAACATCACCTGAGACTGCAGGAAGAGAAGATGTAGATAACACAGGTGTGTCGGATATGCTTGCGTACCTAAAAGAACTGGGGAGTAATATTGAGAAGGTCAACTCAGAAATGGGAAGTAAAATTCAAAACGTTTGTGCAGAAATGGAAAGTAAAATTCAAAGCTTTACTACCGAAACTCAATCAATAAAACATGAGGGAATGAAAAATGAGGGAGTGACGCTGAGTACAAAACTAGAACGAGAGATTACGGAGGCCAGAAGAACCGCGAGCGAGGCGCGATTACTAGCGAGTGGGCAAAGCGAATTGCTACTGAAACATTAGATAAAATATAAAATACGACAAAGATAGGTAGATGCGCATTAACGAAGTTGCAAAAATGCGTAAAACAAGTAGAAATAACGCAACTGCAAAAGACGGAAATTGCACCAAATAAGGCATTGACCAAGGAGCTCTCCCAATTCAAACAGAACATAGAGAGCGAAATTAAGCAATTATCTCAGCAATTCAGGTCCCAACCAAGGCAAAAATCGCATCTCAGATAAGAAGTAGTAGGCGATTTGGATACAACAGAGACTGAAAGGGTGATTTCAGGCTCTACACGATCCTGTCCAAGCTCAGACGATATTATAATGTGCTCGAATGTAAGAGTTGCTCGTCAGCTACAGACTGAAAGCGTATCTGCAGTGAAACGAAATATCGCTACAGATATGGTGTCTGCATCTACACAGGCACAACTGGGTCGCAACTTGCAAATACGGAGCACATCAATGAAATATTTCATATGTATAATTGTTACCCAATAATGAGCACCACGAAATAGTTTTCCACTGATGAAAACGTAACATGGAGTAGAAGAGAGGATGCCCAAATTAATGGTAAACCGGAAACGTTAGCGCCAAGTGAGAATGTGATAGGCCGAACGGGAAGAAACTCTAATGAAATTTTCCATTTTAAGCATTTCATCTCTGTACGAAAATTTTAGCACTACAAAGACGACGTTAATAATTTACACCCAATAACTGTCATCGGACAATTTGATTTATCATTACCTCCTGCCTTTGATGCACAAACGGGACTCCGTATCCTCATATATGGGAACAACGGCCAAATGCATGCGGAGCATTGCCAAAATGTGCACGTCATACGAAGAGTTTCATGAAGTTTTTTTAAACAAATACTGGTCCAAGGCGAAACAGGACAGGATCAAACAAGAAATAATGATGAGCAGAGATTTGGAGAGGTGAGGGTTAGGTAGTCATGTGAAGTTTTTTGAAAACTTGACCAAGAAGAATCAGTACTAGGACGACCCATGCAAACCGGCTGAAATCGCCAGATTTTATTCCATGAAGTTGCCTATTTGCTACCAGAAAACGCTCGTCGGCCGATGTGGAAGTGATGTAGAAGGTTTCAAAGATATCCTAAGAGAGTTAGACTTTGCTTTCAACAAGAATCAGGCGCGAGAAGAAACGTAGGCACAGAGTCGTGCAAGGTGAAAGAAGGGAGAACAACGGAGGTAATAATAGAGGCTATAATTGGCAAAACAATCTAAATCGTCTGCCCTCCAAAATATGGACCAGAGACAACGTAGCGGGAATAATGGACAATGGAGGAACTATGGCACAGAATATAGGCAACCAAATGACCGGAGATGGGAGCCACAAAATAATAGCTCATCATGGGGCGACAAGAGAGAAACTCGTCAACAGTCAGACCAAGGTTGTGGTGGCAACAGGAATCGGGAACAATAAATTGAAATTAGACCACCTAACCCTGGAAGATTAAGCCAAAATAACAGAAAATGAAAATGACTAGGCCAGACGGCGGTCACTAGACAAAATGAGTCCGTAAACCGTCTCGGAAGCAATAATATAAATATTATATAATATCAGGACACGACTGAGATATTACTTGAAGAAAAGGTAACGTTACTTAAACATCTATCAGGTGGTAAAAATAAAAATTGGAGGAATTAATGGTACTGCTGTAATAGATAGTGGAAATGAACTCTCAGATATTTCAGATAGGCTGCTCGCAAAATGCAAAGGGTCAGTTTATCCACCTGTGCTCCCAGTACAAAACACAAAGTACGAGGTGCGTTAGTTGGAAAGGGTATGGAAATATCACCACAACCACATCTAGATTGTTTGACAAGGACCCCATATGCCTGCAAAACTGTTTATAATACCGAAATAAACAGCAGATATAATAATCTGTGTAGATTTTCTATCAGCGCAGATAGCTATCATCGATCTAGGGAGAGGCGAGTTAACGTTGGGGGGAGAGAATACGATAAAAATCAGATTTGATGAGAAGGCAATAAAAGCTCAAATTCCGGCCAACTGTTTAAAACTACAGTTCACGAGTCAATATGCAGTTCAGAGGGAAGAGTATAAAAAAGATACTGAGAATAGAGCAGACTTCAAGTCAGAACGTCAACATGTTAATGAAATTAACAGTAGGAATGATGCGAAGCTCGAGAATCTGGATAACATAGATAATAATGATAGGAAAGGGTTGGAGCTAGCACTCAAAAGTAGCACAGAGTTCTTCGTACCCAAAACCGGATTCATTAAGGGGTATCAATATAAATTTGAGGTAAAGGAACATATACCATTTCGTGAACCCCCTTACGCCATCCCATGGTCATACCGGGAAAGGTTTCTAAGTGAATTACGGTGGATGGAGAACGAAGGTGTGATTGAGGCTGCGAGATCTGAGCATAATAGTCCACTACGCAAAGTAGACAAAGAGGACGGTAGAATTCGACTGGTGTTAGACTCACGACAAATAAATAACATTATTGTGCCAGAGACGGATCGCCCTGAAAGACTTGAGGAGCACCTTCGAAGATTTCACGGGGTTTCAATGTTTTCCTAACTTTATCTGCGCTCGAGCTTTTAGCAGACAGAGCTCGATCCTGAATGTCGAAAATACACGGCCTTTATTGCCTTCGGCAGGTGTTTTCAATTCAAAAGGCTCTCTTTTGGATTGAAATCTTCAGTTGCATTTATCAGCGGTTTCGGCAAAATATTGAGTGAAGAGTTGAAAGAGAAGCTCCAGTGTTATGTAGGCAACATATTGATAGCAGAAAAGACCTGGCAGAGACATAACACACTCTTAGAAGATGTGTTAAGCAGTTTGAAAAGGCATGAGGTGACAGCAAACATGAGAAGTCTTCTTCCGGGAGCAGTAGCTTTTTGGGACACGTGATAACAAGGGAAGGGATTAGTCCCGACGCACAGAGGATGGCAGCAATTGCAAATTTCACCACTCCTACAACCAAAAAACAACTGAGAGGGTTTCTAGGAATAATAAATTTCTATAAGACGTTTATCTATGTGGAAACATAAGCAAGTCGCAGACGCTGCCAGTTAACAGGAAGACCCTGAATTTGGGATGAGTGTGCAGACCAAGAATTCAATAATTTGAAGGTGTCATCCGCAAATGCTCCTATTTTATCACATCCTGACTTATAAGAGGATTTTTGCATGGCCACTGAGAGCGCGAAGACCGGTCTGGGAATTGTGGAGTTATAGGAATTCGAACAAGATGGCAAATTAGAACAAAAAAACAATCACCTTTGGTAGCAGGGTACTATCCAAAAGTGAAAGAAATTACTCTGTTACCGCACTTGAAGCTCTTGCATGGGGATTTAAGAAGTACAGATACTTTGTGTTTGGTAGAAAAACAAAGTCTATACGGGCCAATATAGGGCCCTAGAGTTTCTCCTAACCGCCAAATTTCCGCAAGTAAGACAAGTGAGATGGGTGGCTGTGCTTCAGGAATACCAGTTTTCAACGGTCTATTTACCTGGTCCTACAAAATGTCATCGCTGACTCCCTCTCCCGCTCACCTGTTTGCGTAACAAAAGAGACGGCGGAAGCATTAGAGCAAGAGCACTTATCGTTGTTCTGCCTCAAAGGCGTGGCAGTTGAAAACTTAGCTACTGAAACGATGCGGAATATCCAGAATGAGCAGGACAAGGAAACAGATTTAGTCAAACTAAAAGAAAAATGGAAGGATCGCAAGTACGCCTGCATAAGACAGCACTACCTCTTGAGAAACGGGATTCTGTTTTATGGGGCAAACTTTAATAATTCGTTGAGTGTGGTGTGCATACCAAATGAGTTCATAAATAAGCTTGTATGGTATACACACCTACGTTGCGCGCATTTCTGACCACGAAAATGTTATATGAAACATGGAGAAACGCATACGGAAAGTACTAGTCATCTATAAAAACTGCCAAAAGGCGAAATCCATAACCGTAGGAACCTAGCCTCCTTTATACCCAATTATTCCTGAGAAGCTAAGGCATATCTCAGTGACGGATTTAATTGGACCATTACCCAAGACACCGAGGGGCCATCAACATATAATGGTAGTACTGGAGCTGACATCCAAATTTGTGACGTTGACACCACTAAAAATGGCGACCGGTGCAACTGTAAGTACAGCCTCGTGCAGAGACTTCATAAACCAAGTGGGAACTGTAGACGGTATTATCTCAGGTTATGGAGCTCAATAAAATACTGAGGTATGGAAAAGAACACTAAGGAGGTATAAGATACAGCCCATATTTATCAGTACGTTTCACACGAGTCGCAACCCCGCTGCGAGAACAATGAAAGATTTGGGTAATTTATGTGTATTATACTGTGGAAAGGATCATGTTAGCTGCGATGTATTTCTTAAGGATTTTCAGGATGTGATAAACGAGCTTCCCCACAGTACTGCACTAATGCTACCTATGATGGTTCTGTTGAATAGGGATTCTCCAGATAAAATTAGAGGACTGATCAAATTTCCACAAAGGACGCGCCGACAACATACATTCATAATGGAGGAGGTTTCACGCAATATTTGGATGGCTGGAGAGAAGCGCAAGGTGCATGCAGGCCAAATGGCGCAAGTAAGGGAACTTTCAGTTGGACATAAAGTCTTTGTTAAATCTTATGGGTTGTCCAATAAACTAATGCAGCTGTGTCAAAAGTTCTTCAAGAGATACAGAGAACCTGTACATATAAGACGCCTAGCTCACGCAAATGTGGTCCAAATTGAGTCTGTGAAAACAGGGAAATCCTTGGGACTCCATAATGTGAGCCATCTCAAGCCATTTGTGGAATAAGTAGGGAGAATTGAAGGGAGCTTGATTGGCAAAAGCGTAGTATTTTATATAGTTAGCAATTAAGCAAGACACTCAAGGGATCTGTAGATTTATCAAATTTTCTTTAACACTATCGTGTTAAAGGCTGTACTACAGTACATAAAAGGGCAGGATGTTGTGGGTAAGAAAATTACGGTATGTTTCTTGGTAGGTCATAACTATGTGCTTAACAGCTGAGCGTACAATTTTAGAAAGTGAGAGTTTCGGATGTGCTATCTGTCCATGAACGAATAAAGTGAAATTGAGAGACTTTTGGAACTGCAAAGTGTTATAAAGATGTGTGATGGACAAAAATTGTTAACCAATTGATGTAGAACGTATCAGGAGAGAGAGTCAGTAATTTTTTTTTTAGAAATGTGGGCCTATTTTACATGTTTAGCAATAGGATCACTAATGAGTGACTTAGTAATAGGGTTTGCGGTGACACATACGTGTGTCATCGAAGTATGATTTGTCTTCATTAAGAGAAACAGGAGTTCAATAGGTGGCCAGCTTCACGTTTCTACGAAAGAGAGCACCGTTATTCGTATGCGAAAATTGTATTTATGCGGTCCAAAGAGACGGAACAGTTGTGTGCATGGTGGCCATCTCTGCGGAATTCCGTATGAGCGCACCGAAATATTATTTGAGTATTAGAGGGACATGAAATAGAAGTGTAATAAGGGAATATAGACACGTAAAATGTAATAAAGGAACAATATGAAGCTGTACGTCCAAAGCACATGTCACAGAGGGTAATACGTAAGGACAAGGCAGTAGTGTTGATGAGCAGTGATTTTATACAATATACGAAAATCTTTATATCAGCAGGTACTAAAATGTAACTTTATTGAGACGAAGAGAAGAGACCACCAGAGAAAGGTAACACCAGCTGATCCAAAAAAAGGGGGACGGAGAAGGGAGGGTATTACTAAGTAAAACCATGAGAAAAGGAACGTGAAAGTTTGATTAAAATAAATGATCAGTAATGGCATTATCTTGCTATGTAGTATGATTCTCCACAGGAATCACGCCAGGAGCATGAAATGAAGAAGATTCCCACCTAATCATTTATATGTGTATGTTTGTGTGTGCTGACATGTATTGTCAAAGATATTCACGACAGCCACGACGGAACCAAGAGCCATGAGATAGGACGATCGTGATACCCACAACAGTGTAGTAGTTAGACTAGTATAAACATCCTACTGGCCAGTAGTTTAACAAATAGTTAAGAAGTAGTTTAACAAATAGTCTAACAAGAAGGTTAACAAATAGTATTTGCAACTATTAACATTTGGATTTTGTGAGGATTAATTGTATTATTGTACGAACAACTATTAAACATGTATTTTTATAGGTATATAGGTGCCGACGGATATTTAATAATTCACTGAAATAGCTAGAGTAACATTCACTTGGTACATGAAACGTTTCTAGATAACAATAGTAAATACGTGAGTGTCTTGGCTAAAAATTATGTAAAGATAAAAGACCTTGAAAGGTGTCAGTTGGATTCCTTCCATGTTAATTTTTTAAATCTGTTGTCATAAATTCCGCCTCTAAATTCACTGTGGTGTTTCTGACTATCTGGGAGGAGACTGAGCAGTGAACCGTGTTACGTTTACACATAAACAAAAACGATCTGTCACACTACTACACTTTAAAACACAGTTTACATGTAATTCATGTCACACAGTCTCATATAGAATCTACATCCGCTTTCTTTTACACACTGTATATGATAAGATACTGTCATCCCCATTCCATTCTGTGTGAGAGGATGAATGAGCAAATGTATTTCTAGTTGCATGCTTGGTGGTAGCAGACAAGCCTGTCTGCTAGAGAACAGTAGGACCAACGTCGGAACAGGTAGCTACGCTTTCTAAAAGCTGAGAGGTTTCTATTCTTAGTATGGTCCTGTCCATACCTTGTCATGTTGGTATAGGAAGCTGCCTCTCTGGTCACTTCCGGTTGTATTTGTGAGGCACCCCTCAGGAGGGACCCACGGCAGTCTGTCCGCGGCGAGCGTCTGAAGTGGTATGATCTCTGGCTAAGCGCGTGTCTGCTAAGTCCGCAGCACAATGGATTTCTTAAGTTCAGCCTAACTGAAAATTTAATCACCTTTATTTCAAGTTTGGATCTAAAACATCTAATGTTATCTTAAATTGCAGCACAGTGTATTTCGAGTTTGAAGCTCAGAATATCTTCCAGTAGTTGCTTTGTCACTACTTTGTGAGTAACGTGGAACCACGTGTTGTTGTTCTCTTCAGTCCTGAGACTGGTTTGATGCAGCTCTCCATGCAACTCTATTCTGTGCAAGCTTCTTCATCTCCCAGTACCTACTGCAACCTACATCCTTCTGAATCTGCTTAGTGTATTCATCTCTTGGTCTCCCTATACGATTTTTACTCTCCACGCTGCCCTCCAATGCTAAATTTGTGATCCCTTGATGCCTCAAAACATGTCCTACTAACTGATCCCTTCTTCTAGTCAAGTTGTGCCACAAACTTCTCTTCTCCCCAATCCTATTCAATACCTCCTCATTAGTTACGTGATCTATCCACCTTATCTTCAGCATTCTTCTGTAGCACCACGTTTCGAAAGCATCTATTCTCTTCTTGTCCGAACTAGTTGTCGTCCATGTTTCACTTCCATACATGGCTACACTCTAAACAAATACTTTCAGAAACGACGTCCTGATACATAAATCTATATTCGATGTTAACAAACTTCTCTTCTTCAGAAACGCTTTCCTTGCAATTGCCAGTCTACATTTTATATCCTCTCTACTACGACAATCATCAGTTATTTTACTTCCTAAATAGCAAAACTCCTTTACTACTTTAAGTGTCTCATTTCCTAATCTAATTCCCTCAGCATCACCCGATTTAATTTCACCACATTCCATTATCCTCGTTTTGCTTTTGTTGATGTTCATCTTATATCCTCCTTTCAAGACACTGTCCATTCCATTCAACTGCTCTTCCAAGTCCTTTGCCGTCTCTGACAGAAATACAGTGTCATCGGCGAACCTCAAAGTTTTTACTTCTTCTCCATGAATTTTAATACCTACTCCGAATTTTTCTTTTGTTTCCTTTACTGCTTGCTCAATATACAGATTGAATAACATAGGGGAGAAGTTACAACCCTTTCTCACTCCTTTCCCAACCACTGCTTCCCTTTCATGCCCCTCGACTCTTATGACTGCCATCTGGTTTCTGTACAAATTGTAAATAGCCTTTCGCTCCCTGTATTTTACCCTTGCCACCTTCAGAATTTGAAAGAGAGTATTCCAGTCAACATTGTCAAAAGCTTTCTCTAAATATACAAATGCTAGAAACGTCGGTTTGCCTTTTCTTAATCGTTCTTCTAAAACAAGTCGTAAGGTTAGTATTGCCTCACGTGTTCCTACATTTCTAAGGGATTGTAATTATTATATTCTTCTTGAAGTCTGACGGTATTTCGCCTGTCTCATACACCTTGCTCACTTGATGGTAGAGCTTTGTTATGACTGGCTCTCCCCAGGCCGTCAGTAGTTCTAAAGGTATGTTGTCCACTCCGGGGACCTTGTTTCGACTCTGGTCTTTCAGTGCTCTGTCAAACTCTTCACGCAGTATCTTATCTCACATTTCGTCTGCATCTACATCCTCTTCACCAAACTCTGTACAACCTCTGGTTCTTTCAGCTTATCCAGATCCCATGTCGTTAAATTCCCACCTTTTTGCAAATTCTTCAGTTTTAATCTACGGGCCATAACCAATAGATTGTGGTCAGAGTCCACATATGCCCCTGGAAATGTCTTACAATTTAAAATCTGGTTCCTAAATATCTGTCTTACCATTATATAATCTATCTGATACCTTTTAGTATCTCCAGGATTCTTCCATGTATACAACCTTCTTTTAAGATTCTTGAACCAAGTGTTAGCTATGATTAAGTTATGCTCTGTGCAAAATTCTACCAGACGACTTCCTCTTTCATTTCTTAGCCCCAATCCATAATCACCTACTATGTTTCCTTCTCTCGTTATTCCTACTGACGAATTCCAGTCACCCATGACTATTAAATTTTCGTTTCCCTTCACTACCTGAATAATTTCTTTTATCTCATCATACATTTCTTCAATTTCTTTGTCATCTGCAGAGCTAGTTGGCATATAAACATGTACTACTGTAGTAGGCATGGGTTTTGTGTCTATCGTGGCCACAATAATGCGTTCACTATGCTGTTTGTAGTAGCTTACCCGCACTCCTATTTTTTTTATTCATTATTAAACCTATTCCTGCATTACTCCTATTTCATTTTGTATTTATAACGCTGTATTCACCTGACCAAAAGTCTTGTTCCTCCTGCCACCGAACTTCACTAATTCCCACTATATCTAACTTTAACCTATCCATTTCCCTTTTTAAAATTTCTAACCTACCTGCCCGATTAAGGGATCTGACATTCCACGCCCCGATCCGTAGAACGCCAGTTTTCTTTCTCCTGATAACGACATCCTCCTGAGTAGTCCCCGCCCGGAGATCCGAATGGGGGACTATTTTACCTCCGGAATATTTTACCCAAGAGGACGCCATCATCATTTGATCATACAGTAAAGCTGCATGTCCTCGGGAAAAATTTCGGCTGTAGTTTCCCCTTGCTTTCAGCCGTTCGCAGTACCAGCACAGCAAGGCCGTTTTGGTTAATGTTGCAAGGCCAGATCAGTCAATCATCCAGACTGTTGCCCCTGCAACTACTGAAAACTCTGCTGCCCCTCTTCAGGAACCACATGTTTGTCTGGCCTCTCAACAGATATCCCTCCGTTGTGGTTGCACCTACGGTACGGCCATCTGTATCGCTAAGGCACGCAAGCCTCCCCACCAACGGCAAGGTCCATGGTTCATGGAGGGATGAACTCTAACTAAGAGCATCAATCTAAAATGCGAATGAGCGCCAGATTATAACGATTTTTCAATATAGCAACTTTTCTTTACGTTCAACCTATGTGGGGTGTACTTTGTGAGACCAGTACCTCGTGCTTATACAATTCTTTGACCCATCAGGTTAATAGACGATAGTAACCAGTTTGAGGTTTTTCTTTAGTAAATTGCTTTTCGATCTAATTTATTTTAATTATCAAAATTATTGTGGGGTTACACTCTTTGTGTAAACCAAGTTTACCACGTGAAGCATGTGGTGTAATCATCAGAGTAGCCCTCAGCTATTCTTTTCGGGAAGATTTCAGAGTTAGTATGAATTTAGTATACCAGTGTGTGGTAATTACATGACGGACAGGATTGCGCTACGAACGTAATTTCTTTGGGTGACAATTGAATCGGATAGTTGCGGTTAATTTCCTCTTGCATATGTTTCAACGTTCTTCGTGTGTTATTTTATGATTGTAGTGTTGTATGCAGTCTCCGAATCTTGGCTCCATATTTGATGTGTTCCGTAAGATTACAAACTCACATTTTCACAATCCTAAATAAGGCACCAGTTTAGTTATGAATCAAGTTTAATATGCTGAAATTTCAATGATCAATGTTAAAATAAATTTCCGAATATAAACTGATTTTTTATTTTGTCGTATGACTATTAAAAGATTATAATTGATGTTAGTCTGGTTGGGAATTTGGCAAACTGGACTGGATACCTGGTGAAACAGTTGCTCAATAATGCAAGGTTAACTTCCCCAGACAGCTCACAGCTAATAACCCGCTTTTATTGTCTATCAGCAATGCTTTCAGAACAAATTAATGCAACAACATTACAACCTCACCAGTGAATGTATCTTAAAATTTTATATTTCATAAATGTCAATAAATTGTCATAGTATGAATGTTTACCAGAAGATCAATAAATTGTGTTATGCGTTGTACACCATTTGGTGTAAACTGGATACTAACTGTGGACATTAGTGGACACTTGATGCACAAATAAAGAACTTTGTGGGACACACTGGAAGCAACAATGCAAAAATGCTGTGTGCAGTTAGAGTGGACAGGAAGCGAGGGACACTGTCGACCAGGACACAAGCAGCTGACCTATTAGTGTGGCTACCTGAAGATCTCTGGCGGCAGACAATGACGGCACAGCTAACAGGGTGCAACCACAGCAGCCCTGCTCGTTCAGGGCAAGATGGTTGTTTAAACAGCACTAATAACTCGTCTCCACTGTTGCACTACACGATCGACAAGAGATAAACCAATTACTCACTTAATACAGTCAGTTAAGCCTGCAGTGCAAGTGCTAATAGCTGTATGAGACTTTCAATTATGCTTTTCTTCTGTGGTCCTTCGCCAGGCAGAGGCTGATAACAACATAACATATAGCAGTCAGTCAATTGGCACTGACTTCTAAGAAATATGAGTCACACACAACGACTGAAGTTCAATTGTATAGTGTCACCAAACAGATTAACTACCTGCCCACAATTACCGATATCCTTTTACAAAATACAATCGTTATACCAAGAGAAAGAAGCTAGATGAAGAACAGATCAGTAGTAACACAAACATAGTAACAGAAGAAACATGGAGAACTGAAGACTAGATACAATTGCACTTCTCTTAACTGATGCAGAAGAGTTCTATGTGACCTATTCGATCCTACTTGACTATACCTCCCTTATACTGTGTGGAAATTCGATGAAAAACTTCGCTGTTTTAAAACATACAGCCACGTACCTTGTGGTATAATCCGAGGATTTTTCCACACCATCAACATCGTGAGAGACTAGAAACCTGACAGAACTAACAATCGGGTGAGGGTACAAAGATTGACTTCTAAAGGAAACATGTCCGATCTCAAATAATTCTCGTGTCTTAAACATTACAAAAGAAAACTGAAGCCTCCATCCCAGTCCACAATTAGAGACGGGTGTTGTGAAATCCGAATCAGTGTGTAACCCTTGATAAAACAGGTGCATAATATAATGAACACTGAACAGTTACACCGACAAACTGTTTCCGATATCTTTAATTATGTAAACATTTGTATGTATTCACGAAAAATATGTCTCACATTCTCTTTGATAACGCTGCGATGTATTTCACTGTTTTTATATATTTTTGAATATCCGGTATTTTATTTGTGTATGTATTTATGTAAAATTATTGTTTGTCATTTTCTTTGTTGATGATATTATGGGTTTTTAATGTTTTTTGTATTACATTGTGAAAAAAAACATTAGTTAAAGTTGGTGGTTGATCCAAACTCTTATTACAACTATTAATTGTCACAGTAAATGCAAATGCAATTTGTCCAAGAATACTTTAGACCATAAGATTTTGGAAGTTCTGAAAGAGTACACACATTAGGGAAACACCAGACTTGGTCAAACGGTATATGAAATGATGTTTTTTCGTGAAGTAAGCCAAGACCATAAATATGACCAAGTAAAATTAAGCAGAATGTTTCACGGAATTTTATGTATTTGTATACTGAACAATAGATAACCTCTTGAATAATTGATGTAACTGCTTGCTTTGCATATTAATGGCTAAATAAAGAATATGTAATTTATTCGATGACCACTTTGAGAAGATTAGGATACTATAGTTTAATATTTCTAGCCTCAACCTATGTCTTAGGGATGGATGAATGACAGCCAGTGTGGGCCTTAAATGTGAAGAAAGATGGAAACTGCCATTGTTGAAAGAGCTTAACAGATTTTGTAACGTTAGTGATATTGTATATTCCAGTTGTCATTTCTCGGAACATTGTTCCAAATGTAAGGGGTAGACAGATTATAATAAACGTGTAATAAGTAAATTTAAGGTAGTAAACCCATGCATGGATGCAGAAGAACGTATCATGATTCAAGTGCTCCTCGCCCTCGTATTCTTTTTAGTTTGCTTGTACAGACAATTGATGGTTTTATACTGGATGAGACAACACTATACGAATTATCCAATCCTAGTTCAAAATAGTTCGTTAGGTGGGGGTATTGTAAGGTGGATATAATTTTGCACCTTACAAGTACCCATCCATCAACCAACATAGTTAGGTATCATGTGACAGTTTGTACATCGTATATATGAATACATAAAGGATACTGACATTGCCACGTACACCTTGTAAAGAACTGTTATCGCTTATTGCAAGAAACGTGATTGAGTGTCTTTGTTACCATACTAGTAGAGACAAGAGAGACAGTGGAAATGAAACGGAAGACAGAACTCAAGCTCTGGCTGGAAGGCCCGCACAAGTGTTGATCCTGCTTAAACACATAAAGCAGGTAGACGGACGTCGTGGCACTTGAGCTCTGGAGCACAATAGGGTGACGGCTGGCCGGTAGTGTAGTAGAGCCAGAAGGATAACCAGATAATACTTCCGAACTCCGCCAATCTTGGACGCAGATGAGAGAAACGAAGAAGCGGCACCTCGGAAACCACGCAGGCTGGGTTATTTCCAAGGATTTTTACTCAGAAGCGTACCATTGTATGAATATAGGTTTTTCCTCGTAAACTTTTCGCACTGGACGACAAAAAACTAAAATACGGTTGGTCGGCTTTCTGAAGAATGTGTAGAGAGGGAGAATATTCCATGGTTTCTGGAATATGATTCGTTTTCCGAATTACGATGATGGGGTCTGGAGCCTTGCTGGGAGGCCAGCGGAGGAGAGACGAAGTCTTCCGCTGTGAGCTCCTGTGTGTGATGGTCGCTCGATTTCAGCTTTGTTGTTAGAGATGGATTTGCTGCCTTTTCTCACAGGAGAGTTGTTAGTTAGAACAGTTAGGCACTGTTCTGTTGCGAACCTGTACGATTCTGGACTTCAGGTTGGAAGTCGTCGTTGATTAGGCAGTGTTCAGAAATTGAGAGAACTTCCTCTGCCTATACTTGAAACGTCAGTCGAACTCCGTCCTTATGGCTGGGAGTTCGCGTTTCTTGTCTGTAGAACACAGAAAGGAGAAGACAATATTAGAGTATATTAGTCAGAGGCCCACCTCTGCCGTCGTAGTGTATGAAAGTGTTTAATTGTGGTTGAAGTTCTTCCATCGTTGCAGACGAGTACGAGAAACATCACTTCGCCGCACCGCACACAGTACATATGGTGATATCACAAATTAATTCGCTTATTAGGGCTATTAAAACTGAACAGCTGTGATCCCATTAGTTTATTTCTACTCAGATTCGACACCACCTTAGATCATCTTTGATAGTATTATGTTCTAGTGTCTGGTACGTAGATGATGTCAGTCTTTTCGCGTTATTGAAATTAGATCTCGCAGTCACAATAAGGGGCAGAGTTTGGCAATTGTTTGTAATTTTATTTATGAAATGTAAACTTTTTGATAAAAAGCTTCTTTTTTTAAATCTAGACTACATATATATACAGGAGCAGCGTTTATCATTTGGTAGTATTAGTTGCCTTAATCTTTTTTTTAGAGTTGGTTGGTTTTTGGGGGAGGAGACCAGACAGAGAGGTCATCGGTCTCATCGGATTAGGGGTGGAAGAAAGTCGGCCGTGCTCTTCCTTGTATGCTTAGATTGTTACGTATATGTTAAAAAGTCCATTAAGAGATCCTGAGTTGTCCTTCAGGGTGTAGTCAGAACGGGCCAAATCTTAATTTTAGCGTTTATTATTTTCCGTTGCGCACATTTATTTTTATAGCTGCCTGAAGTAGCATGTTGAATTTTAAATTCATGCGCCAATACGTGAAATAGTTAGCCTTACTGAAAGCTGGATGTGCCATTTCTCTGGCGCGTTGCGTATCCGGCACTATCGATAGCGACTTAACCAAGCATATTACCAAATACCTCTCGCTGAATCATCGAAGAGAGTAACAGCATTTTGAACGGACTGGAACCTATTCGAATTCAACCGGGTCCCTTTTGGCCTCGCGACCGGTGCAGCTGTGCTTTCACGCTTGCTCGATAATGTACTACACGACTTAAAAGTTTAAATGTGTGTACAATTATTTAGACGATGTTGCTGTCTTTAGTAAATCCTATCCTGAACACCTTCACCATCTTGAACAAGTCTTCCAAATGCTCAAAGACGCCGAGTTAAAGGTCAGCCAGGCCAAGATGACCCTATGTAGAGATAGTATTTCGGTTTTAGGGCATATTGTCTCAGCCAAAGGTGTCTTCATTGATCAGGAGCGAACCAGAGCCATTAGGGTATTTCCTTCCCCCCCCCCTCCCCCCCTTCCCCCCCCCCCCCCCCCCCCGCGATCAACGCGGAGTAGCTTGTTTTGTCGGTATGGTTAATTTTTTTTCGTAAGCGTGTCCCTATCTTTGCTCAGTTGGCTGCTCCTCTTAATTATTTACGAAAAAAGAACGTGCCATTCGTTTGGGGGGAACAGCGGCAACAAGCCTATTTTGCTCTTAAGAGCGCTATTAGCAACCCCCCTGTGTTAGCGACCCCAGATTTCAATCTCCCCTTTGTGGTTCAGACTGATGCTTCTCATGCGGGCATAGCGGCTGTCTTGTTGCAGGAGGAAAACGGTGAGAGGCACCCTGTAGCCTACACCTCTCGTCGTCTTACTGATACTGAAAGTAAATACGCTGTGTATGAATGTGAAGCTCTGGCTGTTCTGTTTGCTACTGAGAAATTTGCCCTTTTCCTCTAACATCCAGAATTCATTTTGGAAACTGGTAACCAGGCTTTGATCTGGGTCTTGCCTCGTCCCCGTAAAACAGGTTGTATTGCTAGATGGGCTATTAGGTTGTCGGCATTTCGTTTTAGGGTTAGTCACATCAGAGGTGTCGATAACGAGGTGGACGACGCATTGAGTCGTGGTTGAAGTACATGAGGTGGCCGTTAACACCATACTGAGCGAAGTGCCAGATCCATTTTGTGATTTACGTCAAGAACAGAAACAGAATTGTAGGTGGAGTGATATTTATACTCGTCTCTAGAGTGGAGAGAGGGTGTCTGGCTTTTCCTTGCGTCAGTGGGTCATCTGTAAACAACGTGCTCACGGAGTGGATTGGAAAATTTATATTCCTAGTAGACTCATTTTGAGTGTCTCGCATTATTTTCATAACTCGGCCCTGGGTGGTCATCTTGGTTTTTTTTAAGGTCCGCGAGAAATTATTCTGGGAGGGCATGTATCGCGATGTTCGATCTTACGTCAACAATTGTTATGATTGTAAAAAGGTTAAACCCGACTCCGGGGCTCGGAAAGATCGGCTATAATCTACTCGCGAGGAATATCCTTCGGATCGTAAATACATTGATTATGTCGGACTTTTGCAGCGTACTAAGAGAAGAAACAAGCACATCTTTGTGTCCGTTGCCTTCTCTCGCTTTCTCTGGTTGAAGCCTACCACTGGAGTTACTCCCTCTGTCACCGTTGAGCAGCTAACCCAGATTTTCGCCTGGTTGGGACCCCCGAAGGGTTTGGCTTCCGATAACGTGACGGCCTTTTAGTCTCGCCACTTTAAGGGATTTTGTTTTAATCAAGGTATTAGGCATATTACCATCAACCCTTATTATCCCCATCCTTCGTTTGCACAAAACGTTAACCGTAATTTGAAGGCGGCTCTTTGTATTTATCACGCCCGAGCCCCTTCTAAGTGGGATACCACCTTAGGTTGGTCCAATCAGGCGTTCAATTCTGCCAGGCACGAATCCACCGACTCTTGTCCCAACAAGTCGATGTTTGCATATCAGGTCAATTCGCCACTCTCCAAACTCTGGACCATCAATGATTTTCTTCCGGAGCAATTTACTCCTACGATTCTCCAGGAAAATTGGGAGAGGGCGCGGAGAAACGTCTTCGCAGCCCACCATAAAGAGGCCGACAGGTACAATAAGGGAAGACGGCCATTTAATGCTAAGATTTAGTTTTTGTCCGTACGATTTTTAAGACTGATGGACACTGTTTGGGAGGGAAATTTACACCGCGGTTTCGGGGGCCCTGTCCCAATTGTTGACATCTTGGGACCTGTTACCTTTGAGGTGAGAGATCTCTCTTCCGGGCGTATTTCCAGGGTGCACCTCAGCCAGCTTAAATGCCCCTCTTATACTCAGTAGTGTGTCCCCCCCCCCCCCCCCCGCCTAGGTTAGCCTTTGGGGGAGGGAGATTGTGCCATTTCTCTGGCGTGTTGCGTTCCGGCACTATCGATAGCGACTTGTATTTCTGTTTCCGTCTGGTTCGACCTGCACAGGCCCTGAGGCGGCTGCTGCCCTCTGGAGCGGGGGGGGGGGGGGGGGGGGGGGCGCGCTTGACTCGGCAGCGGGATTCACACCGAGCTGGTGGTATTTTGATTTCCGCCCCGGCTCGAAGGTGTGGTCTCGTTGTTGGCGGGCTTCGTTGATTTGGCCGTTGGTCCGTGTTAGGTGGTGGTGACATGCTGTAGTGGACAACTGATGGGTCCCCGTACGCGATCGCTCGAGGTTCTCCGCCTCTGAAAAGGGTGCCATGATATCGCTTGGGTTTCCGTGCCCGGGAGTTGTAAGGACTGCAGGGCAGGCTTTCTGTGTGTTTGCTCTGTACGGTCTGCGTGGTGGGGTTCCTTTCATCTAACTTCAGCTGTTGTTAATAGTTTCTGCGTGATTCCGTTTCGGCCACAGTCTAGGTGTCGAGTTTTCTGCTGGTGTGTACCCGGTCGTCGCCCCCGTTTTCCCGTCCGGGGGGCACCCGTATCTGTTGGTGGGAATTATTCAGCAGTGTGTGTTTTGCGTGCACCCTGTGGGCTCACGCGCCCTGATTCTGAGTTGAAATTACCGTGGTCAGGCTGGCTCGGTTGCTGGAGTGTGTGTTGTTGGTTTTCTGGTTTGCTGGGGACTGCGCGCGCGCCTGTTCCGTTTTGTGATGTGGCAGCAGTCTGATATTGTTATTTGTGCTTGTTAAGTTGCTAGCAATTGCTTTTAGCCTTGTCCTTACTTGTTTTTATTTAAGTTGCTGATCATTGTCATTGACCTGTTCTTTTACCTTCATTTATTTGTAGTGTCAATTAAGCCAAGACGATGTCCAAGGCGCTAGCAATTGAATTTAGCCTAGTGTCTATTTAATCCTATTTAAATTCTTGGGCAATGCCATTTGCTTCTTCTTTTAATCTTATTTGTTTGTTGTGCCAGTTAGCCCTAAGATAATGTCAGACCTTGGTATCTGTCAACCTTATTTTGGCTACTAACGCTCAGGTGCAATATTGCCTGGCCAATCCCGGATTTTGTCATTAAGTGAGATCCTCCCTCTCTTCCTGCTTCGTGTAAACTGATTTTAGTAAGATTGCTAGGTAGCCTGTGTTCTTTTAATGCCTATGTAAGTTTGTCCGTTGCCGCAACCGTAATAGGTTTTGACCGGTAAGCGGCCGATCTTGGCTAGAATTTCAATGTGGTCTGCGCTGTTGAAATGAGCAAACTTTCTGTATTTATTATTTGAGCTAATAATGTACGTGTTGTTGTGTTAAGAGTTTTAGGGCATTTTTAATTTAGATGCCTTTTTGGAAATTTTATGACTCTTTTAATGAAGTTATAGGAAGGAGTAACTACGACCGCTAGTTTAATAGTAAATTATACATATGTGCCTCACATTGTAAAATTTAACTGTATTACGTGAAAGTTATAGGAAGGAGTAACTACGACCGCTAGTTTAATAGTAAATTATACATATGTGCCTCACATTGTAAAATTTAACTGTATTACGTGAAAGTATGTAGTTTACTGCACAAAGATTATTTGTTAATGTATCAAATTGTAAACAGTTTCTTTGACAGTGATTCAAAAGACGCAAATAAGTTTCCTTGTTCACATGTGGCATATAACATTTTTATTACCTCATACTGTAAGAAGCTTGATTTGTTTGTGTCACTGTAATTAGTAAGCCACAGTGTAATTTATTGCAATTCATTAATTGTTTTGGGGAAATAAACCTTGAATAGTATTTCCCCTTTTCATTAACGGAATCCCATCCAAATTTTCCGCTCACCGTGCTTATTAAAAGTGAATTTCAGTTCGTTTAATGTACTGTCGAAAGTACGAGAAATTACAGAACTGAGATAACGCTAACATCCAGCAAACATCTCCCATCGACAGAAGATCAGTATAATTAATTCCAATTGAAGAACTTCAGTCGTTGGTGAAGCTACTACTCAAAAATCACGTCGCCACTTGACTTCAGATTAAAGATGTTTTTGCGACTTTTATTCTCAGTCTAAAGTGTGCCCATTCATATTAGTGAATCATATCAAAGAAATTGCGTTAATAAAAATTATAGTGTCCTTCGATTTCGAACAAAGTATTACAAGAACTGAACCTTGTATTGGATTATCTCATGTCATTAATAACAATAATAGTTTATTACACATTGTATTAAAAGGACTAATTTTCAACAGACAAAACATCGTGCTGTGTTAAATGGACCCTGTTACTATTGAAGGACTTACTTCGATGTGTATACGCAACGCAAATCACATATAGCAGTTCAATCTGAAAGACGAATCAGGTGCCTAGTAATTCATATTGAGCATCTTTGGCGGCAACCTATAAACGGCGCAACTAGCCGCTAGTAATAATTTGCATCTAAGCTTATTAACGAAAACGTCTGACTCAGATTAGTGCAAAGAGCTGACATATTCAACAAATATTAATTGGAGTAGCAGATAATGTTCAGAACATTGTATTCCAGTAAACCTGCAGTTGAACACAGGTGAATCTATGATAAGCACTGATATTCATTGTGTTTTCAATTGTTTACTGTCAGCTCCAGCACGTGGACGAATTATGTTACCTAGGTACATCAACTCAGTACTAAAACATGTGAATGTGAATCAAATTTGGGAAGATATTGATTTCCGAATAAAAAATAGAGAGTGCACTGCAGAATAGATGTACTGCTATTCATATCTTAGTTGTTCATATTTTGGCACTGTTCGCTGCTCCAAGCAAAAGACGTGTGTTCTTGTTGTTCCACAATTTTGGGAGTTTTCACCGAGATAAAATGTCGTTGCAACTTTCTTCTCCCGCATGCCAGTGTAGAAGCTGTCACAGAATCAGTGAAATACAACTTGTACGCTATTCACAAGTTTACTTACAAACAAAGTCCTACTTCTTGAATTTCCTTTTTGTGAGACAGCGCATGGCGTATTTCGTTTGCGAATCCGAAGCTATAGATTATAATATTTTATTGTTTTGCGACACTTCTCGTGGGTCATTATTCTTCTTCTCTTATTTATGAAGCACTATATATAGGCTCTGGCCTCTCTTATGGATATTTTAATCACAAGCTAATCGTTTATCCATTTAGATTTTCAAATAATGTTACAGTACTTTTTTAATTTCTTTCCCTTGTCCTGTAAAGACGTACAGTTATTCGGGAAATAAAACTGTGTTTTCAGTAACACCAACATTGGAAAACATATCACCATGCTTGATATCGTCATTAGCTATATGTGGCACTGAAATTATATTCATTCACTTCCTGATGTTCTACAAAACATCTTTCAAAATGCCAAATAACATATTACAAGCACCAGTTTGTGCAGACATTGATCCTAACTAAAGAAGTCTATTCATCTAACACTTGAAATGATAGTCTACATTTTCTCTCATTTGGTTATTTATTCACATAAAACAAGTAGAAACTACTAATTAAACAACTTTATTTGGCAAATACCATCGAGAAGTTCTTAGAAACAACCTTTTACTCGCAAAAAGAGCCAATTATGTATCAATAATTATTCAGATGCAATATTATTCACTTACTATCCACAAATATACGTAGTTATTTACAAATTTACAGGAATCTAAGTACCACGTGCTTCGCTAGTTATCCATCTTTGTAAAACTATAAATCAGTTTTATTGGTTATGTATGTTTCCAAAATCCCAGTTTGTGGAATGTCCTTACCATATCAAGAACAGTGTTGTCATTTAGTAATTATTAATAAGGAATAAAATCCTTATTAGCTAAGTCCGTTAAACAGTATAAATATTGTTCCATCAGATTATTACAGAGATATGATTTTCATTAACACATTGTCATTCCACATTTCTAACACTTCCACATAGTTTCCTTCAAGTGAGTGGAGAATAGATCATTGTCATCGATCACAGTGATTAATATCCCTTCCAATTTTTATTACATTACTTTGTCTATTAATTTTATGTACTGTCAGAGCAGTTAATTTATATTAGCACAGGGTAAATAACAAGATAGTATTCATTGATTATTATAAATATTTCCATAGCTTACATCTCATTACGTGATATTGTCAGCTCTATATCTAAAAGATTTCCCCAAATGATTTATCGAATTTTAGTTAACCCGTTAGATAATTTCAATATATGTGGTTCATTGCTGTTGTAATTATGACATAAGAAGAACCTACATTCTTTAAGAAGAAAAGTTTCATATTTTGACTATGAATCAACAATTCTTCAAACCCTGCTCTCAACGTGTCAGTCCAAAGTAAAAGTACGTTTCTCTCTCTTTAGCTCACTTAAGCTTATCCTTTCACGAACATTGCCATAACATTACTTACCTATCCAGTACGTTGATAATACTTACATTGTGAACAAATTACCTGCTTCAACTTGAGACTGTATATGTATTACCCTTCTCCTATGCAAAATAAATTCTTATATAAATGTTCAATTATCCATCATGTAAATATCATACCTGGTGGAAGTTCGATACATTTGTATCTTCCTACATTCCACCATCCTGACCAAATAGCTTCTACAGCCCATTAAGGCAGTGCTAATCGTCGGTTCCCCTTAACGCACCTAGTTTAATATTGCAGTGGTTCTATAACTTTTGTTCACTCACATTAACACTTGTAGTCCTGTTGAGGTACAGCAACTACATTCAAGAGACAAAGAAACTGGTACACGTGCCTAACATTGTGTAGCACCCCCCCCCCCCCCCCCCCCCTAGAGGACGCAGAAGTGCTGCAACACGATGTGCCATGGACTCGACTAAAATCTGAAATAGTGCTGGAGGGAACTAACACCGTGGACCCTACAGGGTTGTCCATAGATAGCATGAGGGGCTAAAGATCTCTTCTGAACAACACGGTTGCCAGGCATCCTAGATATGTTCAATAACGTTCCTGTCTGGCCAGCGAAAGTATTTAAACTTAGAGAGTATTCCTGGAGCCATTCTCTGAGGAATTCTGGACGCGTCGAGTGTGGCGTTGTCCTGCTGGAATTCCTCACAATGGACATGGATGGATGCAGTTGATCATACAGTATTCTTAAGTACGTGTCACCTGTGAGAGTCGTATCAAGACGCATCATGGGTCCCACATAACTGCAACTGCAGTGCTCCACACCATTACAGTGCCTCTACCAGCTTGAACAGTCCACAGCTGACATGCAGGGTCCACTGGATCATGAGGTTGTCTCCATACCCATACACATCCATTCGCTCCATACAATTTGAATCGACACTAGTCCGACTGGGCAACTGGCCAAAGTCAATGTTCATGAGCTTAAAGCTTTCTGTCGTGCAGTCATCAAGGACACACAAGTGGGCCTTATTCTTCGAAAGCCCGTATCGATGATGACTCGTTGAATGGTTCGCAGGCTGACACTTGTTGAGGACCCAGCATTGAAACCTGCAGCAATCTGCGGACGTCTGTCAAGCTGAACGATTCTCATCAGTCGTCGTTGGTCCCTTTCTTGCAGGATCACTTTCCGGCCTGAGCGATATCAGATATATGATGTTTTTCCGGGTTCCTGATAGTTACGATAGACTCGCAAAATCATCGTACGGGGAAATCCCCAACTCATCTCTACCTCGGAGATGATGTGTGCCACCGCTCTCGAGCCCACTATAACACTAGGTTGAAACCCCCATAAATTTTGATAACCTGCCATTGGAGCAGCAGTAAGTGCCAGACACTTGTTTTCTTATACAGGTGTTGCCGACCGCAGCACCATATTCTGCCCGTTTGCCCATCTGTGTATGTGAATACGTTACAGCGTAGTTACTAGTGTACCTAGTTATTTATTAATCATTATAACATTCACAAATGAAAACAGGAATGAAGCTGCAATTTTGCTCAGGTTAGAAGGTCAAGTGTTAGTACATTTCCTAAAAAATAGAACGAAAATTATATATAAGAAGAAGTTGGAAGTGAGAAATAATTTCTTGAGATATCATGTAAAGAGCTAATTTCTCGTTTTCGTGCCATTTTACTAGTGGCCGTTTTGTAAAGAGATTTGGAGGTAAGTGACCAAAGGCTTGTACCTTCTAGTCCGACAGATGCAGAAATAAATCTCAGAATTCTAATTTTTGTATTATAAAATTGTTTAACAGGAAGAGAAATAATGCTTTTCGTGCTTGACGAATACTCATCACTAGCAGTTACAAACTAAGAAAATGTTAGTTATTGAAATTAAATAGTTTATTGGTATTACTTCAAGAATCTGAGGTGTTTGGTTGGATTAACATTTCTGTTCAACTTCAATGTTCCATACTTTTGTAATTAACAACTGGAGTGAATGTAAGATGAGGAACAGCTGGTAACATAGATGATGAAAATCTTTATGCACGGTCAACTAGCACCCCAGTTAGCAAATTTCACAAGCAGTTGACAGATATTGACAGTACATTTTCTCGTAAGGGGTACCATGGCTACTTGTATGTTAAAAGTGAGACACAGTATTACCAGCGAGGAGTTTGTCGATGTCGACCATTTGCATTTCGTTTGCTTTCTTATTACTACTAATTTTGATATCTGTATTGCACTGAAAGTGTGTGTGTGTAAAGACGTCGACGGCATGCGCTGTGTGACGCGTTTAAAGTACATTTCATTCATTCCCTCGTGATGCTGTCTGTTGACAAAATTATACTGCTTGCCCTCAAGTTAGAAATGAGGAATGCTCACTTCTGTACGAGTTTAATTTCCAGGTGCCTATTTGTATGCTAAAAGTAAGACACAGGATTACCAGCGAGGAGTTGGTCGATGTCCACCTCGATATGTTTTACTGAGTGTATTTTGGCAGTTTCGAAGCGACACTGTACTAAGCTTTTCCCGATGATACGGTCACCACATCTCAGTATCTTAGCACCTTCGCAAATTTTAGATTTCTTTTCACCCTGTAGAGAGAGAAATGCAGTATACCGGACGTCATATTTGCCATGTATTACTTCTAGTATCCCTAAAACAAAATGTAATGTTTCAGTTAATGTCATCACATATATTTATGACAGTTTGTTCCTGTTTCGTAGCTGTTACATACAGGTTTATTCACAGCGGAGTACGTCGAAATACGTATAGTAGGCTGTCAGAGTTAGGTAGTGCGAAAAGAAATTTGAACTGTTTCTGGATCGTATATTTGGCTTCAAAATTCATATTACATCTCTTTCAACTTGGCAGAATACAACCTTTGCTCCTACCAATGAAGTATGAAGAACAATTTTAAACAACACTTTTTTAGTAAGCTTAACATTTTTGTTGTTGACATACCGCAGGTCTTCGAGGAAGAGTAATTGAAAACATGCAATGTTCTTCCGCAAAGTTTTATGGAATCCTGAAGAGACTCCTTCCAATAGAAGAAGAAAAATCACTTGCTCTTCTATCACTACTTTGTCACGCGATCGATCAATTCACGAAAGTAGGCAACATTAGTGAACAGAACCACAGCCGGCAAAGCACCAGTGCAACTGGTACGGCTGATGATGCCTATCTGCCGGTCACCGTAGGTCAGCGGTCGCCCGCTATCGCCATTGCAAACGTCTGTGCCCGCAGTCTTCGGTCGTGCACAAATAATGGCTTCCGGCTCGGTGACGTCAAAGCCGGCTCCTGGCACGCACCTCGTATAGTAGTCTACAATCATCTCCAGCTTCCTCAACTTCGGCGGGGTGTATTCATTTGGACCTGCCTTCCCCCATCCTGAAATGGTCCCCACAGTGCTGTTCTCCACTTTATTACTGGATAGCGGTAGCGTCACCGCCTGTCGACACACGAAGCGCCAACACTGAATTAAAAATAAGTAAGTTAATGACTTACTTACTAAACTAGTGGATAGATTCCCAGCATATGACAAATAATCGAGAAATTGCGATATTTCAGTGTTACCACCTTCGTTTGCTTCGTTAACTATGGTTACCTGGAAAACGTTTAGACAGATGTTTGCCCAAATCGGTGTTCAACCACACTTAATAGCACTGATGAGAAGTCTATACAATAATCTCATTGCCGGCCGCGGTGGTCTCGCGGTTCTAGGAGCGCAGTCCGGAACCGTGCGACTGCTACGGTCGCAGGTTTGAATCCTGCCTCGGGCATGGATGTGTGTGATGTCCTTAGGTTAGTAAGGTTTATGTAGTTCTAAGTTGTAGGCGACTGATGACCACAGCAGTTGAGTCCCATAGTGCTCAGAGCCATTTGAACCATTGGAATAATCTCATCACAGCTCTGAAGACAAGTGCTATCATGTCTGATTTCTTCATCTACATCTACATCTACAAGATTACTCTGCAGTTCACATTTAAGTGCTTGGCAGAGGGTTCATCTCTCTACCATTCCACTCCCGAACAGCGCGCGGGAAAAACGAACACCTAAACCTTTCTGTTCGATCTCTGATTTCTCTTACTTTATTTTGATGATCATTCCTACCTATGTAGGTTGGGCTCAACAAAATATTTTCGCAAACAGAAGAGAAAGTTGGTGACTGAAATTTCGTAAATAGATCTCGCCGCGACGAAATGACTTCCATCCCATTCGCGTATCATATCTGCCACACTCTCTCCCCTATTACGTGATAATACAAAAGAGCTGCCCTTTTCTTGCACCCTTTCGATCACCTCCGCCAGTACCACGTGGTAAGGATTCCACACCGCACAGCAATATTCTAACAGAAGATGAACGAGTGTAGTGTAAACTGTCTCTTTAGTGGGCTTGTGGCATCTTCCAAGTTTCCTGCCAATGAAACGCAACCTTTAGCTCGCCTTCCGCACAATATTATCTATGTGGTCTTCCCAACTGAAGTTGTTTGTAATTTTAACACCCAGGTACTTAGTTGTATTTACAGCCTTGAGAATTGTACTATTTATCGAGTAATCGAATTCTAACGTATTTCTTTTGTAACTCATATGGATCACCTCACACTTTTCGTTATTTAGCGTCAACTGCCACCTGCCTCACCATACAGCAATCTTTTCTAAATCGCTTTGCAACTGATACTGGTCTTCGGATGACCTTTGCTAGACGGTAAATTACAGCATCATCTGCAAACAACCTAAGAGAACTGCTCAGATTGTCACCCAGGCCATTTATATTGATCAGTAACAGTAGAGGTCCCAGGACGCTTCCATGGGGAACACCTGATATTATTTCAGTTTCACTCGATGATTTTCTGTCTATTACTACGAACTGCGACCTTCCTGACACGAAATCACGAATCCAATCGCACAACTGAGACGATACCCCATAGGCCCGCAGCTTGATTGGAAGTCGCTTGTGAGGAACGGTGTCAAAAGCTTTCCCGAAATCTAGAAATAGGGAATCAACTTGAGATCCCCTGTCGATAGCGGCCATTACTTCGTGCGAATAAAGAGCTACCTGCGTAGCAAAATAGCGATGTTTTCTGAAACCATGCTGATTGCGTATCAATAGATCGATCCCTTCAAGGTGATCCATAATGCTTGAATACAGTATATGCTCCAAAATCCTACTTCAAACCGACGTCTATGATATAGGTCTGTAGTTCGACGGATTACTCCTACTACCCACCTTAAACACTAGTGCGTCCTGCGCAATTTTCCAATCTGTAGGTACAGATCTATTGGTGAGCGAGCGGTTGTATATGATTGCTAAGTAGGGAGCTATTGTATCAGCGTAATCTGAAAGGAACCTAATCGGTATACAATCTGGACCTGAACACCTGCCCGTATAAAGCGATTTGAGTTGCTGCGCAACCCCTAGGGTAACTACTCCTTCAGTGCATAGAGTGGTGTCAAGCAGAGTTGTGTTCTGTCTTCCCATTGTACAATATCTATGCCAAACATGTCATTAGGAGTGCTCGTGATGGTTGGACTAAAGACATTTCAGTTGGTGGTAGAACTATTAACGACCTGCGATTTGCTCGTGTCTCGCCCTTTTAGCCAACAGCGGATAAGAAGTTGCTGAGCTATTAACGGAGGTACAAAACGCTAGTCTTTCATATGGACTGGATTTCAATCTCAACAAGTCCAAAGTTATGACTATTGATCAATGAGTACAGGTTTACCTCACAGATCGATTAAGGGAACAGGAAGTCGTGTATTCTTTCGTCTATCTTCAGTCAACCTTCCTCACACGAAACTGTTAAAATGAGATAAGAAACTGGTTCACGCTATAGCGAGTGGCGACGAAGAAGCTCACCAAGAGCTGGCAGAACAGAGCGATAATTAACACCACAAAGAAGCGGCATGTTGAAACACTCGTGTTTTCCGTCTTCTTTTATGGTTGCGAGACACGGGCCTTTAATGCCAGAGACAGAGACAGAGGGTCGATGTAATTGAGCTTTCGTGCCGATACACGGTTCTACGTATAAAATGGACTAACAGAAAAAGAAACGTATCCATTATTGAGCAACTCAGTGTCTCCATGCGCTTTTCTTCTCGAGTGGAAAAAAATTGTGTAGTCCCTTGGCCGTAAGAAGAGGTGAAATTACCTATAGAAAATAATTATGGGAAAGAAGATATAGGACAAGAGACCGAGGGGAAGAACAGGGGACAGTTGGACTGATCAACTGAAGAAGCCCTCTGGTCTACCTCTTTGAAGGCTATAAGAGACGCGGGTAACCATCTCGGATGGAGACGCTTTGTTCATGGGGTCACGACACTGAGCTTTGCCTGCAAGGACTTGTGATGGTGATAATGATGAAGAAGATGATGATTCTAAAATAAGTAAATTAATTAACGGTTCCGTAGAGAGTATCCCCACGTTTTGGTGAACCAAGTACATGATTATGTGAGTCTCCGTTCCAACTAAAGGTTTATCAACGGAGTTACGGAGAAATAACCACTTATATGGTCATAAAAATACAAAACATTCCAAAAGTCAATTAAAAACTTTTGCAATTCCATACTGAACTGTGTTGAGCCCTACTGACGATGCGTACATGGGCGCATGGGCTAATTAATAGTTTAAATAATTATGGTGAAATTATTCGGACCTTTATATATAAATACATCTTCATCTCTTTCCTCAGTAGGCACTGTAATCAGTTTGAGATCCAGTGTACACTAAAGTTATGTTCTCTTCCACCAAATTCGAGCAAACTGGGGGGGAGTGGGGGGGGGGGGTGTTTAGGCCAGAATGAATCGAACTGTGATTTGGAGATTTGAATTAATATGACAGATGATACTGCAAATGTGTAAGGGAAAGAGAGACATTACACGGAAAAACAATATAGCTGAAGAATGTTAGTACCTAAATTTACCAGATCATCTATGACGGGTGGTGACTGGTCAATTGTGAGTCCAGATTGTGAAAGGAGTGGGAAAGGAATAAAATGAATTTCCTTCTATTATTCGTTCATAAAGGCACAAATTAGTGAAAATGTTTTCACTCAATGTGTGTTGTATGTGCCCCAAAACACACTGAATTAGGATGACAGTGTCATATCTAATGCCTCTAATGGTTCTCTCTAGTGAAAGTAAGATAACATCGATTTCTGTGGGTATATGTCCATGTACGTACATGCATGTGCTCCTAATTAATACTTAAGGAAGGTTAGCTTTAGAACAGTCATACAGTTGAGTACATGGTATTTGGAAGCAACGGAGACTTACTGTATTCGTAAATCAGATCCAATCAGATACTGCGTTAAGGAAAAAGCGTTCGTATTTGAGATGTGCGGAACAATATCTCCAGCCGGAAAAGTTTTAATTTGTGATCTTGCATATCTTCATTTACATGTATAAATGTTTTATTTACACCAATGCTTTCTTTGGCTAGTAATATGTACAAACTAAAAGTTTTTAATGTTCTTTGTGGAAGAATTGCTTGAGTTTTCAAACTTTTCTTCAATTTCCTGAATGAGAAATGTCCGCCCCAGAGTGAGTACCATAGGTTCTCCAACCTATGACGTTGCCAAAAACATGGCATCGTTGTTGATGCCTCTTGTGGGAAAATTGTGCTCACCACAAAAGAAACTCTGCTGATATCATTAGTATATTCAAATGATTGAAAATGAACCCACCTCATATATTAGTTAGTTTCTATGTGGTGTCTTTATTCACAAATGATTCCCTTCCAGAATCTCTACAACTTATTGAAAGAAGTTTTGACAAAGATATTTCATCTTTATTTAGACATGTTATGACCTCTACATACTTAATTATTTAAGAACGAATGTTTGAATAGACGGACGGAGTCGCCATGGGTAGACCCTTATCCCCTCTGGTGGCCAATTTATTTATGAAAGACTTCGAGGAGAAGGCGCTTGAATCTGCTGACTTGAAACCCAAGGTATTTTGGAGGTATGTTGATGATACCGTTGTAGTTTAGCCCCATGGTGAAGATAACTTGTAAGACTTCTTAAGACATCCGAACTGCCTCCACGATAAAATAAAGATCATAATGGAAACTGACACGGAGGGATGCCTTCCATTCTTGGATGTTCGGCGCGGAGAGGAAGGTGCTTTGGGACATGAACCGTATCGGACGCAGATGCACACGGATTTGTATTTACGTGCAAATAGCTGCCACCATCCTGCATAGACGATAAGTGTTCTCCTAACTTTGACCCATAGAGCGTATACCATATCTGACGAAAGCAGTCTGCAAGAAGAACTTTCCCACTTACAAAGAGTGTTTAAAGACAATCGGTACTCCCGACAGCAAATAAGGAAAACACTGAAAATGAAACCGAAAGAAGCTACAAAGAAAGCAGAAGAAGACGAAGAAACCTATAAATCGATGGCCTTCCCGGCATATGTGGGTAGCCCCCCATCTAAAATAGGACGGATTCTTAGCAGACACAGAGTGAAAGTGTTTTTTCGTCCTCCACCCAAGACAGTTCCAGACGGTTTTCTGCTCCGAAAATCTGGAGTTTGCAAAATTCCATGTGAATGTGGACTTTCTTACATTGGACAAACAACTCGTTCTGTCCAAGAAAGATGCACAGTACGCCGGAGGTACACACGACTTTTACAACCTAACAAGTCGGCAATGGTAGGGCACTGTATTCACACTGGTCACAGTATGTTGTATGACAACGTCGAAATTTTGGCAACTATATCATCTTTTTGGGACTCGATAGTGAAGGAGGCAACTGAGATTCACTGTACGACGAATTCATTTAATAGAGAGAGTGGTTTCAACCTTGATAGATCATGGAAACCGGCACTTGGTGTAGTAAACTAACAAAGACGTCGTCACAGTGCTGGTCACAATGATATATCAACATGGTAACAAAGATCGACTGCGGAGTCATAGATGTAATTCAAGCATTGTGGTCATCTCTGCAGCCGACCAACGTTTCTGGCGCATGTGCATTTATGGCCGCATGCTCAGTTGCGCAGTACACGAGTATAAAGGGACGAAGCGAGCACTGGAGCGGCAGTCAGGCGGTTCACTCTGAAGATGGCTGAACGTTATACAGCAGAAATATTAGAAGAAGAAGAAGGAGAATTCTTGCGGCTGCACACCCGGAACTGCTGCCCGCATCTCGTGGTCGTGCGGTAGCGTTCGCGCTTCCCGCGCCTGGGTTCCCGTGTTCGATTTCCGGCGGGGTCATATATTTTCTCTGCCTCGTGATGGCTGGGTGTTGTGTGTTGTCCTTAGGTTAGTTAGATTGAAGTAATTGTAAGTTCTAGGGGACTGGTAACCATAGATGTTAAGTCCGATAGGGCTTAGAGCCATTTGAACCATTTTAATGGAACTACTGCCTTCGCTTATATAAAGCCAAATCATGTACAGTCCGTGTGTTGCAACAGACAGAAACCTCTACCCTCGTTCGCACTCGTAAGTGCGGAGAACTTTGTCACTCAGTGAATTCGGATACTGTTACTACTGGTGACCAGATTCAGGATGTGCCTTCACTTCAGTCAAGTGCTGTGCAATGACAATAAAAAAACTGTTTGTGAACCGCGTGTGACCTCAGTTAGACATTGACGCTTCTCAATATTAATTTTAAACCAACAGCCCCAGTTGCAAGGATCACCTAGTGGAATGTGTGTTTTTATAGGACAACTACCCAAGAATTTCCACCCAATAATATCCAAACAGCAGACTCTTTACATAGTTTATTAGATAGCCAATACTCAACACTTTTAAATAACTACAAATTAATATAACTTACAGAATTTAACGAATGGTTAAAATAATTAGCTTTAAAAACAATAACGGTGGCTTGCCACCATAAAATAAAAGTAGCTTTTACAATAGTACTTTTAGAGTTTACCCAAGAGACGAAATCCAGCAATAAGTTAAACTTGGCGATACAACTTAAGAACATTTAGAAACACCTTTAAGAATGATAATGACACTTGGCAGCATAAAATCGGAAAACATTAAGAGCAGTAATAACCAAACAAAAATAATAATGCAACTTGGCACCATCAAAAGACAGAATTTTTTTCTGCAAGAACAAATTACAATGATGCTTTAATAGATTTTACTCCACAGACCAAGACCCAATAATAAGTTAACTTGGCATTTCAATTAAAAATCATTTATATAAAAATACTTTGAGAAATATAATGGCACCTGGCACCACAAAATCAAAGAAGCTCAAAACACAACCAATAAATATAATAACAACATAATAATTTGACACAACCAAAGGGCAAGGGCACTCCCAAAGCAATCACAGATGAGCGAGCTCTAAACACTTCGGAGCCTTCCCACGAGAAACGGTTCCCGAAATAAACCGCTGAGAGCTCCCCGACATGCTTCCCACAACTGCCCATCACTTAAGCACCTAGATTGTGTTCTGTAACACAAGACAGATAAGTTCAACGCAAGATAAAATATCAAATAACAATATAACATCCCGCCAACACATCTTAATAAACAGTTATCGCTTCCTAAAACAAAACAATAAAGGCCAAGCGCACATGAACAGTCAAACCACAGTCTTAGAAGTGCCTTAAAGACACCAAACGCGACTATTCCACCAAGTTAATAATATCACAGTGAGACAAAAATATAGAATATACCACTAAATGAAGTTACACAAACCAAATTGACGAGATCGTGGTGATCAGGTCCCAGAAGACCAGATATACCAAGCAGCAGTAATTCACAATGAATTACTGTCTTAAACCGCCTTTCTTATGCAGACTTTACCTAACACATCAAATGCCAAATACACCATACACAACTCCAGGCAAGTAACAGGAACGAAACACGTGAATTCCTTCAAAAAGGAACAAACAGACACCACCAAAGTTAACGCTGAGCAGACCGGGACCGGGTGGGCAACGAACCAATCAGCGGAATAACCAAAAGATACTCCGGATGAGCAAATTAATTAGTACCAAAAAATATCCTAACGTGTCACACACACAGCAACAACTTCCAACAACGCCGTCCCACATCAGAATGAAGTTCAGAAACCTCTACAGGGGCTCCCAGCGGAAACTGTGACCAGCCAACCGAGCCCACACCCTAACCTGGCAGACGACTCCAAAATTCAGCAACTACCGGCCAGAGTAGCACAGGACCCCACCGGACCTCCACATGACAGAGACAGGCAGAACAAGTACGCCGACTCCAATTAGTCACCACCGCGTGGCCACCACAGCGGCGAGTCGCCTCCGCCCCAGACCACTCTGCTCATATAGCGAGGCACAGCTGACCAGCAGCTCGTCTATTTCAACATCTGGTAACTTCTTACGAAAACGTAAGTAAAATTTTTAAAGACTGCTCTACAGGTATATTTGTATAGAGGCTGATGATGTCTAAGGAAGCCAGCTTTGATATGGCATGGCATATTAAATTATTTAATTTATTACCCAACTCGGCGGAATTTTTCCCGAAGACGAAATTGCCTTTGTTTTATAATGTAAACACCGGGCCAGTTTGTGGTACGCACTATTCGTGGCTCTGAGCACTATGGGACTTAACATCTGAGGTCATGAGTCCCCTAGAACTTAGAACTACTTAAACCTAACTAAGCTAAGGACATCACACCGGGGTGTGGGAAGCGAGAACGCTACCGCACGACCACGAGATGCGGGCGCACTATTCGTACTATTCACAATTGGACGGATTGAATGGAAGTCTTTATGAACCTTAAACTGGCTCCTTAATAAGGGAGGCTTTAGGTTCATATTCAGGAGCCATTTCTTTTGAAACGTTCTTATCAATTTATTGGTTTTCTTTAAACCTGTTCTTATCTGCCGGTCGATGTGGCCGAGTGGTTCTAGGCTCTTCAGTCTGGGACCGCGCGACCGCTACGGTCGCAGGTTCGAATCCTGTCTCGGGCATGGATGTGTTTGATGTCCTTATGTCAGTTAGGTTTAAGTAGTTCTAAGTTGTAGGGGAATGATGACCTCAGAAATCCCATGGTGCTCAGAGCCATTTGTTCTTATCTCCTTCTGTATGCTTGAGTAGGGTCAGAAGCCATATGAGTTATACCATTTTGAACGAAAAATGCCTGTCTTATCTCTATGTGTTCCGCTTTGGACACTTTGACTAATGCGTTTCCCTCATCGGTTTTTTAATTAAAGCGTTATTTCTGAATTTTACGGTTAATGATTTCTACTGTTCTATATATGTAAGGTTTTTATTATATAGTGCGCTGATAGTACCGCCGCACATGAGTTGTAGTTGCGGAGACAGAAGAGCCACACCGCCCAGCGTCAGCGGCCTCGCTGGTGGAACTGCAATATTCAGCTGCCGTCGGTATTGACGCTGGCCACAGCTACCGAAATCTTCTGGCGTCTTACTCTCGAGCAAATTTCGGAGATGACGGGAGTCTACGTGTAATTCAATTGGTAACCACTGTTACGGTTCATTAGATTTCTCGCAAAGCGTATTTCAAAGGATTCTTTGATAATTGAGTTCCAAAAAGTAGTTTGTGCTGCCAAAATCGAAATTTTGTCGTACTCCATTGAATATCCGTTAGAAATACAGTGTTCCGTAACTGCAGACGTACTGGGTTGCAGTAGGCGAGTGCAACGTTGATGTTCTCTACAACGCTCTTCCACTGTACGCGTTGTCGATCCTATATAGGCCATACCACATTGACACGGTATTTTGTAAACTACTGCCTTCCGCAGTAACAAATCATCCTTCACCGATCCCAGCAAATCCCATATCTTAGAAGGCGCACGAAAAACCACTTTCACATGAAAATTATTAAGAATCATCGCTATCTTGAAGGAGATATTTCCAACGAAGGGAAGAAAACCTAGGAACTTGGCTGGTGCTTTCTCCTCTTTATCCACTTCCCGGTTCCTGGCTCTAGGTGAGAAACCCCCTTTAATTTGCGGGATCGAGTACCCATTGTCTCTGAACACCGTCCTCAAATGTACAAGTTACTTCGGGAAATTCTCTGCATCCGACACCGTTTGTGCCCTGTGCACAAGGCTTTTAAGTACACACATCGTCTGCGCAGGGTTATGGCAATCTTTTTGAAGAGTTGTTTTACATCAAATTTCTTGTTTCTTGTGAATGGCCAGCGCAGGTGTATGGCACCTTGTTCCGAAATTTTTCCCGAGTTGCTAATTTCTAAAGATCTTCTTTCCACTCTGACTAAGCATCAAGAGGATGAGATAGAGATTGCAGCCGCTCGTAACAAGGTATTTCGATTGAGAAACGCAAGAAGAGACACACAGCCAGTGGGTCAGTTAACTTCAGCGTTTGACACGACACTGCCGTTTTCAGTGTAGCTGTGAACAGCACTACAGTGACGCAATTATTTGTGAAGCAATTACGTATAACTTGCCGGGCAATAGGATTTGTGAACAAATTCTCAAACATTCTGATCCTACTTAGAAACAGGTGTTACATCTTATTGAACATCAGAACTCATGTCATAGTACCATGGAAAAACTTGAGGTAGCTCCGGTTTGCAGCGTGACACAAAGGGACAAACAGGTACAAGCTTTAGCCGGATCGCCATAAATAACCAGTCCACCACACTATGGACAGAGCAAACAAGTGTCAACGTGTATGTCTACTGTAAAACGGGTCCTCGTTTCCTTTCCACGCTTAAAAAACAAAACTGCCCTTCGCAGAAAGCTACTTGCCATGTCATGTGCAGTCTGTGTGTTTGCAACAGAAAAAGACCTGTACCCACATTCGCTCTCGTAAGTGCGGAGAACCTTGCCTCTCAGTGAATATAGCTTTTCCCAGTCCGGGTACTGGTAACAGCAGTGACCAAATTCAGGACGTGCCTTCACTTCGCTCAAGTGCAGTGCAATGACAGTCAAACTGTTTGTGAATTTAGGCGATTGTATGCATTTAATTGAAGGCCCATGTAAGAAGTCCATGACTAAGAAATTTATTGCAGTCTAGCAGATGTAACTTCGATGCCTGCGATATTTACTGCTCACGTGCTGCCTGCGATATGTAAGCTACAATAGAATCGCAGACCAGAGAGCAGTGTCAGCAACAGTAGCTCGCAGTCGGACTGTTGTGTCAGGTCGCTCGTAAAGAGCAGGTGTCGAGTTGTGTAGCTCACAGAGAGCACTTGTGTCCTGGAGTTCGGACAATACAGTCCATTAGTTGTGTTCTGTAGCTCGAGAAGAGCAGCAGAGTTATGGATTTACCAAGACCGGTCTTGGAGAACGATGGCGGTGCCTGAGCGATGTAGTATAAGTTAAAAGCAAAAATTATTGTTCTTTATTACCGCGTGCATATATTAATTGCTACAACCGATTTTTGTTCTATTCTTATATCAAAGTCTCATTTAAATGTTTTCAAAAAATTTTCAGTAATAACCTTTCTTATAAAGATAACCTTTGACAGCCATTCATCTGAATTTAAAATTTTTACTAATTTCTCCTATCCATAGTCATGTCGATTATCGGAAAGAAAACCAGTTGTTTTTTCACACATAACAAAATCTGGAGGCTAGCGTTGCACTAGACTGCGCCATAAAAATTTCTTAAGGAGCAGATATATACGCATTATCCGGCTACATCATTGAGGTAAGAATTTTCAGTTTATTCAGAATGATTTTTCACGGCACAACGCAGCACTGCTGACCTCCAGATTTACCAGTTTAGAGTCACAGTCAGTTAATTACTGAAAGGTTACATGACGAGATTTCTTTTGAAAAGTTATATATGAGTCACATTTTTATTGGGAGGTTATTCACTTATTTATTGGGAGGTTACACCTTGCTGATTTAGTTCTACCATCACAAGAAATGACAAATAGTATTATTGGATACCCTCCATCACGAACCATACAGTGGCTCACAGAGCATCTATGTGGATTTAGATATGTACTTGTTGACTCCGAGGTTCTTCTGCAGATTTTCTCTCGCGAGAATCACGTCCTTCCAGAATCTCGCGGCAGCGGCGGCCATGCCGGTTCAGCAAGAGGGTGGCCACCCCTTCTGGTGCTATCCGACTGACGTTTTCCCCTCGACTCAGCACAGATATCACGGCTCCCAGCTCCTCACACCACCCAACTACCTGCTTCTTCCCCCCTCCCCCCCCCCCCCATCCGCCCCTTCGGCCGTCAGTCTTCAGCCCCAGTTAGGCTGGAGACTTCGAGAGTACCAGCACTGAGTAGTAGAAAGACAATCCTTAGCCTGCCCTCTGAGAGTAGCAATAGTGGATAAGGTAATTACTTGTAGGAGGCCCTGAAGCACATCAGGTTGCCCATAACGAGAAGATAAATTTTGTTTCTTTTCTTCTTAGAAACAGAGTATTGTGTACAGATCACGTTGGATTCCTGTAACTAGCCGTCGCAACTTCTCTCCTTCCTTGTTCGTGTCAGTACTGTTGACTCACACAGAGGCCCACTCAACAAAACCTGTGTGGTTCACTGTTAAAATTCCGACGGTTTACATTCCTAGAAGACTGAACAATAAATTACTTCCATCTATGTGTTGTTGTTATTGTTATGGTCTTCATCCGGAAAATGGTCTGATGTAACTCGGCATGATAATGTATTCTGAGGAAGTCTCTTCACATCTGAGTAACTATTACAACTTAGTGAATCAGATGCTTTTACAATATACTTAAACAGAAATAATATCACACAGAAATAAGCACCATTGTGAAACAGACATCAGAAAATTGTGTTTCAAACTATTGAGATAAATACCCTCCACACCAAAGCATATAGTACTCTGTGGAAGAGCTGTAACATTATATCTGTCAACTGTGCATCTTAATGTCTTTGTAACTGTTAGTTTATGTAAGTTATTCTCAATGTATACTGTGCATTGAAAATTGTGTGTGGTGGTCAGCATGTGTGAGACCTTACACAAATGGATCATAAGAAAACAGCAAGTAGACGTCCTTCCAAGATCGTAAGTAATATCATTCTTCTCTCTCAACAGACCACGACTGCACAAATACTTTGCACTTCGTACCTTGCATGTATATCAGTAAAATTAAGACACTTACATCACATATGCTTATATATAATATGAAAATGCATTTTAGGTAGTTTGTGAATTACACTAGAAATTGTTTTACAATTCATTTCCGAAAAAGAAGCGAACCTATTTGCTGCACAATGCAACAGAAACTTCATAGTGGTTACGGTGCTGCTTTGGGACCTACACTGTAATGTTATCACTATTATTATTATTATTATTATAATTATTATTATTATTATTATTGCCAGCAGTGGTCAGCCATAAAGCATTGGCAGCCTGAAGTTAACAAACTCCTGCTATTTCAGAAATAAGGAGTCCAGAAATCAAGTGATTTACTGACAGTAGGTCTGAATATGGAGCACGCAATTTAATTTGGTTGGCTTTAGATAGGGATGCAGGATGTGGTCGAAGCAAGTGCCCCCAGGGAGTAGAGTGATGAAGCGGAAACATATTTTGTAACAAGTGTGCACCCTCAATGTGAATAGTGAGATTCCTTCTCTGACAAGGAATTGCAGGTAGCACATGTGATGTATATAAAATTGTTTCATCATCCTATAAAAACGATTGTTAGAGATAAATAGTAGAAATAGTCTTACAGAGTCATTACCACATGATATAGTGAAATATCTTCAAAAATAAAACATCACTTAGTCATTTAAAGCCGAAAGTTTTCAAGGAAAACTCTTTTCGTTTTAAATTTTAGATGAATGTTAATGTTCATAGTGTGGGGAGGAGGGTGTGGAGGGTAACTGATAATATTGCACTCAGAAGTAATCGTCTTACAACTGCTACCGAACCACTGACTTAATTTATATGAAGTTGTTGTACGATATATCGTCATGTGGAGTCATATTGCTTTTTTTGTGCTTCAGATCTCTAAACCTAATTCTTTTATTGTAATTATATTTTGTGGGACTGTCTTTTTTGGAATGTAAAAATGTCTATAACTGCTTCTGAAAAAAGTTTTTCACGATTAGTCCCTGACGTCCTTCACAGGTTGTTCATCCGCCTATTACAATTGTAAATAAATTGTAGGTTATAATTTACTTCTCTTTCTTGGAATTCAGCCAGCTGCTAAATTTAGGGCACAGAGACACTTTTAATGAACAGTTCTTGGGATGTTTATAGCTTTTTTTACTTATTATTGCTTTTTAGATTCATAGGGTCTGATTCGATTTTTGGCGCTTTTAAATGATTTTTCTTTATGTTCATGTTGTTTGTTTTACTTACTTTAAAACACTCTTCTGGTTTACATTGTCTGATTTATTCATTATCTTAGAGTGTTTCACATAATAAGTGCTTCAGATTAGCAGGGTATGCATTATATAGCTTGCTATAGCGACATAAATTGAAAATTTTTACTGCAGGCTCAGTCGTTTATCACTCCTGGATGTCAGCATCATTACCATTTCAGCTTTAAGAACCACACATTCCTCCAATAGGAGTTTGACGGTTCCTTGATGCCTCGTGATGATCTTATTAATTGATCCGTTCACTTGGTGAAGTTCCACCATCAATTTTCAGTTCCCCAATTCCATCGTTAGTTACAGATGTACCCTACCAAACAACAGAATTTTTGTATAGCACCAAGCTCTGTGTATTCTTTTCTGGTCTGAACTGTTCATCGTCAACGTTTCCCTTACCTATCAAGGCTACATTCAAGACAAATACCTTCACAAAATATTTTCTTGCACTTTAATTTCCCTTATACGTTAATAAATTTCTCATCTTCAGACATGATTTTCTCGTTATAACCAGTCTGTATTCCCTCAGCTATCAACACTTAATTTGCTACACAAACAGCAGAAGTGATCTATTACTTTTAGTTCCTCATTTTTCAATCTTTTTCCTTCAGCGTCGCCACATTAAATACGACTACATTGCATTAGCGCTGTTTTACTTTGCTGATGTTTACCTTATGACGTCTTTTCAAAATGCTGTCTATTAAATATAGCTGCTCTTCTGTCTCCAACAGAATCACCGTGTTGTCAACAAAACTAAAATCTTTATCTTCCCTTCATGGATATTAATCACATTCCCAAACTGCTAATTGGTTTCCTTCAAAACTTTCTCGGTGTACATTTTGAGTAACATCAGGGATATCTTACAACCCTGTCTCTCTCCCTTCGCAACTACTGCTCTCCATTCGTGTCCTGAAACTCTGTACAACACGTAAATTACCTTCCTATACATTATCCCTGTTACCTTCAGGAATGTCATGTGTGCAACATAGTCAACATTATCAAAAGTTTTCTGTAAGTCTACCCATCGGGTTGAGTAGCATCCTCAAGGCTCGCTTTTCCAAAGATTTGAGTTATTCTGTTGTAAGTCCATGGGCCTTGCTTCAAATCAAAACTAATCATATTCCACTTGTAGCATAATTTCTCCCATCTCATCTTCATTTACTTCTTCCTAAATACTAACAGAGCCTTCTGGTTATTATGTCTTGTACTGACATTCTACAAATGCCTTCTACCATCCAGCTTTTCCTCCTTTGCTCAGTAACGTCTACCATCTGAACTGCTTCTCTATTCTTCATACGTCTGTTTAATATTTCTTAGGAGGAATCAGTCGTTCCCTCATTTATCCATCCTTCTACAACCTTGCGTTTGCCACATAGCCATTTCAGCTATGCTGCTTTGCGCTATCATTCTTACTTGTTACATGTGTGTTTTCTCCTAGTCTGCAAACCTTATACGGAATTACACTTGCGCAGAGGTGGAAAGTGTTGACACTCGTGTGGAGCCCGTGCCACTTCAGGTAGTAGAACGAAGTGAAGAGTGAGATAGCGGAGGTCGGTAAGGCGATTGCCGAAGCGAAGAAAAGGGCCGTTGAAGACAAGAAGGAAGCATAGTTAGCGGGGGTTGAAGCAGCTGGCGCCGAAAAAATGGCAAATAACCGTGCAAGAATCGCTAGGCGATTTGGACACTTCAATGCGGTAGGAACTTGCTGCAATATAAGCCCAGGGGAGGAAGCACTTGCGGAGGATAACGCAAAGAATGGAAAGCGTTGAAGAAGGAGTTGCGTGTACCACCCAAAGGTGCGAAATCGTAGAAGAACGTGTAGCACGCCTGGAACGCCAAGTAAAAATTGGTACATAGCGTCCAGAGGCGACGACTGGCGGACATGAAAGTGTGGCGCAGCGGCGGCCCACCGTTCACCGCCTCGGCGCAAGGTGGTGGACCACCAAAGTCACACAGCAGCCCAGGGAGCACACGGACGCAAAATTACAGCCCGATCGTAACAACTAACACTCAGTTTCAGTATCATTATGAGACAGGACTATGTGGTCACAGCACGCACCAGGAGACGTCAGCTCGCGTCGAACAGATGGGCGCGTTAGATACTACAACCAAGAGAAATTATAAAGAGGGACCAGAGTTTGATTACAAACACTTTTTATCGGTCCTGATTCCAAAGATTCCGTGAAAATGGAGGCTCACTTCATCCCAAAATTTGGCTGTCACAATTTTCTAGTACGCTGCCAATATCTTGGCCATGGACGGCTCAATTAGAATTTATCTGCGGGAACATCGAGGGCACAGCAGCTGAGAAAATGCGCGGTGTTGCGGGTACAGGCTGAATATGCCAAGAATTCACCGACATGTTTCTCGGAACGTATTGGTTTCGCGAAATGCAAGACAGATTGAAACAGGAAATCATTTTGTGTGCAGATCTGGTGGCGGAAGAATCAGTTTCCTGATGTACCACATAGTGATGGTGAAGTAATTAACTTTTGTTTCGCGAAGCTGCCAAGCAGCTACCTTTTGGTAGAGTTGGAGTTAATTTTTGAAAAAGAAGCAGCACATGATTAAAGGAAAGGGCAATATAACCATTACAATGTCGACTTTCGTGGAGCACCACTCAATAAGAGGTACAATGTCTGGATGAATGAGCTTGATAGAAGATGTGAGAGGCAGGACTATGGGAAACATGGTTCAGGACGGCAGAGTAACTGGCAGAGGCAAAATGACCCCAACCATAACGACATGAACCGGAAGCACCGAGATTCAGATAAACAGCGGGATGAGTCAATCGAAATACGTGGTCCTAACACGAGTTCCGGTCACCGAAACAGAAATGGAGGGCGAGACTGAAGCCAGGTCCGTGTGGATTTGGCTCATGGAGAATCCGTACAAATACTCGGACAGACCGTTTACATATGTTAAAGTATAAGGAGCGCAAGAATATTGTTTGTATATAGGTGAAAAAGTGTTGGTGAATTCTTTTCGGCTTTCGAATAAACGAAAGCAGAAACGCCAAAAGTTTTTCTCAGTGTACAATGGACCCTAAGGGTTAAAAGAATCTCCCACCAGAACACGAACGATTTGCTCACTCTGAAGGGCAAGATATTCATTGGTGTTCACCATATATTCCGCATTAAGGCATTTGTGGAGGAAGTCTTGTGTGTAAAAAAAAAGGGGACAATTTGTAAAAAAGACTTGGTTAGAAAACATCTTTCTGGTGTGTGCATATTAGAAATTAAGTGTGGTAATATGCTGTCATTTATATTCTTTAACATGTAAAAATGTAGCTTGTAGGGGCTACGAAGCGATATACCATCTTGCGTGAAATTGGTTAACTCTGAAAGCGAAGTTTCGGTCTAAGATTTCTGGACTTCCCGTTACATGGCATTGCCACCACTCTTACGTGTCAGTGATAACACAGACTCGATCTTCATGTGAGTTTTATCTTCACACCATATCTATTACTGTGTCTTTGTTGAGGAAGAGCTACTAGATGCATATCGACAGTGTTCTAAGGACGCCTTACAGCGTTGTACCATTCGTTTGTTTTCGTGGTATTTGTGCGTGGTGTTATGGGAACACAGTTGCAGTGTTGCACCTATTTTATGTCAGGCTTTTTTTTTCTCTTTGGCGTGTTCGGCACGCGACAGCGCGTTGCACCATACTCTCAGTGTTTTGAGGCGGATATACATAGGTGGTGTGCCCTCTCACGCCTCTGCTGCTTGGCGTAACCTTTCTGGAGTGTGGGGAGTTTCTCGTAAAATGGTACGTCACGTCTCTGAACGTGGGCGATCGTCCGGATTCATGGTATGAGCGGTGTAATGCACAAGGTATGGAATTCCTCAACAAGTCCGGTAACTGTTGCCTTGATGTCAGACCTAGCAAACAAGGGAGATCCGAAAGAATGATACTTAAAAGAACTTGATTACAGAGGTAGAGTCTTGGCGTTGCAACTTGAAAAGTCCCCCGTGTTTCTCTTTTTTTTGTGTGTGCGTAAATTTTCCACTCTCAGTTTCATTATATCCAGTTCATCTGAGATGAGCAGCAACCGACCCAGCGTATCCGCCAGAGACAGCAACATCCATCGAATTGTCTCAGTGGGGCAGGACAGAGGCGTATGTGTGGTAAACGGGTGTATCCAATATGTTACATACAGTATTTTTACTAATTTCCATTCCTAAGGCAACTAGGGTTCATTGTGTATTTGTGTGCAGCCGCCATGTCTTGAGCAATTTCAGGGATCCACCGAAGCTTCTGGGGTCAGAGACGGCAAGGGTCATGCATTGGCGAATGTAGATAGCGTACTTAGCAAATTTAAATTGTCATCCGAAGTGGTGAGCATGGTCCAGTGACGGGCAGGCCATAGTTGAGATTACATGTAATAGTTTAGGGATAAGCATAGCGTACTTCAGATTTTCTTTGTCTTAATGCGTCAATAGTCACACACACACACACACACACACACACACACACTCCTATTAACAATGGGATTGTAGGTTAAGTGACTGTTATTGTGGTCTTCAGTCCAGAGACTGGTTTGATGCAGCTCTCTATTGTACTGTATCCTCTGCAAGGTTCTTCATCTCCCGGTACCTACTGCAACCTACATGCTTCTGAATCTGTTTAGCGTATTTATCTCTTGGTCTTCCTCTGCGATTTTTGCCCTCCACGCTGCCCTCAAATACTAAATTGGTGATCGCTTGATGCCTCAGAACATGTCCGATCAACCGATCGCTTCTTCTAGTCAAGATGTGCCACAAATTTCTATTCTCTCAAATTATATTCAATACCTCTTTATTAGTTATGTGATCTACCCATCAAATTTTCAGCATTCTTCTGTAGCACCAGATTTGGAAATCTTGTATTCTCTTCCTGTCTAAACTATATATCGTCCACTTTTCACCTCCATACATGGCTACACTCCATACAAATACTTTCAGAAACGACACTTAAATCTATACTCGATGTTAACAAATTTAGCTTCTTCAGAAATGCTTTCTTTGCCTTTGCCGGTCTACATTTTGTATACCCTCTACTTCGACCATCATCAGTTATTTTGCTCCCGACTCATTTCCTAATCTGATTCCCGCAACATTTCCCGATTTAATTCGACTACATTCCATTATTCTAGTTTTGCTTTTGTTGATGTTCATCTTATATCCTCCTTTCAAGACCATGTCCAATACGTTCAGCTGCTCTTTCTCGTCCTTTGCCGTCTCTGACAGAATTACAATGTCATCGGCGAACCTCAAAGTTTTTATTCATGTCCTCGTATTTTAATTCCTACTTCAATTTTTTTCTTTTGTTTCCTTTACTGCTTGTTCAATTCACAGACTGAATAACATCGGGGAGCGGCTACAAACCTGTCTCACTCCCTTCCCAACCACTGCTTCCCTTTCATGCCCCTCGACTCTTATAACTGCCATTGGGTTTCTGTACAAATCGTAAATAATAATATTATCCTAAATATTTTCATCATACTATAAGACATTTTATGTTGAATTAGTTTAACAGTTCTATTCATGTAAATATTCCTTTGTATGAATTTTTTGTTGAATGTACAAAATACTATCTGAGACCAAAATGAGATTTTCACTCTGCAGCGGAGTGTGCACTGATATGAAACTTCCTAGAAGATTAAAACTGTGTGCCGCCCCGAGGCTCGAAGTCGGGACTTTTGCCTTTTGCGGGCAATTGCTCTACCAACATTTTTTTTTTTAATCTCAGTTTGTTGGTTTTCTTTCATTGTAATTGCTCTGGGCGGACTTCGAAAGATACCCGTTTCAGTTCGTTGTTGATTCATTAACTCAGTTGTTTTCTTTTTATTACAGAGGACAGCTAGCCCTCTTACCGAACACGCTGAGCTACCGTGGCGGCTCAACTGAGCTACACAAGCACGACTCACGCCCCGTCCTCACAGCTTTACTTGTGCCAGTAACTCGTCTCCTACCATACAGAAGCTCTCCTGCCCGCGAAAGCCAAAGGTCCCGAGTTCGAGACTGGGTCCGGCACAAGGTTTTAATCTTCCAGAAAGTTTCACTATCTGAGACCTTTGTAAGGAATTCTTAATGCTGTATTTGTAAAACGTTTTAGGGAGGCACACTTTACAAAAGAATTTAAGTATTGTCAGGTACTGGGAACAGCGAGTGACTCCTGGACGAGAATTGACACTAAAAGAAAGGAGCAAATGGGCTTGAGCGGCGGGGAGAAACCTGAGGGAGGCAGCTGTCAGTTACATACCCCCTCCACCATAGCGCTCAGAGGCGCCTGCCACCTACCTCTTCAGCGCAGTAGAAGAATGGTGGCGGCTCACCTGGCAGACAGCTCTGGGTCAGCTGAGGGTGGGCATAATCCTCGGAATCCCACTGGGACGGGCGAACCCATTAACGGCTAGGTGACGAGACAGCGCCGCGCCACTCAGTAGTGACGCAGAAATGGGGATTCGACGGCAGAAGAGGTGGCGGACGAAGAAGCGTGCTCTAATAACGGTGGATAAAAATGTCGGAGAGAGGGTCTCCTAAGCCGCACTTACGACGGACACCGTTTACAGTTCCTGCACGAATTCGTAAACTCACTATAATAGGCCGGACTTCATGCCCAACGCAGTTCTGTGCTGGGTATTGCTGGACTGCAGTTTGTCGTGATTATCTCCTGTCCTACAGAGGGCAGTTCCGAGCAGTTCTGAGTGACTCTAAGAATAGTATCCTGTATTGAAATTTTTCGTGAATATTATCCAGAGTGTATGCTGTCAAACTCCAAGATTGTTCCTTTATAGCAAGCTCGTCCAAACTGTGGCTCTGGGGTGCTAGCGCCCGCGATCGCCCGCGGCCATCGCCCCGGGTGAATTCGTGTGTTGCTGCAAGGTCAGAGCCGTGCCGCTTAGCTCGCCGTGCGGACCGCTCGAACGCCAGCCGACAGATATATTTGTTCGTCCGTTTTCCCTTCGGGCAGAGGACGTCTCACAAGTGCTTCAACTAGAGCTGATTGACCTACAGTGCCGTATCCGCCCGAAGGACCGCTTTCTTATGTGTAAAACTTTGGATGACTTTCACAGCTGTCTTACACGAGAGAATTTTTTTTTTTTTTTTTTTTTTTTTTTTTTTTTTTTTTTTTTTTTGCACAAGCACGCGGCCAAAGTTCTCTCAATGTTTGGTTCCACGTATATTTGTGAGCGCTTTTTCTCTCTTTTAAAGCTTGCTAAAACTAAGAACGTTCATTCCTTGGCGATAAAAATTTGAGCAATTCTTTGAGGTTAGCAATCTCACGGAATATTGTACCAAGCCTAGACAAAAACGTTTCCTCGAAAAAGAAAAATGTGTAAAATGTCAATTTTCTTCTTTAGCAATGTTGACTATAAGAATTAAAGAGCTTTATAACCTTAAATCTATTTTAATAAGTTTTCAAACTCGCTCTGTAAAAATTATTATGTACAAAACAACTAACTAAGGACCCGACTTCTAAGTTCTGAAAAGGAATCAAAAAATTGTAGAACTAATTATAACAAAAAAGTCCTTAATTGTAACTACTAACAGTAAGAATGAGACTCTATATCCCTTACATAAAGTTAATTCTAAAATAGAATATTTTGTTTACGTTGATCTGAACGCGGAACAGGCCAGCGCAGAGCAGTGCTGTGCGGTCTCACTCGCTCCACAGCTGTCTCCCTCCCTCTCTCTCTCTCTCTCTCTCTCTCTCTCTCTCTCTCTCTCGCTCCTATGCCGACGCTAGCGACACACGGTCGCAGACGGGACGCTGAACTACACTGATTCCACAATTCTTGGCTGAGCCTGCTTTATGGGGTGTAGATAAATATTCGCTACCAGTCAGAATAAAAGGTTATTTGTTTGTCACACGACCGGTCTAAATAAGACCAAGTGTTACTGTCTTTGGACAGCCAACTACCTGTCCTATAGGTCTGTCTAGAATCTTGGTGTCCTCAGTGACAATCGTAGTCTGTACATGTGGTTGCCATCATACCGCACAGAACTCCAAATCAACAATAGGCTGTCCAAGCACCCTATGAGCTGCCTGTTGACTGACAACGCCTCCACAGAGAGGGGAGGATAACTGGAGATACTTCCGGATGCCATTTCCGCGCCTGGTTCCGAGAAACATTGGATTGGAGGCCCGCAACGCTACTCGTACTCCTCTCAGCAAGCACCGCATCTCTCCACACCAGGATCCACCACCCCACTACACAGATGAGTATGAGTGTGGCGATGTCCGTGTGTTGAGTGATTCGTTGTGTGATGTTAGCATGTGAATCTTTTTTTTTTTTTTTTTTTTTTTTGGCTGTGACCACTGCATGAAAACAGTAAAATTCGTGACCTTATTGAAAACATTGTTTTTTTTTGCCCTAAAACTTTATTTCAGACTCTACAAACTGGAAATACAAAGTAAACTACATGTATATGAGTACCGGGCGTGAGTCGTACTTCGGTAGCTCAGTAGGTAGAGCACTTGCCCGCGAAAGGCAAAGGTCCCGAGTTCGAGTCTCGGTCGGCCACACAGTTTTAATCTGCCTGGAAGTTACATATCAGCGCACACTCCGCTGCAGAGTGAAAATCTCATTCTGGAAGCATCCCCCAGGCTGTGGCTAAACCATGTCTCCGCAATATCCTTTCTTTCAGGAGTGCTACTTCTGCAAGGTTCACAGGAGAGCTTCTGTAAAGTTGGGAAGGTAGGAGACGGATACTGGCAGAAGTAAAGTTGTGAGTACCGGCCGTGAGTCGTGCTTCGGTAGCTCAGTTGGTAGAGCACGTGCCCGCGGAAGGCAAAGATCCCGAGTTCGAGTCTCGGTCGGGCACACAGTTTTAATCTGCCAGAAAGTTTCATATCAGCGCACACTCCACTGTAGAGTGAAAATCACATTCTGGATACATGTATATTGTTTCGTTTTATAGTTTCCAGCCTTCTGTTTTTATATACATGTTCATGTTAAAGGTATCCTGATTCCCTATCATCATGTCAGTTTAGAAAAAGGTTTTTTTGTGATGTAGACTATGTTACATAATGTTCAATCACACAGGTGTACTTAAGAAATTTTTGTTTTTTTGTACACTGTATCTCTATCTCACTTACGTTGATGCCAATGAAGCGTCACTATATGTAAAAATTTCTTGTGTATGTGCCAATAGTTACAAAATGTTATACACAATAATATGCCACAGATACAGGAGAGTATTTTTGTTTGTTTTGTGTTTGTGAGTATGATATCTGTGATTAAAATTCTGGTCATTGGTGAATGGACCATCAGTCAATCAATCACTGTATAAAAAAAAAAAAAAATACCATCCTTTCTGTTCAGAGAAACGGCGTGTGTATGGCTAAATGTTTCAACAATGAAGCACATAAATATTTTTTGTCTTTTTGTCTTCATTCAAAAGCATGTGTGAGTTTGAGTTGGGCACCATTAACTAATTCTTAAATGTTGCCTTAATGACAAGCATGCAGATCCAATGGTTCAAAATTTTATTGCAGCTTCGAACTTGGCCCTCTGGCATGTTTTCCAACATTTGTGTGACTGTACGAGAATGTCCATGAATGAGAGTGGGTTCCATGAGGGCGTATCTGTATTGAGTGTGACATTCGTCAATGTGGATAAGATGTTTGTGAAGCCATAAGAAAAATTCCACCTTTCGTTTTCTCATCAATTTTAAATTCGATTTGCCAGTTTGTAGTGACATTTTGGAATCTGTTTGGACAGATCCCTTTTGAGTGATTCATACTATCTCCGTGAAATAAGTCAACCACTAACAAAAATGATTTAAATTGACTGGGGAGAAATGAGAGGTTTCATGCCCTCTTTTGCATGCCGCCTCTCATTTTCATAAATGTTATTACTGTTTTATGTCATTGCACGGTGGTAACAGGCTGAATAAGGTTATTGTAATGAGATTATTTGTACTGAGAGCTCCAAATGCTTTTCATTTGAAGCCTATGCATGTTGGGTTACTTCCCTGGGTGGCCTGTGTAAGGCGAGTATCGGACGACACGGCACATTGCATTTCCGGTTGGGGGCTGCACTTCCCCGAATTCTGAGGTTTTCGTACAGTGGGCTTAAGCACCTGGCGGAACAACTGACGTCAATCGAGTTTCGCTTATTGTATGCAGGACGAAACGACTTGCGAGGCGTCTGTGTCGGCGCAGTATATGTTTTTACCGTTCAGGTGAGTCCGGTACAAACACTGCTGGCACGGACTGACTGCATTGTCCTCATGATTCTGAGATTACTTGTGGATCCTGTCCTGCTGGGTGCGACTGCCTGGCACCAGAAGGCAGATGGTCTAGGCACGTTGTTTTCGTAGCCCGTCAAATGCAAGTTCAGTGCCCTCAGCTGAACAGCACAATCATGACTGGTCAACATAAACTGAGGACAGTTCACGTCACAAAGCCCTGTTCGAAATTGGAGGGAACGGTCACTATTGGTGAGAATGATGTTCTGAGACAGTGTAGGGGAATTTTGGAATCAGCACTAACAACTGATTCGCGGTTTTCGAGGATAGTAGGGAGCTGAGCAATCTTGACTTCACTCTTGCGTTGTGCCGGCACAGACATTGGGGACCTAATGTTCGTCGGATGGTCTAGCGACTTAGTCGCACGTTTTCGGCAGAGAATTCTCGGACAGTCTTCGATGCCAGGGGTTGAACAAGAATACTGCACAGCAGAAGTCGGCACCTACATCGTTAGAATGCCGCCACCGATGACGTATGCCCATTTTAGGTCTGGTACACTGTTTTGCGGCTTTGTCATTGTCGGACCAATCATTTATATACTGGATCCCACTGCAGCACGTGCACTCGCTTTGCTACAAGTCCACGTTACTTGTTTCTCCATGTGATCCCATTTTAGTTATCGCTAATAATCGCGATACTGCAATATAGTCGGGAAAGTAATATTTGATTCATTAAGGCCTCCATTCCTTATCTTCAGTCTATTGCATACAGAGAGTGGGAGCCCCTTACCCTGGAACTAACTCTTATTCTCACAATAGTGCACTATACACTATCCTTTAACATAATGTTTATGTCGATAATAATGTACCTTTATGTTCTGATGTGTAATAAATCTCATTATAATATTAAATCCGCATAACATTTCGTAGGTATATACCGAATCCAATTTTCTCCTGTTTATTATGATGAACTTCTTTTAAGATTTTCATTAAATTATTGTGAGTGAGCACTCCTTATCTTACCAACTAGCAGGGTCCCACCATCATTTCCTTACATTACTATTGTGCACATAATTAATTAGGTGACAGGTAAGGAGGGGGTCAGGTGCATGTCTCTCATGCAAAATTCGTCAGAATTAAAGAGGTACATATATTTCTCCACCCCAGCACCTCACATACTTTTAGCAGTAATAGGAGTGTTGACAGTTCGATCAGCACGGTCTATTCCACGTTGAAATTGTAGCAGTTCTGAAGCGAATGCCGTAAAGTGTTTAATTCAGTTTAGAAATGGAGTAGAACTCTTGAGGCTTAAGTTAGGGGAGTGCTGTAGGTAGTATAGCACTTAGCAGCCCCATCATTCAAACAAATCAGTAACAGCTTGCGCTGTGCGTGCTTGCGCATTGTCCTGCAAAATGATGGTCAGATCATGCAGAAAATGTCATTACTTCTGTCTCTAAGCTGGTCGTAGGTTGCGTTCCAAAAATGAAACGGCATACAGACAGAAGTGGTGACACTTTCTTAGGACCTGACCATCATTTTGCAGTAGTATGCTTAAGGACGTACAGTGCAAGCTGTAACTGATTTGTTTGACTGACGCGGCTGCTAAGTGCTATACCACCTACCGCACTCCCCTGAGAAGCCCTCTCAAGTTCAGCTCCATTTACAAACTGAAGGAAACACTTCACGGCATTCGCTTCTGAACTGCTACAAAATCGTCGGGCAGTAGACTGTCAACACAACTGGCACTGCTAAGAGTAAACTAAGACTTCTACATCGCTGGCAACGGGTTATACACAATGCTGGTCATTACTTTGAAGGTCAGCAAAACTTTGAAATACGTATCTGTTTGGTACAAGCTGTAAATAAACAGTTTCCACCATTAATGTTCCAACCCTTGTACATTACAAAGAGTGACAGACAGCACTGGGATTTTAAATCAATGGAAATCACACTTTCATCCGCTCCCATCTTATGCAGTCCGAGTTTTATAAGCGGTTAAGGAATTTAATGTAGCCAAATCAAAGTTGGAAAGATACGTTCGAAAAATTAAGAATAATGCAACTAGAGCGTTGACAAATCAGAAAGAAAATTTTATTTCACTTTCGGATCAATAACCTAGCATTTAGCAGGAACATATTTTATTTCACACAGGTTTAACAAAGAAATTTAGCTACTTGGAGAGGACAGGGCCATAGGATTTATTACTAAGTATCCACCGTTACTGTTGGCAAGCCGGAGAACACATCTAGTGCGCTAGCAATGTGCTTGAATAAAATAGAGTAACAATAAGTAGGTGTTAAGCATTATAAATAATTCTGTCTCTTAAAAATGACATTACAATATTCCTCTCCTGTTCATGATTTTTTTTGACGATTCCATACTCCTTAGTCTAAACTGTTTGCTAAACAACTCCATGTCTTTAATTGAAGATGACAGTCCCAGTAATTTCAACGTTCCACCGAAAATAATTTCCCTGATTCTGCCCTGTGGGTGGGACACAACGAGATGCAAGCAAGCCTATTTTTGAAACAAATGTAAAAAACATAATACTGTACAGTATTATGTGATTTCCAAGTAAGTTACGTTACGTTGTACCACAACACCGTTTTGTACACACTTAATGTTTTCTTGTGTTACTTTATTTCACAAAAATTACCAAATAATAAGTATCTCATTCCGCAAATTTTTCCCCCTGTTACTTGATTTGTATGGTGATGAGATGTGTTAAGGCATCAAGAGGTGACTTCCATGGTAGCGTTACACTTCTATAATATGTGGGAAGGAAGACCTACAAATACATCCAGGAAATAAAAACAAGTGTTGGGCGTAAGATTCATTCCGAGCCAAAAAGCTCCATACATATACAAAATAAGAGAAAGTAACGAAAGAATATTAAATACCTGAGTAATGTGAGCTTACTGCTTCGGTGCCGTACCTTGACTAAATCCCCGATAGGAAATTCTGTCTGCGTGTGTAGGAGAGCTATGTCGTTCCCCCTCTTTTCAGCATGTCTTAATGTCTTACAACTTTATCCACAGCAACCAACCATCCTGCATATTCGCGGTCAGATGTGCCAACCCGAAGCCATATTTCAACATAGCCTTCATTTACCCTGACACAGTGCACAGCAGTCATTGCCCAAGACGTTTTGATAACGGTGGCTGCACAGGTAAACGTACCCCACGCCTCGAAGCCCTCCATGTAAGGATGGTCCATGATGGATGTTTCCACTCCTGACATGATGCGCGAACCTGCAAAGCAAATGGTAACACACATATGGTAGGACTACAATAACAGCGTCCCTCCATGAAGCATGCTAAAGTGTGTAGCCTGACTCGCTCCAAACATTTGGGATCTCTCGTTCTTGGTCGTTCCAAAAACGTCGAGTGTAAATTCCCAGTAGTAGCTAATGCACCGTGGAAGTTGATAGAAGTACTGATGGATTACGGCAGCAGCAATATGTGATCATAGCATACGATGTAGACATTAACCAAGGATATTTGTTTCTTAATAAAGCAGGTAGGACACCAAACATGGACAGTTTACTGTGATTTAAAAAACATTATAATTTTAGTGCCTTTGACGTTGTTGTTGTTGCGGTCTTCCGTCCTGAGACTGGTTTGATGCAGCTCTCCATGCTACTCCATCCTCTGCAAGCTTCTTCATCTCCCAGTACCTACTGCATCCTACATCCTTCTGAATCTGCTTATTGTATTCATCTCTTCGTCTCCCTTTACGATTTTTACCCTCCACGCTGCCCTCCAATACTAAATTGGTGATCCCTTGATGCCTCAGAACATGTCCTACCAACCGATCCCTTCTTCTGGTCAAGTTGTGCCACAAACGTCTCTTCTCCCCAATCCTATTCAATACTTCCTCATTAGTTATGTGATCTACCCACTTAATCTTCAGCATTCTTCTGTAGCACCACATTTCGAAAGCTTCTATTCTCTTCTTGTCCAAACTATTTATCGTCCATGTTTCACTTCCATACATGGCTACACTTCATACAAATACTTTCAGAAATTACTTCCTTACTACTTAAATCTATACTCGATGTTAACAAATTTCTCTTCTTCAGAAACGCTTTCCTTGCCATTGCCAGTCTACATTTTATATCCTCTCTACTTCGACCATCATCAGTTATTTTGCTCCCCAAATAGCAAAACTCCTTTACTACTTTAAGTGTCTCATTTCTAATCTAATTCCTTCAGCATCACTCGACCTAATTCTACTACATTCCATTACCCATGTTTTGCTTTTGTTGATGGTCATTTTATATCCTCCTTTCAAGACACTATCCATTCCGTTCAACTGCTCTTTCAAGTCCTTTGCTGTCTCTGACAGAATTACGATGTCATCGACGAATCTTAAAGTTTTTATTTCTTCTCCATGGATTTTAATACCTACTCCGAATTTTTCTTTTGTTTCCTTTACTGCTTGCTCAGTATACAGATTGAATAACATCGGGGAGAGACTACAACCCTGTCTCACTCCCTTCCCAACCACTGGTTCCCTTTCATGTCCCTCGACTCTTATAACTGCCATCTGGTCTATGTACAAATTGTAAATAGCCTTTCGCTCCCTGTATTTTACCCCTGCCACCTTCAGAATTTGAAAGAGAGTATTCCAGTCAACATTGTCAAAAGCTTTCTCTAAGCCTACAAATGCTAGAAACGTAGGTTCGCCCTTCCTTAATCTAGCTTCTAATATAGGTCGTAGGGTCAGTATTGCCTCACGTGTTCCAACATTTCTACGGAATCCAAACTGATCTTCCCCGAGGTCGGCTTCTACTAGTTTTTCCATTCGTCTGTAAAGAATTCGTGTTAGTATTTTGCAAATGTGACTTATTAAACTGATAGTTCGGTAATTTTCACATCTGTCAACACCTGCTTTCTTTGGGATTGGAATTATTCCGTTAATTATCGTAAAATACATCATTTTTATTGAGCGTTAAAGTGCGCATTGATTGAAGAAGTCAAATTTACTCTCATACGCTGCCTATAAAAGAAGCCCTATATTAGCATTTTCTGACTATAAAACATTTTTATAAAGTACAATGTTAGTAATATTAAACATAAAGCGTTATTATCTTCATCACTTTGAAAAAAACCATTATAGGTTTAACGATGTAAGCAAAATGCTTTGTAAATTAATATCTTTATTACTAATGCTATCACGTACACTGAAACGAAAGGAATAAATCGACGGGAATGAGACAACGAAGACTCAGTGACGCGGAAATATATCGCGGTGTACTGCTAAGATGAGAGTAAAATAAAATGATAATAAGGTGACTCAGATCTTCGTGTCTTTGAGGTCCATTGATTTCTTTTCCGTGTACTCATTCGTTTAGCGTATTTTAATTCACAGTGTTTCACGATTCCTATTGCAGGCGTCCTAGATTGGCTGCGAGGACTCACTAGATAAAGTGCCAATAAAAGAATCACGTCCCGAAGAGAACCGTTTGGATGCATAATAATTTGGAAGACATTATCATTTTCAAACCTGTCCCTTGTGCAGAAAATTAATAGCAAAACCGTTCCCTTAGCGATAGCTTCGCTGGGGCGCCATGCTACGCTCGATTTCATTCATGTGAAGACCTTACTGTCTCTTCTTTCGACTTCACCCAAGTGCAGCCAGCCTTAAGGGATTAAAGCTGCCGAAAATTTTAGGACACAAGTATCTCAGAAAACTATCACACATTGATCCACACAAAAAAATTTGTCACACGTATCACTCATGATATTCCTACAAAGCCAATATTTATTCTTATAAAGGCCGTACATGACACTATAATGTCACTTGTCAGTGATGTAAGTCATTCTAGAAAGTATCGAAAAGTATTCAGAAATATCGTCGTTAACAAAATTACGAAAAATATTCTACGAATTGAAAGTCTAAGACAAGTATCAAAATTAAAGAAAAGTATTGAAGAAACAGTATAAATAAAAGAAGGGAAATATGCAGAAAATTTCAGAACCATTCAAAGTATCACAAGGGACTACAAGATATCAAAATGATGGGAATTTTGTTACTAAAGCACGAAACAAAACTGTTTCGTGAAGTTACACAGCCAACGAGTGGAAATGCAAATATATCTTGCACATTCATTTACATTGACTCTCCCATACATGATGTTCCTGGACTTTTGTCAACAATTCCTTAAATGCACATGTGCAGGCTTTAACAAGTGACGTCTTGTCTAACACCTTGATGAATAAGCAGGAGGATTGATATTAAAAGAATGTCAGCCACTATTAACAGTCACTGATGTTTCTACTGCCTCATATAGTTCTTCTAGTTCGTCTGTCACCTTGAGATCTTCTGCACCCACGTAGGTAAAGCCTGCTAAAATCTGTGATGGTTCCCTTGCATGGACTTTCACGCATTTAAGTATTAAAGATAGGTTAACTTTAAAAGGCAAACCAAGGAGAAGCAAATGGTGGACATTGGTCCACACCCGTGGAAACACATCGAGAAGTACATCCTAGAACATAAATGTAGATGGCGATAATTAGGAACTGATTTGGATGGCTGTGTAGTTGTACTACCTGAGCCCCAAGGTTACTGAGCAAAATCGTGTAACTACCAAGGTTTGTATGTCCATTTTGAAAGACAGTGTCGATCCCTTAGCGCAACATTTGTTTCCCCCCAAATCGAGATGCTGTATTCTGACACGACAGTTCCACTAACAGCACAGTTCACATCGTCCAGGAGTAGTGGGACAAGGTTCATGTCACCTTGCACTGAATTTCTCACACAATGATTCAAGATGGCAGATCCAAAATAGTTGACACAAATGTGGCAAGGTCGCACTGATATCAAAGCGGAAATTTCTAATTCTTTGCGAGAATATAAAGCTATCTCCACTTACCTAACTCCACCCGCTCCCCTTCTCCTATTCCTCTTCCCCCTCTTCCTTCAACTCCCATCCCCTCCCCCATCTGATAATTGGTGGGAGAGACACTAAGTCTATGGTAGCCTGCCAGCTAGGATGGGCATCTTTATTTTGTACACAGTGCAATATATTGTTTACTTAAACAATATGAGTTGTTATTGTTAGAGCTCTAGACGTAGCTCCACAGAGTGTGTTCATCTGTAGGTCCGGAGTCTAATTGATATAGTTCACAACACCATCACCAGAGATCGCTGTTGGTCCTCCCCCTCCCATCCCCCGTTCAGGATGTAATCCATGACGGTGTATCATGGGAAAACGTGGTCGTAATCTGCTCTGTCTGTGTCTAGCTGCAGGTCTGTGATGACGAATGTAATTGGTTACTGTGTACTCTGTGTTCAATGGATAAGGCACCTATGCTAGAGAAGGAGAGTGTATTAGCTGTAACCATGCAGCTCAGGACTGTGTCCACAGCTTCGTGCACAACATTTGTATAACAATGATACTTGCAGAACGTATGAAGAAAAGAAATATGCTTCATTAGATAATGAAGATGCAGCACGTTACTGCTAAGTAACACTTCGCAACTCAGTCTGATAAATGTGATACTGTGACTGTAGATCACTTGATAAAAGGCCAGTCAGTCTTCCAAAACACAGAAGACCGGACATTCACATACTCCAGTGTACAATTGAGGAGATACTGGCAATGAGCAGGGATGAATTTAATAAGAGTATTGCACAGCACACAGCTGAGGACTGTATCCATAGCTTTCTACACAATGAGTGGAAAGTACAAATAATGGATGAGTGGCAATGCAGCAGGAAGGCGAAGATGCATTCCACAACTCACACAGAGAGATGATTGAGCTAGAACTGCCTCTATTTCCAAAACTGCCTGACAGTCGACATCAATTTTGCCCTATTCAGCAGTGAACCATAGGTTAAGGCTTGGAGAACAACTGCCGTAGTTCACAATACTGCCCCAGAGAGTGGTGTTGATCCCCCTCCCCTACCATTATGTGACGCATGATGCCAGTGCAGAAAAAGAAGGATGGAACCAATTGAATTGATGAATATTCTCACGTGATATGCTTCAGCCAATAGGATGGCAGCATCTGGTGTCATCATTGGACGAGATATAGGGTGGGCTCAGCAGCTCTGAACCCCCAGTCTCTGTGAGCCAGCAGCTACAGCAGTAACTGCGGCAGCAGAAGAAGAAGTACCGTGAGACATCAACAGCAACAGCAGAGCGAAATACATCACAGCCTTGCAGAACAGAAAGAAGTGGAAAAATAAGTCTAGAATGAAAAACAGCCCACAGTTGCACTAATTATGTTTGTTTTAAGCCTTGACCATGGTTTATGCTACAATAATATAGCCTTCTTCAGAAGTCAAACACACTAACAAATGAAAAATGTCTTAGCCCAGTGACTGTGCCAAGGCCAATAAAATAACATCATTTATTATGACTTCTGAAGAAGGGTATATTATTATAGCAGTAACCATGGTCAAGGTTTAAAATCGACATAATTATGGCAACTAAGGGCTGTTCTTCATTCGAGACAATTTCGTAATTGTTGCTGTTGTCGCTGGCATGATGAAAATAATAGCAAAATAACTATTCCATATCACGTCTTTGTCTGTTGTTAGCATTAGTATTGGTTGTTTTCGTGTCTCTGTCTGTGTGGAATGATTCCTCCTCCTTGTTCAGGAGTAGCCTTCGAAATGTCGAGGCTTGAGGAGCGAGCACTAACATTATCTCTGCTACATCCGGAATCCCAGAAACCTCAGCCATCATCTTGTCAAGACCTACTCCGACCTCTGAAGCTGCAGACGCAACAACATGAAGACTGTCTGAACCAGTAGGGACCACGTGGGATCCTGTAGCTTACATAGCCCACTTGATGGAGCGCGAGAAAAAGCTGTTATTGTCTGTCGCACTCATCGGTTTGGGTGATGAGGAAGCCCAGTCTGTTCCTGAAGCTACAAATGTTGCTGGTGGTCTTAAACAACAGCTAGATGGACGTCCCACTGGTCTCGAACATATTACCAACCCGGAATATTCTTGTGGTGCTGCAGAGGCAGTGTGCAGATGCTGTGGATAAAAAGGTTCCTCTCATGGTCCACTTTCTGGACCATTCAGAGCTGTTGTTGTCTGTCCCACTCATTGCTTAGTGTGATGAGAATGCGCGGTCAGCTCCCAATGCCACGAGTGGTGCTGGTGGTCCTAAACAATAATGGAGTATAGGGCTGGTCACTGACATAGACTCAGCACTTTTCCCAACAATTACCATGTGGGGGAAGGGAACAGTGGGGATGGGAGAGTGGGGATGGGTCAGGGGGTATGGTTAGTGGAGGGGGTGGAGATGGTGCAGGGACAGAATGAAGATCCTATGGATCAGTTTCACATATGATTTAACTCCTAGTGGAACGAAACGTGGGTATAGAAGCAGGTCATGACTGGAGGTTGCATGTGAGGACAGAAATTTAAAATGCACCGAAAGATGTTAAAGTACCTATTTGTAAGTTCGACTGGGACGAAATATGTCGTGCAGAGCCCTATATCAATCAGCAGATGACCACACATTATAATCCAACTAAATCGCATGCCTCCCCGTCATCCCATATTCCACACAGGTTAAATATGCATCTCATAAGTACTGCAGAACTGTACCCGTGGTCTAGGGGTAGCGCCTAATCAAAAGCGTATAAGGTCCAGGGTTCGATCCCCACCACTGCCTAAATTTTGATAAATAATCAGCATTGGCGGCCGAAGACTTCCGGCATAAGAAGTCAGCCACATTTCTGCCAACGGCCTTGTCAAAGAGGGCGGAGGAGCGGATAGATGTTCAGGGCACTCTCTTGTCCTAGGGGTGGGAAATTGCCCCTAAAGGCGGAAGAATCAGCAATGATCAACGACATGAGGATGCAGAAGGCAATGGAAACCATTGCACTAAAGGCACGTAACGTGTATCCACAGGACATGTGGCCTGTAGTTGAAGAAGTGTCATGATGATCTCTCCATTGGCAAAAGATTCCGGTATGGTCCCCCATTCGGACCTCCGGGAGGGGACAGCCAAGAGGGAGGTTAGCATGAGAAAAAGATTGAATAATCAAAGAAAGGATAAAGTTCTACGAGTCGGGGCGTGGAATGTCAGAAGCTAGAACGTGGTAGGGAAACTAGAAAATCTAAAAAGGGAAATGCAAAGGCTCAATCTAGATACAGTAGGGGTCAGTGAAGTGAAGTGGAAGGAAGACAAGGATTTCTGGTCAGATGACTATCGGGTAATATCAACAGCAGCAGAAAACGGTATAACAGGTGTAGGATTCGTTATGAATACGAAGGTAGGGTAGAGAGTGTGTTACGGTGAACAGTTCAGTGACCGGGTTGTTCTAATCAGAATCGACAGCAGACCAACACCGACAACGAGAGTTCAGGTATACATGCCGACTTCGCAAGCTGAAGATGAACAGATAGAGAAAGTGTATAAGGATATTGAAAGGATAATGGAGTATGTAAAGGGGGACGAAAATCTAATAGTCATGGGCGACTGGAATGCAGTTGTAGGGGAAGGAGTAGAAGAAAAGGTTACAGGAAAATATGAGCTTGGGGCAAGGAATGAAAGACTAATTGAGTTCTGTAACAAGTTTCAGCTAGTAATAGCCAATACCCTGTTCAAGAATCACAAGAGGAGGAGGTATACTTGGAAAAGGCCGGGAGATACGAGAAGATTTCAATTAGATTACATCAAGGTCAGACAGAGTTTCCGAAATCAGATACTGGATTGTAAGGCGTACCCAGGAGCAGATATAGACTCAGATCACAATATAGTAGTGATGAAGAGTAGGCTGAAGTTCAAGACATTAGTCAGGAAAAACCAATACGCAAAGAAGTGGGATTGGAAGTTCTAAGAAATGGCGAGATACGTTTGAAGTTCTCTAACGCTATAGATACAGAAATAAGGAATAGCGCAGTAGGCAACACAGTTGAAGAGGAATGGACGTCTCTAAAAAGGGCCATCACAGAAGTTGGGAAGGAGAACATAGGTACAAAGAAGGTAGCTGCGAAGAAACCATGGGTAACAGTAGAAACACTTCAGTTGATTGATGAAAGGAGGAAGTACAAACATGTTCCGGGAAAATCAGGAATGCAGAAATACAAGTCGCTGAGGAATGAAATAAATAGGAAGTGCACGGAAGCTAAGACGAAATGGCTGCAGGAAAAATGTGAAGACATTGAAAAAGATATGATTGTCGGAAGGACAGACTCAGCATAAAGGAAAGTCAAAACAACCTTTGGTGACATTAAAAGCAACGGAGGTAACATTAAGAGTGCAACGGGAATTCCACTGTTAAATGCAGAGGAGAGAGCAGATAGGTGGAAAGAATACATTGAAAGTCTCTATGAGGGTGAAGATTTGTCTCATGTGATATAAGAAGAAACATGAGTCGAATTAGAAGAGATAGGGGATCCAGTATTAGAATCGGAATTTAAAAGAGCTTTGGAGGACTTACGGTCAAATAAGGCAGAAGGGATAGATAATATTCCATCAGAATTTCTAAAATCATTAGGGGAAGTGCAAAAAAACGACTACTCACGTTGGTATGCAGAATATATGAGTCTGGCGACATACCATCTGACTTTCGGAAAAGCATCATCCACACAATTCCGAAGACGGCAAGAGCTGACAAGTGCGAGAATTATCGCACAATCAGCTTAACAGCTCACGCATCGTAGCTGCTTACAAGAATAATATACAGAAGAATTTAAAAGAAAATTGAGAATGCGCTACGTGAAGATCAGTTTGGCTTTAGGAAAAGTAAAAGCACGAGAGAGGCAATTCTGACGTTACGGCTAATAATGGCAGCAAGGCTAAAGAAAAATCAAGACACGTTCATAGGATTTGTCGACCTGGAAAAAACGTTCGACAATATAAAATGGTGCAAGCTGTTCAAGATTCTGAAGAAAGTAGGGGTAAGCTATAGGGAGAGACGGGTCATATACAATATGTACAACAACCATGAGGGAATAATAAGAGTGGACGATCAAGAACGAAGTGCTCGTACTAAGAAGGGATTAAGACAAGGCTGTAGCCTTTCTCCCCTACTCTTCATTCTGTACATCGAGGAACCAATGATGGAAATAAAAGAAAGGTTCAGGAGTGGAAATAACATACAAGGTGAACGGATATCAATGATACGATTCGCTGATGACATTGCTATCCTGAGTGAAAGTGAAGAAGAATTAAATGATCTGCTGAACGGAATGAACAGTCTAATGAGTCCACAGTATGGTATGAGAGTAAATCGGAGAAGGACGAAGGTAATGAGAAGTAGTAGAAATGAGAACAGCGATAAACTTAACATCAGGATTGATGGTCACGAAGTCAATGAAGTTAAGGAATTCTGCTACCTAGGCAGTAAATTAACCAATGACGGACGGAGCAAGGAAGACATCAAAAGCACACTCGCTATGGCAAAAAAGGCATTTCTGGACAAGAGAAGTCTACTAATATCAAATAGCGGCCTTAATTTCAGGAAGAAATTTCTGAGGATGTACGTCTGGAGTACAGAATTGTATGGTAGTGAAACATGGACTGTGGGAAAACCGGAACAGAAGAGAATCGAAGCATTTGAGATGTGGTGCTATAGAGGAATTTTGAAAATTACGTGGACTGATAAGGTAAAGAATGAGGAGGTTCTACCCAGAATCGGAGAGGAAAGGAATATGTGGAAAACACTGATAAGGAGAAGGGACAGGATGATAGGATATCTGCTAAGACATGAGGGAATGACTTCCATGGTACTAGAGGGAGATGTAGAGGCAAAAACTGTAGAGAAAGACAGAGATTGGAATACGTCAAGCAATTAATTGAGGACGTAGGTTGCAAGTGCTACTCTGAGATGAAGAGTTTAGCACAGGAAAGGAATTCGTGGCGGGCCGCATCAAACCTGTCAGTAGACTGACGACCAAAAAAAAAAAAAAAAAAAAAAAGTACTGCAGGTACCCGTGGGTGTGAAGGACATATGCATGGAATTTATTGATTATCAAAAAGCTTTATCTGGAACATATTGTACAGTTACAATGAAGGTCAAGTCTGATGATATTTTTAAATACTACATCGGATCCATGAACTTTATATAAATAGTGCGTTTGTGTTTTATTTAGTACATGTCTCAGTATAGTCCAAGTAATACACTTAATAATAACATTATTTTCATTGCTGCGCCTATTATCATGGAGCAGGAGACAACTGCCTCAAAAGCCTCCTGACAGGTCATTATCAAATCGAATGATGAAGCTACTTTTCATGAGTATATATATATATATATATATATATATATATATATATATATATATATATATATATATATACACTCATGAAAAGTAGCTTCATCATTCGATTTGATAATGACCTGTCAGTACCTGACATAGTCGGTATCATGAAAGGGTAGGTGAAATGTACTCGCCCAAGGACTTTGTTGTAGGTGACTAACTCTGAGAAGATGTAAAAGAAGACTTGAGGGAGAGGAAGAATGGTATACTCCTTCCTGATCATATACGAGCAATTATTGCTCCAGTTGCGGCAAGACTACTGTTGTCTTAACACTGCTAACACACAAAGATGGAGTCCGAATTTAACATGTTTATTTGTTTTCAAAAACACTGTTCAGCCGAAGTATCAGCTATTACAGTTGATACTGGGCGATGTGCGTTACATACACGGTATTCAATGAGAGCAGTGATATCCCCCCACCTGAGAAAGTCATGTCAAACAATGTGTTCATATTTGATGATGTTAATATTGGTAACCAAGACTAAATTAGAGAATATTTCTTTTTCGGGTGTCATATGGGTGCTGATGTATTTTATCTAAGCCATACATGTACCAGAATCCAGAAACAGTTGGTTAGTGTTAACACATTAGAGCATTCAAACAGGACAATGTGAATTTAAATTACATTTATCAAGCCCACGTAGGAATTGACATGTCGTTCAATGATTTTGTAAAGCTGTGTGGCGGTTTCTGGAATCATTCACAGTATGAGTTTCTCGTTATTGGTAAAACAAGAAAACTGAACGATGATAATGTAGATGAAACATTCAAGAGTTTCTGTATATACAGCCCGGTAAAAGAATACATCATAGCAGACTTAACTGAAAGGTTGACGCTTTTGAGGGGAAAATAGATGTGATCTTTTAACGTAAGAGGACGAGATTCCTCTGTGACCGCCATATGCAGAAAGAGATTGATCGTGTACAATGCGCGAGGTCTTAGAAATATGTATAGCGTTGTCTGGTATACTTTGGTCGTTTTGATGTGTTCGAGAATGAAGTGTGAATGGACATACTGATCAGTCATCTATCAATGCTCGCAATGATACTTGCAAAGTAGAGGAGGTATCGTTTTGCTATGATACTGAAATTAGGAAAACATACTGTGACATGACTGGTCAGTGTTGGACTTACTGTAAAATTTTTCGCGATATCAGCTGTTATGGGTAATATTACAGTAGATCTGTGGTGTCTTATCCGTCCCATCAGTGCACTGGGTACCACATAATGATTGAGTGACAATGCTTGTTTGAATTGGGGAGCAGATTTTGGTTGATGGACCACAACTTCCGGGATTGCTAGCACCGAAAATGGTGATCCCGTATTTGTGTGCAAATGAACAATCACTAGAAATAGACCGCAGAATTATCAACTGTTTGGCCATTGCGACATATGAGTTTAAATGTAGAGGCCGTCAATCACTTTCAGGGGGGGGGGGGGGGGGGAGGGGGTTGTATGGAATGTCGCCAAAACGCCAGCTGGCTCTTCTAGCTTCATTGAGTTTTAGCTGTCTTTTATTTAAAATCAATCAATGTTATGCTATCGACTGTAAGAATATCATATACAAAGTGCAAGCTATAGTTTCCTGTGAGAGGCCGTGCATGAGTCTCTGTTAATGTCTGTGCAAGGCAGGAATTTTAGCTAGTCAGAGGTCTGTGGCACGCTAAAGTAATAGGACTGTGCTTAATACAGACGAGTATGAGGTGAATTTATAAGTATTATATTAAAAATATTTTTGGTCTTCTAATACGCGAGTCTGGAAATGTCTGTAGAAAAGGTATCAGGCTCTGATCAGAAAGACTGACGCGTTTCTGCCAAGGGGGAAAGGCTCTCTCCAATTAGCTGAACTCTTATGTGACAGACTTGGGGCAGCTGAGGGTGCACTTATGTAAAATGGTCATATAGTAGCGTATAGGAAAATGAACTTTATCTTTACTACAATGACAAGGTACGCGTCGGAATTTTGTCATCATTGGTCTGTGTTTATGTATATAATGTTAAATGCCCTGTACTCGGTGAAAGGGCTGTGTACGTCGGTAAAAGTATTTGCTTATTTGACTACATTTAGTACGTTTAATTGTTCACCAAATATGACTATGTGTGGAAGAAGGAATTATTAAGTTCTACTGAGCCGGGTTGTGTGTGGGCGTGTAAATGCTTCTACAAAATTATTGCAACAGGGTGGGTGGAATATAAGTAGAACAAGTTCTGTGAAAGCATGTGTTGAAGGAATGAGCTAGTGGATGACACAACTAATCTATGACTGTATCATTAGGATATTCTACATAAATGTCAGATAACCTAAATTGAGATTTTTTAATGATATGTGTGACTTCTGCTTGGAATTATGTTTGTCTATTTGGTATAAATGCATACTCATCTATTTTTAGAAAGGGACAATCCTTTTTTAATATTAAGTGAGTTTTGGTAAGAGTGAATAGCCTTTTATATGTGCGAATCTTTAAGATTTGTGAGTGGATATTGTCAGCGCAGCATGAATGATGTCAGGTTTGCTCGCTGCAGGAGACACTGTTTGCATGTTCAGTTGGAGATGCAGGGGAGGATAGAGATCTGCGCTATTCACGAATCCATTTGTGCACTGTATTTCGTTAGACAACAGCTGGAGAGCAGGTATAGAGAGAGCCCACTTCAGCATGCTGGTCCTGGGGCTGAGTGGATGGCTGTGGCTTTGACATCCCGCCGGCTGCACTCGGACACTCACTTTGTAAGGTGCAACGGGATTAGTTTGAGCATTTGGTACCTGTTTTGGCGGTTATTGGATTAAGAACTGTAACATTGAAGGTCATGTCCTGAGTGGGAACGCTGTGTAATTGAGTAGGAGTGTTTACATATTTGAAGATATGTTTCACGATTGGTGACGTTAAGTTGATGGCGCTATTTAGCTACCACTGTAAAAAATAGCTGTCTCCTGCTGAAAGAAAGATAGGGGTTACCTAGCCCCCCCCCCAGACCCGATAGATGATTTATTAGATAAGAGCAAGTCATAGTTGTTGAATGATGCTATGTGTTCTGATATAGTAGTCTCTAAATAGCGGCGCATATGAATGTGTATGTTGAATGTATGAAGTGTAATGCATGATGGAAGGAGTGACACATTAGAACGTCGAGGACGAGCAAATTCGTGTCTCTCCTTGTTGTTCAATGAAATGTGTTGATGATTATAGTACACAAATCCGTGTCCGTGATGTATTCATAGGCCTTATGCACACTGGTCGGGTATTCATTATTGGGGATAGCAACTGAGGCGTGTTACTAATAAAAGTTGTATAATGACTAGAGAAGATGAGTTTGTATGCTATCGTAAGAAGGTGAAGCTTGAGGACATAAATAATTGGACTAGATTATTTTTATGTGGAAATTTATGCACTCTATAGATAGTGATATTCGACCGCTAGTGACAACAGTTTGGAGCGGAAAAATAGATCCACATGGAGTGGTGGCAGAATGTTGCAGCAATGATACTAATTTTGAATTCAAGTTGTAGGTGGTAAATACGGACCAGACTGAATTTTGGTATGAGTGTGGTATGTGCTTGATGGTCTGTATACAAGTTTGACCCTTTCATTCAGTTTGGTATTTCGGGGTGCGTGTACAATTAATTTAACTGTTGAAAGTATGAGTTTGGTATTTCAGGGTGTGTGTAAAATTAATGTTACTGTAGAATGTGCGAGAAAGATGAGTTGATCGGTGTTTAGATAGAGGCTACGTTTGTAGTTCGAAAAGATGGGATGAGAATGGTAAATTTATTGATGGACATGGTTTGTGAGGTATATATGTGTGTCAAGATAGGGCTCAGGACGTTTGTGTATGTTGATGGTAGGAAGGGTGGGAGGTTAGTTGCGGTCGGAGGAGAAAATTAGATTTTTTTTTAATTATGTTGGAAAGTAAGAATGATATCGAGAAGGTTTGAGATGGCTGGTCACGCGACGAGCCGAGAGCAGGTATGTGTAGTTATGTTTAGTTAAAGAGCCGTGTAATGTCGTCTCAGGAGCAATGGGCTGTGTGCTATTGTTTCTTAGGAGGTAAAGACATGTGCTGCAATGATTTGTCTAGAGAATGGAGGCTGCACTTTGGAATTATGCTATGTTGATATAAAGTTCACATCCACCCGTGTTCGGTGATCATGGCTCGAGGTTGTGACGGATGGCGGTAGTGGATGGACGACTGTGTGTGCTTTGACGGCTGACCAGCGCGTCGACCGCGCCAACTCACACTTGCAGAAGACGAGCAGGGTCTGTGCGCGGCCTGTAAACAGACGGATGCGTGACTTGAGGGTCCTGTGAACAGGGTGCGATGAGGGGTATCTGCGCATGTCTGCTGAGTTATTTTGCGAGCGGATCTGCAGGCTCTGCTGTGTGTTATTTGGATACTTTATGAGTACTGAGCGTATCTACACATCAGTGTGATGAATTATTTAGTAGCAGTTTGCTATTGTGTGTACTGAAATTATGAGTTGCGTGCGTGTCTGTAGGTTGTGCGACATGGCCCAGGGCACATCTGGGTGGGTGTTTTGTGGTAGTGTGATAGATGTACTGTATGATTAAATAATTCGTTTGTAAAAGTAACCAGAGTGCTGTCAATCATTACAGCCCCCTGCACTGCAGATCAGAGTGGTTGGTTTTCCGTCACCATCTCGGTTGCATGCGAGTAGTAAGTGTTTTTGCGGTGGCGTTAATCGTGTGGGTCAACGATCTGTGGACTATTCTGACAACAGACGTGAAGGCAGGTCAAGAGCTGAGACGCCGGCGCTATACGCGAGAAGAACAATGCATCTTTCACATGTGTCAGAGGAGAAAGCCCTTTCTGGTCGGCTGTCACGAGCGGAACCTGAACTTGGCTGGAGGCTCTGGAATCCCCCCTCCCACCGACCGCACGCACACGCGGCCCGCCTTGGAGGATAATCTAAGGCGCAAAGGTGGTATGAATATCTCGGGTGTTAGGGGCGAATGCGACTGTGAGGAGGTCATGCCTCGGGGGAGGCCGAGCAGAGACGTTTGGTCGGTTTGGCTGCTGGGGGCGGGGTATTGGGTGAGGGTGTTTGGGAGCGTCTGTCGCACTATTTCGCGAACATGTCTGTGCACTGTGCTGTGCGTTACTTGAGGAGTTTAAGACTACAGAGCTCGTTTGAGGATATTGCTTACTGCATTATTTAAGAGCAGTTTGCTACTGTGTGGTGAAATTAGGAGTTGTTTACGCGTATGTGGGCGGTGTCACATGACAACAGCCAGATCAGTGAGGGTGTTTTGTGACAATTATACTTGATGACTAAGTAAAAGCGCTCTAGATAAGTAGAGTGCAGTCCTTCCTTACTTCCCCGAGCAGCACAGCACAGTCTGAGCGGTTTTTGCGCAAAAACGGCAATCTGGTAAGACTTTGAGTGAGTCAACAAATAACTGGACAAATTTATCTGTAGAGGAGTTACTGTCCTGGATTGGAATGAATATCTTGATGGCTGTGGTTAATTTGCCAAGTGTAGTGCGCTACTTCAGTTCAGAACCTGTCTTAGGACAGCCTTAGATATCGACACCTATGACATGCAAACGTTTCAAAAAGATGTGTGGAACTATTCACATATAGCGGGGAGGGGGAGGGGGGGGAGGGAGGGTTGTCCTGTGTCGGTGGTTCTGTGTACTAAGTCAGCTGGACTGTGGACTGAGTGGCGAATACAGAGGGTGGTGGTGCTGTCTATCTCTAGTTGTTTAAATAAAGACAGGTGTATGATTTTGAAAAGTTGACAATTAGGAAGTACGGTATTTTATATGGATTATTACTTAGAGAAATTAAGAGTTGTACGGTTCCATGGGCGTGAGTGTTTTGAATTATTTAGGTGTGCTTCACATGTCTCTAGGCTGTGCAGTGACTTTCTTGACAGTCTACAATTAGCAAGCGTGCGTGTAAAGGTTTGCTTTGGGAGCATGTCAGAGCGTGTGTTCTGCGATACATATACTCCATCCCTAAATAATATTCTCCGAAATAAATAAAGTACATTCCTTCCTCCTTCCATCAGCCTAGTGCGTGCTGAGTCCTTTCACCACCCACCCCCTAGGAAGTGTTGGTGGTGGTAAGCTTCATTTTCAGCAGTTATCTTACATTGGTAGTGAAGACACAAGTGACGTTTGTTTACTGGCAGATTTCATACTTGGCGTTTGATTCTAGGAGGAAGTGGTGGTCAGGTTGATGAGGTTTGTACAAGTGCCCTTTCCTTATGTGCAAATTTCTTACGTTTGTAGCGAAAGTGGAAGCGACGTTTCTTTACTCACAGAATTCAAACTCGGTGAGGGTTCATGGAAAGAGGTAGCGGTCTGGTTCTCTAAAAGTAGTTGAAATTAGGTGGTTGAACATCTTTGCATACGTATATGAAATTGCAAATTGAATTATTTAATATGATTAAAATTGAAATGGAATTAAGTACTTAGGTAATTGATAGGTTAGATGTGCAATGTGGGTGTTAGCGTATTTACAGAAGACTATGTTCATCGCATGTATGGAGGGGGTGACCGAGGATATGTGACGTAAGCAGTCGAACGTGAGTGGGGCAGTGACGCGTGTCCGGTTATATCGCGCATGCTCTTGTACAGTAATGGAGGGTCCACTACCAAGCAAACATTGGCGCCAAATGTGTAGCACGGCATTCTCGGTGGCATAGTAATAATAATAATAATAATAATAATAATAATAATAATAATAATAAATGATAATGAGTGATAATGAATGATAATAAATAATAATGACTGATAATGAATAACAATCAATGGTAATGAATAATAATAAAGTATAGCTTTTAGCAGGGCACACTTTGGAGCTTTTAGCAAACATCTTGTACCATTATGTGGCGTCAGGGAAGAATCCAATGTCCTCAAAAACAACTTTGGTGTGAAAAGCGTTCTTTTGTCCGTGACTGAGACACGTGGTGAAAAGCAGAGCGATCGGTGGGTGTCTGAAATGAATATGGACCTGTTTGAATCTGCCCAGCAAATACAATTTTGCGGCCAAAAGTGCGCGAGTGCATTCTCTGTCAAACGCGTGCTGGATCCAACGGCCGACTGTTGTGATGCAGCCATGGACAGGTTCCATCCTGTCCAGCGTTAAGTGCTCGCCAAAACATGTTTACTTAAGGCGAGTGGTGCGACGGAGTCTGCGATGCCGGTAGCCGGGGGGGGGGGGGGGGGGGGGCTGGTCGCTGCCTACCTGGCGCGCGGGCTCTAGGAGGAAGCGGAGCGCTTCAGCCGGCCATGCACACTTCAGTTGCACTCTGCAGTTCATGGTGTGAGTATCACGTGGATGTGTGCTAAGTGAGTTGGGACACACCTGCGTTACCGTAGTGCCTGAAATAAAGTGTCCTATTCCCACCTTGTGACTTAGCGTAGTACAAGTGAGGAGATTTTAATTATTTAGCGGCAGAAGCATAAGTGACCACGAAAATTCAAACTTGGTGGTCTTAGGTTAGTGTATGTGGCCCAATTAGCCATCTTTAATCACCTAATGGAGGTGGGGCTGATATCAAATAACCCAGTAGGACTTGTACTTGATATAAATAATAAAAAATAACAATAAAGAGAAGCCAACCATTATCATGTTGGAATTCAAATTTGCCACCACTTTTTCTGGAGGCTTAGGTAAGTGGACGTAGCCCAATTGACCTATTTTCCCGCTAAAATTCAAAATTCCCATTTTTTCTGGAGGGTTAGGTTAGCGGACATAACATAATTGACCTCTTTTCCCGCCAAAAGCATTCATCTTGGATGACGTCATGCACTGCCGGCATGTCTACACCCCGCCATCTTGGAAGACGTCATCAACGCCATCTTCAATTAATTTGGCGACAATGTAGAGTGTCGTGACACGAAGGTTGCTCTTCTACTTGTGTTGTCTATAGGGAGTGGTGAATACCGAAATTTTCCATTTTCTACACACTCTTGACACTGTGGATCTCGGAATATTGAATTCCCTAACGATTCCCGAAATTTAATGTCCCACCATCCATCTCCATCTAGCACTCCTCGTTCAAGGCCCGTTGATTCCCATTGTGTCGCTATAATTACGTTGGTAACTTTTCCACATGGAGCACTTGAGTACAAATGACCACTCCGTCCCTGCACTAAACTCTTATGCCTTCTGTACGTGATGCTACCGTCATCTGGTTATGTAGATATCACTATGCTTTGCCTTTTTCACGTCGTATCGCCAAATTACTTCTCGGCCATTATTTAAACATAATAAATAAAAAAAAATACAACTTGTGTCACCGTGTGGAATTAAACCCTGCCTGTCCACCACTAATCCTAACAAGGCAATACCATACAGTGTGGACACAGAAGCGCTTCACTCTGTGACATTGTTAGGTATTAATCAGGCTGTCACTTTGAGCACTGGTTATCTGAACGGAATCATGGGGATGTAGGCAGGCAGGGTGGGCAGTACCACAATCACATGCAGGAGAAGAGCACAAATTCCTATCCTGCATTTGAATACATTTAGCATTCAGAAAAATGAATGTTGAGCACTGCAATTGGCAGAAAAGAGTACTATATTGTTCTATGTCAAGTTCATGTGTGATCCAGCATGAGTTACAATTTACAAAAGTATATTGAATGAAACCTCTATAAAGTTGATACAAGTTAGAGAGAGAAATGCTAGCAATGAAGAGCAGAATAAGTTAGTGATGACGTGTTACCAAATCTGTACACTTAAGCATTCACAGTGTAGTTATTCCAACGTTATCCATGCCAGTGTTATCCACGACGTACTGTGTGGAGGACATGGACACTAAATTTGCCCTCTGCAGAGCACTGAGAAAACTGAGACTAAGTGACGCTGCTAGATTCTATCAGAAACTTTGATCCAGTATGAAATCAGAACATTGAAAATGTAGACTCTTTTTCCTATACTCGCTCAAGTATCCCATTTCTACCTATGTATCTTGCCAGCAAATTCTGAGAGAACTCCCATGTTTGTTAAGTTGGCGCTGCTTGGCTGGCCGCAAGCGCCAACTACGTCACAGGAAAGTATCGTTACGCTGTTGGTGTCCTTCTAAATACTAAGGAACTTCGTTATTGGTCATTGCCATCTTGGACACCATCCTAAATTATAATTTAAAAAGCTTCGTCTTTCACTTACACAGGCACAAATTTGCTGCACTGTAGAGGGAATAATAGTAACCAATTCCTATCTCACTCTCTAATCGGTAATACATAGCGAATCTGGAGGCAGAGAGTTTTAATATTACTTTGCATCTCCATTCGCTAATGAAATTAAAGGTAGATTTAGCATTACCACCAGTATAACAGGTGAAACATTACTATTCGATTTATTGGTAGGGAATTAATTAAACTTCTGCGACTTGAACTATTGTCAATGAATCTATTCAGAGTTGCTTTAGCAGCACAGAACGCATAATATTCATTTTATTTGGTTCTGCTGTATCCTGCAAACTGATGATGATTTTGTGTGTGTGTGTATGTGTGACTAAATAAATGACATCAAAAAGTTATTACTTTGATCAACCAAACTTTGTAACTTTCCTCTTATACCTAGGTAATGCATCTTATTCTTGTAAAATATATCTATAATTTTGGCATTTGTGGCTTCCTCCAATTGTAGGTTCAGATTTTACTATAAACAAAATAATTTTAATTAAAATAGAAAACAATGGCTATTCCATTATATATTTCATCTTGGGAGAAGGATGTATATGTCAATAGAAACAAGGCGCTATAGAAAATGAGTGGTTTCTGTTATTATTTCTTAGTTTCTTAGGATACAATGTGTATCACATTTATTGTGCAGAGGATGAAAACATGTGTAGAGGCTATTATATTCGGAAACATATAGAAAGTTTTGTAGGAATTAATAAAGAACATCCAAAAATGTTGTCAAATTATTTTAAAGAGTTATTCATGAACACTTCAAAAGAATGGAAATAGATATGAATATTAAGGGGGAAAACACAAGACATCCCTTGGTCTTATTTGGTGTTAGTTTAATTTTATATAATTTGATCCCAATCTGGTAATTTGTATCATGTTTTTATTTTAACATCTACCTCAAGCCACTAACTGGAGCAGAAACAATCCTGTATGTTTTCGAATTAAGAACATATCTATCCTTTCTTCAACAATTTTCAATGGCAGTATTGGAAACAATTAGATTTAATCAATGTTGTAAAGCTTCTAGTTGTTTGAAGGTTTTTTATATTTCCTAGTATTTCTCCTATTCTTCACTTCGACCATTTCTTCACCTTCTTTGTTATACAATAAATGGTGTTTGTTTTTTGGAAGTAAATTGCCTTTTTAAATAAAATATTTTGGGAACTGGGTCCACTAAAAATGATAAAACCATCTATTTTAATTTCCATAAATGGCTCTTCCACAAGATAAAAAAAGGTTTCTGATTGCTATTGATGATTGTTATATGGAATAGAAATAACTCCTTGATTTTTAAGAATATATTTTTATTGGTCTCTATAGATTTATTTTCACTGGTACCTATAACAATATATATAGATTTATTTCCATTATGTACACCCAAAATGCTGAATTATGTAAACTTGTTTCTGTCAATTGCTACAAAATCATACATTTTATAAATTCCACATGTGCCAAAATCCATCTCTTGTTGCATAAAATAGATTTTTATTTCTTTTTCCTCTCCTTTTATCTTTTGTTCCTTCACCTAAGTATTTTTGTGTTCTTTCTTCAAAGACTGTACAATATCCAAATATTATAGATTTCGTTAATAACTGAAGAGGAGCCATCATGCAACTGTTATTCAAGCAGTGTTGAGAATATTCAGCCCTGTTGTCAGTGACGTGATTATTGCTGCAACATGTTGCAGGACAACATTACCACATTTTCAAGTGCTAAAAACAATGAACGTACATGAAACAATCTTCCACATATTGATAGGCATACGAGGCTTACAGACATCCTGAGTTACAGCAGACCCTCAAAAATGTGCTAAGGCATTAGGTCTCGTCACAACAAAGCTGCGCACGTCATACTTAACTGCTAACCATAAAACATCACAAGCAGGTGCATCCAACTGGGAAACGTTTGTTGCACTAGCTTGTGATGTTTCATGTTGTGGTGCAAAGACAGACCACTAGGATCAAATGAATTCAGAAATTCCGTTCAGAACTGCACAGCCTCATCAAAACTCACTGCAGGATCAACAGATATACACTCAGTAATATCAGCCACTAACAGAGACAGCACTGTATTATTAACATTATTTACAACCCCATTTCTTGGTGCAAGAATGGCTACAATCTGAACCAGTGCATAAAGCAAATGTTGTTTCCATGTGGCACCCGAACATGGTTTTATAAACGATGTTTCTTTTGATAGCTTCTATATTGCTGACTGTGTAAGACCAGAGACCCAGAGATATGGCTTCTGGTCTGAGATTCTGAGATTATTAGCCGACCAGAGTAGCCGAGCGGTTCTAGGCGCTACAGTCTGGAACCGCGCGACCGTTACAGTCGAAGGTTCGAATCCTGCCTCGGGCATGGATGTGTGTGATGTCCTTAGATTAGTTAGGTTTAAGTAGTTCTAAGTTCTAGGGGACTGATAACTTCAGCAGTTAAGTCTGACAGTGCTCAGAGCCATTTGAACCATTTTTTGAGATTATTATAGTATTGGGGTAAGAGAGCGCTTGACGCTCAGTTGGAGGTAGCATTCTGTGAGGGAAAGACGATGAAGTAGACAGTTTTTGTGGTGTGCTGTGTGAAGCCACAAAGCGTTATATTAATTTAGGCATGTCAATAATGCTGAACTTGGAAGCAAGGTAAAGACGTTAAGTAATTATGATTATTGTACTTACCAGCACATTAATATGGATGAGTTGCCTGATAATATGTGTTAGATAACCCTCGAATATACGTGAATTGTTCTGATAAAAAAAGCTATTTAGTTGTTTCACTTTTGTAATGTTTCTAATATGTGTTATATGTAATTTGATGATTTGCATTTATGTTGGCTTAGTGAAGTTAAATAATACGTGCCGTTTAAATCTCATTGTCTGTGAATCAACAAGTCAAATGAGAACGAAGTTTTTCGCGGCGGCACTTATGTATATTCTTGCCGCGTCAGTTCTCGATAAATGGCTATGGTGCACGCGATATAAAGGCAGTGCTCTGCAAAAGAAGGAAACGTGAAAATGCCGCAACCTCACAGGATTAAACACCGATTGCGGTTCTTCCTTTTTGTGGAGTGATTTCGAACAAAATAGGAAGAGTCCTGCTTAGACGTGGTATAAGCCCGATTTTTCGTCCTCCTAAGAAAATTAAAAAGATGATGCGCCTTGGAAAGGACAATCTCGGCCTCAGGGTCCCTGGAGTTTATAATATACCCTGTGAGTGTGGAAGCAATTATATAGGTCAGACGATTGGTACATTTTCCGACCGCTATGCAGAACACCAACGCCATAATAAAAATAGAGAACTGGAGAAATCGGCAATTGCGGAGCACGGTCTCAACGAACAAGGATAAAATTTTGTTCCATGAAACCAAAATTCTATCCCATGCCCCCACGTACTGGGATTCTGTTATTAAGGAGGCTGTTGAGATAAGAATGAGCCAAAAGAACTTTAACCGGGATAGCAGATACCATCTGAGCTGTGCGTGGAAACGAGCGCTTGATGCAGAGAAGCAGCAGAGACGTTCCTTCCAAGGTTTACGTTCCAACGGAAGCGGTCGCGCTACCGGCGCACACGGTGACACCGTCTGAGACAGCAGCACGTAATCGCCGACCAATCAGAAGCCGTCTTCGGGCTATATAGAGGTTACCATAGCAGCAGTGGAGTCAGTCACCTCCAGACGGTGACGATGGAGGTAATCGTCGAAAGCTCGAGATTTTATCTAGAACTGACGCGGCAAAGAATGCCGAGAATGTTTTATACATAAACAAGTCAAATGTTTTTTCAAAGCGAAACTTAACTTCAAAGATTGCAGGCACTCTCACTTTTGATACGGTGTTATGCTGTGTAATGTTCTCAGGAAAGTTGTTCCTTATTACTTGGTTGCGATACCTGGCTACGATCTGACTCCATTCATATGATGAAGTGGTTGGTAGAAGTTGACGCTGTTGCTTCTGTGCTCTACTGAAGGAATATCAGTAAGGCTTACCTGCATTCAAAAGAAGAGGTTGCCGATTTAAACGACTACAGTAAAAGTGTACGGCGGTTGAAAGACCTAGAGAGCCTGTATACAGAGAGAGTGGGCATAGGTGAAGTTGCCCGTGTTTGGTTGATTAGCTGTAGCACCATTTTTCTGCCAAACATCTCTCGCCCTTCGTATGTTCACCGTGCTTTTGAGTTGAAGTTCAGAGGTCCTTTGGAAAAAATTTAATGGTATTTGAATTATTGAGAGACTTGTTATGCGTTGTGTATGCATGTTAGATTTAGTTGTATATCGTTTTTAGTACGTAATTAGCGTTTGCAATCTTAAATACTAGTTGAAATAATGTAACTTCTTGTTGCAGTTTGAAATGCCCAGTCAGGAAGGAATGGGTAACTATTGTAATAAAGTCCAGGTACAACTTTCTTAATATTTATTTAGTTTCGCCTATAAAAATGTTTGGTTCTTCACTTTGCTCAGAGAACTCTAAGGTGTCAGTTTTTTTTAATATTTTAGTCACGCAAAACACTTAGGCCTATTACAATTTACTGCATTTTTAAGCTCTTATTTCTTTAACAGTTCGTGCATACGGGTAGCATCACAAGCTTTTCTGATGCCAATATCTGACCGTCCTGGCTGGAAACAGGAAGTTCCTGTAATTGTTGTTCCATGCTCATTCGACTTGATAGCGGCAAACTTTATTTCGTTCCGAATCACAAGACTGGGCATTATTTTTGTTTCAATATTATTGCCTGACTGTTGACGCGGGCAAGACGTAAGCACGTTTTCGGCAGTTGTCGTGGTTGCTGAAACATTATTCGTAGTAAATAGTTGTAGGTACTCTTGAAGACATGTTTTAGTAGCCCTACTAACTGTGGGTAGAAGGGATACGGTAGTTTTCTTGTTATATTTTTATCGTTATTACAGTAGCCAACATTTAACATTACCTGATATTTCTAATCGTTTTTCTTTTGTTATCTACGAGAGGTATTATACACACCTGGAAATTGAAATAAGAACACCGTGATTTCATAGTCCCAGGAAGGAGAAACTTTATTGACACATTCCTGGGGTCAGATACATCACATGATCACACTGACATAACCACAGGCACATAGACACAGGCAACAGAGCATGCACAGTGTCGGCACTAGTACAGTCTATATCCACATTTCGCAGCAATTCAGGCTGCTATTCTCCCATGGAGACGATCGTAGAGATGCTGGATGTAGTCCTGTGGAACGGCTTGCCATGCCATTTCCACCTGGCGCCTCAGTTGGACCAGCGTTCGTGCTGGACGTGCAGACCGCGTGAGACGACGCTACATCCAGTCCCAAACATGCGCAATGGGGGACAGATCCGGAGATCTTGCTGGCCAGGGTAGTTGACTTAAACCTTCTAGAGCACGTTGGGTGGCACGGGATACATGCGGACGTGCATTGTCCTGTTGGAACAGCAAGTTCCCTTGCCGGTATAGGAATGGTAGAACGATGGGTTCGATGACGGTTTAGATGTACCGTGCACTATTCAGTGTCCCCTCGACGATCACCAGAGAAGTACGGCCAGTGTAGGTGATCGCTCCACACACCATGATGCCGGGTGTTGGCCCTGTGTGCCTCGGTCGTATGCAGTCCTGATTGTGGCGCTCACCTGCACGGCGCCAAACACGCATACGACCATCATTGGCACCAAGGCAGAAGCGACTCTCATCGCTGAAGACGACACGTCTCCATTCGTCCCTCCATTCACGCCTGTCGCGACACCACTGGAGGCGGGCTGCACGATGTTGGGGAGTGAGCGGAAGACGGCCTAACGGTGTGCGGGACCGTAGCCCAGCTTCATGGAGACGGTTGCGAATGGTCCTCGCCGATGCCCCAGGAGCAACAGTGTCCCTAATTTGCTGGGAAGTGGCGGTGCGGTCCCCTACGGCACTGCGTAGGATCCTACGGTCTTGGCGTGCATCCGTGCGTCGCTGCGGTCCTGTCCCAGGTCGACGGGCACGTGCACCTTCCGCCGACCACTGGCGACAACATCGATGTACTGTGGAGACATCATGCCCCAAGTGTTGAGCAATTCGGCGGTACGTCCACCCGGCCTCCCGCATGCCCACTATACGCCCTCGCTCAATGTCCGTTAACTGCACATACGGTTCACGTCCACGCTGTCGCGGCATGCTACCAGTGTTAAAGACTGCGATGGAGCTCCGTATGCCACAGCAAACTGGCTGACACTGACGGCGGCGGTGCACAAAAGCTGCGCAGCTAGCGCCATTCGACGGCCAACACCGTGGTTCCTGGTGTGTCCGCTGTGCCGTGCGTGTGATCATTGCTTCTACAGCCCTCTCGCAGTGTCCGGAGCAAGTATGGTGGGTCTGACACACCGGTGTCAATGTATTCTTTTTTCCATTTCCAGGAGTGCATATTTATGAAAGAAAGTCGTAAGTAGTTGTTTCCTTGTGACATGCAAAAAGGTAGAAGACGTGACAACAAGTACTAATATGCCTCACACTTTTTGAATGTCACAAGTAAACAACTGCTTACGACTTTCATTCATCTGACGTAACACAGGTACGTTAAATATTTAGCATTATGCACTTCCGATACAAAACAAATGCTATATACTATTTTTTTTTATTTACGTTGCTTTCATTGCAATGTGTCTAGTAAAGCAACTTTAAAGGAGGTAAATACAAGTAATGAATGAATTTTACAGCCACTGTATCAATATTTGCTGTGCTGTACGTAGTAGACTACTATGAGTATATTATAGCTGTAGAGAAAGGCATTTAACGAATGAATTCGCCATATTGTCTTCTGATTTTGTTTCGGTGAGTGTGTACTCCACTACTGCACTACTGGCCATTCAAAATCCCGCCCGCAGTTTGGCAGAAAAATGGCCCCCGTATCGTTTTTTCTGCGGAACCTAGGTGAAAACATTTGTGGACTGCCGAGTTCCACTGTCTGATTGTGTAGACGCCTTGGGTGGCGCCAATCGGTCAGCGGCCACGCCCTGGTAGGCTGACTAGCGCCAAGGAGTCACTGCTGCTGCGCCAGAGCATTGAAGGCCGACTATAAAGCAGAGGAAGGGCCCTTTTCGGGCAACAACGTGAGACGACTCTGCGAATCTCCTTGGGACAGGTCGTGGTGCCCAGACATCCAGATTCTGCTACAAAACATAAATTTGAAGGCATGAGGCCTTTAGCATATTTACGGCCGTTTTCTGGAAAATCCAAAATCGACGCAACAGAGGAGGTAATGATCCTTTTATGGACGGCTGTGGTTCCACCCAGGTCATGCTTTTGGAAAAGACATGGTGTAAAAGCTTGGGAAAGTAGCCACAAAGCTGAATCGTTCTTTTTTTTCCTTTTCTCTGAATTAATTTTTAAAGTCGCTGGTTCGTCAAATCTGTGTATGCAAAGCAAGGGACGCTCTCCCACCTTCGAATGCCACGCTCCAGCTCGTTACTGGCTTGTGCTAAAGTGGGAGTAGCCTAAGATGTAAATGTGTTATGCTACCGGGCTGGCAAAGAAAGCTGAGAGAAAGATTGTACTGGCGCTTCGCTAGTAAAGAATCTCAGGTCTTTACCTAAATGTTGAGACTTATGTCCTTTGCCAGTGTGCCACTTAGAGCCTGTGCCAGTCACTATCTGAACCATCAGAGGTACTTGCTTCTAGCATCACGCATACAATGAGTGACACATGGGTGTAATTATCTGTTTTGAGTCGGAAATCTAAACATTTGACATATTCCGTCATGCATAGTCGTGGCACAGAGTCACATTGGTTGGGCAGACCAGCAAACGGGTCCACCTGCACACTGGAATTCACTGGGGATTGGCTCTGAGCACTATGGGACTTAACATCTGAGGTCATCAGTCCCCTATAACTACTTAAACCTAACTAACCTAAGGACATCACACACATCCATGCCCGAGACAGGATTCGAACCTGCGACCGAAGCGGTCGCGGGGTTACAGACTGCAGCGCCTACAACCGCTCAGCCACAACGACCGAAACTGGGGATTCAAAGGCTCATAGGCAAGTACCTGTGTTCCGAATTAGCCAAACTCGAGACCATGTACTTGCAGTTTTTCAGGGGCGCGCCTTTAATGACAGGTCGCTGCCGTCCACGACTCCAGTCGCCGAACGCACTGTGGTGTTCCGCCCTGACCAACAAGAGGGTAAAGTATTAGCAGATACGGCGTAGCTCTCCCATATACGCTTCTCAGCACCCTTTTCTATGGAATCATGCTTTTTTTACGGAATAGTAGAGTATAGATGCTTGATTGTGGGGTAGTTTGTCGACCATTGCACAGATTCACAAGTATGAAGTCAGGTAAAGCTATTTGTTCTGGTTAGTGTCGTGTGATGATCTCCAGCCGATCGCTTTGTTCAATATAGAGTGCATATTTGTGAATGCGATTGTCAAATAAAAATGCTTGGGTGCCGTTTCTTTAGTCAGTTCTTGTCTTGTGATGTTAAGAATGAATAAATCTGTTGTTATTTAGACCGCAACTCCTCCCCGTGTTCTGATTAACATCACTTTTGCCTTTTTACGAAAGACTTGATTACAATCGAAAGTGAGAAACTTGTAGCCTTGCAATTTTGCAAAAAACTCATTGTTAGGAATTGACCACAACCAGTACCACCTCCCACTCCAGGCCATACATTTTCGAAAGAAGTTGAATTTCCGTTAATCGTTTTCATTTATGAGCCAAAAGAGTTTCATGTGTATTTCCAAATATTATTGTCAGCATTGCACACCGCTTCAACACACGTGTAGGCTTCAGCCATGACTCTTCCTTTTCCTTCCCCAGTCCTATACCACCCACCTGATAATGAGGACTGTTTACTGATTTTGTCTTAATTTATTTATTTGTCAGCAACCTTATTTACGAGACAATTTACTCATATTATAATCAGATTTGTATACACATAAACCTTCTACTGTGAGAGCATATTTCCAACATATGAATGCTGTTCCCCACACCACTTACTGTAATTAAACCTACACTATCCAGTCGGCAAGAAGGGAGGTGATGAAACAAGAATTACGCAAGCTGGTCGCGTGTGACATCACTGAGACCTCGTTCTCCACCTTCTGCAGCTCGCTTTTACCCATATTGAAACCAGGAGGTGACGTGTCAGGACGCACGTGACTTGAACAATATCATAGTGACCGTGCGAATCCATCAAGCCCATCTCGCAGAGTTATTTCAGATCTCCAGTCAGCGTACTGGTGGAACCCGTTGCCAGAGGATTCTAGGATATATACTGCATTTGTCTTCGCAGTACTGTCGTGTCAGTTTATGGTGCTAACGTTGTCAGTTCTGGCGTTTCTATTACCGCCGTTCAAACCGTTCTCGGGACCGGTTTGTTAGACAGTGTTAGCGTCTGTTGTTGTGGTCCTCAGACTGGTTGGATGCAGCTCTCCATGCTACTCTATCCTGTGCAAGCTTCTTCATCTCCCAATACGTACTGCAGCCTACATCCTTCCGAATCTGCTTAGTGTATTCATCACCCTCTACGATTTTTACCCTCCACGCTGCCCTCCAATACTAAATTGGTGACCCCTTGAAGCATCAGAACATGTCCTACCAACCGATCCCTTCTTCTGGTCAAGTTGTGCCACAAACTTCTCTTCTCCCCAGTCCTATTCAATACTTCCTCATTAGTTATGTGATCTAACAATCTTATCTTCAGCATTCTTCTGTAGCACCAAATTTCGAAAGTTTCTATTCCCTTCTTGTCCAAACTATTTATCGTCCATGTTTCACTTCCATGCATGGCTACACTCCATACAAATAGTTTCAGGAACGACTTCCTAACACTTAAATCTATACTTGATATTAACAACTTTCTCTTCTTCAGAAACGCTTTCCTTGCCATTGCCAGACTACATTTTATATCCTCTCTACTTCGACCATCATCAGTTATTTTGCTCCTTAAGTAGGAAAACTGCTTTACTACTTTAAGTGTCTCATTTCCTAATCTAAATCCCTCAGCATCACCCGACATGATTCGACTACATTCCTTTATCTTCGTTTTGCTTTTGTTGATGTTCATTTTATATCCTCCTTTCAAGACACTGTCCATTCCGTTCAACTGCTCTTCCAAGTCCTTTGCTGTCTCTGACAGAATTACAATGCCATCGGCGAACCTCGAAGTTTTAATTTCTTCTCCATGGATTTTAATACCTACTCCGAATTCTAGCCTACCTGCCCGATTAAGGGATCTGACATTCCACGCTCCGACCCGTAGAACGCCAGTTTTCTTTCTCATCATAACGACGTCCTCGTGCGTAGCCCCGCCTGGAGATCCGAATGGGGGACTATTTTACCTCCGGACTACTGTACCCAAGAGGATGCCATCATCATTTATCCATACAGTGAGGCTGCTTGCCCTCGAGAAAAATTACGGCCGTAGTTTCCCCTTGCTTTCAGACGTTCGCAGTAGCAGCACAGCAAGGCCGCTTTTGTTAGTTTTGCAAGGCCATGTTGATGCTTTGTTAATAACCACATCATGTGTTAAGGTCATATAAAATCACCGGCAGGTATAGAACCCAATCCGGACGTGATACAAGCTACAGACAAATATCCACCACCAACGTCACGAAAGCGTATGAAACCGTTTCTCGACATGACGTCATTCTTTAAGCGGTTCATTTCGAATCAACTCTTAAACAACAACGATCTATTGGCTATGTTAAAGAAGTTTTGCTGCCCAGATATCAAAACTCATCTACTACTCTAAATGCCTCGTTTCCGAATTTAAATCCCTTGTCACCTGATTTAAATCGACTACATTCCATTAACCTAGTTTGGCTTTTGTCGACGTTCATCCTGCATCCTCAGTTCAATCGCTTTTCCACGTCTTTTGCTGCCTCTGAGAGAATTACGTCATAAGCAAATTCACAGCTTTAATTTCTTTACCTTTGAGTTGAATTACTAATCGCGGATAGGGTACAACACTTTATCACTCCCCTCTCAATCGCTGTTTCACTTTCATGCCTCTCGACTCTTAACTACCAGCGGGTTTCTGTACAATGTTGTAAATAGCCATTGGCTCCCTGTGTTTTACCTCTGCTGCCTTCAGAGTTTCGAAGAAGGTTTACCAGTCACCTTTCTCAAATTCTACGAACGCTATAAACGTAGGTTGGTCTTTCCTTAACCTATGTCGTAAGACAAGTCCTACACTCAGTACTGCCTCTAATGCTCCTACGTTTCTTCGGAATCGAGACTGATCTTCCGCGATATCGGCTTCTACCAGTTTTTCCTTTCTTTTGTAAGGAATTCGTGTTAGTATTTTGCAACCATTCCTTAAGAAACAGATAGTTCGGTATTACACAGACCCGTGTGAAACTGTTTTCTTTGTAATTGCATGTACTATATCTTGCTTGAAGTCTCAGGGTATTTCGACTGCCTCACAAATCTTGGAAGAGTTTTGTCATGAGTGGCTCTCCCAAGGCCATCAGTAGCCTTGACGGAATATTGTCCACCCCCAGTGCTATGTTTCGGCTTACATCTTTCTGGATTATGTCAAATTCCTCTCGCAATGTCATGTCTCCCATCTCATCCTCATCTATGTCCCCTTTCTATAATATTGCCTTCATCTTCCTTGCATAGAGTCTCTACAGACTCCTTGCATCTTTCAAATTCCTCTTATTAGATTAGGATTCTATCAGAGCTCTTGACATTCCTGTAGGTGGTATCTGTCTTTCGCCTAGAGAAATATGATTCGAAATAATGACATCCGTCCTCTAGCCATTTGTGCTTAGCCATTTTGCACTTTCTGTAAATCCCAGTTTTTAAATGTATGTTTTCACTATCACCTGCTTCATTTTCTGCCTTTTTAAATTTTCTTCTTTCATCAAATAAATTCAATGTTGTTGTTGTGGTCTTCAGTCACGAGACTGATTTGATGCAGCTCTCCATGCTACTATATCCTGTGCAAGCTTCTTCATCTTCCAGTGCCTACTGCGACCTACGTCCTTCTGAATCTGTTTGGTGTATTCATCTCTTGGTCTCCTACCCCGAACTTTTCTTTTGTTTCCTTCACTGCTTGCTCAGTACATAGATTGAATAACATTGGGGAGAGGCTACACTCCCTTCCCAACCACTGCTTCTCTTTCATGTCCCTCGACTCTTATAACTGGCATCAGGGTTCTGTACAAATTGAAAATAGCATTTCACTCCCTGTATTTTACCCCTGCCACCTTCATAATTTGAAAGAGAGTATTCCAGTCATCATTGTCAAAAGCTTTCTCTAAGTCTACAAATGGTAGAAACGTAGGTTTGCCTTTCCTTAATCTAGCTTCTAAAATCAGTGGAAGGGTCAGTATTGCCTCACGTGTTCCAATATTTTTACAAATCCAAACTGATCTTCGCCGAGGTCGGCCTTTACAATTTTTCCCATTCGTCAGTAAGGATTTCACGTTAGTATTTTGCAGCAGTAACTTACTATACTGATAGTTCGGTAATGTTCACATCTGTCAACACCTGCTTTCTTTGGGATTGGAGTTATTACATTCTTCTTGAAGTCTGAGGGTATTTCACCTGTCTCGTGCATCTTGCTCATCAGACGGTAGAGTTTTGTCAGGACTGGCTCTCCGAAGGCTGTCAGTAGTTCTAATGGAATGTTGTCTACTTCCATTTCATCTTCATCTAAATCATCTTCCATTTCCATAATATTGTCCTCAAGTACATCGCCCTTGTATAGACCCTCTATATACTCCTTCCACCTTTCGATTTCCCTTCTTTGCTTAGAACTGGGGTTCCATCTGACCTCTTGATATTCATTCAAGTGATTCTGTTTTCTCCAAATGACTCTTTCATTTTCCTCTAGGGAGTATCTGTCTTACCCCCAGTGAGATAAGCCTCTACATCCTTACATTTGTCCTCTAGCCATGTCTGCTTAGCCATTTCCACTTCTGGTCGATCTCTTTTTTTAAACGTTTGTATTCCTTTTTGGCTGCTTCTGTTACTGAATTTTTATATTTTCTCTTTCAGCAATTAAATTCAATATTTCTTCTCTTACCCAAGGATTTCTAATAGCCCTCGTCTTTTTACCTACTTGTTCCTCTGCTGCCTTCACTACTTCATCCCTCAAAGCTACCCATTCTTCTTCTACTGTATTTCTTTCCCCCATTCCTGTCAATTGTTCCCTTATGCTCTCCTTGCAACTATGTACAACGTATGGTTTAGTCAGTATATCCAGATCCCATCTCCTTAATTTCACACCTTTTAGCAGTTTATTCAGTTTTAACCTACAGTTTATAACTAATAGATTGCGGTCAGAGTCCATATTTGCCCCTGGAAATGTCTTACAATCTTAAACCTGGTCCCTAAACCTCTGTCTTACCATTATATGATGTGTCTGAAACTTGTCAGTATCTCCAGGCTTCTTCCATGTATACAAACTTCTTTCATGATTCTTGAACCAAGTGTTAGCTATGATTAAGTTGTGCTCTGTGCAGAATTGTACCAGGCGGATTCCTCTTCCTTTTCTTACGCTCAATCCATAGTCACCTACTACGTTTCCTTCTCTCCCTTTGCCTACTACCGAAGTCCAGTCACCCATGTCTATTAAATTTTCGTCTCCCTTCACTATCTCAATAATTTCTTTTATTTCATCATATATTTCTTCAATTTATTCGTCATCGGCAGAGCTATTTGGCATATAAACGTGTACTACTGTAGCAGGCCTGGGCTTTGTGTCTATCTTGGACACAATAATGCGTTCATTATACTTTTTGTAGTAGCTTACCCGCACCCTTGTTTTTTTATTCATTACCAGTATTTTGATTTTGTATTTATAACACTGTATTCACCTGATTAAAAGTCTTGTTCCTCCCGCCACCGAACTTCACTAATTCCCGCTATATCTAAATTTAACCTATCCATTTCGTTTTTTAAATTTTCTTACCTACCTGCTCGATTAAGAGATCTGACATTCCACCATCCGATGCGTAGAACGCCAGGTTCCTTTCTCCTGATAACGACGTCTTCTTGAGTAGTCCCCTCCCGGAGATTCGAATGGGGGACTATTTTACCTACGGAATATTTTACCCAAAATGTCGCCATCATCATTTAACCATACAGTAAAGCTGCATGCCCTCGGGAAAAATTACGGTGCTAGTTTCCCCTAGCTTTCAACCGTTCACAGTACCAGCACAGCAAGGTCGTTTTGGTTAGTGTTACAAGGCCAGATCAATCAATCATCCAGACTGTTACCCCTGCAACTACTGTAAAGGCTGTTGCCCCTCTTCAGAAACCACACATTTGTCTGGTCTCTCAACAGATACCCCTCCGTTGTGGTAGCACCTACAGTAAAGCTATCTGTATCGCTGAGCCACGCAAGCTTCCTCACCAACGGCAAGGTCCATGGTGCATGCGGGGCGGGTGGGGGGTGGGGGGGGTGGGGAGGGAATTCAATTTCTCCTATGTTATCCAAGGATTTCTATTAAGCCTTGTCGTTTTACATAGTTTATCATGTGCTGCCTATTCATCTCTTAAAGGTACACATGCGTCTTCTACTGTATTCCTCTCCCCTGTTCTAGTCACCTGTTGCCTAATGCTCCCTCTTAAACTCAACAACCTCTTGTTCTTTGAACTTATCCAGTTCACATCTCCGTCATTTCTTGCCTTTTTGCAGTTTCTTTGGTGTTTGACGAATTCTTCTCGAGTTTCACTCGAGGTCAATGAGCTTTGTATTCATCATCTTCTGGCGAAGTATCGGTTGGGGATGCTGGTGCTGCTATCATCTATTACTTTGCCCTCTTTGGGGAAGTGTGAGGGCGAGTTTGTAGCCTTTCCGCTTTTACTCCCCTGTGTACTTCTGTGTGTGATTGTGTCTGTACTTTTTGGTGTCTGTGAAATGTGTTGATTGTTCTGTGTGTGTCTGGTACTTCCCTAGGGTTTGGCGAGATAATTGTAGTTATTTGGGTAGGAGCAGGATTAGGGAATGGATATTGGGATTTTCTCTTCGACTTAGTCGTCGAAGATCGTCATGGGGCGATTGTGCTTATCGTGGGACATGTCATACCGACCTAGGGAGTGGATGAGGGCGTTTCCTGACCCGGAAGAATCTTCATAGAAGGCCCTTGCAAGGTCTTGAAAACGCTCTCTCAGGAGTGGGATTTCAGCAGCGACATGCAAATCGTCAGTAGGGAATCCAAGAGGTAAACGCAGTGGCCTCCTGAGGGCGCGATTCTGCAGTTGCTCCAGGTGCTGCTTAGCTGCGTATCCCCAGACAGGACACACGTATTCCATGACTGGCCGGATCAGGGCCTGGTATACGTTCACTCCTACTGAGCAAGGAAGGGACCTGGATAAGTTGAGTATTGGGTACAGGACGGACATTCTGGTGCAGATCTTCCTGTGGACTTCGTCTATGTGTGGTTTCCACGTAAGAGGAGAGTCCAAGGTTACGCCAAGATACTTGACGGTTCTGCACCAGGGGAGTTGGGTTCCGTTTAAGTGAAGGTGGAGGGGGGGGGGGGGGCGTTAAGGAGGTTCTCGCCTTCTGAGCCTACGGGTAATCAGCGTAGCCTGCGTCTTTTCGGAGTTGATGGTGATTCGCCAGTGACGGGCCCAACTTTCTGTGTCATCTAAAACCCTTTGTAGCCTACGGATGACCAGGTCCTTGTTCGCATTTCTTGTGTAGAAGGCTGTATCGTCAGCGTACTGTGCGGTGTGCACCAGGGGGGCCGTTGGTGTGTCCGCAATGTACACACTGTACAAAACGGGCCCCAGGACCGATCCCTGTGGCACCTGAGCACGAGTGCGCCTCTTGGTGGAGGTGGCTGTTTCTACTTTGACAGAGAAAGTTCTATTCGATAGCTTTTGATCTGCTTAACTATGCCCCGGGGAACCCTTGAGTGTGCAACTTGTAGTGTAGCCCTCTATGCCATACTGAGTCAAAGGCTTTGGCTACGTCTAGTAGCAGTATCCCGCAGTAGCCTCTGTGGTTGAAGCCCTCTGTGGCTGCTTCAACCACTCTCATGATCTGTTTTGGGGCAGAGTGGTTCTGCCGGAATCTGAATTGGAAATCCGGCAGAAATTGCTCTCTGGTAATATGTTCCTTTATGGGTCTTAGCAGGAGGCGCTCATAGATCTTGCTAATAGTTGGCAAGAGGCTAATCGGCCTGTAGTGCTGCGGGAATAGAGGGTCTTTCCCTTGTTTGTGTATCGCAACCACTTCCACGTGTTTCCAGCAAGCTGGGAACTCGCAGGGACAAAAACTGTGAGTTCTTCTGGGTCCTCCTCAACATTGAGGAAGACCGCCAGTTGACGACGGACCACTCTTTCATGCTCATCATCACTGCTTGTCGAAAGTGTCGGCGAGGTCGTTGGCCTTCTCAGCATGGCTGTAGGCCAGACCCCGCTCGCCATGCAGTGGCGGCATCCTAGCGCGTCTTTTTTGTGAATTGCTTGATTGCTTGCCATAGTGTGTTATCGTCTACTTTGAGGGCTGGGAGGCGGTTTTGCCATTGCTGGTTTCTGTGCTCATTGAGCGCTACGTTTAGCTCTATCTGTAGACGACTGAGCAGCCTCCTTGTGGCCTGGTTTCTGGTTATCTTCCATTCTTTTGCCACTCTGTTCTTATGTCTAATTTGAGCTAGCAAGTGTTCCGGGTGCTGTATTTGCGGCTGCGGGCCATCCCTTTGAGGAGGGGTGGCCTCCTCTGCTGCCTACAGGATAGTACCTGTTAGGTCTTGTACCACTTGTTCTACTGTTTCGGCAATAGGTGGCGGAGCGCGAGCGATATCAAAGGCAACAGTTTCTCGGTATCGCTCCCAGTTTGTACGTTTGTAATACGTCTGGCACCGAGGGAGTGCTACCCATTGTCCCACGTCGACCTCTAAAATCACTGGGTTATGGTCGGAGGACATTCTGTTGATTGTCCTCGCGGTCACAAACCCCGTAATCCTCCTGGTGAGAGCTATGTCTAAAACGTCGGGCCTGCCTCCATTTTTTGGAAAATGGCTCGCCTGGACCCCATGTTTCGAATTGGTGTTTGCCCGCTAGTTGTTACAATCTGGCGCCTGCTATGGGGGTTACTCTAGTATTCCAATCAGGGTGTGTGGCATTGAAGTTGCCCCCTATTATGAGTTTGCCTTCAATTTGCCCTAAAGTAGCTATGGCTCCCTCATCTGTCTGATCTTGGTGGAGTCGGTAGACTGCAACAATTGTTAGGGGTCCAGTGGCAGTGGTTACTTCCATTGCCACTGCTTCGATGCTGACACGGAGACTGCCGCCCCCGTGGAACCTGTAGTAATGCAGGAAGCCACGAGGATGGAAACACAAGACGCAGCCTCACTGACAAACGTCCCGGCGAAGAACATGGCAACCCAAGTCTTCGTGGAGGAGGCCCCTTGCCCCCTCTCCAAGACGCAGTTGCTGAAGGTAGTGTCCATTCACTTGGACACTCTCAGGTCCTACAACGCCCGCCCTCCTCTCGCGCCTGTCCAGTGGGAAGTTCTCTTTGCCTCAGTAGAACAAGAAGAAGAAGAAGAAGAGAACGCAAGCCAAGTACAAGGGGTGAGGAACGCCGAGCCGCCAACTGGGAGGAGTGACAGATCCTAAAGTGTGACAAGCATACACATACAAGAAGAAGAAGATGGATAAGAAGAGGTACCCTGACGTAAGGAGGAATTAAAAGAGTCTCCTCCTCACTGCGACCGACACCCATCACCATCATCATCGCCATCATCAAATATTCGCTCTGTCAGTCGCTGATTGACAGTCCCAGGTGTCGACAGGGCCAGTCAAGTAAAGACCGCTAGCCGACGCATAGCTGTCACTTCACGTGACCTACCACCTGTCCCTGACCGGCAATCATTAGCACCCATTACGCACTACTGTCCCAGTTACTCCTAAACGTCCCAGCAAACATCAACCCATCTAAGTGGAGTAAATGTCTAACGACAACAAACTCCTCCTTAACATCCTCAAGAAGAGGAATTCAAGTGAGAAGCAGCAGCATCCCGAACCACGCACACGCACTCCACTGCTGGACCCACCGCGGCTCACTTCGTTACCGTCGCTGGCGCACGCCAACGCCACTAGCCCAACGCAATGTCGGGACGCGGAAAGGGAGGCGAGCTTGCTGCTATGGCCAAGATTCTGTTCACGCTGGCAGGAGATGGCCGTGGCAGCAACAAGAAGAAGCGCAGAAGACTGCAGCACAAGATGCAATGTTACCGCTGCCAGAAGTTGGGACACGTCGCCAGGACGTGCAAGGACGCAGTCGCGTGTTTGAAATGTGCCAAGGCACATGAGACACGCGATTGCGTCAAACCACCACACGTGGCGCCAACGTGTATTAACTGCGGCGGTGGGCACGCTGCGAACGCTAGCAGCTGCGCATACTTGAAGCAGCGGACATAAACCGCCAGGAAAGCGGTACTTGGAGAAAGAGATGGCGGTCCCGCCCCCTCCTCCCAAATTCGGAAACGGGGTGGCCCCAATCTCGGCCAGCGCCACCACCGACGGCGCTGTGGTCGCCCTCAAAGCCGCGATGGCGGCAGAGGGGACGGAAATGCACAAGGAGATCGTCGGTCTCCACCGGCAGCAGCCAGATTTGCGGGAAGAACTCAGGACGCTGCAAAATAAGATACCCGCCCCCGATGCCACCCCCAAAGCAGTACGACAAGCTGGGGTGGACGTGTCTACACAATCAGACGTCCCTGCGGACCCTGTAGCAATAAAGGAAACCGGGGAGACGCCCATGGACCTGGTGCAGACTGGACCGCCGTCGCCGCCACTGCCAGATGTGGAGAAGAAGACGCAACAGGATAAACCAAATCAAGAGGGAGGAAGGATGCACTCTGAACTCATACCTTTCCTGGACGTCACGAACCTGCCAGCGATACTCAAGAAGATCACAAACATGGTGTGAGATGGGCGGTACGACATCCACACAAACACCTTATCGCGCAAGCGGAAGGGAAACGGAAGTCACCACTTCCACACCGGCCGTTCGAGCTTCGTGGCGGATATCGGGCAATTACGTTCCAGTTCGTCACGAAGAAGGACCTTGAAACCTTCAACTCGAACCCAGTCTTGACGCCGCGCAACTGGGGCTTCATCTTTTAGGATGCGGTCGCGTGGCTGAAGAAGGAAGTCCGAGATGGAGAGATGAAGCTCTCACCCGAGCTGGAGTGTGCTCTGAACAAGATCGCGCACGAGGGGATGAAGAACTAGGACAACGTCATCAGCCAACGTCATCGCCAGCATGCCTGCATGCTGGCAACCAGGATTTATCACCTATAACACGTAAAGACCATCCACAACGAGAGGCACAACTATTCCAACCCGTAAGGATCTTGTAGGAACAGCTATCCACTCCAAACCTTGGGCCAATGACTAGGCACGTATGTATAGCGGCAGCGTCAGAGTCAGCGTCAGCATCCCGAACCGACATTTCGCCAGAAGGTGATGGGTACGAAACTCATTGAAACGTTGCGACAAGACGACGCCACCACTCGACTGATAACCCGAGAAGAATTCATCAGTGGAATACGTCGAGAAAGACTCAAAATGCATCTTCGGTTTTTATCTACAGTTCGTAACCAATAACGTATGGTCGGAGTCCACGCCTGCTCCTAGATAACTCTTACAGTTTCGAATCAGGCTTCTAAATCTTTATCCCACTATTATATAATCGAACTGAAACCTTCTGGTGTCTCCAGGTCTCTTCCATGTATACAACCTTCAGCAAAGAATATGTTGTGCTCTGTGCAGAATCTACCAGGCGGCTTTCTCTTTCGTTGCTCCCCCTCCTGCCCCCCACCCCGACGTCCTATTTCACCCATCCATTTCCTCCTTTTCCTGCAGTCGGATCACAATCCACATTCACAGTTAAATTTTCGTCTGATTTGACTGTCTGAATAATTTCTTTAAAATTATCATACATTTCTTCGACCTCTTCAAAATGGTTCATATGGCTCTAAGCACTACGGGACTTAACATCTGAGGTTATGTCTCCCCTACACTTAGAAATACTTAAAATAACTAACCTAAGAACATCACACACATCCACGCCTGAGGCAGGACTCGAACCAGCGAACGTAGCGGTCGCGCGGTTCCAGACCTTAGCGCCTAGAGCCGCTCGGCGAAAACGGCCGGTTTCTTCAATCCATTTTTCATCTTCAGAGCTAGTTGGCATGTACTGTTGCGATTGACGTGGGCTTCGTGTCTATCTTGGCTATGGCAATGCATTCTATATGCTGTTCATAATAGCTTATGCGCATTCTTGTTTTGTTGTTCATTATTAAACCCACTACTACACTACTCCTATTTGACTTCCTATTTACCTGAATGGAAGTCGTGTTCCTCGTTCCGACGAACTCCACAAATTCACACTACGTCTAGCTTTAACCTATCAATTTTTCTTTTTAAATTTTCTTACCTACGTGCCAGATTTAGTGATCTGACATTCCACAGTCCAATCCGAAGAATTCCAGTTTTGTTTCTCCTGATAACGACTTCCTCCTGAGTAGTCCTCCGGAATATTTTACACAAGAGTACGCCATCATCATTTATCAACACAGTAGCGCTCCATGCCTTCGGGAAAAACTACTGCTGTAGTTTTCCTTTGCTTTCAACCGTTCACAGGAACACCACAGCCGGCCGCGGTGGTCTAGCGGTTTAGGCGCTCAGTCCGTAACCGCGCGACTGCTACGGTCGCAGGTTCGAATCCTGCCTCGGGCATGGATGTGTGTGATGTCATTAGGTTAGTTAGGTTTAAGTATTTCTAAGTTCTAGGGGACTGATGACCACAGATGTTAAGTTCCATAGTTCTCAGAGCCATTTGAACCATTGGAACACCACAGCAAGGCTGTTTTGGTTGATGTTATAATGTCAGATCAGTCATTCATCCAGACTCTTACCCCTGTGGTGTGTGTATACATCCTGTGCATACAAGGATCGCCGTGTCTGGTATACGCATATGGCCTGCGGACAGCGTGGCATTGAGAAATGTGAAAGGAAACAGCCATATAATGTTACTGCACAGATGCGTTCATCGTTTGCTGCAATCGTGCGCAGTCTAACAGAAGACTTAATACTAGAATCTGTCAAGCAAAATTCCCTTTCATCCGATGCTGACAATGATAACTGAAGAATTCAACTCCACTGACACTGCTGGACCATACTCTCAAGGAAGGGGATGTGGGAAATATGTGTTTGCAATGCACAAATAGTTTTCAAAACATATCCATCTACATGTCGCATAGGTTTTTCATGCCACGCCAACAGTCAAGAGGTTGAGGGATGAATACTACTTAACAATGCGTCAGACTTTATTGAGCGAGTTTCGTACTCACATCTTTCGAGCTGCTTGCTCTCTGTAATTCAGGTCATGCGGAACCCACTTTCAGCGCCTTTCCCTTAGCTTTCAACCGAAGAGAAACGGCTTTCTGCGTTACATTAAATTGTTCCACATGTTCCTGTTGACGTTGTGTATCATCTTCATCGAATAAGACCTGCAATTCATTGTCTTCGAAGTTTTTCGGTGGTTTCTCGTGTCGGTTGTTTCTCGCTTCAAAATCGCAAGTCCAACACTTTGTTTTCCCAAGAGCATGTTCGCCGAAAGCTTCGACAAGCATTTGATGCACTACTGCAGTAGTTTTCTTCAAATGAGAACAGTAAGCTAATGCTTTCCGCAAATAGTAGTTCGTAGGCACCAAACTCGACATTTTTACTGGTTAGAAACACTTATCGACGTACGGAACTTTGGGTTACTGTGTGTTGATATTCGTCGACATCGGTTACACAAAGCAGATGGCGCTCCACGAGTTGTCTCACGGGCCATTCGCTGACGACTAGCACCATCTATAGGTCAATTCAGGTTTCATACATCTACACCTGGTATGTAGCTATTTCTTTACTTGTTTTATTTGCGATCTATTTTTGCACTGAAGAACCAAGGAACCTGGTACACCTGCCGAAAGACGTGTAGGGCCCCCGCGAGCACGGAGAAGTGCCGCAAACGACGTGGCATGGACTCGGCCAAAGTCTGAAGAACTGACATCATGAATCCTCCAGGGCCGTCCATAAATCCGTAAGAGTACAAGAGAGCAGAAATGTCGTCTTAGAAGCACATTGCATCGGAGATATGCGCGATAATGTTCATGTCTGTGGAGATTGGTGGCCAGCGGAAAAGTTTACTCTGAAGAGCTACTCTGTAGCAATTCTGGACGTGTTAGAGGTCCCGTAGTCCTGCTGGAATTCCCCACCCCTATCGGAATGCACGATGGACATGAATGGATGCAGGTGATCAGACTGGATGCTCAGGTACGTGTCACCTGTCAGAGTCGTATCTACACGTATCAGGGGTCCCATTCGCTTCAATTGCATAATCCCCATATAATTACATAGCCTTCACCAGCTTGAACAGTCCCATACTAACATGCACAGTCCATGGATCTATGAGGTTGTCTCCATGCTTAGCACGGAGGCTTTCCGGCAGTCGTTCTTCCCGCGTACCATACGCCACTGAAACAGGAAAGGGAGGTAATGACAGTGGCACGTGAAGTGCCCTCCGCCACCCTTCGCTTTGTGGCTTACAGAGTATAAATGTAGATGTAGATGTAGATCCTCTCGATACAGTTTGAAACGAGACTCTTACGACTAGGCAGAATGTTTCCAGTCATCAACAGTCCAATGTCGGTGTTGACGGGCCCAGGCGAGGCGCAGAGCTTTGTGTCGTGCAATCGCCACGGGTACACGAGCGGGCCTTGTGTCCCAAAAGCCTATATCGATGATGTTTCGTTGCATGATTCGCACTCTGACACTCGTTTTTGGCGCACCATTGAAATCTACAGACATTAGCGAACGGTTTGCACTCCTGTCACATTGAATGATTCTCTTCAGTCGTCGTTGGTCCCGTTCTCAAAGGATGTCGGAGACTTGATGTTTTACCAGATTCCTGATATTCACGGTACATTCGGGAAATGATCTCTCGGGAAAATTTCCACTTCTTCGCTACCTCGGAGATACTGTGTCCCACCGATCTTGCGCCGACTATAACACCACGCTTAAAGTCACGTATATTTTAATAACCTGCTATTGCTGAAGATGTAACGTATCTAAGAACAGTGCACACACATGTTTTCTTATGTAAGGGTTGTCCACCACCGGGCCATATTCTGCCTGTATTTAAAAACGCATGTCTATATCAGTTTCTTTGGCCCTTCGGTGTACCTTGTGGTTCATATATGTAAATATGTCAATGTGAAATATGTAAAAGGACTTCACATTGTGTCAAATAATGCATGGAGGACAGAGTTTGTCGCAAGAAATACTGAATACTAACGGGGTTAGCAGAAGCAGTAAATTACACTCCTGGAAATGGAAAAAAGAACACATTGGCACCGGTGTGTCAGACCCACCATACTTACTCCGGACACTGCGAGAGGGCTGTACAAGCAATGATCACACGCACGACACAGTGGACACACCAGGAACCGAGGTGTTGGCCGTCGAATGGCGCTAGCTGCGCAGCACTTGTGCACCGCCGCCATCAGTGTCAGCCAGTTTGCCGTGGCATTCGGAGCTCCACCGCAGTCTTTAACACTGGTAGCATGGCGCGACAGCGTGGACGTGAACCGTATGTGCAGTTGACGGACTTTGAGCGAGGGCGTATAGTGGGCATGCGGGAGGCCGGGTGGACGTACCGCCGAATTGCTCAACACGTGGGGCGTGATGTCTCCACAGTACATCGATGTTGTCGCCAGTGGTCGGCGGAAGGTGCACGTGCCCGACGACCTGGGACAGGACCGCAGCGACGCACGGATGCACGCCAAGACCGTAGGATCCTACGCAGTGCCGTAGGGGACCGCACCGCCACTTCCCAGCAAATTAGGGACACTGTGGCTCCTGGTGTATCGGCGAGGACCTTTCGCAACAGTCTCCATGAAGCTGGGCTACGGTCCCGCACACCGTTAGGCCGTCTTCCACTCACGCCCCAACATCGTGCAGCCCGCCTCCAGTGGTGTCGTGACAGGCGTGAATGGAGGGACGAATGGAGACTTGTCGTCTTCACGATGAGAGTCGCTTCTGCCTTGGTGCCAATGATAGTCGTATGCGTGTTTGGCGCCGTGCAGGTGAGCGCCACAATCAGGACTGCATACGACCGAGGCACACAGGGCCAACACCCGGCATCATTGTGTGGGGAGCGATCTCCTACACTGGCCGTACACCTCTGGTGATCGTCGAGGGGACACTGAATAGTGCACGGTACATCCAAACCGTCATCGAACCCATCGATCTACCATTCCTAGACCGGCAAGGGAACTTGCTGTTCCAACAGGACAATGCCTGTCCGCATGTATCCCGTTTCACCCAACGTGCTCTGGAAGGTGTAAGTCAACTACCCTGGCCAGCAAGATCTCCGGATCTGTCCCCCATTGAGCATGTTTGGGACTCGATGAAGCGTCGTCTCACGCGGTCTGCACGTCCAGCACGAACGCTGGTCCAACTGAGGCGCCAGGTGGAAATGGCATGGCAAGCCGTTCCACAGGACTACATCCAGCATCTCTACGATCGTCTCCATGGGAGAATAGCAGCCTGCATTGCTGCGAAAGGTGGATATACATTGTACTAGTGCCGACATTGTGCATGCTCTGTTGCCTGTGTCTATGTGCCTGTGGTTCTGTCAGTGTGATCATGTGATGTATCTGACCCCAGGAATGTGTCAATAAAGTTTCCTCTTCCTGGGACAATGAATTCACGGTGTTATTATTTCAATTTCCAGGGGTGTATTTTGCATACAACGATGCCAGGTTTGTGATAACCAATGCTTATTATAATGTTTTGAAGCCCGTGCCATCTACACACCTCTTAGCGCCTTCTGCACTACAAATTGTAGTATTGTAAGTGAATTCCTTGTATGTAAGTGAAGTCCTTACCTTGTCATTCTTCTAATGTGTTGATCTAAATAATATAAATAGAAAGATGAAAACTAGTGAATGAGGACGTGGATCCTCTTGTTAAATATGCCAGTAGTGAGTGGAAACTCGAAAATTTCCTATGGGACCAATCTGCTGAGGTCATCGGTTGCTAGGCTTACACACTACTTAATGTAATTTAAACTAACTTACGGTAAGGGCAACACACACACCCATGTCCGAGGGAGGACTCGAATCTCCGACGAGGGGAGCCGCACGAACCGTGAAAGGTGCCTCAGACTACGCTGTACGCAGCGCCGCACTAGTAAGTGAAACGTCGCTGTAAGTACGTCTATGATGATGGCTTTTCTTACTTAAGTGTACATAATAAAAACATTCATAACCAGTCATTACATAATATAGAGTTAGCGCTAGACGCTATTCGATAACTGTGTATGAGACACAGACCTATAGAACCAAACTCTGTACAGTGGTTTTAAGATTCATGGAATGAATACTTTACTGAAAGTAAATTTTAAGTGCATAATTAGTAGACCAATTTTAAATTCTATCATTTCTGTGTTTCTTACAACGTATTACACTATACGTTTTCCCGAAGTGTATTTGCTTTTATGCTTCGAGGAAAGGTTTGTACGTATATTTTGTCTATGTCCTGAACGTGATTCGGAACGTGAGTTATTGGATAGATATCTAAAGTTCTTCAAGTGAGGTTAGCTTCTGTCATGCAGCTGTGTTGGCATTCTCGGGACTTGTTGATTTTCTGGCTTTGGTCGTTTTGCTTTGATTTCTGTCATGTTTCGGTTGACGTCCCAACATTTTAACTATATTGTCTTATTAGTTAGACCTTGAGCAATTTGCAAATGTCTGACTGACTCATAAATTCCAAACTTCGAAACTACAGCCGAGTTTTGCTTACGCATTGTGCTTGAGTATCATTAATTACTTGTTAATCAACCATTTGAAACTAATTCGAGAAAACGCTCTTATCAAATTGAATATTAAAAAGACTGTTGTCACCATCCTGGGACTTTAAGGTAACTATTGCACACAGCTGACGTGTACAAGCAATTCATAGACTGTTGTGTGGCGAATAATGATGCGTGGACACTCTTTGAAGTTTTGAAACTCGCAAACGCCTTAACGACGCAGAACTTTCTCACCTGCGTGTGAGGCCAACAAACATGAAACAAAAGAATGTGTACAGTAGCAGTGGGGTACCATACTGTCGTAATTGGAATCCCTTGGACACTGTATTCCTGTGATTTCGCAGATAGCCCACTCTTCACCAACACTTAAACGGAATAAAAAAGCGTGTGATGATTTAATAGCGTGAGACCTCAAGAGGCACCTGCCCGTGCCCTGTAGCCGACGGACACAGGCTCAGCTATAAATCTGCTTTCGCGGTATGTACATTGTTAAACCCTAAAACATTCTGCTATGGCAACAAAAATTTACGTGTACGCCATATATGGACACTTCAGCAGTGCTTGTGACATCGTTTTAATATAACTGTGAGTTTAAGAGAAATTTCTGCTCTCTCAAGCTGTGTTGTTTCTTTAGGATTTATTGTTTTCAACACTAGTTAATAAATCTTGAGTCAGTTAATATGGCGAATAGTACCAGCTTACAGTGTTTATAAAACGAATCTCCCTTAAGGTTGTTGTCATTTTTAAACATTATACGTATCCAGTATACCGATATTTGAAAAGTATCATTATCGGCGCTCGATATATCGTTAAAGTATCTGTCCATCGATACTTAGACGAAACAATTTCGATTTACTGGTGTATAGAAACACTGGCTGCACACTATAAATGTACCACCAGTTTTCTAGCTAACTATTTAAGTACTGATTTATTAGATGTTCTGTACAACAAGCTAGCAGCCTACTTTTCCCACGTGAAAGGAAAAGAATGGATGTTCGCACTTGGCGACAACCACTTTGCTACCAATGGTATCTGCATGTAAGTGGCACTATAAAAGCTGTCCTGGGTCCGTGGTTCGGTTTCGTCACATACCGAATTTGTCCGGAAGATTTCATGACGACATCCCAGTGACCTAGCAACTGTAATGTCAAAATTATGTGGTGAAGTTAAACGTTGCAGTTTCTCTTGCCAGAGCCGAGCAAAGATTATGTCAGAATTTCTCCTGACACCTCTCTGCCCATCGCAAAGACTAATCTAGTCATTCAGATTCTTGTTTCCATTATTTTCGGTACCTTTTTTTTAAGGAATGCCAATTTGAGAATATGGAGCACTAGTTAAGAATCTTTTTTAACTCAGTTGATGAGCTGTTTCTTCACATAGGAAATTTTGCTACTCCATTTACACTGTCAAACAATCTCCCCCCCCCCTCTCTCCCGTGCTAAACATACATACACTGCCCCAGTACAATGGGACTTATTGTGCCACAAATACGTGCTTCATTGAGCGCTCAAATATTAGTAAGACTCCTTCACACAGTAAAGGTAAAATAATGTTCTACTACAATTTCAAAAGAACAGTATCAAATATTTACCGTAAATAACAAAAAATACATTATGAAATAAAAATATATGCACCTGATACTCCCATTTAGATACTCGTCGATGTATATGTCGATATTATTTCATCAGCCCTGGCCCCAGAGAAGCGTATCATGACCAAAGTTTTCGATAAAACCAGAAAGCGCGTCATATAATCAGTTCAGAACAAAGCTTTGGCAGCAGTGCAAGAACGAGTCTTTCATTGGTTGGTTGGTTGGTTTGGTGAGTAAAGGGACCAAGACAATGGGGTCATCAGTCCCCAAGGGTCAATATTAAGCGCCGATGCAGCGATTAGATTTTGTTTCAGAAACCCTGTTGAGGGCTGAGAAAACTGTTGGCAAAACTATGGAGCCTCTTAGTAGATGCCTATGCTCTCGACGCTAAGTGTTTCTGCACGCTGCCATCACAATGACGGTATCGGTAGAGGAGTGTATTTTCTTATATACAACCTGATTTAGATGAGCCAGATGATGTTGAATTCCTCTGTATTACAGAGTGTCTAGTACCAAATTTGTTTACTCATACTGAGCTTAAAGATTTGGTTAGGGATCTGGGCTTCACGAAAGAAAAGTGAATTGCTTGGCTCTAGATTAAAAGAAAAGAACTTATTGGCAGTTGGAACCAGCATATACATGTATAGAAAGAGAGAGCAGCAATTTTCTATGTTTTTTCAACAAGGAGGTGACTTAGTGTATTGCTCAGACATTCATAGTGTAGTGAATTAGCTTGGTATTAAATACAAGTAGGAAGACTGAAGGCTGTTTATTGATTCATCCAAAATTAGTGATGGAAAAACGCTACCAAGGCCTCTAAAACACCAACAAGATAGGGCACTACTGTTGGGCACTTCACCGAGAAGTTCAGCAAGCAACACATCGTAGAAAAAAATACACATCAAGCTTCAAAGGAAAATGAGAAAGAAAATACGAACCAATTCTAACACTTACCATTGTTTTAAGTAGATTACTGTAAATACAAACCATGCTTATATCGTAACAAATCGTTTGTTTAATTTCTCAGTTTAACTTGTAGCATAGTATTTTTACACTGTATAGCAAAAAAACATATTGCTCAAAAACTATTGGTGACACAAAAAAACTAAGGCTAGATCTGGATTCAGCTTATAAAATTCTACAAAGATCGGGTAGCAAAGTAAAAATTAAAAAAAAAATCGTTGCCCTGTGTTATTAAATCTTAAATCTTTCTGCTTTGGCAGCAACAATTTACTTTTACACCATGTATGGACACTCCAGCAGCGTGTGTGGTGTCGTTTCAATATAAATCTGAATTTAAGAGATATTTCTCCTCTCTCAAGCAATGTTACTTGTTTAGGATTAAATGTTTTGAGCACTATTTACAATTATTATTTAATTACTAAATGTTAAGCCAGTAGTTCTGGCGAGTAGTACCAGCTTAAGAATAATGTATATAAAACGAATACCCAGTAGGACTGTTGATATTTTTGAAACTATCGGGAATCCGATAGATCGATATCTGAAGCATATCATAATCGGCGCTCGAAATATAGAGAAAATATCTGCATATCGATACATAGCTGTAAATAAATCGATGTACTTTCGTATAAAAATATCGGTTGCACATAGCAAATGTACCGCAAGTTATACAGCTTTCTATTAAAATATTGATTAATTATTAGATATTCTGTACAGCAAGCTAGCAGCCTCCATTGAAAAGAAAACAATGGACATTAGCGCTTGCCGACAACCACTTTGCTACCAATGGTATCTGCATGTAAGTGGCACAATAAAGCTGCCTAATTCGTCAGTGGTTCGGTTTTGTCACATATCGGATTTCTCCGTGTTACGTCTGCCACAGACGGCCCCTGCCGACAGACTACACTCAAGACATCTTGTGTAACATACAACAAACACAAGCACTTGCAGGCGCAACCAAGAGGAAAACAATTCTTCGAAACAAACAGAACTTGCTAGAGACTAATGCTAACCTTTTTCTGCAATGATTGCCTCACAGATACAGGGAAAGTTGGAGTACTCCGCCGACCTCCGTCGGCTTTATAAGGCCAGCGCAGCAGCAGTACAAGCCAGTTCCTCGCCAACCTAGGACCAGCTCCGACGGACCTCACCGACGCTCTTGATGAATGGTTGTCTGTTAGTTATTTGTTTTTGTGTGTATATTGTGATTGTTCGAGAAGTTCAGTTCAGTTTTAATAAATGACATTATACTGAGTGTTCTACGATCCTGAGTATTCTTCAGTGCGGACAATTTTATGTGGGCTTCCCAGTGACCTAGTTACTGTAATGTCAAATTTAGTTGGTTAAGTTAAACCTTGCATTGTCAGTTGCCAGAGCCAAGCGAAGATTGTGTCAGCATTTTCCCTCACACGTCCCTGCCCATCGCACAGGTCAATCTTGTCATTTAGATTTATTCCCATTCTTTTCGGTACCTGTTTTAGAAGACTGCCAATGTGAGGAAATGGAACACTAGTATTTTTTTTTTGTGTAACGCAAGTAATGTGTATTTTCTTCACACAGGAGATTTTGCTACACCATTCACACCGTCAACACGCCACCCCACCCTACCTTCCCACCCTATACAAACACAATCTTCCAACGCAATCGGTCTTCTTTTGTGCCAAACGCACGTGCTTCATGAAGTGAGAGTCAAAGAAAAAGACTTGGCCTGATAAAAGCTCAAAATCTAGTAAGACTCCCTCACACAGTAAAGGTAAAATAATGGTCTACTACAATTTCAAAAGAACAGTATCAAATAATTACCAAAAATTACAAAAAATATATTATGAAATAAAAATACCTGCACCTGATACTCCCAATTAGATACCAATGAATTGGTGAAAAAGATCTCGTCGATATGTATATGTCGATATTATGTCATCAGCCCTAGCCCCAGTGAATCGTATCATGACAAAAGTTTTGCATAAAACCAGAAAGCACCTCAGATGACCAGTTCAGAACGTTGCGTTGGCAGTAATGTGATAACGAGTCTTTGGTTGGATGGCTGGTTTGGGGAGCAAAGAGACCAAAACAATGGGGTCATCAGTCCCCGAGTGTCTATATTAAGCGCCGATGCTGCGATTAGATTTGGTTTCACAAAACCTGTTGAGAATGAGCAAACAGTTGGCAAACCTGTGTAGCCTCTTAGCATATGTCTATGCTCTTGAGGCTAACTGTTTCTGCACGCTGCCATCAGACTGACGGCGTCGGTAGAGGAGTGGCCTACGTTCATCGACATGGGAGCCTGCTCTCTCCCCGCCTTACACCGAGTGCTATTCCGTTAATGGACAAAATGAAAATGTCATCAACGGGTCTACATTAAGTTTATATCATTTAAAGAATTATATATATCATCCTGCCAGATGACACCGCGTCTTCTTTAGTATTGTGTACTGCTTTTGGTCCGGAGATCGTGGTCGTGTTGTAGCGTTCTCGCTTCCCCCGCGCGGGTTCCCGGGTTCGATTCCGGGCGGGGTCATGTATTTTTTCTGCCTCGTGATGACTGGGTGTTGTGTGACGTCCTTAGGTTAGTTAGGTTTAAGTAGTTCTAAGTTCTAGGGGACTGATGACCATAGATGTTAAGTCCCATATTGCTCAGAGCCTTTTGAACCATTTTTGTACTATTTTCCCAGTCACTCGACATAAGATGCCGTGGACTTTAGTTTGCTTTGTACAGATTCCTTACAGTTAGGACATTTTCCTCGACAACCATAGCCAGGAGACTTCGAATCTACTTTGCTTTCTATAAATTAATTACTTTCGAACTATTATACGCTAGTCACCTACTTAGTGTTTATATAAATTCACATTTCCTAAAACGGAATTCCTGATCCATGCAAAAACGAAAATGAGCTTTGATTGTGTCTGTATAACTCCAACGTTTCCATGGACCATTGCTGACGGTCGATGTATGAAGCCAAATTTCTAGAATATAGAAATGATCTGAAGCATGGTCACTCTAAAACTCTTCCTTCGCAAATTTACAACATGAAATCATTGTAATGTGAAATCTTTAACTACGAAGCTGATGTGAGGCATTTGTTTAGTAAAACATTGTATCTGTATGAAACATTTAAATTTTTTTAATCTATAAACAATCTACGGACCTTTGTGTCACTTATTAAGGTACAAATACTTTAAAACTGAATTTGCACTATAATTTACGAAAGAACTGTATTTTATGCAACTAGCTAAATAAAAATCTCTATCTGATTCTACTGTGTGTAATTTATTTATTTATTTTACACGTCCAGTTCTGTAGGGTCAAATTGAGGAGCCAATCTCCAAGGTCATGGAACGTGTTAGTACATGAGTCTACAACGTAAAGGTAATAACAGATGAAATGAAATGTTTATGAACCCAAAAAAAGACTAACCATAAATTTATGCACACGCAATCAACAAAATAACACAGTAATCGGTTTAATATTTCAACGAACTTCTCGACAGAATAGGATTGACCCATGAGGAAACTCTTCAGTTTTAATTTGAAAACCCGGGGTTTACTGCTAAGATTTTAGAATTCTTGTGGTAGCATGTTGAAAATGGATGCAGTTTTATACTGTACATCGTATTGCACGATAGCCAATAAAGTACGGTCCAAATGCTGATTCCGTTTCTACCTAACATTAACTGAGTGAAAGCTGCTAATTCTTCGGAAAAATCGGATATTGTTAACAGTAACCGACAGTAAAGAATATATATATTGAGGGACCAATATCAGCATACCCAGACTAGTGAATAGGGGTAAACAAGAGGTTCGCGAACGTTACCACTTATTGCCGGAAACGCCAGTTTCTGAGCCAAAGATATTCACTGAGTATAGGAAGGGCTACAGCAAAGTATAGTAATATACCAGATAAGCGAATGAAAATGAGCGAAGTAGACTACTTTTCATGCAGAACCATCTCTTACTTCAGATACCATTCGAATAGTAACAACGGCAGCATTAAGACTTTGAACAAGATCCTGAACGTTGGCTCTCCACAATAGTTTACTAACTACTTGAAAAACAATAAATTTGAACTGTTTAGCTTCAATAATCATATGCCCAGTCAGTGAAATTCAAACGACGGGTTTTGTTGAATTATTTGTTAGAAAATATAAGAACTGAGTCTTACTGTGATTGAGCGTTAGTTTATTTTCTACAAGCTATTAACTTAATTTAAGAACTGTACTAATTGAAAAAGTTTGAATGTTGCACACAATGTCCTTTCCTACCAAGCTAGTGTCATCAACAAACAGAAATATCTTAGAATCACATGCAATATGTGAGGGTGTATCATTTACGTGAATAACGAACCGGAGTGGCCCTACCACTGATCCTTGGGGGATCTCCCATGTTACTGTTCCCCACTCTGACCACACATAATAGCCATTCTCAACACTATGGATAATGATCTTTTGCTTTCTGTTGTTAAGGTAAGAGCTGATCCAATTATGAGCTTCTCCCTGTTTTCCATAATAGTCCAATTGCTGAAACAATGTGTTGTGATCAACACATTAAAATGCCTTAGTTAAATAAAACATAGGATGATTAGCGCCCGAAACCTTTTGTTTAATCCATCCAGTAGCTCACAGAGGAAAGAGAATATAGCATTTTCAGTTGTTAAATCATTTCTAAAACCGTACTCTACATGTGATAGTAAATTATACAAAATAAAATGTTCATTTATCTTTACGTACACTGCCTTTTCAATAACTTTGTTAAACATTGGTGGCGTATAAATCGGTCTAAGATGGTCTCCATAATCCTTTTCTCCCTTTTTGTAAAATGGCTTTACTTTTGAGTATTTTAATAGTTCGGTAAACTGACAATTCTTAACCGAAGAATTACAAATATGACTAAGTACAGGGTTAACATCTACAGTACAGTACTTTAATATTCTGCTAGGTACTCCATCATATCCATGAGAGTCCTTAGTCTTTAGTGATGTCATTATTAACTCCGTTTCCCCCTGGTCAGTATCACAGATCAATATTTCAGACATTAGTCTCCGAAAGGCATTTTGCGAAACAGTTATATGATTCCCTGTAGAATCTAAGTTGTTATTTAATTCACCATGCTCTGTATTTCTTATGATGTGTACACGTAACATGTGTACCAAGTAATGTTATGTACCGAAATACTTTGATGGGTGAAAATATGTACCAAGGCCTTTACCTTAACGTTGGTGGAAGAGTTGAAGGTATTCGGGGTTTCGTATGCCTTCAAGGGTTTGAGATGGCCATGTATTATAACTTTCAGTTTAATCCTATTTTGTATGTATGAACTGTTTGTGAAGTATATTAGTAAACGATGCACCTGTGCTCTTACGTTAAATTTACGCATTTACGTGGGTGAATCGACTCCTAAAACTTCGTATGTAATCGCTGAACTAGTTTCGTTCGTCTGCTATTTTTTACTTCAGTTATATTATTATATGTTATAAGTTTTGTCTTTCATTGCCTCGCTCTCGTAAGATACGGAGGCCATTCTGCTGTGCTCATTGTGAAGATTGCCATGAAACGGTAATTGGGTTGTCTTAATATAGCATTAACATATGTCATTTTTCCTATTGCTTCTAACAAAAACCATGTCACTTTTACATGTGTTTTTTTTTTTAATTTGTATGATATCTTTTCAAAGGATTACAGCTGAAACAGAGGCATCGACGTCACATTTTTAGTGGACGTTAATGATCGACGACTTTTCGTGGCCGCGCCGTGTGGCCAAACGCTTTGAGATGCCATGCATGGACTGCGCGCCCCCTACCGCTTAAGGTTCGAATCCTCCCGTGGCCATGGGTGTCAGTTGTACTTAGCGTAAGTTAGTTGGAAAGTCTATGGACCGATGACCTTAGCAGTTTGGTCCCTTAGATTTGAACTTTTCGTGTTGTCATTTCTTTTCATTGGATCTTACGTTATACGTCCCTGAGGTACTTGAGCCGGTAATTTTATTTGTATCTTGCAAGATATTCACGCAATCAATGCAAAGAATTATTCAGTCATTCGTCTACTAACAATGTTGTCGTTGTGCAGCCTACACCAGTCGGAGGCAAGCCCTACTAACAATTAAAAGTTTTGGTGGTGGTTAATTTCCCTGATGTTACATTCTCAGCTACTCGCATGTATTGGAGACGACAATACGCACAACATCCATATGGTGAGACGTACCTTTTTTTCTTTGAATTTATATTAAATCATTAAAACTACTGTTTTTGAATCTGTTTATAGAGTTTAACGTGTCAAGAGGTCAATATGACAAAACAGTATGTGACATTATTTGAAAAACTAACACAGTAATTCATGATGTTGCTTTTAAAATGTTACTGATTTCACGGAGATGATTGTATTTCTGGATTGTCGCATTAGTTGGCTTTTATATGGGTTTGCAGATGTCGTGGAACCAAGTAAGTTATTAAAACTTATCATTCTGTAAACAAATGCTTTATAAATGTTTTACTAACTGCTGCTACATTGATGACAATTTTAGATTTTGATGTGTTAATGTATGGAACATTCGATACTATATTCTAGGTACACTTCAAACCGATAAGGAAACTGAAGCGCATTTGTTAAACATAATTTTAGTTTGTAGTCAAGACACACTCCGATGTGAAAATTGAAGAGTATTTGCAGAAGTAGTATATTGATCCCAAATTGTATCTAATTTCTATTCCACCTTCACAGAAAGAAACGTCATATACTACCATTGTAAAAATGTGGAAAAACATATTTCAAACAGCACATACTTTATTAACCTCTTTGTTTTTTGTATGCAACTTCTCCAGAGTAAGGAGCGTTTGAGAAGAAATATCGCTCCTGAGCAAAGTTTGATAAGAATGATTAACATCCATCTACTGTGAGGTTACCTGCAATAGTGTCAATCCAGTCTAGATAGTGGTATATAGTAGTGAACACAAGTCGGTCGTCTAATGTGCCAGTGCACTGTCCACGCGACACGATGCCGTGCTGTATTCCGTCGACTAGAAACGGTCCCCCGCTGTCACCTGCGCATGCGTCATTCCCTTCTTCTGCAGGGCGCGCACAGTAGAATATATCTGGGTTAGCCTCAATGTCGAAGTCGGCCGCATATTTGCACTCCGATATGGCCACCATTTGCATGGTCGTCTTCCTCATTTGCTGTGGGCTGTCGTCGTAGCCAGATTGCTTGCCCCATCCGACAATCGTCCCCGGGACGTAGGCAACTAAATATGTTTTACCCAGCGTCACCACCTGTTGGCATCAGAAGCGATAGTAATTAGTCTTCGGAACATCTAACAAATTGTCAAAACCGCAATAAGTTCCACGTAAAAACAAGACGAGTTTTACTGCTGCTGATGCAACCGATGGTTTGCAAGCAGTATAATCTGAAATTAGACAAGTATACGAGACTTAAAGATTCGAAACAGAGTTGTCACTTAGTTACCAATTAACACCACCTACCAGCAACGTGTACATTTTCTATTTCATAAAACGATGGATACTCACGGTAACAGCACCAACTAGCAGATGCATGAACATGTTGATAAAATAGCTAATTCTGTTTTAGTGTTTCACCACACCACTACACATAAAGAAGCTCCAGTGCAACTCACTTAATGCATATACATAGAAAGCAAAAATTTTATTTACACTTTTAATTCCTTGTATCAGTGAGAAATATTGTTTATCCACGATATTTACACCCTCCTGTGAAAATACAAGACAACAAATGTTTACATTCCAATACTTATTATTGTTTACTGACGTCACACACCGTCAGTCATTGCAATGAAACGGATTTACAAGTTTTGTTTGCATTTCATATCTAAGATAACATAATTGCAAAAGATAGTGATTTGTAATTCCTACTTAGGCCATTTTACCTCTCATAGGACTGATTTTAAATACCGTCAATAACTGTAAAGCTATTACGGAAACTACGGCCATCCAAACGCAGCAGTATGTGTTGTTTGGCATCCAGCCTGCTATAAGGCTAGGTAATGGGTGGCGCACCAATTGTTTCTTTCACAATTTACGACGCACATTAGATATCCCGCTAGGATCTCTACAGCAGTACCAGCAGAGCTTTGAAAAACAAATGAGTTAGGAAATGACGTATAATTCACGATGCTGCCGCTGGGAGACTAGCATGGAGCAATGTCTTACAATGGAAGACTGACGACACAGCTACGCTCGGAAATTGTTTTATTTTTTCATGAAACGAAAAGCCTTGTTGTGACTCAGAGGCGTTTTCGACAGCAGTTTAACACACGATGGGTCCCTTGCAAGAAAACCATCCACAGGTTGTACGATAAATTGGTACAGGAAGGAACAGTATTGGAAGGGAAGCGACCTCGGCCTAGACCTGTTTGTTCGCCGGAGAATATTGAAGCGGTGCGAGTTGCTCTACAGAGAAGTCCCGGGAAATCGTGTAGAAAGGCAGCAGTGCAACTAGGAAAATCCAGACACTCTGTTCAACGCATTATTAAAAGTTACCTCCATATGTACCCATACAATATGACCTGTGCACAGAAGCTCACTGAAGAACACAACCAGTAGACACCACTGTTTGCTCAGTGGGCGGAGGATAGGGAACAAACTCTCAACAACGTTTGGTACTCAGACGAGGCGCATTTTCATTTAGACGGTGTGGTTAACAAACTAATTGTACGCTTTTGGGCCACTGAAAACCCACAAGTGCTTTATGAACAACAACAGTATGCTACAAGGATTACGGCATGGGCAGCAATTTCCAGTCACTGACTTATTGGACCCTTTTTCTTTGAAGAAACTGTGAACAGCGAGCGTTATTTGAGCATGCTTCGCAATAGATTCATTCCACAGCTCCTTGTAACTGCCTTGTCCTTCAACGCGCAGTGGTTCATGCAAGATGGAGCAAGGTCACATACTGCAAACACTGTGTTGGAGTTTTTACACGAGCATTTCGACATGCGTATCATTTCACTCAGGTTTCCTGGTCGTTTCAATGACGGACAAAATTAGCCCCCCAATAGTCCAGACCTCAATCAATGTGGCTTTTTTCTTTGGGGGTTCCTAAAGGAAAAGAAAATCCCGAAACGTCCACGCTCAGAAGACTAATTCTTCAAGTTTTCAGTGAAATTAGGGACGACATGTGCCGTAGGGTAATCACCAACTTCAGTGTCAGTTTGAGGGAAGTTAGGAAACAAAATGGTGGACATATTGAGCATGTGCTGACTTAGAACAAATCTCCATGGACGGCTCTTCATTGTAGTATATGTTCCTTACAGATTGTATTGACAATAAAGTTTATATTCAAAAACAAAATGGTAACACATTTCGTGCGGCACCCTGTAGTTTACCACCAATCCGAAAACTGGGTGTGAGCCATAGGGATCTTTTACTGGGCAATGAGCATCCGAGCATTGGTACCTAGTGAGGGAGTGAAAGAGAAAGAGAGGAATGGCAGACGTGAGCTGCGATAGACGTTTGGTCCACGAATATAGAGACAGATTTTATTAGTTAAATTACGATGGTTGGTGGTGAGCTGCATAAAATAGATAAGCATCTGAAATAAATGAAAGTAGAGGTTGGTTTCACCAACTGCTATTCATAGATATTACAAAAATAAGTGACAGAATGTTCACGTTTCGATTCTGGCGAGATTGGTGAAAAATCTGAGACAAACGTTGAGTGTCTACATGCGGCGTAAAGCGGAAAAAGATTGGAATAGCAGCCCAATACACAACATTGCCTCTTATGCTTCTTGACACTGAAGGGGGATCTCATCTAAGTGCCATACACGCGAATGTTTTGATAAGGGAAATTCATGTAAGATAACCAACCACCCACAAACATGGAAGTTACTCTTACTTTCAAATGGGAGGCCATAAAATCCTCATCTTATGTACGTAGGTCTTCCTATCAATACACGACCTTTCCATCATAAACGAGTTGTGCTGGGATATCCACTCTATGAAATATTTCCAAGATTTCGCGAGAAGCACAACAAATACTTTACGACTATGTACACATTTAGATAGACTTACAGTCATTTTGTTTTTCCAAGACGTCGTTAGCTAACCTGTTCTACATCCAAAACTTCCTTCACATTTATAAGTTTCCTAGCTATTCAGTATACGGTGATAACGATTCTATGAGACCTCCTTCACGTTGACGAATATCTTGATTTATAAATAGCTAGGCAGATAAATTGTATGTAGCAAATAATGCAGAACACTCCTATTAATTCTAACACAAATGCCCTTTTCGTTAAGTTTCTGTACAGCTAATTGGCACTATCGTTAACCTTGACAGTGACCTTATTTTTGATATGGTTCATTTTCAATTTATTAAGTTATTTCTTGTTTGGAAGAGTTCTTAGCTGTCTTTTCCTTCCATCTCTTAAGCTAGGATTCATCTACTTTGAAAACGACAATTTTTCGAAATCATAAATATACCAGATATGTTTTATTTTACATTCTTTATTTTAATATTTTACATGTGCAATATATATAGGACTGTTGGGAGTTGTTATTCACTGATAACGAAGAAGAAAAATAATAGCACAATTACTTATCGTTAACGATGACGTTACCGACTGTCTTGAGGACATTTTGATTACACCTCAACCTCTGGTCATGCAAGAAGTTAATAGTTGGAAACTCATGTAATGTACCCTACTCATTCTCCTCGATACCTTACATCACCAGAGGCTGGTCACTGTCCACCATACCACTCTGAAAGAAATGTGTTATGGCTCTTTGTTCCAGACCAAGTTAATATCGATGTCTAGATTCTGTGCAAGAGAACTGCAGCTAACGTTTAAAAACTACAGGCAGTTACGAATCCACACCTAACTCAATTCCTTAATCATGTGCACCATTTCTTGGTAGAATTGGAAGATACAGAAAAGCAGTTGCAGAATGAATGGTTGTTGAATCATTTATCGCAGTTTTGACTAATATAAATTTGTATTCCTCATAAAAATGAAACTATTGGATAGATTATTACAAAATAGTTACAAATGGCAACCAGGAAAGGAATCAAATTCGATTAACAATAAATTACAAAAAAGTTACAGAAATACCCTACTCATTTGGTCAATGACATATTCCAAAACGGATGTTTGGGCCGAAAAGGTGCATGTCTGTCACAAATATCACCTCATTTCTTTCAGAATTGAAGCTCCTCTTGACGGTCTTCCACGTTTACGATTTAAAAATTGGGTTGTCTCGAAAATCAGCATTATGCGAACACAATTAGTTTATTTTTTATATTTACCAAGACATGTGTCGACACCTATGGGTCGTCATCTGTGGGTCAAATTTTTATTTCATAAAGTTTCATCGATAAATGATCTGCATTATTATATACCGGTTTCTGTCCTCTTTTTCCTTGTTTTATTTTGACAGCATGTTATATTTTCCGTCCTGTTTCGCGCTTCTGGTTGGTGTAGCGATCAACTGCTTCTTAGTGCATTGTTTCCACACAGTTGTTCCCAAAATTTTCGCTCACGAGTTCACCCCGCATGCACTTTTACAAAATGTGGCGACGTGATCTGAGCACACACTTCTAACTCCATACTCACGTTTCTATTATGCAGTCGCATAATCAACGATTACTAGAAGTTTGCTAGCATTGGCACTACAATATAATGGAAAAGAAACTAAAAATTTTGTCGATAGTGAAAGAGTAAAAACTTGCTACAGTCTGCAGATGGAAGACATCGTACCGTTTCTGAAAATAAACTTAGTGATACATTTGCAGACATGGAGCACAGGAAGAAATTGGTAATACGAATCGCAAAATTCCTGAGTTCGCACTCTATATTCCACTGGCAGCTGCAGTAGTTTTCGATTGAACTAAACAAATAGTATAGAACTTTAGAATATTACTTCAGACAACGTTGATTAAGTTAAGGGGCTTAACTGATACGACTTTTCGATTTTAAACCCGCTGTTTTGAAGGTAAATGTCTGCAGGGACAGTAATTAGAGCATCAGATGTGGATTGCAGACCTCCCACTTAAGGCTGACGTTACTGCACATTTCCCCTAATAAGACTCTGCAAGATGAGAAGCGATCTATTTCTCATTTGATGGGGACACGTTTAAAAAAAAGTTTAGTAGACCGCAAAAATTCAAATACAGCCAAGTTGCCTAAGATAACAGGCGAAAAATATATCATGAGGTCTGAACAATCGATTGTTGCACTGTAAGAATTACTAGTATATTTTTCAAAAAGTTTTGAAGACCCCACGAATCGTTCATCTGTTTTCAAGGATTTTTCGAGACCGTATCTGTTTCTCACGAAAGTGCCCCTCTGCATTTACAGATGTAACTGACTGATCTACAATGTAATTCCCTGCTTCAAAAAAAAGTCTTACGTTAATACCTATATGAATACTGTCCAGGACCTTTACAACGTTTTCCTCAGGTAGAGACCCCATATCTCGATTACAAAGTTGCCAAACTTCTACAGTACTTCCATCAACATACTTGTGTGAAAGGTAATGAAATAATAGTGAAAATTTGTTTTGATTATGATCTGTTTTCTTGAAAGTATTAAATATGAAACAATGTTGTTGTTGTGGTCTTTAGTCCTGAAACTGGTTTGATGCAGCTCTCCATGCTACTCTATCCTGTGCAAGCTGCTTTATCTCCCAGTGTCTTGTGCTGCCTACATCCTTCTGAATCTGCTTAGTGTATTCATCTCTTGGTCTCCCTCTACAGTTTTTACTCTCCACACTGCCCTCCAACACTAAATTGGTGATCCCTTGATGCTTCAGAACATATCCTATCAACCGATCCCTTCTTCTAGTCAAGTTGTGTTACAAACTCCTCTTCTCCCCAGTTCTATTCAGTAACTCCTCATTAGTTATGTGATCTACCCATCTAATCTTGAGTATTCTTCTGTAGCACCACATTTCGAAAGCTTCTATTCTCTTCTTGTCCAAACTATTTATCGTCCATGATTCACTTCCATATATGGCTACACTCCATACAAATACTTTCAGAAATGACTTCCTGACACTTAAATCTATACTCGATGTTAACAAACTTCTCTTCTTCAGAAACGCTTTCCTTGACATTGCCCGTCTACATATTATATCCTCTCTACTTCGACCATCAGTTTTTTGCTCCCCAAATAGCAAAGCTCCTTTACTACTTTAAGTGTCTCATTTCCTAATCTAATTCCCTCAGCATCACCCGACTTAATTCGACTACATTCCATTATCCTCGTTTTGCTTTTGTTGATGTTCCTCTTATACCCTCCTTTCGAGACCCTATCCATTCCGTTCAACTGCTCTTCCAAGTCCTTTGCTGTCTCTGACAGAATTACAACGTCATCGGCGAACCTCAAAGTTTTTATTTCTTCTCCATGGGCTTTAATACCTACTCCGAATTTTTCTTTTGTTTCCTTCACTGCTTTCTCAATATACAGATTGAATAACATCGGGGATAGACTACAGCCCTGTCTCACTCCCTTCCCAACCACTGCTTCCCTTTCATGTCCTCGAGTCTTATAAGTGCCATCTGGTTTCTGTACAAATTGTAAATAGCCTTTCACTCCGTGTATTTTACCCCTGCTACCTTCAGAATTTGAAAGAGAGTATTCCAGTCAACATTGTCAAAAGCTTTCTCTAAGTCGACAAATGTTAGAAACGTAGGTTTGCCCTTCCTTATTGTAGCTTCTAAGATAAGTCGTAGGGTCAGTATTGCCTCACGTGTTCCAACATTTCTACGGAATCCAAACTGATCTTCCCCGAGGTCGGCTTCTACTAGTATTTCCATTCGTCTGTAAAGAACTCGCGTTAGTATTTTGCAGCTGTGACTTATTAAACTGATAGTTCAGTAATTTTCACATCTGTCAACACCTGCTTTCTTTGGGATTGGAATTATTATATTCTTCTTGAAGTCTCAGGGTATTTCGCCTGTCTCATACATCTTGCTCACCAGATGGTAGAGTTTTGTCAGGACTGGCTCTCCCAAGGCCGTCAGTAGTTCCAATGGAATGTTGTCTACTCCAGGGGCTTTGTTTCGACTCAGGTCTTTCAGTGCTCTGTCAAACTCTTCACGCAGTATCGTATCTCCCATTTGATCTTCATCTACATCCTCTTCCATTTCCATAATATTGTCCTCAAGTATATCGCCCTTGTATAGACCCTCTATGTACTCCTTCCACCTCTCTGCTTTCCCTTCTTTGGTTAGAACTAGGAGCCAATATTTCACTTTACCACACCACCCGTGTACACCCCACTGGCGCTGTCATTTCACATGACAAAGCCAATGGGAACTGTAACAGACCAATGATGCATGTGTTGACGATCTATCTGGCCATAATTAGTAAAAGTGCCTACATTACTAAACACGATTCATGAGACTTTTGCTGTATCCTGTTTTATTGCCCATGTACAAGAGTTAACCAAATTCTTATAATCGTTTCCATGCAGCTCTGGATGGAGAGACACGTGATAGGGATGGAACCTGTGTGGTCTGGCCCACTATTGCCTTTAGGGTGCCTACGGGATGCAGCGTTCTCGGAATGTTATGCAACAATTCCATCAAATAACATTAGCACTCTTATTTCCAGAAAGCAAATTGACAATATTTAACTTGACTGTAGCAAATGTCGATAGCGAGAGGCGACATGAAAACTGTTCAGTTCTTGCTGTACACAGTGTTCAAGGAACCACTTGATACTGATCACTACAACCTGACGGCGTAGCACTAATCACGGTGCAGACTTGGGACGATATGAACGGCCGAGGCTATCAGAAGCTGCGTTTATATGCACTTGTTGCAGGGGGCGGGACTGGAGTGTCGCGATCCGATTCCGCACACCATTGGCCGCCGTTTCCCCACAGTCTCCTCTGTCCTTGCGTCCCGGCTCTTCGTTCCGGCGTTTGTGGTTACGCCAGAACAGAGCCCATGTCGATGGAGAATGCCTAGGGCACTTGGCTTGCTACGCGATTCCGCTGGAGATAACGCGAGGATCAACTGTGACAGCAGCAAGAATATTAATTTCCTCCTCTTCTCTCGTCGCCTGCTTCCTTTTGTTACGTTGTCTAGGTGTTACACTTCCGCTTTGAGATAACTGATTGAAGAGGCTGATTAATAACTCACGAGATGGTTGACGTCTATTGGGGTACCTTATATCATACACTGTACAAGAAAGAACAGCATTCTTCCAACACTCTCCATGTACCATAAGCATGTCGGCTTTTGCTGCTTTTGGAACCAGCTCTTCCAATCGTGACCAACCACTTGGACTGTCGCAGATGGACTAGCAAGTCGCAATGCACTCTAAGAATACACAAGCGCACTGTAAGCCAACGTAATAAAATCGTATCTTGTCTCTACGCAGGTTGAATGGAACAAAAAGTGTAGGTGCAAGAACATTTCAAAATATCCAGCATCATTCTGATGTACCCTATCTTCAGTTTGTTAATGTCAATAGTAATTGTTACATTTAAAAAGTGTATCTTTGCACAAAAAATACACTTTCTAACTACTATTAACATGTTGGTTGGTTAATAATAAGAACCCCTGTCTACCAATCAACTCTGTGTAAACCGAACCTCTGTTGCACTTGACATTTCCGCAATATTTGCTGTGAAAGTATGAGGTGATTCAACCTGTAAATCTATACTGGAACATCTACGAACGTGAAATCGTGCAGCTGCGGACCAATGCACTGTCTCATTACTAGTGCAGCAGACGAAAAAAGGCGAAAGGCTAGTTCATGGAGCCCTTACAACTGGGGCTTAAGGCTTGGGGGAAAAACGCCTTCGGGAGATCTCAAGGTGATAGCCCTAGCAGCCGACTACCGAACAGCATTCTGGTATCCTACTAGAGAGGAAACTCGAATACACTTTCGTCAAGTCGGATGGGTCTCTAAGAAAACAGCCAATGCATGACAAGGACAAAGAATAGGAAATCTGGAACAGAATAAAAATAGGAACATGCAGTGTGCGACGACTGGGACAAAAAGAACAACAACTAAGTAAACAGTGAACTAAAGACCAGAAAGATCGATATGGCAGTAATAACTGAGAAAAGAAAAACTAAAATGGACAAAGGATATGGATGGTTGTGTAATGGCTGACAGTGGAGTGAGTGCAACATCTACAGCTAAATGCGCAGTAGCAATCTTAATTGACAACAATATTCATGGATATACCTTCATAAAAAGAATAATGTTGCCAGTGAGGGGGAGAACAGAGAGAGGCTCTTTCGCAATAGTAGATGTATATACCCCTGAAGAAGGAGGAAGAGCAGAAACCGAACTATTCTGTGAGTTCCATCAAAATAATTAGACCGAAACAAGAAAGATTATGTGATTATAATTGTGAAACTTAATGCATATGTAGAGAATTTGCTTGTACCGACAACAGTAGGAACTTATGGAGAGCAGGTCGTTAATAAAAATGGTCGTGAATTACTTCCATTTGTAACATACCACGAAATAAAAATTACCAGCAGTTTCTTTAGGAAAAACGATATTCATAAATTCATATGAAGTGCAGGAGACCATAGATCAAAACAGAAAGTTCGAAAGACTAGTACAAGATGTAAGGTTATACAGAGGCAGGGATATCGATTCAGAACATTTCCTGATGGTAGCCAAGTAAACCTGACTACTAGACAGACGAAAGAAACTGTTACGAAAAGTTAGCTCGAAGATGATATTTTCAAAGTCTACTTTCTGCAACGGAACAGTACAAGAGGTCTATTTCAACAGCGACTATCGCATTATTTACAAAATAAATCTGTAGAAAATAGTGTAAATACAGAATGAGAAAACATAAAAGCATATAGGATCCAAGCAGCGATGGAAGCAATAAAGAAGAAAACGAAATGTAGGATGAGAAATTGGGTCAAAATGTGATCTGAAAATGTATTGAATGCAATTAAGGGAAAGAAAAAGGGTGCATTACAAATCTACAGCACAATACAGAAGAGACGGAGGCGCAGTATAAAGAAAACATAATTATCGTAAAAGAAGTAGTGAGAGCTGCTCAGCATGAATCCTGAGATTGAATGATATTAAATACTATCAATGATCTGTATAGTAGGCAAGAGATGACTTATAACTCCTGAAGTAGTTTAATAAACCAGAGGAAGATTCTGCATGATTACAGGTAACAGACAAGGAATCTTGGATAAAACATTATCAGGGATTAAGGATAGAAAACTATGAGAAAATCAAACTAACGAAGACAGACAAGGAACAGGAAGAAGATGATGTAATATACCAAGGAGGTAATTTTACATTTGAGGAGATGCAGGAAGCATTGCAGCAAATGAAGAATAGCAAAGCTGCAGGACCCATTAATGTTAATCCGTAATTCATCAATTATGGTTGTTTAATGTTAGGACTGAGGCTGCTGCATTTATTATATGAATGTTGGAAGTTTAAGACTGTACCTGGCTGTTGGAGAGTGGTGGAAGTAATATCACACTATAAAAAGTAATTAAACATCCTTGTGAAAACTGTGAGAGTAAGTCTGTGGAACGCTGGCTATAAATTATATGCATGAATAATTGATAAAAGACAGCAACGAATAGTGGACACTCTTTTACTGGAGAAACAAAAAGGTTTTAGAAAACGACGATGATACAATGACAGTGCTGCCATAGTGCGGAAGATAACAGAAAAGAGCAGATAACATGATCTGGAAATATTACATTTGTAGGTTATGAAACAGCCTTAGCTGGAGTGATAGGTATCTGCTGTGGAATTCAATGAAAAGACGAGGTCATCAAAAACATTTCAGTGATAAAAAGTGTGTATCTAAATAAAAAGTTCAATAAATCAAGACACAAAGGAATTAAAGATATTAGCTACAAGTGGGCTTGATTTATATTACCGGAGGAAGTTGAAAATTTGTGCTAGACTGTGATCTGAATGCGGGTCTCCAGCTCACTAGGCAAATACATTGCCCACTATGCCATTCGGACATAGTTACGCCACAACTGATTGGACTACCCTAGCAGGCCCCCATCTGACCCAAGATCTCACTTCCTACCACACACTACTGATTCAGTGCCGCTGCCATTAGCCTCATTATTCAAGGCATCTCACCAAATTTATATAAACTCTATAACTTGAAAATATTATAAAATAATACCGAAGTTATGGCTTTTAAAGGAAAATAATATGTTTTAAATAACCCTGAAGGGAAAACCAATTGAACAGCTATCTCACTCTCCACTATGAAGAGGTGATGTTGGTTATGAATATGATAATGGAATCCCCACTATGTGAGTAAACTGAATCTATACATAGATCGTTAGTCAACAAAACCAATAATAAGATAAAACTCAAGAACGTAATGGCAACGTCTGTAATCAAACATAGATGTGATACCTGGATGATAACTTAAAAAGACCAAAAAAGGAATCAGTCACCCTAAATTAAATTTTTAAGAAAGGTAAATGGATGTACTTTGAAAGAACATGTAAAGAATTCTAACCTAAGGAAACAATTATATACGTTTTGCTTGAATAAAATAATAGCAAACAAGATACCAAAATGGAGAAGCACATTGAAATAATGGGAAGAGAAAGACAGTAAGACATGTATTAGGCTACTAACATGTAGGAAAGACACATACAGGAAAAACGAGGAAAAGGTGACTTCTATGATAAGAAAACAGGCTATAAGCCTCCTTGAACAACAAGAAGAAAAAGATTTATATGGCACATAATTTTAAATATATGGCCTGTTTCCGTCCGAACGATTATTGGAGTATAGCGCAGAAAGTCCATGTAAATTTTCAAAAACTTTATGATTTTTGAAAACAATGTACCCCTATTATAGACAATATATTTAATTATGTACGATACATTCGTAAAAAAATATGAAGCGTCTGTTTTTCGGAACGTTTATTAGAATAGTGTAAAAATTTGAAATAAATCGAGCAAAAACGTTTCAAGGGTTTTACCTGTAAATTACAAAAATATAAATCCTGTTTCGATCCAAATGTTCAGTAGAGCAGCAAGTAAAATTTGTAAATGCATCTATGAATTACTTCCAGATTTTTCATAGCAAAATCAAACCAATAATTGTCTACATACAGTAGAGACTAATAATATTGTGGATAACGATCGAGGCCCTGTGGTTATTTACGGACTATGCTGTTATACATTGAAGAACCAAAGAAACTGATACACGTGCCTAATATCGTGTATGAACCAGCGAGCAAGGAGAAGTGCCGCAACATGCTGTGGCTGGGACTCGATTAATGTCTGAAGTTTTGCTGGAGGGAACTGACACCATGAATGCAGCAGGGCTGTCCATAAATCCTTAAGAGTACGGCAGGGTGGAGATCTCTTCAACACATCACTTAGCAGACCATCCCAGATACGACATTATTTTTCATGTCTGGGAAGTTAATCTCAGAACATTGTCCCTGGAGACAACCTGTAGCAGTTCTGGACGTCTGGAGTGTGACATTGTCCTGTTGGAATGCATAATGGACATGAATGGATGCTGGTGATCAGACAGGATGCTTACGTACGTGTCGCCTGTCAGAGTCATATCCAGACGTATCAGGGGTCCTATACAATTCCAACTGCACGTGCCCCACACCACTGCAGAGCCTCCACAGCTTGAACAGTCCCCTCCTGAGATGCACGGTCCAAAGATTCATGAGGTTGTCTCCATACCCGTGCCCGACCATCCGTTCGATACAATTTGAAACGAGACCTGGCAACATGTTTCCAGTGATCAGCAGTCCAAAGTCGACCTGCCCAGGCGAGACGTAAAGCCTTGTGTCATGTAGTCATCTCTTCAGCTGTAGTTGGTCCCACTCTTGCAGGATCTTTTTCTGCCCGCAGCGATGTCGGAGATTTGATGTATGTCAGATTTCTGATATTCACGGCACTCTCGTGAAACAGTGGTACGGGGAAATGCCGGCTTCATCACTACCTCTGAGGTGCTGTGTCCCATCGCTCGTGTGCCTACTATAACACCACATTCAAACTCATTTAAATCCCGATAACCTGCCATTGAAAGAGCAGTAACCGATCCAGGAACTGCACCAGACACTTGTTGTGTTACATAGGCGTTTCTGGTCCCTGCGCCGTATTCTTCCTGTTTACATATATATACGTATTTGTGGACGCATGCTCATACCAGATTCTTTGGCGCTTCACAGTATATAACAAGTACTTATCCATATTCACCAACTTTAGTTGTATTTATCGAAATTTTCAGAAACCAGTTACATAAGAGAAATTTTATTTTATTAACTGGTTTCCGGCACTTAGTGCCTTTTTCTGAATGTTATAACTATCGCATCATTTGCAGGTGTCAACATAAGATACATGCAGCATACTGCTTTTTTGATGTGGTTTTGTGCTGGCACTACGAAACACATGACAATAGGAATATGCTGAATGCATCTTATTGTTGACACTCGCCAGTAAGCTACAGTTATAGCGCTATGAATAACGACAGTGTCTGTAATCGTTGAAGGAAATAAAATATCCTTTATGCAGCTGGTTGCTGATTATTTCGATAAATACTTGCATAAGAAGTTAGCGACGCCAGTACTGTAATGATGTTGAGGAAAATCTACAAAGCATCGAAAATTTGTAGATGACTGTCAGTTCAACTTATACGAAACATACATCAAACGTATTGGACATAACCAGGAGACAAACTACCGACGGAATTCACTACTGGCAACAGATCAGTAGTCTTACTTCTTTGGAAATTTTAAGTAAGGTCTTATGGGACCAAACTGCGGAGGTCATCGGTCCCTAAGCTTAAGCACTAGTTAATCTAACTTTAACTAACTTACGCTAAGGACAACACGTACACCCATGCACGAGGAAGGACTAGAACCTCCAGTGGGGGGAGCTGCACGTAACGTGACAAGGCGCCTCAGCCCGAACGGCTTCGTAAATTGAAATGGAATTGCGATGAGTGCGGTGGGGGGGAAAGGGGGCTAGAGGAAGGGGGGGTAAGAAATGGGTGAACATAGTGGTACATGAAGTACCCATATGTGCCTTGTGCAATATAGATATGGAAGTAGACATTGGCGAGACCTAAGAAAGGCCAAAAGAATGAGGAGTAGCAGAAATGAGATTAGCGATAAATTTAAAAACTAATTTCTGGATCAGTTAGCAAACTAAATGAGAGACCTCCCACCTCGGAATCCAAGGGTGAAAGAAAGAGTTGCCTCCAGATGAAAATACCTTGTCTATCAAAGAAGACTAAGTATCAAGCATAGGCCATAATTTAAGGACGATACCTCTGAAAATGTGTCAGAGGCGCATCGCTCTATAGAATCGAATAGCAGACTGTTGCAAGTGGGGGATCGTAATGTACACAACGATTATTCTAAGGATTAGGATAAACGCTTGTCTGCAGTAGAAAAATCTGCTCAGGCATGAATGTCGTGATTGGCCCTATGGCACCTCCCACAGACTGATGACGCAAGAAATATAATGAAACAATCCATAAATACCTTCACTTTTTTACCCATCGGGAACACTCTTTCCGAGCGTATAAGAGCGATGTCGTGAGCCCGCCTTCCAGGATGTGTGACCAGGTCCGTCGCGGTAACCACATATCCTCCACTCTCACGGTAAGATGTGCCAACACGCAGCGTTATTTCACCACCTTTCTCATTTCCACGCACGCATTGGGCAGCAGTCATGGCATAGTCATCTCTGACGATGGTCGCTCCACACTCCATCCAACACCACCTCTCGTAGCCCACCATAAATGGAAAATCGTCGATAGTTGTTTCCTCTCCTCCCATGATACGCTGTGGTCTGAAGCACACCGTAAGATGCAGGAAGGTGGATAGCCATACAAGCTGCTCTGCGCGAAGCATACTGAAACTATGGTCACCCAACCTGCTACTGGTCACTGCGCATATATACCGTCCTGCATTTGATGCGTAATTTTATTTGCCTTTAGAACTAACTATCGATGGAAAGTGTTCTGTGCCAAGCCTTACGACAGGTGGATTGATGGTAGTAGTGTAATGCCACCTTATACGGTCGTATCAGTCGATGCAAGTAACATAAAATGGAATTTCATTCTAAAGCTGATACGACTACTAAAGTCCCCAGTGTAATAAGATTTGAGAATCTAAAACGGCAGTGTCTTTGACTTTAATAGTGGGAGAGGTAGAACAGTGCTATAGAGCATAACGCTCAACACTGATAACAGAAGTCGTCTTTACCTTCATAGGTTGTTTTTGTTTCCAGCAGCTATTCGAACATTTACTGACACTGACGTCTTTCTTCCAACGGCGACAAAAGTAATCTCTAATGAAATTTGAAGGAATTACGTTTTCCGTTACACATATGTCTCAACTTTATCTTCGATGTTGGTAGAAGCTGAAGAAGTACAAAGAAATTTGTGGCACGACAGTCACTTGAACCAAGCTCTTGTGCTTACTAGGCCAATGAGCTAACCATTACAACCCCGTAATACGATGTGCGACAATAAAGTAATCAGACTGATTTTCTTTGCAAGATGTGGCAACCCTGCAGGCTTGTGTAGGCGCAATACCTTCGAACTTCCTCTAGAAGCTGCTACTAAACCAAGCAGCACATCGATGCAACTGCTCAGTCGTGAGTTGTGCTGTAATAAGTTAACACGTGTTCGTGTTTCTCGTCACGGAAATGGAACGCATAATATTGCGCAACAGTATGCCATTGCTTTTTGCGTTAAATTGGGTGAAAACGCAAAGACAACTTGCGGTAAGCTTCAGATGACTTTTTTTGGAGAGTAGGTTATATCAGGAGCTCAAGTCTTTCATTGTCATAAAATGTTTAGTGAAGGCAGAACGAATGTTGAAGATGAAGAACCTCATGGATGGATGTCAACTTGGCCAGTGTGCGTGAACTGGTACGATCTCATCGAAGATTATCCGTGAAAATGATTGCAGGAGAAGTGAACATCAATCGAGACACGATTCGTCTAATAATAATTGAAGATCTTGGAATGAAAAAGATTTGAGCAAAAATAGTCCCCAATAATCTCACACCACAACAGCGGGAAACATGGACAAATGTGGCAGCCTATCTGTAAGAGCAAACGGAAATCAATCAATAATTGTTGAGCCGTCTTATTACTGGTGATACGATCCAGAGACAATTGTGCTCAGAGGGACAACACAGACTAAAAAAAAAAAAACTCGCATGTCAAAGTCAAATGTGAAATGCATGCTTGTGTGCTTCTTTGATTCTAATTGAATTCTTCATAAAGAGTGGGTGCCTCTTGGACAAATAGTTAACCAAAATTACTACAAAGAAATTTTAGAAAGAATCCGTAAAACAGTTCTTTGTGTCTACATCTACATCTACATCCATAGTCCGCAAGCCACCTGATGGTGTGTGGTGGAGGGTACCCTGACTACCTCTATCTATTCTCCCTTCTGTTCCAGCCTCGTGTTGTTCGTGTAAAGGAGGATTGTCGGTATGATTCTGTGTGACCTCTAATCTCTCTGATTTTATTATCATGGTCTCTTCGCGAGATATACGTTGTAGGGAGCAATATACTGCTTGACTCTTTGATAAAGGTATGTTCTCGAAACTTTAACACAAGCCCGTACCGAGCCACCGAGCGTCTCTCCTGCAGAGTCTTCCACTGGAGTTTATCTATCATCTCCGCAACGCTTTCGCGATTACTAAATGATCCTGTAACGAAGCGCGCTGCTCTCCGTTGGAACTTCTCTATCTCTTGTATCAAACCTATCTCGAATGGATCCCACACTGCTGAGCAGTATTCAAGCATTGGGCGAACAAGCGTACCGTAACCTACTTCCTTTGTTTTCGGACTGCATTTCCTTAGGATTCTTCCAATGAATCTCAGTCTGGCATGTGCTTTACCGACGATCAACTTTATATGATCATTCCATTTTAAATCACTCCAAATGCATACTCCCAGATAATTTACGAAATTAACTGCTTCCAGTTGCAGAACTGCTATATTGTAGCTGAATGATAAGGGATCCTTCATTCTACACTCCTGGAAATGGAAAAAGAACACATTGACACCTGTGTGTCAGACCCACATTACTTGCTCCGGACACTGCGAGAGGGCTGTACAAGCAACGATCACACGCACGGCACAGCGGACACATCAGGAACTGCGGTGTTGGCCGTCGAATGGCACTAGCTGCGCAGCATTTGTGCACCGCCGCCGTCAGTGTCGGCCAGTTTGCCGTGGCATATGGAACTCCATCGCAGTCTTTAACAATGGTAGCATGCCGTGATAGCGTGGACGTGAACCGTATGTGCAGTTGACGGACTTTGAGCGAGGGCGTATAGTGGGCATGCGGGAGGCCGGGTAGACGTACCGCCGAATTGCTGAACACGTGGGGAGTGAGGTCTCCACAGTACATCGATGTTGTCGCAAGTGGTCGGCGGAAGGTACACGTGCCCGTCGACCTGGGACCGGACCGCAGCGACGCACGGATGCACGCCAAGACCGTAGGATCCTACGCAGTGACGTAGGGGACCGCACCGCCACTTCCCAGAAAAATTAGGGACATTGTTGCTCGTGGGGTATAGGCGAGGACCATTCGCAACCGTCTCCATTAAGCTGGGCTACGGTCCCGCACACCGTTAGGCCGTCTTCCGCTCACGCCCCAACATCGTGCAGCCCGCCTCCAGTGGTGTCGCGACAGGCGTGAATGGAGGGACGAATGGAGACGTGTCGTCTTCAGCGATGAGAGTCACTTCTGCCTTGGTGCCAATGATGGTCGTATGCGTGTTTGGCGCCGTGCAGGTGAGAGCCACAATCAGGACTGCATACGACCGAGGCACATAGGGCCAACACCCGGCATCATGGTGTGGGGAGCGATCTCCTACACTGGCCGTACACCTCTGGTGATCGTCGAGGGGACACTGAATAGTGCACGGTACATCCAAACCGTCATCGAACCCATCGTTCTACCATTCCTAGACCGGCAAGGGAACGTGGTGTTCCAACAGGACTATGCACGTCCGCATGTTTCCCGTGCCACTCAACGTGCTCTAGAAGGTGTAAGTCAACTACCCTGGCCACCAAGATCTCCGGATCTGTCCCCCATTGAGCATGTTTGGGACTGGATGAAGCGTCGTCTCACGCGGTCTGCACGTCCAGCACGAACGCTGGTCCAACTGAGGCGCCAGGTGCAAATGGCATGGCAAGCCGTTCCACAGGACTACATCCAGCATCTCTACGGTCGTCTCCATGGGAGAATAGCAGCCTGCATTGCTGCGAAAGGTGGATATACACTGTACTAGTGCCGACATTGTACATGCTCTGTTGCCTGTGTCTATGTGCCTGTGGTTCTGTCAGTGTGATCATGTGATGTATCTGACCCCAGGAATGTGTCAATAAAGTTTCTCCTTCCTGGGACAATGAATTCACGGTGTTCTTATTTCAATTTCCAGGAGTGTATGTATTGGCAGCACATTACGCTTGTCTACATTGTGATTCAATTGCCATTCCCTACACCATCCGTCAATTCGCTGCAGATCCTCCTGCGTTTCAGCACAATTTTCCATTGTTAAAACCTCTCGATATACCACAGCATCATCCGCAAAGAGCCTCAGTGGACTTCCGATGTCATCCACAAGGTCATTTATGTATATTGTTAATAGCAATGGTCCTACGACACTCCCCTGCGACACACCTGGAATCACTCTCACTTCGGAAGACTTCTCTCGATTGAGAATGACATGCTGCGTTGTGTTACCTAGGAACTCTTCAATCCAATCACACAATTGGTCTTATAGTCCATATGCCCTTACTTTGTTCATTAAAAAACTGTGGGGAACTGTATCGAACGCCTTGCGGAAGTCAAGAAACACGGCATCTACCTGTGAACCCGTGTCTATGGCCCTCTGAGTCTCGTGGACGAATAGCTCGAGCTGGGTTTCACACGACCGTCTTATTCGAAACCCATGCCGATTCCTACAGAGTAGATTTCTAGTCTCCAGAAAAGTCATTATACTCGAACATAATACGTGTTCCCAAATTCTACACCTGATCGACGTTAGAGACATAGGTCTATAGTTATGCACGTCTGTTTGACGTCCCTTCTTGAAAACGGGGATGACCTGTGCCCTTTTCCAATCCTTTGGAACGCTACGCGCGTCTAGAGCCCCGCGGTACACCGCTGCAAGAATGGGGGGGGGGGGGGGGGGCAAGTTCCTTCGCGTACTCTGTGTAAAATCGAACTGGTATCCCATCAGGTCCAGCGGCCTTTCCTATTTTTAGCGACTTTAATTGTTTCTCTATCCCTCTGTCGTCTCTATATCTACCTTTTTTCATCTGTACGACAATCTAGGGAAGGAACTACAGTGCAGTCTTCCTCTGTGAAACAGCTTTGGAAAAGACATTTAGTATTTCGGCCTTTAGTCTGTCATCCTCTGTTTCAGCACCATTTTGGTCACAGTGTATTTTGATCCGCCTATAGCTTTGACATAAGACCAATATTTCTTAGGATTTTCTGCCAAGTCAGTACATAGAACTTTACTTTCGAACTCATTGAACGCCTCTCGCAGAGCCCTCCTCACACTACATTTCGCTTCGCGTAATTTTTGTTTGTCTGCAAGGCTTTGGCTATGTTTATGTTTGTTGTTAAGTTCCCTTTGCTTCCGCAGCAGTTTTCTAACTCGGTTTTTGTACCACGGTGGCTCTTTTCCATCTCTTACGATCTTGCTTGGCACATACTCATGTAACGCATATTGAAAGATGGTTTTGAACTTTGTCCACTGATCCTCAACACTATCTGTATTTGAGACAAAACTTTTCTGTTGAGCCGTCGGGTATTCTGTAATCTGCCTTTTGCCACTTTTGCTGAACAGAAAAATCTTCCTACCTTGAATGAGATTTTCACTCTGCAGCGGAGTGTGCGCTGATATGAAACTTCCTGGCAGATTAAAACTGTGTGCCCGACCGAGACTCGAACTCGGGACCTTTGCCTTCCGCGGGCAAGTGCTGTACCATCTTTTTTTTTTGTAATGTCATTTTGTTCGTTATTGTTCGTTTCAATTGTTCGTGGCGGACGTCACCTGACGCCCGTTAAAGTTCGTTATCCATTCACTCAGTTTTTTTTATTACAGAGGGCAGCTAACCCTCTGACCGAACACGCTGAGCTACCGTGCCGGCAACCATTTGAGCTACCGAAGCACGACTCACGCACGGTACTCACAGCTTTACTTCTGCCAGTATCTTGTCTCCTACCTTCCAAACTTTACAGAAGCTCTTCTGCGAATCTTGCAGAACTAGCACTCCTGAAAGAAAGGACATAGCGGAGACATGGCTTAGCGACAGCCTGGGGGATGTTTCCAGAATGAGATTTTCACTCTGCAGCGGAGTGTGCGCTGATATGAAACTTTCTGGCAGATTAAAACTGTGTGCCCGACCGAGACTCGAACTCGGGACCTTTGCCTTTTTAATATTTCCATTTACGGTTGAAATCATCGATGCTGTAACCTCTTTATGATTGCTGATTTCCTGTTCTGCGTTAACTGTTTCAAATAGTTAGCATCTGTTTGTCACCAGAAGGTCTAATATGTTATCGCCACGAGTCGGTTCTCTGTTTAAGTGCTCAGGGTAGTTTTCAGATATAGCACTTTAAAAAATTTCACTGGATTATTTGTCCCTGTCACCCGTTATGAACGTTTGAGTCTCCCAGTCTATGTCCGGTAAATTAAAATCTCCACCCAGAGCTATAACATGATGGGGAAATTTACTAGAAATATTTTCCAAGTTATTCTTCAGGTGCTCATCCACAACAGCTGCTGAGCCAGGGGACCTATAGAGACATCCAATTACTATGTCGGAGCCTTCATTAACCGTGACCTTCACCCAAATCATTTCACATTTCGGATCTTCGTCTGTTTCTTTCGATAATATTGCACTTCTAATCGCTACAAACACGCCTCTCCCTTCACTGTCCAGCCTGTCTCTGCGGTATACATTCCAATCTGAGTTTAGGATTTCATTACTGTTTACGTCTGGATTCAGCCAACTTTCTGTCCCTAGTACTATATGGGCGTTGTGACCGTTTATTAATGAGAACAGTTCTTGGACCTTTCTATAGACGCTCCTGCAGTTTACTATTAGGACATTGATATTGTTATTCCCTGTTGCAATTTGCCTACTCCTACCTTGCCGCGTCTCAAGAAGCGTCTTGTCGTGCGTAGGGAGGGAATTCTCTAACCTATAAAACCGCTATGTGCACTCCACACGTACTCCGCTACCCTTGTAGCCGCTTCCGGCGTGTAGTGCAAGCCTGACCTATTCAGGGGGACCCTACATTTCTCCACCCGATAGCGGAGGTCGAGAAATTTGCACCCCAGATCTCCGAAGAATTGTCTGAGCTTCTGGTTTAAGCCTTCCACTCTGCTCCAAACCAGAGGACCGCGAACGGTTCTGGGAACGATATTACAAATAGTTACCTCTGATTCCACCCCGCGAGCGAGGGTTTCCGCCTTCACCAATTCCGCCAACCGCCTGTACAAACTGAGGATGACCTCTGAACCCAGACTGCAGGAGTCATTGGTGCCGACGTGACCAACAATTTGCAGTCGGGTGCACCCACTGCTCTCCATCACCGCCGGTAGAGCCCCCTCCAGGTCTCAGATGAGACCCCCCGGCAAGCAGACAGAGTGAACACTGGCCTTCTTCCCCGACCTTTCCGCTATTTCCCTACGGGTCTCCATCACCCGCCTAACATTGGAGCTCCCAATAACTCCCTACTCGGACCTTGCTGAAGGAGCAGCCACATGTCCACTCACAGGCAGAGTGGGCGATGCCACACGGCCTGCCTCCACATTTACCCTCCGCCTCGTGCGCCGTGAACGCCGCTGAACCCGCCACTTCCCTTGGGGAGAGGGTGGCCCAACCGCGCCCGGTACCCGCGAAGATGTCTCGACAGCAGGGACAGAGGTGAAGCATGTAACACCTGGGGTGTACCATGCGACGCACCACACTCCCCACTGCCGCTACACTCCGAGGCAGCAGCCTGAAGACGGCTGACACCGCCCATCAACAAGCTCAGCTGTTTGCGAACAGTGGCCATCTCCTCCTGCGTCCGTACAGAGCTGTCACACATCCTATCCATCCTAAGGAATCAATTTACTGTAGAGAGTTAATCAACATTTAACTAGACTGTTAATTCACTAAAGGCGGCTGATTGTTGACTAAACTCTGATTGCTAGCCACTTCTTGTAGAAAACAATGAAAATAGCACTACCTGTCTCTGGACTGTACTCAAAACAAACACTTGCTTACTGGCACTGTGGATGACTAAACGGACTCTCTCTGACTGTATTCAAAACAAACACGAAATCTATGGAACACTATTACTAGCACTCGACAATTAAAGCTTCCTAAAAGCAAAAACACACGGAAGAAGAAGTGAGAAGTAAGAAAAATACAGTTAATACGTAAATTAAGGTAGCTCGCTGCACAGCACACGTGAAGCAGGCGGCAGTTACGACGACACTGACACTACTCAACGGTGCAAACATTTCTGATAATTTGATTCTAAATCACGATAATGTGTCATCCCATACTACTCTGTCATTACAGACATTTTTAACCTCAAAACAAATTTCAGTACTACCACAGCCACGTTATTCACCAGATATCGCTCTGTGCGACTTTTTTCTATTTCCAAGAGTCAAATCGGCGGTCAAGGAACACCATTTTTAAACAACACAGTATGTCCAAAAAGCTGTGACGAGGGTCTTGGAGGATATTACAGGAGATGAGTTCCAGAAATGTTACCGTCAGAGGTAGAAGCGCTGGAAAATGTGTGTGCAATCACAAGGGAATTACTTTCACGGAGACAACACTTAATTTGACTAAAACCTAAGCAACATTTTTTTCACGTCAGTCTCATTACTTTATTGTCGCACCTCATAGTATGACTAACATAGCTGCAAGAACTACTCCAGTCATATATCATCCCTAATAAAAACTTCATTTCACACCTTCAGCCCATTTTTCTCTCCTGATATCGTCAATATTTCTGAGGCTCTCCACTGTCGGAATAATACCGATATATAGCAAATGAGGAAAACCTCACCTACGCCTCAGGTACAGGCAGGATTTCTCCATACCAGTACAGGAGGACCACAGCAACACTGAATATTTCAGAAACAAAGAATGAGCTCAAGGTGAAAATTGAAGTTTTTGTTAGGGAGGGCATTGGATTAGGATAGTCCATGCATCTGAATTAGCCATACTGCTGTGGTGATGTAACGGTTAGCACATCTGCCTAATAAGCAGTAAATCTGGTTCCAAGTCACAGCCGTTCATTTCTTCAGCTTCTATTATTATCGAAGGTAATAGATATCTTTGATACATCCATTTCAGTAAGAAATGTTATTCTCGTCCATACTGGATTGTAAATTGAGAAGTTAACTGAAGTCATTGTTGTGTCATTAAGAAGGTGGATTTATAGCGTAATATGGTTAGTGAGACCTTGTCGTCGATTGGTTCATCCTTGCAAAAGTGAGCGTTGAGGGTTGCAAGCCCAAATAGGTTCGCTATCGTGTGTGTGTACGTGTGTGCTTTATGTCTGACCTCTGCTTAAGACAGTATTACTACTCAGAACACATTCGTTGAAAGTACCGATGATAGATGTTATCAGTTGAAATCGATTTGCAAAAGTGAATAAATAAAACATGATTTTGCGACTTGTTGCTGCTTATTTGGTAATTTCAGAGAGCAGTATGTCGTCCTGAATGGGCACAATTTAACAGAAACAAGCGTCACATCAGGTGTCGCCCAGGGCAGCATTATACGTTCGCCGCTTTTTACGATTTACATAAACGAACTGGTTGATGGTACTGACAGCGGCATCAGACTGTTTGCAGATGATGTTGTTGTCTACAGGAAAGTAGTATCACACGAAAGTTGTCAACAAATAAATGAGGATTTGCGGAAAATATATGCGTGGTGTAAAGACTGGCAGTCATCTCTCAATACTAGTAAGTGTAACCTACTGCGTACAACATGGAGAAAATCCCCACTAATGTACAAGTACAAAATGGATGGCCAGTCTTTGGAACCGGTAATATCCATCAAGTATCTGGTTGTGACTATTCGAAATGATCTCAAATGGAATGGTCAGATTACACAAGTAGCGGGTAAGGCGAACTTATTGTTTGTGGTTTATTGGTAGAGTCCTGAAGCGATGCAGTCATTGAACCAAGGAAATTGCTTACAATACTTAAGTTCATCCACTCTTAGAGTGTTATTCGTCTGTATGGGACCCTTACCAGTTGGGTCTGATTCAGGAGATTGAGAAGGTTCAAAGAAGAGCGGCAAGATTCGTGACTGGTACATTTAGCCATCGCGAGAGCGTTACTAATCGCATAGAAAATTTGAAGTGGGTTGCACTTCACATAGACGACGCGCTAAACGAAAGGGGCTGCTCACTAAGTTCCAAAATCCGCTCTTCGCCGAGAATGTAGAGCATACTAGGTGATCAAAAAATAAGTATAAATTTGAAAACTAAATAAATCACGGAATAATGTAGATAGAGAGGTACAAATTGAAACACATGCTTCGAATTACATGGGGTTTTATTAGAACCAAAAAACACAAAAGTTCACAAAATGTCCGACAGATGGCGCTTCATCTGATCAGAGTAGCAATAATTAGCATAACAAAGTAAGACAAAGGAAAGATGATGTTCTTTACAGGAAATGCTCAATATATCCACCATCATTCCTCAAAAGTAGGAATAATGTTATGAACAGCACTGTAAAGCAGTTATGGTGAGGCACTGGCGTCGGATGTTGTCTTTCAGCGTCCCTGGAGATGTAGGTCGGTCACGTAACACTTGCGACTTCAGGTAACCCCAAAGCCAATAATCGCACGGACTGAGGTCTGGGGACCTGGCAGGCCAAGCATGACGAAAGTGGCGGCTGAGTACGCGATCATCACCAAACAACGTGCGCAAGAGACCTTTCACGCGTCTAGTAATTTTCTTTTTTTTTTTAATTCTAGCAAAAACCCCTGTCATTCCAAGCATGTGTGTCAATTTTTACCTCTCTATCTACATTATTCCGTGGTTTATTAAGTGTTCATATTTATACTGACTTCTTGATCACCCGTAGTGCAGTAGGTGTATGGGATGGCAGTACGAACTATGTCGCCCAGGGCCGCAGGTGCCAACCGCTGAGCATCGCGTGTGTGGACAGCGATTGGTCGACGCCTTCTGAAATGCTAGAACACTGAGCAACGGCGAACAGTTTTCTTAAATACACCGAATCGTGTACAGTCTCCAGCTACCACCGAGTCTGCAAACTGCAGTATTTGCCTGTCGTCTCGGAGACTTAATCTCGTAGGCATCGCAGACTACCTCTGTCCTCACAGGCACTGTGACGGGATTTTAATAAGTTGGAGGACTTGGAATAATTTCAAACGTCTTAGTGTGCTGGACATTTCACTACAAGTAGAATCAATGAAGGTGAGTATTTCTTCGTATGTATTAAATATCATTGTACTACTTATGTTGAGAATCCTTTTGACTGAAAGTAACCTACGGCGTCATCCCCCATTCCCAACACTCTAACGTAATCTTTACATTCCGTTATTTGTACGCACTGCCTCAGAGAAAAATTGAGAGCATAGAAATTGCAGAACAAAATGAAACTGAAGTTCATTCAAAGACCAATAAAGGAACGGAAACCTATGTTGCAACGCCGTCGTTCTAGATAACAGTTACTCCCTCAGCAGCTGACTGAAACCAAGAGCCACTCTGGGTCTAATTTGTTTTATTTTCTTCTGCGGACGTCAGTGCTGATATTCGCCGTCGTCTGTCACCACAGTCACGTGTTCTGGGCGTCAGAACTGAGTCTTACTTCGTGGTATCGGAGTTAAGCAGCATGTTGTCAACTGAAGCTCCCTTTTTGCCATGCAAGTAGAAGAGTAGAGTCATCATGCCGTCTAATGGTTTTTTCACGAGGAGAACCTCGAGATATATAACTGTCGGACATCCACAACGTTAATTGCATGCATATTCCTTGGCATTTACCGTCAAAGCAGAAGAAGCATCGTTTTACCTGTTTGATCTCCGACGTAGCGTCCAGACTGCCTGCTCCGTCATTGGCCCAATTGGGTTCATATCCTCCTTTTCTACATTTTCATGATTTTTATAGCATTTTACACTGACGAGACAAAAGTCATGGTACACCTTCTTACATCGCGTCGGGCCTCCTTTTGCTAGACATAGCGTAGTAGTTCGACGTAACACTCATTTAATAAGTTATTGGAACTATGCTGCAGAAATATTAAGCCGTGCTGCCTCTAAACCCGTCCATAATTGAGAAGGTTTTGTCGGTGTAGGATTTAGTGCACGAACTGACTTCTCGACTATGCCTCAAAAATATTTAGTGAGATCCATTTCAGGAAAAGTCGGTGATCTACTCATTCGTTCAAACTATCCACAATGTTCTTCAAACCATTCGCGAAGAGTTGTTTTCCACTGACACAGTACAGTGTCACTTATATACACTCTATTGCTTTTTACTGCAGATTCAAATTGGCAGTAAATAACGATTTACAGTCAATAGTCGGTTCAGTGGAACGAGAAAGCCCTAGTCCTTCTCATGTAATCACAGCCTGCACCAGTACGGTTGGCTCCATGACTTTGTGCTGTCTTCAGGCCACTCCAAACCTACCATCAGGGTGGATTTGGCGTTTTTTTAAAAAATTAGATGCTCTCGAGAAAACACAATAAGGGCCTCAGTCATAAAGAAGGCAGACCGAACACAGGAAGAATGTAGATACGAGAACCATTGGTGTAACAGTGGTAAGTTGTCGTTGCTGCGATGAGAAAGTACCAGAGCTCGAAGCGCTAAAAGAAAGCACTGATGCTCAAATCATTATAGCCTATGAAAGCTGGCCACTGCCGGATATAGGCTCTGCCGAAACTTCTGCGATGAACCTAACGGTGTTTCGAAAGGATAGGCTAAATATGGTCGGCGGTGGAGTGTTTGTTGCTGTTGGAAGTAGTTTATCTTGTCACGAAATTGAAGTAGATAGTTCCTGTGAGTTAGTATCGGCAGAGGTCATTATTGGCAACTGGAATAAATTCATAATTGGATCCTTTTACTGGCGTCCCAATTCAGATAATACAGTTGCTGAAAAGAGTCGAAGAAAACTGGAGTTGGATTTCAAACACGCACCCTACTCATACGATAATAGTTGGTGGTGACTTTAATTTACCTTGGATATGTGGCGAAAACACGTGTGTAATTTCGAAGGTAAGCATAAAATATCTTAAGAAATTGTGCTAAACGCATTCTCTGAAAATTATTACGAGCAGCTAGTTCATGAGCCCACGCGAGTAGTAAACGGTTGTGAAAACACACTTGACCTCTTAGCAACAAATAATCCGGAGTTAATAGCGAGCGTCAAAATCGATACAGGAATTAGTGAACACAGGGTTTTAGTAGCGAGACTGAATATTCTAACCCCCAAATCCTCAAAAATTAGCGTGAAAAATACCTATTCAAAGAAAGAAGGATAAAATTGACTAGACGCCTTCCTGAGAGACAATCTCCACTCCTCGCAAATTAATAAGTGTAGACCAGATGTGGCTTCAATTCAGAGAAATAGTATCTTCAGCAATTGAGAGATTTATACCAAATAAATTAACAGACCACGGAGCTGATCCTCCTTTGTACACAAAACGGGTCAGAACACTGTGCAGAAACAACGAAGCAAACATGCCAAATTTAAACAGACGCAAAATCCCAAAGATTCGTGATCTTACACAGAATCTCGAACTTTAGCACGGACTTCAATGCGAGATGCTTATAGCAGTTTCCACAACGAAACTTTGTCTCGAAACCTACAGACAATCCAACGAGATTCTGATCATACGAGCAGTATGTTAGCGGCAAGAAACAAAGAATGCATTCTCTGCTAGAGAGCAGTGGAGATACTATCGAAGACAGCGCTACCAAAGCAGAGTTACTAAACACAGCCTTCCGAAATGCCTTCACAAAGAAAGAAGCCGTAAATACTCCAGAATTCATATCAAGAACATCTGCCAACATGAGTAACGTAGAAGTAAATAAATTCGGAGTAGTGAACCACCTTAAATCACTTAATTTTGGTCCAGACTGTATACCAATTAGGTTCTTAGCAGAAAATGTAGATCTGTTAGCTCCATACTTGACAATGATATACAATCGTTCGCTCGACGAAAGATCCGTACCCAAAGAGAGGAAAGCCACAGATCACACCAACATTCAAGATAGGTAATAGGAGTATCCACTAAATTACAGGCCTATATCGATAACGCCGATATACAGCAGGATTTTACAACATATATTGTGTTCGAACATTATGAATGACCTCGAAGAAGGCGGTCTATTGACACACAACCAACATGGGTTTAGAAATCATCATTCCTGTGACAGACAACTACATCTTTATTCGTATGAAGTGTTGAGAGCTATTGACAAGGGATTTTTGATCGTTCCGTATTTATGGAATTCCAGAAGGCTTTTGACACTGTACCACACAAGCGGCTTATACTGAAATTGCGTGCTTATGGAATATCGTCTTAGTTATGTGACTGTATTTGTGAGTTCCTGTCAGAGAAGTCACAGTTCGTAGTAACTGACGGAAAGTCATGGAGTAAAACAGAAGTGATTTATGGCGTTCCCCAAGGTAGTGTTACAGGCCCTTTGCTGTTCCTTATCTCTATAAACGATTTGGGAGACCATCTGAGCAGACGTCTTAGGTTGTTTGCAGATGACGCTGTCGGTTATCGACTAATAAAGTCATCAGAAGATCAAAACAAATTGCAAATCCATTAAGAGGTGATATCTGAATGGTGCGGAAATTGGCAGTTAACCACAAATATCGAAAGGTGTGAGATCATCCACATGAGGGCTAAAGGAATCCGTTAATCTTCGCTTGCGCGATGAATAAGTTAAATATTAAGGTCGTAAATTCAACTAAATACCTAGGAATTACATTTACGAGCTTCTTAAGAAGGATGGAACACATAGAAAATGTTGTGAAGGCTAACCAAAGACTGCATTTCATTGGCAAGACACTTAGAAAATGTAACAGATCTACTAAGGAGACTGCCTACATTTCGCTTGTCGGTCCTCTTCTAGAATAATGCTGCGCGGTGTGCGATCCTTACCAGATAGGACTGACACAGTGCATCGAAAAAAAAAAAAACCAAAGGAGAGCATCACGTTTTGTATTATCGCGAAATATGGGAGAGAGTGTGACTTAAATGATACAGGATTTGGGCTGGACATCAGTCAATGAACGGTGTTTCTCGTTGCGACGGAATCTTCTCGCGAAATTCCAATCACCAACGTTCTCCTCCAAATGAGAAAAAATTTTGTTGACACCGACTTACATAGGGAGAAACGATCACTACGATAAAATAAGGGAAATCAGAGCTCGTTCGGAAAGATATAGGTGTTAGTTTTTTCCACACGCTATCCGAGTTTGGAATAATTGAGAATTGTGAAGGTGGTTCGATGAACCCTCTGCCAGGCAATAAAATGTGATTTGCAGAGTATCCATGTAGATGTAGATGTTTGTGAACGACGTGACCTACCAACCACTCTGAGGGATCTATGCCGAATCGCCGTTGAGGAGTGGGACAGTCTTGACCAACAGTGCTTTGATGAACTTGTGGATAGTGTGCCATGACGAATACATGCATACATCAATGCAAAAGGACGTGCTACTGGGTATTATAGGTACCGGTGTGTACAGATATCTGGACCAACATCTCTGAATGTCTCGCTGTGTGGTGGTACATCATGCAGTGTGTGGTTTTTTATGAACAATGAAAAGGGTGAAAATGATGTTTATGTTGATCTCCATTCATTTTTCTATACAACTTCCGGAACTCTCTGAAGCGAGGTGATGCAAAACTTTTTTCGTGTGTGTATTACATTCTCCACTGTCAACTGAAAGCCAAATATATCTCACAAATGGTACATATTTGACACAAGAGTGTTTTTCACTGCAATTGAATACAACCATGCTGCCTCTGTTGTAAAATGGTACATTTTTTCGCTTAGTCCTACCACAGAGCAAGTGTGCAAGCATAACTCTTAATCATATCTGAAATCAAAAAATACATACAGATAATTGTTCTGAGATAGGCTGTTACATAAGTGGGAGAAAATGAAAGTTACAGAATCAGTCAATAGTGTGTAGTGGGAGTTTTACAAATCCTAATGCTAAATAAAGGACCTAATCCCATATGCAGTACACAGCAGAATATGTACGCTATTACAGAGTCAGTCGTCAATCTGCCAAACGAACATACGCAAAAATTTTCGCTACAGCGGCATTTAATCGACGTATATATTGTCTGAGAAATATTATCTAAAACGTATGTGATAAATGTACCCCAAATACATGTCAGATAGAGGGTAAACAGTGAAGAACTGGTGCACAAAGATTACTGCCAAACATCATGGAATACATTGAAGTAATGCAAAACTAAATGTTGTTAACGTGCTGCAAAATATAACTGTAAAATTAGGAACATGAACATAGATAGAATTTCTCACAACCAGAGTGAACAAATGGTTATCTATAGGCAAAAAAAAAAAAAAAACTTTTGGAAGATCATGATAAATTAAACGTAGCATCCTTTCCACAACCCTATCAACAACCTTCTTTGTCAATACGTATACCTTTCTCAGGCAAAAAAATAAGTAGATCTGAAAAATTACAGTGTGCACATTGAGCAAATCACAAGACCCCTAAGCGTATACACGTTTTCCTATACATCAACATGGCATCGCTTTAAAATATTTCACTGTATCAAAATGAATTTCCTTAACAGCATTTCATATCCACTACTAAACTTCCTCCACTACGTTATCATTCTTCTTCAATTCAATTTAAATATATTTAAAATATTTCGCTAATTTGTCCAGAAATACTGCCTTTGCTACAAATCGGCTCAGTAGCCTTTGTTGAAATAGCGAATTCTCCCAACACTTTAACAACTCCTTCTAAAAAATGTTACTGGATCTACCCAAGCGTCCAACCTCATTTACCTTTACTTGTAAATTTCTCTTTATAACTCTGGCTCCCTCTTAGAAAAATTATTACCTTGTTCTCGCACATGTGATACCATTTATTAATATGTTCAGCATCTGTTTAAATCCATTTAATTTCATTTTGTTCTCCTCGTTATGTAATCTAAATATAAATTGCATGAAGGGGAATGTGTGACATATAATCTGCAACAGTGAAGTAAACTGTATCAAGATGTGAATGCGAGGCTGAAATACAAGAAATCGTTCAATTTGCCACATCAAATTAAATCAACATCTACTCTCTACGTTCTTTATAATTGAATGGAATATCTTCCTACAAACATATTGTGCGGTTTCACTTGAAATTCGTAAAGATTTCCAGAATGTTGCTGTAATTGTTCACTGTTGTGGTCATATATGGCTTTGCCAGCATCTACTTTAGTCTGTTTTACCTCTTAAAAGTTAGTTGGTGATTCTTCTTCTTCATTCGCATAAGGTAAGTCTGTTTTTTAACTGTCTCATGTAACTGTGTCGTGAAGTTAAGAAATGCAGTCTGTTGATGTGCTGCTCCTCTCTTGATAGGTCTTGCTCAGATTGTAATGAATTCTGAGCATCTTTGCTGTACAGCGATATGCAAGAATTGTTGGAATCTTACATTGCTTTGTTTTTGTTCAGTCGATACCCAGTATTTTCTTTGTTCTAAGTAGATGTACATCACCAAGTCTGCGAAAAGGTGTGATTCTATAACATGAATTCCAGATGTATTCATGATTTGAATTCAGTTCTTTTTCCTGCAGATCTACCTTTTATTTGTATTTTGTGTAAGAGTACAGTTGGACAAGATTCGTCCGAATTACGCTTGTTGAATGCTGAATCGCAATTAACCGTGACGGGAGAGCCTGTGTCTAACACTGCATTTAACGTGTGTTATTCCATTTGTATTCTAATGACTGGGTGGTAAATGTGTTTCTGTGGTTCTTATTTCTCTGGTATTGGCAAATGTCTAATGTCTTCCAAACAGGTTGTGTTTTCAATATATATATATATATATATATATATATATATATATATATATATATATATATATATTTATTTTAAATTCCTTATTTCCAGAAAGAATGTTATTTATACATCTAGCCCACTGCCTTATGTGATTAGTGGGCCAAAATAGTTATACAAAGGTATTAGTTGCGGCTAATTCTAAGTCCTATTTTAGTAACTAGTTAGTAAGTAAGCTATTAGGAGTGAGCAATGGACAAAAGTTAATATGTTAATCTACCACAATCATGTAAACTTAAGACTAGTTACTAAGTCCTACAGCGTTACAAATGTGTCAGCTGAATTAGTATAAACCTACTACAGAGCCTTGCTCATTGAGCTAACCCCAATGAGCGTGCCCCTGACACTGGGCAGGCCAAGATGGTAATCGCTGCAGGTTTCTAAGAATAATGTCTAAAAACTAAGTCCTACAACTAACTTATCCTGAGGTCAAGTCCGGTGCGAATTCTAGTTCAGTAAGGCTGCACCCCACTCCCCCAAAATCCTGTGGCGCAGCGGATTCAGACTGAGCAAGTCGACCTTTCCGCGCCCAGGCGGTTGGGAAGTAGGGTATCAAACTCTATTTGTGTTTGGGTTTGTCTCCTATTTGTGCTAGTATAATTCTCTCAAGTAGTCCTTTAAGACTTTCTGAGATACCGCGTTAGCCAGTTTATTGATGGTATGAAAAGTGTCGCGATGTCTGATCAGTCTATATGTGTCGTTGTGTGGTAGTTGGTCACGCAGTACTGAGGCCACATTATTGAAAAGGGGGCACTAGTAGACTACATGGTCAGGAGTATCCTCCGGAACACCACAGTCACACGCAGGTGTCGCCTTTTTACCAAATCGACATAGGTATGTCGAGTACGGTCCATGTCCAGTGAGAAAGTGGATTAGTCCCGGGGTTGGATCGAAATACGACATTCCCATCATTTCCCTGACATCTGGTAGGAGCTCAAGGGTTCGACGCCCTGTTTCTTCGCTTTCCCACGAATGTTGCCATAGCAGCTCCCCTTTTTGCCTGATCTCTACTTTATTTTCGGTCCTGCTGACCAGAATTTCCTCAGTTTTCTCCAAATTTCCCTTCTTAGCCCAGTACCAAGCGGTCTGCTCCCGAATTTTGATATCCAAGGGGCAGAGCCCCATTATAACTAACAGGGCTCCTCTCGGTGTAGTATGCCCCCACTGATCTCAAAATCATGTTTCTCTGCACTCTCCTCACTGTCATGGCGAGCACCACCCTCGTGGGCCTGTGTGCCCAGAGTCCCGAGCCGTAACCCACTATAGATGTGAGTATGCTGTTGTGATAGAGTTTGATGAGATGCGGTGGGAGATGAAACCGTTTATGCCCAATGGAGATGAGGTTGTTGAGTACTTGTAGGGCTCTTTGAGTTACAGTTTCGATGTGTCTACCGAAAGACCACCTTTCATCAATGATGATACCAAGGTAGCGAATCTTATGTCGCTGGAGAACTGGTGATCCATCTATCCATGTGGATGTCCCAAAACAGGGGACCCAGTACAGAACCCTGGGGACATCCTTTAGTGATAGTGTTTCGTACTCTTGTGCTAGTAGATGATAGCCAGACCTCCCGATCTTCGCAATAGCTCCTCAGACACCCATATAGCGGCCCTGGACACTCCTTCTCCAGTAAGCAGGAGAAGAGCGAAGGCCACCACAGGTTGTCGAAGGCGCCAATTATGTCCACCATTTTGCCAACAACGTACTTGTACGGGCATAGATCCCTCAGAGTGGCCGCAGACCTCGGCCGCCAGCGCGATTGCATCAGATGCCGATCGTCCAGGCCTAAAGCCAAACTGCCTGCTGCTCATTCCGCACAACACTCGGTGCGCAGCCAGTCTGTCAGCCAGAAGTCTCTCCAGAACTTTCCCAAGCAGATCAAGCAGGCAGATAGGTCTGTAAGATTTTGTTTCTGCTAGGTCTTTGTCGGCTCCTTTCTTTATAATTACAACATTTGCCCTCTTCCATATTCGAGGGAACTTTTTCTGCCTGAGGCATTCGTTGTACAGATGAGTTAGAGGGGCGACTATCTGGGGGGCCAGGAATTGCACCACCTCCAGCACAATGCCATCTGGCCCAGGAGCTTTTCCTCTCTTCAGGGAGTTTATATGGGCAGCTACCTCTTCTTCAGAGAATGGGTAAACTGCCGTATCATTTTCATATACGTTGTTGTTGTTCTCCCGCAGTTGCCGTTGTTCGTCTGTCTCTTCATCCGCAGTGTCTTCAGGCAGTAGGGAGTGGGAAGGACCTCAGCAGTTTCCTGCCAAGACCCTGTCTTCCCGTCCCCATGCCTGACGGTTGAGAGCTCCATTGGAAAACGGATTTTTTCCCGGACAAGCCTGTAGGGAACTCCCCATGGGTCTAGCGCTAGTTGCTTCAGAACAAATTGTTCCCAACTTTTTGTTCTAACTTCCCGTAGCTGTTATCTTTGGCTTCCCGGTAAAGCTGCAGCCATCTTTGTCTTTCTAGCCAGACGACACTGCGCTGGTAGTACCTCCTGAACCTTCTGACCCACCGGCGCATCTCCTCTAGTTCAGCAGACCATGGTGACGGAGAGGCCCCCATGGCCCTCCTCCTAGTAGGCACGGTGGCTTTCACCGCTCGAGTTATTACTGTCACCAGTTCCTCGGCTCTGTTGTCAACGTCAAGGTCCCTGTGTCACTCACCTTCTGATAATGGAGGAATGTCGCATTGCCTAGCAAGTCTTTCCCAGTCAACTTTTTTGTAAATGTTTGTGCCTTGGCCACCTCCCGCCGCATAGCTGCAAGGCCATGATGGCCTCTTCTGCCTTCTCTCCATTAAGGTCCCTGGTGCCGCTGTACCATAGGGGGGATTTGGCATTTATATCGGCAGTTAGAATTGCTTTCCAACCCCGCAGCGGGTTCAGACATCACAGAAGCTCACGATAGCGCACTCGAATCACTCGTTTCTGGTGCGCCATGTTGAACGAGTGATAAAAAAGGGGGTGGGAGCCCGTCTCTTGCCCCGGACCGGCTCCTCAGGCATGGGGGGGGGGGGGGGGGGGCGACTTCTGCAGCTCGCCCACCGACCTCGCCGCTAGGTCAAGACCACTCCAGAGCTGCTGGGTTCAGCGCACCGTTTCCAGCGCACTGGTCCCCCTCGGTGACTCCGTCATCGGCGATTTCACGCGACGCACCCCGGCAACTGCACCCCGCACTCCGGAGAGGCGGATGCACCTCCGCCCTTCGCCGCCTACTTGCCCGAGTTTCCACCTCTCGCCCAGGGACCCACTCCTACTCAGGTGGCGGTCCGGTCACCCATGCGTTCGGCGGTCTAGACCCATCTAACCTGGCCCAGGCGATGTTACCACCACCTGGGTTTGGCAGAACACGCCCCGGTTACCCAGGGGCTCGGCGAAGCACCCTTGCCGACACGCGCCGCGATCCCACGCCGACAAACGAGATCGACGGCATGCAGAGCACCTGTTGGTCTGTGCCCTGCGAAAGGAAGGGACTGATGTACGGTCCCTCGACACAGCTCCCCCTGTGCCACGCACCCTTCGCTTTCGCATCGGGTTGGGTCGCAGCTCTCCCTTTTGTGGCAAGGCAGAATGCCGAGCTTAACGTCTGGCACCACGGGAAGGCGGAAAGAGCCACTTGGGAAGGAGAGGCTATGAGAGACGCATCACGTCCCCTGTGAGGAATGCCGCGGCACGCCCGTCTGGAAGCGATACGCCCCAGTGCGAGCCTCCGTGCCTTACGGCTCGCCGGCAACGGGCGGGCGCGCGCCGAACGCGCCGTCAAGCGAGCGACCTCACGCCAGACTTTTCAATAAAATTGTCTGAATGAGCAGTATCCAGCGTTGTCTCGCCGAAAGCATCTTCTGGAGTCAGCACATCTAGCTACTGTCGACTTCTGCTGTCGCGTCTCTATAAGTTGGGTGATGAAACTTCAATGATCTCTCATTTTCTTTGTTCTTCCGGATTATTCGGGCTTTGCTGCTATGGATGGAAACGACTATCTGGTTTATTTTTAGGGAAGACTTTGTTGGTTATTGAAGTTTCCTCTCTTGCAGTTTTCGTTTCTCCTACTCTCATATCTGTTATTTTGTTTCAGATAGCGATGTCTGTTGTCATGTGAGCTTTAGTGGTAAGATGGTTGTATGTGACTGTGTAAATTGCTGTTCCTCACCACGTAATTATTTCCTGAAGTATTATTGTGTGTGGAATGCTTCATGTTGTCTCCTGTGTTGAATGTCTGCTGGTTGTCGCAATGAAAATCATGTTTTTGCTGGTAATTGTTCTGATATCATCCATTTAAGTTCTGTTGTTATGATTTTGGTTTAGATATCGTCTGTCGTTGCCAAAATGGTTTCGTCTGTTGTCGTGAAATAACCATTATTGACCACTGTTGTTTGTTTCCTGATAGCTTCGAGTTCTGTGTAAATTATTCGTGTACTGGGATATATGACTCCTCCATCTCCAGTAATTTTAAAACGTCTAGCACTGCGCAAATATTGTCTCGTCTCCTGTTATAGCGTAATGAGTAATGATCTTCGAAGTTCCTAAATACAAAGTTGGATGGTCGCTGATGGGCTGTAAGGTTCCAAGAAATGTTCCTTTTGTTCAACAGTGTGTTGAAAAAATTGTGTGAGCTTTTCAATATGCGAGTTTTCAAAGTTCGGTCAGTTCAGAAGTTTGTCCCTGACACCACGCTGTGTTGACTCAGAGCTGTATGCTGCTAGGAACGCGCTTTGAAATTCTTCATGCTAAGAACTTGTGTAAAAGGTCTCATTCTCATTGCTGGTTCTCATTCCCAACAACTGCAAAAAGAAATCTAATTTGTGTGTGACTGGCCAAGTAGGTAGTAATGAAAAACTAAACTGCTGGTCCCAGTCTAACGGTTGTAAGTCGTTAACTTCACATAGAAAACATTTAAATGTAGTGTTTATAGTCAAAGATGTCGTGTCTCTGTGTATGGTAAGAATAAAGTACAAGAATGTTTGTGAGTCTGTACAATGTCTCTTTGTCTCGATGGTTTGCTTAAATGTTACTGTTGAACATTTTCAATTTCGTGTTCATTAGAGTATTCTGTACAATTCTGAGTACCTTCCTGGGATGTTAGGCTCTATTCAGGTTCTCCAAGATGAGGTGAATTTTGTTCAGTTCTTGCTTGTGCTGTCTGTTAAGTGCCATCAGTGCTTGTTTAAAATTTTATGATGATTAGTATCCCTCTGTTTCTATAAAGTGTAACCGTTGGGTTCCATCTGACTGATTATCTGCATTTTTGAAGCTAAATCTATGAAAATTAGTATTTGGCTCCCCTGTTGGAAACGAAATACACGCAAGTCACTGTTTATGAAAATACAGCCCTTAACGGGGTGAAATTATGGGTGCAAAATTTTATGAAAATATTTCATTGCGAAAGCATTTTCAAAGGTAAATCTTTGAGAATTGGTGTTTGGTTACTCGGTTGGCGATGAACTAATACGTTTTCCACTGGTTTTGGACATTCGATCACTAAGGGGGTGAAATATGACCTGTCTGATTCACTGACTATGATCGCCCAGCCTAATCCGCTAAGGATACAAACTTGAAGTTTGGAGAGGGTTTGGATCTTATGCAGTAGCCATCGTTTAAGAAGCGATTGTCCGAAATTCCATTCCTAAGGGGTTGAAATAACGGATGAAAGGGTTTTTGAAAATGTGTCGCTATTTAGGTAATTCTTTAGCTATAACTATGAAAACTTGAATTTGGTTTCTCAGTCAGAAACTAAGAAATACAACCACTAAGGGGATAAAATAATGGTTTAAAGGTTTTTTTGAAAATAAATAATGCATAAAGAGTTACTAAGGGATTTTTAAGGCTAAATCAATGATGACTGGTATCTGACTTCTGGCCTAGAAATTAAAAGTACGTGTTTCAGTATTTCTGGGAATTCAGTAACTAATGCAGTAAAATAGGTGATTTTTAAGAAAACATTTCGTTACATTAAAAAATTTCATCTGTATTCTTGAAAACTAGTATATCACTTCTGGAGTAGATATATAGAAATATTTGTTGGGAGGCAAAAGATTCTACGGAAATATCCCCACAAGAACGCAAAAGGCATGATTAAAAAATATCTGGACTAGAATCCCTTTTTGGTCGAAGTGTATTCGGGAATGATTATGGTTATGTGGCCTGAATTTTGCGCGAGAAACTTGGAAGTTATTGTAACTTGTGAACAACCTACGAATTCAATTAAATAAAAAAATCTCTGCAGGGCATTCAGTCTATACGAGCGAAGTAGAGGGCGCTAAGCTATTTTTCTTATAGAGTAGAAATATCTCTGGAGTGAGCATTCAGAAGCGCAGAATTGATTTTTTGTTGTCAACATACGTTGCCAGAATGGACACGTGATCTCGGGACACCGCAGATTTGTCCGACATTTGTGCTATAAATTTTGAATGTTGTCATGTCGCTAGTAAAGAAAGATTCCCTTCGTAAGTGCTGTGGATTTAGTATAGACGTTTGCAGGCCCCATAGCAGTTTACGTCTGATATTTGAAATAAATTGGGCTCTTAGCTTTGAAGAGCAAATTGCTCGACCATGACGTCACAGAAGCTTCACGTCAGCATGTATTTACAATGTCTTTCATGTCACACCTCGTCAAGTCGCTTAACACAGTACTGAACGGCGTAATTGGGGTTTTGAGTCACCATCCCTAATATGCATAAAATGTTAGAGTATAGTATCAGAATGGAGGAGCTAACAACGGTAATATTTGTCAATGGCTGAGGCAAACTTTATAACTATGTTCTTGATCAATTATGTTTGGTAAATTACTGAGAAGTGAGACAACGTTTCAGAACATCGACAATTATTTGCTATGGAAAGTTGGTACATACATACACATCAAAGAAATCTTCAAACTAATTAATGAATCCTGTAAACTTATCAATTATGTTTTTTCTTACGTAATTAATAACGTCATAAACAACTGTATTTTACTCCTTCATCAAAGCTGACTTTTTTTGCTTAAAATGTCATATGGTGGAATTTGCTTCGTTTACTTATGTTCCTATACATATACATTAAGCGTCAGCGCCGTTGTGTTATCGTAAAACCTAAATAACTTTTCGCCTTCAGATATACGACCTCGGTTGTGTAAGAAAGTGGAAAAAATATCCCAGTCGACATGGAACATCTCCAATTTGTCACTAAAACAAAGCGCTATTATAAAATAATTATTATGAAGAGACAACAGTGCCAAATCCACTATTATAAGGAGAATGAGCGCGGTGAAAAGAGGTTAACTTAAGATGTTAACAGACTGATACCGTTAACATTTTCTTCGCGAGAAACCTTGACGTACCGTGAAATGATGTGACGTTCCGTTTACGACCTGTGCGAATGCCTCCATTTGAAAGGTATTGTAGAATGTTTTGGTGTTATGTGACGAGACGTGACGTTACCTGATGGCGGAAGCGAACTGGCGCTAAACAATCGACGTCGTCCCTAGATCACGTGACAATTCCCGTTCAATGTTGAAAACATGCGCAGGGAGCAATGCTCACTCCAGAGATATTTCTACTCTATGATAAAACCCACAGATATGATGTGACTCTTGAGTTTCCCCCGGCGTATTTGATAATCAAAATATCCACGGGCGTACTGCCGGTCTATAGTGTCCAACGGGCACAATATTTCGCCGCTCAAACATGTCGCCATCATCAGGTGAACTGACGGACTGAGCTCCTGTGAATGCGCCGGCACGGAGATCCGTACACTATGGCTGCTCAGGGGGAACTGGGTTCGGTCGCGGCGGCGGCCGATTTAAATACCCTCCGCCCGCAGCGCGCTCCCTCCGCCGTCCGCGCCCCGCCCCACGGTAGCGCGGTGGAACAGATTGCGACGGCTTCTGAGATGACGTCGGTGTGATGGCTCTGTCCGCCGTGGTCGTCACAACTATGCGTTTGCTCGATTTACTCTTGATTAACCCAATCGCTGGTTCCCAAGCTTTGCTAAGATTATAGCCATAGTCACGGTTTATGAGGTCGTCATTGGTGCGAATTTCGATGGCCTTTCTAACAACGCTGTCCCAGTATCTCGACGTCTGTACCAGAATCCTCGTGCGGTCATACTCCATAGCGTGATTTTCCGACAAACAATGTTCAGCGACCGCCGACTTGCTCGGATACATCTGTCGAGTGTGCCTCTGGTGTTCACGGCATCGATCCTCGACGGTACGCATCGTCTGACCAGATATGCTTTGGCCAGTCGTTGAAAATGCTACAGCTTAGCAAGCTGTAGCTGTTAAATTTCATATGTTCTTCGGTGTTATATAAATACTTTAATTGAAGTATTTTCTGTTGACTTGCGTCCGTAGTTCTACGTGATATCAGGAAGACTAACATTTTCATGTTTCACCATGCGCTACTTTTATTTTAAACCTAAATATCAACCGAGTTCAGTCATGAATCATCTTCACAGATAAGAGGTAAAATGGTTTAAGCCACCACATAACATTTATCATTACTAACATAATGTGTAGAGAGTGTCAGGAATATTAGTATACGACACAGGATTTTTAGAGAGAAACGTACTAAGTGTACACAGTGCGGCACTGCTCAGTGTAGACTTAGTATGTTTGCTTCTAAAAGTCATGTGTTGTATATTGATATTCATGCCCGCATCTCGTGGTCGTGCGGTAGCGTTCTCGCTTCCCACGCCCGGGTTCCCGGGTTCGATTCCCGGCGGGGTCAGGGATTTTCTCTGCCTCGTGATGGCTGGGTGTTGTGTGATGTCTTTAGGTTAGTTAGGTTTAAGTAGTTCTAAGTTCTAGGGGACTGATGACCTAAGATGTTAAGTCCCATAGTGCTCAGAGCCATTTGAACCATTTCCATTTGATATTCATGACATGCTCTACACATTATTTAAGTAATGACAAATATAATGTGTTAGCTTAAACCATTATAACCCTCATCCGTGAAGATGATCCATGACTGAAACCAGTTGATATTTTGTTTTAAAATAAAAGGAGCTGTTTGTCAAATACGCATTTTATATGGTACTTGACGGCTGTTGACAGTCACCGTCCAAAAATGTTTACTAACATTTTCCACACGAATTGTTACTAATGACAGTGTGTGGAAGTATCATGATATATATGAAATGCAATTATGAAAATTCTGTTGACCTACCATAGAACATGCCCCAATTTCAAACAAGTATCCGATGAGACGTTCTGAGGAAATTTTCCCTTACTCGGAGTACCTAGATATGTATTTGTTTTGAAGAAAATTATTTAACACCCATTATATGGACTACAAACACAGTTAAACAAAGATATAAAATGAAACGATGAGCTATAAAAATGTTACACAGATAAATTATAATGCAAAAATGACTACAGTCAACAAGATCTGACTCACAAATTAAATCATTCTATGTTGCTAAAGACCTCGATGTCGCTGGGACGTTACAAATTAATCTTCCTATCTGTTCTACAAATCAACGAGGCACAGCTTTCAGGAAGAAGACGATAGTCTTTATTCTTTCGTTTAGGTTCAAAATTAAATACGTATCCATTTGATGAAAAGAAGGTGCAGTTTGCTGTAAGTTAAGGGATGAAACACAGTTTACATAAGCTAATGAAGTTTTCTAGTCGCTTACTGAACAGCGCCGTAATTGGTGTCATTTGGTAAGAATTTGAGCGGCGTCGGCGTCAGTGATTAGGAGCAAGGGCCGGTTGGAGTGGCCGTGCGGTTTTAGGCGCTACAGTCTGAATCCTAGCGACCGCTACTGTCGCAGGTTCAAATCCTGCCTCGGGCATGGATGTGTGTGATAGCCTTAGGTTAGTTAGGTTAAATTAGTTCTACGTTCCAGGGCGACTGATGACCTCAGCAGTAAGTCGCATAGTGCTCAGAGCATTTGAACTATTTTTTTAGGAGCAAGACCCGCAAAGAGTAAATTGGGAGGAAAGAGATATAGGGGCAAGATCAGCAAAAAGTGGCGTTGAAGGAAAGACGTAAGTGTGGACCTTAATGCTTCTGTTCGCTCTCCGCCTCCGCATATCGCGTAATTTTCCAGTGACTTTACGGCAATGTTTGTTAACTTTAAAGGCTCTATAAAGTCATGAGGGAGGATAATTACAATCGTTAGAACGCAAAAGAGAATAAAATGGTCATATGGAATCACCACAGTGCCAGTCCTCAAACTTTACTGGCGATTACGCACACGGGCAGGCCTGAAAAGCTGCTCTTGGTCAGGTGAGATAGGTACAATTCGGTTATACTCTCACTGCTTTCGACAGAAATTGTCCTGCCTCTTAAAACACAGGTTAATTCTATGAGATCCTGATCCTTCCACTTAAGCTACCTCGAGTGTAACTTCGTTCTCTCTAATGAAGATAGAGGATTTTTCGATTACGCTGTTGGCTATTTACGTAATTTTACAGGTAAGAAACGATTTACGTGCATTGCTACACCTCTTGCTCTGACATGTTGAAGCAGTCCATGAGATTAAACGGAATGACACTGTATGTATCAAATATAATGAATGCTAATTTTGTGTGCGGGTCAGTAATTTGCAAAACAAAACAAATAACGCTCAAATGACTTTAAGCACTATTGCATTTAACATCTGAGGGTCAAATATTCAAATGGTAGTGATATCTTATGGGACTTAACTGCTAAGGTCTTCAGTCCCTAAACTTACACACTACTTAACCTACATTATCCTAAGGACAAACATACACACCCATGCCCGAGAGTGGACTTGAGCCTCCGCCGGGACCAGCCGCACAGTCCACGACTGCACCGTCCTAGATCTCTCGACCAATCCCTTGCGGCTAACATCTGAGGTCATCAGTTCCCCAGACTTAAAACTACGTAAATCCAACTAATCTAAGGACATCACACACATCCATGCCCAAGGGAGTATTCGAACCTACAACCGCAGCAGCCGCGCGATTCCTGACTGAAGCGCCTAGAACGGCTCGGCCGCAGCGACAGGATGTAATTTGCAGTGCGCTCGCTTTAGGCGTGTTCAGTTGATGGGGACGTCACCTCATAATTCACGTACCTTCATTCGCCTACGAGTTTCGGTGCGGATCATAATATCTGTACAGTCTACAGCTCCTATCGAAGCTTAAAATTGGTGCTTCTTGTGGAATTGCGGGTGCGGAAAACCGGATTTGTAAAAGATATCCATGATCCAGCAGGCGTCCGGGAAAGGGGGCCTAAAGAAGCAGATATTTTTGAGGTGGAACAAATGCTTCAGTTGTAGTCGAGTCAGAGTGGGCGCCTGTTGTTTTTCTTAATCAAGCCTTTTGCGTTCTTTTGGAGATATTTCCATAAGTCCTTTCATCTCTTAACAAATATTTCCTTATATCTAGCCGAGAAGTGATATACCAATTTTCATAAATACAGCTTCAAATTTTTTTAACGTAACGACATATTTTCTTAAAATTTTCATCCCGTATTTTAGCATCCTAGTTTATGTGTTTCCAGATACCCTGGAACATGCATTTTTTTTTTAATTTCTAACCAATAACACAAATATTATTGTCACAGATTTAGCCTTAAAATTTCTTAGTAATTCTTTATTAATGATTTATTTTCAAAATATTTGAATCCATTATTTTGCCCCCTTAGGGGTGTAAGTTTCAAATATTGTGAAAAGCGTATTTTTTTATTGTCTGACTGAGAAACCAAATTCCAGTTTTCATACTTCTACCTTCACAATTGCCGTCATAGCGATATCTCCTATTTCATCCCCTTAGGAGTGGAAGTTCGGAGAATTCCTTCTTGAACCATACCTGTAGCGTAAGATCCACACCCTCTCCAAACTATAAGTTTCTATCCGTAGCGGTTTGGGCCATATTTCACCCCTTAGAGGTTGAATTTCCGAAGACAGTGAAACGAGTACATTTTTATTTCTGAGAATTAAAATTTCAATTTTTATAAAGTTAACTTTAAAAATGCTTTCATACTATAACTTATCATAAATAATCTCATTCCCAATTTCACCCCCTTAGGAATTCAGTTTTCAAAAACACTAAAACACGTATATTTTTATTATGCCATTATTCTTAAATGTAGCTTCAGAAGCCCTTTATTAGTTCCTTAATAGTGATATGTTTTCAAAAAAAAAATTTCACCCGCAAATGGTTACATTTCCAAAAATGCTGATATACGTATTTCTTCATTTCAGACCAAGAAACCAAATACCAATTATCGTAGGTCCAGCTTCATAATAGCCTTAAAAGGGACTTTTTTTTTAAAAAAAGTATCTTCATCCCCTATTTCACCACCTTAGAGTGGTCCTTACGCAACACCTACAGTATAAGATCTATACCTTTTCCAAATTTCAAGTTTCTATCATTAGCGGTTTGGGGTGGGCGATGATAAGTCACACAGTCTGTCATTCAGTCAGTCATGACATTACCTTTTATCTACATAGTATATGATACCATTAAGTCAACTTTTGTCACTCATCATGTTACTTACATTCTCACGGCGACTTCTAGGCAATTTACCTCAATTCCTTCTCCCTGCGGAAACAATCTAGGCCATTTACCTCAATTCCTTCTCCCTGAGGAAACAAAGTTCTGTGCCCTTTTCACGTATTTAAACTCATACGTCTACTTCATGTGACTGTAGTTTTCCGTTGCTGTCAAATTTTCTCTTACGGTGTGACGTATGACACTAGCCTCCTGGAACTACCTGTAGTGTATTCTGTTTCCCGCTTGATTATTGTATCTATCGTGTAGCCTTTTCCCGGGAATTTTAGTACCATCAACCTTTGGAACGTGGAAAATATATTGTTTTACGCTTCGCGCCTTTTATGGAGAGTGCAGAGTCTTGCAGAAGAATTCTTCCAGTAATTTTCGGGTGTGCAGCCGGATCCCATCAACAGTCTGCCACGATATTTCGGCCCAGACACTACCTCGTCTGTCGTCCTGTCCATGGCCGGACGTCCCTGGGCCGAAATATCGGTGCAGACTGTTGATGGGATCCGGCTGTAAAGCCAAAAATTACTGGAAGAAGAAATACGCCGGGAAAATCTCTGTAGTCGAAGAATGTCACATTCGCACTGATATGGTTCAAATGGCTCTGAGCACTATGGGACTTAACATCTGAGGTCATCAGTCCCCTAGAACTTAGAACTGCTTAAACCTAACTAACCTAAGGAATCACACACATCCATGCCCGAGGCAGGATTCGAACCTGCGACCGTAGCAGTCGCGCGTTTCCAGACTGAAGCGCCTAGAACCCGCACTGATAGATCTGCCGTATCCGTCAGTTGTTGAGACAATCTAGTAGATTATCTGTTCTTAATTTGTGGTTTTCGAACCTCTTTGCGCTGGGTATGTCGAACACACTGCCTGGTTGTGTTGCCCATTTTTCTTTGCACTGTAACTGTTAGCTACCGCATCAGTCACACAGCAGCTCTACCTGAAACAAAATTTGTTAGTACCTCACAACTAGTTTTTATAGGTAGGGAATCGTAACAGCGTCTAAAACCAATTGTGTTTTTTGCTTAACTTAATTTGCTACAATTGGCCATTACGAAATGAAGAAACAGTTTAAATTATCCACTACAGAGGGCTCAGGACGCTAAGTAACAGGTGTCTTTAACCCGTGAATTCTAACGTCTGTTACATGTCATCTGGGTTTCCAGGTTAACAAAAAGAGAATTTAGAGAGGAAAGTATTAGCCAGAGAATCACAGGGAGGAAATATGATTGATAATATTTTGTAGAACATATTTAGGATGCAGGCTGCAAGTGGTGTTACATACGGCAAATTCGGTTACTGGAATTATACGTATGCAGAAATGAAGCAGAATCTTCTGTAAACAACGATCACTTAATACAGAAATGACACAGTCAGTAGGGGATGCACTGACAATAAAATAAATTACCAGAATAACAATTTTATTTTTTGATTAATAATAGTTGCAAATGCCTTGAATGAATTTTCATTCTGCATTTTAATATGCTATTCCCTATACATCAGTCACTGAATATAGAAATAATAAAAGCCGTAGAGAACGAACTGACATTATAATAAATCAGCACAATAGTAATTTCATTTGTTGGCTAATAATTATTGCAAATTTCCTGGATGAATTTTCTCTCTGCTTCGGAATGAGCTGTGATCCAGCGTGTAGAACGAAAAGCAGACACGGAACTTTCGTCTTTAATGGGAAAGTGCTCTTTAAAGTATACGAATGAGACAAGATACACGACTTGCTCTCGCAGTTTTATTTCCATAGCTACTTCGTCCTTTATCTTCCTAAATTCTCAGTTCTCCAGCATAGTATGTTGGAATTATGTATACTGAGATGAAATGGCTTAACCACAGACAATGGGATTGTTCCCAGAATTAATTTTCACTCTGCAACAGACTGTGTGCTAATTTTTGAAACTTCCCGGTAGATTATAGCTTCGTTCCGTACCTGGACTCAAACGCTGAACCTTTGCCTTTAGCGTGAATGTTCTTCACCGAATAAGCAGTCTTACCGCAACACCATCGCACGCTCATAACTGTACTTCCACCATTACTAGCAGGTAACTGGGTCACATTCATTAATGAGAAATTACACACAGTTCAAGCCACAAAACCATCAGGATATTGCAACAGTGCTTTGAAATTAGTGTTCAATGAGACATACATGCATTTTGCCAATTCAAAATCGTTAAACTGGAAACTGAAGAACTAAACGAAGAAAATTTAAGGGCATCAGATGTCCTACGCAGAACAAATATCAAACTTGGAGCAAAGGACTTAAAGCATGAAACTAATGAAGAGCTTTGAAAAACAGTGTAATGAAAGGGTGGAACAGGAAAGCTAGACGTGAAATTCTAGTGAACTTCTATGTCGTTCCACCGTTCACAAGAACTCCTAACAATGTAACGCTAATGCTACTGGAGCGAAGAGTTGAACATCATACGGTAAATCTGTCTCCTCACTACCAAGCAGCGGATTTACTTCTTTCAGTAAGGAAACGGCTACTAAAAGTTAGATGGGTTTCAACGAGTCCTCTTCTCTGACTTGAAACATTTCCACGCATACAGAGATGAGACGTTCGTGAAATTAAGCGTAACATTCACGGAGACGTCGAATTCGCTGTGGAGGTTGAGAATAAGAGTTTCTTTTTGTTTCAAGACGTATGTGTGCAGAATGAGCCTGAAAGCACACAGGGAAGTGGAATATACGGAAAAGCCGCTCACACCGATCTACATCTGGTAGCTACGTATTTCTCTTATCCGGACCAGATCATGGGATAGGTGTGACAAGGGAACCCTACCAATGCAATTGGATCGTCTGGAAAACCTTGCTTCCACAAGCTATTGGAAACAAGTAATTAAGAAGGCACTGAGCGCATCGAGACTTAGGGTTAAGTGCGAAGAAAGAAAGCCGAGCTATAACTTTCTGCTACAAGCTGATGCAGCCTCCGTAATATTCGGCAGAACTGTAGACAAGAAACGTTTGGCGCCCTTCATCATACATCCTGTAAAAATAAGAAATCTTTAGACTACTGACAAAGATAAAATTTAGATACGATAGACATTTCAAACATTATGCACTGGTTCGTAATATTGTGGACTGTTTGATGCAGCACCAATGAAAATTACGTTGTTGGGAACTTGAGGAAGAAGCACATGTTTTTTATTTTTTTTTCGCTGTGTACTCTAACATGAGATTGACGAGAGATAGAAGCGGACACTGCAAGGTTATTGGGTATTGTGACTGTTGAAGAGAAGCGGTCATACATCAAGACCGAAACTTTACACAGCAAAAATCAGACAGTGCCTTAAGTGAAGTTGTGGTGAGTGTCCAGTGGACTGCAGTACAGTTTCACGTTGGTTTAATCGTCTTCGTGCTGGTCGAATGAACATAGAAGATAATCCAAGACCCAGAGGGCCAAAAATGTCGATAGGTGAACGAAGTGTAAAATATGTGACAGGTGCTCTTGAAGAAGATCGCAGTGTGACATGTGGAGGAACTCTCTGAAGTCAGAAAAATTTCCCAAAATCTGTATTCCATATTCTGACGAATGATTTGAAGAGGATAAAAATTTCTACGTGGTAGGTCCCACATTGACAGTTGTGAAGAAGCGGAAACGCCTGGACATTGCAACATTCTCAAACAACGATTCGACCGTGGAGAAGAAGGATACTTTGGTCTAATTATCACCATTGATAAAAAATGGATTAGAGATTCTCAAACTGAGTGGAAATCACAATCCAGTGAATGTAGATCTTCAGATCCTCCAGGTAAACAAATAAATAAAAAATCGACCCACTCAATCAAAGCTAAACATAACGATAAGTTTCAAATATGATCACAAAAGAATTATCACGACCGAGTGCCATGTGGAATAAGTGTCACAGACGTGTGTTATCGTAGCTTCATGCATAACGTAAGCCACGTGACAACGCTCGCTTGCATATCGGCAATGTTGTAGCCAAAAAAACTACGAGAATACGGATGGAATGCTCTGCCGCATCCTTCCTACAACTCGGACACGAGTCCACCAGACTTCGACTTGAAAAAAAAACAAAAAAAAAAAAACCTATTCTTCGACGTCGTTATCTTTCTCTGGAAAAGTTTTCTACCACTGTTCCCGAGCCATTCGACACATGATCAGATGTAGTGTCTAAGACGGAATAAAAAATTTTGCAAAACTTTGGGATTAAGACATAGAGAATTAGGGAGATTATATTGAGAAACTGCAAAGAGATATTGACAAAAAATGTATGTAAAAAATGATGTGAATTATTTATGAAATGTCCCTCGTAATTATCCTTGGAATCTATCACAATCCATCGAAATGGGGTATGTCTTACCTTGGGGAGTCACAGTTAAGCTGTTTCATTGGTCATCATTTGTCTCATACGTAACGTGGAATTTGTGGAGACGTATTACTATGCACATCTTCCCAATTTATTTCACTGCATTTCATTGACATTTACTTTGTTGCTCGTTGCATTGAATATTACTACTCGACTTGATATAGCAGCAATGGCTGAGAACGACGTAACAAACTAGCAGGAGCCTTAGCAAATATTTTTGTAAACCATATTGAACAGATCATTTTCACAAAAATAGCAGCAAAAGAATACAACATATTATATTGGTTCAGGTATATGGATGACATCCTTTGTTTAATAGATGAACCACAAACAAAAATTGAGAAACTACATACTGACATCAACAAGATACATAAAAATATAAAATTCACAATTGAAAAAGAACAGAACAACCAAATAAACTTTCTGGATATAACAATCAAAAAACAAAACAATAAGCATATATTTGAAATTTACCGTAAACCCACAGCTACGGACATTATCATTCCCCAATCCTCGAACCACCCACATGCACAAAAGCAAGCAGCACTTCGACATATGATCCATAGACTCAACACAATACCACTCACCAAAGAAACCTACCAAAAAGAACTGGACATAATAATGCAGATAGCACAAAATAATGGTTACGATAATAATACAGTCACAAAGCTAAACAACAAAATTAAAAGTAAAATAAAAGCAGAAAGCACCAAAACAAAGACAACACAACAGAACCAAACACAAACACACAGTCCCATAACAACTACACAGGATGATCAGAAAAAGAGGAAAGAAAACACAAGATGGTACACAATGACATATAAACACAAACTCACCCATAAAATCACCAACATTTTCAAAAGACAGGGAATAAAAATAGCATACACAACAGACAATTCTATACAAAAATACACTCCAAAACTGACAAAAAACATAGACATATACCAGAAAGCAGGTATATATCAATTACAGTGTAACACTTGCGATGGCAGATACATAGGGCAAACAGGCAGGACATTTGATATCAGATACAAAGAACACATGAGAGCCGGGAAATATGGGAAAAACCACTCCACATTTGCAGAACACCTAAGAGAAAATGACCACAAACCAACCACTAGAGAAGATGACATGAAAATAATTAGACTCAACAATAAAAAACACCTCCTAACCATGCAAGAAAATTATCACATACAGAAAACCAAAGCAGAAAAGAAAATCCTGTTGAATGACCAAATACAGATGGCAAACAGTTCATTATTTACACTAATAGATAAAATAATAGAATAACACACCCAAAAGGATTACAGCACCAAACATCAAACATATCTGTCACCCAAGTTTTCAACCACTCGCTAATAAGCTAGTACACACACACACACACACACACACACACACAAAATTTACACTCATGAACTGACTCTCTCTCTCTCTCTCTCTCTCGCTCTCTCTCATACACACACGTACACGGTATAAACAGCACAAATAGAAGGTAGTTTTCAAACATATACTTTGATAGGTTGGCAACAAATACGTGAACATGCCAAAGAGGGCGAAACGCGAAATGGAGTCGCAATGTGAAAGGCATTGTCACACGAAATAGTTGTGTCGAGTGTCAAAACCACAAGATTTCACCACGAAAAGTGTGAGAAACATGGGAAACAGTGTAAGGAAGGCCAGAACTCGAAGTTATGAGTATGTGGCAGTAAAAAATGTGGTAGTGCGACCTCTACACCAGATGTGAGAAAACGCAGATCAGCAAATTGTAAGTAACTACTTTTTTACAAAAATTGTGACGTGAACTGTTTAATAATCTAAAACTAAACAAAAATGTATCTTTGTAGATCCCACTGATGATGCCTTAAAACAAGAAAATACAAATACTTTCAGAAACAACTTCCTGACATAAATTTATACTCGATGTTAACAAAGTTCTCTTTTTCAGAAACGCTTCCCGTGCCATTGCCAGTCTGCATTTTATATCCTCTCTATATTGACCACCATCAGATATTTTGTTCGAAGATAGTCCACTGAATTTGTAATCTCTGTCATGATCGCGCTACCCTACGTTAGGGGCACGCACTGTCACAAGGTATCTATGATGGCAAAATATAAAGGACATAATTCAAAATTAGACCGTTATTCTGAATCCAGTCACATCATAAAATAACTTTCGCTCATAACTGTCTAGAGACAACAAACCGGATAGGCCTAGAAAAAATCTGTGTAGAAGCACCCGCCTTGCAGAGACCAAGCCGCAACAGCTGCCCATTGGCAATACGACATCCCTGCAGAACTCGCTGTAACACTGGATGTTTGCAAATATTACTGTTATGAATATACCAATGATAGCCCATCAGTGAAAGACTGCTCCGGGAATCGATTAGGGCATATACCCGTCCACGGTTTACTTCGGCACAGGCAGAAGAACGTAATTAACGTATGCCCTGCTGCTGTTACAAGTTTTAATATGTGGTTTAAACCTCGAAACGCCTACTTCCCTCTCGCGTCATGTGCCGGACCTGACTTAGTGCCACTGGATATCGCTTCACAAAATGATCAGGAACCCACAGCGGAAACGTCGTTCGATGGTAACATTGTTATCATTTAAGGAAGCGGGCACGTCGGCAGACTCAACACAAATACCCATTTTCCACACCCATCGTTCGTCGGCAAAACGCACATAGTCCCAATTCAGTAGCAGTCTGTCCAATTCGACAAAACTGGCTGGCAAGTCACAGCGCATTAGGCGTGCCCTATCGTCTGGTTAAATACTTCTCAGGACGCTGTCAGTAGTTTCCTGTTCACTCACGCCTATCTTTAAGTTACTAACAGCAATCCGTATTGCATCAGTATGTTCCTGGAGAGTTTCATTCTGGACGTGAACACAAAGAAAATATCTATTAACCAACTTGTTCAGAATCCGAGGCGACACTTCATTCCCAATCATGCCCCTTCATAAATCTTGCAGGGTTCCTTGTCTACACAAGACTTCTGTTATATTAGATGAGATTCGTTACTTGGATAAAGTAATCACAATACTAGTAGGTGGGCCTTTCACAATGCGGCAAGCGTATAACGGGATTAGGCAATATAGCAAAAGGCTTGCAAACAAGTTCCCCTCCACTGTATCTAATGGAAGGACTAGCAGAACCTAATAGAGGAGTGGGCTCACGTTATTCAGCCTCACTGGCTTCTTCCACCCGCAGAACTATTTTTTTTTTTATATCAGCCTACTGACTGTTTTGATGCGGCCCGCCACGAATTCCTTTCCTGTGCTAACCTCTTCATCTCAGAGTAGCACTTGCTACCTACGTCCTCAGTTATTTGCTTGACGTATTCCAATCTCTGTCTTCCTCTACAGTTTTTGCCATCTACAGCTCCCTCTAGTGCCATGGAAGTCATTCCCTCATGTCTTAGCAGATGTCCTATAATCCTGTCCCTTCTCCTTATCAGTGATTTCCACATTTTTCCTTTCCTCTCCGATTCTGCGTAGAACCTCCTCATTCCTTACCTTATCACTTCACCTAATTTTCAACATTCGTCTATAGCACCACATCTCAAATGCTTCGATTCACTTCTGTTCCGGTATTCCCACAGTCCATGTTTCACTACCATACAATGCTGTACTCCAGACGTACATCCTAAGAAATTTTTCCTCTAAATAAGGCCGGTATTTGATATTAGTAGACTTCTCTTGGCCAGAAATGCCTTTTTTTGCCATAGCGAGTCTGCTTTTATGTCCTCCTTGCTCCGTTCGTCATTGGTTATTTTACTGCCTAGGTAGCAGAATTCCTAAACTTCATTGACTTCGAGACCATCAGTCCTGATGTTAAGTTTCTCGCTGTTCTCATTTCTACTACTTCTCATTACCTTCGATTTTCTCCGATTTACTCTCAATCCATACTGTGTTTATTCCGTTAAGCAGATCATTTAATTCTTCTTCACTTTCACTCAGGATAGCAATGTCATCAGCGAATCGTATCATTGATATCTTTTCACCTTGTATTTTAATTCCACTCCTGAACCTTTCTTTTATTTCCATCATTGCTTCCTCGATGTACAGATTGAAGAGTAGGGGCGATGGCTACAGACTTGTCTTACACCCTTCTTAATACGTGCACTTCGTTCTTGATCGTCCACTCTTATTCTTCCCTCTTGGTTGTTGTACACATTGTATATGACCCGTCTCTCCTTATAGCTTACCCCTACTTTTTTCAGAATCTCGAACAGCTCGCACCATTTTATATTGTCGAACGCTTTTTCCAGGTCGACAAACCCTATGAACGTGTCTTGATTTTTCTTTAGCCTTGCTTCCATTATTAGCCGTAACGTCAGAGTTGCCTCTCTCGTCTGCACCTTCCTGCGACATAAAGACTCTACCACTGAAAAGCGTTTTACCAATGGGAAGGTAAAGGCCAGCACAAACACTGTGGTGTGGATGGGGAACCCAAGGGTAACACCACAGCAACACAATTCACAGTTAATAATTCTTACCAGAAGATTTATTTAAGAGTTGGTAAGCTTCATTTTATATCGCAACCTTAACCAATCTAATGTATTTATGACAATGAAATCTTAAGTAGAATTTTTTTCGTATTTCATTCAGCTTGAACAATCGCAGATATATTAAAAATAATCATTTCTTTAGCAAAGACAAAAATAATGAACTCCTTAGAGAAGATAAATGTTTTCTTCAAAACACTTTATTAGAAATGGCTTTAACAAATCCCAAGAAAATATTCAAAATAATTATATTTTACCAAAGACGTTTGCTATCATTAAGGTAATTAACATCTGGAACTAGTAGCAACTCCCTGAATTGGTGTCGGAACTTCAGGCTAAAAACTATAGGCGATAAGAAAACGACTGATTAAATTTATAAAATCAAGAACTGCCTAGCAATAATTTACAGAGGTTAAAACATCATTGAATGAATTTGGTGCACTCGCAGAGAATGCAAGAAAGTACTGCTACTCACGCAATGGAAACAGTTCAGTTGCCAATGGCAAACAAATTAACCGAGGAACTTTGACAAAAAACTTTAAAAATAATGACTTGAACATAGTTGTAGTATGCATAACTTAGTCCATAATCTAAGCCCAAAGTGCCAACCCGTTCCCCTTTGTCACATCGGTAATACAAATATGGTTATTACATTGGACAGTTTCCTTACTCCAGTAACTGATCAGCGCAGACCATTTGAACCGTTATAAAGAGCTTGAACTGCTTGCCCTACAACATGGAGGGATAGGCGACCAACGACCAACTACAGCACCCAAGGAGTAGTGCACTAAAACGGACAAAGCTCACAACATTACTGAGGAGCAATAGTTCGACACAGCGATAGGGATTGAATTCCTTAAAGCGGCGCTTGGCATTTGGACATTGACACACATTGAACTACATTAACTGACAATAATAAAACCTGAATGTAGACAGCCGCTGCCACTCTGCACTAATAAGTTTCAGTGTATGCAATTACCGCAAGCGCTTCACGGTAAGGGAGCGTTGACAGTTGTGAATCTTAACAGACTAAACTGTATAATTTAGCTGACCATGATGGAGTTACATGCAAAGTATCCTTTAGGTTGCTACACTTTTGAAACATTTAACTAGCGTACATACACTACTGGCCATTAAAATTGCTACACCACGAAGATGATGTGCTACAGACGCGAAGTTTACCCGACAGGAAGAAGATGCTGTGATATGCAAATGATTAGCTTTTCACAGCATACACACAAGGTTGGCGCCGGTGGCGACACCTACAGCGTGCTGACATGAGGAAAGTTTCCAACCGATTCCGCATACACAAACAGCAGTTGACCAACGTTGCCTGGTGAAACGCTGTTGTGATGCCTCGTGTACGGACGAGAAAAGCGTACGATCACGTTTCCGACATTGATAAAGGTCGGATTGTAGCCTATCGCGATTGCGGTTTATCATATTGCGACATTGCTGGTCGCGTTGGTCAAGATACAATGACTGTTAGCAGAATATGCAATCGGTGGATTCAGGAGGGTAATACGGAACGCCGTTCTGGATCCCAACGGCCTATCACTAGCAGTCGGGGTGACAGGCACCTTATCCGCATGGCTGTAACGGATCGTGCAGCCTCGTGTCGATCCCTGAGTCAACAGATGGGGACGTTTGCAAGACAACAACCATCTGCACGAACAGTTCGACCATGGACTATCAGCTCGGAGACCATGGCTTCGGTCACCCTTGACGCTGCATCACAGACAGGAGTGCCTGCTATGGTGTACTCAACGACGATCCTGGGTGCACGTATGGCAATACGTCATTCTTTCGGGTGAATCCAGGTTCTGTTTACAGCATCATAATGGTCGCATCCGTGTTTGGTGACATCGCGGTGAACGCACGTTGGAAGCGTGTACTCGTCATCGCCGTACTGGCGTACCACCCGCCGTGATGGTATGGGGTGCCATTGGTTACACGTCTCGGTCACCTCTTGTTCGCATTTATGGCACTTTGAACAGTGGACGTTACATTTCACATGTGTTACGAGCCGTGCCTCTACCCTTCATTCGATCCCTCCGAAACACTACATTTCAGCGCGATAATGCACTATCGCATGTAGCAGGTCCTGTACGGGCCTTTCTAGATACAGAAAATGTTTGACTGCTACCTGGCCAGCACATTCTCCAGATTTCTCACCAACTGAAAACGGTTGGTCAATGGTGGCCGAGCAACTGGCTCGTCACAATACGCCAGTCACTACCTTGATGAACTGTGGTATCGTGTTGAAGGTTTACAACAGCATATGTTGGTAGCAAGTTCATTGCTTGAAAAAAAATGTAAACAATAGTGGGTAAAGTCATGGCTAGCCAGTGGAGAACCTCGAAGTATTCACCAGAGCTAAACTGCAGGGACATAGAGAACATCGATAATTATTTGAGAATAGGCGAACAAACGTTTCAAGTTGCCCTCATGAACGTAGCCCCTTTATTTTTGCATACACGTTACTCGTTTAAGAAATTCCATTTCTTAATTTCATTCAACATAGCCAATCTTTTTGGACTGCCAGAAACTGTGTCATTCTTGATTTAAATCATGAAACACAGTATTAATTACGTTTTTTTATGCTTTATACGACACTCTTCGATAATTTTTTCTCATTGTCAAAAGAAAATATTCACATTGGTATGTGGTGTTTGTACGCAGATTTTTCTGTCTCTCTTGCCCTGCAGATCTGTTTTATCCTTTCCTGCAATTGGACAGATTTCTTCCGTCTGATATTGCGAAGTATCTCATAAAATACGTATGTTAATATTTGCACTTGGTCGTGAGGATACGTTCTATCAAAGCATCGTACGAAAAAGGTAATTGGAACAGTGTTTCATTGTTTATATCATGAATAATTTTCCTGGCAAAGATTGTCTCATAGCTGAGGTAAGATGTTTAGCAACAGACGAAAGTTATTACGTCAGCTAGTACAGTACTAGAATCCCACAGTGCACCATTTTACATATTATTCCAGAAACAAGTGAAGCAATATATAAGTCACCCAACGAGGCATTTACGAAGGTTAAATTAGGTTATTTCGAGTACAAATAAATACATTTACTTCACTTATGTACACTTTGAACTCACATTATTTACCACTACTTCGTCTCCTCTCACATCCTTTCTTTTATACGTAAACTTCACGTCTCCCACGGTGCACCATCTTCGAAAGCAGCTGATTGTAGCAGCTATTTCTTTATAAGGTTCCAATCCCTCTTAACGGTTTTTGTAGTCAGTATGCTTTGTGTTATATAGAAATTTGTGGGCTTGATGCTTTTCAACGATAGCTGAGGAGGCAGCCACATAAAATAAACTTCATCATTTTATAGGTTAAGGGGATAGGACGTCAAAAGGGCCGACTTGCAGTAGGAGAGGCACCACAAGCCATTTTAATTACCGCTGTTTATACTTTTACAAATAAATTCATAAAACTTTGTCAGCACGAACAGGGAGGTTTCAGGATCACACTCATAGCAGTGAAAGTTCAAAGACATACCAAATTATTTTTTTACATGAAATTTTTTTTCATTTTTTTACTTATTATTGGCTTCATTTGTTGCTATAGGTACCCTTTTTTCATAAGTAAGAGAGAGTCTTCGATGAATTCCGCACAGCATAGGAACCACACTTACAGGTGCATGAAACTAGAATTTGTTGAATTTAGGAAAAAATTAATGAGCTGTTACATTTTAATCTTCATATACAGAAAAAAATAAAATTTTATACTTAATTACCTAAATTTTTGCCACAGTTTTTAATAGATTTGGAAAAGTCAAGAGTTTCATAAATCTGTGTATGGTGTTTTTATTTTTAAGTATTGCGTTAACTAGTCACTGTTTCCAGACTTCAGGGAAAACACTTGGGTTTTAGGAGTGGTTGAAAATACCTGTTAATGTGGGCAGTAATGTATGAATAGTAAATTCTTCATTTGGGCTACGATGCCTTTGTGTCCAGTAGATGACGATCTGATTCACATGATGGTTTTCTACCGGAATTACATGTAATATGCTTCAGATAGAATACTTTTGCTAATTTTCAGTCTCTCTCTCTCTCTCTCTCTCTCTATATATATATATATATATATATATATATATATATATATATATATATATATTCAGTCTCTCTCTCTCTCTCTCTATATATATATATATATATATATATATATATATATATATATATATATATATTCTTAAGGCCCTACAGGAATCACGACCTTGGGAGAATTTCCACTTTTATTTTAGGCCCATCTTTAGCACGAGTTCATTCTTCGATGTGTAAGGCACCAGTAGGGATGAGTTCTTGTTGTTCATATGACCTGCGTCTTATCTTAGGAACTAAAATTTTCAGTCAAATGAAATAGTTTAGTGCATTGACGGTCTCTGTTGGTGAAAACAGGAAGACTTACACCAAGACAATTCTTTGGGAACCTGAAACTGGTGACAGAGTTTTAAAGGCAGAATAAATCCAAATCTTTCCTATTGTATCATCATTGTCTTTAATATGCTATGCATATGGTTCACGTATTATTTATAATTGTGTACTATTTCTTAGAATACTGAACTATCTCTAATAGCCCCTTTTCTTCGCCAGTAGCTTGTAAATGGGGAAGTCACAGAATTCTGAAATTTTGTAGTTATGCCCTGTGGCTGTCTAAAGTAGAATATTCTGATAGGCGTATGAATTCTGTAGTACAAAAAGTATAAGAACTGATACTGTTGGCAGTAACGACTGTTTCGTTTACATTCTTAATATGAAAAAATTATGCATGTGCATGTGCCAAACCTCTCAAAGACATCTACACACAGACTGCCAACTACGGCTAAAACAAAATTACTGCCATTCTACTTGTGACCACCTTGCTTTTAACATCGATATTCGAGGCTCATCAGCAAGGTATCAGGGAAGATTAGACTTCTTGCCATCAGCACATGTACATTCCACTAATTGCAGTAATTGTTACGGCTATCTCAAGGTGAAACATATTTCGAGGTGTGCACATACAACATAGAAACACTAAAAACAGAACACTTTACTATGCCTTACAAGGTATATGAAAACCTTTGCCAATCATCTTTGGAACGAAAGAATACAGGTAACCTTCTCTATGAGATTAATGGGAAACCTATACCAATGTTCATACAAAAAAGTAGTAATCTCCCCAAAGTGAACCACAAAGACTAAAAAAACTAAGGACTGGTAACAATGGCGGCCAGCAGAGATGGCCTTATAACCGGTCCTGGAAGTAGTGAGACAAGTTTCATGTCACCGCACTCAACATGGTTTCCAAATTTATTTAAGATGGCAGATCGAAAATGGTGGCCACAGATGTAGCAACGTAGCACTGACGTCATTGTGGGGAGTTCAATATTTGGTGGGAAATAGGTCAATTGAGCTACCTCCACTTACATGACTCCAGCCCCTTCTCTTCACCCTACCCTTCTACCCCAACCCCACTCCCCTCTCCTGCCTTCATTCATATTGAAAATGGTAGGAAAAGGACTTAGGCTGTGCCAGGCTGCAGTAAAGGACTGATGAAAGTCTTTATTTTGTATGCAGTGTGGTACACTGTATATTTAAACAATTTGAGTTCTCATTTATCGACCACTAGATAGTAGTCCCTTCCAGTGCATTCACCTTGAGGTCCATCGAACGGGATGGTGCAGTGATTAGTACACTGGACCCTCATCCGGGTGGATAGTGGTTCAATCCTGTGGCTGGTTATCCTGATTTAGGTATTCCATGATTTCCCTAAGTCGCTTAAGGCAAATGCCGGGATGGTTCCTTTGAAAGGGCACGGCCGACTTCCTTCCCCATCCTACCTTAATCCGATGGGACCGATGACCTCGCTGTTTGGTCTCTTCTCCCAAATCAACCAACTGTCCTTGAGGTCCTGACTCCAGCTGACCTAGTTCGCAACACCACAACCAGAGAGAACTTTAGGACCTCCCCCTCCCCCTCCCTCCCCCACGTAATCCAAAATGGTGTCCTGGCGAAAAATTGTGGGGGAAATTCCCTTAGTTTGTGTCTAGCGCCTAGACTGGGAGGACCGATGTAATTGTTCACTGTGTACTATGTGCTCAATGGAGGAGTTGTCTATGCTGGAGAAGGAGGATCTTCACTGGTGTAACTGCTGCAATCATGCAGCTGAGGACTTGTTCAAAACCACTTGCATGGCCCTTCGAAAGGAATGACATTTGGTGAATGTTTGAAGACGACAAATATGCTACGTCAAATAATGAAAATTCAGCAGGACGGGGTTAGGTTACACTTTGCAATTCTGGCAAATAAATGTATATGCTGTAACTGTAGATCACTGGATAAAAATCCAGTCAGTTTCCTAAAGTGCAAGAGGCAAGAAATCCACCCACTGTGACTCAAGTGCTCATGACAGGGTAGCCATGCGCCAAGCACATCCTGTCGCACTGGAGATACCTGGAGCCTTCCTCCTTCCCATCCTTGGGGCAAGGATACCCTTTGTCACTGAACATGAACTGCTTCAGCAGTTATTAAATCTGGTGTTTCAGAAATGTGCAGAATATAGTTATATACCTATCTCGCAGACGCCACAGGAACAAAATGTACCACTGCACACATAGAGACAGAAAACATTGTAAACGACACAAGAATAATTTAATCATTTCCCACGTAATTCTGAGCAACACCACCGTCACACTTGAACATGGACTCTAAAATAAGATCGTGGCATATTTGTGAAACCTCGCTGAGACACTCTGCGAGCTTTTGTGGGAAATACCACTTCCTTCTCTTGTCTTTGAGCACAGGTTTCGGCAGAAGCTACTAAATAAAATTCAATATGTCTCTAAATACACTTTCGAAAAGATCCCTTCACAGTGGTTTGCTTGAAGATGTGTCCTAAGTAAATCGTTAAACAATCTGCCTGCACTTTAGGAAATATTAATTAAAATTATAGATCGACACTGCTCTGGAATATTTGCACACATTAAGAAATCAGGTAAAGTGTTTAACGCTTCAATATGTAAAGTAATTATATAGATTCTTTTTAATAAATAGACACCTGTAGAACTACTAGAGATTTATATGTGAAGCATTTGCTGAACAAAAGAAACTTTACGCTTTTTGTTTATTAGTTTAAGAATAAGTTACCCTTCGCTGGTATCATGTCCTAGTGTTAAGACGTGTTGTGCCATTTCTTACACATAAAATTGGGTTAAATAATGAAAGTGATTTTGAAGCAGAGCGATTTCGTCTTTTGTGATACCATGGGTCCGAGCTCCTGAAATTCTGGAAAATTATTACTATTATTTTAATTTCATGCCGAGAATTTAGATGGAGGCCACGATCTTCGCGGTGACGCTGCTCAACAATAGAGGTACGTGAATGTGTTCTTTTCCCTTTCGTGACCGCTACCGTCAATTTCAATATATTAGTCGCGACATTCACAACCCGCAGTTTTTTTTCATTTAATTTCGAAGTCCACGAATTTACGTTCTAAGATGAATAAATGCATTTAACAGTAATTGCTTTTATCCATACCACAATTGAGTGTGTACAAGCGTAACTACATTTAAGACTCATTTCCTGCACAGTGTTAACACTTTATTTTTATTTATTTATTTATTTACTTTGGCTACCCATTCGCGAATATTCGTGCCCTCTTATTTGATGTAGTCGGTTGGCCGTATGCTTTAATAACATGATTTGTAATATTCAGTGGCTTAGTTTCCACAATTGATTTTTGCCTGTGTCGCAAAAGCGCTTCATGCGAAATATTTATCACGCGACATCCACAATAACTTTTATTTCAAAATTTCGACGACCGACTGAATAAAGATTTTTCTAACAATAACAGTAGCAAGCCATAATAATATAAGGGGACGCGTTACAAATACATTCGAAAGTGTCGCTTTATTAAATTTGTTTCAAATACACTTGCACACAAAACACAGCACTCTTTTCCCAGGTGCATGTGGAACGGAAATACATTATGTAGCCTAAAAGAAAAGAATGTAAATAAATACGAAAGTTCATAATCCGGGAATATTGTTCATAAATTAAAACGAAAATAAATGAGCGAAAATAAATAGCGCCAACATTCAGAAGACTATCTGTCCTACTTCACGTAAAAAATATTGTTAAATACACTGTCGATGTAGTTTTGGACATGTGGCATGGCACAGCCGTAACCCAGGACCCGGCCGAAGGTCACCATAGAGAGAAGCGGCGACCAGAAACTGTGGCACTCTGGCACGAAAAACAGATCGGTGAAGGAAGTTGGTATTTCCAGAACACCACAAGCAAAAGCAAGAGACATCCGTGGACGGCAGACCAGCACCAACTTGTACTGCATGCTCGGACCATCACTCATCTGCAGGTGGAGTAGAATGCTGCACACCTATTGGACGATGAAGATACTGCTCAGGATTTTCCATCAGCCGCCGTCTTTCCTCACTGGTTCTTGCCAAATCGGTTTGTGCGTATGTACCCTTCCCATCAACTCCTGGTCTCATTCTACCAGCATCAGCTAGCCAGGGTTGTTGTTCTTTTAGTAGTTTGTTAGTCCGTTTGTTGTTTAGCAGCATCAAGCATCGTCAACGCTGGTAGCAAACGGCATGGAGTTGTAGACTAAGAATATGAACTTCCATGCAAGTAAAAGATTTGTTTTGGTAAATATATGTGTAAGGTGTTGAAATCAGGGAATAACATTTAGTGTGTTAAATAGTTGTCATGGGTAATTCTGTTTCTTTTCCTTGTTTTATAGGGCAACTCAAGGACATAATCCAGGATTGCGAGGGCAGACGGGAGGAGAAGAAGACTGGACCACAGTGAATCCTCCCTGCAGAGGTACTGGCCCATGTGAAAAGCCCACAACTAGAGCTGCCACGTGAGTATTAAAATATTCGTAGTAGTAGTAGTATTACTAGTAGTGAAATTTGTTTTAGTATTGTTGGATTACTTGTTATTTCATACTCACTCTTGTTGTGAAAATGCTGCCATAGCTGGAGGCCAGGCTGGAGGCTGAAAAGATATACCAGCCACATGCTGTAGAATAGCCCCTAGCAGCGAATTCACACCGCCAAGAATTGTGGAAGTATGGAAAACAAAAATGAAATATCTATGTAGTAGTAATATATATATATATATATATATATATATATATATATATATATATATATATATGTGTGTGTGTGTGTGTGTGTGTGTGTGTGTGTGTGTGTGTGTGTATGCGTGTATGTAGACAGGATGGATCGGAGGCACCCTATCGATCCTGAATGGCTCAGGGAAATGGCCCTAGATGAAGAGCTCCAAATGCAGCGTTATCTGGCACTTTTAGAGGATACGTTTCCTGAAGGGATGGTAGAGACACCTGCAAATGTCAGTGAAATGCTCACGCCATTGACCTAGAGCGTGGAAGGTAATTACTCACTCTGCTTACAAATAATCAGTGTTCTTTCTTTTCTTGCAGCAGCAGCAGCAGAAATCGAGGTCTAGAACGTTGTACTTAATTGTGTTCGTTATTATTTCTCTCTTTCACAGCGGTCGCATGCGGGGTAATTTCCACAATACGCCATGGCTTTGGCGTCTGTGGCGGCCAAGTCTGTAACATGGAGGTGGGATCATATGCGGCACGTATCGCCAGCAAGGGCGCCGCTAGTTGCCACAAGAGAGGCCACAGCCGCCACCGACGCAGCCCCATGTATGCGGAATGAGCAAGGAGCTACCACCCCTCAGGATAGCGGGTCACGCCTACAGCTGCAGCAGCCGTAGCTCCGGGAACCGGTGCCCCAGCCGTGTTGTTCCCATTGGCCTGACCCGGTAGTGCCGCATCGCCTCATCTTCCTTCTCGGCCTCGTCAGAATCATCGCCGGCAGCGAAAGTGTGTGTGCCTCGGCACATACTCCTGTGCGACTCGCTGATTCCGTCATCAACAGGATGGACCTCATCGCCCTCCAATAGAAGCATTGTTAGTAACAGACATGATGCTGTGCCTAGCGGCAGTTGCCTCTCCCATCCTTTTAGTGAAGGACATCTGGTAGAATATTTGGTGATTGTTAACGCATCTGAAGACAGAATCTCGTTCACAAGAATCAAGGATGCAACAGGAGGGTACTGCGACACTGTCGGGTTTCTAAGAGCATGCCTTCTTGTTGCCGAAACGGACCTCCTCCAATTGGTCAATGGTCTGCATTATTCCTCCATTAAATGCGGTGCAGCGCTCTACTTTGAGCTACTGCGCCCCCCCCCCCCCTTTCCAGTATCCCCCCACAGAATGTGGCACTGAAGAGACAAGTCTTCATAATTTTTGGGGTGGGGGGGGGGGGGTGGGGGGCGGACTGGCGTGATAACGCGGAGCACATCAATATCTGAGTGGCTTCGTCAATACACCTTGAGTGCTATAATGGACCACTTCTCCGAAATGGAACTGAGAAGGTCAGCTAAAGCACTCAGTCGAGTACTACACCTGGACATACATACACGTGTCTATTATCCGGTAAATGGAGGGTCGAGCTATATCAAGCTCTCTGAGGATATAGCTAATAAAAGGGCATGCATTAATGTCCAAAATTGAACGGATCAGACTTGTTCCGAATGGCCAGTCCTGACTTGCAAGAGAAACTGCTATTACAGAGATCATACTGGGTGTACCGGTACATACCATGTAGGTGATAATATTGGTGGGTCTTATAACTTCGATGGAATCGAGCTACCGGTTAGGATTCGAGTCATACCTCGATTTGAGACTCAGGGTACCAGAGTATCAGTTCATGTTTATGGCCTGGAAAAACGCAAATCATATGAGCAGAACAAACATACTGTCTTCGGCCCCCTCCATTTCTCAACATTTGCCGGTTAATGTAACATGCATGAAACATGATGCTCTTCTCTGTAGGTGACAATTACCATTATGTTTGGATCAAAGACATAAACTGCTTCCTCCAAACTGCCAACCAATCATCGTGTAAACCTTATTTGTTGAAAGTACATCAATTATTTTTCCTCAGACAAGTTATTCGCAATGCATCTAGTAGACTGCACTTTCAAGGACCCCATACACATTATTATGCCTACTGAGGGAGATAAATTCCTGAAGTATAAAAATGCTCACCGTAAGGACCCATACTGGTTTGTAGTGGTCGCCGACTCTGAATGCCTCCTAGCTCCTGTGACCCACTGTGAAGGAGACCCAGCGACTTCACATACCACCTTTACAGAAAAACACGTACCATATGGGGCAGCGTACCAAATTATATCGTCCTATGATTCGAGTCATAACAGCTACTAATATTATGTCGCGGATAACCCTGTTCTTTGCCTACTCAGTGAGTTTGAAAAACATTCATAGGAAGTTAACAAGTTGTACAGAGATAATTTTCCGTGACCAAAACGAAGGAGAGTGAAAATTTGCACAACAACGTGGTTGACTGTCATACTTGTAGGCTGCCGTTAGACAGAAAATCGGAAAATCCTCATACGTAAGACTGACATTTTACGGGAATGTTCCGTGGTACAGTTCGCAGTGCGTGCAAAATATTTGATGTAAAATCTACCAAGACACATATCAGTTTTCTTCCATAATTTAAGCGGGTATGACGCCACTTTCTTGCTGAGAACATGGCTGATTTTGGCATGGGGAAATATCAGGACATGAAATACATGTCATTCTGTAAATGAATAATGCAGAGAATTACGCTCCACTTCTACGACACGCTTCGTTTTATGCATCGCCATTCCGGAAACTCGTTGAAACTCTACCTCGGGAGGAAACGCATATCACTTGCCAAAAAAAGTCATGCTTTCTGGAGTTATACTTTCACATATTTCTTACCTCATCATAGGTTTCCAAGAAAAATCCTACTTTATCCTGTTGTCATTGTTCCCTACTTACATCTGCTCGCCGGCCGGGGTGGCCGAGCGGTTCTAGGCGCTACAGTCTGGAAGCGCGCGACCGCTACGGTCTAAGGTTCGAAACCTGCCTCGGGCATGGATGTGTGTGATGTCCTTAGGTTAGTTAGGTACGTAGTTCTAAGTTCTAGAGGACTGATGACCTCAGAAGTTAAGTCCCATAGTGCTCGGCGCCATTTTAACCATTTGACATCTGTTCATTTCCTCTTTCTAACTAATTTTTCCTCATTATACAATATTCTTTGGCCAAACTTTTTCATATAGCTTCTCAATGCATTTTTCGCAACTCATCATAACTCATTTTATACTATAACATACCCTATCTTAAACTAACTTAAATCTACTGAACTCAGATACATAAACTAGAGAAAGAGGCAATGTAGCAGAACAAAACATTTGACACAAAAAGTAATGAACAAAAAATACAAATTGGCGAAACAAGCAGCAGTATATCTGAATTAGCAAAGCAAATGCAATGTTACAACATTTTAACAAATGTAAGGCAATATGCAGCAACCAAGACAAATAAATCAGTAGTAAAACTGACTTATCAGAGTAATACAAAGTTAAATTCAGTAGGACAATCCCTGACAAATACCAGCAGCAAATGCAGTAACCTATGCCTAAACATGAGAAAGCACAAGCGAAAAGATGTTACAGTAAATATACCAATGAAGATAAGGGAATGTATATTCACATCTTAATGTCTATCTCACATCTTAACACTAGAGTGGTGCACAACAGCAACTCACTCTACAAAACAAATTACCAAGTCCTTGAGAAGAAAATTATGAATGCAATTCCTGTTACTAGCCCCTTCTTCTGCTTATGCTTCTTTCCTTTCCTAGTGCTCCTTTTTTAAGAATGTGGATCATAAAATTATTACTTAATAGATCTGTAAACAGAAAGTGTTAACATTAGCATATGTTTAAATTTTTATTTTATGAAACCAACACCACAGCTCATCTAGAAATCACATATCAAATGAAATAAGCAAATACGTACAAAGTAAGGCATTCAACTATCATTCAATAGCCATGTTGCATTTCATAAGTCAGTAAAATTTCTTTCAACTCTCGTAGAAAAACACTTGTCATAATTAGGTGAATAGACGTAAAAATATTTGTCATCGCTTCATAAGCGTTTCAGTAAGTAGTGTAAAGTACAAGCTCCAAAGCGTAATAACATGTTTCCAAGTAATAGTGTGTCGTGTTCGTAGTGTGTTCTACAAATAAATATCAATAGTGAGGTCAACGGACTCTCTTTTCGAAAGCTGTGGTAGTGCTTCTGGAATTGCGGCAAGCTTCAAAGTTGCTGAAGCACAATGAGGAAAGTTTAAAGTCCGTACAACAATAAGTATATTTCAAAGCGGCTAGCGTGCAGCTCCGCACAGTGTTACATCAAGGTGGCATGTAATCTATACCAAATATTACCAACAGTTTTCGCCACAGTGACAGTTTCATACAAATAAAAAACTTCACAGGTTGTAAATTTAAATCGGAAGTGCACAGAAACGAAATCGCATGAATAATAGTGTCCAAAAATTGCCATCGGCAATATGGTACTCACATTCACATATATACTCAACTTTCTTAACTCTTAAAGCGCAATTCCTTGTTTCTAAAATTTTTTCACAGACCAGATTCCCTAAGCACTACTCATTATCCATTGCCTCATTACACATATACGTGTTCGTCGATACTTCCCCAGTGCATCATCATAATAAACACATAGCATTATCATATTCCTCATATCGAATCATCTTACTGATCATAAACATACTTCATAATACACATAGTTGTCGTAATAACATCATTATAACAGATCAATCGAATCTCAAAATCATCGTAGCTTCCCTCAATAATCTCAAACCCTTTAATAAAAATTTCTATGCTCGTTTCAGTGGTGTCATCTACCTCAAGCGTACTTCAAAAATCATGATCCCATACAACATACATCATTCAAAGCTCTCATAGTATCACAATGGTGGGAAAAAAAATGAACAGTTCACAAAGTCCCGGTACATGCCAAGTATAATTGACTAAATTTGAAGTAGTCGAACTGTGTAATTAGGTAGGCATGTGTCACTGACATAGTAAAAAAATATTTACCTCTCTCAGTTAAATGATCAGATTGCTGTGTAGTTCTGTGTTAGAGAAATATGGTACCAACGTGTAAAATAGTATAAGCAAACACCATTTTAGCTACGGCATCTTGCGCTTGCCACACACGTAATACACAAAGTAGGTGTAGCCCCATGAGGGTTAATGTAAGTATACCCTCAGATGTCATAAACTGCAGAATGAAATGTATTACCGAAAAGTTTCTCTCTATAGTAGTAGTTCTAAAATATTTCTTAAAAATGTTCCAAGTAAACAAGGTAATCACTCAAATGCGTGTCCTGTAGCGCTAAACTGTGCTTCATTCCGTAAGACAATTTCTGTCATAGTTTAATGGTAAAAATGTGCCAAGTGTCGTAGTTATCTTCGTCCATAAGCAAAGTCTCCAAAAATCAACGTGCTTACCTTTGTCATATACGAAAGTGAAACGCCTTGCATATAGATGTCGTAGTTATTAGATACATTATTGTGACCTTGAAGGTACTATTATGTAACGTATTGTTGTGTTATGAAAAATATCTATCTCACTGTAGCTATGCCACAAAAGCGATTACCGACACATGTTTCACTTTCCAGAATAACACAGAAGAACTGCGCAGACATAAAACCGATACAGCGTAAAAGCAATAATGAAAAATCTGTCACCCATTAGTAGCGTCGTGGTATAATCGTGTAGCCGTCAAATAAATCAAATACTGTATCATCTGCAACCTCTCAGGGAGTATTTTAATTAAGAAATGTCTTTTCAAATAAACCAAAATGTTGCAGTAAAATCTCATTACCAGTATACCGGGTGGTCCATTGATCGTGACCGGGCCAAATATCTCACGAAATAAGCGTCACCCGAAAAAACTACAAAGAACGAAACTTGGTAGCTTGAAGTGGGAAGCCAGATGGCGCTATGGTTGGCCCGCTAGATGGGGCTGCGATAGGTCAAATAGATATCAACTGCGTTTCTTTTAAATAGGAACTCCCATTTTTTATTACATATTCGTGGAGTACGTAAAGAAATATGAATGTTTCAGTTGGACCAATTTCTTCGCTACCCTACAGGTTATCGTATTTTCGCGGAAGTGTACTTCCCCCCTGCTGCTGTTCGGTAAGGTATGTAGTTCGACAGCCTCCTTGACAGTGGTTCAGGTAGTTTGTTTTTTTGGCCTACCTTGGCCGTAGTGGTTCCTTCTGCTTTTCGATATCCTAAACACCGGATTCTGAAGGTTCAGTGCCGTCCACCAGTTCAGCCTAACCTGGGTTATTCAATAGTTGTGTTGGTTGCAAGACGTTAGGTAGATTTTTCAAGAGTGTTGGTTCAAAAATGGTTCAAATGCCTCTTAGCACTATGGGACTCAACTTGTAAGGTCATCAGTCCCCTAGAACTTAGAACTACTAAAACCTAACTAACCTAAGGAGATCACACAAATCCATGCCCGAGGCAGGATTCGAACCTGCGACTGTAGCCGTCCCGCAGATCCAGACTGTAGCACCTAGAACCACTCGGCCACCCCAACCAGACAAGAGTGTTGGTCTGCGTTTAAGCTGTCACTAGTTTGAGTTGCTAACTCGTTAACTGAATACAACTCTATGCTGCCTGTCTCGCCGGTAACGAAGTTGAGCTACTTTTCCCAGGCAGATCCATGGTTGGATAATTGTCAACAACGGCTTCAGCCGTTAATGCAATTTTTCTTAAGAATATTAATTAGGTATTCCCTCTTAATATGATAGTCGGTTTTTTTAATAGTAGTTTTGTAAAAATTTGTTATCTATGCTTTCAGCCGTCAAATTGTTTTCTAGTAATTATTATTGGGGTCTTCAGCCGACAAATAATTGAATATCTTGTCAGTAAGGCCTCCAGACGTGAAAGCAATTTGTCTAAAGTATTTTTAATTAGATATTGTCTTAACAGTCATATTAAATAACTATTCCTGATTGTCAACCTCATATGCAATTGGTTCCAAATAGAGTATACATGATTAAAAAAAACTGAGTAACCAATGGTAACTGAGTAAGGCCCCGCCCACACCAAATCCTGCCTTTCCTAAGTACCATGTTTCAGTGTTAGCAGAACGTGGTTACGAATGTGTTATTGCCATTACAGATACCGAAATTTCAGATTTGTTATCTATGCTTTCAGCCGTCAAATTGTTTTCTAGTAATTATTATTGGGGTCTTCAGCCGACAAATAATTGAATATCTTGTCAGTAAGGCCTCCAGACGTGAAAGCAATTTGTCTAAAGTATTTTTAATTAGATATTGTCTTAAAAGTCATATTAGATAACTTTTCTTGATTGTCAACCTCATATGCAATTGGTTCCAAATAGAGTATACATGATTAAAAAAAACTGAGCAACCAATGGTAACTGAGTAAGGCCCCGCCCACACCAAATCCTGCCTTTCCTAAGTACCATGTTTCAGTGTTAGCAGAACGTGGTTACGAATGTGTTATTGCCATTACAGATACCGAAATTTCAAATTGTAACTCTGTCAGTGTTACACGATTTTTGTCTTTGCTCTCTGGTTGTTTTAAGGGACTGAGCCTTAGTAAAATTTCCTATTTTGAAGAGCGGGCCGCAGCGCGCAGTGTAAAGCATTCGCCTTCCGTTTCTGGCGGTAGTGCCGCTGTGGCAATCGCAGCTTTTGTGTCTCAATCTGGTGGGAAAAGTTGACTGTTCACGTGCATTTAAGGGGCGCTATGGGCTTGGCAGTAAGTCAGTCTGTCAGTCTTTGCGAGTCTGACCAGTTGGTCAGCAGGGTCAGTGAGGGGCAGTCGGTGTCTCTCTGTTGTCCGGAGTCCTAATACGCATTTGACCGCCAGTCTACTCGAGATGCTTGGGCAACGGTCATTGGCTGTTGCATCGGTCGGTTGGTTGGTCGCGCACTGAGATACAAGATGACTGGTCCGCCTCGAGCGTCAGCTCATGTGAGGTCCCCATGTGAGTAAGGTGGTCCGCGCCATATAGAAACAGGTAGTGGCTTCGCGGTCGACACGAGAGCAACAGCAGTCAAACCACGACATCGGGCTGGCCGGGGCGAGATGCGACACCGTGAGATGGAAGATCGGCGCGCCCTCCTGCGTCCGTTGAAGCAGCGGACGGTTCGGGAGAGCGATCTGGTGGTGCTGCTCCAGGTCTTCTCCAGAAATCGCAGTTATTTGGAAGCTAAGTGATTGGTGATATATTGTTTCATTTACTTGGTAAATTTTACTTGTTTTCTTGGTGAGGACAGCAGCCGCTTTGTTTTGGGGTCATCCCACCATTCTTCTACGATTGCCCACCCGCAGGAGGGTGGTTATTTATGAATTGGGTGGCCCGTTTTCCCTTGTGGGGTTGAGGCGGGTTAGAGCAATCTGCGATTCGGATTGTTCACTAATCCCACTGTCAATCAGCCATACATTTATAGCTGTCTTTGTTATGTTTGTCGGATACGGTTTTATGGAATTATTGCTTAAGGTGTAAAGGCTGAATTCCTGAAATATGTTTTTATCTTGCCTATCATCTTGCAAGGTGGTATATGTGTAATTTAGAGCATGTTGGTACATTTTATGTAAAATTGCATATCATGTATTTCATTTAAATGGTCATTTTAGTACATAAACTTGCCAGCCTTCCACCGTAAGAGTTCTTTCAAAAACTAGTTGCAATTTTGGTGGCAAAGAATTTGTAATGTTATTGTCTTGTACCATTTCCATACCCTCTTATGGGGTGCATAGTTTATGTGTTCGTGTGAGTTAATAAAATTTTTAGTTTAATGTAATCTGGTGTGTTGCAGATTTGCACCAGTGTCCGTGTTAAAAGGGCGCGGCAAAGTTCTCAGTCCGAAAGCTCATACTATAAAGAAAAATTGTTATATCTACATCGGAACAAATTGTAATTTGATATTTACAGCGTGCTTTGTGATTATAATTTTAAATCTGGTTCAAAACAAAAAAGGGGCTTTTAGGAATAAATTTTGCATTTATTTAAAAAAATTAATTTGTTTCATCAGTTACCCTCTGGCAACTACTTCCATGCTCACGTAGTGTGATTAGATGTGTTTGTTAATGTTCTTGATGAATCGCTAGTAAATGAAATAAATTCTTAAGAAAAGGTTTTGAAAGCAAAGTCATGGTTCTGTGACCAATTCTAAGGGCGGTCATGCAGTGCCATGGGATCGGCCTGTGGAGGAAGGACCACCTCATTTTTGACCAGGCGATAAGACGCCGGCCTATTTACGGTAGTGTCTCGGACGTAGATGTCCATTTGCATGCTACCGTTCTTCCACCGTTTGATGTCACGTTGGATGTTGTGGGTGAGACAGAAGCAGACACTGAGTTTTTGTTTAAGGCTTTTAGGGGTCTTGAGGACACCATCGGCTTTTTGGAGGGCAGTCAACCTAGTGGCAGTCAGTTAGACATGGTGCGGGCACATTTGATACATTTAACAAACCGAATATTTGACTTAAGGACATTAATTTTAGAGGGTTGTGATAAGGAATCGATCGGTGAATTGAGGTCCTTGGTTAAGGAATTGCTGTTTAAGGTCAGACGTTTAGATCTTGATGGGAAGAGGACGGGGGAGCTGGATCTGATATCTTCCGGGTGGTGCACTAGCAAGCCTAGGAGAACCCCTGATTTCCTCCGACAGGTTAGGCAGGACGCTCGCTAAATTGCGGAGTCCTCTGGTCCATCTGTTTCGGGACGTCACAGAATTCCCTATAGACCGACTCGAGCGAACTGAATGGGAGTTATGGTTGCTGGTTCGCTTTGAGCAACACGCTGATGCTTTTGGTATTTTGCATCAGGTAATTTTGTCTCTATTATATCCGTTAACTAGAGGAGGATTGAGGACTCTGGTATCCAGGGCCATGGCAGAAGGGTTGTCCTTGCAGCAGTTGAGGGAACTTGTAATTACCGAGAGAGATTGACCACAGGAGTTCGTAAACAGTTCGAGTGTCGCTATGATTGGCAGATGCAGCAAGAGAGGGAGGACTTACATCAATATGTGGAAAGAGTTAAGGCGGCCTGTTCGGCCTTGTTAGTCGACTTGCCAGAACGCTGGTTAGTTCCAGTTGTCCTGAGGGCAATGCGTACAACGGGTATGTCACGTTTTGTTTTTCGTGGTTGTCCCTCCACCTGGGAAGAACTTCGTGCCGCTGTTGTAGCGATATCCGCATTTCCTCTCTCGGACAATAAACATCGTCAAGTTAAGGTTCTGCCCATGGGCGTCACCTATCGGAACTCTGGATTACCAAAGCCAGCGGAGTCTGCTAAAGAGTAATCGCGGCGGTGTTTTAGGTGCGGTAAAACTGGCTATATAGTTGGTACTTGCGTTCAGCCGCGGACAACTAGAGTTAATAAATCACACCCGGCTGGGCAGCGATCCCGGGTTAGAGCCTATAAACCCTGATGTTCCCGTTTCATAGCTCCATCGTCACCGCCAATACCCTATATTTGTTCTCGAGTAGGTGGCGAACCTATTTGTGTCCTTTTAGATTCTGGTAGCTCCTTTTCGTTGTACAGCTTGGAATGGTTTCTTGAATTTTATCATCTTACGAGACTTAGGCCGGCTCCTTCTTTGGTGCAGAGATGTCGGGTTGCCAATGGACAGGTGTTGCGCCTTCATTGTTGGGTCCGAGGGAGTATCTCTGTTGGGGTATCTCATGGCCCTTGCCTTTAGCCTTGATTAAGAAGCTGCCGGTCGATTTGATTTTGGGATGTGATTTTATCAGTAAAACTGGTCTTCGATTGATCAGGGTGCACCTTCTTCTTTAAGTTCGCTTCTTCTCAGAAGTTTGGATTCTGTGAATGTGCTAAGCGTAAGGTGCGTCAAAATGCCGGCTTGCTGGCTGTTGATACTAAGGATAATGAGTTTCATCCATCCCATCTTTCTTCACAGCAGGCTTCTGAACTAGGTATTTGTTACAAAGGTTCCCCGAGCTTCTCTGTGGTAGACTGGGGGCTACTAATTTGCTTGACTACCATATTCGTCTATCTGACCATATTCCAATAAGGCAGTCCGGATATAGTCTCTTAACGACTAAGATGAAGAAACTAAGAGGAAAGATCTCTAAGATGCTGAGTAAGGAGTTAATAGGCCTTCTACACGTGCTTATGCTTCCCCTGTATTCCTTGCTCCTAAGGATCAGGGATGGGATTTTCGGCCTGTTGTTGACTACCGACGCCTGAACACCAAGGCTGTCCTCGAATTTTTGCCAGTGCTAATTGGTTCACCGTGTATGATCTGAATCAAGCCTGTTATCAGATTTCCTTAGACGAAGACTGCAAGCTGGCCGCAGTAGCCGACCTACGGTCGCAGGTTCGAATCCTGCCTCGGGAGTGGATGTGTGTGATGTAGTTACGTTGGTTAGGTTTAAGTAGTTCTAAGTTCTAGGGGATTGATAACCTCAGATGTTATATTCCATAGTGCTCAGAGCCATTTTTTGAGGAATGTAAACGAGTTACAGCATTTTGTACTGATTGGAATCTGTTTGAGCTTAACTGGATTCCTTGTCATTTAGCTCCGGGCGCAGCCGTTCTTACTCATTTGCTGGATAATATTCTTTAAGACTTGAAATTAGTCTGTCTTTATAATTACTTGGACGACTTGGTGATTTATAGCCGTTCGTTTCAGGAGCATCTGAAACATATCCAGCAAGTTTATATTAGGTTGCAGGGGGCCAGTTTGACTGTTAAACCCGGTAAGGTGACATTAGCCAGGTAGCAGGTGTCTTTCTTAGGTCACCTAGTATCAGGCGAGAGCATTCGCAATTACCAGGAACGGACTAAAGCAATGATAGCTCTCCTGCTCGTGATAAACGTGGGATTGTCAGGTTTATAGGCATGGCAAGTTATTGTAAGTGTTTTGTACCTACGTTTGATGATTTGGAGGCTTCTTTAAAAGAACTGCGTCGAACAAGTATGCGTTTTGAGTGGGGACCTACCTAAGAGGCCGCGTTGGAGCACATTAAATTAGCTAAGCCAACCCTCAGGTTCCCAGAATGTCCCATTTTAATAATAACTTCGTTGTACGAACGCTCCACGACCAACTAAAAAGGTCCACTGCCATTTCTGCATAAGCGTTAGTTTTTACAAGAGTGAGACTTCGCAGGATGTGGGTACTGCGACGTTTGCGTACGTCTGGTTAAGGTTAACCATTAATATGCGCTCATCTCGTGATAGATTGGGTCGAAGTCGAACGAAAGGTAGGGCAGATAAAAAAAAGTGCCAAGGAAGAGCCAAGGGAAAAAAAAGCCTGTATGATAGTTAGATCGAGTGGTATAAGCAGCATCGGATGTCTTGCTGCCTGCGATATGTCATGGAAGCGTAGGCTATGTTAGTAGTGGGTATCATGCATGTCGATACCTTTGACGTTGTGCGGTGCTGTGGCTTGGCGGCTGCCCTGAGTGCCCGTGCTGAACTCTCGATCAGCGTCATCAACCTGCAACAGTTAGGTTTATTATCGTTTTTGTGTCCGGTAGGTCATATATCGAATGCACAGTGTAGGTTGATGTTGGCGATTTGTTTGTGCCTCAGTGGGCGAGCTCGTCGTTTTCCCGGCTGTGGCCTGTTGTTCGGCTCTAATAGCAGCTGGTAATTTACGGTTCATTGTAGCTGATATGCAGGGGCTCGCCGACGTCTGTCCCTTGCTGGTGTATGTTAGCTTGCCATAGGTGATTATGACCTAGCTAGTAGTGTCTTTGGCCGCTTCTGCTTCCACCAAAGGTTGTGATCGTAGTTTCCCAAAGTAAGAATGAAAGGTTTGTTGGAGTGTCTCTAGTTCCTATATAGTCGTGTGGCGAGTTTTTTGAATACTTCGTTGAGGGTTTCAAGGCGGTACTTTTTGTGAAGATCCACGGTGCGTGTGTAGCGTGGAGCGTTGCTAATGATTCGCAGCACTTTGTTCCGTATAATATGCAGGGGGCGCAGTCGTGTAGGAGCTGCATATCCCCAGACGGGAGTTGCGTACGCCGGTTAACCAGTACCGAACTTAAGTATTCCGTTTACAAATGTGAGTCATTGGTAGTCTTGTTCGCGCTGGAGAAGTATCGCTTTTATATACAGCATGTAGTATTTCAGTTAGAAATCGATAACTAATCATTAAGCTGGGAGCTAGCCAGGCCGCGAAAACTGGCCGTATCGCCAAGTGGACAGTACGCACTTCAGCCTTCCAATGTGAGGTTAAACACATTAAGGGGACTGAGAAAGTGTTCGCGGACATCCTCTGCCCTATGTTCACTGAACATCCATGTAGTGAGGCGCGCCCAAGAAATGGAGGATGGTAATATTAGTTGTGTCGTGTTAGGTGGTATTCCTCATTTGTTTAGTGACGTTGCCAACAATTAGGATGAGAACCACACTTGGGGACCGGTTAAGGAACGGCTGTTGGCTGGGGAACCTTCGGATAGATACGTCATCAGAAAGGCGTTTTGTGTAAAAGGGTGGGACGTGACATGGAGCTGAAGATCTGTTTACCAGAAACCGTGGTACGCCCGTTTCCCATTACTTTCAAAACTCGTTGATTGGCGGGCATATTAAGGAGCATTTGACTTAACCGTCTACGGACCGAGAGAGATGGTTTCTCGGTGTCGGTTGTGTCGTGTGACCAAGCCCTATGGATTATGTGGGGCCCTTACCTCGCACCAAAGAGGCGATCGGTACGTATTGGTTATTATTGACGTGTTTTCGAGGTTTACGTGGCTTCTTCCGAGTCGTAACGTGACTGCTACTCCTACTATTGCTCATTTAACTAAGTTATTTTGAGCTTTTGGACCCCCTAAGCAAATCGTTAGTGATAATACCGCAGACTTTCTTTCGGCTCTCTTCAAAGCTTTGTGTTATCAAAGCGCTATGAAGCACGTGACTACCACTCTGTATTACCCGCACAGCTCTTTCGTGGGGAGGCTCAACCGTAATCTCAAATCCGCACTTATTATTTTCCATCAGAAGACTCCAGTAAGTGGGATACTACTCTCCCGTGGCGTAATTCTGCCTTCAATACCGCCAGCCATGAGGCTCTGAAGGCTACTACGGTTTCATTGCTCTTTGCTTATCGTGTTAATTGCCCCCCTTTCGAACTTACGGGAAATTCAAGATCTAATCCCTGTGGGTATTACCCCTCAGATCGTCAAAGAAAACTGGAATCGTAGAAGGCGCAGTATTGTCATGGTCTATAACAAACAAGTTGACCGTTACAACCGTAACAGACGAGTAACCGTAAAAGGAGTAAACAAGGAAACCAGGTGTACGTCCGTAATTCTCAGGGGAGTTGAGCGACATTTCCCAGGACGATACTTGGAGCACTGTCTGAGGCGCTCTTCTCTCTTGATTTGGTCAGATTGTGATGACTGTCAATAAGGCCTTCAGGCGTGAATGAAATGTTTCTTAAGAATTATAATTAGATATTGTCTCTTGATATGATTGTCCCATTTTTTAAATAATAGTTTAGTAGGAATTTGCTGTCTAGATCGTCCGCTGTCAGACTGTTATCGAGAAATTACTATGGGGGCCTTCAGCCGACAAATAGTTTCAATTTCTTGTCAGTAAGGCCTTCGGCCGTGAATGCAATTTGTATAAAAAAAATTTTGTTAGATATTGTCTTAACAGTCAAATTTCATAATTCTTCCCTATTGTCAACGTTATAAGCACTTCGTTCCAAATGGAGCATCACCTGCGATCAGCATTTGCGAAACAAGCGGCGACACTTTCTGCGCAACCCACCCATCATTCTGTACGACAATGCGCGGGGGCATTCATCGCAAGCTGTGGTTGGTCTGTTCGGCCTTTGGGACTGGGAAGTCATATACCATCCACCTTACTCTCCGAGCTTAAGTTCTGCAGACTTTGATCTTTGATTTGATTCCGAAGAGGAAGGAACCACTTCGTGGCATTCGCTTCAGAAGTTCCAGAGATTCAACTTTCATTTTGTTTTGATACTTGACTTACAATTTCAATACCTACGATAATTTGGTAACTGTTCGATATTTTTAATACTTTTCATGTTTTTCAGTACTCTTTAGAATGACTTATATCACTTACTGGTGACGTTATAGCCTCATCAACTGCCGTTATAAGAATAAATATTGGCATTGTAGCAATATAATAGGTAGTACGTGTGAGAAATTTTTTGGTGTGTGTGTCAATGTGTGAAAGTTTTCTGAGATGCTTGTGTCGGCAAATTTAATCCCTTAACGGTTGCTTAAAAAAAGAACTGAGCAACCAACGGTAACTGAGTAAGGCCCCATCTACACCAAATCCTTCCTTCCCTAAGTACCATGTTTCAAGCCCATTAGCCTTATTTTCCAGCCTAAAATTTGAACTTCCCGCCATGACGTTAGTGTGACCTTGACACATGTGCGGTCACCATTTTGGATTCGCTTTGCTGAATAATTTGGGAACAACTCAGCGTGAGGTTAAAACAGTTCCGTCTGCTACTGCTATACCTTAACGTTAAAGTTGGAGGCAGGTCGTGAAATAAAACTACACTGTAAAAGCAATTATGGAATAAAGTAACATTGCAGTGTTAGCCTCTGAGAGGAATTATGTTATGTTGATCGCGTTGTGCCTAACGGAGGTGGCCTATGGGAAATGAAAGTCAGAATTACGTAAATATTTGAACAGTATAAACAATATTTTACCTATCTACACTGTTCAAAGAACAAGGAAAACGGTCGCCAGCCTAATTAGACAAGAGAATGATTGACATTCTTGTTCAAGGTATTAAGTGTGAGTAACTTTAACGGACAAACACAACCTACATTTTGCCACACGCGAGTGCAATGAACTCCGACACCTGCATATGTTCACGGTTAAGATTGGAAGCTGACAGAACAGGACAGACTATTTGTATAAATATAACAGATGACGAAACACACTATTACTTTCAGGACTTATTCAAACCGAATAAGTTTTAAAACATTACTATTAATATTCACTACAGATTCGTAAATTGGACATAGGTTAAGTATTATTTTCCAAACACTTTCCTAGTTGACATAGAATTATAAATGTAATTCACTGCCAAATTATGAGCTGGTCACAGGTTAAGCCTCTCTCAGTTAAATACTTTACTATTTAAAATGAAAGTTAATTGGAATTTACTAACAGGTTACTTCTCACTGTCTTTTGAATAAAGAAATTATTGTTTTCATAAATGGTGGTCTTTCCGTTACTTGTTACCTAGCATTAGCACAATAGACAAACTGTGGATCCTGTTATACTATTAATATACACTTACATTACACATGAGAGACAAACACTTAGTAAACATGAACATATACTTTCCACTATTGCAGTTTTCCAGTTTTACTACAGTGAAACAAAATGTTGACAAATTTGCAAGAAACTGACTCACCTTATAAAATTTACTATAGGCAGCTCTATGATCATTAAATAAGCAAGTCTTTATAAGCCTCAGTTTTAAGAACTTTTAATCTTTAAAAGAAATAGCAAATTATCTTTATTATCACAGTCTTCTACTGTCAGTAAATGGTTAAATAGGTGACTTTGAAACTTCACAAAACTACGTTTACTACCTTCCACAGTTTCACTAAATCCACAGTAAATCTAAATATTCCCTTCTTACCAAAGATCAAACAACATTTGGCCTTGAGGCTTTAATTTTTTCCACAAACTAGGACACTCGGTAATCATAGTTCAAATGGAGAGGAACCTGAGAGGTGCTGTCATAGGGAAAAAATCAAGGTAGGTACATAAATCCAGTTATAGGTTACCTTATATTCGTGCACACTAAAACATCCAATAAGCTGATCCTTCGCTATACGTTATTATAGTACTCCGTTACAGTGATTGCGCAATGTGGTGGCAACTGCATGTTGGTAGGTGGATTTGCAGGCAGAATTGCTGGACTCTGTCCCTTCTTGGTGACGATGATGGATGCCAGATCCAGAATAGTTCCAGCTATTTATCCATCCATCCGAGGCATTGGTAAGCGGCAGGAAAAGCCTCTCTCGGAACCAGCACAATATAAAACTTTTACATGGGCAGTGCACGGTCTGGTAGCTCGTCCCCGACTGACTCTTGATCCACCTTTTATATCTAGGCCAACCACAACTGGCGCGCGCTGCACAGTTCCGTTCCCGCGGGGAACCACAATAACTTCCACATACGACATAAATAAGAACCCTACGTGAAGGTCAGCAGTTTACATAACAACAAACAAAAATTTTAAATGAAACAGAACCTTTGCACACATTAACATTTCTATGAAAAAATTATTTAAACAAATTTATTCAATCTCAAAGATAACCAAAGACATTATGTGTAAAAGATAAACATATCATTTGCTCATATCGTACATATTACATAAGGCAAACTTCCCACATTATAAAATACATTATGTTTATAACACAGAAGAGAATAAACACTCTCATGGTGTCTATTCAAACACATTTACAGAAGCTCAACGATGTAACATTATATAAAATAAAAGGCAAAATAAATCAGTAGAGCATTAGAGCTATGGTGTTACAAGGTGACACGAACCTTGTCCCACTACTCCTGGACGATGTCAGCTGTGCTGTTAGGGACGTTGTCGTGTCAGAATACAGTATCCCCCGTTGGGGGAAACAAATATTGTGCTAAGGGATGGACCTTGTCAATCAAAATGGACATACAAACCTTGGTAGTAAAACGACCTTACACAGTAACCTTGGCTATCACAGAGTACAAATACATGGCCACCCAATTCAGTTCCTAATTCCAGTCATCTACATTTATGTTCTTGCATGCATTCCTCACTGTGTTTCTACACGTTTTGCCTGAACTTGGTTTTCCTTTCAACATTTTCGACTTTTAATACATGAATCTATGCAAGTTCATGCAAAAGTATAATCACTGATTTTAGCATGCGTTCTGGACCATTTAAGTATTAATTATAATTAAACACATCTGCATGTTCAGTTGAAGGCCATGTTGGAGCTACTCTTCTGCAGCAACAGCTTGCAGATGGAGGTACTAAATTATTTCCCAATTTCGTTTTTAACCTTCACGCGCTCGCTCGGGTAATGAAGTGACCGCCTTTTTGTAGTTTCGCGCCAAACTTACTCCACAAAGGTAACGAGGCTGTGGGAGGGACATGTATTCTCTAGGTGCACCTTTTTCCGACAGATGCTGCTAAAAGTTAGTCCAAGTCGCACCTCTCTGCCTCTCAGAACAAGTTCAAATAGGCCCGAACATGTTCGGCGGTCAGTTTACCGCCTGGCGAGCGCTTACGGCACTTACAAACACGATCAGCCACCTTGCGAGCGCTTACGAGACTTTGTTCTACTCGTCTACTTCGGAATGTAAGTATTTCTTTTTGTAATTCCTTATAATTCCTCGCTTTTATAGACTCTTGCAATTCTCTAGTGAATTTCCATGTGTTCCAGAATTTCAACATCAAGAAGAACACAAAGGTTGCCTGCATGTATATTTTTCTGCGTACTTGACTTGGCAGGAATAAATTCGTTACGCATTTTTCAATACAACACAGGTAATACGAAAGGAAAAACGAGAAGGTAATTCTTACATGCGTTATCTTTGGAACTGTTGAACGAAAACCTTAAAAAAATAGCTAAATTGAAGCATTTACCAAAAGATTTATAACTATTTTTGGAAAATTAATGAGAGAGTGACGTAGTTTATCCAGCTCTACCAAGGGCAATATGTTATTTGTGTGGCTCAAAAAAGAATATAAAAACAAAGCGAGAACGCGGTGAATGTCGAAGAAACGTCTGTCTACGTCATTCAACCACGACAGTTACGTGCAGTAATTGTTCTCAGCCTCAAAACGAAAATGTAATGGATACAGACTGATCAGCACTTTTTATCTGACAGAAATGTTTGTGTCGTTTTCAATCAAAAATTCTTTTTACAAAGCAAAATTAGCTTTTCTTGTGACGAGTTAAGACAGTGGATAGTTCTAGTCTTAAGTATTACATTATATAGTCCCATAATATTACAATTAAAAAAATGTTCTTATATTTCATTTGGGTATTTGGCTTCCTTTTTGTATTCTATTGTATATTTTATTGTTAAATAAATAATTTTGATTACAAATGTGTTTGCAATATTGTGTGAGATATCCTATGTCGATATTGTATGGAAATATGACCTTTAAAATCGGAAAACCTCAAGAGATTGATGAAAACTCTCGGGCGGTCCGCCGCCCGCCCGCGCGAGCTCTCTTGTGACTATTTCTAGGTTAAGCTCTGTAGCCGCAAGGGAAAGAATCTTCTCGTAAGCTAATTCACCACTCTAGTGCCTAAAATATGAGAGCTGAGACTCTTGGTAGTAGCGTCCTTTCCACTTACATTTTCATTCGCATAGTGTTACCTACATGTGTGCAGAAGATCTCACGGTGACACACGAACTACGAACAATTATCTGAGGCAGCAGAAGCATCAGTGACTTGTTAATAGCGGGTGCCTTACTTCTAATATCCATCTTCCTGCTTATTGTGCAAGGTGTTAGACAAGGCGACACTTGTTAACGTCTGTACATATGCATTTAAGGAACTGTTGACTTAATGACCAAGAATATAATGTTACTTAAAAACCGTCTTGATAGCAAATTCTTTTTTATTCATATGACCGGTTTCGGTTCATTCAGAACCATCTTCAGATCTGTAAAAATAATGATACTAATTTACTATTTCACGGAAGCAAATCTTTTTCATCCTAAGATTGCCACTAAGCCAACATGAAGTAGAAAAGGAGTTAAGTGTTTTAAAACATGTGGCCGTAGCGAACGGATATACTTGTAAGCAGGTGGTGAATATTTATAGGAAGATAAAGAAGAGGAAAATGGAACAAATAAAAGGAAGTCAAGTAGCAGTTGAGATGAACAACAAGAAAAAATATGTAGCTCTCACTTACAATGGAAGAATTACAGAAAAAATTTAAAGATGCTTTCGTAAATCCGACGTTAAAATAGGGTTCCGAACAAATAACACGTTAAAATTGAAGCTCCGGCATTGAATATGTAATAGTAGGCATAAATTACAGGATTCAGGTGTATATAAGATCAAATGTAATGACTGCTGTAAACAATATATAGGGCAGACTGGTAGGAACTTTGAAACCAGATTCAGGGAGGACATCTACTCTCAAAACAAAACAGCTTTTGGGGCGCATATGGCTGCGACAAAGCACTGAGTCACGAGCATTGAACACAATTTAGACATCCTGCATAGAGCTCATAAGGGACGGTTTCTTAACATTTTGGAAGAAATTGAAATATACACCCACAAAAATAAAGATCCGGATTTAATCCTCAACGAGCAAAGCGAATTCAATCATAACGCCTGTTTTAGCATTTATGACGACCTACTAAGATGACGACTGTTGCGTGTGGAGATTCAGGCCGAGAGATGAGAGATGGTGCGCTGTGGAGAAGCCGGAAGACGCGTGCAGTGCCTGGCGTCGTTGACGGGGCCCTCCTGGGCGGCACTCTTGCCCACGGCGATGTACATCAGACGACTGAGCGGACCGCGGCACATCACCAAAATGGCGGGAACTACGGAAGCAGACCGTAGAGGAAAACAAGTTCACACCATCACCATAGTTATATAAATCGCCTTATATATTTTAGATCGTGTAAAAATGATAATTGTACTGTTTTTTAATGCTGACAAGTACAGATTTTAACCTTGACATCTACATATTTTAATTAACTATATTTAATTAAAAAAAGATCTACTGAATACAGTATGTGCAAATGGAATGTAACAAATGTACCAGACGCCACCTGTCGATAATAGTGTTATAATTAATATAAATGACGTGCACTCTGCCAACCAATATTATGTGACGTAGCATGTGAGAATTGCTGGATTTGGACGGGTTACTCCTGTAACTGGAATATCAGGTACGCTCTGGTACATTTGATGTTGATTAGATAGGATGAAAAAGATTTGCTTCCATGAAATAGTAAATTAGTATCATTATTTTTACAGATCTGAAGATGGTTCTGAATGAACCGAAACCGGTCATTTGAATAAAAAAATAGCAATCAAGACGGTTTTTGAGTACCATTATAAAATCACTGATTGCTGCTATCCCATAAGACATTATGTCTGTTTTTGCAAAGGCCAAGAATATCACATTTGGACGAGTCGATATAAATGAATGTCCAAGTATTATCTGCATTTCCACCCATTCGCTGTGTAACTTCAAGAAACAGTGTTGTTTGCTACATTAGCAACAAAATTCCCATTCTTCTGATACCTCCCAGTCCCTTTTGATACTTTGAATAATTCTGAAATTTTCGATATTTCTCTTCTTTTATTTTGCTTTTACGAGGGCTAGAACTCACAGTGGCGACTATTTATTCACAACCGATATAAAAGAGATACATGTTTGCACGTGTTACTGTCGTTCAAACTAGTCACCAGCGTTGTGTAGAACCCATTGCCAGCGATGTGGAAGGCGTAGTATACCGTTAGCAGAGCCTGTTCTGTTGATGGTGCGAATGGAGCGGTCTAAAATTATGGTAATTCTCGTGTACGACTGCGATGGTGTTATCCTAATGCATTACGATCCTCCACAGCAAAACGTCAATGCACACTATTAGTCTTCGTTTTGGAGCATCACCTGCGATCAGCATTTTCGAAACAAGCGGCGACACTTTCTGCGCAACCCACCCATCATTCCGCACGACAATGCGCGGAGGCATTCATCGCAAGCTGTGGCTGGTCTGCTCGGCCGATGGGACTGAGAAGTCTTATACCATCCACCATACTCTCCGAGCTTAAGTCCTGCAGACTTTGATCTTTGATTTGATTCCGAAGGGGAAGGAACCACTTCGCGGCATTCGCTTCAGAAGTTCCAGAGATTCAACTTTCATTTTGTTTTGATACTTGACTCACACTTTAAATACCTACGATAATTTTGTAAATGTCCGGTATTTTTAATACTTTTCATGTTTTTAGTACTCTTTAGAATGACTTATATCACTTACTGGTGACTTTATAGCCTCATCAACCGCCTGTATAAGAATAAATATTGGCATTGTAGCAGTATAATAGGTGGTACGTGTGAGAAATTTTTTGGTGTGTGTGTCAATGTGTGAAGGTTTTCTGAGATGCTTGTGTCGGCAAATTTAATCCCTTAACGGGTGCTGCACTTGGAGCGAAGTCTAAAGACATGACAGGAAGATCTTCACACAGACGTAATCGAGTGCGGCTAAGCGCCTCAGCGAAGCTAACGCTAGTGGAACGATGTTGTTATTAATATTCTGCACAAGGGAGATGTTAGAAAATGATAATTTCTTCCAAATTATTATACATCCAAACGGTACTCTTCCGGACGTGGCTTTTTTATCAATGCTTTATCTAGTGAGTCCCCTCAACCATCCTTAGACGCCTGTAATAGGAATCGTGAAACATACTTAATTAAAATACTACAGAAGAATGTGTCAACGGAGAAGAAATCAATGGACTTCAAAGACACGAAAAACTGTGTCACCTTAATATCATTTTATTTTACTTTCAAGAAAGCCTAGCAGTACACCGTGATATAATTCTATTTCACAGCGTCTTCGTTGTCTCGTTCCTGTCTATTTATTCCTTTCAGTTCGATGTATGTAATAGCTATAGCTATTCAGATTTACAGTGCATGTTGCTTTCATCGTTAAACTAGATTGGTTTTCCCAAACTAATCAAGATAATAACGTTTGTTAAACATTTCTGACGTTTTACTTACGATAAATGTTTTACAGTCAGATACTGGTAATGGAGGGCTCCTTTTAAAGGCAGCGTATGGAATGAAATATGACTCGTTCAATCATTGGGCACTTTTATCCTCAATAAAAATGACTTATTTTACGATTATTAATGACAGTACAGTCTTAAGGTTTCTGAAATTACAGTAAACTGTTTGGTGTCCTCCCGGCTTTATTGAGAAAGAAATTTCCTTGGGTAATGTCTACATCGTCTGCTACGATCACATAATGCTGCTGCCGCGATCCATCAGTACTCACATCAGCTGCCGCGTCGCATTAGCTACTACTGGGTCTTTTACGCTCGAGGTCTTTTCGAACGACAACGAACGAGAGATCCTAAATGTTTGGAGCGAGTCAGGCTAAGTGTTTCTATGAAAGAGTTTACAAAATTTACATTCTTCGTCCAGGGACGCTGTTATTGCTGTCCAAACAATCTGTGTGTTACCGTTTGCTTCGCAGCGTGGCGCATCCTGTCCGGAGTGGAAACATGCATCACGGACCATCCTTACATGGCGGGCTTGGAGGTGTCGGGAAGGTTTCATTGTGCAGCCACCATCATCAAAAAGTCTTGGGCTATGACTGGTGCACACTGTGTCAGGGGAAATGAAACCGATGGTTGGCACATCTGACCGCGAACGTGCAGGATGGTGGGTTCCTGTGGATAAAGTTGTAAGACATGCTGAAAAGAGGCCGAACGACGTAGCTCTCCTACACACGCAGAGAGAATTTCCTATTGGGGATTTAGTCAAGGTATGGCACAGGAGCAGTAACCTAACATTACTCAGGTATTTAATTTTTCTTTCATTACTTTCTCTTCTTTTGCATATTTGTTTATTTTTTCTGTGTGAACCTTTTCCGCTCAGATTGAAACTTACGGCAAACGCCCTCTTTAATTTATTGGGTGTAGTCCCATTAAGTCGGGTGATGCTCAGGGAATTAGATTAGGAAATGAGACACTTAAAGTAATAAAGGAGTTCTGCTGTTTGGGGAGCAAAATAACTGTCGAAATAGAGAGAATATAAAATGTTGACTGACAATGGCAAGGAAAGCGTTTCTGAAGAAGAGAAATTTGTTAACATCGAGTATAGATTTAAGTGTCAGGCAGTCGTTTCTGAAAGTATTTGTTATGGAGTGTAGCCATGTATGGAAGTGAAACATGGACGATAAATAGTTTAGACAAGAAGAGAATAGAGGCTTTCGAAATGTGGTGCTACAGAAGACTGCTGAAGATTAGATGGGTAGATCACATAAATAATGAGGAGGTACTGAATAGAACTGGCGAGAAGAGGAGTATGTAACAAAACTTGACTAGAAGAAGGGATCGGTTGATAGGAGATGTTCTGAGGCATCAAGGGATCACCAATGTAGTGTTGGAGGGCAGCGTGGAGGGTAAAAACCGTAGAGGGAGACCAAGCGATGAATACACTAAGCAGATTCAGAAGGATGTAGGCAGCACAAGGTACTGGGAGATGAAGAAGCTTGCACAGGATAGAGTAGCATGGAGAGCTGCGTCAAACCAGTCTCAGGACTGAAGACCACAACAACATGTATTTGTAGGTCTTCCTTCCCACATATTTTAGCATTTTACCACTACCATGGAAGTTAGCTCTTGATGCCTTAACATATCGCATCACAACAAAAATCTAGTAATAGGAGTTAAACGTGGCGAAACGGGATACTCATTGTTTAACAGTTTTTGGGAAATAAAATAACACAAGAAAACACTCATTAAGGGTATAAGATACGGCCTTGTGGTACAACATAACGTAACTTACTTAAAAATCACACAAAACTGTATACTATTTATATGTTACATTTGTTTCAAAGAGAAGCTTGCTTGCTTCGCGTTCTGCCCCGTTCACGGAGCAGAATCAGATAAAGCAAATTTCCTGTAACAACTGCATTATCGATAACGTTGAAGATGCTGAGACTATCATCTCCAGACAAAGGCGTTAAGTTGTTTAGCGAACAATTTAGGCCAAAGAGTATGTAATCGTCAAAAAAGTCGTGAACGTTAGGAATGTTTTTAACGTCATTTTTAACACATCCAATTAGTTTTAATGCTTAATATCGAGTTAGTGTTAATCTTTTTTGTTGTATCATATTGCTAGTGCACCAGACGTGTTTTCCGGCTTGCGAACAGTAACGTAGGATGCTTAGTAACAAATCCTATAGCCCAGTCCTGTTCAACTAGATGAATTTATTTGTTAAAGCTGTGTGAAATATAATGTATTCCTGCTGCATGATAAGCTTATGATCCGACAGTTAAATTTTCTTTCTGATTTGTCAACACACTAATTGCATTATTCTTAACTTTCCAACTTCGATTTGGCTGCATTAAATTTCTTAACCGCTTATAAAACTCAAACTGCAGAAGATTGGGTGGCTGAAAGTGTCATTTCCATTGATTTAGTATTCCAGTGCTGTGTATCACTCTTTATAATGTACGAAGGTTGCAAAATGAACAGTGGCAACTATTTATTCACAGCTCGAACAAAAAAGATACGTGTTTCAAAGTTTTACTGACCTTCAGAGTAATCACCAGCATTATGTATAACCCGATAACCCGTTGCCAGCGACATAGAACTCTTAGCATTGCCAGTAGTGTTGGCAGTTCGAGCTGCGCGGTCTATTCCTCGACAAATTTGTTGCAGTTCTGAAGCGAATGCTGTTAAGTGTTTCCTTCATTTTAGAAATCGAGTTGCACTTACGAGGGCTTAAGTCGGGTGAGCGTAGTGGGTGGTATAGCACTTAGCAACCCCATCAGTGAAACAAATTAGTAACAGCTAGCACTGTACGTGCTTGAACATTGTCCTGCAAAACTATGGTAAGGTCCTGCAGAAAGTGTCATCACTTCTGTCTCCATGTTGTTCATTTTTGGGACGCAACCTACGACCAGCTTAGAATGAGGGGGCTGCTGTCCCACCTACTGCACCCCCGTGACTTAAGTCTTCGTGAGTTCAACTCGATTTCTAAACTGAAGGAAACACTTCACGTCATTCGCTTCAGAACTGCTCCAAATTCGTCGGGCAATAGACCGTGCCATTCGAACTGTCAACACACCTGACCCTGCTGAGAGTGTGCGATGTGCCAGGGTGGAGAAGAGTTTGTACTTCTTTAATTCCAACGAATTTTGCATGAGAACGAGACATGCACTCGACTCCCTACTCAGAGAATAAAAGATTACTTTATCATAATAAACGAGAGGAAATGGGATCCTGCATATATCTACGAAATGATATGCTGATTAAATATTCCAATGAGATTTTTTACAGATTAGAACATAAAGGCACATGATTAATGACAAAACAGTATAGGTTAAAGAGACAGCGTATACTGAAGTATTATGAGAATAAGAGTTGGCTCGAGAACAAGGGGCTCCTACTCGCTGTGATGCAATAGACTGGCATAATGACTGGACGTCCTAACGAATAATATTACACTCCCGACTATATTGCAGTTAGTACTGAGAGGTCAAATGGGATCACGTGGGGCAAGCCAGATGGACTTGTAGCAAAGCGAGCGTACGTGCTGCTGAGGGCTCCAGTACAAAAATGATAGGTCCTACTATGCTGAAGCCGCATAATACTGTACCGGATCTGCAATTTGCAGCACGTCGGCGGCGGGGCGACTTCTGCTGCGCAGAAACATTGTTTAAACCCCTGGCCTCGATGGCTGTCCGAGAATTGTAAGTTCTGCCGAAAAATTGCGACTAAGACGCAAGTCCGTTTGGCTCCGACGAAGATCAGATCTCGAATGCCTGAGCTCGCGCTGTGAAAGACCGAATACAACATTGCTCAGCTCCCTACTATTCTATAAAACCGCGAATCAGCATTCAGATATTGGCGTAACACCCGGCGTGATGGTATGGGGCGTCATTGGTTACATATCTCGGTCACCTCTTGTTCGCATTGACGCACATCTCCGAACATCATTCTCAGCTATAGCGTCTGTTCGCTCCAATTTTGAGCAGGGCTGTATGACGTCAGCTAGCCTCAGTTTGAGTTCACCAACCATGCTGTTGAGCAGAGGGCACTGAAGGTGCCGTTTGACTGGCTACGAAAACCACATGCCAAGACCACAGGCCATCTGGCGCCAGACAGTCGCGCCCAGCAGGGCATGGTCCACTCGTATTCTCAGAATCATGAGGACAGTGCAGTCAGTCCGTACCAGCTGTCTTCTTTCAGGACACGCCGGAACGGTAAACACATAAAGTGCGGTGAGACTCAGATGTCTCGCAGGTCGTTTCTCCCTGCATACATTAGGCAAACCTCGACTGACGTCAGTCGTTATGACAGGCTCTTAAGACCATTGATGTACGACCGTCTCAGTACTCGCAGAAGGGCAGCTCCCAACCGCAAACGCAGCGTACCGCGTCCACCGGTACTGGCCTCGCACAGGCCAACGAGGGAAGTAACGCAACCTGCATAGGGATCAAGCTCAAGCAGCTCCAAATACTCTTATTACAATAACCTTATTTGGTCTGTTGCCACCTTGAAATGACATAAAACATTAATAAAATTGATGAATATGTGAGGCGACATGGAAACTTCAAGGTATCCTACAACTTCGACATCGCTGACAACAGGTTATGCACTATGCCGATGACTACTTTGTAGGTCAGTAAAACTTTGAAACACCACTGAACATTAAAATTGCTACACCTTGAAGATGCCGTGCCACAGACGCGAAATTTAACCGACAGGAAAACGATGCTGTGATATGCAAATGATTAGCTTTTCAGAGCATTCACACAAGGTTGGCGCCGGTGGTGACACCTACAACATGCTGACTTTGGAAAGTTTCCAACCGATTTCTCATACACAAACAGCAGTTGGCCAACGTTGCCTGGTGAAACGTTATTGTGATGCCTCGTGTAAGGAGGAGAAATGCGACCCTCACGTTTCCGACTTTGATAAAGGTCAGATTGTACCCCATCGCGATAGCTGTTTATCGTATCGCGACATTGCTGCTCGCGTTGGTCGAGATCCAATAACTGCTAGAAGAATATGGAGTCAGTGGTTTCAGGAGGGTAATACGGAACGCCGTGCTGGACCCCAACGGCTTCGTATCACTAGCAGTCGAGATGACATGCATCTTATCCGCATGGCTGTAACAGATTGGGCAGCCACGTCTCGATCCCTGAGTCACCAGATGGGGACGTTCGCAAGACTACAACCATCTGTACGAACAATTCGACGACGTTTGCAGCCCCATGGACTATCATTTCGGAGACCATGGCTGCGGTTACCCTTGACGCTGCATCACCGACAGGAGCGCCTGCGATGGTGTACTCAACGACGAACCTGGGTGCACGAATGGCAAAACCTCATACGGATGAATCCAGGTTCTGTTTACAGCATCATGATGGTTGCATCCGTGTCTGTGCGACATCGCAGTGAACGCACATTGGAAGCGTGTATTCGTCATCGCCATACTGGCGTATCACCCGCCGTGATGGTATGGGGTTCGCATTGATGACACGTTGAACAGTGGACGTTACATTTCAGATTTGTTACGAATCGTGGCTCTGCCTTTCATTCGATCCCTGCCAATCCTACATTACTGCAGGATAATGCACAACCGCATATTGCAGGTCCTGTACGTGCCTTTCTAGGTACAAAAAATATTCAAGTGCTGCTCTGGCCAGCACATTCTCCAGATCTCTCACCAATTGAAAACGTCTGGCCAATAGTGGCCGAGCAACTGGCTCGTCACAATACACCAGTCACTACTCTTGATGAACTGTGGTATCGTGTTGAAGCTGCATGGGCAGCTGTACCTTTATACGCCATCCTAGCTCTGTGTGAGTCAATGCCCAGGTGTATCATGGCCGTTATTACGGCCTGAGGTGGTTGTTCTGGGTACTGATTTATCAGGATCTATGAACCCAAATTGAGTAAAAATGTAATCACTTGTCAGTCCTAGGATAATATATCTGTCCAATGAATACCCGTTTATCATCTGCATTTCTTCTTGAATGGCCAGCAGTGTACTTGCCACTATTAAACTCCTAACCCTCGTTAGTTCCCACCATCTCGAAACGCAAGGAGGGAAAAAAGGGAATATATAGTGTGAAATATACTTTCATCAAAAAATGACTGAACAGAAGATGACCTATCCCATTCTTCCCCACGCCAGCAGCACATCTCAGCTAGTAACGTCTATCGAGCATAATGTCTAATGCAGTGAAATGTATTATATAGTTAATATAAAGGGTGAATTCTAATACAACCAGATGGATTCGTGACTTGAAATGGAGGAAAGAAAGTGCTGTGAATATGCGTCTAGAAACGCATTGCTGCCACAGTTAAAGGCGCTAACAAATGAAAGTCCCTTTGACCAAGTGCCTTGTGTTCCTTGAGTGTTATAGGCTGTGTGATCAACGCAGCGTACTGTAAGCTGCAGAAGGGTCCGGTATTCTTGTAGGGAACAAGCCAAGATGGTCTTTGTGTACGGCCAAGTAGATGGAGATGCTCGAGAGGCAGCACGTCTACACCAAAACCAGTACCCACACGGACACCTACCACATGACACAAAATTTCAGTCCATTTTTGGGAGTGTTGTGTGATCATGTGTCCTTTCAGACGGACAAACGTGCATGGAAGTAGCTGACTATTCGTACACCAGATTTGGAGGACCGGGTTCTATAGGATACTGAGACGAACCCTTGTACATGATCCACTTCAGTTGCACTCCCACATGGCATAAGCAGCATATGTTTATGTGTATCCTGAGTGAAAGCCGCTACTATCCCTCTCACCTGCAACGAGTGCAAAGATTACCATAAGTGGATTTCCCTTCAAGGTACGTATTTTTTCGATGCTCTTTACACCAGACTATAACAATTACCATATTTCTGTCGTCAATTCTCTTTATTGATGAAGAAACATTCATCGGAGCTAGCACAATCAATTTGCATATCATCATCTTTGTCCTACAGACATGGTAAGAGGTCAGAGGACCCTCCATTCGTCAGTGCTAGCCGCCGTGGTAACGATGCATTACCGGATAAATGCTCGTAGGACTTTTTTCCTCCATTTCTAGTCAGCAATCCGTCCCTGCAGTTAGTCGATTTCATTAATGCTCACCTTTTGTAGCGAATGGAGAGCATTTTAAGTGTAAATGTTGTTTAAGTCGGCAAAATTAACAATTAAGTGCTTATCTCGCCACGAAATTCACGAAAAGTTGTATAAACCCAGCTAGAAACATGAAGGACAAAAGATTACTTAGTTGTCGGACACAAATCCAGCATTCAGAGACGTAGTTGGATGTCACTACAATAGATTGCAATATTCTCCAGTTTAGAAAACTGCACAATCTCATTGTGTCGCATTCTGTTCTAGCCAACATACACACGAAGCCACACCTACCATAGAAGTACAAGTTGATATGCTAAGTAGCGTCTCAAATAAGGAACAGATCGAAGAATTATATAATGAGATAAAAGAACGTAATCAGATTGTTAGCCGGCCGCAGTAGCCGAGCGGTTCTAGGCGCTACACTCTGGAATCCCTAGACCGCTACGGTAGCAGGTTCGAATCCAGCCACTGGAATCTACACTCCTGGAAATTGAAATAAGAACACCGTGAATTCATTGTCCCAAGAAGGGGAAACTTTATTGACACATTCCTGGGGACAGATACATCACATGATCACACTGACTGAACCACAGACACATAGACACAGACAACAGAGCATGCACAATGTCGGCACTAGTACAGTGTATATCCACCTTTCGCAGCAATGCAGGCTGCTATTCTCCCATGGAGACGATCGTACAGATGCTGGATGTAGTCCTGTGGAATGGCTTGCCATGCCATTTCCACCTGGCGCCTCAGTTGGACCATCGTTCGTGCTGGACGTGCAGACCGCGTGAGACGACGCTTCCCGAATGACCACTATACGCCCTCGCTCAAAGTCCGTCAACTGCACATACGGTTGACGTCCACGCTGTCGCGGCATGCTACCAGTGTTAAAGACTGCGATGGAGCTCCGTATGCCACGGGAAACTGGCTAACACTGACGGCGGCGGTGCACAAATGCTGCGCAGCTAGCGCCATTCGACGCCCTACACAGCGGTTCGTGGTGTGTCCGCTGTGCCGAGCGTGTGATCATTGCTTGTACAGCCCTCTCGCAGTGTCCGGAGCAAGTATGTTGGGTCTGACACACCGGAGTCAATGTGTTCTTTTTTTCATTTCCAGGAGTGTACATGTGTGGTGACCTTAGGTTAGTTACGTTAAAGTAGTTCGAAGTTCTAGGGGACTGATGACCACAGCAGTTAAGTCCCATAGTGTTCAGAGCCATTTGAACAATTTGATTGTTAAGAGAGAAAACAATTTAATAGAAATTGGGGACTGGAATTCGATGGGAGAGAAACGAAAAGTAGTATGTGTGTATGGACTGGGGAAAAAGAATGAAACAGGAAACCATCCAGTAGAATTTTGCACAGAGCATAACTTAATCATAGTACCATTTCATTTAAGAATAATGAAAGAAAGTTATATCCGTGGAAGTGGCCTGGAAACAGCGGAAGGTGTCAGATAGATTATATAAAGTTAAGACAGAGATTCAGAAAACAGGTTTTAAATTGTAAGGCATTTACAGGGGCGGATGTTGCCTTAGACCACACTTATTAGTTAGGAACTATAGATGGAAAATCAAGAAACTGCAAAAGATAGAAACTTAAGGAGTTGGTACCTGGATAAACTGAAAGAACCAGAGGCTGTAGAGAGTGTCACACATAACGTATTTGCCAGCAACACCGCCGCCGACGCCGATCACAAATTCTGAACAATGGTTTGAGTAAACGTATATATTTCGGAAAAATCCGAAAATGCAATGATGTGGGTAGTTCTTCTTTAAAATACAGACTTGACCGCATCCACGCAGGACTGGTGGTTGGGTGGTGGACTGTTGTAGCGCAAAAAGACGTCCCCGTTTCAGATAGAACATTTATTTCAATCGATGCATTGCTTTCGAGATATTTAGTTATCTCGAGCTATAACACTCTGAATAACGTACTTAGCAATCGGACACCAAAACCTGCATCTATTCCTTGCAATTTACTTTATGGTGTCTGAGGAATGGTACTTAGTGTTTATCTTCTTTCTGTTCCCGTTGGAAAAGGACAGCGCGAGAACCGATTGTTTGGGAAACCTACGAATGAGCTCGTCACTCTTTACCTTCATGGAATTTCTCCAAATGATCAACGGAAGATATCTGTGGATGAAACAGACCATTCTCTAATTCCCGAAGAGGGAGAATAGCTTTTCCAGTAGTTGCATAATTGAGTGATCTTAGTAACATCAACCAGCATGAGCTTAATGTGCTTATACGGTAGAAGATTGAAAGCATAGTCAATTTACTGAGGTTACATTTACCGGGGAAGGCTGCTCTACTGAGTTAATGATGATGGTACCCTTTTGGATAAAATAATCCAGAGGTAACAATAGCCCTGTTCTGATGTTTAGGTGGGGACTAATCAGGAGGATGTCATCCTCAGGAAAAACTTAACCGGCGTTCTACTGTTCGAAACGTGGAGTGTTATGTCCTCTAATTGGATATGTAGGCTAGAGAGCGTATAAATCAAAATTGTTAGGTTTAAGTTAGATATAGTGGTGATTAGTGAAGTGTGATGGCAAGAAGAATAGGACTCCTGGTAATGACACCATAGGTTCATCAATAAATCAAACAGAGGCAAAAGAACTGTTTATCTAATCAGTAATATGAGAACAGGAATGGTAGGAAGCTACTGTGCACTATACGGCAGACGCATCGTCGTGGTCGCGGTATACCGAAGCAATCATCCATCATAAGAGTGCACTGTCGTATGCAAACAATCACCACAAATTATGAAGTGACTGAAAGAATGTGTGATAAGATGAAAGAGTTAATCAGGTAGTTATGAGAGACAAAAATTTAATTTTGCTGCATCGCTGGAAGTCTGCGCACGGAGAATGAAGAGAAGGAAGCGTAATGGCGAAAATGGATCGAACGAAAGAAAATACAGAGGAAGCCGCCTGGTACAATTTTACTGTGTGCTGCAATTAGGGGCGAGAAAAACAGCAGTGAAGCCGCCTAGAAGAATGTTACAGAGAGGATAATTAAATCATCGGTAAATTTTCGTTTTCGAATGCATACGTGGAAGAGACCCTGGAAGGTTTTCATTATATGATTCCAAGAAAGAGATTTTAAACACAGATTTCAAACTGTAAGTCGTTTCCAGATGCAGATGTGGCCCTGACCATAATTAGTTCGTTACGATCTGGAGATATTTCTACTTGGTAGGAAATTACGGATATGAAATCTGGATAAACTAAAAGATCTTTCCGAGTTTCAGGGGGAGCATTGGTGACAACTGACTAATGCTGAGCAAACTAAATCAATAAACGGCAAATGAGTATCTTAGAGTGGAGGCAGCAGAGCATAAGAAAGACAAATTCTAGTAGGAACCCTTTTACAGTACAGGAGATATTTAATTTCATTGACGAATTGGAGAAAATATAAGAAATACAGCAACTGAAGCAGGAGAAAGAGGAAAACAGGGTTGGATCACTTCCATGGAGTGACGCTTCTGCGATGTGACACGTTAAAGGAGCCCGAGCTCAGCCTGTGCTACACAGTATTTTACGGGTACGTGTACGTTAACGAGGCAAGGCAGTCTGGCACAGCGTGCTGTAATCCGTGACACGTCACCAGGCGAGGGAAGAATGAACGGATGTCGCCATATGGCACTTTCCTGCAGTTCCGCTGCAACGATTTTGTATTGCGTTTCCACTGATACATATTTTAATACGAAGCACCTCTTAAGAGGCATGATGGAAATATTCCCTAGAAGAGGGGTGGCATTTGACATAGTCCTTCATTAGTAAATATTTTACACACTGCCACAGAAAATTAGCCATCTTTGCTTTCCAGGGGAAAGCACGACTAGATAGTCTCGCTTAGTCCCCCATCAAACTTCTTTACAATATTTACAAGACTTCCAATGAATCCGAAGTGCGTTAAATTACTTTTCAATATTGACATAATTTAGAATGTTGCAACGTTTTATTCTCTGTGAAATTCAGAATTAAATTTGAGTGGCCGTCAATAGGAAACTTTTTAAATCTTTTGCAATGATCTCGTCAGTCTTCACTTCAGTTTTATTTCTTAATTTTCTCATAGAAATTAAAAAAGTAATTGATCACATTGGCGGCCATAGTGCTGCCTGTTTTGTCAAACATTTTTGTTAATAAATAAACGTTTTGATGAATTTGATATGAATGCATTTATCCTTCCGTTCCATACTTCAGAGACGTCATTAGTACCTGAGTTTTCGTTAGTTAATGTTTCATGGATTATTAGCGCGATTAATCGTAATGATTTGGATCTAGTCATTTTACATCCAAATCTCCAATTAATTTGCAAATAGGGCAACATGCTGATAACTAATAAGTCTGCTTTTACGATTCGAACATCCTCTGCAGTTTTACATATCTCTTGCAGTATGAGCTGTATAGAATGGTCAGTTCAAAACCGGTTGTAACTGTCCTTAAAAATGGCTCTGAGTACTATGGGGATTAACTGCTATGGTCATCAGTCCCTTAGAACATATAACTACTTAAACCTAACTAACCTAAGGACATCACACACATCCATGTCCGAGGCAGGATTCGAACTTGCGACCGTAGCGGTCGCGCGGTTCCAGACTGAAGCGCCTAGAACCACTCGGCCGATGAGAGTGGAGAAGTTTTTGGTTCTAAGATGTGCTCACGTGAACAGAGAACCCACCATCATCCAGCTGTTCGAGGGGGAGATATGTGAGAACTTACCACATTGTTATGTAATAGTGCATTTATTTGATTTCCTTATAGACAGCAAGAAATTATTTTGTACGGACGTTGACCAAAGTCAAAATTACAACCCATAAACTGTGTTTCAGGAAGCCAACTGCTATCTTCTTTAATGTTAGCAATTTCTAAGTCCCTCATGAGAGACGCAGGCATCAATTCAAACACTTTTGTTTTCATAGTTTAAAAAATTGTATGTTTCTCTCTCTTTGTTCGGTATTAGAACGCTGACAGCTGGGACACTGTTTGTTCAAAAAATTGCTCTGAGCACTATGGGACTTAACATCTGTGGGCATCAGTCCCCTAGAACGTAGAACTACTTAAACCTAACTAACCTAAGAACATGACACACATCCATGCCCGAGGCAGGATTCGAACCTGCGACCGTAGCAGTCACGCGGTTCCGGACTGCCACAGTTTGTTTCCTGATAACAACTTGTAAGATGGGACTGAAGTATATGAAATTGACCAAACTGTTGTTCAAACACTTGAACCTTTCTTTCACATAGATTGACTCACAGCTTGGTAAACATGAGTGACCCTTTTCGCTGGCAGACACCGCTATTGTCTCATTCGTTTACCTGACGTTACCTTCAAGTAAAAATTTGCCCCCATCGTTCATCAGCAACGTTTTTTTTTTCAAAAAATACTGCCCAGTAAAGGGTCGCCTCTTTCATAGGTCCCATGTATTTTCTCATAGTGCGATGCAGCTACTATTTCGCACTTCCGACTAATGATAACGATGTTACTAAGTTGTACACTCGGTTGATAACGTGCCCTGCTTCTTCGACGTCATCTGATGAAACTGTAATGCATGTTTCTATTGAGTGCTTTTTTGTTCTAACAAAATTTTTACTCGTTTCAATTCATCAGGAATACAAACTTGGCTATCACTAACTAAAACAAAATTATTTTTAATGAATAGCTTTCTTTTGTATTTATTTCTTGTGACATTTATCCAAAGCCAGGAAGTTGACATAGTTGATTGTGAACTATAGCTTCTCGTTAAGAAATAAAGTCCCCCGTTTGGTGGTCTCGGTGAATTCCATCTGCACAACATTTCAACACTTCTTCCCGGTCAGAGATTAATTGCAGTACTGAACTTTGTGAGAAAGCTGTCTCTGAATGAACCCGTGTGTACGAAGGGTTCTTAGAGCAGCAGGTGACCTTTCCCAGTACCACGTCAGATGTAGCAACGGAGAAGCCCTTGTATCCTTCTGGAACACTCTGTTGCGAGTTTTACTACCTGGAGTGCCATGGGCGCCGCAAAACTGTCAACACATTCCATCCCTGCACATGTGTGAGTCTGTAGAAACGTCGCAGACTAATAGAAAACAGACATCTAACAAGTGAGAGTGATGGTAGAAACAGCAATGCCGTAAAGGCTATGTGACAAACGCAAGACTGTAGATGTATGGATAAATGAGAGAAAGACAGATGTCTCCTAAGAAATATTAAACAGACGTATAGGGAATAGAAAAGCAGCTCAGTTGGTAAACATGTACTGAGCAAAGAAGGAAAATCTGGAAGGCGGAAGGAATTTGTAGAATGTCAGTGCAAGAGAAAATAACCTGAAAGCTCTGGTATCATTTGTGAAGAAGGTAGATGAGATGGTAGAAATTGTGCTAGAAGTAGAATTTGACGGGTCACTCAAAGGCTTAATTTCCAACAAGTTCTTGGGACTTTACAACATTCTCTCAGAATTACTTAGACCTTTACAATAAGTGTAGGCTTACAGAAAACGTCTGATAATGTTGAATAGGCTGCGGACATGACAGTTTTAATAGCAGCTGGGATAAACTACAAGGATGTGAAAGGTTATTTAAGAATTCTACAAAAATGGTTCAAATGGCTCTGAGCACTATAGGACTTAACATCTTTGGTCATCAGTCCCCTAGAACTTAGAACTAGTTAAACCTAACTAACCTAAGGACATCACACACATCCATGCTCTAGGAAGGGTTCGAATCTGAGACTGTGGCGCCTATAACCGCTGGGCCACCTCAGCCGGCTAAGAGTTGTACAGAGTTTTAGGACACGAAACGCGAAGGGAGTGAGGGAGTGTTGTAAGATATCCCTGATGTTACTCAATCTGTACACTTAGAAAGGTGTGATGGGAACCAATTAGCAGTTTGGGAATGTGATTAATGTTCATGATGGCGAAATATAGACTTGAGGTTTGACGACAACACTGTGATTCTGTCTGAGACAGAAGAGCAGCTATATTTAATAGACAATGTTTTGAAAAGAGGTTAGCAGATAAGCATTGACAAAGTCATATTTAATCAGGCGACGCTGAAGGAAAAAGATTAAAAAATGAGAAACTATGAGTAGTAGATTAGAATTTGACGGGTCACTGAAAGGCTTTAAGTTCCAACAAGTTCCATGGACTGTACAACATTCTCTCAGAATTATTTAAATCTTGCGTAGCAAAATAGGTGTTGATGACACGGACTGGTTATAAGAAGAAAAGCATGCCTGGATAAGAGAAATTTGCTGACGCATAACGTAAATTTAAGTGTAAAAAAGTTTATATTTTCTGAAGGCATTTGTCTCGAATGTAGCATTAATGGGTAATGGAAACGTTGAAGAAAAGCAGTTAAGATCAGAAGGAATCACACACTTTAGAGCTGTGGTGCTGCACAAGAATTCTGCTGTTAATTTAGCACATCGAGTAACTGACGATCGAAGTGGACCAAGTGAAGGGATTCATTAATCATTAGGAGGTATCGAAGAATCGTCACACTCCTATTCGAGGGTGGTGTGGGTCGTAAAACTGAAATGGTAAGGGTGTTGGGATCCGGGAGTGATAAACGACTGAGCCTGTACTCAGCAGAAATTTTTTACAATTTATGTCGCTATAACATGCTATGTAATACATACCCTGGTAATCTAAGAACTCTTAATTATTATGTGAAGCACTATTTAATTATTAAAAGCACCAATAAATAAATCAGAAGAGGGTTTTCATGGCACTAATAAGTAAAACAGATAACACAAACATTCGAAAAAATCATTTGAAAGCACCAAAAATCAGGTTTCTATTCTGTTGCTGACCGTCTCTTCCTCTCACCTGAGCGTACATCAACGTTGTTTTCATTAGGGAAAAAGAAAAATAATATAACCTAATGTCCACACCCTCTTGCTCTACATTATTTTCAAGGCGATTACGTAAATTATATTTCATTTGGGCGCCAGAAAGAAATTATTTGCATTTGTTTAGCGACGATAGCTCGTTGCTTTCGAGTAGAATTAGAGTTACGGCAAAAAGTGTTCCTTTACAACACTGACCCACTGTACCAACAAAACAATATTCTAACATCGTTCCTTCTTAGCATCTTCCCTCAACAAACCGTATCTTAGCTGGAAATGGGCCCACATAACTCCTTTCTTCATTCGCTTGTTGTATGCTTTTTTATCTATTGATTCGATGCAATAGTGGAAACTTTATATTGGCTGTGCTTGACTTTGTCCTTCGTTCGCCTCCTGCCTATTCCATATTGGCTGCCCAGAGAATTCTAGGGCTGTGTACCGATACCTAATACTTAAATTTATCTCACTAACTAGTTCAGAGTGCTGTATTTCAGCAAAATCAGCATTCCTCAGAACTGTATATTCCCTAATTAAAATTTTCGCTTTTTTTAGTCTCTTCACTTTATCGTCTCCTGCGTCACTCTACCCTGACTGCCCTCCTATGTCTTCTTCCTTCGACATTCATCTTATCCTTCTCTCCCTCTCCCCTTTCTATTCCCTGATATATTTTTCTGCCTCAAAATACTCCTACTTTTCCGCATCCTTCACCGTCTGATTTACATACTGGGTGATCAAAAAGTCAGGATAAGTTTGAAAACTGAATAAATCACGGAATAATGTAGATAGAGAGATACAAATTGACACACATGCTTAGAATGACATGAGGTTTTATTACAATAAAAAAATACGAAAGTTCAAAAAATTTCCGCCAGTTGGCGCTTCATCTAATCACAATAGCAATAATTAGCGTAACAAATTAAGACAAAGCAAATATGATGTTCTTTACAGGAAATGCTCAATATGTCCACCATCATTCCTCGACAATAGCTGTAGTCGAGGAATAATGTTGTGAGCAGCACTGTAAAGAATGTCCGGACTTCTGGTGAGGCATTGGCGTCGGATGTTGTCTTTCAGCATCCGTAGAGATGTCGGTCGACCACGATACACTTGCGACTTCAGGTAACCCGAAACCTAATAATCGCACGGACTGAGCATGACGAAAGTGGCGACTAAGCACACGATCATCACCAAACGACGCGCGCAAGAGATCTTTCACGCGTCAAGCAATATGGGGTGGGGCGCCATCCTGGATAAACATCGTACGTTCCAGCAGGTCAGGCTGGGGACGATGCGATTCTGTAACATATCGGCGTACCTGTCACCCGTCATGGTAGCAGTTACAAAACCAGAATCACGCATTTCCTCGAATAAAAAAAGCGCAATAACGGTAGATGTGGTAAATCAAACCCACACTGTGACTTTCTCGTCGTGAAATAGAGTTTCGAGGGTAGTTCTAGGATCTTCGGTAGCCCAAATTCTGCAGTTGTGGGCGTTGACAGACCCTCTGAGCGTAAAATGAGCTTCTTTGGTTCACAACACGTTATTCAACCTATCGTCATCTTCCGCCATCTTTTGAAACGCCCACACCGCAAATGCCCTCCGCTTCACTAAATTGCCAGTTAACAGTTCATGATGCCGATGGATTTTGTATGGATAGCACGGAGGGTACGCCTAAGTGTCAACCAAACAGTAGAGTATGGAATGACGGTGCGACGTGCGACTGCATCCCGTGCCTAGACGAACCCGCTGCAGCCTCCATTTCTTCCAGATGTGTCTCAACAACTTTAAGCCTTTTGCTCGGTTGGCCACTATGGGGTCTGTCATCTAAACAACCCGTGGCCTCCAACTTCGAAATCATTCTCGCCACAGCTGCATTTGTCAATGGACCTTTACCCGTTCGAAACCCATTCGTATGGCGATAGGTTCGTAACGCTGAACTAGCACATTCCCCATTCTGATAATACAGCTTCACTAAAAGTATTGGTGTTTTTTAAAGTACTAATATTTAATGAGTCATAATCCCAATGAAGAGTAATGGGGTTCCCGTGTTTGTCGAACTCACTACAATTCGTCATTCATGTCACGTTGCTGTGTGTGATGTCATTTCTGTCAGGATATCCGCCAAGTTGCCCACAGCTCGCCTGACCCCCTTCATCGCTGTGCTTGACGTCACTTTTGCCTTTGTCACTACTGCTGTCCTCGCTTTCTGACCCGAGCACCACCTCATTGCTTGTAATAGCACTCGTGTATGCACTCATATTCACTACTCATTCCGCTTCGTGTACAGCCCATAGATTATCTCTTACGATATTACAAAAAGTAATAGCTGCAATTTTCATTTTCGTTGTTGCCTTCTTGCTGTCTCATAATTACCTTCTTCATGGTATGTTTAACGTTTCTTTTCTTGATTTCTGTCTCGTGTATGTGGGGACTTCCGCACACTCTTTTTTTGAAATTCTCTTTACTTACGATGAGGGAGTCTCAGCTTCTAGTTTGCTCTGTCCTACCTTCATTACATTTTTGAACTCACTTTATTGTTTCCTCTGTCCTGTTTCGTTTCATGTTTCAACTCTTTTCCTAGTTTGCACTTACAAGCCTTCATTGCAGTTTTAAGCTAGAAAGCTAGACTTGAAATGCTTCTATTTTATTTGTTTTTTGGTACTGTTGTAATTTGTTTGTATTTTAACTAGCTTTTCTAATTCGCTTTCATTTATTTACGTCATATCAAGTAATTAATTGAACATAACGTTGGTACTGTTGACCCTGCCTGTGAAGTTAGATACTGATGTTTAGGCTTATGACTGAGTTGTCTCACCTGCCCCTTTTTCCTCCTGGATAGTGTTATTTCTAACTACGTGTTGAAATATTTCCTTCGTACGAGAGACAAGATGAGACTTATACCGCTTCCAGTTGCTACAGCTATGCTATAACGTATCTGATTCTCATGCCTGTACTCTGCCTTGTTACCGTTTAATCAAAATAAACAGAAATTCAGCAGCCCTCTCTGTGTTACCTCTACGCAATATCACACTAATTCGACAAGAAGCGTTCTTTACCATCGATCTGATCCACAAACGTAAAACGACATCCTGTCTTCCTTACTGTTACTGTTATTCACTCAATAACCACTAGCACTGATACAGGGTGTTTCAAAAATGACCGGTATATTTGAAACGGTAATACAAACTAAACGAGCAGCGATAGAAATACACCGTTTGTTGCAATATGCTTGGGACAACAGTACATTTTCAGGCAGACAAACTTTCGAAATTACAGTAGTTACAGTTGTCAACAACAGATGGCGCTGCGGTCTGGGAAACCCTGTAGTACGATATTTTCCACATATCCACCATGCGTAGCAATAATATGGCGTAGTCTCTGAATGAAATTACCCGAAACCTTTGACAACGTGTCTGGCGGAATTGCTTCACATGCTGATGAGATGTACTGTTTCAGCTGTTCAATTGTTTCTGGATTCTGGCGGTACACCTGGTCTTTCAAGTGTCCCCACAGAAAGAAGTTACAGGGGTTCATGTCTGGCGAATAGGGAGGCCAATAAACGCCGCCTCCTGTATGTTTCGGATAGCCCAAATCAATCACACGATCATCGAAATACTCATTCAGGAAATTAAAGACGTCGGCCGTGCGATGTGGCCGGGCACCATCTTGCATAAGCCACGAGGTGTTCGCAGTGTCGTCTAAGGCAGTTTGTACCGCCACAAATTCACGAAGAATGTCCAGATAGCGTGATGCAGTAGTCGTTTCGGATCTGAAAAAAGGGCCATTGATTCCTTTGGAAGAAATGGCGGCCCAAACCAGTACTTTTTGAGGATGCAGGGACGATGGGACTGCAACATGGGGCTTTTAAGTTCCCCATATGCGCCAGTTCTGTTTATTGATGTAGCCGTCCAGGTAAAAATGAGCTTCGTCAGTTAACCAAATGCTGCCCACATGCATATCGCCGACATCAATCCTGTGCACTCTATCGTTAGCGAATGTCTGTCGTGCAGCAATGGTAGCGGCGCTGCGGGGTTGCCGCGTTTGAATTTTGTATGGATAGAGGTGTAAACTCTGGCGCATGAGACGATACGTGGACGTTGGCGTCATTTGGACCGCAGCTGCAACACGGCGAACGGAAACCCGAGGCCGCTGTTGGATCACCTGCTGCACTAGCTGCGCGTTGCCCTCTGTGGTTGCCGTACGCGGTCGCCCTACCTTTCCAGAACGTTCATCCGTCACGTTCCCAGTGCGTTGAAAATTTTCAAACAGGTCCTTTACTTATCGCTTTTCGGTCCTTTGATTACATTACACCTCCGTTGAAAACTTCGTCTTGTTGCAACAACACTATGTTCTAGGCGGTGGAATTCCAACACCAGAAAAATCCTCTGTTCTAAGGAATAAACCATGTTGTCCACAACACACTTGCACGTTCTGAACAGCACACGCTTACAGCAGAAAGACGACGTACAGAATGGCGCACACACAGACAGCGTTGTCTTCTATATCTTTCACATCACTTGCAGCGCCATCTGTTGTTGAAAATTGTAACTACTCTAATTTCGAAAGTTTGTCCGCCAGAAAATGTACTGTTGTCCCAAGCATATTGCAACAAACGGTGTATTTCTATCGCTGCTCGTTTAGTTTTTATTGCCGTTTCAAATATACCGGTCATTTTTGAAACTCCCTGTAAGTGGAACATTCGTGTTACTGCACTTCTTCACGTCTTCCCTTACTAATATGACCAGTACCTGTACTAATTAAAGTATTTAATTTGATAGGCTTGAGACTGGGGCATACGTCGCAGTGGCGTTGATATTGTGTCAGAGTCGCTACCTCATTAGTAGTTGCCGTCTAATTTGAAGCAGTGAAGCAGCCAATGACTGGCCTTGACACAGCGACTCGCTGAAGGCCTTTTCCAGAACACCCAGTGAGATACTTCCCACTGGACGCACCACACCCATGGTTTTTAAATAGGAGGTAATTTCACATCCACAAACTATAAACCAGGAAACAGGTGAGGATCAATGAAATACTTTCTACAGCTGGAGAAGACATGTCCAAATTACTTCAAATGAACTATAACTAATGCTGTCAGGGACCGCGATTTCAAATCACCAAGTTGTTGCAACCCAGTAAGCTTAAAATCAAGTGTCTCTATAAACTTCAGTGTTCCCTCAACTGTCAGGTGACTTCCTTACCATCTCTGAAATAAATAACATGTAGACTCCAGGTATAAAATTTCATGTGCCTGAATGGAATTTATTGTTAACAACTCATAGGCTGCCCATGGACTAATACAGCGACGGTTTCTACACAGTTTGTGAGGGAGAGACAATAAAGTGGCAGGGTTGACTGCGCAACAAAAATAACCACACCTCCTTCAGTTCTCTTCCGACCCTAGAGATGTAGCCACGTTGTGCAGATGCATCAGTTTCAAGTGTATCTTTTGGAGAAATAATTTGTTGCTTGAGCAGAAAGTCGTAATTTCTCCACATTGTACACTGAAACCACTGTCTTTGTCTTCTTTTTATTTTTGGACATGAGTCTTGTGACTCATTTGACGCGGCCCGGTACTGTCGCCTGCACAGCCGTATGAGAAGTGATCTGTGACTGTGGCAGCATGAGATCAATGTGTCGTGACACCCTTAGTGAAATTTTGCCTCTAGATATCACTCATGATGATGCCGATTCTTGTCTATTCAAACAGTTACTCTTTGTGCCTGACGACTGTTCCAAACCTCCCTATCTCCGAGGAGGTACTTGAGACCAAAACCGTTTCCTTCTAGCATTGGATGTCATCTGAATAACAAATCCATCAGCGACATTTTCACATCTCTAAAAATTCTCCAAGTTGACAGCTGGTGCTTGTGAAGTGGAAAGGTGAAGAGACAAACACAGTTAAACGAAGCTCGGTCTGACTTCAGACTTGATGTAGACGGACCGTGAAACATTGCAGAGGGTGGCTGTTAGAAATCACGTGCAGTCAGCGTAAGGAATCACTCGTGCGTTCTGAAGTTCTACCAGCACTCCAGCTATCACAATGGCTGTTCGTAAGGAGTTAAAAAGAATGGGGTACAGTGGCCGAGGACGTCCTCAGAATGTGCATATGCCTTTGTCACTTAGTGCAAGACGATGGAAATGTTGTATGCACAATCCATGTCCCATGTTTACACAGAGTACGCGAAGGAATTTGCCCCCCTTCTTGCAGCGGTGTATCGTAGGTCTCAAGAAGAGAGTAGCGTTCCAAAGGGTGGAAAAGGGCACAGGTCATCCTCGTTTTCGAGAAGGGACGTCTAACAGATGTGCAGAATATAGACCTATATCTCTAAAGTTGATCAGTTGTAGAATTTTGGTACACGTATTGTGTTCGAGTATAATGACTTTTCTGGAGACTAGAAATGTACACTGTAGGAATCAGCATGGGTTTCGAAAAAGACGGTCGTGTGAAACCCAGCTCGCGCTATTCGTCCACGAGTTTCAGAGGGCCATAGACACGGGTTCCCAGGTAGGTGCCGAGTTTCTTGACTTCCGCAAGGCGTTTGATATAGTTCCCCACAGTCGATTAATGAACAAAGTAAGAGCATATGGACTATCAGACCAATTGTGTGATTGGGTTGAAGAGTTCCTAGATAACAGAACGCAGCGTGTCATTCTCAATCGAGAGAATTCTTCCGATGTAAGAGTTATTTCAGGTGTTCCGCAGAGGAGTGTCGTAGGACCGTTGCTATTCACAATATACGTAAATGACCTTGTGGATAACATCGGAAGTTCACTGGAGCTTTTTGCGGATGATGCTGTAGTATATCGAGAGCTTGTAACAATGGAAAATTGTACTGAAATGCAGGAGGATCTGCAACGAATTAACGCATGGTGCAGAGAATGGCAATTGAGTCTTAATGTAGACAAGAGTAATGTCCTGCGATTACATAGAAAGAAAGATCGTTTATCATTTAGCTACAATAAAGCAGCTCAGCATCTGGAATCAGTTAATTCCATAAATTATCTGGGAGTAGGCATTAGGAGTGATTTAAAATAGAATGATCATAGAAAGTTTATTGTCGGTAAAGCAGATGCCAGACTGAAACTCATTGGAAGAATCCTAAGAAAATGCAATCCGAAAACCAAGGAAGTAGATTACAATACACTTGTTCGCCCACTGCTTGAATATTGCTCACCAGTGTGGGATCCGTGCCAGATAGGGTTGATAGAGGAGATAGAGAAGATCCAACGGAGAGCAGCGCGCTTCGTAACAGGATCATTTAGCAATCGCAAAAGCGTTACGGAGATGATTGATAAACTCCAGTGGAAGACTCTGCAGGAGAGACGCCTAGTAGATGAAGTTGAAGTTTCGAGAACATACCTTCACCGAGGAGTAAAGCAGTATGTTGCTTCCTCCTACGTATATCATGCGAAGTGACCATAAGGTGAACATCAGAGAGATTAGAGTCCACACAGAGGCATACCGACAATCTTTCTTTCCATGAACAATACGAGACTGGAATAGAAGGGAGAACCGATAGAGTACTCAAAGTACCCTCCGCCACACACTGTCAGGTGGCTTGCAGAGTATTGATGGAGATGTAGATGTAATGAAGTAGACAATACCGCGTGTCGGACCTGTATATTTCTTGCCCATTCATTCTCGGAGATTCGGGAAGAGAGTGTGTACTCTGCGTCCTTCTTCTGCTGCATCCCATTCAGTCTGCCAAGTATCATTTCGTCATCCATTAAGATGTTCCTTATTAGTTATTTTTTTCGACTAACTTCATGTGATTTGTTCTGTCGTCCCTTTTTCATCCAGTACTGTGCAGCTCTGAAACGTACTGCAATGATTATTGGGTGCACACCCAGGACAATGCAAAATGCATGTGTAGATGTTGTCCCAAACCCTCCTGACCTTATGAAAAGCATGCTTCTCTCTCCGAGTCGTAGAATGGTTTTGAGTGGTGTGAGTCTGAGATGATGATAACATGTGCTGGATGAAAAGCTCAGAAGGGACTCAAACAAGGCGATATGATGGGTTCGTATCATCTGTAGTGATAAATTGTGCAGTAATGAATCGGCTAATTTATGCATCAGTTTCGCCGCTTTGTCAGCCGCAAGATTTGGGTGGTCCCTGAAATAAATTATTCCGTCAACATATAATCCGACGTATCTTGTCGTAAGCTTTCGTTGTATGTAGATATTTTCAAGTCCGATTGTTGGGTTTCTTTGTAATGCTCCCTTTAGCAGTAGGCAGACAGTTTTGTTGCCTGATATTTGAAACTTGTTGTTGTTGTTGTTGTTGTTGCAGTTATCTACTTTTTTCAGTTTCTCTGTTGCCTTTAGTTCTAGATTTTCTCTTGAGTTGGCCGATGAAATTGCCATTAAGTCATTTAATGCGCAATTACTCCTGTTACCCTGTTGTCCTTATCAAGAGTCTTTAAAACAGGTTCTATAGCGATGTGCTAGAATATGGGACCGCATATACACACATGTGGGCAGCCTTTTGTAATTCTTTTGCCGACATTTTGATGGCCTGCACGCCATTCTACAACTCTGCTGTTGTAGTGGTCTTGGAGACTGTAACATAACGGTGTGGATATCTGCATTTCCCTAAAGCTTGCAAATAGTGCAGGCTACCACAGGTTATCAAGGGAGCCGGCTAAATCGATTACGATCCAACTACATATTTGTCTTGTGACATTTGTGTAGTTTGCAGTGCATTGTTAATGGCGTCATCTATAGACATTGGTGGTCTAAACCGAAACTGGTGGGGACTAAGCCGAAGAGCTGTCTCTGTCACAGAGCAGCCTCTCCTGAAATTTAGCCAACGTGTTTATCAAGCAAATTGGTCTGTATGTCTTCGGATCCTCCGGATATCTATCCTCAGTCTTCTTGATTACTGCATTTGCATATTTCCATGTTATGGGTATCTTGTGTTGTTGTAACACGTTATTCAGTAATTCAGTCAGAAATGGAATGATCTGCGGCGCAGTATTTCTGACAGTTTCTGGGCGAATTCCGTCGGGCCCTGGGGCTTTTTTGGGTTTGAGCTTGTTAATTGCCAGGGCAATTCCCCCTGAACGAAAGGGATGACTACTTGGTCAGTAGCGCAGTTAATTTCAATTAGTGGGCTGACATTGATGGGTTGATGTTGGTCCTCAGCTCGATCTTCGTACAGGAGAAGTTTTTGAAGAAGGTATTCTGCATAGCTTCTACAGCCTTTCACAGTGGAGCCGTCTGGATGTCTAAGCGCCACAGCAGGACAGTACTCCAATAAAGGTTAAGAGGAATACGTCACACAAGACCAGTGTTGAATAGAACCCGCCCTACACATAGAGGCCGTGAGTCTAGTTACTCATAATTATATATCGTTGCAGCGCATTTCCTTTAATGTGTTTATTTATTTTTCTTTGTACTGTTACAAGTATACTAACAATTGGCATTAGCCTCCCATTTGTGAAAACATTCACTCATTAATGTTATTGTGTCAACACTCATGTTTCGAGATGGTAGGAGATGAAGGAAGCTCCACTCCTTTTGGTAGGTTAATGGTATGACCTCCTCAAAGAGAACCAGTCTAGACGTTACTGTTCGTCATTAGAGGAGAATGACAGGAGTTGCAGTCCTGAAGAAGCTATGGAACACTGGAGTACTTTTTTGTTTATTCAAGTAACCAGACGTCCTGTTAACGAACCGCTGTTGGACTCTGGCAGTAACTTTCAAGGTAGGGAAAGTAAATAACGAAATCCGCAGGCCGCAAGGCAAATTCAATAGTTACATCAGGAGACACGAAAACACGTCATTTTATCAAAAAAAAAATTGATGAGTGTCTTGAATCACAAATACCTTGTATAAGACACAGTTGTAGCAAACAACAGGTGTAAGGCGGCAATGAATGGTATGGGGGAGGGGGGAAGGTAATGGGTCGAAGGAGGAGGGAGTTTGTTAAAAACCTTGTTTGCGACAGCAAACGAAGAAGATCTGTGAGAGCTGAAACTGATGGTAGGTCATATGCAGGACATAGTTTGAAGTATTACGATTCCAGTAAAGTGGCATACCACATAACTCACGAATCTGGAGCAGAATGTGTTGAACACTACTACAGTAACACGGTGACAACTCGGAAACTTACTTATTATGGAAGCAACATAAAATGACTACCTGCCCAAGATTCAGGAAAGATTAAGTGCATTGGATGAAAAGATGACTGTCGCTAGACTATTGTAGATGCTGGGGGATAGTATTAATGTAGTCTTCAAGGGGCAGTAATGTAAAAAGCAATCATCATGCAGTACACGACAGATGGGACGCACATGCTCTAATCATGTACAGTCACGAGGCTGTATAACAGAAATCGTTACTATTTGTCTTACTCGAATAATCGGCACAGATTCACAGTTATTCGAAGTTTAGCTGCAAAGAGGTGAACTTGTTTCATACAATGCAGCTTTGACATGCTGGAACCTCAGCCACATTTTCACGAAGTCATTGACTTTACTCAGTCTGTACACTACAGACCATACTCATTAACTCTTACGAAGATGGAAGACCTATATGCATGGAAAGATTCGAACTTCAGAACGTTAATATCTTGCTGAATGGCACTTGTAATATAGGTGGGAAAACTATTCTGCTACCTCCAAATATTACCGACACGAATACGATTAATTTATCACCACCAATGCAGTCCTAATCAGAAAAATGTTTGAATATTCTACCTACCCAATATCTAACCTTTTGTAACGAAACTTGAATCCGAAACTCGTACACTCGTCTGGTAACCTAAACTGCATGGGTCAAGGGGCTTATTACCACGGAACAGATGTTGGAACTTATCCGACATTTGCACTACAAACAACGTCTGGCGGCCATCACTATAAGTTTTTCTATTATTTATATATGTATGTTACGTACAGAAATTTGTACACCTATGTATGCGGCGTAAAGCTGCCACTCATGTGGATCTAACATCGTGCCAAATCCCCATAGAATGGCTTGACCTGTAGCTCAGAATCAATAACTAAACTTTACCAGTACCTGAAATAGAATTATACAAGTAGAACGCGTTGAATATCAACTGTATTCCATACAATATACTAGACATAATTGGGAACAAGAAACGTTACTCACTCTCGTAGGATATCAACCAGGATTGCACGACATAAGCTAGTTTCAGTGTAATCTATGTAAACTGCAGTTGTTCTGGGTACACCAAAGCAAAAATCTGGACGCATTTCGTGACGGTGGCAACACTGCTGAACATCAGATTTGATCCCCAGGTTCATATATCCATTTTTAAAGCTACCAATTGGTGCAGACGCCAAGGAATGTGACTTGCATCAAACTGTGTGTCACAACGGGTATCTACGGCACGCCAGGAGTGCTGTGTTGCAGAAGCCAGAGCGTCCCTGGTAATACTTTGTAGCATCAATCCGTTATGTAATCAAGAAGCACAGACAAGGTAGTATTACAGCACCGAATGCGTCATTTTGCGAGCTTTACACTATGGAGCCATAACAAGTAACGTCATGCTCAAGACCTCCATAGCGTGTATGGACAGAAAATGCGACGTCAAGTGAATCGTGAAGTACAAAGGAAATGACACAATTTCAGAGTCTTTGATTGACCCATAAAAATATGATTTTATGCATATAGGGAGAAGTAGCGAGGGGAAATTTGTACCAAAGCCGAGAGCAGAACCCGTGTCTCCCTCTTATTAGGCAGGCGCGCTGCTACTAAGTAACCTTGGCACAGCCGTTCATACAGTGCACGGTCATCAGTCTTCTGCATACGTCTTCAATTATTTTCTGGATCTATTTCAATCTCTGTCTTCCTCCACAGTTTTTGCCCTCTTCAGCTCCCTCTAGTTTCATGGAAGTCATTCCCAAATATCTTAACAGAGGTCCTATCATTCTCCCTTCTCCTTGTCGGTATTTTCCACATATTCTTATCCTTTCCGAATCTGCGCAGAACCTCCTCATTCCTTAACTTAGCTGTCCACCTAATTGTCAACATTCGTCTTAGGCACCACAATTCAAATGCTTCGATTCTCTTCTGTTCCTGTTTTCCCACAGTCCTTGTTTCACCACCATACTGCTGTGCTCCAAACGTACATTCTCAGAAACATCTTCCTCAAATTGAGGCCTATATTTGGTACTAGTAGACTTCTCTTGGCCAGGAATGTCCTTTTTGCCTGTGCTACTCTGCTTTTGATGCGTCCTTATTCCGTCTGTCTTTGGTTATTTTGCTGCTTATGCAGCAGAATTCTTTAACTTCATCTACTTTGTGACAATGAAGTTTGATGTTAGGTTTGTACCTCACCTCATTTCTGCTACTCCTCATTACTTTCCTCTTTCTTCGATTTACTCACAATCCATTTTCTGTGCTCATTAGACTGTTCTTCCTTTCAGCGTATTCTGAAATTCCTCTTCATTTCCATTCAGGATGGCAATGTAATCATCGAATAGTATCATTGATATCGTTTCATCTTGAATTTTAATTCCACTCCTTAAACTTTATTTTATTTCCATCATCCCTTTTTCGATGTTCAGATTGAACAGTAAACTACTTCCCTGTCTCACAGCCTTTATTATCCCTTCTTGTCTCTTGTACATATTTTATATTACCCAACTGTTCCTTTCCCTTACCCCAATTTTTCTCAGAAATTCGAACATCTTCCACCATCTTATGTTGTCTAACGCTGTTCCCAGGTCAGCAAACCCTATGAACGTGTCTCAGTCGCAACGTCGGAAACACCTCTCTGCTGCCCTTACCTTGTGGCCGCGCGGTTCTAGGCGACTCAGTCCCATAGTGCTTAGAGCCACATGAATCTTGCCCTTACCGTTCCTAAAGCGAAACAAATCGTCGTCTAACATATCCTCAACTTTCTTTTCCATTCTTCTGTGTGTTACCCTTGTCAAAAAATTGGATGCATGAGCTATTAAGCTCATTGTGCGCCAAACCTCACACCTGTCTACTGTTGCAGCCTTCGGAATTGTTGGATGGTATTTTTCCGAATTCAGATGGTACGTCGACAGACTCATACGTTCTGCACACGAACGCGAAAAATCTTTTTTTTTTTTTTTGCCTCTTCCTCCAATGACTTTGAAATTCTGATCAAATGTTATCTCTTGCTTCTGCCATATCCGTTCTTAAGTACTCCATAGCTCTCTTAAATTCTGATTCTAACACTGGATCCCCTATCTCATCTAAATCGATTCCTGTATCTTCGTCTATCAAATGTAACCACCTTTGCTTTTAATTTCACCGAAGGTTGCTCTGACTTTTCTATACGCTGAGTCAGTCCTTTCGACACCCATTTGTTTTTCGCTTTCTTCACATTTTTATGCTGCTATTTCGTCTTATCGTGCCTGCACTTCCTATTTGTTTCGTTCCTCAGCCCCTCGTACTTGGGTTGGAACTTAAATAGTGGCAACTATAAATTCACAGCCGATACAAAAGAGTTACATGTTTGTACCTGCTACTGTCCTTCACGGTAGCCACCAGAATTGTGTAGAACCCCTTGCCAGCGATGTGGAAGGCGTAGCATACCGTTAGCAGAGCCTGTTCTGTTGATGGTGCGAATGGAACGGTCTAGAGTTATGGTGATTCTCGTGTACGACTGTGATGCTGTTATCCTCATGCATTACATTCCTCCACGGCAGACCGTCAAGGTACAGTATTACTGTTCGTTTTTGTAATATCACCTGCGACCAGATTTGCAGAAGGAGCGGCGACACTTTCTGCGCAACCCACCCACCATTTTGCACGGCAATGCGGTGGCGCATGCAGTGCAAGCTGTGGCTGCTCTGTTCGGTCGATGGGACTGGGAAGTACTGTATCATCCACCATATTCCCCGGACTTAAGTCCTTGTAACTTTGATTTGATTCGGAAGATGAAGGAGAACTGTTCCAGAGATTCGACAGGCAGTAGCTCGCTCCATTCGCACCATTAACAGAACAGGCTGTGCTAAATGTATGCTACGCCTTCCACATCGCTGGCAACGGGTTCTACACAAATCTGGTGACTACGTTGAAGTACAGTAACAGGTGCAAACATGTAACCCTTTTGTATCGGCTGTGAACAAATAGATGCCACTATTTCAGTTCCAACCCTCTTATTTCTGTTTTCCTGTATTGACCCATTTTTGTACTTCTTTCTTTCAGCGATCCAGTGAAGTATATTTTCTGTAACCTACAGTTTCTTCGCAGTTTCCTTCTTTGTACCAATGTTTCCCTTTGCTACTTCTATGATTGCCCGTTTTAGAGATGTCCATTCTTCGACTGCACTGCCCATTAAGCTATTCCTTACTGCTGTATCTACAGTCTTAGAGAGCTTAAAGACTAACTCGCCAATCCGTATTATTTGCATGTCCCACTTCTTTGTGTATTGTTTCTTTCTGACTAATGTCTTAAACTTCAGCCTGCTCTTCATAGCTGCTATATTGTGATCTGAGTATATATCTGCCCCGGGGTACATTTACATTGATGTAATCTACCAGAAATCTTCACGTATCAGCCGGCTTTTTCCAAGTATACCTCCCCCTCTTCTGATTCTTGAATAGAGTTTTCGGTATTACTAGCTCAGATTTACTACAGTAGTGAGTTACTCTTTCTCATTCTTGTCCCAAGCACGTATTTTTCCATAACCTCTTCTTCTACCCCTTCCCCTAAAAATGCAATCCAGTCCCCCATGAATATCTAATTTTCACCTCCCTTTACGTACCGTATCACCCCTTCAGTATTCTCATAAACTTTCTCTATCTCTTCATCTCCAGGTTGCGACGTCGGCAGGCATACCTGGGCTATCGATGTCGATGTTGGTTTGCTGACGATTCTGATAAGAACTACCCCATCACTGATCTGTTTACAGCAACACACTGTCTGCCTTACCCTCCTAAAATTAACGATTTCTACTCCTGTTATACCATTTTCTGCTTCTATTGATATTAGCCTATACTCATCTGACCAGAAATTCTCTTCTTTTTTTTCCATTTCTCTTCACTGACCACTAGTGTGTCTAGATTAAGCCTTTACGTTACCTTTTTCAAATTTTCTAGCTTCACTGTCAGGTTCAGGCTTCTTAAATTATACACCCGACTCGTACAAAGTTATCCTTCCGTTAGATATTCAGTCTTTTTCTCATGGTTATCTCCCACTTGGCAATTCGCTTCCGGAGATCCGAAGGGGGGATTAGTTCGGAATCTTTTGCGATAGAGAGATAGTCAAGACACTTTTTCAGTTACAGGTCACTTGTCCTTAGGATACACGTGGTGTTTTTATGCAATGGCTTCCATTGCCTTTTGCATCCTCATGACGTTGAACATTGCTGATACTTCCTCCTTCAGGGGCACTTTGCCACACCAAGGACAAGAGAGTGCCCTGAATCTCTGTAGGCTCCTCCAACCTCTTTGACAAGGCCGTTGACAGGATGATGGTGACGTCTTACAGGTGGAAGACTTCGGCAGCCAGTGCTGATTATGAATCAAAATTTAACCGATTGAGGATTTCGAGCTCGTGATCGAGAACGTTTAAAATTACAAACCAAAGACACTACGCCTAGAACATCGGTGCTTTCCATAAAATCGTGCGCTAATTGAGACACAAAGGTGGGGCAATTCTGTTGACGCATCCAGATAATGAGGCAAAATGACCACTTTACTGGCCGTGATAAGATTACGTCTGGCCTTAAATATGACCGTTTCTGAATGTTCACACTGAGTGTCTGGCCATCCATTTGTTTCTCTGATTCCGACAGAATGACAGTTTCGCTAGTTACAAAATAACCAAACTGGCTTATAGCGATGTGCTGCCTACTTCGCCTCTGACACCACATCGCACCACCTATACGAAGACTTCGCCGCTTCTAGACGCCGCTGATGCGTGACTGCCGCGATGGTTGAATAAGATGTTGGGGAGCTAGTGCCTTCCCTTGGCGGACGGCCAGACCGAGTTTCAGAGAACTTCCGCTTACTACCTGTTGGGCGTGACAACGGAGCACTGAATTCTGGGCTGGATGTAGTACCGCCTCCCTAGCTGCATGCTGTGACGACTATCCTTGTGGGTTTCCGCCTGCCTTCATGTTACCCCATATGCGGTCAGCACTCCCCTAAGAACTTGTCCCTTTTCGAGAGTGCCGATGTGTAAACCACACTGGGTCATCGTGGAACATTTGGTGTGGCAGCAGCTTCCTCGCCCACCGCTGCTACCAATACCACACACTCTGTGGCAGCGACCCATAACAATGATATCACGACCCTCCGACATGCCATCAGCCGTTCTTTGCAAGTGTGTTTGCTTCTGTGATTGGTGGCCATCTCAACTCTGAAGACACATATTACTCCTTTCATTACATGTTAACTGAAAGGGGATCACTGCTGTCAGCTGCAGCGGGACATTAAGCGGAATCAGCGGCGACGGGTGAAAATGTGTACCGGACCGGGATTCGAAACGGGGATCTCCTGCTTATTAAGCAGGTGCGGTAACCAATGAGCCAACCGGGACACTGCGTTGTCGCAACTGCATGGAGTATCTCGGCACGCCTCACGGTCGATCCACACTCAAACCGAGAGCCACCTATCCGCAGTCCCTGCCCATTATCCTGATGTTCGCTGTTCAAAGATTCCCACAGGAGGTGTGAGTGTGGGTCCATGCTACTTTGCCTCTATGACTAGAAAAAGATTTTTAATGGTTCAGGTATGGCGGTACATATGTGTTCCACATTCCATTAAGAAACTCATTTCGCGTGACAGCATGCAATTAAATACAAATGGGGCTTAAAATGAGGACTTCCCGGTTTTGTTGCTCCTCTTTAATATGGTGGCAGTACCAAATACGAACTCAAGAAAATTGCTATTCTCCTTTTACTACTCTTAATCACGATCGTCTTTGCCTTACTTCTGCTTAAGCTTGAATCTGGCCTAAGCATGTTGGGCAAGCTCCACTGAACGACAGAGTGAAGAGTCAAGGCCACAACCCATTACAACAAGTACACATACCTACTAGCTCTTCAGATGTTGAAACGAATGATAAAGATGTATTAACAGATGAAATTATTCAGTACGTATGTAGAGGACTAATCTTTGACGATATTAGAGGACTATTTTCACGTCAAGTACTGTAGGACCAAATTGAGAAGCAAATCTCCAAGGCCGGCCGGAGTGGCCAAGCGGTTCTAGGCGCTACAGCCTGGAACCGCACGACCACTAAGGTCGCAGGTTCGAATCTTGCCTCGGTCATGGATGTGTGTGATGTCCTTAGGTTAGTTACGTTTAAGTAGTTCTAAGTTCTAGGGGACTGATTGACCTCAGAAGTTAAGTCCCATAGTGCTCAGAGCCATTTGAACCATTTCAACGAAATCTCCAAGGTCATGGAACGTGTCAGTACATGAAATTACAGCATAAAAGTAATAACAGATAGTAAACACTATCAGCAATACAATAAGAATCGGCTTAATTTTTCAAGGATCTCCTGGACAGAATACAACTCTCTCTAGCTTTAGCAGAAATGCTCTGAAGTCGAAGTTAGGAAACCTATGAACAACAACAATTAGAAGTTTTGTTTTACTAAATTCAACTACAGCTGCACAACATTCAAATATCTGTTCAGTGCAGTGTCGTGATACGTCTATGGACTCAAATGGATTACTGTTTTTTACGTGCATAGCCACTCCCCCACCCCACAAAGAATTCCTTGAGAAACAGCCAACTAATCGGTAGCCTGGTAAAGGAAGCCTCTGATAGCAAATAATGATAACTTATATAGTCATAATACTTTACGACCATTCATTCACGTCGCCTAACTGGTCGTTTAGAGCTTCCCCTCTCTAAAACTTTGAAAGAATCACTATAATGGAATATTTACAAATTATCATTACAATTGTTGCAAATTTTGGTGGCTCATGTTCAACACATGAAAGACATCACAAGACAACAACAGTACGTCAAGAAAAATCCTCTTGTACATCTACATCTACATCTACATCCATACTCCGCAAGCCACCTGGCGGTGTGTGGCGGAGGGTACCCTGAGTACCTCTATCGGTTCTTCCTTCTATTCCAGTCTCGTATTGTACGTGGAAAGATGGATTGTCGGTATGCTTCTGTGTGGGCTCTAATCTCTCTGATTTTATCCTCATGGTCTCTTCGCGAAATATACGTAGGAGGGAGCAATATACTGCTTGACTCTTCGGTGAAGGTATGTTCTCGAAACTTTAACAAAAGCCCGTACCGAGCTACTGAGCGTCTCTCCTGCAGAGTCTTCCACTGGAGTTTATCTATCATCTCCGTAACGCTTTCGCAATTACTAAATGATCCTGTAACGAAGCGCGCTGCTCTCCGTTGGATCTTCTCTATCTCTTCTATCAATTACAATTATCATTGTAATTACATGATTTATATAACTGTGTTTACAGGAAGTCAACAGTTTCACGTAATAAGACGTTTATCTTCTTACTGGGTTTGCCAGGAATTTACCTTGACGATGCAGTTAATAATGCCTCATTTATATTTATTATAAAATATGGAGCAGCGTTAATATGTCAATAATCTAAATAATGCAAACAATATAAATTTACAAATAGTCACCCTCGTCTCACAGACGCTGTGTTAATGTAACTGTGCAAAATAAAAAATTAATTTTAATAGCCTCTTCTTTCTGGGCCTTCGTCGACGTGGTATCCCATCCCAACTCTTCGCTGTCTCTCATATTAACATCGTAGACACCACTTTGCTCCCTAGTACTCTACAATATGTTCTGAATAATGAATTTCATACTGAAAATAATTCACTGCAATTTTCTAAATAGCATCTACATCTTTCTTGTTATTTACTCACTGAAAGCCTTGATAACCTACCATTTTTAAATCTTTATAAAAGTGGCTTCAATTGGGATTCAAAACTAATACTTACAGTACGTACAGAAACTTTTGGTGTTACTTTATCATTGTATTTGTAATGGCATACTGAAAGTAAGTTACGATCCTAATTTTTAGATCGGAGATCGACATTGTGGTGAAGAGGGACTTACACTTCCTTAATCAGTAAGTTATAAATGGTAGCTTTATCTGCAGATTCCTTTAAAAGTCGTACTAGACACATGTTTTAAATCTGAGCTTTGTTGCGATATCTGGTTTACGCAATCAATAATTATGTTACTGGCTGTGCTCTGTTGTCGTTTTGGGTGTGTTATTGCCAGAATACAGACCATATGTTATTACTGTCGACTGTTAAAGATAAAATTACTTTCAAAGAAATTTAAGGGAATTCTACAACATTTGTAGATTTTTAAATAACTTTGTGTGTTCAGCGTTCAAATGCATACCGAAGTAGATTAGTTTACTTCATATACATTTCTCAGTGGTCGTTGATGCAGTAAAAGTTTAAAATCATTTGGCAACTAAAGTTGATACTGAGCACTAGGGCAAGTAATGTCGTATGTCTTTATTTTTTTATGCCTGACGACAAATTGTTCATTGTTGACGGGCTTATCAGTCCCAATGAGGAATAAGAGGTCCCTCGAAAAATATCATGTCAATTGGAGTCATTCCTCCCAATTACATTTCTACTGTAAATACAGAAGAAGTTTCCTATGGTGCTGTGGTAGGAAATGCTGCCCATCTTTATGACCAGGTTGTGAGACCGCAGGCAATCGTTGAATAAGAACGCTAAAATGAATTTCTCCAGTGTGAATCATGATAAAAGACATGTCGGAGTTGAACTGCTGTATCGACTTCTGTTCCATTGCTGCAAGAATTGTGCAGACGAAACATATTGGGGTAGGACACTCTATGAGAGAAGATAGTCAGTAAAGCTATGAAATTATCGACGTAACAGCAGTTGTATAATTTAAAAGAGGACAGCGGTTTTGGTGTGTAGTGATCAGTTTACACTTATCAGATGGAACGACAAATCGATTATCAAAGTGCCTTCTATTTTTGATGGAAAACGTAGCAAAGAACAGTTATAAAGGTTCCGTAAAGCCTAAAGTAACAACATAAGTGTTTAAATGCGACTACACAGTGCATCTCTTCTCCGGGAAGGCTCGACCTGAAGGATCGGTTTGCATCCCAGTTCCGGACAAAACTTAGAATAAAAATAAGTTGGTGGAATATTGTTGCTTAAGTTATTGTAGCATGCTGCGTCCATGGTTGGATAGTATACAGAGCTGGAACATGTAAGTCTCAGTCTTCGTTTCAGAAGGGAATAGTTGCTGGGGATTCTGTGGGTCCATGACGCCTGATAACTGAGATTTGGTTCAGTATCCTCAGCTTTATAGACACAACTGAGTGAATAGGATAAGATGAAACAAATCAACAAGTAGGAAAAGGAGAAACCAAGTCCGGAAAGAACAAGGTCTGCAGTAACCACTCAGGTTACACACTTGCAGACTCTAAAGATTCGGTTTATGCGTACTGCTTTCTCACTGTTTACAAATTCTGAACTACTGGGTGACACGTTTACATTTCCGTAGTTTCTCATGTATCAGATGAAATAAGCTAACAAGGTACTGCAATAAAAAGCCTTGAAATCATTTTTATTATCATTGCACACACTAGTATCCCCAGTACTAAATGATGATTAAAGTTATCATCAAATTCGAAGGAACAGTCCTGTGGCCAGAACTTTAGGTATAGTTGTCCACACAATTTTCACTTAAAATAAAATGTAAACAGTTGGAGCAGTAATCAGTTAACAATGGGAACTATGGTGGATTACTCGACTTTAAAAAAGGAATATAAGCATTTGATTGTATACCGGATACAACGAGAATGATTTTTTGCTACTTGAGAACAAAATTAAGTAATTTCAAGAAGAGCTCGAAAACTCAGATATATTTCCTCAAAGAAAACGAAAAGTCTGTTGTTTGTACGTATTAATAGTCACAGAAAGGTATACATATAAACATGTAAACAAAGATATGAAAGATCACGAAATAAAAGTTGCCCATACGCAGTACCATCTGTCATATTGTTTCAAATCTTCACATCGCAGTGTGGACCATTCTGGCCTACATCCAGTTTGCTCGAATTTGGTGGAAGAGAACGGAGCTTTATTACAAACTGGATCTCAAACAGTCTACAGTGCCTACTGAGGAAAGAAAAGGCGATATATAATCGTCTCAATCAGTTCAATATAATTATCTAAACTATTCATTAGTACATGAGTCAATGAGTTTTTGCTGCAACAGAAAGATAGCCTCAGAGTATACATCGTCAGTAAAGCTCAACACAGCTCAGTATGGAATCGCAAGTATATATAATCAACTTTTGGAATTTTTATATTGTTATGAACATATGTTTGGTTATTTCTTGCTAACTTAGTTTAAAAATCTTTACGTGGAACAGCAATACATGTAATTACGTATTGTTTTTCAGAACATTTTTATTTACTTGCTTACTTCATCATCATCATCACCATTATCATCATCACAAGTCCTTGCACTCTTTGCTGAGCGTAGTGGCGCCACGAATCAAGCTTCTCCATCCGAGGTGATCACCAGCTTTTCTTACATACGAGCGAGCCTCTTGATTTGATCAGTCCATTTGTTCGCTGTTGTACCATTTAGTTTCCTGCCCTCGATCTTCCTTTCCATAATTATTCTCTCCAAATAACTAAATAACTTGCTTCCGCACGAGAAGAAAGGTGCTTGGAGATATCGAGTTGATCAGTAACAGAGACATTTCTTTTTCTTTTATTCCTTTTCATATGCAGCAACCTGTGTCAACATCGAAGCTCTGATGCATTGATGCTCTGTCTCTAGCTTTAAGGGCCCATATCTCGACACCATAAAATAAGAAGGAAAGCAAGAGCGTTTCATCAAGCCGGTCCTTTCTGGTATTCATTATCGCTCTGTTCTGCCAAACCTTGTTGAGCTTCTTCATAGCCACTCGCCATAGCGTGAACCGACTTTTTATCTCATCTTGACAGTTCCCTTTTTCGGGATGGTTGACTGAAAATAGTCACACCGTCAGGTGGCTTGTGGAGTATCGATATAGATGTAGATGTTGATGAAAGAATGAACAGCTTCCAGTTTTCTTCATCAACCTCTGAGGTGAACCTTTACTCATTAGTCAATTGTCATAAGTTTGGACTTGGTGAGATTTAGACTAGTGTCTTTTGCCTTTGTTAATAGCTCAGCAAACTCATATTCACTGCTCGCTAAAAGCACAGTACCGCGAGCATATAGGGAGTTGTTAACAGTTCTACCACCAACTGAAATGTCTGTAGTCCAACTATCGGGAGCGTTCCTAATGATATGTGTTGCATAGCTGTTGTACAGATAGAATGCAATCCTGCATGACACCTTTCGATACACTGAAGAAATCACACGTGCCAGCACTTGTCTTAACAGCTTTGGTGTGGTTATTGCACAGACTTCTGATCAGGTCTGTCAAGTGAGGTGGAACCCCGAATTCGGCAAGCATCTGCCCCAACTTTTTACAGATAACTCAGTCAAGGGGTTTCCTATAGTTAACGAAGAAAACGAAGATGGAAATACAGAGAACTATCGCGATTTCTCGATTACTTGTCATTTGTTAGGAACCTGTACATAAGTTCAGTAAGTAAGTTATTTACTTACTTATTTTTAATTCAATGGTGAAGCTTCGTGTGTCGACAGGTGGTGAGGTGGCCGCTACCTGGTAATAAAGTGGAGAACGGCACTGTGGTGACCATTTTAGGATGGGGCATGACTTGGCCAGATGAAGACAACCCGCAGACGTTGAAGATGCTTGAAATGATTATAGAACCCGTTAGGAGCTGCGAGCGAGTGGCACACTTTCCCATCACCGTGCCGGAAGCCATTATTTGTGCAAGCCCAGAGACTGAAGGCGCGGACGTGTGTCCGGGCGATAGTGGGGGACCGATGACATACGGTCAAACGCAGATATGCGTCATCAACCGTGCACAGTGCACTGGTGATTTGGAGACTGTGGTTCTGTTCACAAATGTCTCCTGTTTTCATCACTGAATCAATAACGTAACAGAGCAATTGAAGAGGAATTTATTTCTCATCTTCTATTGCAAGGGGTCTCTTCAGAAATGCATGAGTATTTGCAGAAGGAAATAAATTCTGAACTTATGTTCGTCGAAGACCTGCAGCATGTCATCAACAAAAATTTTAAGCTGTTTAAAGAACCATCGTTTAAAATTATTTCCTCATCCTACATTTACAAAAGAAAATGTTCTTTTCTGTTCTGATGAAAGAGCTGTAATATGGATTTTGAAGCAAAATATTTTATGTGCAAACATTTCAAAATTCTTGTTACTTTGCCTTGACTACGAGTGTCTACTATACATACAAACAGTGAAAAATATTTATGACGATCTGAACTGAAACATTACATTTTAGCCCGCATCTCGTGGCCGTGCGGTAGCGTTCTTGCTTCCCCCGCCCGGGTTCCCGGGTTCGATTCACGGCGGGGTCAGGGATTTTCTCTGCCTCGTGATGGCTGGGTGTTGTGTGATATCTTTAGGTTAGTTAGGTTTAAGTAGCTCCAAGTTCTAGGGGCTGATGACCATAGATGTTAAGTCCCATAGTGCTCAGAGCCATTTGAACCATTACATTTTATTCGAGGGATATGAGAAGTACTACTACAATAAGCCAAGTGTTTTCAAAACACCTTCCGAACATAGGGTGGAAAGTATCCATGGGTGACTGATATATAAATTTTTATTACTGTTATAAATATTTTAGTCTATGCAACACTCACCCACAGTATCAGCTCTTTTTTATCATTTTATTATAATTTTAAGCAAACAGATAATTGGGAAAATTAGATTAAAGAAAAGTAAAGTATGTTTAAACCTTTATATTTCTTCAAAAATTCATCAGTTTTCACTACAACGGATAACACGAGGTAAGTCTGTCTCAAAGCTGGTGTCTTATTTACTGTTATAAATTCATTAAGAAAAGTCTTAATCAGAGAGCGTTCGGTTAGCACCAGACGTGGTTTTCAAAGAAGAGAAACAGAAAGAATAGGAAACAGGATGGGACACCGCATTTAAACAACCACACAACGATATTTCAAGGCTACACCAAAAAAGGAACTCAACCAAAACCAGTTCATTCTTTTTCGGAAAAGAAATTCCGCTCCTGGCGTAGTCGTGTTCTCAATGGATATCCACAGACTGGTATTGGAAGTTAAGACTAAGAACACTTGGTTTCGATATAACCACAATCTCACCAATATGCTCTATAAAAATCTTTCTTGTAATTGTGAAATAGGGAAAAAGACTCGCGATAGCGATTAATTAAGTTTGAATGCGCGAAATATTATGCAAAAGAGTAGCTGAGGGCTAGTTTTGTGACTACAGCACCTGCTCCATGAGCACAAGTACATTTACGGAAAATATGTAATTCCACAACAATTTTAATGAAGAAATGAAATCCAAACACATTACTTACATAAATCTTCCGAACTGCGTTACTAACGCCATAGTATTGACCTGATTGCTCGTTAAACAATTTTACGAGCACGTGGTACTCTTACTACAAAGCACACACCACGTGGGTTCAACACAACGAGAAATTTTTAATTTGAAGTATTTCAACGAGAAAAAACCTTACGATCATAAGAAGACACACCTATACGCACATTCACATTAAAGGACGATGATTTTAATCAGAATTACGCCTCATGACTCAACTTACCTTCCACTTTCCTTTATTGGAGTGGGAAAAAGGAACTACCACTGTAAACTCCGAAACCAACACTGTAATCGCACTGCATTCCGATTTAAAATATTGTAAAAAATATATTCACTATAAAACTGTAAGAAAACTAATTAATATTTGAGTTAGGCTAAGAACTTAAGAATTTCATTGTGGTTCGGACTCACCAACACGACCTTATCCGACGGTGTTACCACATGAGAAACTGCCTGCAGACTAACTAGTTTCGGTCCCGTCCGAGGGTATCCCACAGATACAATGGCAAGTGACAAGAGAGGTAGCTTCCTTTACCATCTTGACGAGGGACAGACAGAACCACTCCAAGGAAACAAACGTCCTTCCCTTAGGAATCGTATCTACCTACTCATCCGTTGGTACTACTGCTCTCTAGCAGACAGAACGTCTTGCTACCAGCGAGCATGTAACTACAGATACTCACATTCCTTCATCCTCTCACATCGGAGGGGACGGAGGCCAGTTTAGGACATGTAACCAAACTTTTAAAGTGGCTAATTCGTTTTTGTTGTATGCTAATTTACTGGTATTTTGTCTGTGCGTTAATGTGAAGATGAAATGGTGACAAGAGGAAGAGTTGGGTTCGTATTTAAGTTCGTAAGTAGTCTCGTAATTCTTGAAAAGTGATCAACAATGCAAAGGTAAACGGAACTGCCAAATTAAACTGTGTATTGCAATGCTCATGGCGAGAGAACAGTGTGTTCTGTTCAACTCAAGAAAACTGTCCTCTTTGCAATAAATACAAGCAATGTGACTGTGAGAAAAGTATGAAATATAAATAGCTCCGAAAAATGCCCTGCCTGAAAAGTATGTCACTGTCCGCCCCCGGTAGCTGAGTGGTTAGCGCGACAGACTGTCAATCCTAAGGGCACGGGTTTGATTCCAGGCTGGGTCGGAGAGTTTCTCCGCTCAGGGACTGTGTGTTGTGTTGTCCTTATCATCATCATTTCATCCTCATCGACGCGCAAGTCGCCGAAGTGGCATCAAATCGAAAGTCTTGCAGCAGGCGAGCGGTCTACCCGAAGGGCGGCCCTCGCCACACGCCATTATATTATTAGTGCGTCACTGATGAAATGTTAATTGTATCACACGTAAAAGATAAATGTCTTCCTGCTTTCGCAATGAATAAATGCTGCGCAGCTCTTATCTTCAAACTACTGTGGCTGTTGCTGCTACACTAGTTAAAAAATTAAAGTTCAAACTGCTAGCAACGCGATGTGGAATGCGTGCTTTAGACTATAGAGACCTCCACGACACTTGGTGTGCTAATAAATCTCATTACTACAGTGATAATTTTCAATTGATGTTCCGTTCTGAGAAACTCGGGAAAGCAAAATTATGTACGTGAAACCTGAAATGAAAAGATGGATGCTGATACATGGACAAGCAATAAATAACAGCATTAATAAAACTTTACATCACTTAGGCAAAATATTTTAACACTAGAAATACTAAGACTTCACTTCAAAAACCTGAACAAATTTTCTTTACCCTAATACAGACACGTACGCTAGCCATCATTCAAAAAAGGTCAGTAAATCACACATTGTGACGTTATCATAAAGATCTCCAGTTCTAAATCCCTGACCGAATTAAATACTAAGCTTTGATGTCTGGGGAAATACGCAATTACAGCACCTTTTGAAGTCTTCTCAATAAGTTTACAAAAATTCCGTAAACGAAAAATATTATAAGAAAACTACTGCCGGCGCACAGCACGGCACAAACGAACCCCATCACAAGATCCAGCTCGGCTCCACCTCTCCCTCTTTCCATGAGTGCACTCCTCTCATAAGTAAAGGTTCTACTAACAATCAAAAATGGTTCAAATGGCTCTGACCACTATGGGACTTAACAGCTGAGGTCATCAGTCCCCTAGAACTTAGGACGACTTAAACCTAACTAACCAAAGAACATCACACACATCCATGCCCGAGGTGGGATTCGAACCTGCGACGGTAGCGACAGCGCGGTTCCAGACTGTAGCGCCTAGAACCGCTCGGCTACATCAGCCGACTACTAACAATCTGTCCCACCGCAACCTCTTTGGCAGAGACGTTGCCCGCTATTGTTTAGATACTATCGAAGCTTCACTTTTCCGCGAGACATCCAAAAATTACCAAAGTTGCAGTTTTCTGTATACAACAAAACCCTTACAATCTGTCTGCGTGTTAGATACACTGGACCGAAACTTGGAGTTATGGTCTGGACTGGGACTTCGTATGACACCAGAACACACTCGCGGTTATCCGACGCACTCTAACACTAAAAGTATTCGACCTGCTGCGCGCTACCATTCCATTCCGCTAGGTGCTTTCCCAAGAGGATCCTGTAACCCAACGTGCTCTATAGGGTGTCGACATGTTGCCTCGGCCTGCTGGATGTGGGACATCAGCGGACGACAACTCCTGTGTCATCCACGACATTAGCCTATTGATCGATCAAGGGCAGCTGGTACTGACACACTGACATCCAGGACCTATACGTCACAGTACAGGCACATTTTCAATCTTGCATTCAACATTCTGGCGATTACACCGGTTGTTGATGTAGCAGCATTTGAAATTTCAGTCTCGCTTAACCTGTGATCTTGCAATGTTAGCCAGTTAAATACGTTACCTGCACAAATGTATCCCTGAAATTTAATTTATATTAATTGTCAGAGTGCGGGTTACGGAAGGTGCTGATTGGTGTAGGCGAATCAAATGAGGCACCATTTTGTCCTGTACCGTCCGCCGGTGCAGCAAGTATCGGATATATCAGGGGTCACAGTTTTTACACCGTGTAAACATCAGCCAAACGAAAAGACTTCCACTGTCGGCGTTAATGTAGGTACTTAAACATAGGCTCACAAGACTGAATTTAAATCACACACGCAATAGAACATGCCGGTCGCTTTTGTTTGCCCTAGCTTGTGTACAAATAGTGCCAAGTGTTTATTTCTCACTTTACCACTGATGTAAGTCACTGCAGTGAGATGGTGTGTGGGTGCTGGTAGTCTGAAGTGAATCAGCGAAGACGTGTAGACGTGATAGAACGACAGAACAGAGCTCTCTTAACAGACCGTGCCCCTCACAATTGACATGCGAAACATGTCGATGTTTCAACATCTTCTGTCCAACGTACCTAAAAATACTGGTGTACAACATTCCACCATATTTCCAACGAGAGTCCGAAAGAGCAGGACTTCATCTTCCATTATTTAGGCTGTTAACCATACATCTGTCTTCCAGACGAGTCGTTGACTGAATTCTGAGTGCCCAAGAATGTCTAGTTCTACGTCAGAATTATAAAAAACAAGAATGTTGGTGAACAAAAGAATCCCGCACCTTCCAGGTAAAAATGTGCAAGCGTCAAGACAGGAAACGCACTGTGACGCAAGAGTATGCTTAACTATTAAAGTGGATGGTAATTGCTGGAACGCCAAGCACTGAAGACTTAGAACAAAAATTCCTCTTATAACGTAGACGTGAAATGAGAAACCACTCATTTCACGTCTACGTTCTAAGAGTAACTGTCGAAATGGAAGTTCTCGTTTCGGTTGAGCAGGCTGTCTACCAGTTGTATATCCAGAGCTTCATTGACAACTGAAAAGCAAAAGGAAGAAGCTGAGGCCATCTTCCTCCGCCATAATCCATGGAAAGTCCGGTGGAAATATAATGTTCAGACGCTGCAGATATGGTGGGCTATGAAAACCGGCGAGCCATTGGTGTTGGAACCTCCGTTTTTGTACGGTAGATGTTCTAACTCCAATATAGCTTTTCCTATACTGATAGAGATATTCTCAGATATCCGCATTTCGTAGTGGCAGATCATGTTTCACAGAAGAGCTGCCATATTGACCATTCTTCACCGTGATACCATCGCCTTTTAAAGAAACATTCCCCGTTTGCTGAAGAGAGGCTGCAAGCTTACATCTGCTTCTTCTTCCTCTTCCTTTCGTTGGTTTGGCGCTTGCAGAAATAAGCTGACGATTCATATACCCGTTTTACCTGAAGATCTCATCCAGGTGTACAAGCGCTATTCACGACATGGGCCCTATAAGCTACAGTAACAACATAATCCGTATTTCTCCAAAGGATGATGACAGTCGGACGTCTGCTAGCATACCCGTAAATCACTAAGGGCGCGCTTACGGTACACCCGTTTCCCTGAGAACACATCTTTTTAAGCCTAACTAGATCATCCAGAAACGGAAGGCAGCAGTTCGTCTCCTGCTCCGTGGTAAGCGTGACATTTTGAAGAATAAAATTCTAAAGAAAATTCCGCCAATTTCTACTCGCCGTCGAGCCAAATTATGAATGTGACATTGACTTACCTACAGAACACCGTCGGACCTAAAACGTCTGAGCTGAACTATTTCTGGCTCTGAGCACTATGCGACTTCACTTCTGAGGTCATCAGTCGCCTTGAACTTTATCTAAACCTAACTAATCTAAGGACTTCACACACATCCATGCCAGAGGCAGGATTCGAACCTGCGACCGTAGCGGTCGCTCGGTTCCAGACTGAAGCGCCTAGAACCGCACGGCCACTCCGGCCGGCTGAACCAATTCTCTTTGAAATCTTCCATGAGTAGCGAGATGGGGTTACGAATGGCAAAACCGTCCGTATGTTCCAATTGCTGGTTATCAAATACAGACTAAACTGAAGTTCAGCATGTTTAAATAATGCTATTCCCTCTCTCCCAGATGTGCTGCGAAACAGTGATAAAGAGCAAATAATACGTAAATATAAGGAAAGATAAAAAAAATCCGTTTCAGAGCTTTCCTGCAACGTATACGTAGCTTAGCGCAAGTCCGATATAGATATGTAAGCATTGACTCGTAGCCAAACGATTGGTGTGGCGTTCGGTTCTTTCCAACATGCATGTTGTAAATGAGGAAACGTGAATTATGGCGACGTTATTACCAAATGCGTCCAAACAGTACCAACATGCTGTTGTTCAGTTCTTGATTCCTAGAGGACAAGCACCGGTAAACATCCGTCTTAGAAAACAGAATGTGTATGGGCAACAAGTGCGCCAAAAACCACAGTTGTGACATGGTGTGCCATATCACACGTCCCCATATAGCAAATGCTGTAACGCAAAGCCAACTCAAGTGGCAGGCAGTCGAGTGCCGGCCCTATAGTCTTGATCTCCTACCATATTGTTAACAAGCCCTAAGTCCCTAAAAGAAGGCCTTGAAGGGTCGACGAATGCTGTCAGATGAGGACGTGCACCAGGCAGTTACTGACTTCTTCACGCAGCAGCACTCTGTGTTTTACGATATATGTATCTTCCACCAGGTGGGTCTGTCAGAGGATAGTCTCAGTGCCCACAGTAATTTTGCGTGTTTGGCGTGCCGATTCTACAGTGTACGCCTTCGAACGGAAATACACTCCTGGAAATGGAAAAAAGAACACATTGACACCGGTGTGTCAGACCCACCATACTTGCTCCGGACACTGCGAGAGGGCTGTACAAGCAATGATCACACGCACGACACAGCGGACGCAGCAGGAACCGCGATGTTGGCCGTCGAATGGCGCTAGCTGCGCAGCATTTGTGCACCGCCGCCGTCAGTGTCAGCCAGTTTGCCGTGGCATACGGAGCACCATCGCAGTCTTTAACACTGGTAGCATGCCGCGACAGTGTGGACGTGAACCGTATGTGCAGTTGACGGACTTTGAGCGAGGGCGTATAGTGGGCATGCGGGAGGCCGGGTAGACGTACCGCCGAATTGTTCAACACGTGGGGCGTGAGGTCTCCACAGTACATCGATGTTGTCGCCAGTGGTCGGCGGAAGGTGCACGTACCCGTCGACCTGGGACCGGACCGCAGCGACGCACGGATGCACGCCAAGACCGTAGGATCCTACGCAGTGCCGTAGGGGACCGCACCGCCACTTCCCAGCAAATTAGGGACACTGTTGCTCCTGGGGTATCGGCGAGGACCATTCGCAACCGTCTCCATGAAGCTGGGCTACGGTCCCGCTCACCGTTAGGCCGTCTTCCGCTCACGCCCCAACATCGTGCAGCCCGCCTCCAGTGGTGTCGCGACAGGCGTGAATGGAGGGACGAATGGAGACGTGTCGTCTTCAGCGATGAGAGTCGCTTCTGCCTTGGTGCCAATGATGGTCGTATGCGTGTTTGGCGCCGTGCAGGTGAGCGCCACAATCAGGACTGCATTCGACCGAGGCACACAGGGCCAACACCCGGCATCATGTTGTGGGGAGCGATCTCCTACACTGGCCGTACACCTCTGGTGATCGTCCAGGGGACACTGAATAGTGCACGGTACATCCAAACCGTCATCGAACCCATCATTCTACCATTCCTAGACCGGCAAGGGAACGTGCTGTTCCAACAGGACAATGCACGTCCGCATGTATCCCGTGCCACCCAACGTGCTCTAGAAGGTGTAAGTCAACTAGCCTGGCCAGCAAGATCTCCGGATCTGTCCCCCATTGAGCATGTTTGGGACTGGATGAAGCGTCGTCTCACGCGGTTTGCACGTCCATCACGAACGCTGATCCAACTGAGGCGCCAGGTGGAAATGGCATGGCAAGCCGTTCCACAGGACTACATCCAGCATCTCTACGATCGTCTCCATGGGAGAATAGCAGCCTGCATTGCTGCGAAAGGTGGAGATACACTGTACTAGTGCCGACAATGTGCATGCTCTGTTGCCTGTGTCTATGTGCCTGTGGTTCTGTCAGTGTGATCATGTGATGTATCTGACCCCAGGAATGTGTCAATAAAGTTTCCCCTTCCTGGGACAATGAATTCACGGTGTTCTTATTTCAGTTCCCAGGAGTGTATATTGCTCGCCCCTTATCCTTTAGTAAATAAGCTGTTGTAGTTTATCAAAAGTTTTTGACTTCCAAATAGAATTAGGTGAACTACGAACGATGTTCACACTACCCCAGTAAAGGAAAGAAAATGAGGAAAGAGATTTAACGATACAGCACTGACATACATACTGTACGTACATATACGTAATACTTTCATCCCTTCAATCCTTGGGTAGAGAGAGATGGAGTTCAAAAGTGCAACCGCTGTTATTTGAACAGAGAAAGTTGGGTCCTCGTGGATATTACGATATGTTAACACCGCATCTTCACTATGTAGCCGTCTCTCGTCTCTCCGCAGCAAGACAGTGGCATTGCCTTTCTCAGCAGGAAGTTCCACCATCTGGCATCGTTCGACAGTGTAGCTCTCTCAGACGAAGATAAGTTACCTTTTATGGAGGAGATTTCGTTAGTGTTCGAAAAGCTTCACACTTTATTTCTGTAGCAGCATCACTAAAGAAAATTTTCAATATTTCTTCAGTACTTCCGTTGAAACGTGGGAATGTTTAATCGCAGGTTTTAGCGGCAAAATTTAAATATTTTCCTACAACAGTCGTTGTCGAGTTGTCTAAATCTTCATCTGTAAAATTAATAACACAAAATGTAACTAACGTTTTTTGGCGGTACAAAGTAGCTAGACGGTTGAAATATGCAGCACGCATTGTGATGGGGTCTTAATGGGCTGAGTCTGATTTCGCCCATGTCAGTCAGCTCACTCCCAAGTGGGAGCAAGAAGACTAACTTGAGACTTAAATCATAAAGCTCTTCCGAGATAAAATCCATCCTGCGAAGGGTACAACTATCTTTATAACCAGTTAAAAGTAAGTTTTACGATTAATCCTACCGGCAGCCGTCTTAGTTACACGTACCACTTTCGCAAATTAAGGTATAATATCGGAGTTACGATACCGCTGTGAGAAAAAATAAGTACTTAAAAAACTAGCTTTCAAATTCTGTATTTTATTTAACTTCCGTCCTTGTAGGAATGTAGAAAAGGCATGCGATGTGATTATTGACGTTCTCCAAAGCGTATGGAAAATATCACTGTCTTTTGTGGATGCACCCGGTACATCAACATGTGACGTTGCGACTATTAACAGTGTAGAGGTCTTGAAGATGAGTCGAGACAAGATATGGTATTTTCAAGATGAAATGCTAAAACCAGGTGGCACAAGTATATACCGTGAAGCAAAATGCACGAACGTCGCAGATGAGACAGTCGCTACAACAGCGAAAAACGTGGGTGAAACATAGGTGTCTATGGAAAAATGTAACAAGTGCTTAGAGAGTAAATCCGCAGAACACAGGAAGTCAGATCCTTGTCGATACTGCGATACATTAATTGCTTATCATCTCTATGTAGTCGTGTCTCGGCAGCAAAACAGTGGCATTGCCTTTTTCTCCAGTCAGAACCACCAACTGGCTTCGTTCCACAGATTACGAATTATAATTATTAAAATGGATTGCAGGTGTTAAAGTCTAGGTACCACTCTGAAAGCGCTGACGTGAAACGTAGGAATTGAACAGCAGGACATTACGACTACTTTCCTGTTTCATACACTCTTTGGTCAGAGCACTTTGTTCATGATCTTCCGTCTTTTCTTGACAAGTGCGAACATTTACGACCATTCACGGTCTCCAGGTGGACAGATCCTCAGATAAGCAGTGTTTCATTTTTTTAAATGTTGCACCTATTAAAGAGGGCAGAGATCAGAAGCACATATTTCGAAAATACATTCTTTGCACAAAACTAAAATTATTTATAAAAATAAGAAAAGGCTTCTAGTACTTGCTTCTCCCTCTCTCTCTCTCTCTCTCTCTCTCTCTCTCTCTCTCTATATATATATATATATATATATATATATATATATATATATATATATATATATATATATACCCTGATCAGACTAGGGCCATCAGGCCCTCTCTTACATCGGACCAGTGTTCCACACATGCAGCATTTCACACATCAGAGTTACATCATTACAATAGTTTAAATGAGAATATTAGCTAGTGACAATATGAATAACGAGTAGTGACTAAGACCTAATTAAGTAAATGCGGCAGTATTTTTACAACAGGTGCTATACATACAGATTATGATAAAAGCAATAATAAAATGTAATGATAAACATGACTAAGACTTAATAAATTAAACGCTGGCAGTATTTTTACAGCAGGTGCTATACATACAGATTATGTTAAAAGTAATATTAAGCAATAATAATAACAGTAAAAAAAATCAAATAATAATGACAAACATGAGAAGGGTTGGCAATAGTAATGAAGGTTTGTGCAGATGTACATAATATCTTGGTGTGTAAAGCAGATGTTTACTAGTTTAGCGTGTTTTGGGGAACGGGATTTAAGGAGGGAGAAAGAGAGAAGTAATGAGGTGAAGTGCATTCATGTACAGAGGAAGGCATTACTGTTGCTTAAGTAGATACGTCATTAACTGTTTTTTGAAGCTGGACATGTTTTTAAGTTCTCTAACATAACGAGGGAGGTTATTCCAGAGTCGGGTTCCCGCTACTGTAAAGGACTTGGAGAAGGTGACTGAGCGATGCAGTGGAACGGAGAGGATTTTATTATAATGGGAACGTGTGTTTTTACCATGTTGTTCCGACATGAGCGTTAGGGACGAGGAGAGATATGAGGGACAGTTTACATTTATAAGGCAGTAGATGAGACAGAGTGTATGGAAATCTCTGCGTTTATCTGCACGCAGCCAGGACAATTTTGCATATGCTGGTGAAATGCGATCAAAAAGTCGAACGTCACAGATATATCGGATGCAGGCATTCATGACCAGTTCTAGACGTCGGGAATTTTCCTGAGAGAGGCCTTGTAGGATAATATCGCTGTAGTCAATGATTGGGAGTATAAGCGTTTGTACTAATTTCTTTTTCAGATCGAAAGGGAAGAGTTTTTTATATTTTTGTAGGATATGAAGGGATGCTGATGCTTTTTTGCACACTGCAGTTACGTGCTCTGTCCAATTTAGATTTTCATCTATTATTACTCCCAAACGCTTTGCTGAGGGAGAGTAGTTAATATTTGTTCCATTTAGGATAAGAGGTGGTAAGGATTCCCGATGTTTTGGGCTAATGAGCTTAGAGTGACCAACAAGTACCGCTTGTGTTTTAGATGGGTTTAGTTTTAGACCTATGTCCTGTGCCCATTTTGACAGTGCATCGAGGTCAGTATTGAAATTCTCAATAGCTTTCTTGAGATTGCTTGGTTTCGCACTTAGATACAACTGAAGGTCATCAGCATACATATGGTATTTGCAATAGGTCAGAACCGATGACACATCGTTGACATACAGAGAGAAGAGTATGGGACCTAGTACTGAGCCTTGGGGAACGCCTGGCACTACCTGCCGCCATTGTGATTTTATATTCCCAGAGAGGACGCGTTGCTGACGAGACGTCATGTATGAGCGAAACCATTGCACTGCACTTATTGAGAAATATTTAGACCGCTAACTTTGGCCAGTAAGATGTCGCAGTCGACAGTATCAAATGCTTTGCTGAAATCTAAGAACCAAATGATAGTCGCTTCTTGTCTGTCCATGGCAAGTTTCAGGTCATCTGTCACCTTTATCAGAGCAGATGTCGTGCTTCGATGTTTACGGAAACCTGATTGGTATTCGTCTAGTAGGTTGTTAGTAGTGAGGTAGATGGTGAGCTGGTCCTGAACTATATATTCTAAGGCCTTTGATAGTGCAGGAAGAAGGCAGATGGGGCGGTAGTCAGAGGGTGCTGTGGCTATGTCCTTTATAGGCAGTGGCTTAATTTGTCCCAGTTTCCAGGCCTCAGGGAAAACACTTGTGATTAATGAATCGTTGAAAATGTCTGTTATAGAGGGCAGTAGTTGGTCAATAATAAGTTTTACCATCTGGATAGTGATACCATCATGTCCAGTAGATGCTGATCTAATCCGCATTATGGCTTTCTTGACAGTACTGCAAGTGACGTGCTGTAGATAGAATTTTTCTTTGCTACAGTCGTTCAACCCCATGAAGTAGTCAATGATTCTCTGTTTTTTTTTTTTTTTTTTTTGCGGTACAATTTTGGTTGTAGGTAATGTGTAGAATCGGTTTAGTTCTTCAGCTGGGACCATGTGATTTTCTGCAACATTTATTTTGCCTAAACCGAGACTATGAAGATTTTTCCACAGGATAGCTGGTCTACATCTATTGTCAGCTAATGTACGGGCATGTCTGAGCTTAGCGTTTCTCACCACTTGACTGACTTTGTTTCGTTTCTGCTTGTATACAGCATGATTTTCAGGTGTAGGGTGTATCTTGTATGCTCGATGTAAAGGATCTCTGAGATACATGAGCTGTTTTAGTTCATCAGTCAGCCAGGGTGGAGGTTGCCTTTTTAGTTTTCTGGTCTTTATTGGAGCATATTTGTCATACAGTCGAGTAATTTTGTTAGAGAAATCCTGGAGTTTGTCGTTTATGTCCATGAGGGGAGTAGAGGTCATCCCCCAAACTATTTCTTGTGCCTCAGTTTCGAGTTCAGGCAAATTTATGCGTTTGAGGTTTTTGTTTCTTTCTAGGACATTCTAGTGAATACGTCATGGAAATGATGTCATGGGCAGACATGCCAGGTGCAGATATTTGAGAGGTGCGGATTATTCTGTTCGGAGATTTCGTTGCGAATATATCAATGAAACTGTGATTGGTAGTCGTGTGATGAGTAGGTGCCAGCTGAAGTAGCGTCATATTTGAGGAAGAAAGCATCCTCTTAAATTTCCCAGTGGAAGGACTATTGCACAGAAAATTAATGTCAGTGTCACCTGCTATAATTACATGTTCATATGACGATTCGAGACTAGAGAGGGCAGTTTCGAAGCAGGCGAACCCACCTACTTTAGGAGGTTTGTAAAGGACACATATTAAGCACTTTCTGTTAAGCGATTTGATCTCTATGAACATATATTCCTCTTGTTTATCTACATTGTTGTCGGATGTGTGTAGTACTGCAGGTGACAAATCAGAGCGTATGTACGCCCCTACTCCGCCCCCTCGTCTGTTGCATCTGTCGTGCCTGAGAAAGATATAGCCATCTAGGTTTACGGAAGTTGTAGGAATACTTGGTTTGAGCCAAGTCTCTGACAAAAGTATTACGTGTATATCAGAAGTTTGAAATATATATTTGAACTCGTAGAAGTGAGCTGGCAAACACTTGACATTTGCATGTGCAATATGCAACTTGGTGCGTTCGGGTGTTGACTGCCCGAGGAGGCTGCCGACCGATGTTTGCGGGTCGTGGTTGGCGGTGACAAGAGGGTCTGGCATGAGAAATGCGGAAGGCGTGTGAAGGAGGGGGGTGAGGGAGTGTCCTCCCAGTTCTGTGCAGTGAAAGAAGTCGGGAAGGGGAGGGGGTAGGTCACCGCGGAGGCAACGGGATCTGCGGCCAAGGTCAGCAAGGTCTGCAACGGTTCTGGAAGCAGCAGTGGGCTGGCAGGGGAAGGAATTTCGCTAAACACAACGGGAGTAATCTGCACGTTACGACAGAGTGTGATATTAATTTCACTTATGAGGATTACAACTAAAGTATGATGGTGGGTTGCTAATTAATCATGGAAGTGAGACTACCTTATGTAATAATTAACAAAATTACATGAGAAAAACAATTAAAGATGAAAATAGTTATGTGGAGAAACGAAAAGTTGATAATACAAATAATAACAAAAATTACACGAGAAAAAATAATTAGGGGAAAAAAATAGTTAGGTAGAGAACCGAATAATTTGATAATACATTAGTTAAGATATAGTTGACAGTGTAAACAGTATAAACATACAGGTTAGTGGCAGCAAGAGTAAAAATGATTTAGCTTCTAACGCATAGGCTTTCAAGTTCATTAACACTGCAAATTGTTTTCTTTCCGTTTTCGATCTTAACCATTATCCTGCCGTCATTTGTCCATACGTTCTGTAGCCCAAATTTCGAAATCGCGCTCTTCAAAATTTTTAGTCTTTCAGAGGTCAGATCCTCGCGTATTGTCAGACCCGACTTCGCGAGATTCTTCTTTGCTCTGAAGATTTCAGATCTTTTCGTATACGACATAAACTTCACTATTATAGGTCTTGGTTTTGTAGATCCTGGCCACTTACGACCCACTCTATGACTTCCGTCAATGTCACTCAGAGTCACCTGCACGCCTAGCTTTTCTTGGACAAGGTTTATCACAACTTCATCTATGCTCTATCTGCTGCTCTCTGGAACGCCGAACAGTTTGAGATTATTGCGTCTCTGATATTGTTCGAGCTCGTCTGTCTTCTCGATCAATTTCTGTTCGAGCAGTCGTGCTTTCTCCTCAGTTGCTTTTAACGATGTGTCCAGTGCACGGATCTCGCTCGCATTCGCCTCCAGAGTTTTCTGTATTTTGTCCGTCACTGCTGCAGTGACAGCATCAGTGATGGTTTGAACAACGAGCCCGAGCGTCTCCTTAGCCTGCAGCGCGGCACTCACCTCAGCCTTCACGAGTGCGGCGATGTCAGCGATGCCGGGCGAAGCGGCCGCAACTCCCGGTGTAGACTCCACGGCTGCGCTTTCTCCGGCCTGGCCGTTGGCTGCACTGCGCGTTGTTCGACGATTTTCCATTTTAAGTGCGATTCCATGTAATTGGTGCTCAGTATGTGATGTGAAATACGACACTCGGCAGTAGATATATTGCTTTAGTATATGTAGAGTAGCCTAACTGCTTAAAACACCTCCAGATTTCACGTAAACTTGTGAGCCAAGCTAACGCACGTCACTCACTCGCCGACATCTTTATATATATATATATATATATATATATATATATATATATATCCCACTCACGCACACACACACACACACACACACACACACACACACACACACACACACACACACACACAGAAAGAGAGAGAGAGCGAGAGAGAGAGAGTCACACAAAACCACACACACAGCCCACTTAGTGTAGTATGTAGTAACGAAGTACACTTACAGATCTCGGACTGTGAAAAAGAAAATTAAATGAATACAAAAATACAACTGTATTATTCCCAAAAATCTGTAAGATTTCAAGCATAAAACATTGCTCTCCAAGATTAAAAACGATACAGTTGGTGTGCATATTAACAGTATACTGAAATAACTTGCAGGTTAGGCAGTGCTTATGGAACGAAGTCAGATGTCTGCTTCACATTCTACAAGCACACTGGATCGTGAAATAAAATACTTCACACATAAATTATCCGCATTATTTCTCAGAATATCTTACTGATAGAATCAAAATGTATTATATGTTTGTAGGCAAGAATAATTCTTCGATCTCTGTTGAACACAGTAGAAAACAAAAATACGTAGGGTGTTCAATACGTAATATAATACCTTTTTTCTGAAAGCAGTGTAGTTTCACTCAAGTTTCCAATACACCATACAATTCCCCACTGTTTTGGCTACAAAAAAATATTTTTTAATTTGATCTACGTTCGAAGCTCCTTCTGGGATGACCTGTGTGGCCGCACCGTATCATTACACTAATTACGTAGGAGCCAATGTCTTGCTGAGTCAATAATCTTCCCATCATCCAAGTATTATTCCCCAGCATGCCTCTTTGATTTTGCCAAACAGATGGAAATAGGAAGGTGTGAGATCCGGGCTGTAGGGAGGGTGAGGAAGTACAGTCAAACAAAAATCTGTAAGCTCTCTCGAGTAGTCAGATGCCTGTAGGCATTGTGATGGCGTGGAGAAGGAGCCGTTGGCTTGCATATTTGTGGAAATGAACACACTGAAGTCGTTTCATGAAGATAGCGCAATCCTATTAAGATTTGGCCATTGCACATCAAACTGAAAAATCCCTTCAGAGTCCCAGAAGACAGTCTCCATGACCTTAACAGCTGAGGGTGTCTCTTTGAACTCATTCTCTGGAATTTTGTGACGCCACTACATGGATTGAATTTTTGCTTTCGGTTTAAACCCACGTTTCATCGCCTATGACGATGTTCGACAATAAACTCTCACAATCATACTTGTAACACGCAAGCATTAATAGTTCTTTATTCTACGACAGTATAAAACCACATCGACACTACTGCTGTCCTAAGTTACAGCTGAAAGTGCACTTATCGATGAAAATAACCACATTAAAAAATGTTAACCACTGCCGAAATATGTCATTTCTCAAAACCAATGTCGAAGTCAACCATACAAAACAGTTATTTCATATTTCAGTTTAAAATTTCATGTTTTGTTGGCAAACCTAAAACATGCTGTCACAAAGTGAAAACTGTGTGACATATGAATTACGTAGCATATGGAACAGTAGTAACGTTCATTTGTGTAAGTAAGAAATAAGTATTGCTATGCTGTCATCTATCCACACAAAGTCAGTCAAATGTAACCATGGAGGGGTATTACTTTTATCTTGCAGTATGAAAAGTTTCTCATCTCCTGATATTGCACAGTGAACCTACATGACGCTTCACGATATACACCAATATTTACACCAAAGTTGTAACAAACTGTGCCATGTTTCAGCTCAAATGTGACTGTTATACAAATTATTCGGTACATCAAGTATGTTAGGTGAAACTGTAACAAATACTCCAAACAGCATTAAGTTTACAAAACGTATGTGGGTTCTGTATACAGCATTTAAAGTAAGCTGTAAGCCTGGTTTTTGTCTTTTTACCAAAGGGAGAAGTGGATGCACACTAAAAAAACGCTTTGTTGTAAATAATATTTATTGATATATGCAGATTTATGCATACACACATATAAAATATGAACATTATTGCTTTTTACTATTTTTCATACATTCTGCATGTCCTCTACCAAACACACTAACAGTAGCAATAGAACTACTAATAGCGTTGTGGTGGTAGTCGAAGTATGTCATTCCTTTATGGTATCCTTTATAATCCCCTGATATTTTAACATGTGGTTCATGCATCTTCCTTGGACTTTGAGAAGCAACACTGCATGTCAAGTGTGTTATTGTCTCTGAGATTCTTTGTGTGATAACTGGGTGTTTTTGCAGAAGAAATGTATCGATTTTTTGCATGGCTTGCAATTTTTGAATAGAGCATCCAGCTTCAGTCCTGCAACTAATTTGTGACGTGTTCCACTGTTTGACTTCTACTAATAAATACCATGTTGGCATAACTGCAAGTGCGCCATCTGTTCCTACCTTTAATTCAGAATGCTTAGGGCAGAAAGGTCAGGGTGGTGCAGACGCGTGAAGCAAGTAGGCAATCACAGCACGGACTCGTGTTCCTACTTAAAACATCCACATCAACGAGTTTTAAAAGGGTCAAGCTACGGTCCTCTCCAGGGTGGTCCTTTTGTAGAGCTGCCACACAAGCTGAACGTGCTGCTTTAAATTAATAATTTTATTTGTGTCTTGAGCCAGAGTCTTACGTACACATCGAAAATCAGCAGCCTTCAGCTGTCATCGTCAAATTCTGTATATCCGGTTATATAAACCAATTTCTTCAAAATAAATTTGAGAACAACTGTTAATACGTTAATTTACTAGTAATTACTATGACTTATTCACTTTATGTGGTTGTGGAATAAAATACATGACCAAATCACAGGTTTAAACTTTGCTGCACTGCATCTAAGCAGCCAATTATGTTGACTTCAGTGGCTGCTTATGCACAGTGTACCAAACTTTAAACCTTTTATTTGATCATCTATTTTATTCAACAGCCAATTCAAGTGAACAGGTCATGCTAATTGCCGGTAAATTGGCATATTATACAAATGTTCTTACATCTCCTTTTGATAAAATTGGTGTACAGTATGTAGATTTTATAAATCTAGTTCTATAAAATTTTGAGCGTGCAGTCACATATATTCAACCTCTTCCTCTAATATTCAACTTCTTGAATTTATGCGGCTGCACTCCCGAAATTTTATGCGCCGCGAAAATATGAAGATGCACATGTAGAAAATAGATTGTGAATTAAAACCTGTTATACAGTGAAATGGCTGTTATATCTTCCAAAAAATATGCATATTATAATAAAATTATAAGAATGGGGAGGAAACTAGCTATATATGTATTCTCAATCAAGTAGTTTTCCAAAGAGTACTAACATCTAATTTAAACTGACTAAAGAACATTTCAAAGAAAAGTTGTGACATAAATGGCTGTCAGACGTCAGTGGCACCATAACTTTATTATCAAATGACAGAAATTGCAACTTATGCGAGCGCGCGCGCGTTTGTGTGTGTGTGTGTGTGTGTGTGTGTGTGTGTGTGTGTGTGTGTGTGTGTGTGTGTATGTGTGTGTGTGTTCAATCGAGTAACGATCTGAGCTTCTAGCATACATTACTAGGATGAATTTTATTTTTAGTGTTACAAATGAAACTTGTGATACTTTGTAACTTTAGAAACTCTGCTCATATTTGTCCTTCATGTGTCTTGTGAACTGTTAAATTGTTGGTAATTATGTTTTGAGTGTCACAGACAGCATTATTAAGTATATGAGTTCAAATCAGTTGATACAACCGTCATCAGAAGAGAAATACGTCATCGTTTTTAAAGTATTGAAAATATTGCAGTTTTTTAAACCTAATGATTCCGAGCATTAATGTCATCACTGACATACACCATAGGCTGTCCAAGGACACTGTTTCAGCAAATTTGCTTCTATACATGAAAGCTTCTTAGACATTCTTGAAACATTTTTCTTCTCTTTTGGCAACTATATCGTCCATTAAAATGCCATCTTTCTAAGTCTGTACGAGATTACGGTTTGTCACCATTGAAACAGTCGATTACGACATCTGCATGTGCTTAGGTTTATATTAGTAGTCACGTAGTCTGCTCCGTCCCAAATCACACACACGCGTTTATTAAATATAGTTGGCCCGTTCTCAAGGTTATCTCATACCCATACACGGAGTGAAACGAGAAAGAAATAGATCCTTCCATACCATTATAACATCTATTACAAAGCCTATTTTTTCCATCAACATGAAGTATGTTTCCAGTTTTAAGACATTTGCACCGCACGGATGTTGAGAAATTCCGGTGCTTCGTTGTATCCAACTTGAATGTTAGCTGTTATAAAAGAATAACTCCCCTTTGCTCCAGATGTCAGCTTATTTCAACAGAGAATATGAAAACTAATTGATTATAGTAACTACGTAAATAATCTCTGTTTGTGTACTGAAACAATTGGCAGTGTGTTCTGTGTTCTTTTTTTAATATTTATATTTACTCACTTTCACAAATCTGAACCATTGAATGGCGGGGAAGGATCTTCCTGCGGGAAGCAAGCGATGAGTCTAGTGTGTTACCAGAACGACTGCTCCACAGTTTAGTTTTTATCTCAATACGCAACGTTTCAAAAATAAATATACACTTTTCGGTAACGAGACAGGTGAAACTACTCCGGACGGCAAAAAATTCCGTCCGCAGAGCAGCGAGAGCGGAAACGGAGAACAGTGGCCTGGAGCAAGAGCAAGGGCCGATTTCAATAGCGTTCGCTCTCTGCAGAGAGTGGAGAAAAGAACATTTGTGCGTGCTCTCTCGACGTTTTCCAGGCTAAACTGGAAATCCGAGCTATTTCACTGGGAGAACGTAAACTTTCACTTTACTTCCCTAGTTCAGAGCCCTGCAGATCTGCGTTGCTATACAAAACAATATGCTATCCCTGTTCAGTCGTTTGGAAACTAAAGCGAACGTCTTTCCCGCTCTTTTCATACCACACTCGTTGTACACTCCTGCTTCGCTACAGAAGTTAAGGACGGAGTTGTGTACACCATCGAATGTGTATGTGGTTTGTCTAAGGAACCGATATTGGCTCGTGAATCGTGAACATACACTGGAGAGCCCAAGAAACTGGTACACTTGCCTAATATCGTATAGGGCACCTGCGAGCACGTAGAAGGGCCGCAACGCTACGTGGCATGGTCTCGACTAATGTCTGAAGTAGAGTTGGAGGGAACTGACACCATGAATCCTGCAGGGCTGTCCACAAATACGTAAGAGTACGAGGGCAGGGAGATATCTTCTTAACAGCCGTCGCTAGGCATCCCATATGTGCACAATAATGTTCATGAATGGGGGAGTTTGGTGGCCAGCGGAAGTGTCTAAGCTCATAAGAGGTGTTCCTCGAGCCACTCTGCAGCTATTCTGCACGCTTTGGGGCGTTGCATTGTCCTACTGGAGTTGCCCAAGTCGATCGGAATGCAACATGGACATGAATGGATGCAGGTGATCAGACTGTAGGCTTACGTACGTGTCACATATCAGAGTCGTATCTAGACGTATCAAGGGTCCCATATCAATCCAACTCGACATGTCACACCATTGCACAGCCTCCATTAGCAAGAACAGTCCCCTGCTGACATACACCATTCATGAATTTTTGAGGTCGTCTCGACACACATCAGCTCGATACAATTTGAAACGAGACCCTTTGGACCAGGCAACATGTTCCCAGTCCTCAAAAGTCCAATGTCGGTGTTGATCAGCCCAGGCGCGGCGTGTCGTGCAGTCATCAAAGCTACAGGAGTGGACTTTCGGCTCCGAAAGCCCATATCGATGATGTATAGTTGAGTGGCTCGCACGCTGACACTCGCTGATGGCCCAGTATTGAAATTTACAACAATTTGCGAAAGGGGTGCCGTTGGTCCCGTTCTTGCAGGATCTTTTTCCGGCCACAGGGATGTTTGAAACTTGATGTTTGACTCGATTGCTGATATTCACGGTACACCTGTGAAATGGTCGTCCAGGAAAATCTTCATTTCTTCGCTACCTCGGAGATGCTGACTAAAACGCCAGGGTCAAGCTCACTTCAATCTAGGAACCCTGCCATTGTAGCAGCAGTAATCGACCTAAAAGTGGGCCGGCCAGCTTATGTCTTATAGAGGCTGTTTACATATCTCTGTATTTGAATACGCATGCCTGTACCAGATTCTTTGACACTTCAGTATATGAAGTGCAAGTACACAAAATTCTAGAATTTCAGAATGACATTAGATAACATTACATAATGCTAACATCTTCGAAAATGAGCCAGATTTGCAAAAGAAAATGGTAAACAAGTAATGTCGCGGAAGCAGAGGAATGGGCAGCAATCACGGGAAAAATAATAAACTAGCTGCTCTGGATGAAACCTGAAATAGAGAGGCCTGGATTTGATTCGTCACCTTACTAACCTGATCAATATCTGTTGACAAACACGCCAAGTTCATGGATTCAGAGCCGGTTTAAGGCACTAGCGACACAAGTCGCTGCTTGAGTCGCCAAGCTAATGGTGGTGTCACAGGCGCCATAATTATAAGATTCCTATGCAGTATGTACCACAATCTCTAGCGGCTGCTTGGGACACCAGAATGAGATTTTCACTCTGCAGCGGAGTGTTCGCTGATATGAAACTTCCTGGCAGATTAAAACTGTGTGCCCGAACGAGACTCGAACTCGGGACCTTTGCCTTTCGCGGGCAAGTGCTCTACCATCTGAGCTACCGAAGCACGACTCACGCCCCGTACTCACAGCTTCACTTCTGCCAGTATCTCGTCTCCTACATTCCAAACTGCAGAGTGAAAATCTCATTCTGGAAACATCCCTCAGGCTGTGCCTAAGCCATGTCTCCGCAGTATCCATTCTTTCAGGAGTGCTAGTTCTGCAAGGTCTGCAGGAGAGCTTCTGTAAAGTTTGGAATGTAGGAGAGGAGGTACTGGCAGAAGTGAAGCTGTGAGACCGGGCGTGAGTGGTGCTTCGGTAGCTCAGATGGCAGAGCACTTACTCGCGAAAGGCAAAGGTCCCGAGTTCGAGTCTCGGTCGGGCACACAGTTATAATCTGCCAGGAAGTTTCATTACACTTTTTGTCTGGTTTAGTCACATGGAGAAAATCGTTTTGTTTTTTTTGCCATTGTTTTGGTCTACGGTGAGCTTGACGGAAGTTACGGAGACACCATTACTTCATGGACAGTTCCTCGGAAAACTCGACAAAACTGTTTTTTATTATACTTTCGCAGTCACTATCGGACCAAAACCCAGCAGAGATTTCCAAGACGGCTACGCATAGATAACAGTGAAAATTTTTGTGATGTTCTTCTAAAATCCTTATCTCGAACTCCTTTGGAAATTTTCCAGAGGTTCAAAACTATTGCAGTTCTACACGTAAATCCTCTATTAGCAGAAATCTAATTAATAAGTAACTGCAGAATATTGCTCAAACCTTAATGATATATTCTACAGGCATCTGTCTAAAAGGGCCATCTCTCCGTTTTCAAAATTCTTTAAACGTTATCGAGAAACAACACAAAAATTGTCTTTTACTTACCAAAACCCAGCAGGGAATTCAGAGACGGCTAAGCACGGTAAATGAATGTAATTTTTACGATGTATTTCTAGAATCCCGATCTCGAACGATCGTGAAAATCTTCTTCATGTTTTTATTCATTTCCGATATAAAGAGGTTCGAAGTTACCATATCCGAATACATAAAAAACGCATGTACTATCCGATGTGAGGTGAAAAACTAGTTTATAAAATTGTTTAAACAGAGACGTATGATGCAAAGTATCTTCATTATCTGGCTGAGCCAGATGCAGCTGCCTGCCTGTTTCAGAGGATCATTCTCAGCCTTCAAGGTCCGGGCAATCGCAGAGGGTGGGCTTACTGGTAGTTGGGAGCTCCAATGTTAGGCGCGTAATGGGGCCCCTTAGGGATATGGCGGCTAAGGAGGGGAAGAAATCCAGTGTGCACTCCGTGTGCATTCCGGGAGGAGTCATTCCTGATGTGGAAAGGGTCCTTCCGGATGCCATGAAGAGCACAGGGTGCAGCCAGCTGCAGGTGGTGGCACATGTCGGCCCTAATGACGTGTGTCGCTTTGGATCTGAGGAAATTCTCTCTGGATTCCAGCGGCTATCTGATTTGGTGAAGGCTGCCGGTCTTGCTTACGAGATGAAGGCAGAGCTCACCATCTGCAGCATCGTTGACAGAACCGACTGCGGACCATTGGTGCAGAGCCGGGTGGAGGGTCTGAATCAGAGGCTCAGACGGTTTTGCGACCGTATTGGCTGCAGATTCCTTGACTTGCGCCATAGGGTGGTGGGGTTTCGGGTTCCGCTGAATAGGTCAGGAGTTCACTACACTCAGCTGGCGGCTACACGGGTAGCGGAGGCTGTGTGGCGTGGACTGGGCGGTTTTTTAGGTTAGAAGGCCTCGGGAAAGTGCGGGATGGGCTGCAATGTCAAAGGGTGCTTGGCAATTACAGGACGTGCTTGGATCAAGGAACAGTCGGAATTATAGTTGTAAACTGTTGTAGTTGCGCTGGAAAAGTCCCTGAGCTTCAAGCGCTAATAGAAAGCACAGAAGCTGATATCGTTATAGGTACAGAAAGCTGGCTAAAGCCTGAAATAAGTTCTGCAGAAATTTTTACGAAGTCTCAGACGGTGTTCAGGAAAGATAGATTAGGCAGAATTGGTGGTGGAGTGTAGGTGTCTGTCAGTAGTGGTTTATCTTGTAGTGAAGTCGAAGTAGATACTCTGTGCGAATTGGTGTGGGTGGAGGTTATACTTAACAGCCGAATTAAGTTAATAATTGGCTCCTTCTACCGACCCCCAGACTCCGATGATACAGTTGCGGAACAGTTCAGAGAAAGTTTGAGTCTCGTAACAAATAAATACCCCACTCATACGGTTAAAGTTGGTGGGGACTTCAACCTACCCTCGGTATGTTGGCAAAAATACTTGTTCAAAACCGGTGGTAGGCACAAAACGTCTTCCGAGATTGTCCTAAATGCATTCTCCGAAAATTATTTAGAGCAGTTAGTCCACGAACCCACGCGAATTGTAAATGGTTGCGAAAACACACTTGACCTCTTGGCCACAAACAATCCAGAGCTGATAGAGAGCATCATGACTGATACAGGGATTAGTGATCACAAGGTAATTGTAGCTAGGCTCAATACCATTTCTTCCAAATCCATCAGAAACAAACGCAAAATAATTTTATTTAAAAAAGCGGATAAAGTGCCACTAGAAACCTTCCTAAAAGACAATTTCCATTCCTTCCGAACTGACTATGCGAATGTAGACGAGATGTGGCTCAAATTCAAAGATATAGTAGCAACAGCAATTGAGATATTCATACCTCATAAATTGGTAAGAGATGGAACGGATCCCCCGTGGTACACAAAAAAGGTCCGAACGCTGTTGCAGAGGCAACGGAAAAAGCATGCGAAGTTCAGAAGAACGCGAAATCCTGAAGATGGGCTAAAATTTACAGACGCGCGAAATTTGGCACGTACTTCGATGCGAGATGCCTTTAATAGGTTCCACAACGAAACATTGTCTCGAAATTTGGTAGAAAATCCGAAGAAATTCTGGTCGTATGTAAAGTACACAAGCGGCAAGACGCAGTCAATACCTTCGCTGCGCAGTGCCGATGGTACTGTTATCGACGACTGCGCCGCTAAAGCGGAGTTATTGAACGCAGTTTTCCGAAATTCCTTCACCAGGGAAGACGAATGGAATATTCCAGAATTTGAAACACGAACATCTGCTAGCATGAGTTTCTTAGAAGTAGATACCTTAGGGGTTGCGAAGCAACTCAAATCGCTTGATACGGGCAAGTCTTCAGGTCCAGATTGTATACCGATTAGGTTCCTTTCAGATTACGCTGATACTATAGCTCCCTACTTAGCACTCATATACAACCGCTCGCTCACCGATAGATTTCTACCTACAGATTGGAAAATTGCACAGGTCGCACCAGTGTTCAAGAAGGGTAGTAGGAGTAATCCATTTAACTACAGACCTATATCATTGACGTCGGTTTGCAGTAGGGTTTTGGAGCATATACTGTATTCAAACATTATGAATCACATCGAAGGGAACGATCTATTGACACGTAATCAGCATGGCTTCAGAAAACATCGCTCTTGTGCAACGCAGCTAGCTCTTTATTCGCACGAAGTAATGGCCGCTATCGACAGGGGATCTCAAGTTGATTCCGTATTTCTCGATTTCCGGAAAGCTTTTGACACCGTTCCTCACAAGCGACTTCTAATCAAGCTGCGGAGCTATGGGGTATCGTCTCAGTTGTGCGACTGGATTCGTGATTTCCTGTCAGGAAGGTCGCAGTTCGTAGTAATAGACGGCAAATCATCGAGTAAAACTGAAGTGATATCAGGTGTTCCCCAGGGAAGCGTCCTGGGACCTCTACCGTTCCTGATCTATATAAATGACCTGGGTGACAATCTGAGCAGTTCTCTTAGGTTGTTCGCAGATGATGCTGTAATTTACCGTCTAGTAAGGTCATCCGAAGACCAGTATCAGCTGCAAAGCGATTTAGAAAAGATTGCTGTGTGGTGTGTCAGGTGGCAGTTGACGCTAAATAACGAAAAGTGTGAGATGATCCACATGAGTTCCAAAAGAAATCCGTTGGAATTCGATTACTCGATAAATAGTACAATTCTCAAGGCTGTCAATTCAACTAAGTACCTGGGTGTTAAAATTATAAACAACTTCAGTTGGAAGGACCACATAGATAATATTGTCGGGAAGGCGAGCCAAAGGTGGCGTTTCATTGGCAGGACACTTAGAAGATGCAACAAGTCCACTAAAGAGACAGCTTACACTACACTCGTTCGTCCTCTGTTAGAATATTGCTGCGCGGTGTGGGATCCTTACCAGGTGGGATTGACGGAGGACATCAAGAGGGTGCAAAGAAGGGCAGCTCGTTTTGTATTATCGCGTTATAGGGGAGAGAGTGTGGTAGATATGATACACGAGTTGGGATGGAAGTCATTACAGCATAGACGTTTTTCGTCGCGGCGAAACCTTTTTACGAAATTTCAGTCACCAACTTTCTCTTCCGAATGCGAAAATATTTTGTTGAGCCCAACCTACATAGGTAGGAATGATCATCAAAATAAAATAAGAGAAATCAGAGCTCGAACAGAAAGGTTTAGGTGTTCGTTTTTCCCGCTCGCTGTTCGGGAGTGGAATAGTAGAGAGATAGTATGATTGTGGTTCGATGAACCCTCTGCCAAGCACTTAAATGTGAATTGCAGAGTAGTCATGTAGATGTATCACCTGGGAACACCTTGCTGTTGCACTGAGGCGTACACAAAACTTTTTTGTGCGTAAAATCTTATCTGAGGTGTGAAATTTCTTGGCGTTATTACAGTTTCACATGAATACGTAAATTTTACTGACCTACGCGTTCCTTTTCGTGTGAGTTACATGTACTGTTGCAGCAGGAAAAAGGGGAAACAAGTGGAAAAATGCTCCCATCGTAACACAGAAATATATGAATGTATTTCTGTTTGTATAAAAGACTCACTGAAAAGTGTGGGACCAGCTGCCTGGTTCCACTTTTAGAAACATCTCCCAATAATTTTGGCATGCACAGGTATTCGCGCTATTTTATGTTGAGAGATGATAAGACAGAAGCAGTTTTCCGTATCTTAGACGGAAAAGTAATGAATACTGGAATGTAGTAGGCAGTGATTGAGTATTAGAAAGAGCGAAGGAGACAATGGCAGTGTGATAGAAAGAGAGGGACACAGAGGCAACGACAGCGAGAGAGCAGTGAGGAGAAGGAGGAAGTGGGCACTGAGCACTATGGGACTTAACTTCTGAGGTCATCAGTCCCCTAGAACTTCAACCTAACTAACCTAAGGACACCACACAACACCCAGTCATCACGAGGCAGAGAAAATCCCTGTCCCCGCCGGGAATCGAACCTGGGACCCGGGCGTGGGAAGCGAGAACACTACCGCATGACCACGAGCTGCGGACAGTGGTAGTGAGAGATACTCTATGATAATGACGCCGAGGAAGAGAGAGATAGTGACACTGAAAGGAAACAGCAGCAGAGGGATTGAATGGCAAAGACAGTGGCAGTAAGAGTGAGCAGGGAGGTAGACAGCCACAGTAGGAGGAGACTGAAGTAGTAGGACAGAACGAAGAAGACTGTGGCTGGTAAACACACAAAAAGACAATTAAAATGAGTTGGACTGAAAGAGTGAGTGAGAATGGGCAGGTGGGTGTGAATGAGTGTGAGCGACTTACAGCGATGAATTAGTGTGTGTGAGCGGGTGACTGTTAGGGTAGCTTGTGGCAATGAGAAGTGAGTCGCATATTAAAAGTATTGCAGATACGTTTCCATGACAAAATTTTTACAGTTGCAGATGAATATTGAATGGGGCAATTGATACCACACTTTTCAATCATTGTATTGTAAACAAACAGGAACGTATTCGCTCTTTTATGTGCTACAATAGCAACATTTTTCCAATGGCCCGATTACTCCCCAGAGTATGATCCTACTGGTTTAAGAAGTTTGAGTTCCGGCAATTGCTGCTTCTTGTGATGTATCAGCAGGTCGTCCACGAACACGTAGGAGACGATACATACGCAACAGACAGAAAAGAGACTCAGCTATAGCTAGTCGCCGTACCATGCCACAAATTGCCCCAGTAGACACCGCCTCTACGTTATGCAAGTGTATGTTGACTAGGATAAATGACATGCTGAAAATTGAGTTTTCAGTCCCACTTTCACTACTGAGTCCACATCACGACGGTTCTTAGTAACTTTCTGCTGTAACATATGCCCAGATTAAACTGTTGTCATTCGCCTGTTCATCAGGGCCTGGCACACAATCCTCTCGCCTTCAAAAAAATGTTCAAATGTGTGTGAATTCCTAAGGGACCAAACTGCTGAGGCTATTAATCCCTAGACTTACACAATGCTTAAACTAACTTACGCTAAGAACAACACACACACCAATTCCCGTGGGAGGACTAGAACTTCCAGCGGGAGGGGTCGCGCAATCCATGCTCCGGTATTCCTGTGGCGTAATTCTTCTGGACGGATGCGTGCTTACTCGTCTTGTCGCACGGTAATCACGAGACGATTTCATCACCCCTCGCTCTTTTAACATTGCACTGCGGCCAACTACCTGTGTGGTCTGTCAGCATAATGCTCCCAGGTCCCTCATATACATGATCACGCCTCCTCCAAAGTCTGAAACATATCTGCAATGCACGTACTGTGGGGGCGCCGTGTATGGATCTCCATTCAAAAGCTCCAATAAACGTTACACATACCCGACACCAGTCTAATAGTAACAATATTTTTCTTCTGTGGGAATGGCTTGTTTTCTGCGCCAAAAATACGCAAAAATACTGCATTAATATATAATTTTAATTAACAAATACCAGAGCTGTCGTAATGCTATAGTATCAGTTTTGGTGAAACTCGATCAACGTTTCATGTTGTAACACTTTCTATTTCTTACATTGTTGACTCCATCTCTGCGCAGTGGACCATGTAACGAAATTCTTATAACGCGTTTCATACCAAATGTAATCCCTTTACGGGTAAAATTTAGAAAATGTATCCATCATAAATGAAGCTATCGTTTCTGAAGAAAAAATTGATTTAGGTCAGGTCGTACAGGCACAGACAATGTGTTGAAATTAAAAACATAATAGAAAAATGCAGAGAATTTAATATATATAATTTATTATCCTTGTCACCTAATAGAGACAGCAAAAAATTTACAAAAACATATGTTCTACATCTACATGTACATTTATACTCCGCAAGCCACCCAAGGGTGTGTGGCGGAGGGCACTTTACGTGTCACAGTCATTACCTCCCTTTTCTGTTACAGTCGTGTATGGTACACGGGAAGAGTTACTGTCTGAAAGCCTCCGTGCGCTCTCGAATCTCTCTAATTTTACATTAGTGATCTCCTCGGGAGGCATAAGTAGGGGGAAGCAGTATATTCGATACCTTATCCAGAAACGCACCCTCTCGAAACCTGGCGAGCAAGCTACACCGCGATGCAGAGCGCCTCTCTTGCAGAGTCACCCACTTGAGTTTGTTAAACACCTCCGTAACGCTGTCACGGTTACCAAATAACCCTGTGACGAAACGCGCCGTTCTTCTTTGTATCTTGTCTATCTCCTCCGTCAATCCGATCTGATATGGATCCCACACTGATGAGCAATACTAAAGTATAGGTCGAACGAGAGTTTTGTAAGCCATCTCCTTTGTTGATGGACTACATTTTCTAAGGACTCTCCCAATTAACCTCAATTTGGTACCCGCCTTAACAACAATTAATTTTACATGATCATTCCACTTCAAATCGTTCCCCACGCATACTCCCAGATATTTTACAGAAGTAACTTCTACCAGTGTTTGTTCCGCTATCATATAATCATACAATAAAGGATCCTTTTTTCTATGTATTCGCAATAGATAACATTTGTCTATGTTAAGGGTCAGTTTCCACTCCCTGCACCAAGTGCCTATCCGTTGCAGATCTTCCTGCATTTCACTACAATTTTCTAATGCTGCAACTTTTCTGTATACTACAGCATCATCCCCGAAAAGGCGCATGGAACTTCCGACCCTATCTACTAGGTCATTTATGTATATTGTGAAAAGCAATGATCCCATAACACTCCCCTATGGCACGCCAGAGGTTACTTTAACGTCTGTAGACGTCCCTCCATTGAGAACAACATGCTGTGTTCTGTTTGCTAAAAAATCTTCAGTCCAGTCACACAGCTGGTCTGATATTCCGTAGGCTCTTACTATGTTTATCAGGCGACAGTGCGGAGCTGCATCGAACGCCTTGCGGAAGTCAAGGAAAATAGCATCTACCTGGGAGCCTGTATCTAGTATTTCCCGGGTCTCGTGAACAAATAAAGTGAGTTGAGTCTCACACGATCGCTGTTTCCGGAATCCATGTTGATTCCTACAGAGTAGATTCTGGGTTTCCAAAAACGACAAGATACGTGAGCAAAAAACATGTTCTAAAATTCTACTACAGAGCTACGTCAGAGATATATTTCTATAGTTTTGCGCAACTGCTCGATGACCCTTAATGGGGAGCAGAAGAAAAAAATTTGTTTCATGTCTGGGACTTGAACATGGAGCTCACTTAACAGGCAGGAATGTTCGCCATTACACCAGTGCAGCACTACAGCTAAGATACCTGCACGGATGAACCTACTCCACTGCCTTCCCTAACACCAACTTCAATTCACATCTTCGCATTATTTTCCCCTTCTTAAATCCCCACTACTTCTGAGACTCTACGATTGGAGTAGTACGCCAGTGTTGGACGTAATGGGGAAGGCAGCCTACGTCAGGCATAGGTGGTCTATAGATCTGATAAAATTAAATAGTAGTGACGAGTGAAACGAGGTTTGTGTTAAGGAGATCATTGGACTGTGGTAGTCTGTGCAGGTATGTCAGCTATAGTACTGTGATGATGTAACGGCTGGAACTCCTTCTTAAAGAACAAGGAGTCTTTGGTTGAGGATTCGCTCATGGTACAAATCTTAAGTCATTTCTTCAGCTTCCATCATTATTGTAGATAAATATGAGACTCACATATCTCAAGGAAATTAATTATATCAAAAATATACTTTACAATAAACACATGTAGGAATCAATTGCAGCCAACGAGCTTGAAGCAGTGGCAACACCGCTTCCCGTCAGATCACCGAAGTTAAGCACTGTCGGGCAGGGATAGTACTTGAATGGGTGACCGTCCGGTCTGCTGAGTGCTGTTGGTAAGCGGGTTGAACTCAGCCCTTGTGAGGCAAACTGAGGAGCTACTTGACTGAGAAGTAGCGGCTGCGGTCACCGAAACTGACAAACGGTCGCGAGAGCGATGAGCCGACCACACGCCCCTCCATATCCGCATCCGGTGAGGCCTGTGGTCTGAGGATGACATGGCGGCAGGTAGGTGCCGATGGGCCTTCATAGCTTGCCCGTGCGGAGTTTAGTTAGTTTCAGGAATCAATTAGAATATTTATAGTGCTTCATTCATCATGAAATGATATGTGAAGTAGACCAAGGATTAAGATAGAGAAAGAGGAATTCCTGAATGTACTTTTGCTTGCAGATAGTATCGTTATTATTTAAAAGCATGAAGATAATCTCCAAAGATCGGTATGTGCAAAATGAAATATGCAAGAAATACAACATTTGACATTTGAATCAATAAGACAAAAATAATGGCAACAGCTTAATCCTTGAAAGGATGAAGTTGATGATGATATTTGCCGGATGGGTGCCAACGTTATATAACGAACATAATGACAAAATATACCAATGGTTTAAACTGTCCACTGAACAGCGAAGTCAGAGGTCTCAGGCCTGCTACCTTACAGGATGGATGTTCCCCATAATTTAATTTTTATAGGGACAACAGACCCGACTGAAACTAAACTTTAACCCTCCTTTCAATGCATTTGGGCTTGAATTTGAAGAGAGATGGTGACTGAGTGTCTTTTACGCAAATTAGTCACTTCAATTTTCAAGTCAAGAACATTTCTTTAAGCAAGAGAGACGAATAAAAACAGGGCAACTGAAATTAGTGCTCAGTATTACACAGTTTAGTAATTAAATTTTTAATGTAACTACAAGTTTAATTTTACGTCTGAAATCTATTTTCCGTTACATATATGAGGAGGATTTGTATTGGTGACACTTTCCTCACACCCCATTCTCCGTGATGTCGGCAGTGATACGTCGTAACATCTTTGGACTCTACGATTCACACGAGAAACTACACTCAAGAGACAAAAGTCATGGGATACTGATATGAACAAATAGTGGTGTCTGCAGAACCGCGTACACAAAGTACAAAAGGGCACTGCATTGGCGGAGCTGTCATTTATACTCTGGTGGTTCATGTGAAACTGATTCTGACGCCATTACGGCCGCACGACAGAATTAAGATTTTGATCACGGAGATGTTGGGGCTAGACGCTTGGGACATATTCCAGTTCGAAAGTCGTTAGGGAGTTAAATATTCCGAGACCCACCGTGTCAAGAGCGTGCCGAGAATACAAAGCTGCAGGCGTTACATCTGACCACAGACGGCGCAGTGGCTGACGACCTACACTTAACTACAGCGGCGGCGTTCGGCGTTTGTGTAGTTAACAGTGCTAAGAGACAAGCAACACTGCCTGAAATAACCGCTGAAATCAATGTGAAAAAATAAATTGGTGGATCGAGTAACTACCGAGAAGATACTGAATTTTTGGGAAAACAGCTGTAAGGTAAAAGCCATACCTTTGCATCATGTGTACCCTCCAACCACGTACAAAATTAATCATGTATTCATCTCGCTATACTCTATACGTGCAATAAGCGAACTTTCAATATATGCTATCATTCAAGGAAAAGTAATTTTAATGGCGACGAATGAATCTTACTGACTGTCGGTACTCACGTGACAGTATGTGCTACCGAGCGATGTGGCGCGATGGTTAGGACACTAGATTCGCATTCGGGAGGACGACCGTTTAATCCCGCCTACGTCCATCCTGATTTAGGTTTTCCATGATTTCCCTAAACAGCTCCAGGCAATAGCTGGGATGGTTGCTTTGAGAGGGCACGGCTGACATCCTTCCCCGTCCTTCCCTAATCCGACGAGACCAATGACCTCGCTGTTTGGTCTCTTCCCCCAAGCAACCGAACCCAATAGCTTGTGGTACCAAATGTGTCCCAAAACACCGCCCATAAAACCCAATTCTTCCGGGCTTCATACCTAGAGTACCCTACTGTACACGGTAAAAGCATGAATATTACATACTTCCTCATGCTTAAGCAAATGGAGTATATCTGTTGGTTCTTATAGCATTTTATGTTGTCTACGGTGAGCCTTACAGGGCTTATGAAGACACTATTTGTTCATGGGCGGTTCTTTAGACAACCGCGAATAAAGTTCTTTTACCTTTTTCATACTACAACCGAGCAGCGTATTTCAAAACGGCTACCCACAGCTAAAGCCTAAAATTTTTACGATGTTTTTCTGAGATTACCTCGTACCGCCTTGAAAAACTTTATCGATATCTTTATCCATTTCCAAGATACTGAAGTTCAAATTTACCCTTCTTGTACATATAAAATTCGATGTGAGGCAAAAACGTAGATTATAAAGGGCGTAACACAGAGAAATGTGCTTTAAAATGTCTCCGTTATCATCGGAATTGTTCTGGGAACGCCATGGTATAGTAGTGAACAGCACGCAAAATTTTTCGGTACGTAAAATCCGTTCTGAGGTGTGAAATAGTTATTTCAATTTTGGATAAGTAAACTATTAAACATTTACTGAATCATTAAGTTCTTTTCATATAGGTGACATTCCCTGCTCTGGAAGAGACAAGAAGGGATCCTAACCCCCCCCCCCCCCCCCTCCATTCGGAGGTTCGAGTCCTCTCTCGGGGACGGGTATGTGTGTGTTGTCCTTAGCGTAAGTCAGTTTCAGTTAGATTAAGTAGTGTGTAAGCCTAGGGACCGATGACCTCAGCAGTTTATCCCATAGGAACTTACCATAAATTTCCAAACAAAACCTGTGGAAAAAAGGGTCCTATCGAAGCACAAAAATGGTGAATATGCTCCTGCTCGATAGTCTGTAACTGAGAACTAGGTTGCAGCTGTCTCATGCTACCTTCATCAGCGAAGATACAAATTTTATCAAAAATTGGGCATGGGACAATGTTTGTGCTTTTTTTAATCTGAGAAAGAAGAAGCTGGTGGCAGTGAGAAAGAAATGGAAAAGTAATAAATACTGGATGTAGTAGACAGTGTTCTCGTATAGAAGAAGCGCAGAAGATAACAGAGTGACACTGCGGCAGTGGAACGTAGTTGACAGTGACAGAAAAGCGCGAGTAAAAGAGTGAGTTAGATAGTGGCAGTAACAGAGGAATAGAGAGAAAGTAGAAGTTGGTGAGAGGAAGTGATATTGAAAGGTAGAGTCTGTGGATGAGATCGAGGAAGAGAAACAATTTGAGTGTGAGAAGATACACCTGCATTGGAAAGGAATGTGTGAGATAGAAGCAGTAAGAGAAAGGAGAGGAGGTAGTGACAGTAAGAGGAGATTGTAATAGTAGGGCAGAATGAAGGAGACTTAGACTGTGAGGAAGGGGACAGTGACAGAGAGACACAAAGAGTTAAATGCAATGAGTTAGGCTGAAAAAATGGAGGGGAGTAAATGGATATGAGCGACTTAAAACGATGAAGTAGTAGGTGTGAGCGAGTTGCAGCTAGGAGACCTTGCAGGAGGGTCAAATGATTTGCATGTTAAAAAGAGCGCGAATATGTTGGCGTAGTAAACCTTCAGGGAAAATATTAAAATGTGCTCAGGAAGATGGAATAAGACACCTGGTACCACACTGTTCAGTCAATCTTTTAAACAGGAGTATATCATTTACAATTTTGTGTTCTCCAATAGGAGCATTTTTTTCCTCTCTTCCTAGTAATATAATTCCCATGCTGGGTATGGCCATATAAGGCAATGGTTAGTCTTGCGATTATGTGTACTTCTATCTTACAAAGTGAGCAAGGAGGTCTGCAGAACGAGAAAATATGGTTGGGGAAAGTCCCACCTGGCGTTAGCAGTCAGCGCCTGTCACATTACAGTAGCTAGGTCGGCTCTAGGCAGGTGCTTTCACCCAGAGAACACGACCCGGGATAAGAAGGACAGGATGATCAGATAAATAACGAGCAGCTCACCTAAGAGTCCCGCGATTGGCTGTGAAGGCAAATCTGCAGCGAGGGCTCAGCATGCATCACGACGGCGACATGGCGGGGATTTTCGCAGGCTCGCGTTTTACGACGGACAGTGCGCCAACAGCCCCTGTGTGAGCTCGCGCGCTTGTAAATTCGGGCCGCAGCGGCAGCTCTCATCCCACCATGGCGGAACCGTGGCCACAGATCAGGGATCTCCACGACAAGGCTGAGCTTCCACTCCCCACACCTTTCTCCCATTACAGTTAATACTAGGACCTATCTTTCCTCAATATGTAAAGAAATGCCATCTTTCGGAACAAAACGATTATTTTGTTTCTAGCCAAACATCTTTCACCTATTCATACTTGGCATTATCATTTCTCTATAACACACTTAAGGAAAAAATAAAAAACGGCGCACCGGGAAGGAATTGTCAGAATAGGGCGGAAATTGGTGGAAGAGATGTACATGTACACATAAACAAATAATTATATTTCAAAAGAACTATATGATACATTCAAGAGGAAAAGCTTCAGAAATTGAAAAAGTGAGTAACGCGTTTTCCCATCTCTGGCGTTTATGCAAGTAGGTATTAGTCTTGGCACTGATTGACACAATTGATGAAAGGCCTTCTGAGGGATATCGTGGCAAATTCGGTCCAATTGGCACGTTTCGCGGTTTATTTATTTATTTATTTATTTATTTTATTTATTTATTTTTTTTTTTTTTTTTTGCCGGGAGGGGGGGTGTTATAAGATTTGTGACAGAGATTTGATGCGGCCCTCCAGGAATTCGTCTCCTGAACCAACCTCTTCATCTCAGAGCAGCATTTACAACTTACGTCCTCAAGTATTTGCTTATGTATTCCTCTACAGTTTTTCCCTCCACAGCTCCCTCTAGTACCATGAAAGTCATTCCCCGAGGTCTTCACAGATGTCCTATCGTCCTGTCCCTTCTCCTTATCAGTATTTTCCACGTATTCCTGTCCTCTCCGATTCTTCGCAGAACGTCCTCATTCCTTGCCTTATCAGTCCACTTCATTTTCAACATTCGCCGGTAGCGCACCATCTCAAATGCTCTGATTGTCTTCTTTCCCGATTTTCCCACTGTCCATGTTTCACTACCCTACAGTGCTGTGCAGCGCACGTACATTCTCAGAAATGTCTTCCCCAAATTAGGGCCTATGTTTGATAGTGATAGACTTCTCTTTGCCAAAAATGAGCTCTTTGCAGGTGGGAGTCTGCTTTTGATGTCCTCCTTGCTCCGTCCGTCATTGGTTATTTTGCTACACAGGTGGCAGACTTCCTTAACTTCATCTGCTTCGTGACCATCAACCCTGATGCTAAGTTTCTCGCTGTTCTCGTTCCTGCTACTTCTCATTACCTTCGTCTTTCTTCGATTTACTTTAAGTCCATATTCTGTATTCCTTAGATTGTTCATTCCATTCAGCATTTCACGTAATTGCTCTTCACTCTTACTCAGGATAGCAATGTCATCAGCGAAGCGTGTCATTGAACCCTTTTACCCTGAATTTTAATTCCACTGCTGAACCTTTCTTTTATTTTCACCAATGCTTTTTCGATATACACATAGAACAGTAGGGGGGAAAGACTATATTCCTGTCTTACACCCTTTTTAATCCGAGTACTTCTGTCCTGGTCTTCTACTCTTATTATTCCTCCTTGGCTCTTGTACATACTGCGTATTGCACCTCTCTCCCTTTAGTTTACACCTGTTTTTCTCAGAATTTCGAACACCTTGCTCCATTTTACATTGTCGAACGTTTTTTCCTGTTCAACAAATCCTATAAAAGTGTCTTTATTTTCCTTTAGAATTCCTTCTATTATCTATCTCAACGTGATAATTGTCTCTCGGGTGTCTTCTTCTGTATATTATTGTTTTCAGCACTTGGATTCATGAGCTGTTAAGCTGATTATGCGACAATTGTCGCACTTGTCGGCTTTTGCAGTCTTTGAAATTGTGAGGATGATATTTATTCCAAAAGTCGGATGGTATGTCTTCAGACTCATACTTTCTACAGACCTATGTGAACAGCCGTTTTGTTCCCACTTCTTCCAATGATTTTAGAAATATTGATGGAATCTTATCGATTACTTCTGCCACATTTGTTCATAAATCTTCTAAACCTCTCTTAAATTGTGATTCGAATAGTGGATCCCCTATCTTTTCTAAATCGGCTCCTGTTTCTCTTCTATCACATCTGACAAATCTTACCCGTCACAGATGCTTTCAATGTATTCTTTCCAGTTATCTGATGTATCCTCTGAATTTAACAGCGGAATTCCAGTTGCACTCTTAATCTTATCACCTTTGCCTTTTGTGTCACCGAAGGTTGTTTTGACAGTTCTGTCTGCTTAGTCAGTCCTTCCGACAGTCTGTTCTTTTCCGATTTCTTCATAATTTTCATGCAGCTATTTCGACTTAGCTTCCCCGTATTTCCTATTTATTTCATTCCTCAGCCACTTTTATTTCTGTATTCAGGAATTTCCCTGAACATTTTTGTACCTTGATCATTCATCGATCAACTGAAGTATTTCTTGTGTTGCCCATGCTTTCTTTGCAATTAACTTATTTGTTTCTATGTTTCCCTTTCCAATATCTGTGACTGCCATTTTTAGAGATTTACATTCCTCTTGAACAGTACTGCCTCTTGAGCTATTTCTTACTTTTGTGTCTGTAGCTTTAGAGAACTTCAGGCACGTGTCGTCATCCCCTAGTGCTACTGTATCTCACTTCCTTGGGTGTTGATTCTTTCTAACTACTCTGATGAAATTCAGGCTGCTCTTCATGACTATACCATTGTGATCTGAGTCTATGTCTCCTCGTGAGTCGCCTTACAGTCTAGTATCTGATTTCGGTTCTGACCATGATATAATCTGAAATCTTCCTATATCAGTCGATATACTTTTCCAAGTAAACCACCTCCTCTTGTGATTCCTAAACAGGGTACTCGCTATTGCTACCTGAAATTTATTGCAAAACTCAATTAACCTTTTTCATCCCATATTGGCGCGTTAGGTAGTCAAAAGCCAGAAGTCAATGCTCCAAACGTTCTCTATTGGGGAGAAATTTGGCAACGTTGCTGGTCAGAGAAGTTTGGCAAGCACGTAGGGAAGCAGAGGAAATTTCCAGCGGTTTGAGCGGGAATTATCTACCTGAAATGTAACCAGAGGTTGGCTTGCCATGATGGGAAAAAAACGGGGCTATATAATATCGTCGACGAACCGCTTTGCTGTAAGGAGGCCGCAGGTGACAACCAAAGAGGTCCATGTATGAACTGACTCCTGGCTGTCGGGCTGTATGGCCTAGTATCAGGTTGGCGTCCCACCGCTGTTGGGGGATCTCCAGACACGTCTTCCTCCTTGAATTTCATTAACTGCACTGTAATTGTCCTCGAACTCCCCGATAACCAGCGAAGAAGTGACAGGAGGCACCCTGAATTGCGGTAGGATACCATCCTCATTTTCGCCAGACATACGGCCCAACAACCAGGAGTTACGATGTAAAAGGACTGCTTTGGTTGTCATACGCAGCGCACTTACAGTACAGAGGTACGTTGATGATATTCTACACTCCCTTTTGGTGCCCTTCATCGCGATCCATGCTGGACACATTTCAGCAAGACAATGCATTTTCGCAAGCGAAGAGGGTGTCGTCTACTGCCCGTCTCTGTTCCTGCCAAACCTTACCTTAGCCAGGAAGGTCACCAGAGCCCTCCCCAGTTTGGAACATGAGCGTTATGGGTAATCTACTGCAACTATCTCGGGATTCTGTGGATCTAACAAGTCAATTAGATAAAATTTGGCACAGTATTCCTCAGAAGGTGTGACGTCGGTAGCATTCGTTGACGTCGTATGCAAAGGAAATTACACACACACACATTTTTGTAATTTATCAGCATGATTCTTTCTCTCAGCGATATTGTTTTCTCTTATCACTTTTACTTACATGCATAAGTAAATATGAGACAGGTACTTGAAGGGCCTCATTTATTCAAGTACCAACTTTAGATTTTGAACGTGATGACTAAAATACAGTCCCCGTTAACTGAATTAAATGTATTTTTCTTAATTTCTATTTATTGATTGCAAAGCAAGGCTTAAGAGAATTTCGATTGTTGCCGTGGAGCGGCCAAGATAATACTTACTGAACTCATGGAATCTGTATAGTTTAAACACATGAACTTTAAGGTAAATTAATTATCTGTTGCAATTTTAAAAGGTTCGTACAACGAAATCTCTCTCATTTACGTTTACTGTTAACACTTTGATAAATAAATTAATAGTTCGGCGCGTAATGGCCGCCCAGAGGCTGCATCGGAAGATGAGCTTCTCGCAGCGCAAATTACTGAAAAATGCTTATTAAAAATAATTTAGCCACAGCGAGCATTTGAGGTGACAACTATTACAAAGAAATTCATATTGTGATAATAATAACAAGTTTATTTTAGCAATAAATACAAATAACTTACATAAAATATGTGTAGCCGCTCAATGGTTGCCTTCCGTATAGCGACACAAGACAGTGTGTGTACCACAAAATACGTCCTTCCTATTTGGCCGTGCAATCGCGACTCTTTTGACCCTTTTTTACATTCATAGATATTAAATAAAGATACTATCGCTGCATATCAGTTGTTTCAAGAACATTAACTAAATCTTTTACACTAATTATATTCTTACAATACGTAAAATACGATTTCCAACCACCAAAAAATATCAATATTTATGTGATGTACCGTCACAAAGGGCATCCAAGAACCCGGACAATCAAGTTGAAGCTGAATATCTGTTCGCCGGCCAGAGTGGCCGTGCGGTTCTAGGCGCTACGGTCTGGAGCCGAGCGACCGCTACGGTCGCAGGTTCGAATCATGACTCGGGCATGGATGTGTGCGATGTCCATAGGTAAGTTAGGTTTAATTATTTCTAAGTTCTAGGCGACTGATGACCTCAGACGCTTCGTCGCATAGTGCTCAGAGCCATATGAACTATTTGAATAACTGTTTGGAACGGGCCAGAGACGAACCAACGCATTATACACTTCCTCATTTCATATGAAGAACTTTCTGTGGAATAAAGCAACAAATTTTTCTGAAATTATACAAATTTTTTTTCTATAAGTGTGTACCACATCTACCGCTTCAATCCTCATTCGGGTAACGCCATTTTTGCCCATCTTATGAGGTTAACTTCCTTTTTCTAATATTTTCGTGTATCCAGTGATTCTTATGCTGGGCGTTACAAAAAGGTACGGCCAAACTTACAGGAAACATTCCCCACACATAAATAAAGATGTTATGTGGAAATGTGTCTGGAAACGCTTAATTCCCATATTAGAGCTCATTTTAGTTTCGTCAGTATGTACTGTACTTCCTCAATTCACCACCAGTTGGCCCACTTGAAGGAAGATAATGTTGTGTTGACATGCGACTCATTGCTCTACAGTACTAGCATCAAGCACATCAGCACGTAGCATCAACAGGTTAGTGTTCATCACGAACGTGGTTTTTCAGTCAGTGCAATGTTTGCAAATGCGGAGTTGGCAGATGCCCATTTGATATATGGATTAGCACGGGGCAATAGCCGTGGCACGGTACGTTTGTATCGAGACAGATTTCCAGAACGAAGGTGTCTCGACAGGAAGACGTTCGAAGCAATTGATCGGCGTCTTAGGGATCCCGGAACATTCCAGCCTATGACTCGCGTGCAGTTGACGATAGCCCTAATGTCAGCGTCAGAGAAGTTGCTGCTGTACAAGGTAACGCTGACCAAGTCGCTGTATGGAAAGTGCTACAGGAGAACCAGTTGTTTCCGAACCATGTACAGCGTGTGCAGGCACTATCAGCAGCTGATTGGCCTCCACGGGTACATTTCTGTGAATGGTTCATCCAACAATGTGTCAATCCTCATTTCAGTGCAAATGTTCTCTTTACGGTTGAGGCTTCATTCCAACGTGATCAAATTGTAAATTTTCACAATCAACATGTGTGGGCTGATGAGAATCCGCAAGCAATTGTGCGATCACGTCATCAACACAGATTTTCTGTGAACGTTTGGGCAGGCATTGTTGGTGATGTCTTGATTGGGCCCCATGTTCTTCCAGCTACGCTCAATGGAGCACGTTATCCTGATTTCATATGGGATGCTCTACCTGTGCTGCTAGAACATGTGCCTTTACGAGACAACATTTCAGTCGAAGTCTCAACAACAGATTCGGTGACCGATGGATTGGTAGACGCGCACCAATTTCATAGTCTCCACGCTCTCCTGACCTAAACTCTCTTGACTTTCATTTATGGGGGCATTTGAAAGCTCTTGTCTACGCAACCCCCGTACCAAATGTAGAGACTCTTCGTGCTCGTATTGCGGACGGCTGTGATACAGTACGCCATTCTCCAGGGCTGCATCAGCGCATCAGGGGTTCCATGCGACGGAGGGTGAATGCATGTATCCTCGCTAACGGAGGACATTTTGAACATTTCCTGTAACAAAGTGTTTGAAGTCACGCTGGGACGTTCTGTCGCTGTGTATTTCCATTCCATGATTAATGTGATTTGAAGAGAAGTAATAAAATGAGCTCTAACATGGAAAGTAAGCGTTTCCGGACACATATCCACGTAACACATTTTCTTTCTTTGTGTCTGAGGAATGTTTCCTGAAAGTTTGGAAGTACCATTTTTGTAACACCCTGTATAGGCACTAGATGTACACAATATAAGTATGCAATTGATACATTTATTCATCAGTAAACCTGAATAAGGGTCCATGCGGGCTCGCTCCATGCCCATCTCAACGCCCCAGTCGACACTCACCATCCGCAGCTTCATAGGTCTCTCAGGCAACCAGCCGCAGGATCTGTGGCGCCTGGCCACGATTCACGCGGCTGCCCCGTCGGAGGTTGGAGTCCTCCCTCGGGCATGGGTATGTGTGTTATCCTTAGCGTAAGTTAAAGTTCGATTATGTAGTGTGTAAGTTTAGAGACCGTAGACCTCATCAGTTGGTCCCACAGGAGCTTACCACCACTGACTAAAACAGGCATAGAAACAGCTACCATATGATATTCAATATTTGAAGCACGTAGAACAACAGTTCAAAACAGTCAAGGAACATAAGATTTGCACTTTTGAAACAATCGTTTTCAATGACTTAAACATTAAGAAAATATATGTATACAAGGTTCACAAGTTTCAACACAATAAATCACAAAACACTGAAAACATTTGTAATTTATTAGAACTGATGTGTTAACACAAGGGTATCAGCCTGTAGCTAAGCCATCGTTCGGTCCTTTCTGGTTTGAAACACACACACACACACACACACACACACACACACACACACACACACACACAGAGAGAGAGAGAGAGAGAGAGAGAGAGAGAGAGAGAGACATAACCACAAATCGCATTCCAGAAGATTGCTCAAGGCCTCACAACTTCAACTGAACAATACAAGAGTACAAACCTCGCCAGAGCAAGCGTGGAAAAAAAATTTTCGCAGCTAGTTCACGGAAAACAATCAACGTAAAACCATTGTCGGCTTCAACACATGAAACGTTAAAAGAAGCATGTAGTTAAAAAAAAATTATTTCTGGTGAACGAATAAATACAGAAACGGCTATTGAAGTACAAAATTCTCTTTGCCTCTAACAGCCGACAAATTAATTCCAATATTATTAACACGAAATAGTGATCCACATCGAGGTCGACGACGTATATATCTGTCACAATAGTAACGGCTAAGCAGCATGATACGCGGGGACCGAAAGTGAAATTTGCTTCACTTACACCTATAAGAAATGCGCTGGGTTTTTTCTTGGTTATGTCTGGGCTTGACAATAAGTGCCATTGGCAGCACAGTATTCACAATCAAAGCAGGTGAACTGAGAGCCGAGCCGACTCTGCAGACGCAAACCCAGAACCGTTGAGGCAGTGTGAAACAATGATTCTTCAACTGTCATCACGCTCACACTGTTCCCACAGCCACCAATAACACGAGGAACAAGGCCTCCGTCCTCGGTGAGCGACCCCAATAATGCTCATATATATAGATACAAGCAAATAACAAAATTTTTATAGCATGAACAAAACGTTACTTTAATTTGCAGAAGCGAAATAATATACACAGAGCTGGCCTGGGGTCGAGTCGAACTGGGCGTAGATGACAAAAACAGGTCCTGCACGAAGTTTTAACTTGTTGTGGCTGTCGTGTGCTGGCAGTTCACATTTACCACCACGGGTGACTGCATACCTTCAGTAGATAAGAGATACGGAGATACGTGCTGACCAAGACAAAAGCTGAATACCCTCTCTGTCAGGACAGATTGGGACTAGAATGCAGAAAATAAATCGATGTTTTGACAACACTGACGTTTCGTACACGGACACAAAGGTTAGCTTGATTGGCGATACATCGTCCATGCATCGCCGACAGAAATCCATAAACATCGTCATCGTTCAACAATGGCTCATTTATTCCGTTCGTGAACGCTCAGCAGTCGACAAGTCCAGTCTCGCAATTAAGGCTGTGCTCCTTTTATTGCTGTCCTACTTGTAAAGAAGTAGGTAAGTAAAATATGAAGTTTAGAATGTTACCATTTACTTGAAACAGTCTCAACTGAATTACGTGCTGCAATCAGTGGGTAAGCATAACTGATTTTCATTGCCGATTTCAATGTCTAGGTGTGTCCTTGCGAGCTCTAGCATGTGATTATCTTACAGCACATACTGGAGCAAAATAAAGAAAAGTATTGTGAATTTTATAGTCATTGGTAATAAACCGACTTCCGCTGTACAATGAAATAGTTTTTTACAACTACTCAAAGACGTGTGTCTGTAGTAGACGACACCAAGTCAAGAAACAATAGAAACCAGGATTGACGGTAAGTATGAAGCAGTGAGTGATCTTTTTAACACATACATAAGAAAAGCTGAAAACTACTACATTGCCTACGCTATGTGGACAGAAACAATACAGAATAAATCACTTGTGGATATTACTATGCGCTATCGAGACAAGCCTCCGTTCATGAGATGTTTTTGAGCTGACAGAGCAACCCGTACGTCACTGCGAAACTGACGTACAAGTACTCCGAGTGTAATATTTCAACGGAAAAGCTTAACCTGTTGCCAAAGATAATTACAGCACTATTATGAATGTCAGTCGGGATTTATTCAGCAGAACAAGAAAGATTATCACTTGTTTTGCCCGTACGATTAACTAAATTCATTGATGATGCAAAACTGGTAAGCACGTTTCGAATTATTGTCAAATATATGAAAGAAGACGTCAGTGCAACTGACGAGTTACCGAAAAGTGTGGCAGAGATGGGATTGACAGAAGCCAATAAAATGAAAAAAAATTGCTTTTTTGTGTTGGAACGATTCCTGCAGATGGTGTGAAATAAATGGCGGAATTGCTACGACCATTTGCAAAAATTATAAAAAGAAATTTCAGGGAACATTTACCTTACGGTAAGCAAGTGATCTCGTCCTTCACTTGTGTTCTGGACGCTGCCGAAAATATCAAACTTAGAAATGAAATGACTTCGATTTGAAATCGAAATAAAGACACAACTGACAAGAAAGTCAAAAATTCACATCATTCCACCATTCTGACGATTTCAACAACTCTTGACTTCACGCCGTTGCTGAATCAACGGTAATTAGTTACTTAAATAAATATGTACGGAAATTCAACGCACATACAATCGCACCGAAAAGTATTGGCACAGTTACATTTTAGTGGTTGTAGGTTAAACGAAACACATATTTCAGAACAGAACCTAGACACGTGCCCCTTACATTACATAGGTTACAAATATGTCCAAATCACCAGTCCGTAAAGTAACATACAGATTTATGAAAATAAAAATCGCTCTTCTGCATCCAAAAAAGTATTGTCACACGCGTATGAATCGGACAGTGTGTTCGTTTGCTTCATTGATGTTCACCCTCTAATAGCTGGTGTGTATCACTTTAGCATCTATAACAGCACGTAAACGCATATGAATCCTTTGTATTAAATTCCGGGTGATATCAGGGGTAATTTTCGACCATTCCTCCAGCTCTTTCTCCAAGTCGTTTTTAACGGACGGACGCCTTTTTCTGACTTGTGTGTCAGGATGAGCCCACAGGATCTCAATGGGGATCAAATCAGGGCTCTTCTGGGGACATTGTACAGTAACCACTCCCGGGTTTTCATGGCAGTATGTTTTGGGTCGTTGTCTTGCTGGAAATGAAACTACCCAGTAAGGCCCAATGTCTGTGCACTAGCGTGTAACTTACCTCGCACGGCGTCGATGTATCTCATATGATCCATTGTACCGTGGATTACAGCTAGATTTCCAACGCCGGACGCCACCATACAGCCCCAGACCGTGATAGCGCCTCCACCATATTTGACTGTGGGATGCATGTGTTTGATGTCGAGTTGCGTATTCGGCTTGCGCCAGACTTTCTTTCTTGCATCGAATCCGAACACATTCAACTTCGATTCTCCGCTAAATATCACAGTGTTACAAAACTCCATCGGCTTGCTGATGTAGTCCTTGGCAAACAGGACGCGTTTATGTCGGTTAATTTCCTTTATGGATGGCTTTTTCTGGGAAAACGTCCATGAATGTCGGCCTCATTCAACACATTTCCTATAGATTGAACACTAACCGTCTTGTCGGACGTTGAACAATCTCACCAAAAGTTGCTGCACTTGCAGCAGATTCCTTTCGAGTAAGTGCGATGATACGGCGACGCTGTCCGGTTGTAAGCACATTTCGACGTCCAGCACAACATTTATTCACTGTTGTTCCAGTCTCTTTATATTTATGAATTATGGCTCGTACCGTGGTGTAGCTAACAAACACCTCTGCACCGATTGGTAGATAGCTTCTCCCTTTTGAACGGAGCAAAACCACATTCTCACGCAACGACACTGAATGTTCCTTCTTCTTCGGCCCCATGCTGACCACTATTGTGCAATGCAGCAACATACTAGACAATGGGCCGTCAACAACATTCAGTGTCTATTGCCTCAGCAGATGGAGTTCTGGTATCTGAAAGTCCAGCAATATACCGAGAGGCTCTGTACCAATACTTGTTGTGTGCAGAGGCGATACATGTTTGCACATAACACTGCATTTCTGTGGGCACAATTGTAATGTCTGGTATGTGAGGTAGCACGTACATGTGCTGTGTACCGGAAGGTGCAGCGTTTGTAACAAATGGCTCTGAGCACTATAGGACTTAACATCTGAGGTCATCAGTCCTATAGTACTTATAACTACTTAAACCTAACTAACCTAAGGACATCACACACATCCATGTCCGAGGCAGCGCGGTTCCGGACTGAAGCGCCTAGAACCGCTCGGCCACCCCGGCCGGCCGGCGTTTGTAACCAGCAGCGATAAATATGCACGTGTACCAATACGTCTTGGAGTGATTGTATATCAATAACAACAGGTCTGGTGAGTCTGATGAGATTCAGAAATCTGGCAAAACCAGGAGCAGTTGTCACACAAAAACATGGATAATAAAGTCAGCAACAACTGCTAATAACTGACGTTCAGATGTACTTGTCGTCTCCTGTTACACCCGAAATTCTATTGAAATCTCGGAGGGCCCTGAGTCACTTTTCCAAAACTTGCAAAAGGCTAAATTCTCATCGTCGTGATATCTATGACAAGTGAACGCTGAGGTAACCGTCACTCAGGAAAGATACTTCTACGGGCTACGTTACTAAAGCTTTGTTTCCCAATTTTTGTGTCAAAAGTTTTATAATGAAAGAAATAAATTGTTTTGATGATAAAAAGAATGTTCTTTATATTATCCATTTTATTTAGTTTCGTAATAGATTTATATGAAGATAGTTAATAATCATTTTGGTCGATACCATTGCGCCTAACGTTACGAAAAGCTGGTAGATGTAGGTAGTTCTTTCAAGAAATACGTAACTATTTCCAATTCGTTTGTGTTTTGAATATCACCCTCTCACCACATAACTTACCTTTTGTTGCAATATAATGTGCACATAGAATCACTGCAGCATACGTATTATGTACTGCGTCGAAACACCAACACACAATGGTTCGTAACTTTTCATGGTTATCACCAATACTTAATCGTCCACGTGTTCCATAACATATGTATAACACAACATTTACGTATAACATTGCAATATGCGTTCTGCCTAACAGTAACAAGTATCAATACACTGATTCCTCAATTAAGCATCACAAATATAAGATGAAAGCTATAGATTCACCTGCGAGAGAGCTCTGCTCTCTTCACATTGTGGTATTTACTCCATGGAAAGAGAATTCACCAAATGCGACCTGAGATACACCTTACTTGTTTTCAAGAGCTCAGACTAGATTCTTTAGTATAATGTAGGCACTGTTAGCAGCCTGTGTAATTAATGTGAGCTAGCTGTGAAAGAAATTGTAGCCAATCTACGAAGCAAAAGTGCACGTCTTCTCGAAGAATATAAACTGATGAGCCAAAATATTATGACCACTGCCCAACGTGAGGAATGCCTTCTGGTGGTGATGCAGGCTCGTGACGCAATCAAGAAAGAATAGCGGTGCAGTCCAGGATATGCAGCGATCTGTGGCAGATCAGAAGCCGGAGTACAATGCAGCTGAAAGTACAAATGTTTCGGAGCACATAATTCAAAGACCATTGTTTAACAAGGGTCTCCACATCACACGACCTTAAGTGTTCCTGTGCTGACATAACGATATCATCATTTGCTATTGCAGTGGGTAGAGAATCACTGAGTTTTCGCCGTGGATCAACAGCTTACAGCAGGTCGACGGTTGGGTCCTTCTACGCCATCATCGAGGCTAATGGCTGCTTGAAACGTGCATCCTGCCACAGATGCGGGCCGATCAGAGGAGAGTTATGTTATGGGGTATTGCGTTCAACTTGTATGGGACTTACGGTAGTGCACGATGACATACACTTTTCTTTATCGTTCTTTACATACAGATCGTAGATGTTGTTACTACTACCCACTGCGTATGGTGCATCGGAATCCTCATCAGTTGCTTATCCGAGAATGTTGTATCATGCCAATTGCTATTTTCGTGCCTCCTTCATGGCGCTGCATTTCAAGCGGTCAAAGTTGCTTGGGAAACTGTTCCAAGACAGCTGATTCTGCTGCACTAGTTCCTCTTTGCTACATCTAGTTAACTTTCCAGGCAAAAATTCGGTTTTCTAGGCGGGTGAGTTAGCTGTAATGGTTCGACATTCTCATGCGCGCCGGAAGATAATGTGAGCGACGATTATTCCATCGCCGTCCGTTTCGACAAACTCACTGGCTGAAAAGCCGATAGTATAATGAGTAATATTTGTGTCCATTGAATACGGATTGAATCAATGATAAATCTTTTCTTGCAAAGAGAATGGACAGCACTAACATACACTGTTCTAAACTTCATAGGACTATTGAATTTTCATCATTTCCACGTCAGTCATTTTTCGGAAAGAACTCCATTGGCATCTTGTTTGGTAAGTGTTTCAACAAACTACAAAACTCTCGAGAGAAATATCAGATTATCAACGGCTATGCATATTTAACAGTACAACTGAAAATTTGTTAAGCTAGCTGTCTGTTGCCCGGAGGTGACTGCTAAATGTTTTTCCAAGAATGGTGCATCACAAATAAGTTTACTAGATGAAAGTATACATTTGGATAACTTCAGAGAACGCCCAGTCATGCTGGTGTTTTACGTTATTCTTCTGCAGTTTCCGTACTTGAATCCTTTATTCACACTCTGCCGTTTATTTGATAATGTAGCGCCTGATGTACCAACTTTAGTGTCTCAAATGCCTCTGTGGTTCTGGCTGATTTCTTAAAACTAGAAACCTTTATTATTTTATGTAATAGGAATAGATATTGTCTTCTAAATATTAATTGCATTCTCGGTACTATAGTTTGTTTACGTATCATGTGTACCTAAATTTTTTTGTGATTTACATCAGACCAGTGACACAATTCTGACTAGTTAAAGTGATAGCTTCATTCAACTTTCAAAGGCAATCAGGTGCGTAGTCTTTTGACGTTTACAGGAAAATGAGACTACCTAAAATTATCAAAAAGTTCCTGTTCTTTTGGTTAATTTGGTCATTTAAATATATTGCCAAAATTATACATTGTGCAAAAGCTGTTGTCGTTTTAAGACAAACAGCATGTCTTTTATGTCAGCTCATTTAGGGTTCTCATAGTGCTTCAGCTTCAAAATATGACTGTGCCCCATCGAACCTATTTAGAAAGTGCTTCTCGGATTCAGAATCAGAACTCATGTAAGTAAACCAGCGTAATGTGCAAAAAACTCTACCTTACAATGTATCTTACACGAACCTTAACTTTTTACGATGGATCAAGTATCAGGGAGGTTTCACACACATTTATTTTAGTCGTATGTGTAACAGAATCCGACAGTCTGTTGTATGTGTGGTAGATACAGGGGAGCTGCTATACACAACTATAGGCACCATTATTATGTTGGAAATGTTGTAAATGCCTTGGGTATTAATAATTAAAAATCAAAACTTGTGACTCTGTTCCCTTCCACAATTTCATAAAGCTTTCATTTCTAACATGACTGCACTGAACACTTTCACACTCAGTACCAGTGGCAGTCCATCACTCTGTAACCGTTTGCCTGCAATTTATTTTCATACTGTTTGTACCTCACTTTGCGTATTAGGAGGTTCACGAACATTGTTTTACAAAGATAACCAGTAAGGGGATTCATTTAGTTTTTCTACAGGGAATTAACTTGATTCGGGACTAAGGTTGTCATAATGTCATATGTGGAGTACAATAACAAATGAATTATCAAATATAAAAATTTTGAGAATGGAATTTTATGTCTATGTGTGAGTTTTGAAGCAAATGTTTCAAGATTTAAATACTTTGTGTTTCAAACGCACCATGATTGTCATATCAGCAGATTAAACAACTGTTTATCCAAGGACTGTTTCTAATAGTAGCATTTTGTCCTACACATTTCAACATAATTGAACTGTCTCCGGAAGAGCCAACCCTTAATAGTAACAAATAGCATTAAAGAAACTATGAGCAAATAAATTCAAGAGATGAAATAGAGTTATTTCATCTCTCAGCAGAGGCTCTGAAGTGTCCTGTTCACGGAATTCCACAGGAAACAATTTCTCATTTGCAATTTGTAGCCAAAATTTATGACCAATCACACAGTTAATTCATATCGGTATAAACAGTGAACTGACTCGGAAAATCGTATCAGCTCTTGGAACAGGCGTTGGAAATTCCCGTCCACGACATTAAACCGGAACACAGGTTTACAAATGAAATTAGTATAAAATATCCATATTTATGCAGTTTACTGCCTATCTGTAGCGTCGACAGAGACGGTTAGAGCTCAGCACATATACACAGGTGGACACCTACAGACTCCCACAGTCTTCGGCGGCAGCCATTATTTCACCAAAGATGCTGTAAATCCTCCGTTCTGGGTCGCTGCCTCTAGCGGAGCACCTGCAGACAGAGAAGACGGTGATTTACCGCCATGTTACTAGAGCACCATAATAACAGGTCATAACACAGATTGGCTGATGTTAGCAACCGTAGATACGATTATTGTAGAACTCATTAAACGTTGCTGCATAAGTAAAAACATCTTTCGTGATGCTGAACGGCATCAGAAAATGTAAATTACAAAATAAGCTTTGGCGAAATTCTATAGTTTGTTTATCGGTAAATAAAAATATACGAACTGCAACAATTTTCTTCCAAAATCCCACTAAAGAATTAACTGCTTTGAAAAGACAGTACGGAACAGTCATGGAAAATTGATCACTCTCTTCAGACGTTTTGTAAACAACTTGTAACCTTGTAATTTGATTTGAATGTTGCAGTAAAAGTTCTGTCAGCATAGAAATATCTCAGCATCAACGTAGATCGTAAAAAGTCACATTGTCAGTTTGACGTCGATACTCTTGGACATACATTCCTGAAGGTGCTTGGTGCCGTCGACCGGTTTCTTCAGAAGGACAAAGTTGACTCCACTGGTTGTGGTTTAGAATCTGATTACGAAATGGGCTACAGAAAATACGTTGTTCTCTTTCACTCAAGAAGTTGGCTACTAAAAGGTGATTCTGTGATAGGTGACAGAATTAAAGAGGTTTGCATAGAACAAAGTCGACTTGCAAATCTCGCAACCACACGTCATCAGTAATATTTGGTTTACTAGAGTTAATTTGTATACATACACACTCCCCAAAGAGGGAACATGGCATAGTGAAATTCAGTGACAACTCATGCACATAATCTTTCAATAGAAAGTGAACAGTTATTGACATTGTGGAACTACGGACGAAAATCAACATGAAAAACCGTGTTCGTCATATGACGGAGCAAAACATAACATTACAGAGTGGAAACGACTTGCTAAAACTGATTTCAGATATATCTCAATTAAGTAACATAGTGCAAACAATTGAAAACTGTAACTATTGTGTGTGATAACACACGCAATGTGGTTCTAACGGAATGCCGCAATAAGAAGGAAGATGGTTCTTTTGCACAGCGCTACATAATCTAATACGTGCCATACTTATACATAAAATTATCGTAGACAGGAGATAACAAAACCTTACTGATTTGATGGATGAACTCTATTAACTAAGTTCTGTTCCTGTGGGCAGTTGGTTAAATTATTCCACTCCATAAGAAAGAAACCACAAAAATTAACATTGAAGGAACGTATTTCCATCATAAATTGATATCGTTCTACAGAAACATTTCATGTTTTATGGTAGTATTATCGTTATTGACTATCTTTGACACATTTTAAGTTTTATTAGGCTACTTCGATCCGCGCCATTGAATACAAACCTATCTGACAGTAAACAATAAATCTCCTACTTAATTGTCACTGCTGCTGTTATAGACTAACAACAAGTACGAAATTGGACCTACACCCACTGAGATCTGTACCATTTAAGCAGATCCACAAGGTCTAACAGTATCTATCACTATCGTTATTGAGCTGGAAGAAACTGAAACAGTTAATTAATTAAAAGTCGTGTCATACCTTCAAATGATGTCGCATTCTACCTCGGAAGAAGCCTCTGAGACACCACCGTAGAAGTCCGTCGAATATGCTGTCTTCACGTTGCTGATCTCCACTGTCTATATTTGTCGTCTTTATCTCCCCGTCGTTACTGATCATGGTGTAAAATGTGTTTACTTTTTGAGCGGCCTTCTTGGCCTCTGACTTTCGCTCTTTGATTTCGCTACATCTGTCTGTGGGAACCAATTGACCTTCACGCCACAAATGTGACAGCCGTTTGCGGAAATCGTCTTTCTTCATAGACTTCGGTAGCTCACCGATCTCGGATTCCCACGTGTTCCCTCTATTTCCCTCGCCCTCGTCAGTCTTAGAAGTTGACGTGCCTATTGACTTGTCAATGAGGAACACCAGGCGTTGATGGAAATCCCCTTTGCTCATCGATGGTGGCTTATTTCCCCAAACGGATTCATTGTAAAGCGTTTTATTCCTGTTGCTCTCTTCTGTCTTGCATGTTGAACTGCTTCCCGCGTTGCCAATGAGTGCATCAAGTCGTTTACGAAACTCATCTTTGCTCATTGTTGATTGGTTTCACCTGCGAACTGGCTTCTGCTCTATGGCATCCCGAGACTTCTGATTCGGGTGTACTCAACAACTCGTTGGTTTTGAACAATGACGTCACATATATGCCAAAGATGATATATACGTAATGTATATATAATCTTTGAAATCGAAGCGTAAATAAAAATAAATGAATGTTGTTTCAAATTTAGGATTTTGAGTACGTTTTAGGTTTTATACACCGACGCTTGAATCGATAGTGAGTGTCTGTAGTCTAATAAGTTCTCATTCGGAATATTCTTCTATATTTTGCGTAACATTACTATAAATGCTATTCGTTTTTAGGTATGGATTTCCCTGCGCATATGAATAAGGTTAACTTGTCTGTCGCTTCGGGTGTGGAAATGTTACATGTAATTAAATTTCTACAGTTATCTGGTTTAAATTGTATGTTTGTTCTGTGCCGTGAGTACGGGTAAAATATGAAATCAACGAGTGTGTCACGGCACCTCATTACTGATTTGTATCTTCGGAGGTGTAGCTGGGACGAATTGTGGCTCTCAGCTGAGAAACGTGGTTCCAAAAATCTAAGCTGGTCTAGAAAGCCATTATGATGATCACACATTACTTATGTATACATTAACCCTTATGGCTGTGTCTTCGTGAGCGTCGTTACAGTGAGCTTACTGTAATAGATTTGTATTTATTTTGTCGTAAAGTTCGCGGGGAGCATTTACAAAATGGGGATCTTTGGGGTGGAGAGGGGGAAGGGGGAAGATATCTGTCGTAAAAATTTACGAGTCAACTTTTGTAAAAGCCGAGTATAATAGGAGTGAGCGTGCAGTGGGACCATGGGTGAGAACAGCGAGCGGGGGAATGGGGGGGGGGGGGGGGGGGGGGGAGCCGTTGAAGTAACAGACAGTTTCGAAACTGTGTTCACGTTGGTGCGCCAAAAACATATTGCTGATAGGTTAGCCGTAATATCTGTTCGGTTAACGTGATATAGGGATATGGATACGTAAGGGGGAGGAGTTTCATCATTTGGTAGTGTTTGGTGTTTGATGTGTGTGTGTGTTGGTATTTGTTATTTTGTGTTGTTTCTTTTCTTGGGATGTGTTGTAGGTTGGGAACAGGGATACTGGACGGGGGTGTTGGTATATGTTTTTGACTGGTAAAGTATGAGATACATTTTCGTTTGGATTTGGTGGTTGTGCGCCTGTGTTTGTTGGTATCTGTGTTTCCGCTGTATATTTTTGATGTGTGTTTGTATGTTTGTGTACATATTTGTGTTTGTATGTCTCTGAGTACATGTTTTATGTCGGTGTTTTTGAAGATCAGCGTAAGTATTTCCTCGAGGAGACTGTGTCCAGTGAGCTCTTTTTTTCTGTAATAGTACTTTCGTATACTTATAGTACTTTTGGTGATATTACTGTTACATATTGTAATGTTATTAGTGGATTTGTTGGTTTTCACCCGTATGCTGTTCCTATGCAGGTAAGAGTCGTGCCCTGTGGGCACGTATGTTTATTTCTTCGTTCTGTGGCTGTAGCATTTGTGGTTTCCTTTTGTTTTTGTTCTATGTAGTTCAGTCGGTGTTAGGGACAGTATGATCGACATCTTGTTGTTTTCGCTCACTGTGTTGTTTCTCTAGTTCTCATCGTTTCACCCGTTTAGGTGATCTGAAGAGGAGAATATCAATAACTGGTTTTTTGGTGTTTCTGCCACACGAAACACTGCTAACAACTGAAGAAAGGGATATTAATACCCGGTTTGCTAGTATTTTCGTTTTGGGTAGTAGTGGTACATTTTCTTCGTTTGACCTACACAAGTAAACTGATAAGAACGATATTAATGTTCTATATTTTGTTTATTTCGCCTTGATTAATATGGATATTCTGTTCTCAAAATCACCGAAATAGGGCAACTGTAAAACAGGATACCAATATTATGTTTTTAGTTCTCTCCATCATTGGTAAAGGAGAACAGGATACCAATGTTCGGTATGATGGTTTTCTTTCACGTTTTACAAAAATTGCATCCTGTTCTACAGAGAATCTGTATAGATCCGCTGCATAAAAGGATACGAGCGCTGGGGTAGGTGTATTTTCCACCACTGCTAATATTGGTATCCTGTTCTTCAGTTGACCTATATAGGTCAACTGAAGAAAGGTATACCAGTGATCGGTTTGTAGTCTTTCCGCCACAGCGAAGGAACGGAATACTAATGTTTGCTATTTCCTTCCGTCATGGATGATATTGATATTCTGCTCCACAGTTGACCTATATAGGTCAGCTGAAAAACGGGGCACCGTTGTACGTTTGTCGTCTTGCATTGTCACATTGCTTGGAATGTATTCGTAATATTTTGATTTGTATTTCATTTTGTGGGCTTGTCTGTAGTTGTATATTTTTAGTCTGTCCCGCCCGAATCACCCTACTTCCCGCACCTGTCCCGTTAATTTTACTGTTTTGTGGATTTAATTGGCGTGTTCTCACTTTTCCTCCATATATATGATTTTGTTACAGTTATGGGTTTACTTGATTTATGTCTACGATATCTGTTCTCTCGGGTATATTTCTTTGTTTCATTTTTTCGTTATACATCATGTTACACGTATTGGTTTACGAGATATACATCTAGGATTTTTCTTTTGTGGGCTACATATCTTTGTTTCTGAATTCGCTTAGATGATTTCAAATGTTATCTCTGTTTACGAAACTCATCTTTGATCATTTTTGATCGGCATGGCTTCACCATGTACTTCCCTTGTGCATTACAGGACATCATATTCCTAGCTACCAGGTGAGCGGACATAAACTACATGAATCCAGTGTGGAATGAGCTAAGCGGAAACAAATATGCCATTAGGTTTCCTCGTGTCCCCGAGGATGTGTCTACACGAAAGCGCAGAGTCCGAGCACAAAGGGGAAAGTTTACCAACAAATTAATTGCTACGTACATCTTTCTATTGCCATTCCTTAGCAGTGACTGATACCAGTTCGTTGATAGTGAACGGACTAGTGTGTATGAGATGCTGTTTCCCACAATGTACAAATGCACAGATAGTACAGCACTGAGAGAATCTGTAGAAAAAGACGATGAGTCTGTCACTGCAACTTAATTATTAATTGTAAACGACTCACTACAGGTATCACGGTGGTGGGTCACTCTGTAATGTTGATAAATACACTCCTGGAAATGGAAAAAAGAACACATTGACACCGGTGTGTCAGATCCACCATACTTGCTCCAGACACTGCGAGAGGGCTGTACAAGCAATGATCACACGCACGGCACAGCGGACACACCAGGAACCGCGGTGTTGGCCGTCGAATGGCGCTAGCTGCGCAGCATTTGTACACCGCCGCCGTCATCGTCAGCCAGTTTGCCGTGGCATACGGAGCTCCATCGCAGTCTTTAACACTGGTAGCATGCCGCGAGAGCGTGGACGTGAACCTTATGTGCAGTTGACGGACTTTGAGCGAGGGCGTATAGTGGGCATGCGGGAGGCCGGGTGGACGTACCGCCGAATTGCTCAACACGTGGGGCGTGAGGTCTCCACCGTACATCGATGTTGTCGCCAGTGGTCGGCGGAAGGTGCACGTGCCCGTCGACCTGGGACCGGACCGCAGCGACGCACGGATTCACGCCACGACCGTACGATCCTACACAGTGCCGTAGGGGACCGCACCGCCACTTCCCAGCAAATTAGGGACACTGTTGCTCCTGGGGTATCGGCGAGGACCATTCGCAACCGTCTCCATGAAGCTGGGCTACGGTCCCGCACACCGTTAGGCCGTCTTCCGCTCACGCCCCAACATCGTGCAGCCCGCCTCCAGTGGTGTGGCGACAGGCGTGAATGAAGGGACAAATGGAGACGTGTCGTCTTCGGCGATGAGAGTCGCTTCTGCCTTGGTGCCAATGATGGTCGTATGCATGTTTGGTTCCGTGCAGGTGAGCGCCACAATCAGGACTGCATACGACCGAGGCACACAGGGCCTACACCCAGCATCATGGTGTGGGGAGCGATCTCCTACACTGGCCGTACACCTCTGGTGATCGTCGAGGGGACACTGAATAGTGCACGATACATCCAAACCGTCATCGAAACCATCGTTCGTCCATTCTTAGACCGGCAAGGGAACTTACTGTTCTAACAGGACAATGCACGTCCGCATGTATCCCGTGCCACCCAACGTGCTCTAGAAGGTGTAAGTCAACTACCCTGGCCAGCAAGATCTCCGGATCTGTCCCCCATTGAGCATGTTTGGTACTGGATGAAGCGTCGTCTCACGCGGTCTGCACGTCCATCACGAACGCTGGTCCAACTGAGGCGCCAGGTGGAAATGGCATGGCAAGCCGTTCCACAGGACTACATCCAGCATCTCTCCGATCGTCTCCATGGGAGAATAGCAGCCTGCCTTGCCGCGAAAGGTGGATATTCACTGTACTAGTGCCGACATTGTGCATGCTCTGTTGCCTGTGTCTATGTGCCTGTGGTTCTGTCAGTGTGATCATGTGATGTATCTGACCCCACGAATGTGTCAATAAAGTTTCCCCTTCCTGGGACAATGAATTCACGGTGTTCTTATTTCAATTTCCAGGAGTGTAGATAACTGGTCAGTTTCGCTTTATGATCAGTTTGACATTCTGACTCCAACCTGATTGCTGTATGCAAGGCTTCAACGCGTATTGAGCGAGACACTGTCGGTGAAGTCAACATTAGTGACCCTTACATGAACTTATATGGCTGTTACTATCCTCTGCGTTACTTGTGCGAATACCTTCAGCTGAATCTCGTGCGTACGGTGTTTCAAAATCACTAAGAACTTCCCTTATGAATTGCATGACTTCCAATTTATTTACTCTGAATTAATGAAAGTATCTCCGTTTTGTAAAACTTTTGGTGCTATATGACGACTGCAGCGTGCAAATCATGTTTCCTTTTATGTAACATATTTCTCACTCAGTATCTTTCAGCTTCATCAAACTTGTAGCATTATTCGAATTCTGGTTATTTCTTAAGAGCGATTTCTTACCACTTTACATTTATACTGCATCGTGCAGTTGTCACATGAGTCATAATAGGAATCCACCTGATATGCATTGGATCTGTGTCCCTACGTTTTCGATTCTGTGTAACATATAATAATAATCATATCGTGAATCATACGACACATTTAGTGGCCACTAATTTCGTGTTCAATTTTTCTACAGCACAGTAATCTCTGACTCAGAACTCGTTGTAATAACACACAGACAAGGTTATAGTTTCATTTACATTTATTCTAATCCTCAAAATATTTTTGTTCCATATTACAAGCACTCGCTAATGCAAATTGCATGTTCATCAATAAAATGAAGTTCATATGAAACTACGGAACTCCTCTCTCTGGATAAGAATTCACTTCACAGAGCCATTTCTGAGGCCAAGGAATATAGTTCCAAAAATTGCTGTAGACCAATTTGACTGCACTAAGGCAACGTATATGGTAAATCCTTGTAATGTTTCATCGTCAAATAGTGTTATGTATCACAAGCACTACGTTATTTCAAAGCACAATCTGCCGGAAATATAAGGGTACAATCAGTAACACTGAGTCTATTATACGAGAGTATACTGAAAAATAATATCTTTGAATTTTGTATGTTCAAATTCAAAAAGAGTTTTTAATAAAACAGACGTTATTAACATTCGACATCATTATTTTTCAGATCCACATAGTCGTAGCCCTCTGTCGCTATAGGGCTCCTAATTTTAGCATGTAACATAGTGGAACGTAAGCACGTCGAGGCGTGAGAAACAGCGTGCTGTAATAGAGTTTAGAATACGAAAAGGTCGTACACACATGGATCACCCACAGCTACAGAACAATGTCCGAATACATACGAGCATTGAGACATCTGCAACTATCCGACGCCTGGGGTTCACTGTCATCGATCATTCTCCACATAGTTCCAGATTGGCCCCACCCGATTTTCATCTGTTTACAAAATTTAAAGAACACTTCCGAGGACTTCACTTCGATAGTGATGAAGTTGTGCCAGCAGAGGTGAGGTTGTGGGTCCATCAACAAAGTCAAATACTCTAAAGTGACGGTATAAAGCTACTGATCTCTTCTTGGGAGAAATGTTTTCATCGACAGGGTGCCTATGGTGAGAAATAAATAAGTAGACATGAAGATTAAGAATGTAGAATGCTAATAGCGTCTGTTTTATTTTTAAAAAAAAGCTCTAACAGTTTTCACATAAATCATACATAGGCATTACTTTTCAATACGCACTCGTAACTGAAACGCTCTTAATGCACATATTCGAATGACTTACAAGGAAATATTCAGCACAGCCCAGTTTGCAGTCTACGTCAGGAGGAATTAAAATAAACGATTTAATAGGTGAAACTGCGGTTTACTTTACTGAAAGGCATGCAGTGGTGTTCAAAAGAACTTGTTTGAAACATGTCATTGTCCAGTAACATCAATTTTCTTTGCAATGTCTCCTGGCGTAGCCACAGGTACCGGAAAGAAGGTGAAGAACACAAGAGCAGAGAAGGTGGTTAGACGACGTCGGACAACGGTGCGCTCATTAGGACCGCATCGCGACAGGAGTACCGAGCGAGGTGGCGCAGTGGTTAGACACTGGACTCACATTCGGGAGGACGACGGTTCAATCCCGCGTCCGGCCATCCTGATTTAGGTTTTCCGTGATTTCCCTAAATCTTTTCAAGCAAATGCCGGTATTGTTCCTTTCAAAGGGCACGGCCAACTTCCTTCCCTGTCCGTCCCTAATCCGATGAGACCGATGACCTCGCTGTCTGGTCTCCTTCCCCAAACAACCCGACCCAACCCCACGACAGGAGCGGCCTCTACAAGAAGTAAATATAAGCACCGATCCTGTCAACCGCGGCCATACAGTACTGGCACAGAACCAGACCGAGGCTCGCAGACCAGAACAGTTGTAGACCAACACTACGTTAGCAGTGTCGTGTGATCCATATCAGGTGCTTACAAGCACCCTGTATGTAGGAAAGGACTTTGATTGTTTGCATGTCGCCCATCGCTTGCGACACTGTTGTAAATGGTCAGTTTTCTTTTTTTTTAAATAAAACTATTAATCTGATTTATCTGAACTGTTTAATAGCTATCCTAAAACGTAACATCTTTTAGGCACCGTATAAGCGACGAGTGGGCAGCACCCCACACAATAGAACACTAAAATATCGGGAGGGTTTATCGAATAACATAAGACATGATTCCTTGTGTCACTGGTTTCAATAAGTGTTTATAATTTTCTTGAACGTCTTAAGAGAGTGAAAAGTTTACTCGACTTCCGCGTTAACACACAATACGAGTTCTATAGAAGTGATCTGAAATGTTGCCTGATAGGTATGCGATTTATACATAGTACAGTTCAATTTCCTTTTGTTCTGTGAAATGTGGCACATTGGGACCCTATTAGGTAGTGTGGGGCACCCACCATGTTCCCAAGACATATCACTCCGGACTAATTTTCCACCCAATATTAGGTGTTATAGGTGTGGACAAACAGGCACTGAGGTCTCAGTGGACGCCCCAGGATAGACGACAACTTAACAGGCGAGAGGAACGTGCAGGCTGATTTTACGAAAGGCCATTTGTTGATTCACAGCAGTTGGTAATCCTTTATTTAACAATATATATTTAAAACACCAGTAACATGTAAATCAATAGTAACTGTTTGAGTTGATTTGAGGGCGGCAAAGAAGAAAGATCAAACCTGCAGTAAATATTGTTTTCCAGAGCAAGTAATGCCTCTTTAAAATAAGAAGTTGAACATTCATAAAAATGCAAATCGAGAGCCCCTTAGGTCCACATAAAATTTCAGCCAGACAGATGTGATTTCTCTACAGTTATAGAAAGAATTATAATGACAATTTGAGAACCACTCATTAGATAGTAAACTTCAGACAAGGAAGGTGCCCTTTTTTTAAAAAAAAATTTGCATTGTCAGCATTACAATTACAATAACCTAAGAGCGCTTTTGGCGCTAGCAATTGAGAAACAAAAGGATAGCACCTTTATTTATCTTTTTCTAATTTACTAGTCCAGCATTTCACAAAACTGGAGCAGCTCTTTGACATAAGCAACTTCTCAGGCAGGAAGATAATAATATTCAAAATTTTACAAGTTCATCATTTGACAATAATATAAAATTTACAGGTTCTGAATTATCATAAAAGATCAGAAGCGCCCTTTGGACACTACCAATTTTGGAACAGAAGAGTAACAACGATTTTAAGATTTAGAGCACTGTACAATTACATACAGAAACATCTTCAAATCAGTCAAACGTCAAGGCATCAACAACAAGAAAAGGCCGGGCTAGTGCAGGCAAGGCGTGGCTAGGATGTCTTAAGACAGCGAACACTTTCATTTTAACTTACGTTCGAATGGCATAAATATTATGACCATAACTTATAGAGATAGGTGCTGCAGCAAGCGAGGATTCTACGCCGCCCCAGTCGTTACCGTACGATAGGAGGCGGAACACAATGCTTCACGCATGTACACAGCCAACGTGACCTATTGCCCTCCTCACGTAAGACGGCGCTTCAGGGCATAGAGGCGGAACGGTATGGGAGTTTGGAGGGGATGAGGTATGCGATTGCGTGGCTTCAGGGAGCAGGCAAACAAAGTCCACGTTGGTCATCTGTGTTGTTGCCGACAACACCTGGGTTTATTTGCCTTCGGTACATAGTATTATACGTTCAAATCTATGAGGGAATAAAGGATTTTAAAGTCAATTTCGATCGGTCGCCTACAGGAGAGAAATCTTATTTCACGACTTGAGGTTGTGTCCACTGCTGCACAGCTATCGTCTGTGTGGTGTCAAAACACCTGCTACACCGATGTGAGACGTCAAGTACAATTTTTCTCAAAGCGACCATTTTCCAACGATAAGATAATGGAAAACGTTCGCGATGAATGCCATGTTTTGCGATGTGGACTATGCTATAAGTAAAAATTGTAATACTCAACAAAATAAACTTCAGACTGCTTCTACTCCGCCGGCCGGAGTGACCGAGCGGTTCTAGCCGCCGCAGTCTGGAACCGCGCTACCGCTACGGTCGCACGTTCGAATCCTGCCTCGGGCATGGATGTGTGTGAAGTCCTAAGGTTAGTTAGGTTTACGTATTTCTAAGTTCTAAGGGACTGATGACCTCAGCAGTTAAGTCCCATAGTGCTTAGAGCCATTTGAACCATTTTTGAAGCTTGTACTCCGTATAACTTCTATAAATGTATATAATTGGCGTACGTGGGTGTGTTTCACTGCATTTCAATGAAAATCTGTAAGCGTAAAAAAGAATTACTGGTAGCAAAGACTAGTGCAAGAGACCATCGTAAAAAATGTCAGTATGTCATATTTTTCGGTACCAACAGGTATTACGAGTGAAATTAGTTTTTGCGATATAACAGTAGGAGAATGCATGTATGATACATTGAACGAGCAAACAGTTAACCATCTTGTGTGAATAACTCGAAGGTACGCTGACCGATAACGTCGGAAACCACAGCTGTCTCGACAGGTAAACCTCCCTTTTCATTTTAAGGCAATTTCCAATTAATGCCTCGCAAATGATATGGTCTTACTTGTCGAAATGTTTGAGTTTTTGACAAATTCATCTGGCCACTTCTCTCGAGTAATAAGAGCTTACAACAGGTGGGGAAAATTTGAACTTCTCTTCTGGCAATACGTTTAACATTACAGTCTGAATATGTCATAATCTGCTTATTCCTAATCAACAGAAGCAAAGAAGTCCTAATGTACACTACTTGCAATTAAAATTGCTACACCACGGCGATGACGTGCTACAGACGCGAAATTGAACCGACAGGAAAAAGATGATGTGATATGCAAATGATTAGCTTTTCAGAGCATTCACACAAGGTTGGCGCCGGTGGCGACACTTACTACGTGCTGACATGAGGAAAGTTTGCAACCGATTTCTCATACACAAATAGCAGTTGACCGGCGTTGCCTGGTGAAACGTTGCTCCGATACCTCGTGTAAGGAGGAGAGATGCGTACCATCACGTTTCCGACTTTGATAAAGATCGAATTGTAGCCTATCGCGATTGCGGTTTATCGTATCGCAACATTGTTGCTCGCGTTGGTCGAGATCCAATGACTGTTAGCAGAAAATGGAATCGGTGGCTTCAGGAGGGTAATACAGAACGACGTGCTGGATCCCAACGGCCTCGTATCACTAGCAGTCGAGATGACAGGCACCTTATCCGCATGACTGTAACGGATTGTGCAGCCACGTCTCGATCCTTGAGTCCACAGATGGGAACGTTTGCAAGACAACAACCTTCTGCACGAACAATTCGACGACGTTTGCAGCAGCTCGGAGACCATGGCTGCGGTTACCCTTGACGCTGCGTCACAGACAGGATCTCCTGCGATGGTGTACGCAACGACCAACCTGCGTGCACGAATGGCAAAATTACATTTTATTTCCATGAATCCAGGTTCTGTTTACAGCATCACGATGGTCGCATCCCTGTTTGGCGACATCGCCGTGAACGCATATAGGAAGCGTGCATTTGTTATCGCCATACTGGCGTATCACCCTGCGTGATGGTATGTGGTGCCACGTCTCCGTTACACGCCTCGGTCACCTCTTGTTCGCATTGACGGCACTCTGAACAGTGGACGTTACATTTCAAATGTGTTATGACTCATGGCTCTACCCTTCATTCGATCCCTGCGAAACCCTACATTTCGGTAGGATAATGCACCACCGCATGTTGCAGGTCTTATACGGGCCTTTCTGGATACAGAAAATGCTCGACTGCTGCCCTGGCGAGCACATTCCCCAGATCTCTCACCAATTGAAAACGCCTGGTCAATGGTGGCCGAGCAACTGGCTCGTCACAATATGCCAGTCACTACTCTTGATGAACTGTGGTATCGTGTTGAAGCTGCATGGGCAGCTGTAGCTGTACACGTCATCCAAGCTCTGTTTGACTCAATGCCCAGGCGTATCAAGGCCGTTATTACGGCCGGAGGTGGTTGTTCTGGGTACTGATTTCTCAGGCTCTATGCATCCAAATTGGGTGAAAATGTAATCACATGTTAGTCCTAGTATATTTTTCCAATGAATACCCGTTTATCATCAGCATTTCTTCCTGGTGTAGCAATTTTAATGACCATTCGTGTAGTATGTACACAATTGAAATTTTGACCAAACCATGTTTAAACCATGGGTCTCTACAACCAATAAAGATTATTACTTTACTTTCTTTGAAGGTCTACATTGTAATACCAGCTGCTATTCAATTCCATGTCCGAAACATCTGATTGTGACTTTTTGATGATAGGTTCAAGGCTTTTATCCACCTGCCCCTCACTGTCGAAGTCTTATTTCTGAAACTTTTCAGCATGGTGCACAGTCCAGTGGCGGATACATATAGAAGGCGCCCCTTTTCCCCCCAACACCCCCCACCCCCCACCACCACCACTTTCGGGGCCGTCCACGTTGCCTCCCGCGCCGCCCCCGCCAGTCTATTCATTGGTTTGTTTAGCCAGTCGACTCGACTGGACGGAGTTATCCAGTACCTGTACTTCCCTACTTAGCACGCTCGTCCGCGTCATCGTATTTTACCCGTTTCTGTCTTAATCATAGATAGCGTAACACATACCTACGACAAAAGTCGTGGCCATTCTAATCTCGATACGTTGCTCTGTGCGGCGTTTGTTCGAGAAAAGTAGCGAGTATTCTGCTGTTTTGTGATTAAACTGAGACTAATAGGATAGATCGTTCAATACAATCAAACGAGCATAAACGCCCTTAATGATCCTGATTCTATTCTACTTGTCCTAGATCCGACTATCCTACTTTGCACACGGCGTACGAAATATTTTCTTGTCTATCTGCATCTATTGCTACAGTAGAAAGAGTTTGTTGAACATTGCCTTGTACAAAGACTTGGCGGAAATCGACAACGCAGGAAGATCGAATTAATGGCTTAGCTCTGTTGAACACTCACCCTGATATTGAGTCTCCTATTAACTATGAAATTAATCAATTTATCAGGACGAAAAGACGCATAGAATTAATTATTTAAGGAAGCACACTACAATTCTAATTTATTATGTCATAAGATGGCATTGTCTTGTATATGTGTATAATCAGTTTAAATTAAACTTTCTTAAACTTTGCATGTCACCTGATTATTTTTCATTATAGTAAAAATCAAAGTAGCTCAATATATCTTTAGCACCCCCCCCCCCTTCCCTAATGTTTTTCTGTATCCACCACTGAGAAAGTATGGCCACGCTGATGGGAATTCGGTCCATTGCTTCATGCACAAGCGTTTCAGTGTCTGTTATCTTGAATGTTTTTTCCCTCTCATAGATAGCAATCTGTGAAAAAATTAATTCTATCAGATTATACTGACGGTGATACTTGAGTAAACGCAAAAACTGTGTGACTACATTCGAATGAAATAAAGTCAAATTTGTACATTCTGTCGTCTGACTTTTTTAAATTAACGAGCTCCAGGAGTTCACCTAGAGCCTGGCTTATATTGTCCAGAATATTATTATTTTTCAGCCAGAGCACAATATCATTTTTCATGGTTCTCGTACTTGGTCTTTTCTCATTCCCGAATGGTAGTCACTACTATGTTCCTTACATCTATATACATGTTCTCACGAACCAAATCAGAAAAATAAGTATCCGAAAATGTTCAAATGTGTGTGAATTCCTAATACACAAAACTGCTTAGGTCATCGGCCTTTAGACTTACACACTACTTAAACTAACTAAAGCTAACTTATGCTAAGAACAACACACACACCCATGCCCGAGGGAGGACTCGAACCTCCGGCGGGAGGGGCCGCGCGGATCGTGGCATGACGCCACAAACCGCGCGACCACACCACGCGGCAATAAGTATCCGAGAACCTTTTCTTATGGCAACTTTAAAACGGCCAGTACCATCACCCACTTCCCAACACGTATGCATGGAATGATTCTGATTCATCCATGCTTCATCAGTACAAAACACTGTACAACTACGTCTTCCATTGTATCGTGAATCTTTATAAGGAACGTGATTCGTGATGCTTCTATGTCACTTCTTTCGATTGAAAAAACTCTGTTCTTCACATTTTTGTAACCAATGCTTTCAAAAATTTTTTACGTTCGCAAAGCGCTACCTTTGAAGCCAGTTTGCTTAGGCATAATTGTAACAACTTTTTGTGTTTATCAGTTATTCCTTTCTTATACAATTTCCAAACACAGAGCGCTTTATAATACCGTTGCCAAAACCGTCTACTTGTGTTACAGGCATATTTCGATTTCGATGCTTTCCAGGCGACAAGAAAACAAATTTTTCTGAGTATTCTATAGCTATGACACTTTTGTTTACTATTCTCTGTACAGTTCTCTTGCCGACACGTTCTTCTGCAGTTCGTTCTTCAGTCTGCAAAATGTCAAAAATAGAAGTCTCCCTTTCAGATTAACATTTGAAAATTTTACAAATGTGGGACATCAATCTCCACGTCTGCTTCTGAAGCGTCTGCATCTACATGATTACTCGGTAACCCACAATTATCTGTCTGGCAGATATTTCTTAACTTAACCACCCTCGAACAGCGCGTGGGAAACTGGATCACTTTAATTTTTCTGTGCGAGCTCTGATTTCTCTTACTTTGTTATGATGATCATGTAGGTGTGCGCCAACTATGTCTTTTCACACTCTGAAGAGAAAAACGTAAACTGAAATTTTATGAGTAGGTCCTTCCACAAAGAGAAAGTCGTATTGTATGTTTGCCACCCAATTTCGCGTGTCATATCCGTGGTATTCTCTTCCCTATTCCACGCTAATACAAAACGAGGTGCCGTTCTTTGAACGTTGAATTCTATCTGCCGTGAATCCGACACAGGACAGCAATACCCCAGAGGAAGGCGGAAAAGCGGGGTGCAAATAGTTTTTTTTTTTTTTTTGTAGGCCATGTCATTTTCAAAGTGATCTACCAAGAAAAACGAGTCTTTGGTTTACTTTCCACTTTACATTGTCTATGTGATTATTGCACTTCAAGTTATTCATAATTGTTATCCCTAAGTATTTAGTTGAACTTACAGCCTTTAGAGTTGTGGGTTTTATCCTGTAAACCGGAACTTGGTGGCTTCCTTTTACTACTGATGTGGATGACTTTTGATTTAGAATCGATTGTCACTTGGCTGACCTTAAAGATATCTAGCCTAAATCGTTATGTATTTTTTTTAGTCAAATACAGGGTGTATAAGGCTGTAAATCGCAACATCCCCTACAAAAAGTCTAAGAGGGCTGCTCAGATTGTCTCCTAAATCGTTTATTAGGTCAGGAACATCAGAAGGCCTATTACACTTCCTTGCAAACGCCCGATATTACTTCTGTTTTACTCGCTGATATTCCGTCGATTTCTGTATATTGTGACTCTTCTGACAGGCAATCACGAACCCAGTCACAAAACTAAGACGATACTCCATAGGCAAGCAAAATAATTAAAGTTACTTATGGGGAACGTCACGTTCATAGCCGGCACCTGACATATTCTTTCGGAAATCACACTAAAAAGTTTATACAGAATACACCTATAGTGGTACAAGATAGTAAAATGAACATCTGAATGAATAGTTCCATCGCTCTGCGAATGAAACTGCATTCTCCCGAAATATATCAACAGTGCAGCATGCGGGAGAGAGATTCTCGCAGTCTAGTTGTAACCTATGCCTAGCCACTCGGAGAGAAAGTATATTATATTGGCTGCCAGCAGTTAACGATGAGGGAACGGTTAAAAACAGGGCCGCCTTTATGCATTATACTAACTGTAGCCACGCCCGATGAATAGGCAGGTTGTGGATGACACGCTGGGGCCAATGGCTCCAACGACACGAGCAACTCAAGAGGCCCAGGGGAAACCAACAGACATATAATTCATGCAAGACTAGTCATAAAAATAAGTAAATGCTCAAATCCTGACACAAGGGCAGAAAATGCAAACTCCGTCCTGGACAACTACCAAAATCTTAGTATTACAATGGCTATAATTAAAACAAAGGTGATTAACTGGTTAATCGTATAACGGTGATGAAACATGACAATTAAATTTCATTAAACATATAACTGTCAACAAGAACCCCCAAGAGACAAATTCATCTAAGTAAGCTTAAAAGTAGCAAGAAATGCTTGAGCACTAATGCCTAAGCAGGAGATCAGAATATTAATAAAATGTACTACAGTAAACAATAAATTCCTTCTTTTACAACCTTCCAACGTGAGTACAGAAAACGAGCAACATTCGTTGCGCGCCAGCGTTGGCATTTCACGAAACAGCCCAATGTTGCAATTCATGCACAAGTCAGGCAAGCAACAACTTGCATTGTTAAATGTCGGGCTCGATATTCGACCTCAGTCCTCACTAACGTATGTGATGCACTAGAACATATTGCAACGAAATTAATTTCACATCCAAGCAATAACGACGTCACCAAAATGTTGAACAAACTGCGATAAAAAGGAAAACACGGTTTAAATACACTCAAATGCAACATCCATAAGGGGAGTTCCCACAGACAGGAGGGAGAATTTAGCAACTTGAGTACAGAGTGATAGAGAACATGACCCAAATCAGACTAATGGCTACCACTCCAGCAATGGAGAGCACTGCCAAAATCCATAAACAGAACTACCTTAGCCAAAATAAGGGAGGACAGGCAGCTACCAGAGAAAACCAACGTAATGAGCAGATAGCTGGTCCCAAATCCTCATTGTCAATCAGGCGCCACAGTGTAGAGGCGACCACTCCACACCAACATAAACCTGTATAAAAAGCAGTTCTCTTGGATGAGCAACCGCCAATCACACCGAGCAATTGCAATCTCACAGTTTGTCATATACGTCTCTGTCTCACTCTTCCACCATCTGTCAACAGCCTGCCTCAAAAACCCTCTAACCAAAGAGCCAACTACAAGAAGACATGCTCCGCCTAATGGCGTACGACGATAATGGACTGTGCCAATAAGCAAATATATAACAGCTCAGAAAACGAGCCGACATGGCTCAGGCATGCGAGAAGGCAATGTCACCAGCCTAAAGTGGGAGTAGAGGCAGAGGTCACAGCAGTTTCATTGGTAAAGGACCGGGAAAGACTCAGACTTTCATCGCGAAAAGGAACCTGCGATCATTCGCACTAAGATTAAATTTTATGAAGTCGTATGGAGAGGTGTAATCAGAGGAATAGTAGGAAAGAGGAATAGTAGGATACATCTGGACACAGTAATGCATGTGTCGGCTACCAGTGGGGCCCTAGTGGAAAATAAACAATGCAATCCATCATGGTATAGATTAAGTGGGGTGAAGGATAAAGTGTCACTCCGTTGTGATCGATTGGCGTAGATTTCTGCCTACGTACGGTTCAGTTAAAACAATCATGGGAAACTGTGCTATATGTGTGTGTGAGATCTATGACATAATTCTGGGATTGGATTTCTTGTATCAGCATTGTGACATAATCGATCTTCGGCAGCATACTGTGAAGACTGATGGCAAAACGTTTCAGTTGGCTGAAACAACTGTCGTGAGGTGAGTCTATTGCAAATGACTAACCAATCAACCGCAAACAATTACACTACATCTCGATTCACATAACTGTGTACCTGGGGTTCCAGGAAATCGCTTGCGGTTAATACTGAGTCTAGCCAATCGGTAGGAGTTTTGTATGTGATAGAACCGTTGGAAGTAAATGGAGTACAGGATCAGACAGGGTGCAAGCCGTATTATAAACATACGAGACATAAATGGTGAAGGAATTGGGGTCGATTCCTCTACATTCCCAAGCTACTGGAAGAGTATATAGGATACATAAACCTATAGGGAAAATGCTGGGAAAGAATGTGGCCGCACACTATACAAACTGGGCATGTTAACATACACACATGAGGCTCCAAGACAATTGAGTTTCCTCGTCCTGAAATGTGCATTAGATATTGTAAGGTGGAAGAAACTGAGAGATCATAATTTAATGTAGAGAAGCATTTTATCAAATCAGAAGAACATTTTTTAGTATTTCGTAACCTTTTTGTGCGACCTACCGGTTTTATTGCAGGAAAATTCATCTGAAATATGGATTATCATGCTTTTTGTAACATAAGTAAATATGATATTTCACTATAAAGGCTAATTTATATTTATTTTTTAATTCCTGAAAAAAGCTGTACTCTATCATGCTACATAACACAGAATTGTCCTATTCGAATACACTTATGCAAATAATCTTATTAACATTAAAATTTATTTCTAATAAAATAGAACCATTAGTGATCAGCTGTAAAAACAACTGAAAGCAAACTTATCTCACAAAAAAAATATATGTATAAATGGACATCGTAACAGGTGAGTGATTGTATATATTACATCACTTAACTCTTAAGATATAAGTATTAAGTAACATCTGTAAAAAACATTATACCATAACACAAACAATACACATATGACAGTATATTAACACTGGTATAAAAGATCTGTGTGTATTCGTTTCTTCTAAGAACTTATTAATACTGAATGTGAATCTTAATTAATGATAATAAATGTGTCTAGTCTACATAATGTTTCATGAATTTGCGTTCCATAACACATTGTAACCCTTTTTCACGCCCTCGTATATTGAGATATAGGATAAATATAGTGAACATTGTTGCTGAAGTACATAGTGATTTACTGTATTTGAAGACAAGTTATCTTCATCTAACTCTGCTTCTGGTTTATGAACCGTCCACACTTCAATTTGATATTGTTATAAGAAGACGTTTGGGAGGTAATCTTTAAAGAATAAAATGACTTTTATTTTAAATAATCTATTTTTCTTGGTCCATTACACTTGAAGAGAAAGACTGCCTTTGCTGGTGATCCAACGTGATATCTAGGACAAAAATTTACTGTTTCGTCCAGCCCAGTGTATTGATACTTAATGTTTAGTTTCATTGTGTCATAGATTGAACATGTGAGGGTAACTGCATCTTTAAACTGCGTAGGTTCCTTTTCGTCTTTTTGTTTTTTTAAGTAAAATATTTCCTGAGTTTCTCCAGACTTTCAAATGTTCCTGCGTCACTCTTGATACTGTGAACTTCTTTCGTTGAGAAAATTTTTGTATAATTTTTACCTATTGCTGTGGAGTATATAGAACCTTCAAGTACCTTCTTACATATCTTTCTATATGGCCGAAATCTTCGGTTGAAGGACGAATCGTATGGTCTGAAATGGGGAAATGATGTTCTACATGTTCAAAGCTATCAGTATCAACGAGGTATAATAAAACAAGCTACCCAAGACCAATTTTTGTTTTAGATGCCACAGTTATCACTTATCAAAACAAGTTTCTTTCCTCTCGCATTAAATTTCTCGCAATGCTCCATTACGTGTCGTCTTCAACTTTGGATCAATCTATATTTACTTTTATTTTTGTAAATCCTGCTTGTGCTCTTCTATGGTGCAGATTTTGCTGAAGGTCTAATTCATGTAGTACCCTAGAACCATTTTTTAATTTGCAATCTTTAATTGTCAAAGAAAACTTGTCACATGTTTTATATGTGTCACTTTGGATGCTTGAAATTTGTGTTCAGTGTTCTGTAGATTTTCCTGTGCTTACCGAAGGGCTTTTCGACAGGGGGCAGAGAATTATGGAGTGCTTAAAGAAGTTACCAGGGTATGTAGGAGAATCAATAGGGGCTAATGAGAAATTGAGGGACGAGATGACGCAGGTTCTGGACATTATTTTGCATACGAGAAGGAGGAAAGGTTGTATCGATGTGGGAGTCCAACATCTGGAAACTCTGTATGGGGCAGAGGATGAGGAGAAAATCAGGAGGATAACTGACACAGTGGAAATATGGAAACAACAGGTATCAGGAAGTAGCAGAGAGCGTCTGTGGCACACCATGCAGATAGAGAGTTTGGAGAAAGATATTTTGAATAATACTCGATTACTACGCTAACTGACTGTTTAAGTGATTAGGTACACAATAATTACAGAAGAATCTGCGAACCAAAACATTAAGAGGCTGAGAATTGAAGCAGAAATATTGGACAAGAAAGTAGTTGTCACAAAGTGTTTCAGTCCTTGGAGAACAGTGTGTGGGAAGCACGAAGGAGATAGCAGAGTTATGGGAAGCTATACAGCAAGATGTGCGAGGCCAGCTAGGAGTGAGCGTGTTGTCACCAGAACAGTAAATGGTTCAAATGGCTCTGAGCACTATGGGACTTAACATCTGAGGTCATCAGTCCCCTATAACGCGGAACTACTAAAACCTAACTAACCTAAGGACATCACACACATCCATACCCGAGGCAGGATTCGAACCTACGACAGAAGAGGTCGCGCGTTACCAGACTGAAGGGCCTAGAACCGCGCGGCCACACCGGCCAGGACAGTACTTCTAGGGGCTACAGGAAGAGCAAAATGAGCTATCACCAGAGTTAGTATTGGACCTGCAAGCTGTTTGTAAAAATTTAATATTTTATTTTAACCTAGTACGGCAAAAGAAAGGACTGATGGAGCAAAGATGTACGTTTCAGTTTCCTTCCTAGTAGCAGTGAAGCCTGCACAGTACCAATGCCATGTGGTCCACGTGTATCCTGTTATATGGGGGTTGCTGAAGAAGTTTGTCAGAGTAAAAGTACAGTGGCTGTTATTGGTTGAAAGAAAAGAGGAGACATGTGGAAATGGAAGAAGCAGTGTTACAGAAGTGAATTTGCTATTTCCGGAAAAAAGGTATTTATAGAGGGGTCAAAAATACAGCACAGTGAAATTAGTGCTGGATCAAGAAACAGAGACTGATTTGCTAGAAGAAAGTGATTAGGCCTGAATTGTACCTCCAGTGGGTTCATGTGCCTTGGTTGCTCTGTGCGTTCCGCGAAGCAATAGTAGTATCCAGTTGTTTCGCCCAGGGGAAAGTCACAATGTCGATTATTAAAGAATAAGGCATTACATCGTGAACAATAATGCGACGTACTTTCTATTCCCCTCCCACACTTTTGTGAATAACCCATGTAAGCACATTATTGATCGTTTTGGCCAGAGAAACTCATGTAAAATTCATCTGCTGCAATACAATCATCTAAAACAAGACTTTGCAATCCGAGTTGATTCAGTGCACAAACAAACTTGTTAGTGAGCTGGCGGGTCAAGTATTCATGGAGACAGCATGTTCGTCAGCACAGGTAGGATCAGTTACGGATGGGAACAACACTAAGAGTTGTCATACCAGCTACTGCAGTGACACTCTGATAAGTGTGGTCTTGTTTATATGTACAAATGATGGAACACGTGACAAAGTTCCGACCCAGCCACTGTTGAAACTCCGACGGACTCGAATACCAGATCCTAGGAGGCAATAGAGAGAGCTGTAACAGTAAGTATAGTTGAGCATAATACTGAGGGACTTATGATAGATAGTATCTAAGGGAATTCGATGGTAAAAGTAATCTCGAAAGAGGGTAGTTGCGCCAGCTGCCAGGATCGGTCAGTCTTGTGTTTAAGGATGATCCACTTGAGAAGACCTTTGACGCCGGCCCTTGTTAAGAGGCAATGAAGTGCACAGAAGAAAGAAGGTCAGGAAGTACATCACAGCACAGTCAGCTAAAGGCGAGCGCTGATGTTATGCCTTACAAAATACAACACAGCCGTTGTACTTTGTCAGGCGAGCTGGGCAGGTGAGGTATGGACGTAGTTAACAAACAGCACTTAAACGGAAGAAGGTGAAACTCTTTCCCCACCTGGAGCTATACAAGACTTTAGCGTACGTTCCGCAAGGCGTCACAAAGACCAAGCAAGCGCAACCCGCGAGTGTATAGGTTCCTGTCCACTTCTGTAATGAGATAATATTTTGTCAGTGGCGTTTGGTGCACCACTTGGGCTCCATCCGAAATGTTGTACTTGGTCCGCACTTCGACTCCCATCACAGAAGCCGGCTCTGAGATACGCGATGAAGAGCCGCCGTTGCCGTTGGACCAGCTGATCCCCGGTATGTAGCGCGATGGCCACTGCGCTTCTACAGTGTCACATTCTCTGCGTTCACTGCTGTCGCCTGCCAAGCGGCGCTGGAGACATCTGCCATGCCTCGGCCCAACTGCTTTAAAAATTGATTCTGGGGACGTTGCTGACAGAACAGTGGTGTTACGCCACCATTCGGCCACGCTGTACTGTGTCAGCATTTCTGGACGACATACATACACACACACACACACACACACACAAACACACACACACACACACACACACACACACACACACACATCACACACACACACACACACACACACACACACACACACACAGAGAGATAGGAGGCAACTAGAAGCCTGAACCACACTACTGCTGCTTCTCATGAATCACGGTAGAGTCCCATACTAAACAAATGCTAAAACCACAAAGCTACCTCTCTGGCTCCAGTTTTCTTCAGCAGCGTTTCTCATCGTTGTCTGCAGCACCAGGATTTTAGAGGCCTAAGACATGACGTTGGTCGCTATAGCTGTTGGCTCACCTTATTATGTTTCAAGGCTCTCTGTGAGATATACAACTTAACACTGTAGGAGATCTCATACAGTGTATGTAGAGCTACTACAAAAACTTTTATTCTCCAAGACATTTTTAAGCAGACGGTTCCACCAGGTAAAATGTTATTCCTTCTATATAATTATTTTATCTTGGAATCTGAGTTTAGTTAGTACTGTCCACTGGAGATAAGATCATAGTATTGATGGCTCTCGATCTTCCACCATAATCGAGTCCATCAACATGAGGTGGCAAATATGAGTTAGACAAGGAGGTGGAAACGTGGGATCTACTATAGAGAGATTGCTTGGTAGCTACAACAGAAAAACATAATTAATTAGCAGGAGTACAAAATAAGAAAGTATTTATTACTTTGCTGTAGTCCATGATCAGTTGGTCGACAATTTTACAAGATGCGACTATACTATGGGTCTGTAGAATGACATATTTACAAGTCAGAAACCTTGCAAAATGGTTCAAATGGCTCTGAGCACCATTGTAATTAACTTCTGAGGTCATCAGTCCCCTACAACGTAGAATTACTTAAACCTAATGAACCTAAGGACATCAGACCCATCCATGCCTGAGGCAGTATTCGAACCTGCGACCGTAGCGGTCACGCGGTTCCAGACAGAAATCTTGCAGTGACGAATTAATCTCTCGTAATCTCGAATGTCGAATCGGGTCAATTTGAAGACGGAGCTACAGAGACTTGATGGCAGCAATGACTGAGCTGCAGACGATGACTAATATCGGCGCTGGCTGACCACTGAGCGCGGCTACGAACTGGAGACAGGCACAAGTGCAATGCTCTCCTGCTGCCCAAGAGGTGGCCTACCGGAGCCTCGCGGCGAACGTAAGTACTGCGGCTGTCTGTGTACTCTTTGGCTAACACAGTTCAATTTATCGAGAGAATCGCATCCGGCGGATCGATCTGTCAGGCGGTGGTGTGGTCGTGTGACTGACGACATGACAGTATACATCAATTTCTATCTCAAGATTCCATATCGTTTGTATTGGTGCTACAGTTCGTGTCTCATGTGCTGTTACAGGTGAGAGTATTTACCTTTGTCTGAAATATATTGAAAGTTTTCCTGTGAAGATAGAACCGTGTAATTTTGTCTGACTGCGGCAAACAACAGAGTGAATATATTACGTTATGAATACTGTGCTTCACAGTTACAGTTGTTACCAGGTTTGGGGGAGGTGGATCACCCATCGAAGATAGTGCAAACATACAGGTCGCCGGTTTGAGGATTTCTAACGACAAAACCTTGAGATGAAGCATGTTACAAGTTGTAGTGCTGCAAGCAACTTACATCCTTACTTCATTAGTAAATAGTTCAAAGAAAGAAGTGTGGCTCAGTGGAGCCAACGAATATATTAAATTCTCTCATATATTGCCCTATGATAGTTATATAAATCCCAATGTAATAACTTTGAAATAGTTAATTTTTTACACAGTGACTACCAAGTCGAAAACTTTTATTTGAACCAGTATCGTACCTCCCAGATATTTACATGGATATTATAATATTGTGTAATATTTGATGTATTTTACACAAAATGTTAGTGGAGAAACTATATATACATGAAATTGCTATAAATCGCATATAATAGATTTTTCGTGTATATTCTGGAATGTCATCAGTCATGAAAGTGTTATTTCATATCATCTTCTTACTGAGCAGTCTGCGCATTGTGTTACTAATGTTAGAGCACAGATTCAGGACTGTTATACTGTAGCGTTCACTACCAGTGCATATCCTAGTGGCCACACAAAGACACAATAAGGTAAGTTTTCAATATTGTCATTGAAAGGTGAGCTGAGGCGACCTAAACTAAAAAATCCTTGTGTTGTGATTTTTCTCCACTAACTACCACATTTCTGTCTGTTGATGAACTTCCGTATGCACTATCGTAGATGTACGTTGATGCCGCTTCTGTTTAAGAAATGAAGATGTTAATAACTAAACAAATTTAATTTTTTGCTGTGAACTGTTGCAGGAGGCAATAAAGAAAATTGTTTAAAAAATTATCGAAGAACTAACTTTTTTCATCATTTGGCATACTGAAACTGCTAAGGTTTCACTCTCATTAAATGACATTTCGCCTTCAAAAACCTAAATGATTTACTTAGTAGCCGCCACAAACTAGCAAGTTAATGCAGAGTGTAACTGCGTAGGATTCTCCGGCCAGAACCAGCCATCATAAGTATTCTGCGAGTGTAACTCCATGTCATGTTATAAAAGATAATTTGTGATGTAACTAACTTTTCGGCCATGGTTACAGTGGCCTCTTCTGGAACTTTCGGTGTGTTTTTGCTATCCAGTGTCAGATATATTTTGTCATGATTGTTCACTGAGCGTGACATCACGTCACAAGTTTCAAAAAACGTTGATTTTATTGCTCACAAGAGCGGGTACTTTATTGTAACAGTTCACTGCGATGGACGCAGAACGGTTCCGCAGGTGTCTGTTGCTTCTTGTATTTTGTGCCATCTCATTCGCCGATGACTACCAATCACGGAATACACTACAAGACGTAATAAACCAAAACTATTTCCCACTCCTTCCTCCACAATAACCTATTAGAATAAATTTTCAATCCTTCCCGCTTCAGGTGAACGATTAGATCAATTTTTTTCCAAAATTATGATGAATGTCATGATCAGTGAGCAGTCATGGCAAACTGAAAGTGAGTCGGGACGCCGAATGCCCTGAGTAAGGCCACTGTAACCGTGGCCGAAACGTTGGTTTAAATATTAATTATTATTTTATAATGTGATGCCTTACTACACCCAAACACGTTTATTTCAAATGTGTAGTGGGGGTTTTGCTAGGAGACGATCAGGTCGACGAGATTTTATCCTCCAATGAAAACACAATTCACACAATCTTCTCATTTTACCGGGTCACAATAGTAAAGCACATCATACGCGATTTCCAAGACATGGGTTTCCCTAATGTTTTTCGGAAACATGAAACACTCTTTATGTGGAGCACCACTTCTTGCAGATCACGGCCTAACGGCTGATTGCCGACTAAACATGAAGTTACTGACTTCGCGCGAATTCAGTTGTAGATAACAAATTAAGTTTTTCTGAAACATTGTTCAAGCTGTTTCCGCAAATTGAAGGTGACCATAACATCCAGTTACACAGACAGTGAGAATATAAGTAAACATGCGTCATTCCTATGCATACAAAATTATTACAGTAAAAGTAGTAATAAAAACGTTTGATATAGTTGTAAAATAAAGAAGTAAAGTTTCAAAATTTACCATTGTGCCAGGTTTGTTTACATCGAGATTTTGTAGCACAATAAAATGTTTTCACAGGAAGTGAAAGTGTTCTTGAAATATAGTAATAGCTGTTAATGTGACAGATAACACAATTTCATTTACCATTGCAGTTGTTATAAGTGATATAAAACAAATAAAACTACACTTCTCATGGACGCCAAATCTCTTTGTAAACGGAAATATATAGGATGACGAGTGTTTGTACTGTAGTTAATTTACATGTCAGCTTACAATAATGTATAATAATACTGTAAAAGGGCATAATACTTCAGAGAACAGCGTATGAACATAAAGATCGAAATCTGCATAAACGTCGCCTATAAACATGATGGAATCCCTAATTTTGGTTAACTGAGGTAGTTAGGTTGATTTAGAAATCCCATAATCTTGGTTGGTTCTAATGACGAAGAGCCACTAGTGTTGTCACATGGCATATACTAAGCTTTACTCGGTGGGTCACTATTGTGTATGGAAGTTTGATTCCTGATACAATTATATGCTTTTTTGTATCCTGAGACATCTAAAAATTCCTTCATTTAGCGAATAACTTGTCCCCATGCCATTTTTAACGCTCTAGAGTTTCATTCTTTTACTTAACTTGCACTGAATACTTCGTGTCGAGGCATCAGGCTTATGTATTCAATACCTCTGGTTATTAACCACAAAAGACAGCTACCTGCTTAACTATTAGGGATGACACATGGCCAGTTGGTATTTGCTGGAGTTTTGGAAAGTAATCCACTGTTCGCAAGAGGATTTTGTAGCAGCCAGAATGGAAGATCGCTACGATGGGTGGCGAGGCTGGCTGTGACAGGCCGCGATGTCTGCAGTTCACCACCCTCGACGTTTCTGAGTTGGTGTGATCGTAGGTATCAGGTGGTTGTCCGACGATTCATCACGAAAATAGTACCGTCAAGTAGTCTCTTAGTTTGAGAAGAAAATACACGCACCTGCTTAACTGTTAGGGGGCGAAAGATGGCCAGTTAGCATTTGCCATAGTTCTGGACAATACACCACGGTTCTCAAAACGTTTTGTTTGTGGCCAGGAATGGAGATCGCCACGATGGTTGGGTGAGGCTGGTCGTGACAGGTGGGGACGTCACACGTTGGCGTTTCTGAATAGGTGTGGCCGTGAGTGCCAGGTGGTTGTTCGACGATCCATCACCAAAAAAGTATTGTCAAGTAATCTTTCCGGAACAAAATAGAACGCTGACAAAGGTACTGGAAATCTGTCAATATCGTCCGTGACAAAGGCAGGCTCTTGCATTTGCCGAAGATATGCTACAATTAGCGCGGCAGCCGTCGTGCTGATTTTGGCCAGTGCTGGGTGACGCGCGAGAGACAGTCCTCAGCGCCTACGGCAGGTGGCTCGTTCCCATTGGGCAGCACGAAGAGCTCCAGGACAGGCGGAACCAACCCCTAGTCCCAGCTTGTACGATTTCAGTTCACAGCGGAGACGACTGCCCTCACGGGGCGACGGCGAGCAGCAACAATATTTGCCCGCACAGAGTTTTGAATAACGACACTTCTTGCCCGCTCAGGGCGGTGACGCATTGGGCAGCCAGACGGCTCTGGCTCCAACCAAAGTCAAAAATGGTTCAAATGGCTCTGAGCACTATCAGACTCAACTGCTGTGGTCATTAGTCCCCTAGAACTTAGAAGTACTTAAACCTAACTAACATAAGGACATCACACACATCCATGCCAGAGGCGGGGATCAAGGAGGCTAGGTTATGTTACGTTAGACTGCATTATATGAATGTATGACGTAAATTAAATTTTAACGTACAAGGATGCAATGGACACCACGGCGCTTCTGCGCTTGAGCACGAGTACTGTAATGCACAATTTGCCATTAAAAAGTCGATGTATGCATGTAAACAAGCTATCTCTGTCTCGAGGAGAACATGGCGAAAGCTGTACACACAGGCTTCAGTCACTGGAATTACCAAACAAGTTGCATGAATACATGAGACGAAGGGGAAAACACAATGCCACAACAGTTAAAAACGCTTTAACTTTGTGACACCATTTTATTTCCCTCACCACCGATCAGCCATCTTTGAAGACAATATGTCGTAAATGATGTTATACGTATTTACACGTTTGTATTACGAAAGTGTGTAGTTTCAGCAATGTATCTCTCTAAAGATCTCACCAAAACACCTTTATAAGAGTCTTATTTATTGTGCTACAGTGGCACGATGTGCGACTTCACAGAATAAACGTTTTTCCTATAAAATTATGAGCATATAGTGGTTTGTTTAGGTGGTGGAATTACGTATCTCTATTGTATGATGTATGAGTAAAGAAGTATCATTTAATTAATGAAACTCAGATTTTTCGTTACGCAGCAGCTAACTTTGTTCTAAAAATTATGATGATTAATACAGTATTGGTGGTATTTTCAGATAATCATGGTCTACACCCTGAAACGTCAGTGCTTTTTAAACACTTGTCTAAGGGGTTTGAGAAAGGAAATAACAAGGAATTTGCTGGCACTATTGTTCCAAATTGACTGTAGCTTTCGATAAAGAAAATCTATTAGAGTAGAGTGCCTTTTGGTGTACTTGCACAAACATAGCTCCAAAATTCGATTTGAAATAAAGGAAAAACTTCGAAGGAATTTGGGCACATGAGTGAAAACATTAGCTTTTAGCTTAGTATGTAGAGCATCGTAAATAACATCCATCATATCACACAAAACTTTTGAAGCTGTGCTTTTCAGAACGTAGTATAAGCCCAGTAATTGTAAAGATGTAATCGCAAGATTTCAGATATCAAAGTGTCACTTCTAGTTTTACTTTAGCCACAACTGCATCTTTAATGTGAGCTTCGTTTTTTTTTTTTAATAGAGCTTGAATCACACCTCTACAAGTACTATAAATCTGTTTTGCTGAATTCATTAGAAGATTTGCACATGTACGCTAACTAATCCATAGTGACTGTCATACAATACACACGTGTGTACGTAAATTTTAGAATGAGATACTCTGAATATCTAAAGCACTGAACGTGGAAATACATACGTGCACTAAATTTGCATACCACTTCATGTAACAGAATCACCACGCTAATGGCATAAAAAAAATCTGTACTCAGTGATAATGATTTGTAGACAGCAAATATCAAAGTACCAGAAAACTAAAAGGTCAACTAAAGGAACAATAGGCATACGATACCCATCGTTGTCTCTTGAACAAATTATTTCTTGAAGCTATGATCTACACTTAAAATCTCCAATAAAGGTAATACGTACATGAGTTTTCCAGGAAACCTGTGATTTGGGCCCGTAGATTCCGAACTATATTCCGATTATGATATTTTTCCTCCTCAGGATGCCACAAACTCCTTCTCTGACGAAACTTGTCAGTATCTCACAGTCCATGTTTCGTGTCGTTTGGGACATTATGATAGAAAGAAAAAAACCGACTTCAATCTCACCGACTATCTTCCGAAATCTGTACGTTCGTGTTATGAGATCGGTCTACATTGTGACCGCGCGTGTAGTGACGCACTGTTTTGAAAAGATAGGCCGTCTGCGGCCTTTGCCGGTCGTCGGCGGAATCCACCGGTATCAGTGTGACCGTGACTACAGCCTAAGTCAGCAGGATTGAGGTATAATACAGGCAGCAGCCTGTAGTTATGGAAGGCAAAGTCTGGCGGCGGCTGTTTGCTGAGTCATTGTGGCGTGTAGACTGCCGTGGACCACCCTTCATGGCCAACAGTATATGTCGTTGATTCGCAGAATACGTTCGTGGAGTCATAACGCCTTCTCCGTTCACCACCACTACCTACCACACATGGTACCAGGTCTGAAGAAGGTCAAAAACCGACCGAAATCGGTTACCACAAAATAAAGTTTTATACGGTCGAGACTGATTGTGTTCGTTTTAAAATTCGTGGTATATTACTTCTTTGTCAGAGGTGACGTAGACTTACATAAGATCCTGAAGCGCTTGGTTTCAGTCTAATAAGTCTCATAATACGACTCGCTGACTACTAAGAATTCTTGTAGTTCTCAATATGGCCATTTTAAATTCCAACCTCTATTATTGTTGGCTTCCTTGACTGATAGATATGGAAGGTATATGTTACATATATAGAAATAATAGTGGATATTAGTTAAACGTTGCATGTGAGTACTACGTTCTTTTTAGATTCCTTCACTCGTCTAATTATTTATCAAGTGAAAGTGTAAATCTAAATGCCAAGGAACGGCAAGATTTTTTAACAACTTCTCGAGGGCTGTGAAACTGTAGTCTTATTTAGAAAGGCAACGCTGGAGACAATGTATGATCAAACTACTTGCGACAAATAAACAGAATTGCAGATTTACTGTGTATTTTAGAGATTAGCTTTAACAACAACTTACGAAAAAATTATTTTTCTGTTTTGCCATGTGTCGCCAGATAAGACAGACAGTTACAATATCTTTAGTTTTGCTCATGGAATTTGCATGCACACTACAGGGGCTGGCAATGAATGAATATGCCTGTATGAATATGGCTCTTTAAACCATGTAGCTAAGACATCACTAATAATTTTGATAACAAGAGAAGTACAGAACCTTCTCGTCTGAAAACACTACCCGGAAGAAGCACAAGACTTATACATAGTTTTCTTGTATTTTAAATCAACAGACTGTAAATGCACAAGAGATAATCTTTGTACTGTGCGGTTATATCTTTGGCAATGAGTTATAAGCCTTTCATATAACACCCAAAAGTCTAAAAACAAAGTTCGATTTTCGACACAATACGTTCAGCAAACTAGCAATTCCATACAAAAATTCAAACTGCTGGCCATATTTTGTATGAACGAAAACATACGGAAGTACTAAGGAATGACGAGATACATTTGAAGTTCTCTAACGCTATAGATACAGCAATAAGGAATAGCGCAGTAGGAATTACAGTTGAAGAGGAATGAACATCTCTAAAAAGGGTCATCACAGAAGTTGGGAAGGAAAACATAGGTACAAAGAAGGTAGCTACGAAGAAACCATGGGTAACAGAAGCAATACTTCAGTTGATTGATGAAAGGAGGAAGTACAAACATGTTCCGGGAAAATCATTAATACAGAAATACAAGTCGCTGAGGAATTAAATAAATAGGAAGTGCAGGGAAGCTAAGACGAAATGGCTGCAGGAAAAATGTGAAGACATCGAAAAAGATATGATTGTCGGAAAGACAGACTCAGCATACAGGAAAGTCAAAACAACCTTTGGTGACATTAAAAGCAACGGTGGTAACATTAAGAGTGCAACGGGAATTCCATTGTTAAATGCAGAGGAGAAAGCCGATAGGTGGAAAGAATACATTGAAAGCCTCTATGAGGATGAAGATTTGCCTGATGTGATAGAAGAAGAAACAGGAGTTGATTTAGAAGAGATTGGGGATCCAGTATTAGAATCGGAATTTAAAAGAGCTTTGGAGGACTTATAGTCAAATAAGGCAGAAGGGATAGATAACATTCCATCAGAATTTCTAAAATCATTAGGGGAAGTGGCAACAAAACGACTATTCACGTTGGTGTGTAGAATATATGAGTCTGGCGACATACCATCTGACTTTCGGAAAAGCATCATCCACACAATTCCGAAGATGGCAAGAGCTGACAAGTGCGAAAATTATCGCACAATCAGCTTAACAGCTCATGCATCGAAGCTGCTTACAAGAATAATATACAGAAGAATGGAAAAGAAAATTGAGAATGCGCTAGGTGACGATCAGTTTGGCTTTAGGAAAAGTAAAGGACGAGACAGGCAATTCTAACGTTACGGCTAATAATGGAAGCAAGACTCAAGAAAAATCATGACACGTTCGTAGGGTTTGTCAACCTGGAAAAAGCGTTCGACAATAAATTGGTGCAAGCTGTTCGAGATTCTGAAAAATGTAGGAGTAAGCTATAGGGAGAGACGGGTCACATACAATATGTACAACAACCAAGACGGAATAATAAGAGTGGACGATCAAGAACGAAGTGCTCGTATTAAGAAGGGTGTAAGACAAGGCTGTAGCCTTTCGCCCCTACTCTTCAATCTGTACATCGAAGAAGCAATGATGGAAATAAACGAAAGGTTCAGGAGTGGAATTAAAATACAAGGTGAAAGGATATCAATGATACGATTCGCTGATGACATTGCTATCCTGAGTGAAAGTGAAGAAGAATTAAATGATCTGCCGAACGGAATGAACAGTCTAATGAGTCCACAGAATGGTTTGAGAATAAATCGGAGAAAGACGAAGGTAATGAGAAGTAGTAGAAATGAGAACAGCGAGGAACTTAACATCAGGATTGATGGTCACGAAGTCAATGGAGTTAAGGAATTCTGCTACCTAGGGTAAAATAACCCATGACGGACGAAGCCAGGAGGACATCAATAGCAGACTCGCAATGGCCAAAAAGGCATTTCTGGCCAAGAGAAGTCTACTAATGTCAAATACCGGCCTTAATCTGAGGAAGAAATTTCTGAAGATGCTCGTCTGGAGGTAGTGAAACATGGACTGTGGGAAAACCGGAACAGAAGAGAATCGAAGCATTTGAGATGTGGTGCTATAGACAAATGTTGAAAATTAGGTGGACTGATAAGGTAAGGACATCTGCTAAGACATGAGGGAATGACTTCCATGGTACTAGAGGGAGCTGTAGAGGGCAAAAACTGTAGAGGAAGACAGAGATTGGAATACGTAAAGCAAATAACTGAGGACGTGGGTTGCAAATGCTACTCTGAGATGAAGAGGTTAGCACAGGAAACGAATTCGTGGCGGGCTGCATCAAACCAGTCAGTAGACTGATGACCAAAAAAAAAAAAGTAAAAAAAATGAAAACAATATGGAAGATGTAAGACTTCACCAATTGATCTTATGCTCTAAAATTTTTAGGGTTGTCATGTGTTCCACAATAATGCATTGATGCAAGCTTGGCGACATCATCAAGCTGTCCAAAATAAGCGAGCTATGCAGACAGTAAGATTTCGCAAAGCTAATAATCTTGATCATGTTGAGCACCACAACTGACAACTTTTAATGATTAATTAAACCATGCCAGTATTATTACGTATTTATTGAGCTACAATTGTTAGAACATTTTAAGGTTGTGATAAAGTCATGATTTAAGTGGACTGGTTCTTGTATGTAACGTTAAAGACCAAATACAGAATGAATTACCACAAACAATCTGTTGACAGCCTAGCTGAGGTATGGAGAGCAGGCACGGCATGCTGTGTACAGTAAGATGGAATTCTCCACAAAGTAGCACATATCTTAATCATTTGATATGAAAGAAATTATATGATTCCACATAATAAAAAATGATTCAAATCGATCTGAGCACTATAGGACTTAACTTCTGAGATCATCAGTCCCCTATAACTTATTTTTGTTGTTGTGGTCTTCAGTCCTGAGACTGGTTTGATGCAGCTCTCCATGCCACTCTATCCTGTGGAAGCTTCATCTCCCAGTACCTACTGCAGCCTACATCTATCTGAATCTACTTAGTATACTCATCTCGTGGTCTCCCTCTACGATTTTTACCCTCCACGCTGCCCCCTCCAATGCTAAATTTGTGATAACTTGATGCCTTAGAACATCTCCTACCAACCGGTCCCTTCTTCTAGTCAAGTTGTACCACAAACTCCTCTTAACCCAATCCTATTCAATGTCTCCTTATTAGTTATGTGATCTACCCATCCAATCTTCAGCATTCTTCTGTAGCACCACATTTCGAAAGCTGCTAGTCTCTTCTTGTCTAAACTATTTATCGTCCATGTTTCGCTTCCAAACATGGCTACACTCCATAAAAATACTTTCAGAAACGGCTTACTGACATTTAAATCTATACTCAATGTTAACAAACATTTCTTCTTAAGAAACGCTTTCCTTGCGATTGCAAGTCTACATTTTATATCCTCTTTACTTCGATCATCATCAGTTACTTATCTCCCCAAATAGCAAAACTCCTTTACTACTTTAAGTGTCTCATATCCTAATCTGATTCCCTCAGCATCACCCGACTTAATTCGACTACATTCCATTATCCTTGTTTTGCTTTTGTTGATGTTTATCTTATACCCTCCTTTCAAGACACTGTCCATTCCGTTCAACTGCTCTTCCAAGTAATTTGCTGTCTCTGACAGAATTACAACGTCATCAACAAACCTCAAAGTCTTTACTTATTTTCCATGTATTTTAATACCTACTCAGAACTTTTCTTTTGATTCCTATATTGCTTGCTCAATATACAGTTTGAATAACATCGGGGATAGGCTACATCCCTGTCTCACTCCCTTCCCAACCACTGCTTCCCTTTCATACCCCTTGACTCTTATAACTGCCATCTGCTTTTTGTACAAACTGTAAATAATCTTTCACTCCCTGTATTTTACCCCTGCCACCTCCAGAATTTGAAAGAGAGTATTCCAGTCAACATTGTCAAAAGCTTTCTCTAAGTCTACAAATGCTAGAAATGTAGGTTTGCCTTTCCTTAATCTTTCTTCTAAGATAAGTCGTAGGCTCAGTATTGCCTCACGAGTTCCAACATTTTTACGGAATCCAAACTGATCTTCCCCGTGGTCGGCTTCTACCAGTTTTTCCAATCGTCTGTAAAGAATTCGCGTTAGTATTTTGCAGCTGTGCCTTATTAAACTGATGGTTTGGTAATTTTCACATCTGTCAACACCTGCTCTCTTTGGGATTGGAATTACTAAATTCTTCTTGAAGTCTTAGGGAATTTTGCCTGTCTCATACATCTTGCTCACCAGATGGTATAGTTTTGTCAGGACTGGCTCTCCCAAGGCTGCCAGTAGTTCTGATGAAATGTTGTCTACTCCCGGTGGCTTGTTTCGACTTAGGTATTTCAGTGCTCTGTCAAACTCTTCACGCAATATCATATATCCCATTTCATCTTTACCTACATCCTCTTCCATTTCCATAATATTGTCTTCAAGAACATCGCCCCTGTATAGACTCTCTATATACTCCTTCTACCTTTATGTTTTCCCTTCTTTGCTTAGAACTACTTAAACCTAACTAAGCTAAGGACATCACACATATCCATGCCCGATGCAGGATTCGAAAATGCGACCGTAACGGTCGCGTGGTTCCAGACTGTAGCGCCTAGAACCGCTCGCCCACCCTGGCCGGTATATAATAAAATCCTTATGTTCATCAGAGATGCGATCGACGCTCTATAATTATATATGCGAAGCACCAATAAATTCCCACTCCGCTTACATGGTTTCTGGAGCTCCTTGTAATGATGCGTTTACACAGACGGGCAATCTAACTGTGCCATCTACTGATCTGTTATGTACATCACGGAGAACATCAATAGTAGCGCACTAGAAGCAGCATTCATGTTCATGGAACTAGAAGCAGAGTAAACTTACATTTAAAAGCAGTGAAGAAACCGAAACTAAAAAACACTGTTAACTGCAAAAAGAAAATTGTACAGTACTTTGATCGTGGATATTAAGGACACTACAAATATCACTAAAGTTATAACTCTTAAGTAATTCATAATACGAAGTAAATGATTATTCATGTGACAGAGAGCTGTAAATGTAAGAAATTAATACTAATATACAGTAAACTATTAAAGTTAAATTATTAATCCTTTGTAAGTGTGTGTGTGTGTGTGTGTGTGTGTGTGTGTGTGTGTGTGTGTGTGTGTGTATGTGTGTGATGTACTTGGACTCAGTCCAGTGTAGTGTTACGTGTAGTGTGAGCAATGATCAGTGATGCTAGCCAAATGAGTAGTATCAAAGTATTTTTTTAAATACAGTATTATTATAATTTATTTGTCTTTTATCATAAACAATGAAACATACGTGTTACATCGGGTATATAAATAAATAAAATAACGTCTAAAAATAGTTAAGAAAACCCAAATAAGGCGAACAATAAGATGATCATTTGTGAATTTTACTAGCTTTCAAACACTTAGACTGATTACGACAAAAAAATGTTATTGTATCCGTCAGTGACTCAGTTATGTAATTATTTTCCTTATTTTTAACTGTTACATCACTGTGAATGATCTGTAGGTAAATGAGCAACTAATTAGAAATGGAAATAAATTAATTCAGGAACTAGTCCCACATCGTGACAAACAACAGCACTGCTGCACACTAAAAAACTAATTCTGAAAATTGTTAAGAAATGCACCACTCGGCTCATCGGAGCAATTATATTTAAACCTTGTTTCACAGCCAGCTGGCTGACTGAAAAAGACATTTCTTCGGAAATTATAATTCAACCAGCTGGAGCAACTGTCCCATGAAAGGTACTATTAAGAATTGTCAGTAAGAATTCTGACCTGCAAAAATGTACATTCGAAGATCACTATGCCGTTGTATAGATTGGTTCTGTATAACTTAAGATATGCGACCCCTGAGACAATAAACAAGACAAAACGTATTGGTCATTTTCCTAAAGTGTTCATCCGTGCCCCTAGATAAAGGTCGTGTTCGTCGGACACTTTCTCGCACTATAGCATGGCAGTGAGAATGTGGAAGAAGTCGTTCCGAATCCAGGAAACTCTTTCTAAAGAACGGTCTGAAGAAATCCTGCAGATGAAATGCAACAAAACTCTATATCTTCTACGAAACTAATTTCATCACAGTGACCTCATAGTGGCGACGACTAAGAGGGTCTACTCTATAGCAAAAGTTTAAAGTGTCAAAAACTGGAGAACAAATGATTAAAACACCATTCAAACAATGGAAGGACGTGACAGTGGCCTCGGTGAGGTATATTCTGTACCTACACTCACCAAATTACCTCTCCATAGCTGGCGAAAGATACCCCAAATTGAACTAAATCATCAAAACCTTCCTGTTCTGTTTGCAAATGAGAGATGGAAAGGTAACGTTTCCATTACGTTTTTTTATTTGTTTTTGAGCTACCAGTCTTCTGTTAGATGCTGTCCGCCACGAATTACTCACCTGTGCTAACCTCTTCATATCAGACTAGCACTTGCAACCTACGTCCTCATCTGCTCTATGTATTCCAACCACTGTCTTCGTCTACAGTTTTTGCACAGACGTCCTATAATCCCGTCCCTTCTCATTGTCAGTATTTTCCACATGTTCCCGCCCTGTCCTATTTCGCGCAGAACCTCCTCATTCCTTACCATATTTGTCTACTTAATTTTCAACATTCGTCTGTAGCCCAACATATAAATGGTTCGATGCTCTTCTGTTCCGGTTTTTCCACAATCCATATTTCACTGCCATACAATCATGTGCTCCAAACGTAAATTCTCAGAAATTTCTTCCTCATTAAGGAGTATCCTTGAAACCAGTAGACGCTTCTAGGCCAGGAAGGCTCTTTTTTCCAGTGCTGGTCTCATTTGGATATGCTCCTTGCTCCGTCCGTCTTTGGTTATTGTGGTGCCTAGGTAGAAGAATTTCTTAATTTTATCTACTTGGGTGACCGCCAGTCCTGATGTTAAGTTTCTCGCGGTTCTCATTTCTGCTACTTCTTCGATGTGCTTCCTGTCCATATTCTTTACTCATAGACTGTTCATTCTATTCAGAAGATCTTGTAATTTTTCACTTTCACTGAGGATAGCAATGTCATCAGCAGTTCGTGTAATTGAAATCCTGTCACATTGAATTTTAATTCCATTCCTAAAACCTTTCTTTTATTTCCATCGTTGTTTCTTTCTGGGCACTTGGCACTTGTACAAATTGTAAATTAGCAGCCCTTCCCTAAAACTTACCCACATTTTTCTCCGATTTTCAAGCATCTTGGACCATTTGTCGAACGCTGTTTACAGGTCGACAAATGATATGAACGTTGTAATGTCAACTGAAATATTTTGTGTCGTCAGTAATATTAGACAGTGTTTGAGATTAATGAAGTGATAAATGTTTTTTCCAGAAATGACTCTTAAGCCCACATGTGAGAACTGAGAAAAGACTTATTATTATACTGTGACTTATTATCGTATTGTGAAACGTAGAACAAGAATACTTTTATTATTTTATAACTAGTTTCCTACAAAGAATAATCATATAACGAAAAATAATACAGCAGAAAGATTGTATTTGCTTCGTACTGTCTGTGGAATTTTTCTTTCTTCTATTGTTCTCTGTGAAGTATGAAGCGGATGAGATGGAAGATAAGCTGAGGACTGTTCTTTTAAATATTGTAAAAGTTGTGTGTCTGCAGTAGTTCAGAGTGTGTTTTGATGCCACCATTACTTGAGTGTATGGATCGGCAGTTTCAAACTGTAGAAATAATCAGACATTAAATCTTTCGATCCATATTTCAGTATTTGAACCCACAGGAATTTATTATTTTCCTATTCTATCAGTGAAAATAACATTCAGTACCACAATCTTAGAGTTTACGTAAATGAAATATTTTTATGGCTGGTTCGCAAGATTAGTTTATCTCAGAGTAATTTATCAATGATTATAAATAAAAATATTTGTGTAACCAGAGTTGTTATGGGTAGAGGTTGCGGTATGATATATTAATTTGGTGCATATATTTTAATGTCACGTACTGAATTATTGAATCACTATTTCAATATTTATTTGTAGCCATAAGATGTGACAAAATAATTCATTATAGTCGGACTCAGCATCACGCAAATAAGAGTTATCAGAGATTATTTCTTTCTTTCAAATAAAACTATTATTCTTGCTCCTACATTTTCATACGTTTTACAATAACACACACACCACCACAACAACAACTTTAAATAGGCAAAAAACATTACAACTTGTCTTGATTTTTCTTTGGTTTGGTTCAATTATCAATCTCAACATACGCATTGCCTCTCTGATGCCATTATCTTTCGTAAAGCCAAACTTATCGTCATCTAACACGGCCTTAATTTTCTTTTCCATCCTCCTGTATATTATTCTTGTCAGCAACTTAGATGCAAGAACTGTGTACATGACTGTGAGATAATTCTCGCAATTGTCAGTTCTTGCAGTCTTCGGAATCGTGTGGATGATGTTTTTCCGAAAGTCAGATTGTATGTCGCCAGACTGATACACTCTACATGCCATCGTGAATAGTCGTCTTATTCTCACTTCCGCAATGATTGTAGAGATTCTGATACAATGTCATTTATCTCTTCTGCCTTATCTGGTATTAAGTCCTCTAAAGCATAGTGGATGCCCAATCGCTTCTAAATCGACTCGTGTTTCACTTCAGACATGTCTCCCCCCTCATAGAGGCTTTCGAGATACGCTTTCCACTTATCCGCTCTCTCCTCTGTATTTACCAGTGGAATTCCCGTTGCACTCTTAAGGTTACCACCTTTGCTTTCAGTTTCACTGAAAGTTGTTTTGACTTCACTATATGCTGAGTGAGTCCTTCCGACAATCGATTCTTTTTCGGTTTCTTCACATTTTTCATGCAGCAGCCTCGTCATAGCATCCTTGCACTTCTTCTTTATTTCCTTAGTTAGTGGCTTGTTTCTGTACTCTAAATTCCGCTGAACATTTTTGTAGTCCATTGTTTTATGGATCAACTGAAGTATTTTTTCTGTTACCCATGATTTCTGCGGAGATACCTTCTCTGTACCTATGTTCTCCTTTCCAACTTCTGTGACTACGCTACTGAGAGCTTTCCCCTCCTCTTCGATTGCACTGCCTACTGAAGTATTCCTTATTGCTATCCTCTAAGGCCTTTGAGAACTTCAAGCGTATCTCATCATTCCTTAAAACTTCAGCATCCCGCCCCTTTGTTTATTGATTCTCCCTGACTAATCTCTTAAACTTTGGCCACCTCTTCATCACTACTACATTATTATCGGAGTGTATATCTGCTCCTGGTTACGCCATACAATCCAGTATGTGATTTCAGAATCTCTGTCTGACCATGATGTAATCTGACTGATATCGTTCCGTATCACTCCGCCATTTCCAAGTATATTTCCTGTTCTTGACATTCTTCAAAGGAGTATTCGCTATTGCTAGTTGAAATTTATTACAGAACGCAGTTAGTTTTTTGTCCCTATCATTCCTTGTCCGAAGCCCATATACTCCTGTAACTTTTTCTTCTGCGCCTTCCCCTACAACTGCTTTCCAGTCTCTCATGTCTACTATATTTTCATCTCCCTTTACATACTGTATCACCATTTCAATATCCTCATATGGTTTGCCTATCTGTTCAGCTTGTAACGTTGGCATGTATACCTGAACTATCGGTGTTGGTTTGGTGTAAATTCTGATTAAAACAACCCTATCACTATCAGTTTAGTAAGTCACAGCTGCAAAATACTAACGCGAATTCTTTACAGACGAATGGAAAAACTGGTAGATGCGGACCTCGGGGAGGATCAGTTTGGATTCCGTCGAAATGTTGGAACACGTGAGGCAATACTGACCTTACGACTTATCTTAGAAGAAAGATTAAGAAAAGGCAAACCTACGTTTCTAGCATTTGTAGACTTAGAGAAAGCTTTTGACAATGTTGACTGGAATACTCTTTTTCAAATTCTAAAAGTGGCAGGGGTAAAATACAGGGAGCGAAAGGCTATTTACAATTTGTACAGAAACCAGATGGCAGTCATAAAAGTCGAGGGGCATGAAAGGGAAGCAGTGGTTGGGAAAGGAGTGAGATAGGGTTGTAGCCTCTCCCCGATGTTATTTAATCTGTATATTGAGCAAGCAGTAAAGGAAACAAAAGAAAAATTTGGAGTAGGTATTAAAATTCATGGAGACGAAGTAAAAACTTGGAGGTTCGCCGATGACATTGTAATTCTGTCAGAGACGGCAAAGGACTTGGAAGAGCAGTTGAACGGAATGGACAGTGTCTTGAAAGGAGGGTATAAGATGAACATCAACAAAAGCAAAACGAGGATAATGGAATGTAGTCAAATTAAATCGGGTGATGCTGAGGGAATTAGATTAGGAAATGAGACACTTCAAGTAGTAAAGGAGTTTTTCTATTTGGGAAGTAAAATAACTGATGATGGTCGAAGTAGAGAGGATATAAAATGTAGACTGGTAATGGCAAGGAAAGCGTTTTCTGAGTGTAGCCATGTATGGAAGTGAAACATGGACGATAACTAGTTTGGACAAGAAGAGAATAGAATCTTTCGAAATGTGGTGCTACAGAAGAATACTGAAGATAAGGTGGATAGATCACGTAACTAATGAGGAGGTATTGAATAGGATTGGGGAGAAGAGAAGTTTGTGGCAGAACTTGACTAGAAGAAGGGATCGGTTGGTAGGACATGTTTTGAGGCATCAAGGGATCACAAATTTTGCGTTGGAGGACAGCGTGGAGGGTAAATATCGTAGAGGGAGAGCGAGAGATGAGTACACTAAGCAGATTCAGAAGGATGTAGGTTGCAGTAGGTACTGGGAGATGAAGCAGCTTGCACAGGATAGAGTAGAATGGAGAGCTCCATCAAACCAGTCTCAGGACTGAAGACAACAACAACAACAACAACATCACTGAATTGTTCATAGTAACTCACTCTCTACCCTAGCTTCCTATCCATAACGAATCCTACTCCCTCTATACCATTTTCTGTTTATATATACTCATATGACCAGATATCCTTGTCCTCATTCCTTCCATTTCACTTCACTGACTCTGCTATATCTAGACTGAGCCTTTGCATTTCCCTTTTAAGGTTTTCTAGCCTTATTACCACTTTCAAGTGTCCGACTTTCAACATCCCGGCTCGTAGAACGTTATCATTTCGTTTATTAGTCAATCTTTTCGTCTTGGTCACTTCCCTCTTGGAAATCCCCTCGAGGAGTTCCGAATCAGTGACTGTTACAGGACCTTTCGCCAGTGGGGAGACCATCACGAAACTTCTGTCAATTACAGACCACATGTCATGCGTATACATCTCATGTGTCTTTAATGCAGTGGTTTCCATTGCATTCTGCTTCCTCATGCTGTTGATCATTGTTGATTCTTTCCTTTTTAAAGGAAGTTTTCATGCCCAGGAGAAGGGACCGCCCTGAACTTCTGTCCCCTGCTTGGCAGAATAAGAGTGACTTCTTATGCCGGAAGCCCTCGGCTGCCGATGCTGATTATTAATCAAAATTTAAGTGATGGTGGGTTTGAATACGGGACCGAGGACGTTTTGATCATGAATCAAAGACGCTGTCCTTTTTCGTCTCATTGATCTTATTTTCTTCCTTATTGTTTGTTGCATTTGTTAGGGCAGATGTCTCCTGACACATGTTGAATTTCATCGTTGATCTATTGACTCATGCTGAGCTGCCAGGCTGGCGACCTCTAGACCACGGACACCTTCCATATTAAGTCTCATTTCACTAATTACTTCGTAATATGTATGTTGATGAAGAAAAAATGTTGCTTGCTGTGTCTGGAAGCATTCGCTCTTGAAATTTTACAAGCGACCTGCTGTGATGCAAAAAGCTTTGTTTGTAGCGATAGATAATGGCTTTGGTTTATCATCCCTTTTCCATATACACAATAACTATTCGAATTTGTTACAAAATACAAGTACTGACGAATATTATTCAAAAATCATTCAGATGAAGGCTTCATAATCAACTGCCTCAGATAGTGAATAGCTTTTCTTGAGGACCATTCCGAGGAATAAATGTCTGACATCTATGTTTGAAGCAAGTAGTTCTTTGTGGCATTTCAGATGACTCAGAGCGGCAAAAGCGGACTATTTAAAAGTTGTGACGTCTTTCAGTACTTGAGCATATACTACGTAGCAGTCTGATGTTCTATGCTTCCACATTGTTTTCGCGTACTTGATTTTGTTTGATGTTGCTAGTCTGAGTCCATGCCACCATTATTCGCAAGTTTTCGTGCCTTTACCTGCAATTTATTGTTTTATGACTTATGTAAGCAGTACCGTTATCAGTTTTCAGACTTTATTCGCAGGGTCATTCATAAATAAATTGGAAGTTAAACTTCCATATGTTTCCTTGGAAAGCTAGCTACAGATTCTGTTGTGGTGTCCATACACAAACTCTGAGAATGAGATATAACTTCGCTAGTTGTAGCGAGCGAACAGTTATTGAGAACAGTTGGACGCAGATCGGCGTGGAGAGCATCCGCGCGTCAGGAGAGGTTTCAGCCCATCCTGACCGTACTAGTGGCGCCAGAGGAGATTTTGGTATTAATCAAGACTTTTTTTAATTTGTACATAGTCGTTGCTTGCATGTGCATTTGAGGGATTTTGTTAGTTTGTGTATGCATACATTGAGAGTAATATTCATACATTTGCTGAGACCGGACACGTGATTACTGATTATAGACATTGGAGTGTATTTTAAGTTTCTGCTGATCAAGATGTCTTAAGAAAGGTCGAGGCATAGTTTGCCGGTGTAGGAATCTACAATTTTCAGAAAAGGTAAATTAAAAGTTTTTATTAACTCCTTCCTTTTTTTGCACTGCTTAAGGCATGTTCACGAAATCCATGTTGATCATTTAATATCTACAAAAATAAAATAAAAGACTAGTTGCATCAATAGTTGAGATCAAGCATAGCACTCTGCATGATCTCAATATTTCGTTAGTTACTTTAGCACTTTCCTGGATAAATATATTTATGCAGTTTCAGAGGCAACACGAGGTAAGTTGTCTGCTGCGTGCAGGAGCATTGCAGGGAACCGATTTCTCATAATTTATAGAAAGTGTAATTAATTTCGGCTCTTTGTTGTCTGTCAGGATATTAAGATGTCGGAACAAGGGTTTTCATAATACAAGTTGTACGGCTACATGTCAGATTTTATAATAACGATAACAAAGTTTCACTAGATTCCTTTGCAGTTTTTGGAGAAAATGTATTGCTAATGATATATTGTCAGATACAGAGGTTTATACATTTCAAACGCCTATCATCAAGCTAATAATAATTACATTTTCTGAAAATAAAACTACCAAAATATTTCTATTCGTACAGCACTCCCGTGCAAACCAGTTTTTCTATCATATTTAATGGGTTCTGTCCATTGCTTAGTGCTAAGTTGTAATGTTCAGAAAGTCTTCAAAAACAAGTCTCAGAGTCTTTCTCAGACTGCGCTGGTATCCACTAACGATTTATAGTTTTATATTTTGTGGTAACTCTTCCCATTGTAAAAGAATATTTTTGGCTCAGAAACGGGCGGTTCGGGCAATAAGTGGTGTACATTCACGGACCACTTGTGGAGCCCTGTTCACGAGTCTGGGTATCTGGACATCTCTCAATATGCATATTCCTTATGTAATTTCTTGTTAACAATATTAGCTTATTCCCAAGAAAAAGCAGCTTTCACTCAGTTTATTCCCGCCAGAAATCAAACCTGCATTTATATCGGACTTCCTTAACTCGTGTGCAGAAAGGTGTACAGTGTACTGCTGCATCCAGTTTCAATGAGCTACCACTAGAATACTAAGATCTTTGCAGTAATCTATGCGCTTTCGAACCGAAACAGAAGAATTTCCTCATGGATCAACCCTTCTATTGTTTCAAGGAGTTCCTTGAAAAATCAAGCTGATTCTTGTAGCATTGTTGATTGCAGTTACGTAAACTTATAGCTTGACTTTTCGGGTTCACAAACATTTTATTTTTGTCTGTTATTACTTTTATGTTGTAATTTCATGTACTGACACGGTCCATAACCTTGGATATTTAATTCTCAATCTGGGCCTACGGATCTTGACGTGCAAATAAAAGTAAAAATGTACATAGCTCACTAGGGCGGGGCGGGATTTTCAAAACAGACACAAGTAACAATGAAGTTGAACCACCAACATGAGAAGGAGGCAACGAAAATTCATGGGTTAAGAGGGTGTAGTAATTTCAGTGATTACAACACCGAGTGTAATTTATAATGAACCAGCAGTATGTCCGTTTATCATAACGACATTACACTATCTCAAGGCGGAATACATCCACAGATTCTATTGACAAGGATGTCATAAAGCCGTTATATCATCTTATAACTGAGGACGTAGGGTGCAAACACGACTCATAAATGAAGAGGTTGCTGCAAGAGTAGCATTCATAGTGGGCCGCATCAAACCAGCCAGGAAACTGATGGAACAATCCCACAACTCCTGTAACAGGTCCTTGACATCCATGATATCGGCGCTGCGAATGCGTTGACGTCCAAGATAACCCCACACATATTTTATTTGGGACAGATCTTGGTGGCCACGAGAGTACCTTAATATCACACAGGCAGTTCACAAAGCACGTAAAACGTCGGCCGAGCATTTTTCTGTCGAAGAATGGCAAGGCGATACTGTCGCATGAAAGGTAACACACTTTGACCTCAGGAAGAACACCATTGTTTCTCTCAAAGATATTGGAATAATGAAAATTTCCCCACTCCACCCCTACATTCGCCTACAGTGATTATACATGGTAGTGTAGAACCATCATTTTTCACTGAACGCATTGCGACATCATTCATCAGCAGTACATGGTCCCTGGTCACCCCACAACTCCAATCACAGCAGTTAGTGCTGTAATGTTAACGACATGGTGCAGTAATTCCCCAGTGTAGCTGCTGGTACACTCCGACCAGCAGTTCAGGGTCACACAGAATGTTATAGAGTGCGCATTACTTGTTTTCGGATGGCAGCTGCAGATGTCAAGGGTTTACATTGTGCTTGGTATGTAATACCGTGATCGTCCATTGCGATGGTCCCATGTGGGGGACCTGAAACTTGATGATGGGTTGCTAGTCCTCATGTTCTGATGTAGTCCAGCAATGAGCGACTGTCATACCCGAATGGCGCAAACATCGGTGAGCCCTGGTCGGCTCGTGCTGATGCCGTTTTCCTTTTTTGTCATTTTGTCACTATCGAGTGGCGTCTTTTTCTCCCTCAGTTACTGTCTGACCGAGTTGCTCTCTTGCCTCCGTCAGTGGCAGCAGCTGCGTTTATCGATACTAGTACTGCTGTACTTACTTCGATGTGGCCGCTATATTTCCATGTCGTGGTGTGTGTGAGGCAATTGGCGAGTTGCGACAGAGCAGCGTGGAAGTCTCCGCAGCGTGAGGTCAGGCTGGGACCGCTGGTAGCGTGCACGGGCAGTCGGAGTTGTGAGGCCCTAGCTGCGAGACCTATGAAGTTCGTGGCCCACCAAACCGGCATACTGGAGTTGAGTAATCAGAGAACCTGTTATGAAACCGCTACTGCTGTGACATTTCTTTGTTGATTGCTAGTTGTTCGTTTCTGGGCTGTTCCCACAAGCAGCAATGTGATGGTATGCTAACGTCGACAAAATTTTGCATTTGTCTCCTTGTATGGTGTTTAACCTTTGAAATGATTATAATTTGTTAGTGAAGTGCACCAGCGGTATCGTCAGCCTTGTGGCCATTAATGTTGCGGTTACCTGCCCTGGTTGTTATCGTAGTTTTACAGCAGTGTATTTTCCTCGCCGTGTTGTTGCTGTCTGGCGTGGAGTGTAGTTCAAAAGCTTGATGTTGTTCTCCCTTTTTCTTTGAGTGGTGACTGTGCCTTGACTGTGCTTAGACGCCAATTATTAAGACAGACCTGCTGCGACGTTTGACGTCACTGATATTTTTTGTCGTCGACCCATTGTTCGGGTGGAAGGGAACTGATTAGGTTGTTGACTGGTTCTTCAGCTGTCCGTAGGTCGTGCAGCCACCCAATTATTTAATGTTACGTTTAGCTGCCTGTCTCACCTAAAATGTTGTTAGTTTCCTCCCCAGGCCAACCCTAGGAACACTACTTTGCCAGGCCTTTGGCCGTGTATTAATTTTGTCTGTTCTATGTTCAGCATATGGCCTTCAGCCAAACCTTATGTGAAGTATTTTAACATTAGGCGTTCAGCAGTGTTTTATTTAAAATTGTTGTTTTCTCCATATTTAGGCCTTCAGCTGCATTTGTTTTAATATCTGTGGTTTTCAACCGAAGTGTGTAAATTCCTGTCTGTAAGGTTTCTCTTCAATTATCTTGAAATCTAAAAATGACCTTCAGCCATGCTGTGTAAATGTTTGTCTTAAGGTTTGTCTTTAATTATTTTGAATAATTGTTTGGGCTTGCAGCCGTCCAGATATTTCAAGTTTTCTTAAGATGGTTTTTTGTTGTATTGTGTGCGGTGGCCGAGTGCTTCTAGGCGCCCAGTCCAGAAACGCGCGACCGCTAAGGTCGCAGGTTCGAATCCTGCCTCGGGCATGGATGTGTGTGATGTCCTTAGGTTACTTAAGTTTAAGTAGTTCTAAGTTCTAGGGGACTGATGACCACAGCTGTTAAGTTCCATAGTGCTCAGGGTCATTTGAACCATTTTTTGTTGTATTGTGTAAATGCTTGTCTTTAAAGGTTGTCTTTTATTATGTTGAAATATTATTTGGCTTTCAGCCGAGGAAATAAATTAAATTTTCGCTAATATGGCTGTAAAGAATTTCCTTGGCTGATCTGAAATATTAGTTGAGCCTTTATGGGAGTAGATACTTTAATTTCGCTTAAGTAGCGCCTTCAGCGGTTTGTCTAAATTCTTGTGCCTTAAAAAGTATTATTTAAGTATACGCTAATTATACTTAAGTAGGGCTTTCAGTCGTTCCTCTAAATCCTTGTGGATTTAAAAGCAATTATTTAAACTTTATTATTGAGAAGTTACTTGGGCCCTCATCTGTGAATTTATCTTGTGGTTTTAAAAAGAAAACTGTGCATTGGTTTTCGAGGAATAATGTTACGTGTTCGTGTGTAAGTAACAGCAACTGATCTTGGTCCCTTTCCAAACCAGATCCGCCCTGTCCTGCGAAACTAGATTTCGATAAGAGACCCACAAATGAGGCTACAATGAAGCTCTATCTGGATCTGACAACGATGGCTCACACGAGTGGGTGGCATCTCTGTCTGCTTCACAATGGTCGCTCAAACATCTTACGCTGTTCACTCCTCCTTTATACCCAACCATGTGAAGCAACAACATTAAACACAAACAATACCAACACACAGTTGTGGCCGATCTATCTTTGAAAAAGAATTGCAATTGTAGTCATTTATAATCTCACCGATAGTCTTTACGTGCACGAAGTTACTCTGGTTGGTTTGTTGGTTGGTTGGGGGAGGAGACCAAACAGCGAGGTTATCGGTCTCATAGGAGTAGGGAGGGATGGAGAAGGAAGTCGGCCGTGCCCTTTCAAAGGAACAATCCCGGCATTTGCCTCTAGCGATTTAGGGAAATCACGGAAAACCTAAATCAGGATGGCTGGACGCGGGATTGAACCGTCTTCCTTCCGACTTCGCTCATTAGATGGCCATGGCATGCATTGGACCTTTAAAAAGCTACAACCATTCTTTCAGTTGTATTTCGCAGACGGGGACGAAGTATTGGGTTTCAACAAGAAAGTCATGCGAACACGTCATAATAACACGGAATATTTTAATAAGTATGAAATTTCAGCCTGTAAAAGTTTACGTTTCGCTGCATTTTTCTTGTCTTAAACTGCCTTCCTGCACCAGCCCCGCTCAGTCGCAGCGCGGGACGAAGGACGTCGGAGTTTGAGCTTAGGTACGGAAGCTGTTCATTAGCAAAGCAGAGATTCAACTTAGTTAGAGAGTTTCACTCTTCCGCTAACAAAAGTCTGTAACACCGAAAGTAAATATTCGTCTTTGCGTTCACCTTCTCAAAATGAAGAACCTGTTGTATTTGTTTTTCTTGTTTGTGACTGCTTAGAGTGTCTGACAGCTTTGAAGGTATGACTGTACTTTTCCTTCGTCCGAGCCTTCTGACGAAAACGGTTTGTCGGTACTCTGATCTGTTTATGTACTTCGTGCGACACGGGGAAATGTATTAAGCATTAACTATTCGTTTATCTACTCTCTGTAGGAAATTGTATTCAAGTAGTATGCATTAGTAGAACAAGATATGCTAATGATGTCGAGTGATGTCTATTACAGGATACGTACCACAAATCATGTTCACACATAAGCATATAATGCATATTAAGATGTGATTCTGTGCAATAACAAGCGTAAAACGTACTTTACAGTAAACTTGCTATAAGTTTCTACATAATAGTATATCGACTTTTGGAAGCAATGGTAAGTAACAATTTTACCAATTTCCCTTTATTACATGTTCACGAAAATACACCAATGGACAATTGGCCAGAACTGTTTGTCGTGAAGTCATTTACACTTTGAGCCAAAATTATGGTCCAATGAATATGGTTTCTGGAGTGGCAATGTGGATATTATTCTTTTCTATAGCTGTGATACTTTATTTAGGAAATGGCATTATTGATACGCTTATTTCTGAAATCAGTCATTATTAATCTCATGTGGAACCTGTAGCTAAAGTAACAGATTTTAATGCTGTGTGTAGCAGATAGTTGTATTCCTACTGGATGCGCTTGATCGTTCGAACTGATAATTCATAACAGTACAGTTTTCAATAATACCTTATGGAATGGAATTTGGAAGAATACGTTAACTGGTCCATTTACACTGTTCGAAGTTTGGTAACGAATGAGAGCAGCAAAGTGCTGGACTCTATTACACGAAACGTCATCACAGAACAGTTTCTAGATAGAGAGGAAATCCACCTGGAGGATCTGTATTTACCTGAAGAACGTTTCTGACCCGCTGGATCTGTTGTGCACATACGTAGGCGCTCATGAAAAAAAATTACAATATTCAGACACAGACCGTCATATGTTCTTTGCCACTGGTTCTCCTAAACAGGTCCGTTTCAGTGAGTGATTAAACGACGTTTTTCTCGCAACACTCTGCCAGTGGATCCCCACGACACCAAGTTAAAACCGGATTGGAACCCAAGTTCAGACTCAGACACACGATAAGCCAACATTTCGAAAACGTTCTCAGAATTACAAGTGAGATCTAATCTAGCTGCAGACAGATAGGAAAGAATGAGACATTGATAAGCAAGACGATTCATCACATTTATCCCATAATCATCCTCATCGTCGTCGTTATTCTATTGGGAATCATGAACACACTGTTCCACCAGACTCAACGTAGCTCTTTCATGGCCAGTTGGTGCACCAGAGATAATGCCCGTTACTCTCCCTGCGTCAGAAGCCTGTTCCGAAACACTAGAGGAAAATCATGAGTAATTGGGAATAATGTTAAAGCTTTTGTCAATTCGAAGGTAGTTGTGAGCAACAAAGTGCTTTACTACGCACGGTCCTGTAGGTACTGCTATGTCGTTGCCTTCATCCCACAGTTTAATAGGGATTCTGAACTAAGGTGCTGCTTGACATTATACACATAAATAAACGTTAGCACAGGTCTAAGTAGTCGTAAGGCTATCTCTGGATCGACAGGGGTAGATCCTAGGATCCTTTGAATTTGTGGTCTGGCACCTAACCACATTTTTTTCTCCTTAAAGTAACCTACTAAGTAGTGCGGTTAACCTATATTGAAATAAAGATAATAAACATGAGTACTACAAAGTTTAGATATATGCAAATAGAATTAATTTGAAATAGCAAGGTTGACGGGAGTCGAATCCAGAGGCATTGCCACGATGATTCCTTAACCTTCTCCCGTCACTAAGCTGCTCCCTTACATGAGTTCATTCTTCTTTTGTGTTTTAATTTTTCAAAACGAATATAAAAACTCTGGAGGAAGTAATATGGAGGAAAACTGTAACGAGAAAACAAAAGCACAACGAGAGTAGCGGCTACTGCCGCCCTGTCTTTGAGAGGTAAGAGTCAGCATGTTGGTTTTCGCAGTCGGGACAGTTGCAAGCAAGACTAGTAAACAGAGATATAAATGGAAGAAATTGGAGAAGTTCCAAAGTATCACCAGCATCCTTAGAAGCAACAACAAAATGCACGAAGTGGCCAACCAACCGCATGACCATACTAATCTTTGTCCTAAGATAGGAACACTCCGGCCACAGAATTATATCAGTGGAATATGTAGCTTCTACAGACCGAGTGATGGAAGCCTATTACCTCCTGAGCCAGGAATAGTTTGCTAGGTGACCACGACAAGTAAACCGTAACTGCATTGTATCTAAGGATGCACACCCATTGCATTTAACTGTGCCAGTAATCTTGATATCAGGAAATCAAATTATTAACCTATCTGTACCAGGAAGCGGCCGCTGCCATTGATATAGCCTGGAGGCTGATGTTGGCCCACACAGTTTTCCATGATATTCGCAGTGATAATTGTTCAACAGGACTGCGACACGGAATCCTTTCATAGCGGGTCAATAAACTATCAGTCGTGAGCACTAGGCACTTCAATGTGTGAGCCGCCAAACAGCTCACTGCTAGGCAGAGCTCTCGAATGTGCTTGCTTAAGATTCAGACGATCAGTGTCTCACTGAACCCACTAAGTTGAAAGCTGAGATGCAAATCTATGTAAATCCTGAATGATCGTGAAAAAGGTATGCTGAACAAAGAAGACAGACACCTTCCTCTCAACGACAGAAGCGCCCAGTTTGACGAGGGAATTTTGGTTCGTCACGAACCGGGACAGCAAACTGAAGATAATAATCTTCCATAAAAAGTGACCAGACAACAGCTTAAGTTTCTTAGCCTTCATGGAGGGCAGCGAGAGAAATTGTCCAATTTAATATGCCTTGTACAACACATCGCGTCCTTAATTCATACTGTCTGAAGAGGAGTAACGGAGCGTCGTTCGTGTTCCAGTGTTGTCCCCTGAATCTTATTAGGAAACAGTTTCCATTTGGCAGTATCCATCTGGAGCGGAAAATGACCAATAACAACATCTAGTGACGTATGTCGATGCATCGGTGTGGCCCACAACATTACTGCTCCATATATACACCGTAAATTAATAAGTTTACTTTTCTCCTCTTTAAATCGTACTTCCGAGACACGGCAATAACCGTTGAGGACCGGCATCAACAAAGGTATCTCTGCACGTCGACGGAGTAAAATCATCACATCACCAGCGTACGAGGGAACAGTGAGGGTCCGTTCAGAAAGTGTCCCACTCTAAGTTGGAACACAACTTTCCGAAGGACGACTCCAGAGATAAGACAAACACTGACATCGAAAGTGGGCTCTTCTGCGGCACTCCCCGACGGATGGTAATTGGGGGCATTACTTCACCAAAAATGGTTCAACTGGCTCTGAGCACTATGGGACTCAACTGCTGTGGTTATCAGTCCCCTAGAACTTAGAACTACTTAAACCTAACTAACCTAAGGACATCACACACATCCATGCCCGAGGCAGGATTCGAACCTGCGACCGTAGCAGTCGCACGGTTCCGGACTGCGCGCCTAGAACCGCGAGACCACCGCGGCCGGCATTACTTGACCACTGACATTTACCAAAGCTGCAGCGTCCGTGACCAAGTTCGATAACACTATACGAGCCTCAAAAGTAAAACTGATCATCTCAAAAATCAGAAGCAGAGTTTCACGATTTTCGAAATACTGGTCAAAACCTAGAAAAGACAAAGACACTAGGGACGGAAGGAAACAACTCTGATACCCAACGACGAATGCCAGCAGTGCCCTCGCCTCTGTTTTACAATCAAAATTCAGTAACGAGAGAGAACGACAATAATCAAAAGTCTTTGGTCCAGGATGTTCAACGATCAGTAACTTCCCCATCTTGCATGCATGAGGCACAACTTCCCTCCCCCCCCCCCCCCTTATCATCTCGCTCAACATGAACATAAATGTGACACCCAAGAGGGGTTAAAGTAGCAGATAAAATTCCCAGAGCAGCCCATCCACACATGGTGATTTGTTAGAAGTAGCAATTTGATCATATACGTCAACTGTGTGAAACGCGGCCAAGAATTCGCTGTCCTGTTCAGGCGTGATTGCCTACCTAGGATACCAAAAAGGGGAAATCACTAGTTTTATCCACGTCATAGAGACCCACATAGTACTGATGTGAGGCGTCAACTACGTCAGCTTGCGTGTCAGATGACAACCGTTGGTTGTTGTAAGAGAAGTAATGGAAGACGGCCGTCGACGATCTTGATGTCGAAGCAGATGGTGTAATGAAGTCGATTCTTCCGCCCAGTAGTGATCGTGTTTTCGATTGCACCCGCAACCCTTCCATTCGTCGCCGCTTCAACTGCAGGAACTTTGCTTCAACATATCTTACTTCAGCAATCCGCAGGGTTAAGAGTTTGTTACAGAAAGCAGAAATAGATTGAAAATAACTGGGAAAATAATACCGGATATGTGATCTTTAATGCTGTCCCCTAATAGTAAAGTAAAAGATATTTAGAGGTAGACGTAGATATATGGTTCCGGTGAATTCAGGCTGTTCGTAAAGATCCCAGTAATAACAGGCAGGGTAGAGAAGGCCGCCAACGCTAAAGAGCAGTTCTACCGTATATCAACTCAGTACGACAGTATCGAACGACGAGTTACGTAGAGTACCAAGTGCACCTAATCTGTGAACATAGCCATGACATTTAGTACCTTCAATTAATCTTTTACCAATAGTTACATTGCCGGGAATTGAGCCACATGAGGCAAAATATTGATAGGACTGAAACAGACCAATACTTTTCCTTCACAAAAAGGAGACTCTAGCATTTTTCCAGATTAATAACTATACGGAACTATACTAACAATCTACCGCAAATGTCCATGAATACTCCACAAATTACTTGACGTATCAGACTCCTTTTCAATATGTATGAAACTCGAAACTGTATAACTATTAATCCAACTGCATCGAGACTACATTCACAACTGAAGACCTACAAAGAAGAATGAAAGCCCAACATGTACATTATGTTAAATGAAAAATAGATTAAAAAAAGGAAACAATCGCACACGACCAGCAGTAAACACAATACATAGAACAGCATACAGAATAAGTAGAATTCTGTACGAAATTTTCACTTACTTCAATCTTCAAAGCAGTTATTTAAAAACACAGTTGATGTCATAGAAAATGAGAAAAACATCCACATACCACCTAAAGATAGATTTCCCTTATTATAGTTAACATTTGTACTAACACTCGAATAGAAGAAACTACTAACAATAAAAAATTGTCGCCCAAAAGCACATAAAGCTCAGCCTGCCTGAAATACACGGCGATCAGAAACAATCTGAAAAGCCTGTAAGCTTATTGCTGGGTGCGTTGTTCTGAGAAACAATTGTTAGGAAAAAAATGGATACGTTGCACCATTTCCCAGTTAGTTAGCATTGAAGTTGGCCAATCAAGCACCTACGTGATCAAAGTCAAGGGGTGTTCTTCATTTGCTCACCCAAAACTGAACAAGAGAGAAATAAAATAACTGGACATGGGCTGCTACTTAGGATCGAAACCCAAACCAAAGGCTGATCAGTTTCGTTTCCTATCACCCACGTTAAGATAAAAATGACACTAATTTCATCTGGTGAGCCGCTTGAATTTGTGCTCTGAATGGCTAGCTTTATGCTACATAACTCGGACATTCCTCAAAATATCAAGTATTTTCTTAAAAGTCAGTTCCCAGCACAACTTACCGTGCAACACCCCTACGAAATTTCCCTACTGTAAAATCAATCCAAAAGCGGTAGAATTTCTATGCGGACATTCTTGCTGGGCAGTTATATGACCATATTAACCATCCTGAAGCATAATGGCTTGTGTCCATAGTGGTTGCCCACTCTTGTCTGCGGTGGTTACCCAGCAACACATTCGGTCATGTCCGATGAGAATGCTCAGACTGGCCACCTGTGGGGCTTTTGCAGACCTCGCCACGCTGGCTGGTATCATCCTTTGGAAATTTGGAAATTTATGATAAGTTCCTATGGGACCAAACTTGCTCTAACTTACGCTAAGGGCAACACACACAACCATGCCCGAGGGAGGACTCTAACCTCCTACGAGTGCTGCCGCGCGAGCCATGCGGCTACCCCGCGCATCTCGAACCATTCCGCACTGGCGTTAGAACTGGAGCAGATGGGGAAGGCAGCTTCTGCGAGGCTGTGCAGACCCACAAGCGGATGCGGACATGCTGGCGGGACTGTAGTCTGTGAAAATATCTGGTACTCCGAGAGCACTGGCTGTTATCAGACGCTGAACTGTCCGAGGAAATCGCTGCTGTTGGCTCTATGTAATGTGTCAGCTGTCGTCACCAAGGAAGTTAAAATTCTTGAGATTTACCCGTGTTCTGTAAACTATACCAGATGACGCTCATCCCAGCCAATTATGTTTGGGCTGTCAAGCTTCATCAGAAACTGTAAAGTCTGGTTCTGCCCCTGCCTTCGGCTCTGGTTATACTACAGATCTGTGAGGTAGGATTAATTAAGAGGGTTCTATGTTTTAGAGCTTGACAAACGGATTAACATTTTTATTTTAAAAAATGCAGCAACCAGACACTTTTCTATCTATTTGCATTTACGATTTCGCGCATTTTGGGCTTCCATTCTTCTTCAGGCTTGCACAAAAACAGCCAATTATCCGCACCAACATGGCTGATGCTATTTTCGGTGGCAAGTGAGGAGTAGAAAGTGTTTGAACCACACCTATAAAAGCGAGCATAGGAATGAGAAGAAGAAAATACAGTAACTGAAAATTCTGGCATGTATTAGATAATTCAAGATTCCGAAACCCGTAATAGCTTAAAGGAAAGTATACAAAAGTGAGGGTCATAGCAGTCTTTCTTAAAACTATGTAATCCACAGCCATGGAAAAAACAACAAAAAGAAATTATGAGGGGTCCACTTGTACGTGGAAACCGATTTTGTAATATAATTCTTGAAAAATGACCTTAAACGATTACCGTATGTAGACACCACAGAACCAACTGGCATAATCGATTGTAGTGGCGCGCGGAGCGCAGTAGCTGTTGCCGTCGCACTCTGTCATAGGTAGGATACAAGATTTAGAGCGAGTGGCTAGCAGGTAGAATGATGGAACAAATTTATAAGGTATTGAAATTTTGTATATTTAGTTGTAAGTATGCTGCAAGGCAATGCGAATTTCTTTAATTTTTACAATGCAGTGTAGGGAGCAAGTATTTTACATCAGACTTAATGTGTTTGTTGATTAGGTATACCCGATTTGTAATATTATGTACGTTTTGTAGTCCTGATACAGAGAAGTTAAAGTTTGGAATCTATTTCGCAAACGATGTCAGACTGTTTGACACGTAACAAGCCAAGTGTTTTTATTTACGAAAGTAAGCGAGAATTGTGGAACAGTTGAGAAGTTCACTAATTTTGGAGTTAATGTAAAATGTTTCATATCAGATTTTGTGAAGGAGAAACATTATTTTCAATACAGTTTTAAATCTGAATGATTTGGCCTTAGGATATCCTCTTATCAGTACCTCATTCTCTTCTAGGTCGTGTTTATTTGAACCAAATGAATATTTCTTTAAAGGAATAATTTTTCAGTCAGAGTCTGAAAAATATTAATGTGCCAGATTCAGAAAAGTATTAATGTTTGTAACAGCTTCAATGCGGGCAGCATTACAGAGCGCTGAGCTAATTTCCAGTATTTGCACATAACATTTGCAAGGTTACTCATTTATCAACCAATCTACTGATATTATTTGTATATAGCTATTTTACGGCCGGCATAGCACTTCGCTGTGCCGTAATTGAATATTTTCTATGTCTACTGTGGGGAGAACACAATATCAAGACTACATTCGTTGTGACTCTACAGCAAGGGAAACATTATTTCATTGTTTGTTTCCGTAGGAAATTTTATCAGTTTATTTCACGGGGCCATAGAACTCGGTGTTCTCGAGACTGGGTAAATTTCAAAGGCATGGATTCCATTATGAAAATTGTTTATTGGTTTTGCAGATTAAGTAATTCACTCAGCAACACGTCACACAGTAAATTATCTTAAGACAAACATTACGCATTGCAATTCATTGGCAAACAAAACTCAAATCCTTTTTAAATCAACGTTACAAATTGGATAAATTATTACGATTAACTTAAACCTTGCTTTTCATAAAGTTGAAAATCGTTATTTCATTACTTCTGCTGGGTGTTTTGGAACTTGAGATACTCACTGACATTAGCTTGTGTCTTCCTGAGACCTAAAGCCTAAGTCCCAATCTCATTAGCATTTCTGGGTGTTTCCGCAATATAGTCGCCATTTTGATTTTATTAGTTCGGATACGGCAATTTTATTAACGTCTGTTGATGTTTTATTAATTTTTAGATACCTCTGTGGCTTAAGAGTGAGTACTGATGTTCTCCCTTTTTATTTCGTACCATACTGTTAAGCGTAGATTTTAATGAATCGTTTGTGTTTTTTTATGTCATAGTACAGCCAGTTACTGCCTAAGACTAGCACAGAGTCACACAGGTTGCACATGTAGTACAGGTGACGGAGGCTTGCTCCTGGTTGTATCCACTCTGTTGTGAAATATGTGGTTTCTGTTTGGCACCAGGTGCTTTTGTATTGTAAGTCTTTCATCAACTTTCAGTGCTTCTTATTTGATTAGTGCCAGTGCTGGCCTGAGTCCATAAGACTCTGGTCTCATTCTTAAAAATATGTTATTTGGTCGTGGTAACTACTTCTAACAGCTCACATCTTAAGCAATAAATCTTCTCAAGCGCTAATCAAACAAGCAGTAGCATAATTTACTGTAAGATATAGGATAGTATCATTACTTTCATGGTAACAGCATATTAGCTAAAGCCTTCAAATTCATTGTCGAACTTGAAATAAGCAATAAGTTTAATAAACTAGACGCTAAAACGAACAACATAAACCACAAAAATCTCTTGAAGTTAAAACCTCCGAAAGCTGTTTGAATCTACTCTCAAGACTCTCGAGAAAATCGACTTTGAATAACTCCAAGCGACCTCATTTCACTAAATATAAGACAATTTAGGATGGACAGTGTGCTCTACCTGTAGCGCTATAGGCTTCATAATTGATGGAATGTTGTTTCGAGTCTCCCGTGGTCTGTTATTTTCTCCGGTTTTTATTCATTTCGCATATCTGCGTCATTTGAATATGAAATTCATGAAATATATGATAATTAACTCAAATGTAATAACCATTATTATAAAATGTGGAGTCATTTAACAACTGGTTGCATATAACCGTCAAAATTTCATTTTCAGCACCCGCGTAAATTCTTTACGAAAAATCCTTTATAAAATATTGTTAACAAAGAACGCTTAATATTAATAGTAGCGTTGTAAATGTAATATTTTGGGCAATAATGAAAATGTAATACTCTTGATCTGGTATGTATTCATAGTATTATACGACATGTGTGGTCTCACACGAGCCAGAACGTCTAGCGTCGTAATAACACGGGAAGAAAGTTTCACGGCATCTATCGCAAGGTTCAAATGCTGTATTTTTAAAGTTAAATTTTTTTGCTGTGTATTTTTAATGTGAACTGGCACATTGTCTGCTGTAAGTGATTAGAACTGAGACAGCTTGCATATTTCTTTAAAACGGTAATTAGATATCTGTTAAATAAAACATATTTGATGCATTTAATTTTTAAACGTTATAAGTTATCTAACTAACCAAAAAGTGTAAGAAGAGAAAATAATGACCAAATCGAAACTGGAAGAAGCGACACAACGTACACTCGTCTCGAGCATTAACAACAGGGCCCCATGACCGATGAAAAATTATTCAATTTTTTTTAATAAAGAAGGTGCGACAACTTCAAATTCGTTTTTCCTACAAATTATGATAGTCACATCGACTGCTTTGGCTACTTGATGTGTGAATTCTCAACTTCACATACCATAAATATAAAAACTACAAATATTAGATTGGTACATGGTTCCCATATTAGCCATTCAATAGAATGAAACATCAGAGATTATTCTACACAGTTTTCCTTTCTCTACGAGATCCTTAAATGAATTTCATCTCTCTAGTAAAAATATTTTTTACTGTTCCCATGTACTTGATACAGCGTCTGTAACTTCACATCTTTACTATTCTGACATTTTTGAAATTAATGTTTATGTTACTCATACGTAGCTACGCCACGTTTCGTAAATGTTGAGTGTGCTGCCGTAAAACGTTCGATAGTATGCATTCAACTAGTTTCCCGAGAATTAAACAGCACTTACCTAATTCAAAAATGCGGAAACTTTAATATGTGTAACACTTATACACGACGATTCTGTTGCACACAGATATCCACCTCGTAATGTTTTGTCACACTAAATGCATTATTTATTTTGAAAACATGTACGTTTCTCAGAAACTGGAAGACTAAGATTGGTCGTACGTTTACCAGGTTGTGAAAGATAAACATATTTTTATCATAGTTCACAAAAGCAATAATGACTACAATGTGAAGCTACAGCAGAAAAGCAAGAAAATCTGTAACTGATATCTGAAGATAGACTCGTAACAAATTCAGAAGCGATAAGGTTTTGATTTAAATAAACATTTTAATCCATAGTTCTTGAGTGGTTGCTGTTTTAAGTTATGAACCTCTGAGTATTTATACCAATGCATAGTTTCACGGCGATATATACGAGCTCTATCAGACTTGCAGCCACGTCAAGCGATTTTAAACCAATTGATGCGTTTTCCAACCCGAGAGAATTTTCTTCAATGTTCACATGTGTGTGAATTCCTAAGGGACCAAACTGCTGAGGATATCTGCAGCTACACGTACACTCTACTTAAACTAACTTAAACAAACTTACGCTATGGACAACACACACACCCATGCCCAAGGGAGGACTCGAACCTCCGGCGGGAGGAGACGCGCAATCCGTGACATGGCGCCATAAACAACGCAGCCACTCCGCACGGCGAGAGAATTTTATCAACATATGATGTTTCATTAACACTCTATCTTACTGAACTGTTGTTCACGAGTAAAGTTACTCATACGGAAGCGATGAATATCTTGACGCTAATAATTCCCTCCTATGTACTTTCATAATCGTATAGTGATGATCACCAGAAAATCGAAATATTTGTTCATTCCTTCCTTTAACCATTTATTCAGTAATGAGAGAAAAAGTATACACGCTGAATACCACTTCTTTTCTAGCTTCTTAAAAGACTAATGGATCTTGCGACGAAAAGTCCATGTTCAATTGTGAATAAATGAAAGTAGTACGATACATTAGTTTCCCCTTTGAATACGAATTGGCAAATTATACGAGAAAATTCTTAGGAAAAATAAAGTTATCTTGACCTTCATACATTTTACTAATTTGATGTCCATCCAAGTGGAATGTAATGGCCACTTAACACCTGGTTTCATGTAAACAATTGATAAAAATTTTCCGAAGATAGATTTATTTCGTGATATTTTGCTATATCACAGAATGAACCTGGGTTTATAAAGACTTATACTCCTATGCTTAATCGCGGCTTTGTGAATTTCTATCTTTGAAACGTAGAACGAGTAAATGCAGTGCATCCTACAACACGGCGGGAACGAAGGCATGTTTCTTTAGCGGTGTATTGTCGCTTGTATCAACAGTGGACAAGAGGTTAGTACATACGCCGTGGGGTGATATGACCGCAACGGCGTTGCATTCGCTTTGTTGCCAGTGCTGATCGCACATCCATGGAGCAGAACATTCACCCTGCAGCAGCGCACACAGAAAACCACACACACACACACACACACACACACAAACAAACACACGCACACAAGAGAGAGAGAAAGAGAGCCGCTTGAGAAGCTCCCGCAGCACCATATGTGGGTGGAGATCGTGTCGATATTAGCGACTGCTGTCATCGATACTCCACACAAACTCTGTACTGGCACTGTCTCACCGATTAAAAAATATAGACAAAAAAATGTCACCATAGGCTGGCTGCGACGAAGTTCCACCTCATCTAAAGATGTACAACAACTTAAACGAGCATTTACGTTTGGTATGCAAAAATTTAGCCAAACACTTTATTCCGAAATTGGAAACATCTTACCAATATTACCATCGTACAGGGGAGATCACAAGTCATGGATTTCCACGCTTGAAAAGAAGATGAATATCAGAAACGGTAATATCAGTGGCCCACATAACAAAAAGAAAACTGGTTTATGTATGGCTTCAGTCCATGTCTACCATACCAATAAAACCGTGGCAGAGCCAGAAGAAACTTCCTGGTCGATATATTACATCAGTTTCTCTAGTTGCAGAATGCGTGTTTCCTTGTGCAACTTTGCATGATTGGTGAGACAGACTATGTTACATGTTACTATGTTACATGCATACAACTATAAGACAACAAATATCTGAGCTAAGTCGTACTGTGACGTGCAATATACTCCACACTAAAATAATCGCCTAATGACTCACAAGAATCTTGAAATTACATATTTAATATCGTGTTGCCTTCAAGAAGCAGAAATAAATTCATGTCGCACAAAATGATGGTATTTTTAAACTTAAACACATTTATGTAGTTGTATGTTTAAGACTTAAATGAAAACGGTTTTCTTGTCCAAAATAAAATGACAATAACGCTAATAAAATAAATTTAATTTCTGCGATAGCGCTCGTTTTAACATTAGATTATGAAACAGCTGAATATATTTTCTTGTGTTTCGGTTAACCGAGACTAAGCGATCACCTTTTCGTGGTCGTTTTCATTACCATTTGCAAGTACCAGTAACGATAGATGTCTCATATGGTACTTACGATGCAAATTGTAAATTTCTTTCCATAAATAATACGTTATACGTAATTCGTATTTGGGAAAAGGTAGGTAATGGAATTAGATGATATCTTTTCATAGTAGTCATGCTCTAATATGTATTATCCGACTTAAGGAGACCACAAAGAAACAATGAATTTGGATGTCCGGAACGAGAAATAAACTTTCGTCCTTCAGAATGAAAAACATTGTCCAACTCGTACGTCACCTCCACTGGGTGTAGAGGAGTAATGTATGAGCAAGTAATACTATTAATACGTGTGATTAAGAGAAATTATTATCATATTCTTCCATTATAGACATCCAATGAGGCAGTAGCGAGATCGAGCACCAGAAATCTGTCGGCATCGAACGAACAGCTGGTCCTTATCGCTCGAGTTCTCATTTTAATGTAACCACTGAGACCTATTTTCTTAAATGTTAATTTTATTCTGTACACAAACACATGACAGACTGTCGAATATTGAAAGTCATATTTGTTGAGGAGAAACGCCTCCATGTATCATTAGACTTCTGTTAAACATGATGTCTTTGAAGAATATGAATTATTAAAATTGCCCAATGACTGCTGTTATTATTCTCGAAATAAACTACGGATTTCAGTAACTCTATTTGGTTTCATAATGCGACAAGTAACTCAACCTAATGATAAAAGAATATGTGTCTAACAACAAACGAAAAAAGTATATAAACACTGGTACGGTTTATCATGTTACTACTTGTCAAACATGAATTAGTTTTCAATCTATATGCCAAACACATGTAAATTTTTTGATTGGAGTTCAAGAGCTGTAGGCTGAAGCACATGACAATAAAAAACTTGTTACAAAATGTCAATAATATGAACTGAATACTGGCTGTGGTACAGAGAAACAACCGGAATGTGCACTGCTCGACAGAAAAAAAACTCAAGCACCTCGAATGAAGGAAGAAACAAAATGAAACTTCTAGGGTAGAGATACAATGTGATGTTATTTCAGTAATTTCACGGGGGACACTGCAGGAGCCTCCACGAAGATTTCGTTCACCACTCGAACAACAAGCAATCGGGCGTCCCCTGGAAACGACCTAGTCGGCCAATCCTGCAAATACCGGAGCACCAAAACCAAAGATGACAAAACAACTCTCCGAAGAGACTCAAAAAAGGCCTTTATCAAGACCATCACTAGTGACAATTTCCTGCAATGTTGAAGGCTTATCTGTAAATAATGAAATTTTATTATCTGACATGTGCAAACGAAACAACTGTGATGTTTTAGTATTACAAGAAACACACAGCGCACCAACTAGCCATAGACCAAAAATACAGGGCATGAAATTAGTTCTTGAGAGACCACACGAAAGGTACGGAAGTGCTATATTTGGGAAACCGAACTTAGACATATGCTCCTCTGCTCTGACCTGCGAAGAAAATATAGAAATTTTAACTATTGAGCTACATTCATGTACTGTAACATCCGTGTATAAACCACCCAGTGCGAGGTTCAAATTTACGGAGCCTGGATATTTCCATTCAAAAAACTTTAAAGTTGTAGTAGGAGATTTTAACTGTCACGGTCTCGCATGGGGTTATAAAGAGACAAATGACGATGGCGAAATGCTGGAGATCTGGGCAGACCAGGCTAAACTGCAATTGATACATGACCCAAAGTTGCCTGCATCATTTAACAGCGAAAGATAGAAACGAGGATATAATCCAGATAACATCTTTGTCTCCGAAAAGGTACCCCTGCAAACTGTGAAAATTCCAAGATCGCAACACAGAGCAATAACTTGCTGCATTACTTCAGTAATCAAATCAGATGTAATGCCCTTCAACAGACGCTTCAATTTCAAAAAAACTCATTGGGAACTTTTCACAGAGGACCTTGATAAGGAGATCTTGGAAATTAAACCAGAGTTACAATCATATGAAAGTTTCATAGACCTTGTCAAGAAAATCTCTCGACGGCGCATACATAGAGGGTGCCACATCCAGTATATCGCTGGACTCAATGGTAGCAGCAAGGAAGCTCTGGAAAAGTATGAAGAACTGTACAATAGGGACCCCTTCTCAGAGGAAACGATCCAGGCAGGTGAGGAACTGATGTCTGGTATCTCCGAAGCGAGAAAGGAAAAGTGGTGTAACCTTCTACAAGAGACGGACATGAAGCACAGCATTAGTAAGGCATGGAAACTGGTCAAAAGTCTCAACAACGACTCAAGAGAACCACAACCAAATTACAGTGAAGTTACACCTGATCAGATAGCTCACCAACTACTCATAAACAGAAAAACTAAAAGGAAGATCAGGAATTGCAAAATTAAAAGAAAACTGAACGAGGAGATTAGCTTCCTAACTCGCCCGTTCTTCATTCAGGAGCTACTAGATGCTGTCCACCATTTGAAAAACAATAAGGTCGCTGGTCTCGATGATCTGAGACCTGAGAAAATTAAACATTTTGGACCGGGAGTACAAGCATGGATCCTAGAGCTAATGAATCACTGTATTACAACAATGCAAATTCCTAAACTGTGGAGGAAAGCTCGGGTTATTGCGTTACTAAAACCAGGGAAAGACCCAGCTGAAGCTAAGAAGTTTCTTCCTGTCTCACTGCTTTGTCATTTGCTTAAGGTGCTGGAGCGAATGATCTTCAAACGCATAACTGATTATGTGGACAAAGTCCTCATTAACGAACAAGCTGGATTTCGACCAGGAAAATCATGTTGTGGCCTAATCCTTAATCTCACACAGTACATCGAAGACGGCTGTCAGAGAGGAGAAGTAACTGGGGTCGCATTCCTGGATCTCAGTGCTGCATATGACACAGTTAACCATAAGTTGCTTACCCAGAAAGTGTATAATGTCACTAAGGACTACACCCTTTCTATGTTCGTGAAATGCATGCTCCAGAACAGACGCTACTATGTAACCTTACAATCTAAAAACGCCGATGGAGGACTTGCACAGGGTAGTGTCTTGGCTCCAATATTATTTAACATCTATACCAATGATCTTCCAATCAGCCACCAGACACGAATGTTCCTATATGCTGATGATGCAGCAGTGGCCACACAGGATAAAACCTTTGAACAAGTGGAGGAGAATCTCACAGGAGCCTTAACAGAACTTGCTACCTATTACGACGGCAATAATCTCAAACCAAACCCTAGTAAATCTCAAGTATCCGCCTTCCATCGTAGGAACAAACAAGCCAAACGGAAACTCCGAGTCATGTGACAAGGGGAAGAGCTGAAACATACAAACAGCCCAAAATACCCGGGAGTAACATTGGACAGAGCACTTACTTTTAAGCAGCACTATCACAACACTAAAAAAAAGGTCTGTGCCAGGAACAACATACTGCGGAAGCTAACAGGTGCATCGTGGGGAGCTAAACCACATGTTTTGCGCACCACGGGTCTGGAGCTGAGTATCTCAGCAGCGGAATTTGCGGCGCCAGTTTGGAGGAACTCTGCTCACACTAAGCAAGTTGACGTCGCCGTAAACGAAACTGTACGTATTGCCACAGGATGCCTCAAACCAACTCCCACAGACATCATTTATCCTATCATAGGCATAGCACCACCCACTATCCGCAGACAAGTAGCCGCCGAGATCGAAAGATCAAAACAAATGAATGATCCTCTACACCCGATGCATATGCACCGAAAACAACGTGTACGGCTGAAATCCCGCAGGAGTTTCATTGAAACTACTGAAGAGCTCGCCACCAAGCCCGTCGCAAGGCGGCTATCTCTTTGGGAAGAAATGGTGCCACACTCCACAATGGAACTACTTGAGGAGGGATCTGCAGGATTTCAACAACCTTTTACAACTTGGAGGTCGATAAACCGGCTGCGTACTGGAGTAACTGGGTGCAAATCAAACCTATTTAAATGGGGTTACAGTGATAGCGATAGGTGTGAATGCGGAGCAATACAGGACTTGGACCACCTACTGATTTGCCCAGATATGTCTATAACATGCACTAAAGATGATATTTTGAAAGTCAATGACAAAGCAAACTACGTTGCTAATTACTGGGAAGGGAACATATAATTGGTGCATCCGGATACGATAGAAGAAGAATAAGTAATTTCACAATCGAACCAGATTTATAAAGAAAACTTAGCGTGACACTGCAGATCTTCTGTATTGGATAGATGCACTGATTTAGGAGGAAAGGGTATCTTAACACGCCGCGATTTGTTGCTGAAGACAATGTGACGCTCTTCACCAAGAGCTTATGCTTCAGGGTTACGGCGCCGCTCCAACGACAGCGATTTACGAGCATTTTGTGGTGTCAACGGCGGAGTACGCATGAGACGCTAAACGCCTAGTCTGACTGCTGCTATCTCCGACCAGTATTGCTGATGACGGAGAGTGTTGTACGGAATCCATTACTCTTTCGCGGATGGCGGTTAAGATGACATGCTATTGTGCGACGCGCTTGATTCACAATACGGTGATTCGCCATTGTGTTACTCACACACAGTCGGCCGGAATCTTGACGACGACTGTACTGTAGTCCGACAAAAATATGGAAACACTAAAAGAAATGCATGCTTCAACACCGCATCTGTACAACGTCTTTAGTGCGTCGCTAGTATCAGAACAGTGTTCTGTGTAGCTGTGAGAGAATTATGCCTGAGCTAAGTAAAATTTAAATGGGGAAATTTGTAGTGATCGTATGGTGGGTAATTCCGTAACCAAAATAGCCGTGTTACATGGTACTCACTGGAATCAAGGAAAACTTGGAAGGGAGGACCCACCAATATAACTTTCTTTTCACACAACCTCTTTGTTTAGCAGTACATAAACTGTGTTTTACAGATAATCGAAGCATTTAACGATAAAATTTTCTTTAACAAAATGAACACATACGCCAAATTCTTTTGACCTTAAACCTTAAGCTAGAGAAGCTTTTAATCTTTCCAAAAGAAATCTGAAGTGCTGCATTGCGGAACAGCAAACAATATCACAATGATTACAAGACGGCCGGACCTGCAGCCCGCTCGTTTTCGGGTGAAACAGCGGTGTTTACTATCACACTGGACACAGTCTGTGTTATTAAATGCCCTTCTGCAACACATGAATACTATATAAGCACCACTGATGACAAGAGTGATTCAATTACTCAAAACAGATGACATATCCTTTCATTTGAAAGCTTTATGTCGAAATGCTCTGGGTTAAGTGCGCACCTGCGATTAACAAATGTTATAACATGTTGAGGATTGCATCAAATCAGCTAACCTGTCTGCAACCAATGTGCGACTGGATACCAACCCGTCCCTTTCAGCAATTTTATTTTGAATAAGGCTCTGGTGACATTTCATTGTTAATATTTTCAAAGTTAAACTGATTGTCAGCTATTAAGATTGCTCTGAAGGAACATCTTAAAACATTGCTTGTGAGCACTTATTACAAGAGATTTCAATCGGCGGAACCACAAGATCCAGCTAAAATACACCAGTAATCACTTCGTCTTTCAAGCACAGAAACGAACAGCTGAGTCAACAGGTAGTTCACATTATAACTTATGACTAAGAAATGCAATTACAATGAACGAACTTATCCGGTTAACAGCTAAATCTAACCACAAGGTCCCTTTTTTCTTGAACGGTAACCTGTGCTTAGTACAGTTATTCCGGATCTATTTACGACCAAGAGCAAGCAGTTCCACGGATCCACGGTGCGTCGCAGCGGTTAATGAGTGGTGCCGGTGAAAGCCAGGTAGAAGAGAGCAGCCGGGCTACGAGCGGTCGTCCGACACGAATGTTGCCAACCAACCGACGGGATGTCGGCCTGCTGTTTGTGGTCGACGCTGACCCCGGTGAAGTACTCCGGTATCTTAGCTCTGGGCAGGTCCTCCGTGCGCAGCTAGTGTTTTCGGCCGTTCGGTCCTCGTGACCACCTCTGGTCGCGACGCTACCACCAATCTCCACATTTCGTGCCTCTTCTCAGGCCAGCGAACCACCTATATACACATATGAAAAAAAGTTTTGCATCAGATAGACTGCGGATATTGTTCACCAGAGACAGTTCCTTTAACTGTTCCGAGATATCACAAAACACCTTCAAAGATGTAGACAGCCATGCATGAGCAGTGCCTATTGGACCTAGGGGTTTCAGTCATTCCACCAGGAAGCAGGTACACCGCTAGTGTTGTCTGTAGTTCAACCCTTCCTAGACGGTCAATGCCGCAGTTCGATCGCGTCCGCATTGTTACATTGTGCCAGGAAGGTTCTCAATAACGGAAATGTCCAGGGGTCTCGGAGTGAACCAAAACAATGTTGTTCAGATATGGAGGAGATACAGAGACAGGAACTGTTGATCACATGCCTTGCTCAGGCCGATGCAGTAGATGACCGCTACCTACGGATTATGGCTCGGAGGAACCCTGACAGCAACGCCACCATGTTGAATAATGCTTTTCGTGCAGCCACAGGACGTCGTGTTGTGACTCAAACTGTGCCCAATACGGTGCACGCTGCACTCCCGACGTCTATGGTGAGGTCCATCTTTGCAACCACGACACCATACAGCGAAGTACAGATTGGCCTAACGACATTCCGAATGGACCGATAAGGATTGGCATCACGTTATCTTCACCGACGAGCGTAGCCTATGTCTTCAACGAGACAATCGTCATAGAGCTGTTTGGAGGCCATCCGTTCCGGCTGATCTCCTTAGACACACTGTCCAGCGAGTGCAACAAGGAGGAGGTTCCATGCCGTTTTGGGGTGGCATTATGTGGGGCCGACGTAAGCCGCTGGTGGTTATGGAAGGCGCCGTAACGGCTGTACGATACGTGAATGCCATCCTCCGACCGATATTGCAAACATATCGGCAGCATATTGGCGAGGCATTCGTCTTCATGGACGACAGTTCGCGACCTAATTGTGCTCATTTTGTGAATGATTTCCTTCAGGATAACTGACATCGCTAGACTAGAGTGGCGAGCATGTTCTCCAGATATAAACCCAACCGAACATGCCTGGGTTAGACTGAATAGGGCGTTTTAGGTCGACGTGACCCACCATCCACTCTGAGGGATGTACTCCGAATCGACATTGAGGACTGGGACAATCTTGACCAACAGTGCCTTGATAAACTTATGGATAGCACGTCAGAACAAACACAGCTATGCATCAATGCATTAGGACGTACTACTGGGTTTTAGAGGTACAAGTGTGTGCAGCAATCTGGACCACCACCTCTGAAATTCTCTATTCAAATTATTTGTACTGGTTCTGAAAATCTCGGAGGTTATGCAAAACTCTTTTTCATGTGTGTACATCGGCAATCAAAGACCTTCTAACGACACAACCCACAGATACCAACTTTTTCTCAGAGATATTGGCAATGGGGCTGCTAGAGTTATAGATACACACCCGAGCCAGTCACGCCAGAGAGAGCAGTCTACTAATTCAGTGGCGCCACGGCTCAATCCAAAGTGTTTGGTACTTCAAAAGATACCGTATCGAAAATGTACACCGCATTAAGAGGAAACGGAAAAATATCACCCTCTGAATCACAACGCGGGCGAAAGTGTGCCTCATCGTGACGGACGGTCACCGAGGAGGTTCGTGATAAAAAAAAATGTGTGGACGACAGCAGCTAAATTCAGTGCAGAACAGCATGTCGCAATCAAGAACCCTAAGCATCAAAACGACACCTGGAGAGTTACATGATCTGTTAATTGCTGGGAGAACAGGTATTCCAAAAACCTTTCCTTATTAACGAAAACGTCCATAACACGAAAACATGGTGACGAAGCAATGAAACCTGCATTGCGAAACAATGGAGGTGTGTCATTTGGTCGGATAAGTCTTGCTTTCACTGTTTCCAACTTCTGGCTGACTTTATGTCCCAAGATCGAAATAGGATGTGGCTTCGTTGCTGTAGGAATATACAACTGTCTTCGTCAGGTAGAACCAGTCGACCGAGACACAGGCAGCCACAGGGAAATAACTGATTTTGTCACATTGTACTATTTCTTAACCAGGAGCTAATTGTCCAAGTTCATCTGTGTGCTTCAGTAATTTAGTTACTTGAGTTTCCCTTGTTAATTTAATATTTAATAAAAACAGTTCTCGCGTTTTCGTTTCCTTAGGGAAGTAAACAGATTTAGTCACACATTACAAGTTTCTAATCATGAGCTAACTATTTAGTCTCACCTACTTAAGTTTTTAAATCTCTGCATGTTTATCTAATTTATTACACACAGTTCTAGCATTTCCTGTCTATGGTAGAGATCCGTAACGCGTGTCGATAGTCCTTGTTTCCCTGTGTTGTATTCAAATGGTTCATATGGCTCTAAGCACTATGGGACTTAACATCTGAGGTCATCAGTCCCCTAGACTTAGAACTACTTAAAACTAACTAACCTAAGGACATCACACACATCCATGCGCGAGGCAGGATTCGAACCTGCAAAGCCAGCAGCAGCGCGGTTCCGGACTGAAACGCATGGAACCACTCGGCCACAGCGTCCGGCCTGTGTTGTATTGTTTTGCGTGGTGTTTGGTGTCGATAGGGACTTTGATGCCTGTGTACTGAAGACTGCTTCCTTGATGCAATGTTATTTGTGAACATGTTGAAAGCTGTTTTAGTTTTTTAGTATTATTTTCTGCCCCATTGGTACATACCTGGGTCGAGTTGGTTGACTGTGGGCCAGTGCTGATAGGTACGCAGTTAGTTTTCAAACTGCGCACTGCAAATCTTATTCTATCGTCTACATTCAAAGATGTAATTATTTGCCACTTTTCACTTTAATACATAAAATAGTGCCACTGAGAACAATCAGTGCCCGTATACTATGGTCATTTATCTCAAATGGAAGATTTTATACATACGAAGTATGCAGTCCCAGAGCTGATTTGCATAATCGGACCGTTGGTGACTGAGCCTGAGATGGTTTCAAAATTAACGATCCCGTTGCCTTCTGCGACAACAAACAGACATTTTCCTTTCGATCTGATTTTGACGTAAAATTCGTTGGCTATGATATCACATTGAAGGTTGATGTCGTAGTTTTCCCTTTACACAGTGATAACCATTGTTCAGTTTCTACGATTTTGTGGTATTTCTTATGAAACGAAAATCCAAAACGGAGAGAGTATCTTCGAACACCTTCATCTGTAATGGTTGCTGTGTGTTTCCAGAGTTCTATGATCATCCAGTCTCGCCCTAACAGCTGGCTTGAATGGTTACACAGGGGTCTGCCTGCCCTCTCGCTAGCTGGACTGGAATGCTGACAAGGACGTCCACTGTCTATGACAGCCGTGACAGAAAAGAGCTCATAATTCGCCCCCACAATTGTATCTTCCACCTAGGTTTGTGACTTCACAGACGCTCTCCTATATTCTATGCGAGACTAGCACACCTGAAAGAAAGACTACTGGGGAGAAATCTCTTGGCCACAGCATGTGAGGTGGATCTCTATAATGATATCTCACTATTCACCAGAGCGTGTGCTGTTTTGAAATTTATTGGTGGCTTAAAATTTGTAATGTAAGTGACGGATGCCAAAAGAACGAAGTTATGATGGCTAACCAGAATGCCTGTTTAGCTCAGCCTAAGTTTTTTTTCGGGAACTCACGTCTATAACAGAGGGCTAGCTAGTGGTTCAAATGGATCCAAGCATTATGGGACTTAACATTTGAGGTCATCTTAAACCCAACTAACCTAAGGACATCACACACGTCCATGCCCGAGGCAGGATTCGAATGTGCCGTCGTAGCAGCAGCGTTGTTCCTGACTGAAGCGCCTAGAACCGCCCGGTCACATGCGCCAGTTCTAGCTAGTGTTCGTAACACACGGAGACTTTGGGGAACGGTTTCTAGTGACGGAAGCGGACGTAAGGATGGAATCAAATAGTAACTTTAAGAGGACACCCCGGAACTACTCTGATATCAACCGCACGCCACGTCTTTCGGAAGAGTAGGTTAAAGAAAGGCAGGTCGCAAGGACAGCCCCATGGCCTCCATTCTGCTACTGGAAAATGTGTAGCATATCGACCGGATAACTCTGGACGCTACAAAATGGCTGGTATCTGTATGACTGTTCGTCATCGAACGAACTCTTCCGATAATAGTCATTTCCTAGGTAGACGCTGCCAACTCGTTCTACCGTCGTTCACACTATGAAAACGCGAGTGTGGAATCTTTCCGCCAAGAACACTTGTATGAGAGGAGATTACTTTCAACGAAGCTGTAGAAGTGGTTGTTCTTGAAACTGCTGCAAAAACCTAAGAGTACCCATCACAAGGAACTGCGGATTGGTGTCAGCTTAACTGGTGCCCTGAAAATGTCTTCGTAGATATAAATATTTCCCCTTTCCTTATTTCTCTAAATCGAGACACGAATGTCAGCGAGTTTGAGAATCGTTTTGAGTATCTTCAGAGGGTTTCCGGCAAGACAATAATTGTATCGGAAAAGTATCAGTTGCATCCCAGTTTTAAGAGTTCCAATTTCCTCTCTCAAGACTAGCATTATGCGCCTTGTTTTGAAAATCCGTGCTCTAGTTATGAATATGTGACAGAGATGGCAGCACTGTATGGCACGTACAACTGTAGCAGCAACGGTAAGAGTGAGGATTGTCTTTGATACATAAGCTGCCGCGGTTTCTTCAGGTTCGTGGTGTAACACTGCTTTAAATTCAACTCAGTTGTGTGAGACGTGTGGTAATGATGTCATGGAGGTGAGTTCGTGTACGCGACGGTTCGGTGATGGCAGAACGCTGCGTGACAACAAACCAAAGCGATCTCAGGCTTTCAGCAGCTGGCCTGACCGAGAGGATGAGGCTGTTTTGGAGGACAGTCGACTGAGTGTGGAACACATTGACTCCGAAGTTGGCATTTACGCTAGGATCTACGCACACAGTCGTGGCTGAATACCTGGAAATACGAATAGGGTCCTCCGGACTCCACGAATGGTGATGGACGACCACAAGGCTACTTCCCAGAGGGTACTGACGCGTCATATGACGGCACGAATGGGACTTTGCTTTCATCGATGAGACATGGTTGCTGTTTTTCAGTCCTCAGCCACAGCGCTGTTGCACCAGCGGTTTTCCATTGACCAAATTAGACTTGTAGAGTTTGCATCAGCCTTGGGATCATAGCGTTGACGTTACGAAAGAAGTGTGCGGCTCTAGTGACACAAGATTCACAGTATTAGTTAGCGAGGGAAAAAAACGGAGTTGTTATATCTTGAATTCACCTTGTCTTAATTACCGACGAGTTCCCGTTCACAAATCCTGTTTTCCAGCATCGTTCATGATATTGTCAATGAGTTCTTCTTCTTTGTGACGAAAGTATTCCTTACTTATGTGTCAACGTTCACAAATAACGAGAATGTAAATTTGAGAAAGATGCGTTACATGTCACCGGAAACCTACATTGGCTTCGTCACTCGTTTCTCTACTTGGTTCTGTAGTAGCAAGAGATTCACTGAACGGTTTAATTCCAAACCGGCAGGCTGGGAAGAGGCAGTTCTGTTCAGAGGTATCCAGCATAATCACCTAATCTTATACCCCTGGACTTCCTTCCCTGCGATCAGGTAAGCATGCATCATGTAAGGCAAACAGGAAATAAAAAGAAAGAATTAAACTGGGGAAAAAAACCAGACAGTAGTGAGAAACACTCACGGGAGGACACTCGCTATTTCTGACGGAGACATGTTTTCAGGCAGCTCGGTGTTCATTGAGAGGGAACACAGCTGGTTTTTTTTTTTTTTATTGCACTTCGTAAATATTTCAGAATTTTTCCAGTACTGTAACCTTCACCTTCTCTCTAAATTTCTCTCTAAAGCATACTGAGATACGAATTTATTTTAGAAATGTGTCTTACAGCAGAAACTATCGTTTAGTGGAAAGTGCAAAGGGGCGGAAACGTTGGCGAGGGAAAGAGTGTTCACGTTAGCAAGCGATATATTTATTTTTTGTAAAATTTTTAGAACAGTAGAATGTAACTCAGTGCTCATCCAAACAAATTTTATAGTCTACCGTTTTTGAGCGTAAAGAAGGGTTTTACTAATTACGCTAGTATAATAAGTATGACTTTCATAAGCCTCAAACATTCTTGCCCTACTGAATTTCATGCTGCGTAGAGAGGTACTTCGCTTTTCTATGGCAGTGCATTATTGCTGCAAATACGCAGATGGGTTGCAGGCAAAGTATAGGAGCATACTTCCTCTCCCAGATTTTGTCTTATCTCTACAATAAAGTGACTGAGCCAAATAAATACAGTGAACGTCCCTAATTCATAAACAATGATTTAACCCTTCCAGTTAAATCAGATGTAATTTCAGTAATATGTTTCATATTTCGCGTAAATAGTGTTATATTAATCGACATGTACTTGAAAAATATATAAAATTTTCTTCGCCAGGAAAAAATATAAACTAGTGTGTTTAACAGTGGAACTACACAACCCTGAATATTTGTAACATATACAGAAATACTTATACTTGCTTCTAGTGTACGTTAAATATTAATTTCTGAACAGTTATTTCACTAGAAACATAAATTACATTCTTTTTAGATGTCATTGTTAAATAGGTCCTCTATGGCCATTGTCTTTTGAGAATAGAGATACTGACATAATTGATATTAAACTGGAATCTAATGTGATTACTGTGCAACTATCACTTACTACATAAATGGTGTATAGAACGAGTAAAAGAGAAAGCACGTAGTAATATTAGGTGCATATGACCTTCCACTTTACGTGAGCATCATTTCTTCTGCGAACACTTTGAATGAGATGTTTGAATGTCTGTTGTGCAATGGCAGACATTTCCTCTTCATGAACCGAAACAAGAGAGGGTTGTGGTGATGGGCGAAGTCGACGTTCTGATCCATATAGACTGCGTTAGAGAGATTTATGCCAAATAAATTTAAAAAATGTCTTAGGATCATCCTTGGTACACAAAACGGGTTAGAACACTGTTGCAGAAACAACGAAACAAACATGCCACATTTAAACAGACGAAAAATCCCCAAGATTGGCGAACCTTTACAGATCGAAATTCAGCGCGGACTCTAATGCGAGATGTCTATAACAGTTTCCACAACGAAACTTTGTCTCAAAACCTGGCAGAAAATCCAAAGAGATTCTGGTCGTATGTGAAGTACGTTACCGCCAAGAAACAATCAATGCCTTCTCTGGGCGATAGCAATGGAGATACTATCGAAGACAGTGCTGTCATAGCAGAGATAATAAACACAGCCTTCCGAAATACCTTCACAAAAGAAGACGAAGTAAATATTCCATAATTCTAATCGAGAACAGCTACCAACATAAGTCCTCGGAGTACTGAAGCAACTTAAATCACGACTGTATAACAATTAGTTTCCTTTCGGAGTATTGGTGATGCATTAGCTCCGTACTTAACAATCATATACGACCGTTTGCTCAACGAAAGCTCCGTACCCAACGACTAAAAAGTAGAGCAGGTCACACCAATAATCAAGAAAGGTAGTAGGCGTAATCGACTAAATTACAGGCCCATATCGTTAACGTCGATATGCACCAGGATTTTAGAACATATATTGTGTTTGAACATTATGAATTACCTCTATGTAAACGGTCTATTTAAACATAAGTTCAAATGGTTCAAATGGCTCTGAGCACTATGGGACTTAACTTCTAAGGTAATCAGTCCCTTAGCACTTAGAACTAGTTAAACCTAACTAACCTAAGGACATCACAAACATCCATGCCCGAGGCAGGATTGGAACCTGCGACCGTAGCGGACTCGCGTTTCCAGACTGTGGCGCCTAAAACCGCTCGGCCACTCTGGCGGGCTATTTACACACAGACAACATGGGTTTAGAAAACATGGTTCTTGTGAAACACAGCTAACTCTTTATTTACATGATGTGTTGAGTTCTATTGACAAGAGATTTCTGATCGATTCCGTATTTCTGTGTTTCCGGAAGGCTTTTGACACTGTAACACACAAGTGGCTTGTAGTGAAATTGCGTGCTGATGGAATATCGTCTCAGTTATGTGACTGGATTCGTGATTTCCTGTCAGAGAGGTCACAACTCGTAGTAACTGACGGAAAATCATCGAGTAGAAGTGATTTCTGGCGTTCCCCAAGATAGTGTAGTAGGCCCTTTGCTGCTCCTTATCTATATAAACAATTTTGGAGACAATCTCAGCAGCCGTCTTCATTTGTTTGCAGGTGACGCTGTCGTTTATCGACTAATAAAGTAATCAGAAGATAAAAAAACTGCAAACCGATTTAGAAAAGATATCTGAATGGTGCAAAAAGTGGCAGTTGACCCTAAATAACGAAAAGAGTGTGGTCATCCACGTTAATGCTGAAAGGAACTCGTTAAACTTTGGTTACACGATAAATCAGTCTAATCTAAGAGCCGTAAATTCAACATAAAACCTAGGTATTACAATTACGAACATCTTAAATTGGAAGGAACACATAGAAAATATTGTGGGGAAGGCTAACCAAAGACTGCGTTTTATTCGCAGGACACTTAGTTAATGTAACAGACCTACTAAGGAGACTGCCTACACTACGCTTCTCCGTTGTCTTTTAGAATACTGCTGCGCGGTGTGGGATCCTTACCAGATAGGACTGACGGAGTACATCGAAAAAGTTCAAAGAAGGCAGCACAGTTTGTATTATCGCGAAATATGGGAGAGAGTGCCACAGTAATGATATAGGAGTTTGGTTGGAAATCATTAAAAGAAAGGTATTTCTTGTTGCAACGGCATCTTCTCACAAAATTCGAATCACCTTAGAAAAAGAAATTATTTTGTTGACGCCGATATACATAGGGAGGAACGATCGCCACATAAAATAAGGGAAATCAGAGCTCGTACGGAAAGATATAGTTGTTCATTCTTTCCGCGCGCTATACGAGATTGGAGTAATAGAGAATTGTGAAGGTGGTTCGATGAAGCCTCTGCCAGGTACTTGAATGTGATTTGCAGAGTATCCATGTAGATGTAGATGTAGGTGTAGATGTAGAATCCCGCAAGTCTTTCACTGTGTTCAGATTGGGACTGTGGGCTGGCTAGTCCATTTCAGGAATTTTACTGTACCTAAACAATTCCCTCACAGATGTTACTTTTCCCAGGCTGCATCGTATGCTAATACAATCACAAATATAATCTTCATACCGTATCAAAACCTCTTCCACACTTATCTCTCAGCACTACATATAATATATAATGTTTTCCTACCATTTCATCGGATTTCTGCAGGATATAGTGTGGTTCATCAATTCACATCACTCTTTTCCAGTCATCCACTTCCTATTGGTGTGGCTCCTTAGATCACTTTGAGCATCGCTCAGCATTGGCTACATGGATGTGTGGCTCATGAGGAGTTCCTCGACTATAGTTCCGCACACTTTTAACTTCGTACGGAAGGTCATTGTGCTGGCTGGACCAATGTTAACACTGCCGAACTCAAGAGTGAGTCCTTCTGCTTATTTCGTTCCATTATTGGAAACGACATTCCTCTATGACCTGTAATTTCTCTTTCGCTTTTGCACTTCACAATCACGTCTACAGCACACCACTTGGGTAACTTTAGAAAGGCTGAACGTCCCTAATGGATTTGTTGCACAGGTGACAACCAATGACTGGGCCACGCTCGAAGTCACTGAACTCTCCTGAACGACCAGTTCTGCGGTTTTTGCAACTCTACCGACATGAAGATGCATTGGGACGCCCTTAATACTGGACGGTCCGCTTATCATTATGTATAATGGGCAGTTCTGTATTATTTAGATATGTGCAGATATTTTTGTTCAGGCAGGGAATTTAATGGGTCTGTGTTCGACAAGACATCATTAATTTAGACCAGTAAATTAAATTCCAGAATGAGATTTTCACTCTGCAGCGGAGTGTGCTCTGATGTGAAACTTCCTGGCAGATTAAAACAGTGCCAGACAGAGACTCCAACTCAGGACCTTTGTCTTTCGAACGCTACTACTCTACCATCTGAGCTACCCAAGCACGACTCTCACCCCATCCTCACGGCTTTACTTTTGCCAGTACCTCGTCTCCTACCTACCAAACTATACAGAAGCTCTCCTCCGAACCTCGGTCCGACACACGGTCTTAATCTGCCAGGAAATTTCACTAAATTGAATTATTTCCCAAAATATTAAAATTCACATTTTGTTGTAGATACGTAAAGTAGCACAATTTATTATGACTTTAACAACAGCACGCTACAGATAATCTACCACTGCAGTTTTGGAGCCAGGAAATTTCACTAAATTGAATTATTTCCCAAAATATTAAAATTCACATTTTGTTGTAGATACGTAAAGTAGCACAATTTATTATGACTTTAACAACAGCACGCTACAGATAATCTACCACTGCAGTTTTGGAGCTGTAAACCTGCGATGTCGCTACAAAGTGAACGTACGCATTTATATAGTTTAATATCAAGGTATAAATATTACATGTAATAATGTCTGAATTGGCACAAAAATTATTGTAGGCCTATAATTAGAAGAAATGTAACACTATTTCCAAATTGGACAAATCTTTTTATATAAGGTATGTAAGTAAATTTAAAAACACAATAAACGATAAAATCTAGCTGAAGGTCATAGCTTTTACCAATAAGAGACATGGACTTGTTATGATTATCATACATGCGAGAAAATCATGTAATCCATGAACATAACAGAGCTATAGCATTTACTTGTTACATTTTTTGTCGCATACAGTGTTTTTATTCAGAATAGTAGTATTCACTGCAAACTTCACAATTTTGTCATACAGTTCTGGTGTTCGTTTGATCTGCTCACACGAAACAGTTATAGCTACTCTATTTTATAAGTGTAAATTTGATTATAGCCTACCGAAAACCCCACATCACCCTCTCTTCCTTTCTGACGTGGGTTCTTGTAGCTCTTCGTCTTGCAGCGTATATCTCCTCAAAAATGTCTTCACATCTATCGACACTGACACAATAGTTGATCTAATAATTAGGTGTGCCTTCATTATTCGACGAGCCAAATTCTTCAAAAGTATTCATCTACTGCATGGTTAATTTTCATGTTGGCTTTGTAAATCAGGAAGGCATATATTGCTGCTATGTTGAGTAGTGCATAAAACAAACCCAGCGGCCATCTCCTTGTCACAGCTATGCGTGTGTATAGCTATGTCTACTCGTCGTTTCCTTGAATTGTAATCTAAGATTTTCGTAAGGTTCCGTCTCTTTTGATCCACAGCCACATCATTATGCATCGTTGAAAGTAACAAAACAGATTAGTTCTATTTAGGAACATGCAACACTAGAGTTAGACCTTTTGAAAGGCGAAAATTTAGAACCAACTGCACTACCTAGAAACTATTTAGGCACTCTTCCTTTATTCATAAGCAGTGTACCAATGGCTGTGACGCCTTTCTGTAGGAGAGATAATGCTAATGAATAACCGGTGTACCAATTATCAGTCTCCTGTCATGTTTCTATTTAACCCTAAAATCTGTCTACAACATCAGTGGGCTTCTTTGATAGGCAGGAAGATCCATCGGGTTGTTTCCCGCAGAAAACATTTAAATTGTAAGTAAAGATAGTTTTAGCATCACACGGAGCATAAATTTTTATATCATACTTCCCAGGTTTATTTGGACTTTAGGACAAGGATCTGCATTAGCGTCGAATGGTTCTGGCTTTCCATCAAATTTTATATATGCGCTAGGATTGTAATAACTTTGACAGTTTTGTGTAAACACATGAAAGATTTTTGTTGTAGGTGCCAGCGTATATATTTATATATATTGCGGCTAGCTCTTATGGCGCTATTATCAAACTTTATGGACCATTTGTAAAACTCTTCCATAGCTCAAATGTGTACATAATAAAATTCGTATTCCTGACCCATCTGTGGCCCATAGTTCCTATAATTTCCCTTCTTAGTTGCTGTCACAGGATAAAAAGTGTAGTGCTACCATTTCCTCTTTCGTTACTTCTCTGTGTTTTCCATCTATTGAACAATTATTGACATCTTTCGCCTGTGTTATACGTAACTTTGTACTTGCAATTACTTCGTCATTGATATTACATCTATCGTTAACGAGAGAACTTGCGTTTGTAACCACAGACCCCTTGCATTTACTTTTGGACCAGGGAGGGTTTTTCCGATACTCTTTCCCAATGTTTTGGACTGCTGCTTGCGTGGAGTTTTACTCAACATATTGATACCGTCCATTCACAGATAAATGTTGGCATAATCTACTAAACTGGACTCTTTGCCACTGAAATCCTGTTCTGAACCGGATTATGAATTACATAATCTTGAATTATAACTTCCTCTTCATCTGATGACGTGTCCACTCAGTTTCACTAAGATCCTCATTAGTTGCCAGTAGAAGCTTTTCTATTTCCTCATCTGTTAGTCCCGTACCACGTCTGAACACCGGAAGAGGCAATTGTACAAGAGAGTAATATTAATTTTCACATTGTGTAAGAAATTTAACGAGAGTTTAATTCATCTTCAGGAAATATAGTCAATTTTTGGAAGACCCAAATGTATAATATACAAGAAATAATTAGTGAGTGTGGGATCCTGCCCAATTGTCTAATATAGGGTGCCTAGGAAGGTGTTTTATCGGATAGCTAAAGAACAACTGAAGCAAATCTTATTAATGGAGTTTATTACAGTAACTGAATTAACCAGGCGGAGGAGGCGCAGGCTTCGTTTCCATGGGGCCGTCCCGCGTGTCGTGAGGACACCCTCTGGTGGCTGCTGTCGCCGCGCTGTCCTCGGGGTCTGTGAATGTGCGGGAAGAGACACTGAAAGAACATCGTGCACATGACAGTGCCGAAGCTGATTGTGATGTCAGCGCTGCATCCCGTCTCGACCTGTAATGAGATACATGGAAGCGCCAAGTCGACGCACGATCTGCCTCGCTCCCACCGTCTGCTTACGCTAGAAACCTCGAAAAAGACAGTATCATGCGGCGCGATGCGATACTTTCGGTCTTCCTTCGGCGCCTGATGCCGAGGAGGCTGCAGCAGGTGGAGGACTGTCCTATGGCGGCGGCCATGAAGATATTCCTCCGACGATGCTTGCGAACGATCGGAGGAGAGAAACAGTGGCAATACGTGGTCCCTGGCGTGCGCAGAGCGAAGTTTAGTGTCAATTGGTTTTGTGTGTGACAGCGGAACGGCCGGAAGCTAGCGCCAGTACCATGTGGAGCAGCTGACGAACAACTCATCTAGAGTGGCGTCCAGTGTTGTTTTTGTCACGGGGTGGTGAACCCAGGGCTCTTGTGTCTGGCTGGGGAGAGATGGGAGATGAAGCCAGCGCCTGGGAGGCTGTGCGGCTGCTGGACCGGGCCCCTACACTAGGACAGTGGTGTCTAATGGTCCGGGTCCGTGTTGGCTGGTGTTGTCTTGGCCTCCCGATAGTTTGTTACTGGAATATTGCTGGGTGCAGTAGAACGGCCGAATCACATAACAGAGTATATACGGGAAGGGAAGCAAGTAAAGCTTTGTGCTGGACGCCAGACTGAAACTGCCAAATGATCATTCTTACGAAACGGAGCTAATGTAACCAACTAAATGAGGATTTTAACGAAAGGAAACGCTAATGAAAGAAATTATCACATAAGCACATTTGCAGGCTGTAAATGCCACTGCTTTTAACTGCAGATAGCGATATGGCGATAAAGCTATTTAGTTTTTTAAATATCAATTGTTTTACTTACAACAGCTAAATTTTACTATTTTTTATTTTTCTTTTCTGCCGGCCGGAGTGGCCAAGCGGTTCTAGGCACTGAAGTTGAATCCTGCCTCGGGCATGGATGTGTGTGATGTCCTTAGGTGAGTTTGGTTTAAGTTGTTATAACTTCTAGGGGACTGATGATCTCAGAAGTTAAGTCCCATAGTGCTCAGAGCCATTTGAACCACTTCTGAGTCGACAATCCACATCCAACTTAAACAGCAGTTATTGGACAGTCTGCAGGAGTTTCATTCTTTGAATCCATGCTGGAACTTTTCACCCATGTCTTCGACATAAATACAACACACAGGTATTCGTAATAGAGACAGAACGTTGCATTATAACGTATTTTATACAAACGTTTTGAATCTGCACCAGACGTACCAGCCCACTCTAACCTGTTATGTAGTATGAATCATATGCGTTTAATAAATGACACTTGATAAGTGTCTTGAAGAAACTTTCGTCTAGCTTTTTGATAAATATGAGAGGCATTTCATTTTTTCGATCATGTAGCTGATGGTGTGAAACAACTTTTTCTTCATCACCATTTTCTTGCAGCCGTAAGTTTAACAATAAATCGCCATCACTGATGTACATCTACTTGCACGAATTTTCAGCAGTGAGCCGAAGGATACTTGCGTGTCGCGTGATCGGGCAGTGCGCTCGGCACCACCTCCTTCAGATAAAATACTTTCTACATTTTCCCTGAGACGTGGCTTTGCTTCCAACTTTAAAAACAAATTCAATATGTTACACAGCCTCGTATCACCTAGGCCAGCCCGACTAGCCTTGCAGTGTGACGCGCTGCTCCCCGAGTGGGAAGGTGTCCGGTTCCCTGCACGAATCCGCCCCGCACATTAGTGTCTAGGTCCGGTGTACCGGCCAACCTGTGGATGGTTATTAAGGCTATTTTCCATCTGCCTCGGCGAATGCGGGCTGATTCCCCTTATTCCGCCTTAGTTACACAATGTCAGCGATGCTGCGTAAACACTGTCTCCACGTACGCGTACTCAACAATTACTCTACCAAGCAAAGATATTTGCGGTTACAGTGGTCTGATTTGAGACGTTTCCAGGCAGGATCGGGGCGGTGGGGGAGGGGGGGTAGGTGATCCACTGGGGCCTGAACTGCCCAATAGCCCCTTGTTTGATGTAGGGCGGTGGTGGGGTGGGTGTACTAATGTGGCCTGTTGTGGGGTTGTCAACCACTGAGGGCTACAGCAGGACAAAGTCTATCTGTCGTTTCTACGTCACGGTTCTATACACAATACACACAAAAACACACACACACACGTATCACCTAAAATGAACCAAACATGAAGTAGCCAGCGATCATATTTTTCATTGCAAACATTAAAATTTTATGCCACAGAGTACACATAAGTTAAGTATCACAGTATTTATGATAAATATTAAAAAAGAATAAACACTTTTGAGCTGTGCGCTGCTCGTGTTCATGACCTTTATTGTTTGTCATCTCCTCTTTACAATAATACCGCCTCGTTTTCTTATTTGATTTACTGGCGTTCCTGCCTTATCTGCCCGTTAGTGGCACCACCAGCGCTTATCGATAAGAGCACTGAAGCGACCGCTAGTATTTCCAGCTCAGTGAGGCATGGATCAACAGTAGGGGACGAAGCAGCGGTCTGGGACGAAGGAGCGTAGGGCACGGAGCCCCAGTGAGGTGCGTACAGCCAGTACTTGCCGACCGCTGGCGACACATGTGGACCGTCCGACTGAAGGACACTGCAGCAGGAACTACCGTTGGTTGGTGGTTCGGTCGGTCGTCTCGTTGGGCGAATTGTATTTGATCTTTTGGACGTTTCCGGATGTGGGGAGTTGGTCGGTTGCGGTGGAGCAGCGTGGATGTCCCTGCGGCGTGTGATAAAGCCGGGGCTGCTGGCGGGGTGCAAGCGCGGTCGGAGTTGTGTGGCACTACCTGCGAGAGTTGCGAAGTTCGTCGCCCACCGAACCTGCATACTGGAGTTGAGTAATCAATGAACCTGTCATGAAATCTTAATTGCTCTGACATCTCTTCGCTGATTGCTAGTTGTTGCTTCCTGGGCTGTATCCGCAAGCAGCAATGTGATGGTGTGCTGGACCCAGCAAAATTTTGCAGCCGTCTTCCTGTTTGGTGTCTAACTTTTGAAATGATTATAGTTTATTAGTGAAGTGCTCCACCGGTACCTTCTACCTTGTCGCTGTTGACGTTCCAGTTACCTGCTCTGCTCGTTAGAGTAGTTTGGTGGCAATGTGTTTTCCTCGCTGCGTTGGTGCTGTCCAGCACGGCGTGTAGTTCGACAGCTTGGTGTAGTTCTCCTTTTCTGTTTGAGTGTTTATTGTACCTTGACTGTGTTTTATACGCCAATTATTAAAACATAATCCTGCTACGATCTTCGTCATCGCTGGTAACTTGCTTGTTGTGATGTTGGTCGGGTGGAACGCAATTTATTAGGCCGTTGGTTGGTTCGTCAGCCGTCTGTAGGTCGTGCTGCAACCCTATTGTTTACTGTTACGCTTGGCTGTCTGTCTCACCTGTCTGCGGTTAGAGTTTCCTCCCCAGGCCGACCCTTGTAACACTTCTGAGTACCGATGTTTGTCGTTTGTCATTTTATTTGGTCGCAGGTACTGAGCCAGGCCTTCAGCCGTGTATTAATATTGTCTGTTTTATGTTTAGTATTGTCCTTCAGCCGATCTTCGTAAAAATTTAAGATTAGGCCTTCAGCCATGTTTCATTTAAAATTTCTTATTGCTCTGTGTTTAGGCCTTCAGCTGCGTTTGTTTCAGAATCTGTGGCTTTGATATGCAAATCCTTGCCTATAAGGTTTCTCTTTAACTATTTTGAGTTCTTGAAACGGCCTTGAGCCGTTTTCTATAAATATTTACGCTCAGTCGCAAAACTAATCGGACAGTGGGAAGTTTCACAATGAGCACTCGAGAAACACTGACTATGAAACCCAAACATATGTATTAGCAATATATATATGCGTAACAACATTAATTACAAAAGAATTATTGTATTATTTCGTTTCCAAAACATAAATAACAGAAAAATTAACAACGGAAATGAAACATCCTGCACACCCTACTGCTACAAAAGTATTCGGACATTGTCCAATAAATGTTCATAAGTTGTAGGACGAAAATGTCAATACCTTGTGGGTCCACCTTTCATTTTCAATACCTCCTCCAATCTACTAGGTATACTTTCCACGAGTTTTTTCGATAATCTGGGCCTATATTTGCCCATTCGTGGCGCAGTTTCTCTTTCAAGGTCTCCTTCGTATAGATGTTGTCCGCGAGGAGGGTCCGTTTCAATTTATCCCACAAATATTCGATTGGGTTAAGGTCCGGTGATTGGGGAGGGGGTGCAATACTTTCGGGCATTTGAAGAGCAACCACGTTTCTACAATATGCGCGGTATGCTTTCCTGATAAAAATGAAAGTTGTTCGCAATACCTAGGTGTCGTGCACTCTGCTTCAAATGTCCTCGCAGTATATTCAAATACGCTTCCTTGTTCATCGTATCATCAATGAACACTAAATCACCCACACCATTGCCGGACATGCATTCCCCCACAATGATGCTCCAACCTCCAAACTTTACTGTTGGTTTGAGGTTCCTGGCATTCAGCTCTTCATTGGTCTTTCGCCACACGTTTGCTTTTCCGTCGCTTTGCCATGATGTAAATTTACATTCGTCTCAAAATATCACCAGATTCCACGAAGCCTGATCGTATTCGGCGTATTCCCTCGCAAACTGCATTCGTTTCTTCTGGTTCGCTGCATTTATGAATGGATTTCGCCGTGCCACTCGACCATGGTACTGCGATTGTCGTAGCACTCTTCGCATGTTTTCGGGATGAACTTTTATACGAAGGTCTCCCTCCACCTCACTTGCAATTCGTGTAGCAGATATTTTCGGATTCTGTTGTACCTTTCGCACAATCGCACGTTCATCTCTCTGTGAAAATGTCCGTGGCCGCCCTGTACTGCAAAAGAATTCCAATCGGTCTTCTTTCTCGAACTGTTTAATAATGTCGTGAACTGTACTTTTCTTCATCTTCACTATCGCGTCAATTTCCCTGCCGGTTTACCCCTTCGCCTGATGATAAACGACAAATTGCCTTTGCTCGAACGTAGAACACTTCCCTCTGCGTCCCATCGTCGACCTGCACAGCTTCGCGATAGGTGTTTATTAATCATCGCTATCGTCTCGCGGAAATGTCGTACACACTGCAGTCGCTTCACCCTCTGTGCGTGTCGGAAATGAACTATTCTCTCACGTTGTCCGCCTTTGTCCGAATACTTTTGTTGCACCTTCCCATGCCGTTTTCAGGAAATATTACGTAACAGACACATGTTCAACAACAATTCTTCGTATTTGAAGCCTTGTTTCACGTTGCGACATCGTACCCAGAGTCCCAAATACATTACGAAGTGCAATTTCTGTATTTCTTCACGCGGCAAACTACAAAATTATGCTCCGTTACGTGCTGTCCGAATACTTTTGCGACTGAGTGTATATTAAGATTGTCTTTAATTATTCTTGAGTAATTGCTTGGACCTTCCGCCGACAAGAAACTTCAAGTTTTCTTAAGATATTTTTCTGTTGTACTGTGTAAAAAAGCTTGCCGGCCTGTGTGGCGGATCGCTTCTAAGCGCTAGAGTCTGGGACCGCGCGACCGCTACGGTCGCAGGTTCGAATCCTGCCTCGGGCATGGATGTGTGTGATGTCCTTATGTTAGTTAGGTTTAAGAAGTTCTAAGTTCTAGGGGACTGATGACCTTAGAAGTTAAGTCCCATAGTGCTCAGAGCCATTTGAACCATTTTTGTGTAAAAGCATATTCTTCAAAAGTCTCTCTTTTATTATGCAAAGAAAATATTTGTAATTGGGCTTTCAGACGAAGAATCAACTTGAATTAACGTTAATATGACCTTCATCCGGAAGATATTCTAATTTGACTTAAGGAAGTCCTTCAGCCGTTACTCTAAATCCTGGTGTTTTAAAAGCAATAATTTAAACTTTCCTGGAGAAGTAACTTGGGCCCTCAGCCGTGAATTGATCCTTGTTGTTTTAAAGAGAAACTGTGCATTGGCTTATGCAATAAAGTTGTGTGTTCCTGTATAAGTAACAGTAATTGACCTAGGCCCCATTCCACAACCTGATCCGCTTTGTCATGGGAAACCAAATTTTAGCTTTATCATCAAGCTATGGTATAAGTGTATAAGATAAGGAAGAAATAAGTTTTGTGTGGCAATTAGTTTCCTCGGGATCGAATGAGAGGTAATTTTTATAGAGTAGTTCAGAAAATGTGCAAATGAGAAACAAGTTTGTTTTAATTTTTAAAGGATAAAATTTAACTTTTAAAGGAAAGAACTTACTCTAGGAATTGGTGTAAGTTTGTTCCATTTACATTTTTATGAGCTTTTACTATTTACATAAAGAAAATGGGAAAACTCATTTTTCTCATTTCTGTCTATTCGCCACTTTGTGATCTTTTATCTTAGTGACACTCGTTATGTATTTGTTACGTTTACAGCACATCAAAAAACTGTTTACTTGTAGGTAAGCTCAGGAGCTAAGATGCACAAGTATTAACATAGACAGAATGTGTCCATTCCCGCTTGACTTCGGGCAGAGCTGATTACTCCTATTCAGTGTAGCACAATTCCCGTTTGCGAACTAAATTTTATCGCACGGGTTGTTGCCGAGTTTCCATTATGTATAATCTCTATTCTGTGGCCGCCTGTAGGAGTTGTGCCCTTGGTCGCTACTGGCTGCCGTAATAGCGATAGCGTCGCCGTGCGCACAGGAGAGCCGTTTGGTGTTGCTTGGTTCCTAGGAGTTCGTGCTAGAGTCTGTTGCCGGGTGAGTGACGCTGTCGAGTCTAGAAAACGTCCGCCTGTAGTTGGGTACTGGCGACACACAGAGGCGGCGCCAAACGTACGAAGTTAGAATTACATACACTACTGGCAATTAAAATTGCTACAGCGCAAAGATGACGTGCTACAGACGCGAAATTTACCCGACAGGAATAAGATGCTGTGATATGCAAATGATAAGCTTTTCAGAGCATTCACACAATGTTGGCGCGGGTGTCGACACTTACAACGTGCTCATTTGAGGAAAGTTTCCAGCAGATTTCTCATACACAAACAGCAGTTGACCGGTGTTGCCTGGTGAAACGTTGTTCTGATGTGTATGGAGGAGAAATGCGTACTATAACGTTTCCGACTTTGATAAAGGTCGGATTGTAGCCTATCGCGATTGCGGTTTACCGTATCGCGACATTGCTGCTCGCGTTTGTCGGGATCCAATGACTGTTAGCAGAATATGGAATCGGTGCTTTCAGTGGGTAATACTGAACGCCGTGCTGGATCCCCTCGTATCACTAGTAGTCAAGATGACAGGCTATCTGCATGGCTGTAACGGACAACAACCATTTGCACCAACAGTTCGACGAGGTTAACAGCAGCATATACTATCAGTTCGGAGACCATGGCTGTGGTTACCCTTGAGGCTGCATCACAGACAGGAGCGTCTGCGATGGTGTACTCAACAACGAACCTAGGTGCACGAATGGTAAAACGTCATTTTCTCTGATGAATCCACGTTCTGTTTACAGCATCATGATGGTGGCATCGTGTTTGGCGACATTGCGGGTAACGCCCTTTGGAAGCGTGTATTCGCCATCGCCATAGTGGCGTATCTCCTGGCGTGATGGAATTGGGTGCCATTGGTTACACGTCTCGTGTCACCTCTTGTTCGCATTAACGGCACTTTGAACAGTGGACGTTACATTTCAGATGTGTTACGACCCGTGACTCTACCATTCATTCGATCATTGCGAAACCCTACATTTAAGCATGATAATGCACGACGCATGTTGCAGGTCCTGTACCGGCCTTTCTGGATACAGAAATTGTTCGACTGCTACTCTGGCCAGCACATTGTCCAGATCTCTCACGAACTCAAAACGTCTGGTTAATGGTGGCCGAGCAACTGGCTCGTCAGAATTCGCCAGTCACTACTCTTGATGAACTGTAGTTTCGTGTTGAAGCTGCGTGGACAGCTGTACCTGTACGCGCCATCCAAGCTCTGTTTGATTCAATGTCCCAGCGTATCAAGGCCGTTATTACGGCCAGTGGTGGTTGTTCTGGGTACTGATTTCTCAGGATCTAAGCACCCAAATTGCATGAAAATGTAATCACATGTCAGTTCTAGTATAATATATTTGTCCAATGAATACCCGTTTATCATGTGCATTTCTTCTTGGTGTAGCAATTGTAATGGACAGTAATTTGTTAATACCTTCAGCTGCTGACGGGCGTTGATATATATCAACGGGGACAGGTTAGAATGTGTACCCCGATCGGGATTCGAACCCAGCTTCTACTGCTTACATGGGAGACGCTCTATCCATCTGAGTCACCGAGGGCACAGACGACAATCCGACTGGAGAGGCTATCTCGCGCAAGTCTCCCGCGAGACCCACATATATGTCCACACACTACATCCGTAGTGTCCCTACCAAACTACTCACCACTCGTGGAAGACAGACATTCTTACCAAGTCCCGTAAGAGCTCGGGTAAGATGTTTACATTCGCACGGAAGATGAAGGTCTTGGCCGGTATTGCCAGATCTATATACTTATGTCGATTTGGTGTCTGTTCTTTCGGTGTCTGATCTTTCAGGCCTTGTAAGGTACAGCTAACAGTTTAATATATTTTACGGATAGGGAGCTGTACCACGGCGATTTTTTCTACTTATTTACCTGTACGACCATTGCTTATTACCAACAGAGAAGCGATTGCAGGTGCAATATCGTCGACACACTGTGACCACTCTTAACCTTGCTCAAATTCATTGCAGCATATTGTTTGAGGACCTTGGGGTAGATTCGTGTTGCTACTGGCAAAACATTGATTCCTGAGTTGCCTGGTTCTGGGATTTAGTATTGAAACATAATTTATAATTGATGTTTAACGTTGCTAATCTTACTTATGTTGTTCATAATATTTGATGACATTTCTGTGTGCGAAAACGGGGCCCACCCACATGTAGCAAAGGGTTTATCGACTACACTGCAAATGTTTCGCTGGGATGCCCTTACACATTCCCCATGCAATCCCGATCACCCCCTTGCCTCTCCCCTCGCCCCGACCCCTCCCCTCCTTCCAAGAGGTGACTTCCAAAATTTTGGAGCCCTCAAATATTCTTTGCCGTCGATTTGTTTCGGATGAGTAGGTGTACGCCTGGGTACCGTAGGCTACCAGGAACATTTTTGCGTGGGGGCACTGATTGTCTTGTCTCACACTGGGATGAATATACTAACAGCTGTGGTGGTTACTTCTTGAGTACTTAGCGATTTACTTAGTTTTTAAGGTTTCGTACCTCAATTAATGAAAACGGTAGCCTTATAGGATAACTTTGTTGTCCGTTTCTCTGTCTGTCTGTACGACTCTGAAAGCCCCTTTTTCTTGGGAACGGGTTGACGTATAAACGTGAAATTAATGTCATATACTAACGCCTATAGTCCCTTGGCGGTATAATAAACGTTATCTTCTAAGCCAATGCAGTCATAAAATACGGCTATTTACGTAACATATTTTGACTCTCACAAACTCGCTGCCATTTGTTATCAGTCTGTCAGTCCATCTGCTAAGACCATTTTTGTTGACGAATGAGTAGACGTATCAAGTTCAAATTTATGTCACACATTAACATCTATAGTCTCTTGGCAAATATAAATTTCTAAGCTAATGTAGCCAAAAGATACGGCCATTTATGTTATACGTGTTCATACTAGCAAACTCTCTCACCAAACCATATGTGATACTTCTCTTTGGTCTATAATCCTAAAATTTATCAAGAAACAAGATTTCAATGTACAACTAAAGGAAAAAATCCTAAAAATACAACTCCGTATGAGTCCTAAGTTTTCATAAAATGCAGTCAACTTCAATTATCGGTTATCTAAATTTTTCTAATAGTGTTCCTCGGAAATAACTTCGCCTTCCCTCCACGGATTTCATTTCCCGAAAGATCTCAGTAATGCTGTTCGAACCTACCGGTAACAAATCTAGCACCCACCTCTGAATTGCTTTGATGTCTACCTTTAAACTGACTTGGTGCGGATCCCAAACACTCGAGCAGCACTCAAAAATAGGTGGCACTAGCACCCCTATATACGGTCTGCTTCAGATATGAACCGTAGTTTCGCAAAATTCTCCCAATAAACCTTAAAACAGTTTAACTTAACTCCAACATTAGAACCACAATTTTACTTCATTAAGCTCTGATTTTCCGCCAATGTAAGCAGCTACTCATCAGCGGTTTTCACAGCTTCCAAAAAATGGCTCTAAGCACTATGGGACTTAGCATATGAGGTCATCAGTCACCTAGACTTAGAACTACTTAAACCTAACTAACCTAAGGACATCACACACATCCATACCCGAGGCAGGATTCGAACCTGCGACCGTATCAGCCACGTGGTTCCGGACTGAAGCGCCTAGAGCCGCTCGGCCACAGAGGCCGGCGCTTCCAAAAACAATGAGAACTTACGTCTGTAGAAACGTGTATCTAATATAAGAGCGATAAATTTTCATCTTCTACATTTTGACAGTTTGTAACTAATTGTCACACTCTCAAAATATATATTTCATTACATCTTGTTTCCAAGTGCAGAGACAGTAAAAAATCATCAAAGATACGAAACGGAGTTCCGTCATTCACAATATTAATAAGGTAGCCGTTTATCACTTTTTCATCGGCTATCCTGTTCAGATAACATTACTGAGACGTACTTCATAGTGACTCGTTCCGCGTGATATGTTCTGGATCGTTGGTTTGGGTAGTTTTTTTTCACTGTACGATTATTAACTTAATAGTGGCGTAACTAGTGGAATATTGCATGTAATGTGAATTAGTCTATGAACTGTGAACGTAGATGAAAGAAACTGAGAGCTATACTCGCCGGTTTGGTCGTAGATTCGAACAGCTTGAAACGAAACGTATGCTTCTGAGAAATGGAGGCTAAATCTTCGATTTGGAGCTGCGTATCGCACAGAAACTGGCCACGCTGTGACTCGACCTGGCTCCGATCCAAGTTAACTACAGTTTTTCTCCATGGATGGCCGAGAAGGCGCCAGAAAATGTCTTTGTCGCATTGCGTGGTGCGCAGTGGTGATCACAGAACCCCAAATCTTCGCCCCGCCTTATTTCACAAACTCGCTACTGAATTCTTTTCGGATTAAAACAGGAAATTCTTATCTCCAATCTGGCAGATCTGTAATAATCTCTTTTATTCCGTGACAAACTTTCTGCAAGAAATTGGAAGCCAAGATTTTGTAGCTACCGCTTTTTCCTCGTGATTTACAACAAGGGAAAACACTGGTCTCAGTTTCGTCACTCACTGCTTCTAAATTGTTCCTATTTCCATTCCCCTACCCTTCCTGAATCGGAAACAGCTTTCATGACATATTTCCACTGCAGTCTCTTACATCAACTGTGGCTTGGAAAGGAGTGAGAAAATGAGTGTTACTAATTACTGTGAATGGTAGTCAAAAGTTGCCCTTAAGGGAAAAATCGAGCTGTTTGCACAGGAAGTGATGCTCCACTTCTCATGATTCATAATCAAAGCAAGCTGGTATATTCACCTCATGATGAATATCCAGAATGATATGTGTGCTATGATGTGAGACGTTCTGGCAGATTAAGACTGTGCGCCCGGTCGGAACATGCAATTGGGACCAAAGTCCTTCTACCGGGAAGTTTCATATCAACTCACAGACTACTGCCCATTGAAATTTCGTTCCATAAACAATTTCGTAGGCAGTGGCTAAGCCTTTTTCTCACAAATATGCTTCCGTCAAACTGTGCCAGTCCCGAAATGTTGAAAAAGAAATTCTGTGAAGTTCGAATTGAAGGAAAGAAAAGCTGAGTCGGGACCTGCGTCATGCTTGGACAGCTCAGTCGGTAGAACACGTACTCGCAATAGGCAAAGGTGTCGGGTGGTAGTTGTAGTCCGTCGTACACTTTTAATTTTCCATGAAGATTCATAGGGACTAAGTGTATTTCCCATTCGCCCTCAGAATGTGGTAGATTCCTGGTAACTTTAACACTTCACGCCACATGTCAATTTATAAAATGCAACGCAAACGCATTAATGCATAGTGCACAGAATTTTAATCCTTGCCATCCTGAGTATAGTACTAATGAGCATAACTCAGTACACAGTATTGCTTAAGACCCTTAAATACTCGTATCATTGCCAATAGGTTTGCTGCAAAATTTCGGTCTGGTGCACAGAATGGATGGTTCATTGCTATGAGCCTAATCCATTTTCTCATTACATATGTCAAGCACTGGCATGAATTATTGCAGAAACAAAGACTCACAGGCAGCCTTGCTTCTGAACACCGAAGTATAATGGGCTCTTTTTAGCAGACTTTCCTTTAAATCTTGGAGACACTGTATTTACAGAAGTACCTCATTATTAACTAAGACAATCACAAATCCTGTCACTGTAATGCGCCTCAAAACATTTCTCTTACTGTGGTAAGTTATCCAGCATGAAAGATAAGTAGATGTTCAATGGTTTGACAACTACATTTTCAAGGCAACTATTTATCAATTTGTGATAGAGCGCCCGAATCTGAACTCCTTGTTAGAGTGGTGGATATACGAAATAATTATCCTACCTTTTGGTTACCTTAGTTCACATTTTTGTCACTTTGTTATTGAGAATATTCGTGCTTTTCTATAATCTTTCTTAACGAAGCGCTAAAATATTCAACTCAAATTAATCAGCAGTCAATACTCTTGTCTATGGAATGCATTAAAGGAGATATACGTTTTAACAAAATATTTAGTCTAAAACTAGCCGAATTAAATCAAAAGTGAATATAAACTTTTTTCTTTAATTCTGGTAGCCTCACAATGTTTCCGACTTGTGAATGGCGAGAAGAGTTAATGTAAGATAAAATGAAAAGAGGGCCAAGGGCGGAAAATGTAAAAAATGATCAGGAAACTGAATTAGCAGTTTTTTTCTGGAAGAATAGCACACCATTGTAATCATATTCATAGCTCTTATCTGTCACAACAAACGTTGTACAGTTTCTCATCAGAGAAACAAAACGAATTATTACCTTCAAGTGACACACAAAAAACATATTTAGTTACACAAAACATTTATTTTGTTTTTTCATAACATTTTCAACATAACAGAGAATATTCTCAAACTCTATGCAATGAACGAAAAGTATACCTAATCTGAGGTAATCTTAAGAAAACCTGCATTTGACCTGGAATGGAACGTTAGGTAAACATCTTTGTTCTTTGCACAGGTGATTGACTTCAGAATGATTCTAGCAACGTATTTGCGTGCTAATGTGAAGATAACGAGGGATTCCAAATGCTTCGGCTTAACTCATTAGCCCATGCTCCTACAACCACCGTACGATATTCCCATATCAGGGCGTAGTCGATTTCCTGTGTTTACGCTCTGGCCATGATACTGGTGATCGGTGTAAATATATCAATGTCGTTGGTCCCACATGCCAGTAGTTCATTCGGTACGGGCTCTTAGTTACAGCTAGAATTAAGGTGCTTTACCGGTAGCAGCTCCTGTGACTCCACGAAACCAAAATGTAGAAAATTACAGACCAACTAAAATAATAAAATTTCTTTATTACAAAACATGACAAGCTTCACTCTGTTGTACTTATGGATGATACTGTATGCCTCGAAGAAACATTAGAATTCACACAGAAGTAAAAAATTACAACATTTACAGATAACTTATAACACATGTACCAAAACAGCCATAGAAAACTTTGATGGATGTACAAAATATTTTCACAGATGCACACATTAAAAGCATTATAGAAAAAGCCAGAGGTTTCTACTCTAGATTCATAAACCCACACCATCAATGCACCAATCTTCCATTTAGCCAGACACACACACACACACACACACACACACACACACACACAAGCATGCGCGCGCGAGGCCACACACTTTACTGTAATCGTTTTACAGATACACAGAAAACCCCTAAAAACTCAGATAATTTAACGTAGGGTATAAAAATTTGAAATTTAGGAAACACAACACTGATCTCATTCAACATTACATCCATATACATAAAATTTTTAACACATACATCCATCAATGTCGCAGAAAGACAGTTAAAGATACATGGAGATGTATAGCAATGGGGAGAGTTTATTCTTCATCATCTCTAACAGTTCAGTCTAACTGCCTCGATAGCGATAGGTTTCTATCTGTCCATCCCTCCGCTATGACTTGATAGATACCAGCACTATCAATTAAAAGCAGCACTATAGGAACACCGGCGAAGTATTTACCAAACACATGCTACATAACTCAAGCTTTTCCTACAGCATCGACAATTTCTTACAAATTTTAAATCCGTAACAACGGAAATCTTTCGAAATCCGTAGCTGTAAACGTATTATGCAAATTGAAGGAGGAGAGGGCAGAAAATCAAATAAAGGGAAGGGGTTACTGATTTCACCTGCATCAGGAATTTGTCCGGCATTGGCGAATCTCTGTGGCCGACCGGGATTCGAACCGAAGATCTACATATACATCTACATTCATACTCCGCAAGCCACCCAACGGTGTGTGGCGGAGGGCACATTACGTGCCACTGTCATTACCTCCCTTTTCTATTCCAGTCGCGTATGGTTCGCGGGAAGAACGACTGTCTGAAAGCCTCCGTGCGCGCTCGAATCTCTCTAATTTCACATTCGTGATCTCCACGGGAGGTATAAGTAGGGGAAAGCAGTATATTCGATACCTCATCCAGAAACGCACCCTCTCGAAACCTGGCGAGCAAGCTACACCGCGATGCAGAGCACTTCTCTTGAAGAGTCTGCCACTTGAGTTTGCTAAACATCTCCGTAACGCTATCACGGCTACCAAATAACCCTGTGACGACACGCCGCTCTTCTTTGGATCTTCTCTATCTTCTCCGTCAATCCGATCTGGTACGGATCCTACACTGATGAGCAATACTCAAGTATAAGTCGAACGAGTGTTTTATAAGCCACCTCCTTTGTTGATGGACTACATTTTCTAAGGACTCCCCCAATGAATCTCAACCTGGTACCCGACTTACCAACAATTAATTTTATATGATCATTCCATTTCAAATCGTTCCTAACGCATACTCCCAGATATTTGACAGAAGTAACTGCTACTAGTGTTTGTTCCGCTGTCATATAATCATACAATAAAGGATCCTTCTTTCGATGTATTAGCAATACATTACATTTGCCTATGTTAAGGGTCAGTTGCCACTCCCTGCACCAAGTGCCTATCCGCTGTAGATCTTCCTGCATTTCGCTACAATTTTCTAATGCTGCAACTTCTCTCTATACTACAGCATTATCCGCGAAAAGCCGCATGGAACTTCCGACACTATCTACTAGGTCATTTATATATATTGTGAAAAGCAATGGTCCCGTAACACTCCCCTGTGGCACGCCAGAGGTTACTTTAACGTCTGTAGACGTCTCTCCATTGATAACAACATGATGCGTTCTGTTTGCTAAAAACTGTCATGCTTACTACGCACTGCTCTATCTCGACACAGTGTTTATAGTAACTGCTTGGACTATCTAGGCAGGCCTCTTGGCCAACCCACAGTCCCACGTAGCGCCACCTATTCCCAGTCCCTGTTCATGTTCTCTACGTTTGTGTCTTATAGATACCAGGAGAATGTCGGATGTTATTGTGCATTTGTACTGAATGTGGTAGATCAGTTTCCCGGCTAGCGAATCAGTTACCTGAATGCGTGGTGTCTGTCCTTTGGGACTGATATAAAAGGACAGACACAGACACGACAGAGTATCTACAGCTGGAAACATATTACGCAAATTGAAGGAGTAGGTGGGAGAAAGAAAACGAAAGTGGACGGATTATTGATATCAGCTGTATCAGAACTTGTGCACCATCAGTGGCTACGAATGAATATCTGCAAGACCGGGATTCGAAATCGGGATCTCCTTTTTGCTAGGCAGTTGCGTTAACCACTGTACCACCCTGACACAGCGTTTATCCCAACTGTGTGGAGTATCTCGCCATGCCTTCCCGCTGACCCACGTTCCCATCTAGCGCCACCTATACGCACTACCTCTCTATGTCCTTCAAGTTCGCTACTCAGACATTCCCACAAGAGGTCGGATGTTCTTTTGAATGAACAGACACCACACATTCTTATATCTGTTTTGCCTCAATGGGTAATGGATATAGAAAATTTAGTGTAGATGCACAATTAAGTTCGGCCTCATGTGGGAATCTCTAAGTAGCGAGCATAGAGGACATATACAGGGACTGCCGAAAAGTGTCGCTAGCTGGGAATATGGGCCGGCGGAGAGTCTTGTCAAGATAGCCCGCGCAGCTGCGATAAACACTGTGTCCAGATGGCACAGAGGTTAACGTATCTGCCTATTAAGCAGGAGACCGCGGGAATTTAATCCAGGTCAGGCACATTACTTCACTTGTCGCCACAGATGTCGTAAAAAGTCCTGATGCATCTGCTATCAATAATCACTTTCCTTTACGCCCCATTCTCCTTATATTTGCTTAACTGTATACGTTGAAATGAAATGTGTGGTGAGGACCTCGCTGCGGGTAGATCTGATCGCCTGATGCTGGTCTTTCGAGGTGACGCCACTCCGGCGACTTGCTCGTCGATGAGGAGGAAATGATGATAATGAAGATGATGATGATGAAGACGACACAAACATCCAGTCCCTGGGCGGAGAAAATCCCCCACTCAGGCAGGAATCGAACCCGGGACTCCCCTCACGACAAGCCGTCGCGCTGTCCACCCAGCTATGGTGGCTGACGACTGTATATGATTCAATTCTTTAAGCTGCATTACTTACTAATGACTTGTACATGGCTATAAATTCCATATTTACTGTCAAAACTATTATTGGTGTCAGTTGGTTATGGTGCTTACTACAAGTTTTTCACACGAAAACAGGCATAATTTCACCAGTCTGACCCGAGTGATTTTCACTTCTTGTACAGTCACTGACCCAGATACATTCGCGAGTAACCACATCAAATCGTTTAGTGGTCTTCTTAAAAATAAGTTCTCGCCCAATCGTTCCGAGATGTTCTCAGAGTTTCATAAAAATGTCTGAGACCATGCTCTCTTCAGGAACAAAAATTTGTGCGATACGTTTCCACCCTGATCTCTACAGTAAAACGGTTCCCGAACATACGTGCAGTCACAGATCTGTGTCAAATTGCACTACGCAAAGCACGAGAGCCGCTGAATTCCTATTGGTTGACCGTTTAGGCAACCAGTTGGAACAGCACCTCCCCCAAATACCCTGGGTAGCTCCTTAAGCCATCGAATACCATTACAGAGCTCAAGTTACGAAAGAAATTTTGTATTTACAAAACCAAATTTAATTTTAATAGAACCAAGCGTGTTGTGCACATAGTTCCGCGTAGTACACAACATTCCCACTAGAGCGCACCCCGCTAATCACAACAGCGCAGGCGCAGCTCTCGTCCTTCTCCGCACTACGAGATGGCGCTGTCTTAGAGACGGACCAAATTCTGCTTCCGACGATCCGCGTATTAATATGTTACAAAGCCAATGACATTGCTGCTAACGTAGAACCTATTCTTCTCGCGGGTCACACTCATGTAGTGATACCTGAACACTCGAGGTATTATAACGAGTGTACAGACCTCCGATTAGTCAGTCTGCATTACTCTGCATTAGTCTGTAGTCAAGTTTCAGTCTGCGCCTAATAAAATTACCATTTTCCTGCACATAGCCATGAAGATAAATGTATAGACACTTTGTCATGTATCAGCAATATGTGAGAATAAGACTAACATACCAAGACCGAAGGAACTTCAGATTGTCAATTGTAAATAGCATCCAGAAACAAGTTAAGTTATTTTTATGTTTGTCATTATTTTAATATGTTTGAAAATTAATCCAGTTCTGTTTAAAGTTGGTCACCGTCAGTCTGCTACTCTAAGCGTGCAAGTGGCATTTCTATCGTCTGACCTAACGGCAGAAGATATACACGCCACGATAAGACCATGAGACATATTGCTGACACTCGCTTACTTCATTAGAGTGACGAGTCAAATAACGTGATGGCGTGTGTACCGAAGGTCTTACAGTACACACACCACAAAGCGTGAGTTACCTCATGTAATGAAATACTAATTGATTCAACACCTTAAATTTTTATGGCTGCTTTTATACAGAAGCCTACACACCAAAACTTTCCCACAGATATATTTTACACAGTTCTTTAATAAAATAAAGCATCACACCTTATATATGGCTCCCATTCACTCTCTCACGCTCTCCAAAACATTCACCGAACAAAGCATAACTAAATAATGGTTCTGAAATAGGTACCTTAACTTTAGCAAGTTCTTTCATAGTAATCAAGAAAATTCTGGAAGAAGATCATCTACGAACTGAATCTTACTATTTATGATTTCAACTGATATTATATAATTGAATAAATTAGAATCCCTAGCTCGGTTCTCTATCACCGGTAAAGATATTACGGATTTTAAGTGAAAGTTTACAATTAAAAAAAATATTGAGGACACTACAGTTCTGTTGCCAATAAAAATTTGTTTGTGTGATATGAAAATCAAATAAAGTTTTTATATTATTTATGTGTGTTCATAGAGTGCGTGCATAATGAAATCGTAACACACGTTGGGCAACTCACATTGCCTCAGCGCCCAGCGATACCTGTGTTGATATGAGAAGAAAATTTACTCTGCTCTCGGCTATATGGTAGATAAGTAATCTCATTCTTCACTGCACGGAATTAAAGATGCGGAATCATCTGCTAGGCTACAACAGCTGCAGTAAACATGGAATATGTATCAACCATTCTCAAGCTCTTCAGAGACAAACTATTTTAGCTTCAGTAGGAACTATTATTCTGTTACTTCCAATGGATACACCAGCAAGGGTCTCCTAGTTTACGTAATGAGGAAACACTAGGGAAATCAAATATTTCTCTAAAACTAAAAGGGTACCAAAAAAATATTGATACATATAAGGAGCGATCAACAATCTTCCATTTGCGGACGTTGCTGCAGCGTTAATGCAACTCAGCGTGACTGTGTTGCGGGTATGTAAGCACCGACATATATGCAGGTGATTAGTGTGGTATTCCTAGAGACTTTTCAACGCATTTTACATATTACCAAATCAATGAAACCCACACTCATATAAAACAGCCAAACAATTACACTATACATCAGAAGACAGAACAAGATGGACCTCTAAACTTCCTTGTCCTCACCACACCCAAGAAAAAGCTTAAAACTGGATTCACAATATAAGGGAAATCTGCCACAACTATCAGAGTTATCAACAGCCAATCTAATGGCCCCATAAACAAGGAACAAGCCAGCAAGAGATACTTTTTACACAAAACACACACAACAGAACACACATAAATAAATACCACTATATAAGTGAATTAAACTCTATAAACCAAATAGCACTAGAAAAAGGCTCTGACACGAAGACACGGATAAAATAAACAGCTACTTACAGATACAGGTGATATATAATTGGGAAACGCACACACAGTCACACAACCCAGTACAAAACAAATCAGCATATACAGGTAATAAGGAACCATGGCACATAATGACATACTGCAATAAAACTTTTCACAGAGTAGAAACACAGGCAGGGATTCAACATAGCATACCGAACTAACAACACAGTACAGAATGAACTGGGGTGACAAACCACTGACTTTGATAAATATAGAAATTTTTATATCTACCAATTTACCTGCAATTACAGTCAGTCTGCTATATGTGGCCCAACATGTAGCAACTTCAGAACCCAACACACAGAACACCTATGAGCTTTGAAAAGTGACAGTTCCCACTCATTATTTGTGGACCATCTAATGGCACGGAATAACCATTCAACAAATATAACAACCGATTACACCAAATGTTAACAACAGAAGATATTTTTGTGTGATGGAACACTGTTTAATGCAATAGAAGATTTGCTTAAATAACCTTATCTTCTCCTCCCACTCCATTTCCGCACACACACACACACACACACACACACACACACACACACACACACACACACAGTAAATACTATGAATATGAATAACATTTGACATTCGCAGGCCACACTACACATAAAGGCTCAATGCAACAAATGAACAGTAAATAGCTGCAGTAAAACACTACATGACAAAACTTTTGTGACTAGATAACTCCGAATTTGGGTGAAGCAATAAAAACTTCCGTTAGCAATGAAATAATGGTCTTAAGGCCTAAAAAAACTCGAACCAATGCTAAGGAATCAAAACTCTTAGCTAACATGTTAAGTAACACAATACTCGGTCTGAAATTGCTAAAAATGTAAAAACAGAAACCGTATCGTTTGTCTGCAGATGGTAGGCTGTAAGACTATGTGGTACTGTAATACTATAAAAATGGTTAGCTTCTAGTTAGTTATGTCTATAATTAGACAAATATTTGTTTCTAGTGTCGTTTTTCCATAACGTAACCATATAGTATATCGGTATCAGCTCGGTAAAATGCGTCATTAAACATATGTGGAAACCAACGCTAAATCTGGTGTCTAATTATTACTCTTCAACGTGTAAATAAATAACTTTGAACTGAAATTAAAATGTTTCAATATTTAAAAAAAAAAATAACACTGAACAATAAAATATTCCCACTGAAGATAGCACAAAAAATGCAGTGTCATTGTTGGAGAAAGAAACATAAACTGTGTTGACGAGGAGCAGTCTCCTCCCAGTTTCTATCAACAAGCACATAAAGAGAAAATATCATCAGAATCCAAAACGATTATTGAGGCAATCGCTTTATCTGCCAGGAATTCTGATACGTGACTATAGGTTTGAACATGCAGCTGCATCAAATTAGGACGGCTTTGCAACTGTAGCGCAGGGTTAGTGTGGAGTGGGAATGGGGCTTGAATTTGTGCTGGCGTGGGTTTATTTTATAAAACAGTGTATCAATGACGTGAGTACTTTCACACATTCAGACTCTCATCAATGGAACGGAAGGCAACTAACTGTAAATCAACAATATTCTGCCCAGAGCTAATGCCGATGTAGGAGTTGGCGTAGCAGTAAAGTAAATGTAAGAAACTTCCTTTGCAATACAATACATATATAGCTAAAATGTGTCTCACCGCCGATGAGACATCAGGGGGCGCCAGCCAACAACAAGAGAATAGAGGGCAGAATATGCGTACTAGCTGTAGTACGTTACATTCGCCAGTCATTTAAACACAATATTATAAAGAGCAACTTAATACTGTTTCATGCAACTGGGCTATGAACGCTCTGACATTCGACTCCTTTTCCCTATCTTCAGACATCAGCAAAAACACTCGGTGAGTGCGTTACCGTCTATAGAATAAATGACTGGGGTTGGGAGGGGATCCTTACTCTATGACAGACCACAACGATGTTCAGTTGTACATAAATTGCTTTTAATTCAAGATTATTGTCAAAGAAGTCCACGAAATTACATAGGCTGTAACATCACAATATTAGGACAGTTGTCAGGATAACGCTTTTCGTCCTGTTTAATCGAAATAACTCTGAACACAACAATATCAAATTTTAACCAGAAGGTTCTGTATAAAATTATTGTTACTTGCTTAGTTTAATTAAGTAAATTTTAACGAGAAGGTTCTCTACAAAATTATTCTTACTACTACATCGTGAATTTGGTCAATATTACAATTAATCCTCCGATTCTGGATCTAAGTTCGGTACTAATTAATATTATAATCAAGTCTACGGAAGATGGTCAGTTTTTGTGACAAGCTGAGCAAAAGATTACTCGAAGTTGCTCGAATTCATAGTGGACGCAAGCTGGTGAACCAATAAGTTTAAGCTTCTGTTAGGGGTAGTTACCTTAGCTGCGATGAGCTGTCCGCTGCATGGCTGCTCTGAAAGTCGTATAAAAGCTAATCAAAATCTTTACTGATTTTATCAGCGTAAACTGTCCTATGGTTCTCGTTGGGCAAGAAAACATGCACTCATGCCTAATCTTAACATATGGCGAGATGCACGTGCATGGATGGAGCAGTGTGTATATTACAATGCCCTCTCATTCTTCGCAAGGACAGTTAATTATATGGCTGTTTCGTTTCTCTGCTGTTGAAGCTCAACGACGCTTTAACTAATATCTAGCTGAGTGTCAGCCGAAGTGAACGCAGTGTTCAGACCAAATTCCTCATTTACGTTGTACAGAGCCTGATGTGCCCCTTTCTGCACTTGACACTGGTTTAGAGGAGAGTCCCCAAAATTTTCATGACTTTTTCTAGCCAATTGGAGCAGTCATTTCATATTATGGAAACTGTCTCTGCGTATCGCAAAGGACCTACCATCAAATTGCGTCGAAATTTCTGCACTTCATTCCTTTCTAGTTCATTTCAGCCAATCGGACCTTCTGTTCCCACTACAGACGTCTAAAAGTTACATACATATATCACCTTCATACCACACACCTTTCACAAGATCAACTGCGTCGCTGGTCTCTTCGTATCGATCTGTAAATTTTGCAACGCAGTGTTCTATACCATGCCGCTGGCCCGCTACCTGCCCTCTTCGATGAGTCACCCAGCGCGTTCGTTGTGCCTCGCCATGGGTCGCTTTAAGGAAGTTTCATTGTGCGGTTACGTTGCAACTCGCATCTGCTCCCAAATTAAAACGTTTCCTCCAGCAGTTTCTTTCTTCTCTTGCTCATTGACATGCCGGATTTAGGTTCAGTGTGTTGACACCATCTACTGTCATCCCTTTGCATTGCATACTGTACATTTTAATAGGCGAATCTGCTCATTCTCGACGAAGAATGTCAGGTGACGTATTCGCCTTCCTGTTATGATGCATAAAATCTCCCATGTATGGTGCGAACTTGACATTCATTTAATCTGTCTAGAACTTCAGGACATCACACTCATCCATGCACGAGGCAGGATTCGAACCTGCGACCGTGGCATTCGCGCGGTTCCAGACTGTAGGGCCTAGAAACGCTCGGTCACTCCAGCCGGCTGGGCCGAACAAGTGATTAGGATTGTAGGAAGGGTCAAATAAGGTTGGCGTCAGTTTCACCTTAAAATTGTAATTTAATAACACATTTACAACCAAAGCGGCACACAGCCGCACTTTGACTACTACAAGTTTCAAACTCCAAATCTTTCACGGCTGTAGGCCTCCAAACAAGAAACCTTAAAAATCAACAAGATAAATTTGAAGTCACTGAAAACATGCAGTTACAATTACAAATAAAATAATTATATATCACAGCCAGACTGAAAGACTGAAGCAAGAGTGGATATTCAAACATAAACAAGGTGCAATACCACCGGCTGAAGGCCCAGAATAAAAAAAATTGTAGATTATAAAAGAAATTGCCATACCCTTTCAAATGCAGAAGGCCACAATGTTTAAGCTGGAAAGGTAATTTTAAGAATAAGGCTCCAAGCCACAGTGTTTAAGCTTGAAAGGTAATTTTAAGAATATGGTTCCAAGGCTGAAGGCCCACAGTTAATTTTATATAATAAAAAATTAACCATATGCCTTAAGTTCTAAGTAGCTAAACAGAGACTAAAAGAAAAGACAAAGGCAACAACCTTTCAGCAAATATCCACTTGCCGGAGCTCAAATTTACTCACATAAAACACTGTAAAACGAAGATTTGTTTTCAATCATTGGATATGAAATATAATAAACAGACAATTCAACACCGGTGAGAAAACAAAGACAACAGCACTCAGAAGCCTCCAGCGGGTCGGTCTACCCTCGTTCACTTAGGCGACACAGGTGGTGAGCCCAGCTACACATGATCCGTCAGAACCCAACCAAGGCACAGCCACGGACCGACCGACAAACGACTTGCCTGCCACGAATCGGAACATGAGAATTCAAACACAATATGTTACGGGCAGGATTATACACAATCAAATATGTATATGTATTAATCTGTTCAAACTACACACGATGTTGGACAGCGACAACAGGTGAGGAAAGGACACTGCTTGAAATTACGTTAGTAGTCAGGGCAAGTAATCAGAACACTAACGGCCACAAGGCAGAAAATTCCGCTGGTGCTCTTGAATTGTAGTCAACCAATATAGATGATTCTACCACATGGAGCTATGTTTTAGCACTACAAACACTCGTTGCTCACAGGAAAACCTTCCCAACAGCGTCGTTTGGTAGGACGACCGACCGACGATCCACCAAGACCGTGGCCCGGCTCAAGTGATTCGTGGCGGCAATGGAAGGGCGACCCAAGTCGACTGCTGCTCCAACCCGACTACACTAGTGCCGCATTGCAACTCCCTGACTGGAAGGTCCGGATTGCGATCCAGACATGTTCCTACTGACTGGCAGACCCGAGCTCGAGAACTGAACTGGCTTATGACAACGACCGGAAAGTAATAGCAGTTGGGCAAAGATACTACAAGAAGGGATACATCGATACGCATTGCTAACGCCGATCACGGACAGGCAAAGCAGCAAATCAGTGACAGTAGTAATTTAAATTATTGTAGTGAGGTGGAAGTACGTCAAAGACAGGGTGTAAAATACATGAAGGCGGGAACACGAGCCGCGCACAGCTCATCTACCTACAAACAAAACCCTCTCTTTCAAACGCTATCAGCGCGGAGATAACCAACAACACAAAATCACGTACTTGCTCCCCTACGTCCACACGCAATATTGTTGGATCTTTGTAACAAAAGCTTTGTATTTAAAACCCATACATCATCCACTAAAAATCATCACTATGCACAGTGCCTGGTGTAAGACAATCTCAACCTTACTACATGTCGATATGATGTTGCAGTGTCTGTTTTGCTCAGAATTACGATGCCAGCTTCCTTCTAACATACAAGCATGTCCGAAGGAAAAGGCACTGCACCGACTACATTCGTCATTAAATACATCAAATGTTATATCATGTAACTTTGTGCCGGATGGGGGTTTGAACCCAGATTTCACGCTTTTAGCGAGCAGTCGCTTTATCGTTAGGCTATCCGAGCACGCTCCACAACCATAATCAAACGTCTTTATGTCGTAAACCACGTGTCTACAACCTGCACACATACATACATGCATGCACGTCCGAAAGAACAGGCGCTGTGGCAACGTTTTAGTCAGAAGGAACACTACATCATAATGCTGAACAAATGGTTCAAATGGCTCTGAGCGCTATGGGTCTCAACATCTGAGGTCATCAGTCCCCTAGAACTTAGAACTACTTAAACCTAACTAACCTAAGGACATCACACACATCCATAAGCGAGGAAGGATTTGAACCTGCGACCGTAGCGGTCGTACGGTTCCAGACTGAAGCGCCTAGAACCGCTCGGCCACACTGGCCGGCAATTCTGAACAAAACAGGCACTGTAGTACGGTATTTATTCGCCGACACCGGTCAAGTGGTATTAAATTAAAATACCTCCATTGTATGGGAGTATACATAGTGAACGTATGACTATAGGTAGTAGACACAGCTGTGAGACCCGTATTCGAGTCCCACTCTGGTACAAAATTTCATTACCATCATTCCGTTAGGCAGCAGATGGTGGTCCATATTCGCAACTGCGAAAACATATTATATATTAGTACATGTGAGCTGCCCATCAAACACTGTAGCCCACTAAAGTACAATTCTAGTGTCCCATATATTACAACTCTCCTCTCTACGTACCTTGTGACTGTCACATTCTCTGCATACCGGGTAAAGACGCAGCCGCCCTCCACAGCAGCTTAACCACGCCCCATTTTGACCGATAACTGCACATGTTTCTCACTTCCTCGGCACACCACGTTGCATCTGAACGTCCATCACGGTTGCTGGCAACCAACATATTCTTCTGCTCGAGCTGTGGCCCTTGACGACAAATGTGGCTCGCCACACATGTAAACCATGTCTTGACAGCAACCAATAACCGAAAAGAAAGTAGCTCCATGGCTCGTCCGCCGCTTCCAACGTGGAGATTCGCGTCCTGTTCGTCAGACGTCAACAATCTGATCGTCATCAAATGGACCGATAATGTGCTCACATAGAGATACGTTGTCCAGAGACATGGGCGTCCATATTCTTTATATACAAGGTGAGAAAAATAAAAGTGGCCCGGAGAAGACTTTGCCATGGTACAATGAAACACAGCAGAAGAAAGCAGATGTTGAAAGTGGCCACCATTCATCTCTTGGTACTTTTGGGCCCTGGTCACCAAGCTGCTGAAGGTGGATCGAAGCTAGACTACTGGAATTGATTCAGTCTCATCCGAAATGCTCTGCTGCACTTCTTAAAGTCTATAAGGCTAGAGGCCATAGACATTAGAGCTTAGGTCTCCCCACACAAAGTAATCGCTCACTGACAGATCAGGTAACGTAGGTGGCCGCGACCGGACTGCGGGCTCAGGAGGAGCATTGGTCAGCATGATCGTCGTAATACGCTGGTCTCTTCTGACAGGTTCATGTGGATTTGGCAGAACTCTGAAGCATTTTCTGGGAATTACAGCCACATGTTTTGGTGTGCCGGTATGTTTCTGAATGTTTTTTGACGTGTTCAAAACAGATCCTGTCTGACACAATTTACGGGCTAAGGGCTGCACTGGACTCTTTGCTGGCAGTTTGATACAACTAAACTTCTCAGTCAGCCATTCACCACTGCGTTTCTATGACTTCTTTGTCACATAACATTCTGCAACGAACATCCTCTGCCACGCTGAGAGTACCGTCGTCACCTTTGCGCTACTCCATTCACACGACATAGCCCACACTACGCTCTGACCAGTGAGAATCACGTGACGGGCGCACACGTGGTGGGGCGCCACATGATATGGTTATATGAGTACCTTCACGTCCAAGTGTATCCACCCATCCGAGGCACTTTATTTGCACCACCCTACATAAACTATCTCATGGAGATCGTGAGCATCAGTACTGGTCGATCTGCTGATGACGCTGTAGTGCAATATAAAAGTGTCGTATTTGAGGAAATGATCAGACATGAGAACAGCGAGAAATGTAACATCAGAATTGATGATCTCGAAGTAGATGAAGTTAACGAACTCTACTACATACGTTGCAAAATAACCGACGATGGAGAAGCAAGGAGGTCATCAAAAGCAGACTAGCACTGACAAAAAGGGCATTCCTCGCCAAGAGACGTCTACCAGTATCAAACATAGGCCGTAAGTTGAGGAAGAAATTTATGACAATATATGTTTGGAGCACAGCTTTGTGTAGTAGGGAAACATTGACTATGGGAAAACCGGAATAGAAAAAGAATCGAAAAATTTGAGATGTGGTTCTACATGCGAATGCTGCTAAATAGGTTGACTGATAAGGCAAGGAACGACGATGTTCTGCGCAGAATCGGGGAGGAAAGGAATGTCTGGAAAAGACTGACAAGGAAAAGCGACAGAATCATAGGACATCCGTTAAGGCATCAATGAATAACTTCAACTGTACCAGAGGGAGTTTTACAGGGCAAAAACTGCAGATGAAGACCATGATAGCAAGACATCCAGCAAATAATTGAGGAAGTAAGTTGCAAGTGGTACTCTGAGATGATGAGGGATCCGTGACGGGCAATATAAAACCAATGAGAAGATTGATGGCTCAAAAAAAGGTAGGAAACAAAAAAGGAGCATACAGGATGACTTAAAGAGAATTTTTATTCTGTGCGATGAAACACAGTATTCTCAACGTGTAGAAAAATGTAAGTTGATGTAGATGAGTAAGGAAAACATACTATATTTTTCGAATATAGTATTAATGATGTACTGATCGTCACAGTCAATCCCATTAAATATCGAGGCGTATAGCTGCAAAGCGATATGAAAGGGATTTAGCATGCGAGGTCGGTGTGTTGTCACCGCCAGACACCACACTTGCTAGGTGGTAGCCTTGAAATCGGCCGCGGTCCGGTAGTATACGTCGGACCCGCGTGTTGCCACTATCAGTGATTGCAGTCCGAGCGCCGCCACACGGCAGGTCTAGAGAGACTTCCTAGCACTCCCCCAGTTGTGCAGCCGACTTTGCTAGCGATGGTTCACTGACAAATTACGCTCTCATTTGCCGAGACGATAGTTAGCATAGCCTTCAGCTACGTTCTTTGCTACGACCTAGCAAGGCGCCAGTATCCGTTCTATTGATATAGTGAATCATGTACCATAAAGAGCGACGTTCGTCATTAATGGATTAAAGTTAAGTATTCCACCAGCTACGTCCGTTTTTCTCAATTCTAATTCCCTTGTCATGTTCCAGACCTCACGCCAGCCTGCGTGAACTAAAACGCATGCATTTCGGCCTCCTTTAACTAACCCTGGTTGGCTCTCCTGCCAACCACAACAGTCGGTACTAGGGGTGGCGAATAATCGAGTCCTGTTTATAGCTAGAATCTAAGAAAAGGCTGGTCATCAGTAAAGGAGGTCGCATGTGGAATAATTGCGTGACCCGTTGTTGAGAACTGGTGCAATGCTTTCAACTCTCGTCATGCCGGACTGAGGATTGATGTCGAATTACTTCAGAGACATACTGTTACATTTATTATTGATAGGTTTGATCGACTGGTGAGTATTACTGAGATGTTTAATGAAATAGAATGAGAATTTCCGAAGGGAAAAAACGCTTTTTCATACAACATTATTTAAAAAAAATACGGAAACCAACATTTTCGGCTGACTGCAAAGCGATTCTGCTGCATCCGAAGCTCATATCGCCTAAGTACTGCGGAAATGTGACATATTGGGACTTGTACGGAAGCATATAGACAGTCGTTCTTCGCTCGCTCCATTTTTTTGCAGAACGGAAAAGGGACTGATGAGGTATCCTCTCCCATGCACCGTGTGCTGTATGTAGAGTTTATGACCTAACTTCAGTAAAATCATAGCGCAGCGTGGCTATTACAACACTTTAGGGTGTGAATATGATAGTTCACAACTGAAATGGGTGATAGCGTCAATATTTTCTTCTTGGTTGAGTTTGTGGGCGAACATGTGGTGTCTGTTAGACTAGATTTCACACTATGCTACGAAATTCCAATTTCTGTTTACTTTACATCATCCTAGTGATGTGAGAATAAAGTCTCTGGATGCTGATAATATGACGCGATGCCCAGATATCTCACTTGGGTCAGAGCTATGGACGCTGACAGAACACGACAAAAATGCACTAAGAACTTTGAGCGCAAAATACTACGCAAAATATGTCGTCCAATCAGGGAAGAAAAATTCTGGAGAATATATTACAACGACAAATTAAGAGTATTAATACGATGTAGGGACATAGTAAAATTAGTGAAGTCACACTGAATGCGATTTCTAGGGCACATGGAGAGAATCGCAAACGACAGAATTCCAAACAAAATGATGAAAGGTGTGTTCTATTCAGGTAGGGGAAAACGGAGATCTAAAAGAAGAAGGATTACAACGTAATACTGGACCTCATCAGTGTAGGAGGAAGAAATGAGCAGCAAACAACCGATGAATGTGGAGAAAAATCGTTAAAGCAGCAAAGACTCACTAAGAGATGTAGCGCTACCAAAGAAACAAGAAGGAGAGAGAGAAAGATGCCGTTTTGGATCATTCTCCTCATACAGTTTGTAACGACAACAGTAAAACAAAAAAGTAACCTAGTATACATACAGATTATCAATTTAGTCTTAGAAGGCACTCCTAAAACTACTTCTTGTACGCGAGCGGGCGAGTAGACAATTACCTGATTCACGATGCTATTTCGTTTCGTTGTGTAACGTTTTTTCTAGTTGTACAGCCAGCGTTTACAGTGGGGTTCAGAGGTAAATAAAGCTAACTTAATTGAATTATATATGCAAATAATTTAAAAACAAAGAAAAACGTGTTGAATGAAAACCGCTACCAGTCACAATTGAAGGTATTTATTTACAGCACGACCGGTTTCAGGCTTTTGCCCATCTTCAGGTGCTTACATTCAGAAACATGTGACGTTCAATGATGGAGTTCAATACAGATGGATTATCCATATTGTTGTCACGCTAATCTTGCAGTTTTTGGTCTTGTGTTCGTTCTTCTTCACATAAAACTTTTCAATTTCACTTATTGTTTTGATATTTGCACCACTATAAGCATGAACTCTTTGATTTACAGACGCTACTTTCATTTTTACACTTTTATAAGTGTGAACTCGCGACATTGAACGTCTTTACATTTAGATACAGCTGTTTTGGTCAAAGAGCTTAGATCTAAGAAGTGTAAAGACGTTACACTTACAGAACCAGAAAACGTATTACAAATTACGAAATATAGGTACAAATATGTTACACATAAAGAATCAGAAAGGTATTACAAATTATGAATTATAGGCACAAATATGTTACATAGAAATAAACAGCTATTACAAATTATGAAATTGAGAACTGTTGTATGATTGTGGGACTACACTGACATTTATAATATACAAAATGGTTGTAGGTAAATGATGTGTTCAAAAAGTATTTAGAGTGAATATAAGCTGATCTGTTTTCGATGTGAATTACTGTAGAGCTGTTACAAATTCAGTGGTCATGAGAAAGGGATTAGTTTCTGTTTTGAAATATTTCATGAAAGATGTTTAGGAATGATTTGTTTGCAAGGTCGACTTGTTCATTTAGAATGAGGTGTGGTGAGTTTGAGCTGTAGATGTAAATTTCAAGTTCATCAAGGAGGTTCATTTTCTTTCCTTTGCTGACAGTGTGTAATATTTGTAAGTTGTCTGTAATGGCTGTGGCTGAGTGGCCATGTTCTTTTAGATGTGCTGCAAAGGTTGATTTGTCAAAGTTGTTTAGGCGGAATGCATCCATATGCTCTCGGTATCTTACTGTGAAACTTCTTCCTGTCTGCCCTATGTAGTATTGTGGACAGTTGTCACATAAGAGTTTGTAAACACCTGACTTGTGATGACACTGGCTGTTGGTTTTGCTACTGTGAATGATATGCTGCTGTAGCTTATTGTTGGTACTGAAGCATATTTGGATGCCACTGTTACGAAAAAGGTAGGCGATTTGGTATGAAATTTTTCCAAAAAAGGGGATGCAGGCAAATGTTTGTGTTTCAGCTTGTGAATCTGGTTTAGGAGGTGTGCAATGTTTCTTTTTGATCTTATTGTTAAGTTTATCAATCATATCTGGGCTGTATCCATTTCTGTCTGCAATTCCTTTTATAATGTTAATTTCTTTTTGTTCATCAAGAGGACTGAGTTGGATTTTGTGTACACGAGTAAGTGTAGATCTGAAAAATGCCATTTTATGTTGTACTGGGTGACAGGAAGAGTTATTTATAACAACATCAGTGGTGGTGGGTTTTCTGTAAATTTGGAAAACATGTTTCTTATTTATATTTGAAATATTAAGATCAAGAAAATTAATTCCTTTGTCTACTTGGTGTTCTACGGTGAAGTTAATGTTGTTGTTCATGCTACTGAGGCCATCTGCAAGTTTTTCAATTTCCTCACTCGTACCATTGTACAGGATGATGGTATCATCTACATACCTTCTGTAGTAAATTATTTTATCTTTAAATAAACAGTTTGAGTTGAAGAACTGATTTTCTATGTGATTAATGTAAATGTCTGCTAGGATTCCTGCCAAACTGCTACCCATTGCAAGACCATCTTCTTGCTTATAAATTTTATTATTAAAGGTGAAATAGTTATGTGAAAGAATTAGTTCTAGTAGTTCAATTAGTTCATATATCTCAGCTTTGGATAGCTTTTGGTGCTTCAGTAGGTTGTTTTTAATTATCATAATTGTGTCTTGTATAGGGATGTGGGTGTAAAGGTTTACTATGTCCATTGAAGCAAATATGGCACCTTCTGGTATTGGTATGTTTTTGATGTGCTCTACAAGTTCATAACTATTTTTGATTGAGAAGTTATTTTCAAAAGTATAGAAATTACTGAGAATGTCTTTAAGCTTCTTGCTGATGAAGTATGCTGGACTGTTTCTGGAATTGACGATTGGGCGTATAGGACAATTTGCCTTGTGGACTTTTGGTTGTGACCGTAGTTTTGGTGCTGATGGATTCATGGCAAGGCATTTTAGGACATCAGAGTCTGACAACAGGAAGTCAGAGGATTTCATCAATTTCCTTAGCTTGGTTTGAAATTTGGAAGTGGGGTCTTTCTGTATTTCATTTATGTTGTTCTTATGGAAAAATTCTAGAGTTTTGTTGATATATTCAGATTCATACATAACAACAGCTGAATTACCTTTGTCAGACTTCACTACAAGGGCTTTGTTTACAGACAGTTTTCTATTAATATTTCTTAACACTTTGGATTCACAGTTGTTTGTCTTTTGGTTTTGCAGGTTTTTGTTTATGATATTCTTAACTTTGACACCAATGCTAATCTGTTCATTACTGTTCATTTTGGCTGAGTCGTATGCTATTTTAGAGTGGACAATTAGATCCTTGATATTGTTATTATTGAGCACTGGTGGAATATTATGCTTGAGACGTTTCTCAAGTAGCTTAGTTTCAGCCCCGTCAAATGTGATGGTGGTGGAGTTTATCACTCTGTCATAAAACATTTGTTCTGATGTGGGAGTAGATTCTAGGTGTTGTCTATTAACAGAATTGAGTGCAAGTAATTTCTGATTATGCCTAGTTGACACAGCTAGTTGTTCTTTGCTCACTTGGTCTCTAATGGTATCTAAAATGTACATGAATTGCATGGCAGTCAAGGAGTTGCTTAATGTCAAGTGTGTTTAAGGATTTGCTTGTTAAGGGTGTCTTTGCGTTTGTATAGTGATTTGATTTCAGATTTTAACCAGATAATTTCACACTTAGACTTCGCGATTTTAGCTGATTGACTGTTGCTCTTAACATTGACTTAAATGTAATTTGGAATAACTTTAGACAAAAGGCAATTTTTGTTAAATTTGATGGCTTGAGTAGTCTTCATCATCTTGATTTGACATGTTCTGAATGCATTGACAGTTCGTGATGCCTGACTAGGCAGCATTAATTGAATTTTATCCACAATGGATGCAGATGAACTACGTGACTGTTCCTTTCAGGGTGTTGAATGAAAACCGCTACCAGTCACAATTGAAGGTATTTATTTACAGCACGACCGGTTTCAGGCTTTTGCCCATCTTCAGGTGCTTACATTCAGAAACATTTGACGTTCAATGATGGAGTTCAATACAGATGGATTATCCATATTGTTCATCTGCATCCATTATGGATAAAATTCATGAAATATTTCAAAACAGAAACTAATCCCTTTCTCATGACCACTGAATTTGTAACAGCTCTACAGTAATTCACATTGAAAACAGATCAGCTTATATTCACTCTAAAAACTTTTTGAACCCAACATCATTTACCTACAACCATTTTGTATATTATAAATGTCAGTGTAGTCCCACAATCATACAACAGTTCTCAATTTCATAAGTTGTAATAGCTGTTTATTTCTATGTAACATATTTGTGCCTATAATTCATAATTTGTAATACCTTTCTGTTTCTGTATGTGTAACATATTTGTACCTATATTTCGTAATTTGTAATACGTTTTCTGGTTCTGTAAGTGTAACGTCTTTACACTTCTTAGATCTAAGCTCTTTGACCAAAACAGCTGTATCTAAATGTAAAGACGTTCAATGTCGCGAGTTCACGCTTATAAAAGTGTAAAAATGAAAGTAGCGTCTGTAAATCAAAGAGTTCATGCTTATAGTGGAGCAAATATCAAAACAATAAGTGAAATTGAAAAGTTTTATGTGAAGAAGAACGAACACAAGACCAAAAACTGCAAGATTAGCGTGACAACAATATGGATAATCCATCTGTATTGAACTCCATCATTGAACGTCACATGTTTCTGAATGTAAGCACCTGAAGATGGGCAAAAGCCTGAAACCGGTCGTGCTGTAAATAAATACCTTCAATTGTGACTGGTAGCGGTTTTCATTCAACACCCTGAAAGGAACAGTCACGTAGTTCATCTGCATCCATTATGGATAAAATTCAAAGAAAAACGTAGCTGTTACAAGTACAGTGATCTTCCGCGAAGGATCTTTCTTTAGTCACATGAAATGTAAAATATCCGCTTCTTCAGCAAATTTTTGGTTGCAAAAAGATATGAATCTGACTTTTTGCAACATGCTTTTACCTCTACAAACGGAATTTAATTTTGTCCTTTCCAATGCTTTTCCACTGTCAATTAGCGCGGCTAAATACAGCTGACTGTCAGGAATGAATCTGAGTTAATGAAATAACTGCTGTGCAGAAAAATTCAGTTAAGTAGAAACGACTTTATTTTCTCGCTGAGGCACAGGAATCCCGGTTGTTATCAGAGACTCTTGGTTTTATAAGCGTTACAAGCTATTGAACGTAGTTGTAATTGTTTTTGCCACCACGTCGAAATATTGACCTATATTAGTATCGTTCGTGGCAGATGAATGCCATCTACATCGGCGACTAGTATCCACTGCAACTGACAATTGCTCACCTAAAATTGTTATGTACTCGCTTTGTTTGCATATTTCCAACTTGCTGGATGTTATCGCACAGCTAATTCAGTTATGATGCAATAAGACAACCGGAGTTGCGAATAAAATACAGTAGATGTTCATTCAGCACTTGAACGGTTCCAGATTATACCCGTTTTCTAACCAACCAAGGCCTGCAAAGTTAGATGTAAGTCCACAGTAACAGTAACATCACTGAAGTTCGGTTACAAAGTATAACGAACGTCAGTGAAGTTCACTTGTAATCTGACATATATGTGTCGGCATCACTTAACTGTTATTTTGAAGGTACATTCAACTCTGGAAGCCTTGGTTGCTTCTAAAATGGGTATTAAGCCAAAACAGTTCAGCTACTGGATAAACCTCTTTTTTTATTCGCAATCCTGGCCATCTTTTTGCATCATAACTCTCTTTTCTATTTCATTACTTAAGGGAAACATTTATGTCCTCTCCACGTAATGTGACTATATTTCTGCTTAATCCTTAACACTACTTGTTTTAATAATGCACTGAAAGCTACAAAAGACATCATAATTGAAAATATCCTTGCTGACATACCATACGAGTTGATCTGCAACACTCAGTTCGACATGTGAATGGTGACAGATAACATATGACAATACTCTGGGAAGCCATGGACATCATCTTTGTATTATATTTCCTTGCAGTGGTATCAGAAATGTTGAGCAGTGTTTCACAAGGTTTGTTGTGAATTGCAGTAGAGATCCTGGCTGTCAGATACCTGGATCTTGCGTACCATAGGACGCCTGTTGTAGGTGCACCAACAACCAACGTAATTTCTTTGGTCACACACAGACATTACGTAGATCATAAACATCTAGCTACCCTGGCGTATTAACCATTGCCAATGTAAACCTACGTTGTCCATCGAATTTGGGTGTGTACACTACGAGTACAAAACATTCTGCTGTAAGTCTTACAAGAGAACCTCCTTTAAGATAACTGGAAAGCACTTTTAGAGTTACAAATGCCTTGTCTCTCCATTATGCCTCTCCTCACGTGAAACTAAGTTCACGCAATATATTGAAGCAAATAGATTTCAGTGAGCTTGTTACACACGTGGAATTCTATACGCAAGAATAATTTATTTTGGAAGCATACAAATATCATAAAAAGGATTACTAACGAGATAAAATGACACACGGTCAGGACACAGATTTTGTTTGTGGAATAGAGCGCTATGATTTTCTGACTGAGTAGGTTGCGCTAGAAGAACTTCTTTTATTCAGTGCTTCAAATGTAAAAAGAAGTGTTTTTCCTTTTCGGGATCTTAAGCGAATTCGGAACACCCTACGTCTTCAGAGTACATCCGGCGCCAGATCAGCGTGTCATCAACGGCGTAAACCTTGGAATCGCTGAGAGCTGAAAGCGATCTTGTTCCCCACTTTCATAATTACAAGACACAATTACATGACGTACAATTCAGCAATATTTCGGACACATAATAAAAAGTCAGTGACTCATCGCATTAAACTGAACTCTTGAGGTAGGTAAAACTCTAGCGTCGGTGAATATTACACTGAAGAGCCAAACAAACTGATACACCTGCCTAGTATCGTGTAGGCTCTCGCGAGCACGCAAAAGTGCCGCAACACTACCTGGCATGAACTCGACTAATCTCTGAAGTAGTGCTGAAGGGGATGGAAGCCATGAATCCTGTAGGGGTGTCCATAAATCTATAAGAGTACAAGGGGGTGGAGGCATCCCAGATACGCTCACTAATGTCCATGTCTGGGGAGTTTGGTGGCCAGAGAAAGTGTTTAAATTCAGAAAAGTGTTTCTGGACGTGTGAGAGGTTGCATTGTCTTGCTGAAATTGCCCAAGTTCGTTGGAATGCACAATGGACATGAATGGATGCAGCTGATTAGACAGGATGCTTACATACGTGCCACCTGTCAGAGTCGTATCTCGATGTATCAGAGGGCGCCTATCACCCTTTCTGCACGCAGTCCGTACCATTACAGTCTCCACCAGCTTGAACAGTCCCGTGCTGACATGCAGGGTCCGTGGATTCACGATGTTGTCTCCATACCTGCACACGTCCATCCGCTCGATACAATTTGAAACCTGACCCGTCCGAATAGGCAACATGTTTCCAGTAATCAACAGCCCAATGCCGGTGTTGACGGGCCCAGGTGACGAATGCAGTCATCACTACATCTGGCGTCTAACAAGGCACCGCAAGCCCGTATCGATGATATTTTGTTGAATGGTTCGCAGGCTGACACTCGTTGATGGCCCATCATTGAAACCTGCAACAAATTTGCAGAAAGGTTGCTCTTCTGTCACGTTGAGGATTCCCTTCAGTCGTCGTTGGTTCCGTTCTAGCAGGATCTTTTCCCAGCCGCAATGATGTAGAAGATTTGATGTTTTACTGGATTCCTGATATTCACAGTACACTCGTGATATGGTCGTACTGGAAAATCCCCACTTCATCTCTACCTCCGTGCTGCTGTGCCCCATCGTTCAAGCGACGACTGTAACACCACGTTCAAACTCAGTTAAATCTTTATATCCTCCCATTGTAGCAGCTGTAACAGATATAAGAACTGCGCCATATTGTCTTATATAGGCGTTGCCGACCGCTGCGCCGTATTCTGCCTATTTACATATCTCTGTATTTGAATACGCGTGCCTACAGAAGTTTCCTTGGCGCTTCAGTGTAAACGTCAAGGCAGCAACGCACTTCGTACCTCGTAGTAAATAATATGCTCATAATGGTGTATACCGTTTGACTCACTAATCCATTTGTATTGAATAGCACACAGACCAAACACCACCAGTTACCATTAGCATATTACATCTAAAGCACAGTTAGTTCCCCATATGACTAACGTATTCCCATGTACCCGGTTGGTAGTCATGATTGCTATACATTATAAACAGACTAACTGCCGCTCATTACATAAAAACGAAGCTAACTATTAAGCATGAGCGGTCTTTTGATGTGATTACCGGTAGAGGCAATAGCATCACTGAGAACTAAGGCAGTAACTGTTTATCGTTGGATGTCAATCAGAATTATCCAGCCACAATCCTCTTATCCTAAGATGGCATTAGCCGTAGGGTATATATGTTTTCAGTTAACATTGGAGAACCACACCTCTATAACTACACATGAGCTTAAATCCTGCGCGGCTCCAGAGACCCGAAAGTGACATCAGAAGGAACTGTACGTGTTCCGCAGTGCATTTAAAGTAACCTGAGCGTGACACGGACGCCACTTTCTCCTGCAGGTGAGTGGTCCCTCGGAAATTGCAACAAAAAATAGCTAAGTATTACCCTTTCAGCAATAATGGTTCAGTTAGGGACGTAAGAAAGGAAGAAAGGGTTTACCCACGGTCACTCTATCTGGCGTCTAACAGACTACATAACAAGAATTTATCAACTAACCTACTTGACAGGCCTTAAGCTCACTTCACACTTCATTAATGATATTTCATTGCCATTAGCCTCCTTATATCTGTTACTTTAACAAAATACTTGAAATGCTTCACATACGTCAATGCAATCATCAGGAACTATATATACAGGGTGTTACAAAAAGGTACGGCTAAACTTTCAGGAAGCATTCCTCACACACAAAAAAAGAAAATATGTTATGTGGACATATGTCCGGAAACGCTTACTTTCCATGTTAGAGCTCATTTTATTACTTCTCTTCAAATCACATTAATCATAGAATGGAAACACACAGCAGCAAAACGTACTAGCGAGACATCAAACGCTTTGTTAATGGAAATTACCTCCGTTAGCGAGGATACATGCATGCACCCTCCGTCGCATGGAATCCTTGATGCACTGATGCAGCCCTGGAGAATGGGTTTTGTATCACAGCCATCCACAATACGAGCACGAAGAGTCTCTACATTTGGTACCGAGGTTGCATAGACAAGAGCTTTCAAATGCCCCCATAAATGAAAGTAAAGTGGGTTGAGGTCAGGAGATCGTGGAGGCCATGGAATTGGTCCGCCTCTACCAATCCATCGGTCACCGAATCTGGTATTGAGAAGCGTACGAACACTTCGACTAAAAGGTGCAGGAGCTCCATCGTGCATGAACGACATGATGTGTTGTACTTGTGAAGGCACATGTTCTGGCAGCACAGGTAGAGTATCCCGTATGAAATCATGATAACGTGCTCTATTGAGCGTAGGTGGGAGAACATGGGGCCCAATCAAGACATCACCAATTGTGCCTGCCCAAATGTTCACAGAAAATCTGTGTTGATGACGTCATTGGACAATTCCGTGCGGATTCTCGTCAGCCCACACATGCTGATTGTGAAAATTTACATTTTGGCGGCGGGGAATCGAGGATACATACTGACGAAACTAAAATGAGCTCTAACATGGAAATTAAGCTTTTCTTTACTGGTGTATGAGCAATGTTTCCTGAAAGTGCATTTTTTATGGTTTGTATTAACCAATTACACTAGCCCCTGTCCTCACGTTGGGTCTAAGGAACCGATTCGTCAGTACTTGATGTGGTTTACGAAATATATCCAGCGGTAACGTTAGGTGACTCACTATATAGGATGTTACAAAAAGTCTGAGTCTAGCACTTAGCTTCTCGTCACAACACGCCAGTTACTACTCTTGATGAACTGTGGTATCGTGTTGAAGCTGCATGGACCTGTTTCGGAGTGGCCGGCTGAAGTGGCCGAGCGGTTCTAGGCTCTACAGTCTGGTACCGCGCGACCGCTACGGTCGCAGGTTCGAATCCTGCCTCGGGTATGGATGTGTGTGATGTCCTTAGGTTAGTTGCGTTTAAGTAGTTCTATGCTCCAGGGGACTAATGACCTCAAAAGTTAAGTCCCATAATGCTCAGCGGCATTTGATTTTCTTTTTTCTTTTTGTTTCGGAGTGGTTGCACGACAGTAACATCCCTGTAAGGACTGGCCTGCACAGAATCCTGACGTGAAGCCAACAGAACACTTTGGGATGTTTTGGAACGCCGACTTCGTGGCAGGCCTCACCGACCGACATCGATACCTCTCCTCAGTGCAGCACTCCGTGAATAATGGGCTGCCATTATCCAAGAAACCTTCCGGCGCCTGATTGAACGTATGCCTGCGACAATGGAAACCGTCATCAAGGCTAAAGGCTAATGATGGGCCTACACCATATTCAATATCAGCATTATCGATGGAGGGCGCCACGAACTTGTAATTAATTTTCAGCCATGTGTCCGGATACTTTTGGTCACATAATGTAACTTGTTCCATGCAAGATGATATCAACGAATACAAGACGCAAATGGTGTTTGTGTTGTCATTTATATTGCATTCACCCGGTTCCAGGATTCATTTGTGTGTTTGGCATTGGGTCACAGCGCCACACCCGTCGGTTCCCATATCCGACATATATCCGAATGGTGACAAGTCTGGTGATCTGGAAAGCCAGGGCTAAAGGCTGCCGTCCTGTGACACCAAGAAGACGTTAGTGGCTGTGCAGTGTCTTGCTGAAAAATGTCATCTGGGGAGTTGTGCAGGAAGGTTATGGCTATTAGTCGCAGGCTGTCATTTACGTAGGTCACACTGGTAACAGTGACCTGGACACGAAACAACTGTGATTTGTGGTTGTACCCAATAGCTCCCCATACCATAAGACCTTAAGCTGGCGTTGTATTGACAGCTAGATCTAATCACAAGGTCTCCCTTTTGTTTGACGGCAACCTGTGCCTTAGTGCAACTTTTCCGGCTGTATTTACGACCAAGAGCTGGTTAATTAGAACATTAATGATCTGGTACAAACCAGAAAGAAAATGCAATACAATAAAAGTTTACGGCCAAAGAGCCGACTGAGTAGAGCTCTGAGGGTCGCGTGCAAACCAGAAAATAATAACCAGGGCTGGTAGACAAAGAAACAAATCACCACTACGATTACAGACTGTTACTCCCCTTTATCAGCAAGCAGTTCCATGGATCCGCGGTGTGTCTTGGCGGCTACTGAGTGGTGCCGATGAAAGCCAGGTAGAAGAGGGCAGCCAGGCGACGAGTGGCCGTCCGACATGAATGATGCCAACCAACCGGAGTAATGTCAGCCTGCTGTTTGTAGTCGACGCTGACTCCGATGAAGTACTGTATCTTCGATCTACGGCCGATTACTTCTTCTAGTCAAGTTGCGTCACAAATATCTCTCCAATTCTATTCAATACCTCCTCATTAGTTATGTGATCTCCCCATCTAATCTTCAGCATTCTTCTGTAGCACGGAATGTTCTCCGTACTGTTTGCTTCCACAATTTCCGTGTGTCACAAATATAATTGTCTGCAAAACTGTTGAGGGCTTACCACAGCTGGTAAGGAGAGATAATTTTCCACACGAACCCCATACTCCTGCCTCAACGGTTGTTATTGTTGTGGTGGTCTTTAGTCCAGAGACTGGTTTGATGCTGCTCTCCATGCTATTCTATCCTGTGCAAGCTTTTTCATCTCCCAGTACCTACTGCAACCTACATCTTTCTGAATCTGTTTAGTGGATTCATCTCTTGGTCCCCCTCTACGATTTTTACCCTCCACGCTGCCCTCCAATACTAAATTGGTGATACCTTGATGCCTAGGAATAAGCCCTACTAACCGATCACTTCTTCTAGTCAAGTTGCGTCACAAATATCTCTCCAATTCTATTCAACACCTCCTCGTTAGTTATGTGATCTCCCCATCTAATCTTCTGCATTCTTCTGTACCACCACATTTCGGAAGCTTCTATTCTCTTCTTGTCTAAACTATTTATCGTCCCCGTTTCACATTCGTTCATGGCTACACTCCATACAAATACTTTCAGTAATGACTTCCTGACACTTAAATCTATACTCGATATTATAAATTTCTATTCTTCGGAAACGCATTCCTTGCCATTGCCAGTCTACACTTTACATCCTCTCTACTTCGACCAAATAGCAAATAGCAAAAGTCATTTACTACTTTAAGCATCTCATTCACTAATCTAATTCCCGTAGCATCACTCAATTTAATTCTACTACATTCCATTATATTCGTTTTCATTTCTTGATGTTCATCTTCTATCCTCCTTTCAAGACACTGTCCATTCCGTTCAGCCGTTCTTCCAGGTCTTTTGCTGTCTCTGACAGAATTACAATGTCATCAGCAAACCTCAAAGTTTTTATTTCTTCTCCATGGATTTTAAATCTTACTCCAAATTTTTCTTTTGTTTCCTTTACTGCTTGCTCAATATACAATATCACCCGTGTCAGACCGAATTACATCACGTATTAGTGCCCCATGGGAACGCTAGTCTTGGCGTCAACTTATGAAACAGAAAATTCACCTTTCTCCACACCGCCATTCTGAATATTTTAAGTAAGCATCTCGACTCTTGCCACGATTTAGGTAAACAGCTCTGGTGTCAGTGCGTCTGCTAGGAGCGTGGCTTCCTACTTAGTACCGTATCAACTTTTCCTAGGATATCGCGCTGCGAAGTGAAATGGTCATCGGATCTGGAGCCAGCAAGTCTGTGCTGGGTGTATCTTTGACAGTAATCAGTAAAGCCCTGTTCTTAGTGCGTCCCTACTGCAAAAACCATGACGGAGACCTGCTGGGATCGAAAAGCGACCGCACCAATGAGCAGCTCACGCCCTCATTCTTCAGTGAGGGCCCGCAGAACAGCCTCACATGTGAAATTCAGCTACTCAAACATCACCAGTTACTAGCGAAAACTTTTGTTTCCATTACATCTGAATTTCTCGTCCCTTGACCTGTTGACAAAAGTATCAATTTGCTTAAGTAGATTTTATTAAAATGGGCTAATTACGAGGGTGGCTGCAATTGCTTCTGCTCGGTTTTACAGGTAGAAACCAATCTCATTTTTAATCACTGCAAACCAATATTAACCAACTTTTAATCATAGCAGGTGACTGTCGCCGTCAAAGTGCAATTAGTGAAACACATACCAGCATCTGTCCTTGTTCTTTTAATAATTTACCTCCCTGTCTTTTAATGTTAGGTTGGATTTACATGTTCGTTGGATTATTGAGGAAATAAGAAGGAGTGTGAACGCAGAAACTCATTTAATAAGATTCAAAGAAAACAATGGCACGCTGTTATTTTCTGAGAGGTTGGTGATATTTGTAAACAATTAGCAAGTGGCAAGAGCCAAAGATTATTTTAGAAAGAGCTAAGGATATCAGTAGGGTCCGTAGGAATAATGAAAAAATAGAGTTGTTTGAAACAATGTGAGAGATCTGTAAGATCCCTCTCATTCCCTTGGATTTTTTCTGAATTGTTCATTGTCTTTTAGAACTTCCCAATTCTTTCCAGATCTCACCAATCTCTGGGAAAGTTGTATGTGCCATTGTTTTCTTTAAATTTTACAATGTTTAATAAAGAAAGTCTGGACTCACCTTCCTCATTTTGTTCCTAATCCGACGAAAAGGTAAATCCAATCCGACAACATACGACGAGAGGTAAATTAATAAAATTACTCCGGGAGATGCTGTCATAGGTAATATTAGCTGCATCCGCTTATGTATGTCATACATCTTTTACACAGTTACGTCTGATCTCTTCCCTAATCTACCGATCCCCTTCTGTTTCTCACGCCCCCTTCCCCCCAATTTCATTACACCTTGTTACCTTCCTACCTGCTTCTTCATACACCCCCCTCCTCACTTCCATCTATCTTCTCAACCACCTCCCTCTTACATCATTCACCTACATCCTTTTCCATCTACCTTCTCACACTGGCATTTGCTCCCGTCGACTAACCCTCTCAAACTTCCAACTGCCTTGCACACCTGCCACATGTCTGCCTTTTCTCTGGTCGTCGCTACATCTCCACCTACCCTCTCTCTGTCCAAATCTTCATCTACTGCCTAGTGCCCCCTCTCACTGTTCGTCCTCACCTGTCCCTCCTCCCTCTGCCCATACACTCTACCACCTCTCACTGTACATCTCCTCCACTTCTCTTTCTTCTTTTAGCCCTCTGTTCACTTCCTCCTCCGCCTTCGCTCTGTGGATATTCTCCTTTCCCTCTTTTTCTCCATTTCCTTCTGACTCTGTTTTCTGTTCGTCTTCTCCAGTCCCTAACTCTGTCCATCTTCTCCTCTCTCTCTTTCTGCACATCATCTACATCAGCCGAATTTCGCAACCATCTCCACTCCAGTTGGAGGCACCTGGATCCCACTCCCACCGTCTTTTTTTAGATAATAATTGATACTATATGCAGACCAAGTTCGGTTGAAATCCAATATGTGAATCAAGAGAGCATGTAGATCATACACGACTACATCCATTTTCTGTGATATGCTAGTTTTTATAGGTACACTCCTGGAAATTGAAATAAGAACACCGTGAATTCATTGTCTCAGGAAGGGGAAACTTTATTGACACATTCCTGGGGTCAGATACATCACATGATCACACTGACAGAACCTGAGGCACAAAGATACAGGCAACAGAGCATGCACAATGTCGGCACTAGTACAGTGTATATCCACCTTTCGCAGCAATGCAGGCTGCTATTCTCCCATGGAGACGATCGTAGAGATGCTGCATGTAGTCCTGTGGAATGGCTTGCCATGCCATTTCCACCTGGGGCCTCAGTTGGACCAGCGTTCGTGCTGGACGTGCAGACCTCGTGAGACGACGCTTTATCCAGTCCCAAACATGCTCAATGGGGGACAGATCCGGAGATCTTGCTGGCCAGGGTAGTTGACTTACACCTTCTAGAGCACGTTGGGTGGCACGGGATACATGCGTACGTGCATTGTCCTGTTGGAACAGCAAGTTCCCTTGCCGGTCTAGGAATGGTAGAACGATGGGTTCGATGACGGTTTGGATGTACCGTGCACTATTCAGTGTCCCCTCGACGATCACCAGAGGTGTACGGCCAGTGTAGGAGATCGCTCCCCACACCATGATGCCGGGTGTTGGCCCTGTGTGCCTCGGTCGTATGCAGTCCTGATTGTGGCGCTCACCTGCACGGCGCCAAACACGCATACGACCATCATTGGCACCAAGGCAGAAGCGACTCTCATCGCTGAAGACGACACGTCTCCATTCGTCCCTCCATTCACGCCTGTCGCGACATCACTGGAGGCGGGCTGCACGATGTTGGGGCGTGAGCGGAAGACGGCCTAACGGTGTGCGGGACCGTAGCCCAGCTTCACGGAGACGGTTGCGAATGGTCCTCGCCGATACCCCAGGAGCAACAGTGTCCCTAATTTGCTGGGAAGTGGCGGTGCGGTCCCCTACGGCACTGCGTAGGATCCTACGGTCTTGGCGTGCATCCATGCGTCGCTGCAGTCCGGTCCCAGGTCGACGGGCACGTGCACCTTCCGCCGACCACTGGCGACAACATCGATGTACTGGGGAGACCTCACGCCCCACGTGTTGAGCAATTCGGCGGTACGTCCACCCGGCCTCCCGCATGCCCACTATACGCCCTCGCTCAAAGTCCGTCAACTGCACATACGGTTCACGTCCACGCTGTCGCGGCATGCTGCTAGTGTTAAAGACTGCGATGGAGCTTCGTTTGCCACGGCAAACTGGCTGACACTGACGGCGGCTGTGCACAAATGTTGCGCAGCTAGCGCCATTCGACGGCCAACACCGCAGTTCCTGATGTGTCTGCTGTGCCGTGCGTGTGATCGTTTGTACAGCCCTCTCGCAGTGTCCGGAGCAAGTATGGTGGGTCTGACACACCGGTGTCAATGTGTTCCTTTTTCCATTTCCAGGAGTGTAGCTATACATGTGTATGTCACTCACATTGGACTCTCTTATGTCTTAATCTCCAATATTCCAACGGGATATTTATGTTTCTCACTTGCACCTGTCTCCTTTCACCCTCATCTTCTTCCACCTACCTCTTCATACCCTCTTCATTCTCCACCGCTCCACTTCCCCATTCCAAATCCCACCTGCTTCCTGTAAATATCCCTCTTCCTCTTGTCTGGCCAATCACTCCTTTCTCGATCTCCTCCTATCCCTCTCCCTCTCAGTAAATCTCTTCCTCCCCCTACCTCTGGCCATTTTCTGCCTATATCAGAATATAGCCTCTCTCTGTCTATCTTCTCCTCCTCCTCGTTATAACGGAAGCTCCAAAGTACTGTAAAAGGAGAGCTATAGATCAGAACGACATCAAATTTCTACTGAATATTATCAAAGAAGCGGAAAATCTTGTGAAAACAGAAGAGAATGAAAATTTTTGCACTAGACGGCGCTGCGTGCTACAAAATAAAGGATGTGGAGTATACAGCTGCTCCTTAGCTAACCTCGGATAACTAAAAACTGATATTTCTTCTTACCAGCTGTGGCACGACCTTCCCATGGTGAATGAGCTAACCTCAGTAACACTCAGACAACAGTTGAATTTCAAACTTTTGCAGTCATGCACATTGTTCAGTCGGTTGGTTTAATGTGAAATACCATGGTCGTCATGTTGCGATGTAACTGTCACTTGTAACTGAAACCATTTACGTTGTGGCACTTACAGCGTCATTTAGTGGTGAAATTTTCGTTAAATTATTCCATAACGTTTACCCATTTTCGATAATATTCCTTTCTAATTTAACGCAACGGTTATTTTTACGGCATTTCGATCATGGAACTCTGGTTCCCCCACTTCACTCCAAACAGTATCTATAATTTGTATACCAAGTTTGGTTAGCTGGTGACTTGCAACACTCACTGATTTGCCTGGCTTAGTACAGTAAATCGACATGACGTGGAAGTCGCTTGTAGAAATATTAATCCGTACTACCTCTATCACGGTCCATAATTGTGAAATGGTTGCCAGACCAGGATTGTGTGCACTAATTGACCTTTCGATTGTCTCCCTTTACGTTGTATGCGATTCGTGTCATGTGATCTGGGAGGCCAAACCATTCGCTCGAATTTTCCGCGATGTTCATCAAACCAATAGCAACTAACTATGCCTCAGTGACATAACATCTTTGTCTGGAAACATCAAGTCCATGAATAGATGCAAATGGTCTCCAAGTAGCCGAAAATGATTTATGTTCAATTACCAGTTCAGTCTGACTGAAGGGCGCAGTCCACACCATGTAAACTAAGCATTATGCAACCACCACCAGCTTGCACAGTGCCTTGCTCTCCACCTGAGTCCGTGGTTTTGTGGGGTTTGGGCTACAGTTGAACACTACCATCACCCCTTTCCAACTGAAATCGGGACTAATCAAAGCAGACAAAGGTATCCTATTCGTCTAGGGTCCAACAGATATGGTCACGAGGCCAGGAGAGGCGATGTCTTGATGTTAGCAAAGGAACTTGCGTCGTTCGCCTGCCCATTGACGCCAGAGTTCGTCGTACGACACACATTGATTTCTGCAATTATTTCACTCAGGGTTGCTTGTCTGTTGGCACTGACAACACTACGCGAACGCCACTGCCGTCGGTCGTTAAGTGAATGCCGTCAGTCTACATCTACATCAACATTCATACTCCACAAGCCACCCAACGGTGTGTGGCGGAGGGCACTTTACGTGCCACTGTCATAACCTCCCTTTTCTGTTCAAGTCGCGTAGGTTTCACGGGAAGAACGACTGTCTGAAAGCCTCCGTGAGCGCTCGAATCTCTCTAATTTTACATTCGTGATCTCCACGGGAGGTATAAGTAGGGGAAAGCAGTATATTCGATACCTCATCCAGAAACGCACCCTCTCTAAACCTGGCGAGCAAGCTACACCGCGATGCAGAGCACTTCTCTTGAAGAGTCTGCCACTTGAGTTTGCTAAACATCTCCGTAACGCTATCACGGTTACCAAATAACCCTGTGACGAATCTTCTCTATCTCCTCCCTCAACCCGATCTGGTACACATCCCACACTGATGAGCAATACTCAAGTATACGTCGAACGAGTGTTTAGTAAGCCATCTCACTTGTTGTTGGACTACATATTCTAAGGACTCTCCCAATGAATCTCAACCTGGTACCCGCCTTACCAACAATTAATTTTATATAATCATTCCATTTCAAATCGTTCCGCACGCACACTCCCAGATCTTTAACAGAAGTAACTGCTACCAGTGTTTGTTCCGCTATCATATAATCATACAATAAAGGATCCTTCTTTCTATGTATTCGCAATACATTACATTTGTCTATGTTAAGTGTCAGTTGCCACTCCCTACACCAAGTGCCTATCCGCTGCAGATCTTTTTGCATTTCGCTACAATTTTCTAATGCTGCAACTTCTCTGTGTACTACAGTATCATCCGCGAAAAGCCGCATGGAACTTCCGACACTATCTACTAGGTCATTTATGTATATTGGGAAAAGCAATGGTCCCATAACACTCCCCTGTGGCACGCCAGAGGTTACTTTAAAGTCTGTAGACGTCTCTCCATTGATAGCAACAAGATGTGTTCTGTTTGCTAAAAACCCTTCAATCCAATCACACAGCTGGTCTGATATTCCGTAGGCTCTTACTTCGTTTATCAGGCGACAGTGGGGAACTGTATCGAACGCCTTCCGGAAGTCTAGGAAAATAGCATCTACCTTGGAACCTGTATCTAATAATTTCTGGGTTTCATGAACAAATAAAGCGAATTGGGTCTCACACGATCGCTGTTTCCGGAATCCGTGTTGATTCCTACAGAGTAGATTCTGGGTTTCCAAAAATGACACGATACTCGAGCGAAAAACATGTTCTAAAATTCTACAACAGATCGATGTCAGAGATATAGGTATATAGTTTTGCGCATCTGCTCGACGACCCTTTTTGAAGACTGGGACTACCTGTGCTCTTTTCCAATCATTTGGAACCTTCCGTTACTCTAGAGACTTGTGGTACACGGCTGTTAGAAGGAGGGCAAGTTCTTTCGCATACTCTGTGTAGAATCGAACTGGTATTCCATCAGGTCCAGTGGACTTTCCTCTGTTGAGTGATTTCAGTTGCTTTTCTATTCCTTGGACACTTATTTCGATGTCAGCCATTTTTTCGTTTGTGCGAGGATTTAGGGAAGGAACTGCAGTGCGGTCTTCCTCTGTGAAACAGCTTTGGAAAAAGGTGTTTGGTATTTCAGCTTTACGCGTGTCATCCTCTGTTTCAAAGCCATCATCATCCCGGAGTGTCTGGATATGCTGTTTCGAGCCACTTACTGATTTAACGTAAGACCAGAACTTCCTAGGATTTTCTGTTAAGTCGGTACATAGAATTTTACTTTCGAATTCACTGAACGCTTCACGCATAGCCCTCCTTACGCTAACTTGGACATCGATTAGGTTCTGTTTGTCTGAGAGGTTTTGGCTGCCTTTAAACTTGGAGTGAAGCTCTGTTTGCTTCCGCAGTAGTTTCCTAACTTTGTTGTTGAACCACGGTGGGTTTTTCCCGTCCCTCACAGTTTTACTCGGCACGTACTTGTCTAAAACGCATTTTACAATTGCCTTAAACTTTTTCCATAAACACTCAACATTGTCAGTGTCGGAACAGAAATTTTCGTTTTGATCTGTTAGGTAGTCTGATATCTGCCTCCTATTACTCTTGCTAAACAGATAAACCTTCCTCCCTTTTTTTATATTCCTATTAACTTCCATGTTCAGGGATGCTGCAACGGCCTTAGGATCACTGATTCCCTGTTCTGCAATTACAGAGTCGAGAAGTTCGGGTCTGTTTGTTATCAGTAGGTAAAAGACGTTATCTCCACGAGTCGGTTATCTGTTTAATTGATCGAGGTAATTACCTCGGATAGTACACTCAGTATAATGGTACTCGATGCTCTGTCCCTACCACACGTCCTAAAAATCTAAGTATCCCAGTCTATATCTGGTAAATTGAAATCTCCACCTAAGACTATAATATGCTGAGAAAATTTATGTGAAATTTGTTCCAAATTTTCTCGCAGCTTTTCTGCCACTAATGCTGCTGAGTCGGGAGGTCGGTAAAAGGAGCCAATTATTGACCTAGATCGGTTGTTGAGTGTAGCCTCCACCCATAACATTTCACAGGAACTATCCACTTCTACTTCACTACAGGATAATCTACTACTAACAGCGACAAACACGCCACCACCGGTTGTATGCAATCTATCCTTTCTAAACACCGTCTGTGCCTTTGTAAAAATTTCGGCTGAATTTATCTCTGGCTTCAGCCAGCATTCTGTACCTATAACGATTTCAGCTTTGGTGCTTTATATCAGGGCTTGAAGTTCCGGTACTTTACCAATGCAGCTTCGACAGTTTACAATTACAATACCGATTGCTGCTTGGTCCCCGCATGTCCTTTGCCCCGCACCCTTTGAGGCTGTTGCCCTTTCTGTACTTTCCCGAGGCCATCTAACCTAAAACACCGCCCAGTCCACGCCACACAGCCCGTGCTACCCGTGTGGCCGCTTGCTGCGTGTAGTCACTATGTTGTCCGTGGTGAGAGATACTGCCTCAAATTTGGTTTTCTAAATATTGAATTACCTATCGATTTCAAAAATGGAATATCCCATGCATCGAGCTCCAAGTATCATTCCGCGTTTAAAGACGGTTAATTCCCGTCGGGTGGCCGTAATAACGTCAGAAACCTTTCCACAGAATCACTTGAATTCAAGCGGCACCTCTGCCAAAGTCCTGTCGTTTTCTACTCGATTTACGCGATGCTATCACCATTTGCATACGAGCATATCGCTCTCCCAGTACTTTGTCACTTCAATGTACTTTCAGACTCAACTTTATATATGCGTATGACGTGATATATTTGAACAACTGACTCAATGGTCTAGTCTTCCACCTACTGATCGATGACCACCGATTTTCAAAAAAATAAGGTAATTAGTAAAGGTGTTCCAATTTATAGTGCACCATCTATTACTTATTGTTGAACATCTCGATGCGAATAATCTGTCTCATGAATATACACTCCTGGAAATGGAAAAAAGAACACATTGACACCGGTGTGTCAGACCCACCATACTTGCTCCGGACACTGCGAGAGGGCTGTACAAGCAATGATCACACGCACGGCACAGCGGACACACCAGGAACCGTGGTGTTGGCCGTCGAATGGCGCTAGCTGCGCAGCATTTGTGCACCACCGCCGTCAGTATCAGCCAGTTTGCCGTGGCATATGGAGCTCCATCGCAGTCTTTTACACTGGTAGCATGCCGCGACGGCGTGGACGTGAACCGTATGTGCAGTTGACGGACTTTGAGCGAGGGCGTATAGTGGGCATGCGGGAGGCATGGTGGACGTACCGCCGAATTGCTCAACACGTGGGCCTTGAGGTCTCCACAGTACATCGATGTTGTCGCCAGTGGTCGGCGGAAGGTGCACGTGCCCGTCGACCTGGGACCGGACCGCAGCGACGCACGGATGCACGCCAAGACCGTAGGATCCTACGCAGTGCCGTAGGGGACCGCACCGCCACTTCCCAGCATATTAGGGACACTGTTGCTCTTGGGGTATCGGCGAGGACCATTCGCAACCGTCTCCATGAAGCTGGGCTACGGTCCCGCACACCGTTAGGCCGTCTTCCGCTCACGCCCCAACATCGTGCAGCCCGCCTCCAGTGGTGTCGCGACAGGCGTGAATGGAGGGACGAATGGAGACGTGTCGTCTTCAGCGATGAGAGTCGCTTCTGCCTTGGTGCCAATGATGGTCGTATGCGTGTTTGGCGCCGTGCACGTGAGCGCCACAATCAGGACTGCATACGACCGAGGCACACAGGGCCAACACCCAGCATCATGGTGTTGGGAGCAATTTCCTACACTGGCCGTACACCTCTGGTGATCGTCGAGGGGACACTGAATAGTGCACGGTACATCCAAACCGTCATCGAACCCATCGTTCTACCATTCCTAGACCGGCAAGAGAACTTGCTGTTCCAACAGGACAATGCACCTCCGCATGTATCCCGTGCCACCCAACGTGCTCTAGAAGGTGTAAGTCAACTACTCTGGCGAGCAAGATCTCCGGATCTGTCTCCCATTGAACATGTTTGGGACTGGATGAAGCGTCGTCTCACGCGGTCTGCACGTCCAGCACGAACGCTGGTCCAACTGAGGCGCCAGGTGGAAATGGCATGGCAAGGCGTTCCACAGGACTACATCCAGCATCTCTACCATCGTCTCCATGGGAGAATAGTAGCCTGCATTGCTGCGAAAGGTGGATATACACTGTACTAGTGCCGACATTGTGCATGCTCTGTTGCCTGTGTCTATGAGCCTGTGGTTCTGTCAGTGTGATCATGTGATGTATCTGACCCCAGGAATGTGTCAACAAAGTTTCCCCTTCCTGGGACAATGAATTCACGGTGTTCTTATTTCAATTTCCAGGAGTGTATGTTGTGACCAGGTGAAATTTCTTTCGTCCGGCCACTACTGTGGGTACTTTGATTGCTCTGGGAGAACTCTCATCAAACTAGAACGCATAAAATATTAGTTCCCTTTATTACATAAATGAATAAGAGATTTAATTAACATTGACACACTTTTTGGCATGGGAGTAATGGATAATTTACAAGTGTCATGGACTAGCAAAGCATTACCTGATTCACTAATTAACAAACTTTTGTCTTGAGGTACAATGTTCATTACTAACTGCACTACAAGTTCGTCTCAAAACTTAACTACTCGTTGGTCATAGACGATGATGTTGATAGCCGGGCTGAGCACCTGAATGTTCCGCGCTATATTGACCTCAGCGCGTGGGTGCTGTTGTTGCTGAGAGGGAGGTGAGGTCTTTTGGATCGCTTCTCATATATTGCTATAGATTGCAGCGAGCTCTCGCTAATCTCATGGTACTGATCCACATTGCCGACTTTGATGTAGCACTGGGATCTCTAGATGACACCACGACATGTGCCACAAAAATATTCCTTTGAAGCATCTAATAAAATGCTGTCTGTACTTATCTGTGTAAAGAGGCATATTATACGTAAATTAGGTCTTAAATGTAATCATTTCACTGTTGTAGCGTATACCTGCCTTGCTAAGCGCGATTCAAATCAAGTATTGAAAGCATACTACACTACAGGAACTGATTGCTTTCAACATCCGGTAAATTACGTACACGTGTTGTTTATTTACTATAATGATAAATGAAATGGGAATATCGAAAAGGCACCGTCATGATATTGCATTTAATGTCTGTATATATTTTTCTACGAGAGTGAAAATGTAGATGGAAGGTAGCGAAATCCATGAGACTTATCGACACCCGGTACTTGGCAGGCAAGCGTGTGTTGGAGAAGACGGTCTCGAACTGGTCGCGGAGCAGCTGGCCACCCATTAGCTAGACGGTTGATCCTGGGCTTAGCTCGATCACCGAGGAGGTCGGTGAACACGGCGCTAGATCACAGGGACCCAGTAGGCGCGAGGGTTTCTGGGCCAGAGCTCGCAATCATTCCACGCCATTAAGCCAGCAGCTGCCCTATCTAGCCGTTTCTGGCCTCCTTCCCTACCCTTTCTGTCAGATTTACTTAGCCTGTAACGACAACTTCAGTTAAATATGACAGATCCGCACGAAATGTTGTTGTTCACCAAATGAATTGTTCAGATACTTCCAGTCAGATCAAGACTAAGCACTGGTCCATGACTAGAACATAGAACCTCACCTTTAGCGACCAAATATCGTGCCTAAAGTGCTTTCCACATCGACTCTGGACCTGGACAGTTCGGTCAGTAAGGGCATTGTCACCGGAAAGGAAATGAAACAGCTTTTCTCCGTCAGTAAACCACAAGCCATCAAACCCAGTGTAAAAGATTCATTGTTGAATCAAGTACGTTGTATATCATACAAACGCAAAAAGTATTACATTTTATTTATTTAATTAACCTCATCTCATTGAAACGTTCACGCCCTGTCTTACAACAGACCATGAGTTCACAAATACAGTATTATTTACATCATAGTTGCCCTGAAACAACCATAATTTAAGAGGACAAATTGTAATGAAATATTTGTATGTCTGTGGACGCAATGTGAATAAATATAAGTAGTAAAGTGAATACTGTTATTACTTCTATTACTTCTTTTCTGCCTCTAATAATAATAATAATAATAGCGACAGATATAAATTGAATTTATACATGTTCAGCATAGACATTATCTGATATAGTGAGCCCTTTAGAAGAGAATTTGTTAAGAAGATTCTACCAACTAAGATCTTGGGAAAATGAAGATCTGGGTGAAAAAAATTATGAGTATTCTCGCCAGTGTGCTAGGATTTTAATACAGTTTAACCTCACGTGAACTTTCGATACGTTACGATCCAGGCAGTGTTGCCTCACAACTAAATGGTTTTTAACTTTTAAGTTAAATTCTCTCATATTTCAGGAATTAAATTCCTTATTACGCTTAATTTTAAGTGAAATTTGACTTACTTGTTAACTTATCTCACACATGGATTAATTCTGGTGCATGTATCTCTCCTTAATGCCATGGGTAATTCAATTATTTCTGCCAAATTGTATAAAGTGTATTTGGTCGCGGTCTTTTGAAATAACGTTTCTTTTCCAAAATGTCTCCCAGTACCGAGCAGACCCAATGTTATGTGCATACTTCTAATTACAGCAGTCTGAAACTTCACTGTATTTCATATCATTTTTCAATGAAGATGTGAGCCATAGCCAGTTCATCCCATGAGTGCTGATATTTATAAAATAATCTTTTATTAACTGAATTCCTGTGAATGTCATTTCAGTAACTAACTGATCCCACGTCATTTCAAGACACATGAACCAAAACCCTCAGCTACATATATACGTCAGGGAAAGTGCTTGGCGACTAAGTGGTGCATACTTTCTCCTAAAATTACAGATAGTCTTTGCTTAGCCTACTGGCATGGGAAATATTAGTTCACTTATGTTTCAACCATTGGTTGTCAGGAATCTGGAGACCCTGGAATTGAATAATTAGAAAAACTAAACAGAAACAGCCTGCGTGTTTCTTACAACGTAGTTCCCCAGGATATAGATGAATTCGTTTAGTTCATTCAAACAGAACATCATCTACATATTAACACCAGACCACATTCACTTAGTTCTTCGCATCATAACAGATGGAATGGACAAACTTCGTGAATTCCTCGCCCATGTGAAACTTACTATGGAGGAAGACTGTCATTCCTGGACGTCACGGTCAAGGAAAGAGCTGAAGGCACGCAGGGCCACGGTGTGTCTCGGAAGATAATGCACACTGATCTGTACTTGCACGGCGACACCTGCAATTAACCTGTCCAGAGAAATGGGGTACTACAAACCCTTGGACATCTGCGCACACCATATCAGATGCCGAGAGTCTGCCACAAAACTTTAACACCTAAGAACAATATCGGAAATGACTGAAAATGACAGATTAGTTTCGCTCTCCTCCTCAACAATACAGTACAAACTGTGCAAACGGAAAACGTCAAGGAGAAAGAAGTCGCCACTGCCTTTATACCGAACACCAGCGCACTGTCTTCCGGCCACTCAATAAAACACAGGCATTAATGGGGAGCGACAAAAAAGTTCGCGTTTCGGGGAAGGCCAAGATATGTATTGAACAAATATAGCGCGTCATCGAAAACTGATTCCGAGAACACCTGCAGCACAGTAGGCACTCGTAACACACTGTTTGTAGGAGAATCATACGCTGAAACGCGAACGTACCAGCCCTTTAGCACAGACTTCGAAATGCTGGGACAGCGTCGGAATTTGCACCAGGGACATTCCCATCAGCAGGTCAGCGACTATAACCATAACAAGGCTTGTGGGCCAAGCAGTACGCCTAATTAGTAAGAGACTCAGCAAACACAACGACCTGGCAGGTAGTGTGGACAGAGTAACAGAACTTACGCCACCATAGACGCCAACGCAAGCGTCTTTGTAGTTGCTGACGCGAATCCTCCTGTACGGTCCGCATAGGGAACGATTCCCTGCTCGCGCGCCTCCAGGAGCTCAGGTCGGAAACCTACCTGATGACATAAACAAATTTATATAAATTTTGGTATAATGAGCACAGGATTCATTTTGAAAAAGAAAGTACTGTGAAGAGACAGACAAGGAATATTCAGGTTTACTACACAGTCTCGTAAACAGAAAATAAAGTGCCAGAGAACGTGTATGAGGCTGCTGAACGGATAATTCAGTGCGTGAATGGAGATAAAAATTTAATAAACATGAGGATTTGAACGCGGTATGTGGAAAGAAATAGAAGAATCAGTTGCAGGACAATCTGTGCTTGGCTGAAGGAATGAGAGAGAGGAAAGGCCAATTGAGTTCTGCAATGTTTCACGTGGTAGTGGAGACAACTCTGTTCAAATATCAGGGAGTTTGGAAGTATGTTTGTAAAAGACCAGGAGACACATGAGGACTCCAGCTGGATTACATCATGGTCAGAGATTCCGAAATCCGTCATGGAATTTGAAGGAGTACCCAGGTGCAGATACAGACAAAGATAACAATTTAGTAATGACGATGAGGAGATTCAAATCTAAGAGAATCTACTGGAAGAATCAATGTAGAAGGAAGTGGCAGACTGAATTACTGAGGAATGATTAGACGCATTTGAGGTTCGCTAGCAATATACACTCCTGGAAATTGAAATAAGAACACCGTGAATTCATTGTCCCAGGAAGGGGAAACTTTATTGACACATTCCTGGGGTCAGATACATCACATGATCACACTGACAGAACCACCGACACATAGACACAGGCAACAGAGCATGCACAATGTCGGCACTAGTACAGTGTATATCCACCTTTCGCTGCAATGCAGGCTGCTATTCTCCCATGGAGACGATCGTAGAGATGCTGGATGTAGTCCTGTGGAACGCCTTGCCATGCCATTTCCACCTGGCGCCTCAGTTGGACCAGCGTTCTTGCTGGACGTGCAGACCGCGTGAGACGACGCTTCATCCAGTCCCAAACATGCTCAATGGGGGACAGATCCGGAGATCTTGCTGGCCAGGGTAGTTGACTTACACCTTCTAGAGCACGTTGGGTGGCACGGGATACATGCGGACGTGCATTGTCCTGTTGGAACAGCAAGTTCCCTTCCCGGTCTAGGAATGGTAGAACGATGGGTTCGATGACGGTTTGGATGTACCGTGCACTATTCAGTGTCCCCTCGACGATCACCAGAAGTGTACGGCCAGTGTAGGAGATCGCTCCCCACACCATGATGCTGGGTGTTGGCCTTGTGAGCCTCGGTCGTATGCAGTCCTGATTATGGCGCTCAGTTGCTGGCGCCAAACACGCATACGACCATCATTGGCACCAAGGCAGAAGCGACTCTCATCGCTGAAGACGACACGTCTCCATTCGTCCCTCCATTCACGCCTGTCGCGACACCACTGGAGGCGGGCTGCACGATGTTGGGGCGTGAGCGGAAGACGGCCTAACGGTGTGCGGGACCGTAGCCCAGCCTCATGGAGACGGTTGCGAATGGTCCTCGCCGATACCCCAGGAGCAACAGTGTCCCTAATTTGCTGGGAAGTGGCGGTGCGGTCCTCTACGGCACTGCGTAGGATCCTACGGTCTTGGCGTGCATCTGTGCGTCGCTGCGGTCCGGTCCCAGGTCGACGCGCACGTGCACCTTCCGCCGACCACTGGCGACAACATCGATGTACTGTGGAGACCTCACGCCCCCCGTGTTGAGCAATTCGGCGGTACGTCCACCATGCCTCCCGCATGCCCACTATACGCCCTCGCTCAAAGTCCGTCAACTGCACATACGGTTCACGTCCACGCTGTCGTGGCATGCTACCAGTGTTAAAGACTGCGATGGAGCTCCGTATGCCACGGCAAACTGGCTGACACTGACGGCGGCGGTGCACAAATGTTGCGCAGCTAGCGCCATTCGACGGCCAACACCGCGGTTCCTGGTGTGTCCGCTGTGCCGTGCGTGTGATCATTGCCTGTACAGCCCTCTCGCAGTGTCCGGAGCAAGTATGGTGGGTCTGACACACCGGTATCAATGTGTTCTTTTTTCCATTTCCAGGAGTGTAGATACTGCGTTAAGGTATACCAGAGATGACAAATTCAGTCGAACAGGACATTCCTAAAAAGTGCAGACATAGATGTACGTACAAGGAAGGTAGCTACTAAGAAACCTTGGGGAACCGTTGATATTCTTCGATTGAGCGATGAGAGACAGATATATAAAAACTTTAGTGAGAGACAAGAATAAAGCAAAATATATTTCTTCAGAATGAAAGAAATGGGAAATGAAGACCAGTGAAAGAGGAATATCTGCAAGAAATGCAGTTCTGTCAGAAGAAATCTGGACAAATATCCGGTCAGTTCTTGATAACATTTCAAACTGGTGCAATTATTGAAAACTTGGCTCAGATGTTCAGTAACTACAATAGCAATGTGTCAGAACTGTAATCGGTCACTAACGTAATACATAGGTGTTACAATTTGTATGGATATGAAACATACACATAACTAATGAGGAGGTATTGACTAGAATTGCGGAGAAGATAAATTTGTGGCACAACTTGGCTAGAAGAAGGGAACGGTTAGTATGACATGTTATGAGGCATCAAAGGATCACCAATTTAGTATTGGAGGGCAGCGTGGAGGGTAAACATCGTAGAGGGTGATGGTTAAAACGGCCCTGAGCACTATGTGACTTAACTTCTGAGGTCATCAGTTCCCTAGACTTAAGACTACGTATACCTAACTAACCTAAGGACATCACACACATCCAAGATCGAGGCAGGATTCGAACCTGCGATCGTAGAGGTCACGCGGTTCCAGACTGTAGCGCCTAGAACCGCTCGGTCACCACGGCCGGCGTAGAGGGAGACCAAGAGATGAATACACTAAGCAGATTCAGAAGTATTTAGGTTGCAGTGGGTACTGGGAGATGAAGCTTGCTCAGGATTGAGTAGCATGGGAAGCTGCATCAAACCAGTCTCAGGACTGAAAACCACAACAACAACAACATGAAAGGTATCGATCATATAGGCTTGCCAGTAAGTAAAGCAGAGGGACAGTTAGGATACAGGTTAGATCCAATATGCGAACGAAAGAAATTGCTTACAAGACGTTTGTTAGACAACCTCAGAATATTATGCAAGTATGTGGCATCTATACCAGATGGCACTAACTTTGGGTATTGATCGTACACGAATACGGCAAGACGAATGGTAAGCGATTTCTTTGATTTCTTGTGTGGGTCAACACTTGCGGGCTGGGAGTGAGTGAATGAGTGTCATTTTATGGACTTCCTTCCTACTGCTTGACAGCAATTTTAGACATTTTGTCCACATTCGTTTCTTTTAATATATGTAAGGCCACTGATTACCTCAGTAATGAGGGCCTATAAGCTCCAAACAAACACCTACACACTCCTTGACGAGTGGGAAAGACTCGACGAAATGAGGAAGAACCTGAACCGCAGGCCCCTGAAGATGGCCTACTACTAATCATCGCAAATGTTCAAGAACCAGTGCTGATTGAGGTGTCTACGAATGGAATATATATTGCTCCCGTAGGGACCGCGAAAATAATGTTACATAATTTACTGCGAGTGGAAAATCATTTAATCACTCTTCCCTGCTCAGTACAAGGATGGAAAGGTGAGAAATCATAATAAGTGGTCGAATGTGAAGTATAGTCTGTCACGTAGCAATGTCTCAGTGGTTTCCAAGGTTAGATGTGTAAGTGGCAGTCAAATGAAAACCAAAGGCCCGGCACAGCTCGGCCATGGAATGGCTCCATTCAAAAGTAATCAGCACCTACGTAAAGACGATTTTCCCACTGGCAGACGAGACAATCAGTTCCAGTTTCAGCGAAAGCGATCGCCCGCTGACGGAGCCACAACTGCGCCCATTCTTACACTTTTCCTTGTGACTGAAGCAGACGTTCTCGCATGTCTTTCTTCAGGTATCAAAAGAAGTCAGAACTAGCCGGTGAAATATCCGGGCTATTCGGAGGATGGTGCAGTGTTTCCCAACCATTTCGCCGAAGCGTAGCGTCTACTTCATCCGACAGGCAGTTTGCGTGCGGGCGTTATCGTCCAACATGGTGATTCCGTCCCACAGCATTCTTGGATGTCTTGATTTTAAAGTGCGTCACAGTTTCCGTAAAGTGTCTTCGCAGCGCTAACATCGATTGTGGTGCGTGCTCTAAGAGATTGACGAGCAAAGGCCCTTGCCATCCTAGAAGAAGGTCATAACAACTTTACTGGAGCTTGTGTGAGTAGTTTAGGTTTCTTTGGCGGAGGAAACATGGGGTGTTTCCTCTGCTGGCTTTGCCGTTTGTTATCGATCTCGAAATGTTAGCGACCTGAGGAAATACACGTGTAGGCGTCGGTTCCAGTCGGACGAGCAAGTGCAAGAGTAGGTACAGTTATGAATGCGTCAGCAGGCGACCACACCCTAGAAAACAGGGGTTTATCATCTAATCTTCCAAAGGGATAATTCTCATACCGTGTATGGTGATTTCTTTTGTATGGAACCATTCCATCGTCCCCTCCTTTCGAGTATACGGTTTTCATCTGACTGCGCTTCATGTATGCTGATGGGCCTAAGATAATTGCGGATGTGTTTTATTTCCCATTACACGCATGTATCACATCCGTTTCATTTCATTGAGTCATTAATTATTGTTCGTGTTTTGTGTGCACTTTATGGACAGCCGGAGTGACCGAGCGGTTCTAGGCACTGCAGTCTGGAACCGCGCTACCGTTACGGTCGCAGTTTCGAATCCTGCCTCGGGCATGGATGTGTTTGATGTCCTTAGGTTAGTTAGGTTTAAGTAGTTCTAAGTTCTAGGGGACTGATGACCTCAGCAGTTAAGTCCCATAGTGCTCAGAGCCATTTCAACCATTTTTGCACTTTATTTGTGTCTATTTGTTAAAATGACCTTACACAAGACACTACGACTAAAACCGTAAACTTGTTGATTAATTTGTTTCTTCATTTTCTTTTCCAATATCAACTACAACCCTATACAGAATAGGAGTTCAAGAAATAAAGAGAGTGAGGGTTAAAGCACAGTATCCGGTGGACACCTATCTCCAGCAATGATTAGTGCAAGACTTGCCATTTGCCCTGACTTCACACTCTTGTCTTCTGAATTCGCTAAGGGGCGCAGGTACTATAAACACTTTTTGATAGTTTTTACAGAATATTCATGGCTCAACACGTGAGACTGTCAGTCAGTAAATTATAGTATTGATAAAAGTCTCCGTTTCTTTTACTTTACCCATGCATACGCAAATTTTAACGAAAGGAATCTCATGATGCCAAACATAGAAAAATGAACTTCTTCAAAGTGCCACGATAACTCATTTCAATGACAGTAATTAAGGTGATTTTCTTGTATACAGAAGAAACATGGTTCCAAACCCACTTCAGATTATTCGCTCTCCGTATTCAATAAATCGCTAGAAAATAATAAAGACGAATGCTGCGAGTGAAAGGTATATCATTCTAAATGGAACACTGGTCCTACTTACATACATCCTTTCTTAATGTGATATAAATAAAATCCTCTTATTGAAATAAAATCAAACTCCAAAACCACGTGTTTACTCTGCAAAATTTAAAAAGAAAGCAATTGAAAGACGTTTTCCAATGAGTTTCCGCTAAGCAGTTTCCAAACAATTGTACTGATTATTGTATGTTATTACTTTGGAAGGAGCTGATCGGAAATTAATTTAGAGATTCAGACGTCGTTTCAGTAAAATGATCTGCTGAATTCGGTACTGCTCACAACTTCGTAATATTGTGGATAATTACTCTTCATTTCGTTGCCTGAATGAATCACACACAGGCTCTGTTGTCCGGAAGACAAGCAGTTCTGAAACCGATGAATTGGACATGTAAAATATCCAGGTGTTTTTGTGTGTAATTCCTCTTTATTACTTGCGAATATTTAATGACCGCACATGACGCTTCCATTTCATTAACGTACGCGGAGTAGCGGGTTCGCAGACACACATTTCAGTTGTAAACCAGAGTAAGTGCTTGAACATGTTCCCTGCCCACCTACGTGCTGCGTACATTTCATTACATTTAACAGGTCGCACTGAGCATGCCTCATGTAGCCAAAGTAGCCGTGTACGTGTATCTCTTGCAGTTTGTGCCAGCGTGCACGTTGTGTGTGTGTATGTGTGTGTTTGTGTGTGTGTGTGTGCGTCCGTGTGTGTGTGTGCGTGCGTGTGTGTGTGTGCGTGCGTGTGTATTTTCCAGTTGGATGTGGTTTGTTCTACATCGCTACAGACAGGTTTTACAGCGCAGAAATTCGCTCAAAGACCCCGCTGGCAAATTCGAAGTGTGCCGTTTAGAAGTTTCTCAGGACTACCATTCGCAGGTTCTAGCATTGATAATCTACCGCAGTTTCAAAGTTTTCATAATTTTGATAGCACAAAGAAAAAAAATCATTCAGTTAAGCTCAGTGTAACTCAGATTGAAGTTAATAATCGTACTATAAAGGCCTGAATAATGATAGTGATATGAAACAATTGGCATAATGGAGATGGGATACTTATTCATAGTGTAAGAGATTTTCCGAAGCATCCTCTTCTTTCGAGAACAGATACTACCATCATATATTATTAATATTATTATTATCTTCTGCTTCGCTGTGTGTTAGGCACTTACGAAGGATGTCTTTGGGTCCAGGCTTATTCAACAGAACAATACCACGAACGACAGAAGAAAATTGGTTCAAATGGCTCTCAGCACTATGGGACATAACATCTATGGTCACCAGTCCCCTAGAACTTAGAACTACTTAAACCTAACTAACCTAAGGACACCACACAACACCCAGCCATCTCGTGGCAGATAAAATTACAGACGCTGGCAGAAGAAAATTAATCTCTCTCCTGTTTAGTGCCATTGGCATCAAGCGTGTGAAAAATCAGAAGCGCGCTATCATATCAAGGTTTAATATGTATTGGCTTCGTAATCTACTTGCGATGCCTACATAATAGTGTCTGCGGTATAGCATCGGCTTTCAGCTTAGCAAGCGAGGATCGAAGGAAGTGACACAGCAGAGGGCTTCTTTCTCCATTATAACCCATAATAATGTAACTCAAATTGCTAGTTTGATTTCTGGCCTTATTAGATATCGCAGTAGAGAATTTGTGGCATCAAGTTGATTCACGCTACTACAAGAGACTCACTCGGTATTTCATCTCCACCACATACTCACAGTTCAATCGTTTAAGAACAATAAGACCCAACTATTGTCTGATGCAATTACATTTGACACCCAGGAGAAGGGATAGAAGAAACCGACATCTTAAAGCCGATATACGACTTTCAGTTCTGAATAACCGGTATTTTTCGGCATTTATTTGGTCTCGGCTATAACAGATATTTTTTAATCTTTAACTAATAACTGGGGGGAAAACCGGAATATCAATTTGTCACAAGAGCAGTACTGAATTATTCTGTTTTTGAATAAAACTTTTTTTACCATCATGTCATGTTTATTCGTAAGATTTCCATTCAATTGAAATATTATGTTTTATAAAATATGGGGAAAAGCAATCACTGTTATCCTTATAGCTACGTTGAAAGAAACTAGTAAAAAAACACTTGACGTAAGAATCGGTGCAGCACTGCTGAGCCTACAACGTGCGGGTATGTCCAGTGTGAAAGCCCTGCGCCCATTTGGTAGTACGGTACTTTCTCGCCATCGACCTCGAACGTTGGTTGTATTGCAGAATGGCTTTATCCCTACGTTGGAAGGATTTTACGAAGAACCATAGTAATCTAGTATAATGCTCTACCTTCTTTAAAAAATTAAAATAGGAGCAGCCACAACGAACATGCGACAACATATAAGGAGAATGCATCCACGGAATCTCTTGCAAGAAAAGATTAATCTGATCGAAATACCAACAATTTTATTGATGTGCTATAAACTTAGGATAACAACTGGACACTTGATTCTGTGGTAACTTTAGGGTGAAAAACTGATACCATCCCAAACAGACGACGCAAGGAAGGCATCAACTGTACCATTCGCCGTCGCCGGCCCCGTCTACTTCATCCCCGTCATCGTTACTGGAGACACTGAGATCTATTTGAACCACAGCCTCAACCCCTTATCGATCTAGATCTCATACTATTTCATTATAATTTTTTTTTAATTTTTGGTCCGAATCTATTTTTATTGCAGCAAAGAACAGCAACAAACAGCCGAAAATCGTTTATTTTAGAGAGATTTTTTAACCCTTTTAACCCTCATATTAAACTGGAGAGGAAGAAGATCGATATAACCGAGAACTGATTGCTTCAGCTGTTCCTAGTCAGGAGTGGTATGGTGATTTGTTTGCAAAGTCACTTGAATACTAGCAATTCTACCGTTCAGGTAGCGGTAAGGAACCGATTTATTCTTAACTGGATTTACCCCTGTTTGTTCCATGGTTGGTCCGATGATGCTGTGCCTCGTCTTGGGAAATGGGCAGTAGATGTTCCACAATGCCTAATTTGCCAACTCATGTTCCAAAATTTTTAATTTGTCTACTCATGTTCAGAAAAAACAAAACACCTTGAACGACTGGAAATAGGACATATTCACAAGACATGTGCATTGGTTTGTTCTCTGAGAAGTGATTAGCATTTCAACCATGTCGGCCCGCAGGTTCAAGTTCAACGTCGATATCGCAGTGCAAAATGTGCCTGCGGACCCCATTGTTGCTTTAAACCGAAGGAATTGGATCAGACAGACTTGAGAAGATATGCCGGATGACTCGTAGACGTATGCGCCAACCATACCGTCAGATCAGTGAGTCTGAAAGAGGGTGTGTTATTGGCATGAGAGGAAGTGATGCATCCCTCCGCGAAATTGACGGTGTTATGGGGCGAAAGGTTTCGGCAATGAACACGAAGACTGTAGAACACGAAAATATGGAACAGAGAGCTCTATCCAGGACTCTCCAAGAGAAGATCTACACCTCGTCCGAATGGCATTGCCGGACGGATCTGCGTCCTCCTCGGCTCTGGCGCAACAATGGAACACAGTAACACATCGCTCCCTATCAGATACCATACTCAGATTCATGGTTGTGTCCAAGTCAGTGTGCCAGGGTCGCCGTCTCTTTGAGTTCCAAACGGACACCAAGAGAGTTGGGATGGAGCTAAAGTGAGTTCCAGACAGCCATGACTCGCCTGACCGTTGCCAACAAACATAACTTGAGTGGGGCTACCTTGGTTGGTCGTTCGGTTGGTTGTCTCATCAGACGCTGTGTATTTGGCAGCTGACCGCTTATGGAAACTCTGTGTGTATCGACTTGTGATTTCTCCATGTTGTCCCACAATGATTGGTTTCAGGATTGTAGGAATTTTTGGTGCAAGGGTTTATGTGGAACTGTGTGTAGGTTCTGTGATTTCCACTGAGCAGTTATGAATGTTGTCTGCGTACTGGAGTAGGCAGTCGGTCGGTTGCGACAGGGCTCAGAGGAAGTCTCCACAGCGTGAGGTCAGGTTGGGGTGGCTGGTGAAGTGCAAGTGCAGTCGGATTTGTGAGGCACTAGCTGCAAGATCTGCAAAGTTCGTCGCCCACCTTTCCCGGATACAGGAGTTGAGTAATCAGTGAACCTGTTATGACATCTATTCATTCATTACCGGTTGTTGCTTCCTGGGCCGTTCATGCAAGCAGCAACGTATGGTGTCCCGGAGTAAGCCAAATTTTGCTGCTGTCTTCCTGTATGGTGTTTAACTTTCGATTGGTGGTAACTTATTAGTGAATTTCACCAGCGGTACCTTCTGCATTGTGGCTATTAATGTTCTGGTTACCTGCCCTGGTCGTTAGCATTCATCTCCGGCAATGTGTTTTCCTTGCCGTGCTAATGCTGTCCAGCACGGCGTGTAGTTCGGCAGCCTTGGTGACATTCTTATTTTTTTGAGTGGTTGTTGTGCCTTGACTGTATTTAGAAGCCAACTGTCAAGACGTAGTGCTGCTGTTACCTTCGTCCTCGCCTGGTTGTCATGCTGCTGGTGGGTGGAAGGGAATGGATTAGGTTGATGGTTGGCTCTTCAGACATCCCTATGTCGTGCCATCCGATTATATCGTATTACTCTTGGCTGCCTCGCTCGCCTGAACTTATGTTAAAATTTCCTCCCCAGGCCGACCCTTAGAACACCTCTGAGCACCACTGTTCTCTTGTTTGGGATTGCGATTTTTTTCTAGTCTCAAGTACTGTGCCAGGCCGCCAGCCGTGTATTAATTTAGTTTGTTGTAATATTCAGTATGTGGCCTTCAGACGAACTTCTAGATAAAATATTTTAAGATAAGGCTTTCAGCCGAATTACATTAAAATTTGAGAATATTCCTCTCCATCCTAATTTTGTCATCCAGGCCTTAAGTCTTGAATGTTCAGTATATGTCTTTCAGCCGAATTTTATGTGAAATATTTTAAGATAAGGTATTCAGCCACCTTAAATTAAAATGTAAATGGTCATTTCTTTAAGACCTTTCAAAATTTTTTTACTGAAATTCTTGTTATCCAGACCTTACGCCCTCAGTTCTCCTATGTTGTAACTGAGGCCTTCTGCCATGTGTATGCCTTAAGGTAATTTTTATAACTTGTGTTCTGGCCTTCACCCGTATTCTTTCGCGCCCTTTTCCACAACCTGATCCGTTCTGTCCTGCGAATACAGATTTCAGTACTGACTATTAGTACAAGAAAGAAACAGGACCTACATGTCACGTATAAGATATATGTATCAAGCGGTAATGCTTTAGTCAAAAATTTAAACAAGAGTAGATGGAAGCCGAGCCACTAATAGCTTCTATGTCCATTAACAGATGTCCTGATAATTTTGATCAAACAGGATATGTATGTTATGTAATCATTTAAGACATCATATAACTCAGTCGAAAATGTGTTGAACAGTAACGGGGAAAAGACTGAGACCTCCCGTACCTTTTCCTCAGGACTGCAGCTTTTTTCTCGTTGAGTTTCGATCCTCAACACATTTTTAATTTTTCAACAGGTTTTAAAACAGCGTACAATACACTGGAAACTGGAAGTTACGTTCAGCAAACAACACTTCGACAGTCGGTAAGCCATATCTTCGCGTTATCCAGCAAAGGCTGCAGGAGAACTTATGTGAGGTTCTGGAAGTACTTGAGAGGTATTTGAACAAATGGAACTTTTGAGGGCAATATGTGTTTAGTGTCTGTATTATGAATTGTACCTGCTCTTCCCAGAACTCAGGTTAAATAGCAAACCCAATACTCTGAATTAAACCTGCAGCTGTTTTTAAATACCACAACGACTACGCAAAGAAAGCCCATTAAGCTTACTTTCGTTTGCTTTGAACAAGTACTAGGCACCAAAAATTCGATTTGTTATTCAAAACCTATTTAAATAACGGTTAAACAAGTTGCAAAAACGATCTTTATATGACTGAAAGAATTAAACGTCGTCATCTACGCGGAGCGTCTCTGATTCGGTCTCGGTTTCGATCCCAGCGACCACTTAAATTTTGAGTAGCAATCATCAATATATGCGGCCGAATACTTCTGGTGAAAGAAGTAAACCCATTCTGTCAAGACTTGCCAAGCTGGGCGGAAGAATGGACAGAAGTTCAGGACACACACTGCTCCTAAAGGCGGGAGAATCAGCAGTGATCAACGGCATGAGGATGCAGTGGAAACAACTGCATTAAAGACACGTAAATTGTATCCACAGGACATATTGCCTGTAATTGATAATGTGTCATGATGATCTCTACACTGTAAAAATATTCCCGAATAGTCCCCTATCCGGATCTCCTGGAGTAGACTGACTAGTGGGATATGGACATGAGAAAAAGATGGAATAAGCAATGAAAGAACAGAGCTCCACGAGTCTGGGCGTGGAATGTCAGAAGTTTAAACGTCGTGAGGAAGCTAGAAAATCTGAAGAGGGTAATGCAAAGGCTCAGATCAGATATAGTTGAGATCAGTGAAGTGAAATGAAAAAAAAAGAGAGTTTCTGATCAGATGATTATAGGCTAATATTAACAGCAGCACAACATGATATATCGGGAGTAGGATTCATTATCAAGAGGAAGTTAGGGAAAAGAGCGAGTTAATGCGAACAGTTCTGTCACAGGGTTGTTTGCATCAGAACAACAGCAAACCAACACCGATAACGATGCTAAATATACATAACAGCGTAACGAACTGAATATAAAGAGGTAGAGAAAGTATATGAGGATATTGAACCGATAATTCAGTACACAAAGGGATATGAAAATATGATAGTCATGGGGGACGATTGTAGGAGCTGGAGTAGAAGAGACGGTTACTAGATAATACGGGCTTGGTACGAGGAATGTGTGAGGAGGAAGACCAATTCTGAAATAACGTTCAGCTAGTAAAAGCGAATACTCTGTTCAAGAATCCGAAGAGGAGGAGGTAAACTTGGAAAACGTCGGGAACCATGATAAGATTTCAGTTAGATTACATTATGTTCAGAGAGAGATTCCGAAATTAGATACTGGATTGTAAGGCGAACCCAAGAACAGATATAAACTCAGATCACAGATTAGTAGTGGTCGAGAGCAGATCGAAGAAAGCTGAAAGTAATGAGAAGAAGCAGAAGGGAAAAGAAGAATGAATACGCAAAGAAGTAGGATTCGGAAGTATTACGGAGTGGAGGATTATGCTTGAAGTTCTGTAAGGCTATAGATGCAGCGATACAGAATAGCTCAGCAGGTGGTTCAATTGAAGAGGAATGGGGATCTCTAAAAAGGACAATCACAGAATTTGTAAAGAAAGTTATAGGTACAAAGAAGGTAACAGCGAAGAAACCATGGGTAATAGAAGGTTGATCGATGACAGGAGGAATCACAAAAATAATAAAGAAACTAAGGAATACAGAAGTACAACTCGCTCAGAAAAGGAATACATAGGAATTGCGAGGAAGGTAAGCCGAAATGGCTTCATGAAAATTTGAAGAAATAAAAAAAAAATAACGATTGTCATAAGAACTGACTCAGAATGTAGAAAAGTCAAAACAACCTCATGTGAAAATAAAAGAAACTATGGTAACATTTACAATAAAGTGGGAATTCCACTGCCGAATGTAGAGTAGAGTGCAGATAGATGGAAAGAGTACACTGAAGACCTCCACGAGAGGGAAACTTGACTGATGTGATTGAAGGAGATGTATCATTCTATAGGGGAGATGAACGGGATCTTGTACTAGAATCAGAATGCAGAAGAGCTTTGGAAGACATAATATCAAATGCGACAATGGGGTTGGATAGCATTCCATCAGAATTTCTAAAATCTATGGGGGAAGTGGCAACAAGAGGACCATTCAGGATGGCGTGCAGAATGTACGAGTCTGACTCTCGGAAAAATATCATCCATTCCCTGCCGAAGACTGCAAGAACTTACAAGTGTGAGAATTATTGCACAATCAGCTTAACAGCTAACGCATCCAAGTTGCTGGAAAGAGTGATACACAGAAGCATGGAGAAGAAAATTTCCATTATATTAGATGACAACCAATTTGGGTTTAGGAATCGTAAAGGCACCAAAGAGGCATTTCAGATATTGCCGCTGGAACTGGAAGCAAGAATAAAGAAAAATCAAGACATGTTCTAAGATCTGTTGACTAGCGGCTGCCAATGCCTCTTTCACCCAATCTAAGTCTGTTCAGACTCTACACGAAGGTTGGCTAAACTGCTCATGAGGTCCACAGAAAACTTCTTGCAACCAAAGAACCCTGAAGTACCAAGCACAGACAACTCACACATTTACCCTAGCAGACGACAGTAAGAACAGAAAAAATGGCATGGTTGCACGACAAACAACTTGTATAAACACCACAGAACATGAAACCTAAGACATAAATGCAGAAATCACCCTTTCTTGGTATTAAAAATCTGCTGAGGCTATTATTTAACCAACTCTCCCGTTCACCTTTCACTCCAGTTACAAGCACAGACATTCCGAATATCGGAGGTGTGCAGATACTTTGTAAAATCATAGTTTGCTTTGCAAATCGATGGATCGGCTCACATAGAAACATTGCAATTATTCATTTCGTAAATGCATTGTTTGAGGACGCAAAGATCCGGGTTCCGGTACCCGTCCGGCTCAAAATATACAATGCCTAATGAAGTTTTTCCGCTGGTAGTACGGAGATGGTGTCGTTTGTTAAATCATATCATTCACTCTTTCTTCTAAGTGGTAGGTAGGGAAGAATAGATTTTAAACTCCAGACAACGAAGCCAACAGAATCAGAACACACGCAGAGACGGAGAAAGGAAGCCGATTGCGTATTGCCTAAAGAATCATCATGGAATTTACCTTTAACCAATATGGGAACCATGGATTTGGACCAACGTCCACTCGGATGCGCGTGCAGTGTGTTACTGCTATACTATGTATCTCCCGTCCTCATTATTGCTTCCCACATTCACTATACTGCGGGTACTCTGTGGAGGTCCTACTCACGTATTATCTCATCAGTTTACTAATGTTCAACAATCTTCTGTAAAACTGTACCCTAAACACTTCTATTGTCTGCTTTTCTGGTTCCCCAAAGTCCATGAGTTACCTGTATATGATTATACACTTTGGACGCATATTTTCTAAAATGTTGTCTCGTATTTTGGGTTATTAGAAGGGAGTTTCAATCTGCAGCGTAGTATGCGCTGATTCGAAACTTCCTGGCAGATTAAATCTATTTGCCAGACCGGTATTCGAACTTGGGACTTTCGCCTTTCTTGGGCAAGTATTATGGAGACTCGGCATCCAAGCCCTACTCAAGACCCGCTTGTGTTTCGATAGTTCAGTCGGTAGGGCACTTGCCCGCGAAAACAAAGATCACAGGTTCGAGTATACACCTGAAACAAAGTCTTAAACGCACCAATACCAATGCATTTTCTATAAACCGTATTACCAAAGGGGTGGGGGAACTTCACAAATACCATTAAAAATAAAAAATAAAAACAAATTCTTTGTTGTTGACTTACTGTGACAAGCGTACTTTTTAAAGAGGTACAGATCTGTAAGGGTGGTACAGAACTTGAAAATTTCTCTTAGCACACACTTAGCAATATCAACACATTTTCCATAGTGTGTAATAAAATTATACATTTCGTTAATCGGTGTTGATTTTTACACACAACATAAAGAGATATTTATGTGCAATTAAGATCCTGAACCTAAATATTATGGATATGACATTCATTGTTGATAATGACGTCTGCTACTAAATTTAAAACTTCTAAATAATTCGGTAGAAGATTTCATTAAAACAATAATTTTTCAATATTTTAAAATATGGAGTAACTGAATACATAACAAAATTTTCAAAAGTTGGGCACTAAGTTCCTCCCTTCCTTAGTATTACGAGGATTAATCTGCTAGGAGGTATCATTTCGGATTATGTCTGTTACTATTAGACTCTTTTATGGAAGATTTCTCTTTTCTTCTATGGCAGTTTATTTTATGTGTCTATCATTTGTCCATCATGTTTTACTATTATTAAAAGATCTAATTGTTTCACGTCGACTGCAAAATGTTTTCCAGTACACACAGATAGCTAACATTGTAATTATGAAAGTGGCATGAGCTGTACAACACGCTAACATATGCATTTCAGTGCAACCACAAAGCGCACGTTGTAATGACGGCAACTACATTTACTATAGTATATAATCAAAGGTTACGGAACGTGTTTCCCATTCAGACATTACACGTCGAAGTTGATCATATGTGAGAAGATCGTATCACACCTCGTGTAAAAACAAGAAACCTGTACCATCATGTCTGTTAATTGGACAAGGCAATCTCGTGGCCTTTCGAGATTGCAGATCATCGTTCTGCGTATCTGCTGCCCGCTTTGGTCTGCTCTCACAATTGTCATGCTGTTATGGAACGGATGGATTCGGGAGGGCTGTACTCAATACCGAGCAAGACCTTAACCCTGCTATTAGCGATATGTGCCTGAGACGGAGCGACGTATTATTGAATCAGTCATGCGGGATCCTAGAGCCACGTCATGTAGCCTGAGTCAGAACATAGCTTATTTGCAGCAAGACAAGTACCCAGAGAAACAATGTGACGCTTTATAAAGCAGTTATGATTATCGGCAAGTCTCCGCTAACGCAACGTCAAGAAAGAAGCGGTTGAGTTAGAGAAAAGACAGAACGTGAGAACCGAGCAACAGTCAGAAAGGCATTCAGGGCCGCAGATTCATCATTATTGTCGAATCGGCACGCAACTGGTGCTTCAGTGCCCTCAAGCACCGTTAATAGGCAGCTCACAGGAAGGGGGATCAGCTCAGTTCCTTGCTTCGACTAACATTGACCTCTATACCTCAACAATAAGTTTTGCAGTGGCATGGGGCATATGCGACCTGGAATCTCCTTTACTGGAGAAGGACTCTCTTCAGTGATGAGTACTGCTTCGAAATGAGTCCCGATTACCAGCGAATATGTGTCCGGATGTGTCCCCAGACAGTATTTGGAAATCAGACTGACTGTCGCCCAGTATACGGCCCGATAGGCTAGAGTGATGGTATGGGTTGCCATTTCTTTTCATGGAAATGTCACTTTGGTTGTCATGCGCTTCACTCTTTAGCACAGAAGTATGTCGACCATATACTTCACCCTGGATTTTGAGAAAATAAGTTTTCAATTATTTCTTCTACCAGATTACGTAAATGTTTCAAATTTTTCATTTACACTTAATGAAAAACTTGAGTCTTAATATGAGACTTCTTTCTCAACAATGAACATATCCAGTATTCTTAGGTTCAGCATCTTAACTACACATCAATATCTCATTACGCCGTGAATAAAAATCAACTATTTACCAAACTTCATTTTTTATTTTCTTGTGATGATTATGAATTGCCCCACGGTTGGTAGTACACAATATGGAAAATGTTATGATATGGCTAAGAGTGCAGTTACCCTTATGGAGCAGCAGAGAGAGGCACCCCAAAATTTGTGCGTCGCACCTACACTGGGCACAGGAGGGACACACGTCGTGGGTCACTCTGCAAATGACAATCGACACATCAGTTTGTGTTGGCTGCAAGCAGAGATAAGTGTCAGACTGCAGTTTTCGCCGTCCTATTGACACATCATCTCATGTGATGGTGTGGTGTTCTATTGGATACACAACGTGATCACTTCTGGATAACATAGCTTGGATTGCGGAAGTTACATTCCTGCCTCATTCAGATTAGTCAGTCTCAAAGTGTACATGACACAATTTAACAAGATAAAAAGACCTCATATACCGATCCTGCCCTGGACCACATCGATATGGAGAATTTCTGTACTCTTTCTCTATACAGCAAGTTCCCAAGATTCATCACTCACTGAAAACATATGGGCATGGTTCGTGCAGGAACTGTCGCTATACCATTACCAGCCATTACTATTGATGAACGTTGGCAAGAAACTGAAGGAACATGGAATAATGTACCAGTATCTTACATCAAAGTTAAGTTCCATGAGATGTCTGGCAGAGCAGGAGTGACAGCTAAATTTCCTGACATATGTATCCCCAAATCACACACAAATGTTTACGAAGTCTCCCGTATCTACTGTACAGCCTCAATAAGAAGAATTTATGTATTAGCTGTCGTTGATTCTATTGCAATTTTAGTCCACATTAGAGTGCATCAATAATATGGATGATTACTCCAGTGCAGTGGATGCAAGCTGTTCTGTTTGCTCTTAAGTGTTCTTACTTATTTCTATGTTTTTCTTTCAATCGGTACTGTCGTTGATTGTATTGCAATTTTAGTCCACATTAGCGTGCATCAATAATATGGATGATTACTCCAGTGCACTCCATTCAACAGGCCACCTTCACTTTTACGTAATATGGCCATGTCATTAGTAAATTTTATGATTAATACACATTCTAAGACAAAAAGCTGCTCTAAGAAGAAATTATCTGAATAGCATGAAAATCGGTGGATGTGATGCACATGTACAGGAAACATATGATTACAGTTCCAGAATAATTGGCTGCATTTTTTCAAGAAAAAGAGCGTCACAATGTTTGCAAGTCAATAACGCGTTGCTCCAGTGCTGGGAATTATGCAAGCATTTGTTTGTATTGACACTGATTGGCAGACTTATTGGACGTCGTCTTGAGGCTAGGGTGCCAAATTCTGTCCAGTTCACGCGTCAGATCGTCAAAATCTCGAGCTAGTAGGAGGGCCTTGCCTGTAACGCTCCTAACTTGCGCCAATTGGGGAGAAATCCACGGACATCGCTAGCCAAGGTAGAGTGCGGTAAACACGAGAACGTCGCTAGAAACTCTTGCCGTGTGCAGGTGGGCATTCTCCTGCTCGACTATGAAGTCAGTTTAGTTTGCTATGATGCTCAGCAAAACAGGGCGTAGAAAACCGTCGACATACCAACCCGACAGTCTGGGACGCAGCCAGACACATCCGCTCTGGTCACCGGGCCCCCTTCTAAGCGGTACTCATCACTGAAGACAGTTCTACTCCAGTCAATGAGATTCAAAGCCGAATGCGCCCGATGCAACTGCAAAACGGCTTGCTGCCGTACATAGGTCAATGGTAGGTAGCGCAAGGAGCGCTTTGATCTCTACTCCCTTTGTGTGAGATGCCTATTAATGGTCATAGTGCTCACCGACGCACCAGTTGCATGCCGGATCGACGATAATTATAAATGAGTGGCTCTGAATGCCTCTCTGAACATTATTCGATCCTCACGTTCTGTCTTCTCTCTAGATAGAGCGCTCCCTTCCTTATGCTGTATTCGGCCTTGGTTCACTCATTCCTGCATCGAACCTACTGAAATGTCTTGCGATTCGCCGAATACTCAATCGGCTAATTTGAGCCTAGCTGTAAGTCCTCTCTCAAATGATGGCATCTGTCTATATTGCTCACTCGCCTTTCTGCAAGTTTTAGTTACTGAGTACATGGAATGAAATAATGAAAGTCGCAGATTTTATGCCCTAGTATCGACAGTCCCATGTTATCCACCCTTGTCAGCTGCACGGTGAACTTGCGCTACACATCATACGTTTATCCGTCGGCCACCAGGGTCTACCATTTTCCTTTGACATTTGCATGAATATCAGTTTTCGATAAAAGCGCCTAACTGCTGCATGTTTTTTGTTTATTTTATCTTATTTATTTACTTTTCTTTCGGCGGGGCTGTGCGGTTGTTTGTGTTAGAGTATATTTTCACCTTGATTGTATCCCACTTCAGAGACTTTAGCTAAATTTACTTAACGCATAGATTCTTTGATTTACAGGTTAAAAACTACACCCTTTTTGCTTTAAGACGGTCTCCTTGCTTCTCCTGCTTCTCATAACTAGTACCGTTTGTGTCTGTTAAGTCCATAACTGCAAAACGCAATAAGCAATCGGTAAACATTGCTTCTGTTAATCGGTATTAGGTACAGCAGTAAGAAGAATTTCTTTTCATTGTTGAGTTCATTGTCAGTCGGGTTAGAACAAATTTACTAATTTCTGTAATTTCTTAGACTTTCCCGGCGCTTTGATGACATCTCGTGGAAATCGGGTTTTCTGCCGGACATCAGCGTCTTCCAAACACGATATTTCGACGTCATTACTTGACGTCTTTATCAGGTGTTCCCTGATGAAGACGTCAAGTAATGACGTCGAAATATCGTGTTTGGAAGACGCTGATGTCCGGCAGAAAACCCGATTTCCACGAGATGTCATACTAATTTCTGTTTATACCATCTCAACGGTTGTAGCTATAAGTTTGTATAGGCGGTATTTTTGACTCAGAACGTTAAGGGCGTTCCACACTGGTTTGAAATAAAGGCAGATGATCTGCAACTGATCTTAAACGATCCATGAAACAAGTTATGGCAGTATTTGATTTAGTAGGTTAATTACATTTTACCAAAAATGATTTTAACAAATATCATTTTATAGAAACCAGCTGTCGGAAACGAATAGCCTTGAGAGTTTTTGGTACGTCATCGCCTAATTTTAGCTATTTCCAAACAGAATAATCGTGTTACTCTTACTTGTTAATATTATCCTTTTACTTGAAGAGCTGAAACCGAAAACGCATTGTTTATACTCGCACACTAGTTGTGCTCGGTTGCTGCATTACTTACCACTATTTTCATGAAGCCGTACGTAACTTAAGCACGACGCGGAGAAGTCAATTTTACCATTTCTAACCTAAATCTGTGCATTATGGCTTCTTGCGTAACCCTTTATTGACCAGGTTCAAGTGGAACGCTTCGACTCATGACGCCTCCCCAGAGGTGACAGTGCATCGTGATACACGCAGCACCTGTGCTTCGATAGTACAGCAACTGCCACTGCGTGATTGATGACCTATCCCTGCAGCCTAGCAATGCCTATTAGCCGCCTCGTGGTAGTATTTACTGCACTGATAGCGTTGTCACTGCTTTCCTGCCGATTTGTTTAATGATTGGTTGGTTCAAATGACTTTGAGCACTATGGGATTTAACTTCTGAGGTCATCAGTCCCCTAGAAATTAGAACTACTTAAACCTAACTAACCTAAGGACATCACACACATCCATGCCCGAGGCAAGATTCGAACCTGCGACCGTAGCGTTTGTAATGATTACTTGTGTGATTCTTTGGCGTTCTATGGGCACGCCAACTTGCGACAACGTTAAGCAATGTCTGTGTACAAGAGGTGGACACATTACCACGCCCAATACGGAGTACAAAACCGTTGGGAATGAAAATAGCTTCTACTCGTCTCGGAATGGTTGAATGCAGTTACTCTGTGGTTTTAAATGGAATGTTATACCATTCCCGCACTTTCAAGTAACGAAGATGCAGATAGACAACACTTACACTGCCTTCTCTTCGATGTAGACCGAAAAGACTCAGTAATAGTGAGATTTGGTGACTATGGTGGCCAGGAATGCTGCGACGCTTCACCCTCGTGCTCACAAAACCAGCCCCGGTCGGTGCGAGCTGCGTCGACACGGTTCAGTTCTCTAGGAACGCAGCATCTCCCTTGGAAACAAATATTGCACCATGCGATGGACCTGATAAGCCAAAACAGTCATATAATCGTGGGCACAAATGCAACATTGCAGAGTGGCCATTGGACCATGAAATACCACGACATGGTTCACGAAATCATCATCTCGCCCCTTTCGTGTACCACTCTTGGGATGGAAACTCTTCCCAGAAGGTGGAAATAAACAAGACTCATAAAATAAAATGTGTGAGTAGGGCCTCCCGTCGGGTAGACCGTTCGCCGGGTGCACGTCATTCGATTTGACGCCACTTCGGCGAGTTGTGCGTCGGTGGGGATGAAATGATGATGATTAGGACATCACAACAACCAGTCCCTGAGTGGAGAAAATCTCCGACCCAGCCGGGAATCGAACCTGGGCCCTTAGGATTGACATTTTGTCGCACTAACCACATTTTTTAAAATTTCATTTTGTTCGTTTTCGTTCGTTGCATCTGATCGGGGCGGACGAGGCAAGACACGCTTTTAAGTTCGTTGTTGATCCATTAACTCGGTTTTTTTATTACAGAGGACAGCTATCCCTCTGACCGAACACGCGGATGAAATAATGATGATGAGGACAACCACTCAGCTACCGGGGGCGGACAACAAGACTCATGTGACCGAATGATATTCTCTCATTGCTTCATTCTACAGGTTTTATGGCCTCGGCACAACGTTTCCCCGTTACGTTTATTTGCATCACTGATTTGTGATCCTGGAATCCTTGCTCGCGCTGCATTTCCATGCCTACGGTGCTCTCTTCTAGTGGTTTTGATGGTGACAGGATTTGGGAACGTGACATTCAGTTCAGCTGTAACTTTTGCAACGGTGTCACGATCCTCGTCAATGATCGCCCGTCGCGATTATTCAGCATACAGTTTCTTCCGCGTTGTGACGTACAGGGTGATGCTTTCCGCTTTCCCTGTCCGCCCCCGGTAGTTGAGCCGCCAGCGCGACAGATTGTCAATCGTAAGGGCCCGGGTTCGAGTCTCGGCAGGATCGGACACTTTTCTCCGCTCAGGGACTGGGTGTTGTGTTGTCCTAATCATCACCATTTCATTCCCATCGACACGCAAGTCGCCGAAGTGGCGTCAAATCGAAAGACTTGCACCCAGCGAACGGTATACCCGACTGGAGGCCCTAGTCACACGAAAATTATTCATTTCACTTTCCCTGTATGGTGTATGAATCATCCACATGGTGCCTTCCAAAACACAAAGCACTTTGGCGGTCTTCGTCACGGAAGCAACCGCCATACGAGTACCGACATTTTGCTCACGTTCGAATTCTCTTAGCTCCGACGTATTGCACTACACACAACACTTCTGAACACGACTGACTCTTGCAACGTATCGAAGACACTGCGCAGATGTGTTTATTGGTCAAATACGACAGTGCAACCAACAGGCTTGGCTAGTATCTGCATCTATTTTCAAACATGCGTCTCTCGCCGAGCTTCCAAATTTATTTTCACCTGCCGTAGTAACTTAATAGGTTATAACATAAACTTCATTCTCGAGTATGTTGGTAGTAGATATATAACTTTCCACCTAAATCCTACGTAATTAATGTGTTTTCATCCATCGTATATACTGTTGATATTTTATGTCAACGATTCCTTCTACAAATTCCATTACATACCTTAGCTTTCGTTTCAGTACAGTTTTCAATCATTTGTAGTGAACTAGATGTTTCTTCCATACTTTAACGTCCTTTCCTAAAATAAATCTGTTCGTAAAAAATAAATATTCAGCTATTGCTGTCAGTTTATTGTTTTGTGCAGTACATTTCATATATTCTCTGAAGTACGTTTAGTTCTTCTTCAGTTACTTTGAAATTATTTTGCCGCACAATTTGCAATGAAATGGCTTTTGCCACCTTCAAGTTCTGAGAATGTTTTTGCGCTGTTAGTGTACGTCAGGTGCTACCAGGTTGGAAGGACCACATTGTGGGGAAGGCGAGCTAAAGGTAGGGTTTCATTTTCAGGACACTTAGAAGATGCAGCAAATGCACTAAAGACACAGCTTACACTACACTCGTTCGTTCTCTGTAAGAATATTTCTGCGCAGAGTGGGATCCTTACCAGGATTGACGGAGGACATCGAAAGGGTGCAAGAAAGGGCAGCTCGTTTTGTATTATCACGTAATAGGGGAGAGAGTGTGGCAGAGATGATACGTGAGTTTGGATGGAAGTCATTAAAGTAAACACGTTTTTCATCGCCGCAAGATCTATTTACGAAATTTCAGTGGCCAACTTTCTCTTCCGAATGCGAAAATATTTTGTTGAGCCCAACCTACATAGGCAGGAATGATCATCAAAATAAAATAAGTGGAATCAGAGCTCGAACAGAAAGGTTTAGGTGTTCATTTTCCTGCGCGCTGTTCGGTAGTGGAATGGTAGAGAGATAGTATGATTGTGGTTCGATGAGCCCTTTGCCAAGCACTTAAATGTGAAATGTGAATTGCAGAGTAATGATGTAGATGAAAAAAAAGAACTGCCGTTCAGCAAATCCTGAGTTTACAGTGTCTTTGAAAGTATTATAGATCATAGAGTATTATGAGCCAGCATGACAACACGAGAAGTTCAAGGAGGAATATTATGTTTAATAACGTATGTTTTTATTTTCGGCGGTTCCTAATGGCATTGAAACCTTAGGCAGATGGTAGTGACATAACTTAGTATCTAACTACATTGTGATAGCTACATCACATATTTGAAAACTGGTCCGTTCTTGTTGCTCTCAGTACTAATGCATGTGAGAGTAAGTTGACTGCACGACAGATAACCATTCCATAACTGTCCTATCTGATATACTCATTTATGAGACAGGCGATGCAATCTTATATTTTAGGAGCATCGTTGTAGTCCCAACGAAATCGGGCTATGAATTTAATAATTCCAGATTGTAACACAAATTGTTTACACAGAGTTGGGTCGACTGGAAGACGCCGACCTGGGAGGAGATCTCTTTCTGGAGGAATGTGCGAACACTAGAGGTAATTTGACCCTCAGGCGTGTAAGGGACAGTTAAATGAAAGCGAGACAGATGGAAAAATGTAAGTAAACTATTTATAATTTCAAAAGTAATCGCCTTAACTGTTAATACTTTTATCCCACTGTTAGACAAACGTCCAATGCATTCCTGGAAGAATGCCGTTGCTTATGGAATCGTGAAGGTACCCAGGCGTGTTTTTCTGAATCCGAAGGAAATCCAGTGTGTTTCAAAATGGTTCAATGGCTCTGAGCACTATGGGACTCAACATCTGAGGTCATTAGTCTCCTAGAACTTAGAACTAGTTAAACCAAACTCACCCAAGGACAGCTCACACATCCATGCCCGAGGCAGGATGCGAACCTGCGACCGCAGCGGTCTCGGGTTTGCAGACTGCAGCGCCTAGAACTGCACGGCCACTTCGGCCGGCCAGTGTGTTTCTTTAGGGCTCCAAAACCGTGGAAATCGCATGGTACGTGATGAGGACTGTATAGAACAGTGGTTCACGATCCATTAGCCATGGCTCAGTTGTAGGTAGCGGGCAGCGTGGCACTGGACCGTGAGCGCTGCTAGAGACTCGAAGATATAGATTATTGGAAGTTGCGAGATTTCACCTGTCAGTCATCAAAATCAGCGAGTACAGAACGAAATAAGAGCCGAAATGCCCTGTCGCTATACTACACCATCACAAGGGGATGGTCCATTCTGTCACGTCTGTTGGTTTGGTTCATTGATTTGGGGGAGGGGACCAAAAAGGGAGGTTACCGATCTCCTCGGGTCAGAGAAGCTTAGAGAAGGAAGTCGACCGTGCCCTTTCAGAGGAACCATCCCGGAATTTGCCTCTAGGGCTTTAGGAAAATCACGGGAAACCTAAATCAGGATGGACGGACTCAGGTTTGAGCAGTCGTCCTGCCGAATGCGAATCTAGTGTGCCAACCATTTTGCCACATCGTTCGGTATGCATGAAAACATGATAACAGGACGGACTGCCACTATTTTTTTCGTTAAATATTGAACACTACTGGTATCATGTGCAAACAGGTGGCTGGCAGTTTACACGCGTTCACACTGCGCTATAGGGCTGAAGCGCAACCTTGGATGGCTGCGCGGGGCCTAAACACGTAATACGTCACAATCCGATCGTAATATGTCCAGTTGGTAGTTTCTCGTACACAGTTCACAACAACTGTTCTCTTGGATTTTCGCATTCATTATGCAGACCACAAGAAAGAACGAAGGATGTTAGCAGCGATGGTGTTTCAAGTCCCATCCCAAGCTGAGTTTAGTAGAGACAGGGCTTTGCTCGGATTGCCCACTATTGGAGGGGAAGGAAGCGGCCATAGCCTATAAAGGAATCGTGCCATCTTCTGCATGGCGTGATCTGGTTGACCACAGATAACCTATATCTGGATGGCCGATCCGAGAATTGAACGTGAGTGACCTGAATTCTATCCACAACACCATCTCGCTCAGTCTCCGTGAACATAATGCTGAAATATTTTTCATTAAGTTTACTCCATATTTAGGGACTCATGGAAATTGTATTTCTACAGGTTTATAGAACTTAGAAATACAACTCGAATTAGAACCTACGTTAAAAGTTTTTTAATATGTCAAAATGCTTCTACAAACGACATAGAGTTTTTGTGACAATATAAGAAAACTCATTAAAGTAGGGATACGCTAATATGACACCGAAGAGGGTGGGGTTGGGTTGTTTGGGTGAGGATACCAGACAGCGAGGTCATCGGTCTCATTAGATTAAGGAGGGATGGGGAATGATGTCTGCCGTGCTCTTTCAAAGGAACGATCTCAGCATTTGCCTGGAGCGATTTAGGGAAATCATGGAAAACCGAAATCAGGATGGACGGACGCGGGATTGAACCGTAGTCCTCCCGAATGCGAGTCCAGTGTGGACACCGAAGAGAATTAGTGACACGTAGGTACGATGGTGGTTTGTTAGATGAGAAATGTGTACAAACCATAAATAAAATTATATTATCAAATAAAACTGTGAGCAGAAGAATTGTTGAAATGTCGAAAAATTTGAAAGAAGCAGTCATTACTGGATTCCTGCACTGCACCATTAGACTTAAAATCTGAGAATTATAATCGTTCCTTCTTTGTTCCTCAAACGTAGCTCCTCACCATGATCCTGCACCTCCGTAAGAAAGTGCCTGTTCAATTTCCTCAATAGACGTCACAGGAAACGCTTCTCATTCCCACAGCAATCCCATCAGCGAGTCAGGTAATTACAATAACATTTTGGAGAACCTTATACTTGATTCTCAGCTAGCATACTTACTACCTCGTGGTTCCATAAGAAAAAACACCCTGTCCATGATGGACTCAACAAAACTCCTGCTGCAACTTTGCAGTCTGCTGAATAATCTATTTTCCTGGTCTTGTAGATGATACAGGTGTATAACACACATTGACGCTATACATATACTGAACCAACTCATCCTTTCATAACTTCGTGAAACCACTCCTGTCAACATCATGGAACATAATGAAACACAAGCGCATCTGGTAGGTAAGGTGAAAAATTACGAAAACCGAAAAGCTTTGAAAACTAAGAAAATCCTTAAGATTAATTCACTATTTATTGCTTATTTAATGTGCACATACCTAACCATCCCAGATAACATGTTTGTCGAGTAGAATATGGTCATTCTTTTTTACGAATGAGAGTGTTTCGGCTTATAATAATATTTGTTGATTGTCAATTTAAATACTTTTTTGCTTTAAAAATGCTTTCGCAGATTAGTACAAAACTTTCTGTACATGTAAACTGATGTGTGTTATACTGGAGGTGACGTTCTTTGTGTTGTATGTGGGTAATGTAAATAAAATACTATATAAAATGTTTACTGTGTTAAATAATTTTCTGATGACTCTAAACAAAATTTTAGTAAGAGGGTTATACTTGGCTTTTCCCTTAACGGTACTCTTTGTTCTGTTTGGGTATAGTATATATGACAACAAAAGACAGGTTTTCCGTTATGTAGGTAAAAGCGTACTAAATTACAATAGTAGAGGTACAATAATAATCTGACACAAATCTATTTTTTAATTCTTTTATTTTATTTTCCCAATCCAAATTCAATTAACAAGTTCTGTTATTGAACACCAATTCGGAACCTCTGTCGTTCCTGCAGTGATCTAGGCACTGTATACAATACCATGCACATCTCGTGGAGCATGGAACTGCTACAGACGATGACACACATCCCTTAACTGTCGAGAGTACACAACCAACGAAAAGGGCAAGATCTGGTAGAGAGATCTGTGTAACCAAAGTGATCTCACTTCAAGCAACGCAGCAGGCTGACAAGATTTAAAAGCCGATAATCAAAGGCATATAAAAGCATCCCATTGACCAACATTCTAACTTAAAAAAATTCACTGATTAATCATTCAATAAACACTTCAAAATGTCTAGCCTCCTAAAATATAAGGTATGAGGCATCACCTAGGACGATCAAGAACCACTATGACAACAAGATAGTTTCATATGTAACAGCCACTTCCTAAAAAGTAATTACATACAAAACAGACTTTGTTGTTTCTGTTCAGTCTGGACTGGTTTGACGCAGCTTTCCATGATACTCCATCATCAAAAATCCTCTTCGTCTCCGAATAACTACTGCAACCTTCTAAATCTGTTAACTGTATTCAACTCTTTTCCACCCATGATTTCCCCTCCCCCCCCCCCCCCCACCCAACCACACACGCACACATACACAGACACACACACACCACTGCCCCTTACTGAATTGGTGGATTAGCGTTTCCCCTGCTGCCTGAGAATGAGTCCTATTGACCGATCTCATCTCTTAGTAAAGTTGTGCCAAAAATGTCTTGTCTACTCAATCCTATTCGGTGCTGTTTATCAGTTTTGTGATCAATCTGTTTAAGTGTTTAGTGTTCCTGTGTACCATCACATTTCATAAGTTTGTATTCTGTTCTTATCCGAACTGTTTATCGTCCATCTTTCACTTCCATACATAGCTTCTCTCCGATCAAACACCTTCCGAAAATACTTACTAACAGATAAGTCTATATTCCGTTTTAACAAATTTCTGTTCCTCAAAACGCATTTCTAGCTTGCTACATCCACTCTACTTCAGCGCCATAGGTTCTTTTGCTGCCCAAATAGAAGAACTGATATACAACTCTGAGTGTCCCGCTTCCCAATCTACACTTAGGTGATACAACTCTGAGTGTCTCGTTTCCTAATCTACACTGAGGTGATACGAGTCATGGAATGGCTGTATGCTCACATACATACGCGGTACTATAGCGTACACTAAGTATAAATGGCAGTCCACTGATGGAGCTGTCATTCGTACTGAGTTGACTCATGTAAAATGATTTCCGATGTGTTTATAGTCGCGCGACGGGAATTAACCAACATTGGACGTGGAATGGTAGTTGAAGCGTGGGACATTCTATTTCGGACATCGTAAGGAAATTCAATATATCGAGGCCCATAGTTTGAAGAGTGTACCGAGTGTACCATACTTGTCGTATTACCTCTCGTCATGGGTGAAACACTGGCCGATGACCTCCACTTAACGACTGAGTGCCGCCAAGATTGCGTATAGTTTTCAGTGATAAAAGACAAGCAACGCTGCATGAAATAATCACAGAGATAAAAGTTGGATGTTGGTTGATCGGTTGGCTTATGGGATTAAAGGGACCAGACTGCTACGGTCATCGGTCCCTTAAAGTGGGACGTACGACGGACATATCCGATAGGACAATGCGATGGAATTTGGTGTTAATGTACTACGACTAAGCCGTGACAACTCGGTTTGCTGTCGTAACTACCTCTGGCACCGGTATCGATAGTCACCTCCCTTGTGATTTGATGTGTACATAGTTCCGCGTAGTCAGCGCGTACACAACTTTCCCACTAGAGCACACCCGACTAAGCACAACAGCGCAAGCGCAGCGCTCGCCTGTCTCAGGAATACGAGATGGCGCTGCCATAGAGAGGGACCAAATTCTGCTTCCGCCAACCCGCGTATTAATATGTAACGCAGCCAATGAGATTGCTACTGATTTAGAACCTTTTCTCATCGCGGATCACACTCGTGCTGTGATACATCAACACACGTGGTATTATAACGAATGTACAGACCTCAGATCGGTTGGTCAGCATTTGTCTGCACCGGTCTGTACCAGTCTGCATTAGTCTGTACCAGTCTTTATGAATTCTACATTTGTCTGTGCCAGTCTATAGTAAAGTTTCAGTCTGCGCCTAATATAATTACCATATTCCTGTACATAGCCATGAAGATAAATGTATGGACACTTTTGTCAAGTATCAGAGATATATGTGAGAATAAGATTAACGTACCAATACTAAAGGAACTTCAGATTATCAGTTGTAAATAGCATCCAGAACCAAGTTAAGTAATTTTTATGCTTGTTATTATTTTAGTAAATGCGTGTGAAAAATAAGTTCTGTTTAAAGTTGGTCCCCATCAATCTGCTACTCTAAGCGTGCAAGTGGCATTTCTATCGTCTGACCTAACGGCAGAAGAAAAACACGCCACGATAAGACCAGGAGACATATTGGTGACACTCGCCTACTTCGTTACAGCGACAAGTCTAATAATCTGACGGTGTGTGTACTGAAGATCTTACAGTATGGACACCACATGATTTATCTTTGGTTTTCATGGCTGAGGTGTCGAGGCTCGACGCGGAGCCAGTCAGTTGTGAACGGCACGTGACGGAAGAAGGAGCAGTGCCTGGCGGCAGGGTTTCATTGGGCAGATTTGGGATGGACAGCCATGTACCCAGCCAGATCGACGAGCGAATGTTAGGCAGCCGCTAAAGAAAGTGACGAAGATCGGGCTCTGGAGCTCTGGCGACGGGCGCCTCCTCCTGTTATTTGAAAAGGATTAAAAATGAGTAACTGACTGTGGCGGGAATGCATTGTCACATACTGCCTATGAATATTCTGGTCCTGTAGTGTTATTGTTTAAAGGAAAATTGTCGCAATATTATTATGTCTTGTTCAGTGAGTAATATGTTTTTGTTTGTTCTGCAGTGTGCCTTGGCATGAGAGTGGTCAGTGGTTGTTAGTGCGTCTTCTTTGAAGCCACGTGATTCTGTTAATTGCTAAACCAGTTGTGTGCGCACGCTTCGGGTGCAGTGTTATGGTTCAAATGCCTCTGAGCACTATGGGACATTACTGCTGAGGTCATCGGTCCCCTAGAACTCAGAACTTCTTAAACCTAACTAACCTAAGGACATCACACACATCCATGCCCGAAGCAGGATTGAAACCTGCGACTGTAGCGTTCGAGCGGTTGCAGACTGTAGCCAGTTCGGCTGGCCTGGAATGTTATGAATCGGAGTGGTAACACCCGTGAGAGGCACTGTATAAGGTGGCAGAGTAATGGTACTGTATCAGGTACTGGGTATGAATTTGAAATCTAATTGTGATTTAGTAAAGCGTATGTATTCTAACCTATGTTAATGTGTTTTAGTCATAATTGAATTACTTAGGGCTACTACTGAGTGAAATTTTCTGACTTTGTTAAAGGTTTAAGTGCAACTGCTCTTTTTGTACCTTCATCTTATTAGTTACATGTACTCGCTTTCATCTTACATAGACAGAGGCGTATGCATTCATTGTGTACGAATAACAAACTCATCAAATTATCCTTGTCAATCTAGGCGAGTTTCCCTGATCTGATTAAAAGCATTGTGAAATATATATATATATATATATATATATATATATATATATATGTGTGTGTGTGTGTGTGTGTGTGTGTGTGTGTGTGTGTGTGTGTGTGTGTGTGTGTTTCATCTATTGTTAGAGGTTGTATTTATCTCGCTAAATCGAGTCTCACCATTGTTTAGTGTATGTTCTGTTATTGTTTGAGAGTGCTGCCTCACGTGTGATTTACGTTCACAGATGATTGCAAAACACGCGAGTCTACCTTATTGTTTGCAGCCGTGACTTCTGTACCGCTACCTTGGTTGCATCCTGACCAGCGCCCGAGCGCTTTACCACGCCGTCTGTCATACCAAGACAAAATTGAGTAGTCGTCCTGTTCCTTGGTGCTTTACCTGGGTTGAGCGACTGCCGCCAGGGTTTTAGGCTGTGAAGTTGGGCGGTATTAACTCATGAACTTTTCAAAATTACGATTCTAATTACATACGTACTGTTATAAATTCAGATGATTTCTGCTGGTTGAACACTGTTTCGTTTTACTCATATTGGTAAATTTCAGTAGTTATTCATTATATATGTCACTAGAATTCTGAAGGTTTTCATGTTTTTATTAATCTGGAATGTAATTGATCAGTATGTTTCTCTAAAATAAATGTTAATTTACTGTCTGATGGGTGTTCCTTCCACATGTTGTTTGATCCTTTCCTATCCTGAACCTGTTACCTGGATTTCACTGGCAGCAGAGGACTGACGCATGTGCCTTTGCTAAGAGTACAACTGCCAGCTCGTAAACCAATCGGCTGACCCATTGACGACTGGAAAACCGTAGCCAGATTCGATGAGCACAGGTTTCAGTTGGTAAGAGGTGATGGTAGGGCTCGAGTATGGCTTACGAAGCCATGGACCCAAGTTGTCAACAAGGCACTGTGCAAGGTGTTTGTGGCTCTATAGTGGTGTGGGCTATGTTGACATGGAATGGATTAGATCCACTGGTCGAACTAAACCGATGGTTGAGTGGGAATGGTTATGTTCGTGTACTTGGAGAATGTCTTCAGACAGTCATGACATCCATGTTCCCAAACAACGATGGGACTTCTACAGACGACAATGCATCATGTCAATGGGCTACAAGTGTTCGCACGTGGTCTGAAGAGAATTCTGAACAGTTCGAGTAAATGATATGGGCACTCATCGAACATCTATGCCACATAATCAAGACGTCAGTTCGTCAGCAATACCCTCCAACGACAATACTAAAGTAATTATGGACGGCTGTAGAGGCAGAATGGCTCATTATTTGCACAGGGGACATCTAACGACTGCTTTAACCCGTGACAGGCCCAGTTGCTGCACTATGGCAAAAGGACGCCCGACACAGTAGTAAGAGGTATCGTGTGATTTTCATTACCTCAGCATAGTTCCCACAGCATCACCTGATTCATTTTAACTACACTACATTACATTTGATTCGCTTCTTTTGATATTCATCCACCTTTCAAGACACTGTCCATGCTGTTCAATTGCTCTTCCAAGTCCTTTGCTGTTTCGGCCAGAAATATAATGTCATCGGCAAACGTCGAAATTTTTATTTCTTATCTATAGCCTTTGTAAGCTGTCAGGCAAATCCAACACCTTCCATGAAAACCCTGACATGATAAACAAATCCAGTAGTATGTCACATAGCTCCGAATAAATCGTCACATTAAATTAACCAAAGTAATACGAGTAACGAGTGAGCAAATGGAATACCACAGACTAACACAAGAATGCCTAAATGCATGTCATACCTTCCCACTGTGAGACAGACACAGTACCAAGGGCAGAAACGAGAACAGAAGCCGAGAGCAGAACCGTGTTAGGCGAGAAGGCCCTACGATAAGGGACGGACACCCATTTCGCCAACTGACCACTAGGACAACGCCAGCTGGAAGACTTTTTCGCGTCTCTATTACGTCTGGATGAAGCCACAGCACATGTTAAAAGCTAGAGCCCTCCAGAAGAACAATTTAGATCTTATGAAAACACAAAAAGGACCACCCCAACCGCAAGTTTTAGCGTGAGACTTTTTCGCGTCTCTGTTAAGTTGCAAACTTTACAAACATTGCCCCACCACGAAAAGTATAACGTTTCTCATTGGATAGACAGAATTTTTGTAGGCAGATCTTAAGGTTAACATTGAGACCCTGATTTTTTAAGCATTTTTGCAAAATTGTGGTAAGGAGAAGTTAGGAGAGAGTTGAAACTTCCTGGCAGATTAAAACTGTGTGCCCGACCGAGACTCGACCTCGGGACCTTTGCCTTTCGCGGGCAAGTGCTCTACCATCTGAGCTACCGAAGCACGACTCACGCCTGGTACTCACAGCTTTACTTCTGCCAGTAAAGCTGTGAGTACCGGGCGTGAGTCGTGCTTCGGTAGCTCAGATGGTAGAGCACTTGTCCGCGAAAGGCAAAGGTCCTGACTTCGAGTGTCGGTCGGGCACACAGTTTTAATCTGCCAGGAAGTTTCATATCAGCGCACACTCCGCTGCAGAGTCAAAATCTCATTCTTGGAGAGAGTTGCATCCGAGTTGGCGAGGTAAACGGAGCTGTGTTGTCTACCGCTCCATGACGAACACCGACAAGGTAATGAGCGCACTTGATGCCGCGTAACACATCATAAAGCTTCACTCAGAACTGCAGAAGTCTCATCTGTTGCACCCACTAGTGTCGATCGTCAATTAAAGCTCATAGTGTTGAGATTTGCCACTTGAAGTAAAAATCTGAAACGCGATGATTTTTCTGTTATATAGTTATTGAAAAGCCACATCAGCCAGTGTAATTTATGACAGGTTAGATTAGTAATTAAAGATAATTGAGGGTCACTGTAGACGATTTTGACAGTTTTCTCTTTTGTGAAAATTAATTTAAACATAGATTATAGATATGATATGGCATAGGTCATTCTTCGATCCATTGTAGAGCTTGGAAATCCATTCAGGGAATATTCGTTCACATTTTTGTTGAACGCAGTTGGTTTTTACCATCATGTATTAAAACATTTTCTTTTATCAATAGTGCAATTTATCAACAATGTTTTGTGTGTAGAATAAAATTTCCAATGGTAAACTTAACTGATTTTTCGACGTTATTTTACCAGCTAACTAAAAATAGGAAAGCCTTCAACCCTTTCCACCAAATTTAGTTAGTATTAAGATTCTTTTATAGGGAGTGCAGTGGAGCCCATGCTGAAATCATTAAGTGTTTGGTTATATCATCGCTATTCTCACTGAACTCTTTTGAACTCTACATGTCACGTGTGGTCTGTTGTCACCTTACCAGCAACAGCTCCCAGGTTCAAACTAGTCAATTCCCTAAAAAACACGCTCAGAGCGCCGATGCGCGAAAGTGGTAGGGAGACACGATATAGAACAAACAGACATCATGCACAATGTTAGAGAATGATGACCCTGCCAGGATGGTAAAATACCATGACTGAAGGTCGATCACATGCCTAAGTAGGTCAGAAAAATATCCAGTTGAAAAATTTTCGTAATAAAAAAATTTTTTTGTACGTTATAAATAGTCGAAAACAGTAGCTGCAGTGATAGACAGTAAAAAAGTATTCAATAAAAATTAGACATTCTGGCAGAGACAATAGCATAATTAAGTTATGAATTTTAATGTAGTTACAATTAAGTTTTCTCTCCAATGCAAGCACACTAGTGGCGGATACATCGTTGACAAGTTTGTTCTGACCCAACAAGTAAGTGAATGATTTGTCAAATCCTGTGAACAAAAAGTTTCTGATGTGTGTGAAATCGGATGAGGGCATGTTGTCTCGAAGTAGGGCGCGTGAATTGCTTTTAAAACAGACAATAAGGGATTCGGAAATATTAGCAATGGCAGATCGAGACCTTGACCGAATTGAGGTACAGACCCAGCATGAAAATGGACAGAGAATAGAGGACAGTACAGCAGACGATGCAGTATCGCTAGAAATAGGAGATATAACGCACAATAACGAGGATAATGTACGTCAAGGCATAGAAAACATAAGTCACCATACGACAGAGGAGCGGGAAAGTAGAGAGACAGCCGATGAGGATTCTAACTTGCGTCTTGAATACATACAACCCATAGTACAAGTAATCAGAGCTCCCTCACCACAGAGTACAAGGAATGGGAGCAGAAACGTGTCACAGCACAGTTCAATGCAATCGGTTGCGAAGCAAGACTTGGGCGAAAACACAGAGCGTATGACGTCGGAAGAAAACGCAATAGGACCCACCAATGTGGCAGAATTATTACAACAAATTATGGAAACCATGACAAGGCCAAATAAAGACATAGCAAACCAAATTCAAATTCAGAATGCAGAAACCACGAGACAAATGCGTCAGATTACAGAACAAAAACAAAAAATTCAGTTACATCTATGTCATATTGAAGACGAGGCAAAACAATCTCGAGATGTGATAGGAAACTTAATAACAGGTAGGAGTCAACTGAGAACAGATTGACAAGGTACAAGTGGACGAACAAACATTGCGTAATGACATTCAGGACGAGATCAAGACATTACATAACAACACCCAGGGAGAAGTCAAGAAACTAGAGAAACAGATAAACTAAATTACTCGACAAGCATCAGGTACAGCGGGTGAAATTGTTCAAAACAGTGTGACACACAAACGTATCACAAACGCAGCGCTGAAAAGATATGATAACCGCATAGTCAAAATAGGAGTGCTAACGAAGCGACAATTTCAGAAATTGGGAACAGAGTTGTTGCAAACCATTGAAGAGCGTAGTGAAGAAATTGCCAGTTCTGAAAACACTTAAGATTAAAGTAAGAGACCCTATTAGAAACAATGCTGTTGAAGTTACGAGACAAACAAGGTTAACTCTTTCGTGTCAATGTAAAAAGATCGAAGCCAACTTCGTGATTATACCTAAAGTAACTGTAGATTGGATTATAGGTGCAGATTTTTTTAAATGAGAGATGAGCGATAATAGATATGGGGGAAAGGTAGCGTAACATTTGGGAATGTCACACTTCTCTTTGAGCAAAAGCTAAAATTAGAAGAAATACCAGTTATAAACAAAAAAATAATAATGATGCGAGATAAAGAGAATGAAGAGTTAGAATGGTATGCACAAAAGGGGGAGTCGCCTCAACTCATGTTAGAAGTCCATAAAGAAATCGACGAAAAATTGCAAGAAGTTCAAGGTATTTTGGAACACAGTAAAAGAGAATTAGAGGGTATTTTACGAGATAAAGCAGAGGTATTTTTACCTAAGACTGGCAGTATTAAACACTTTAAGTACAAGTTTGAAGATTAATTTTATTACTAGTAAATAATCAGCATAATATTTCAAGATTATGTTGCAGATAAGATCGTCATGAGAAAGAAGAATGAATAGAGAGGAAGGTGGGAAAAAGAAAGTAGTTTCAATAAAAACAAAAACAAAAATAACACCCATAGTACCATAGATGAACGTGAAGGGATAAGGCGTAGATAGTCTAACAGCATGAAATACTAAAATGCTATACAATGTGACACTACTAAAAAATTAAAAACCAATTTGAGGATTCTTGAAGTTAAGACTCAAAATATCTTATAAGTGTAACATGGAAAGGACGCCGAAATTTGTAGTGCTTTTTAAAAAGTCGTAAAACGATGTAGGTACTAGACATACGTTAGATGATTGTAAGTAAGACTTTTTGTAAGAACCATTGTATAAAGTCCAGCAAGGACGAGATGCAACGACCCACAAGTTGCAACACGAGCAGTATCAAGAAAGAAAAGGACATAATTAGCAAGACACGATTCCTATAAAGCAGACGTGTCGAGAGAAGGGAAAGGACAGTGAGACCAACAGAAGGCCCTTGTATCCAAAGTCGGCAATAAATCTGCCCACTAAGCGAAACCCAGCTGGGACAGAACACGGAGCCACAGAGTGCCGGAACCCTGCAGAGACACGACAGGACACCAAACGCCAGAAGTGTCTCCTCAGGACGACCCAACTCAGCAGAGCGAGCGAAAAATGGCTCGATGCGAAGACCACCTCGGCAAGACATCACTGGCAAAAAATATTTGTAAAAGTCACAGTACTGCTATTAAACAGCACGCTGATTCATGAAACTGAAGAAAACTTCCACAAAGTAAAAATGACACACCCAAACAATTTATCAAACTGTTTCTAGGAGGAGAACTTCAAAGCGACTAGTTATCAATAAATATTTCCATATCCTGCCCAGAGAAGAACCAAGAATCAAGTAAGAAGCAGAGAAAAAGCAGGAAGAACAGAAGTTGAAGATTCGCAAGATTAAGACCAAGAATGAAGATGGGTGAAGAATAGACGACATACCTTCCCAAATCCCTATCCTATTGTAAACTAGTCGTCTGCGAAGTATTACAACGAAAAACGACCACTTTCAGCGACACATAACGATGACTTTCACACATACAAAGCCAGTAAACAACGAGATTCTGCACTCACAGCTCCATTTCATTATGGGACCTCCACAACAGCAACACACACTTGCAAAGCCAACAAAGAATGACGAACGAAGCTGTACATCAAATACTTGCCCACATCCATCTCGCTCAAGTCCATCACCTTCGTGCAAAAATGTTCGCCAACCTCATGCTTAAACATTCATAGGATTGTGTGAATGTGTGAAATCAAATTATGTGATGTAGGAATTGTGCAAAAGAAACATGTGAAAAACAAGTTAAGCACACCAGACAGCTGATAAACTACAAAATAACTGTCATTGACTATGGACTTAAGTAAAAAATAGACTATCGATAAAAATAAGTCATTAGTTCTGAAATGGACAGTATATAAAGAACAAAAGTAAGGCATAATAAACACTAAAACTATATGCCACTTATTTTCTCCTCATACAAATAAAAGAATAACTATATTTTGCTTATTTCTTCCTTATAAAACGAAATAATAAAAAATTATCTGGTTTAATGTTTTCCCTTTTTTTAAACAATTCTACCATTTGTTAGGGTAATATCTCAATACTTGTGTATGTATACTTCTTTGTGAAAGCAATTCTTGGAAATATTTCCTATTGTTAGTGTAACATTGTTGAAATGAGTGTCTAGAAAGAAAAACATTTTACTTGTACATGAAATTTAGAAAATGTGTTAGGAATAGATTTTACTTAATTACTGCATTTATAAAAAAAATACATTTCTAAGAAAATCGATGTGAAAGACTCATCACTTTCGATAACAAACTTCTTAAAAAACAAACTTCACACTTAAATAAAGAAAGAAAATAATTAAAAATTAATAATAGCATTAAAATATTCTTCTATTGTCATTTTTGAGAATAATGTGGAAGAATATAAAAATATAAAATAGTAATACAAAATAGCGTAGAACCAGAATAACATGGATGAACAGTAGGCAACAAAATTTAGATGAAGGAATAATTTTGGACTGACTTAGACAACGATTCAATCATTGCCTAAATTCAGTGCAAAAATTAAGTTCAAAGGAGGGTGATATGTAAGGTGTCAGTCAAATCCAACACCCGCCATGAAAACCCTGACATGATAAGCAAATCCAGTAGTATGTCACATACCTCCTAATAAATCGTCACATTAAATTAAACAAAGTAATACAAGTAACGAGTGAGCAAATGGAATACCACAGAATGCCTAAATGTATGTCATAACATCCCACTGTGAGACAGACGCATTTCCAAGGGGAGAAACGAGAACAGAAGCCGAGAGCAGAACAGTGTTAAGCGAGAAGGCCCTACGATAAGGGACGGACAACCACGTCGCCAGCTAACCGCTAGGACCACACCCCAACCGCAAGTTTTAGTGTGAGACCTTTTCATGTCTCTTTTAGGTCAGGATCACCTCCCAGCCCATGTTAAAAGATAGAGCCCTCCAGAAAAATAGTATAGATACTACGATAACGCTAAAAGGTCCACACCAGCTGCAAGCTTTAGTGCGAGACTTTTTCGCGTCTCTGTTACATTGCAAACTTTAAAAACATTGCCCCACTACGAAAAGTATAACGTTTCTCATTTATAGACAGAATTTTTGTAGGCAGAGCTTAAGGTTAACATTGAGACCCTGATTGTTCAGATGAAAACAAAGCCAGATAGTTTTTTTAAACCAACTTCGGTAAGTTGTAGTGAGGAGAAGTTAGGAGAGAGTTGCTTCAGAGACGGCGAGGTGAGCGGAGCTGTGCTGCCCGCCGCCCCAGGATGAACACCGACAAGGTAGTGAACGCACTTGATGCCGCATAACAGCGCTTAAAGCTTCACTCAGAACTGCAGAAGTCTCACCTGTTACACTACCTTTTTGCGTAATACTAGTGTCGATCGTCAATTAAAGCTCATGGTGTTCAAATTTGCCACTTGAAATAAAAATCTGAAACGCGATGATTTTTCTGTTATTTAGTTATTGAGAAGCCACATCAGCCACTGTAATTACGACAAGTTAGATAAGTAATTAAAGATAATTTAAGTGTCACTGTAGACGATTTTGATAGTTTTCTCTTTTGTGAAAATTAATTGAAACCTAGATTATAGATGTGAATATTCGTTCACATTTTTGTTGAACGCAGTTGGTTTTTACCATCCTGTATTAAAACATTTCCTTTTATCAATAGTGCAATTTATAAACAATGTTTTGTGAGTAGAACAAAATTTCCAATGGTAAACTTAACTGCTTTTTCGGCGTTATTTCAACAGCTAACCAAAAATAGGAAAGCCTTGAACCCCTTCCACCAAATTTAGTTAGTATTAAGATTCTTTTACAGGGAGTGCAGTAGAGCTGACGCTGAAATCATTAAGTATTTGGTTTTATCATCGCTAGTCTCACTGAACTCTTTTGAACTCTACATGTCATGTGTGGTCTGACGTCTCCTTACCAGCAACAGGTTCCAGGTTCAAACTAGTCGATTCCCTAAAAAAACATGCGCAGAGCGTCGTTGCGTGAAAGTGGTAGGGAGACACGATATAGAACAAACAGACACCACGCAGAATGTTAGATATTTGCTTCTTAACCTACATTTTTCTTTTGTTTCCTTTACTACTTGCTCAGTGTACAGACTGAATAACATCGGGGATAGGTTACAACTCTTCCTCATTCTCTCCTCACCCACTTATTCCTTTTCGTTATCATCCACTATTGTAACCACAGTCTGGTATCTGTAAGAGTTGTAAGTAGCGTTTCGCTTGCTGTATTTTCCTATTTTCCCCTAGCCACCTTCAGAGACTGAAACAGAGTGTTCCAGTCAACAATGTAGGTGTGCCTTTCCTTAACCTATTTTCTAAGGTAGGTCGTAGGATCAATTTTGCTTCGAGTCTTCCCACATTTCTCTGGAATCTAAGAGTATCTTCCAAGAGGTCGGCTTATACCAGAGTTTCCTTTCTTCTGTATATAACTCGTATTGGTATTTTGCAGCCATAACGTATTAAACTGAGAGTTCGGTAATTTTCCCACCTGCCAGCAACTGCTTTTTTTGGAATTAGAATTATTACATTCTGACGTTTGATGGCTATTTCGTCTATCTCATGAAATTTGCGCACCAGCTCTCCTAACGCTATCATTTGTATTCTCCCATGCTCTTGTTTCGACTTTAATTTTCAGTGCTTTATCAAATTCTTCTCGCAGTATGAAATCTACCATCTCATCTTTATCTAAGCCCCACTCTATTTCTATAATATTGCTTTCATCTCCCTTGTACAGGCCCTCCATATTCTTCTTGCAACTTTCAGGTTTCCCTTCTTTCTCTGCGACTTCTTTTCCATCCGAGCACTTGATTTTCATGCTGCTGCGTCTCTTTTCTCCGACGGCCTCCTTTATTTTCCCTTAGGTTGTGTCTACCTGTTCTCCAGTGAAATATGCTTGCATTTCCTACCACCCTCGACTAATTTTTGGACGTTTGTATTTCACTTCGCTTGCATTTTTATATTTTACCCTTTCATCAGTTAAATTCTGTATCCGCTGTGTTATCCAAGGACTTTAGTATACTTTGCAGCCTTCAATATTTCAGCTCTCAAAACTATCCATTCCTCTTTTACTGTATTCCATTCCCCTGTTCCAGTGGACCGTTACGTAATGCTCCCTCTGGAACTCACAACAACGTTTGGCTCTTTCAACTTATCCACATACCATGTCCTTAAATTCATGTTCTTAAATTCTTCAATTTATTCAGTTTAAATCTGTAGTTCACTACAAAGAAATTGTAGTCAGAGTCCACATCTGCCCTTGGAAGTGTCTTACAATTTAAAATCTGCTCCTGATGTCTGTACCTTATCATCACATAATCAGTCTGAAACCTTCCCGCGTTTCCATGTCTCTTCCTCATACACAATGTTCATTCACTATTTTTAAACCAAGTGTTAGCGATGATTAAATTACTCCCTGAGTAAGACTCTACCAGGCGGCTTCCTTTTCACCAGTCCATATTCACCAACGATTTTTGATTCTCTTTCTTATCGTACTATCGAATTCCAGTGCCCCACCAAAATTAAATTTTCTTTTCCCTTAGGTACCTCAATCATTTCTTTCATCTCATCATACATATCTTCATCCTCTTCATCAAGAGCAGAAGTAGTTGGCTCAGACTTATGCTGTTGTGGTAGGTGTGGGCTTCGTGATTTTCTTGGCTACGATAATGCGTTCACTGTGCTCTTGATAAAAGCTCACTCGCATTCCTATTTCCGTATTCATTATTCGGCCTGTATCTGCATTACCACTATTTGGAGTTTTATTTATAACATTGGTTTACCAGACATCTTTTTCCTCCTACCAACTAATTCCTACTATACCTAATTATCCATTTCCCTTCTTAAATGTCCCAATCTGTATTCTCCTTATGACGACGTCCTCCAGAGTAGCCCCGTCCGGAGATCCGAGTCTGGGACTATTTCAACTGCGCAATACCTCACCAAAAAGGACGCCATCATTATTTAACCATAAAGTAGAGCTGCATGCCCTCGACAAAATTGTAGATGTTGTTTCCCCTTACTTTCATCCGCTTCCATTACCAGTGCGGTACAATATATACAAATTAGAAACGTTGCTCCCAAACACATCGGAAAGTACTTCACTGATTTACTTCAAAGGTTTTGGCCGATTTACTTCAGATTTGTAGATTAAGAAGAAACAATAAAGATAATAAACGAAAAATCATATGCCTAACAAACGAAATATATCATGGTAAACCCAGAGTTATCGCTATAGCTGGAATAAATTACAGCGGGACAGCAGTCTTAGAAACAGTACCATCAGATGTCAGTTGATCGTGAGACAAGCGAAAGCACGAGGAACTGAGAGAAACGTACTTGCGAACTTATGAACATTGATTACTTGGCATTGTAACATATTAACTATACACACCAGAAGATATTTTATTCCGTGTTTCACAGTTATTTCTATTATTAAAATCCACGCTGCAATACAAACAGTAAGCCAGGACAGCGATACAGTACTAATAAAAATCACTAGGTTGCGTGCTGATCAAAATATCGAACAGTTCAATTCGAGCTTCAACACAGCCTACAGCCCTACTTGAAAGAGTAAAACTGAGGTGAAACAGCAGAAGTGACATTGAAGCGATTGCAGCTTCGCATGAGACTTGACTCGCTGTGAGCATCTAGAAGGCACAGGGTTAATCATTCACTTTCTGTGGCAGATATTACAAGTCGGGCACTGCAGCTACCGGCTTATACGCTCAAGAACCAAAGAAACAGGTACACCTGGCTAAAATGGTGTAGGGCTCCCTCGAGCACGCAGAAGCGCCGCAACACGACGTGGAATGGACTCGTAGTCTGAAGTGGTGCTGGAGGGAATTGACACCATGAATCCTGCACGGCTGTCCATAAATCCGTATGAGCAATAGGGGGTGAAGATCTCTTCTGAACAGCACGTTGGAAAGCATCCTGGCTATGATCAATAATGTTCACGTCTGGAGAGCTTGTTGGCCAACCGAAGTGTTTCAGCACAGAAGAGTGTTTCTAGCGCCGTTCTATAACAATTATGGACGTTTTTGGTGCCGCACTGTTCTGCTGGAATTGCCCAAGTCCGTCGGGAAGCACAACAGACATCAATGGATGCTGGTGATCATACAGGATGGTGACGTACATATCACCTGTCAGAGTCTTATCTAGATGTATCAGGGATAACATATCAACCCAACTGCACACGCCCCACTAGCCTCCACAAAGCTTCAACAGTCCCCTGCTGACATGCTGGCTCCATGGATTCATGAGGTACACGCCCTTCCGCTCGATACTATTTGAAACGAGACTAATTCGACAAAACAACATGTTTCCACTCATCAACAGTGCAATGTCGGTTGTGAAGAGCCCAGGTGAGGAGTAAAGCTTTGTGTCGTGCAGTCATCAAAGGCTCTGAAGGCCCATATCGATGATGTTACATTGAAGGTTTCGCACGCTGACACTTGTTGGTGGCCCGGCATTGAAATTTGGAACCATTTGCTGAAGGGTTGCTCTCCTGTCAGATTTAACGATTGTCTTTAGTCGTCGTTGGTCCCGCTCTTGCAGGACCTTTTTTCTGCAGCAGCTGTGTCAGAGATTTGATGTTTTAGAGGATTCCTGATGTTCTCGGTACACTCGTGAAATGGTCATACGGGAAAATCTCCACTTCATCGCTACCTCGGATATGCTGTGTCCCATCGCTCGTGCTCCACGTTGAGACTCACTTAAGTATTGACAACCTGCCATTGTAGCAGCAGTAACAGATCTAACAATTGCGTCAGGTACTTGTCTTATACAGGCGTTTCCACCCGTAGCGTCGTATCCTGCATGTTCACGTATCTCTGTATTTGAATATGCATGCCTATGACAGTTTCTTTGCCTCTTCAATGTACAATCGAAAGATACTAGTGCACACTTCCTCACAATAACACTTTTCCTTGAAGTACTCATCAGCTACAGCGTGAGCGAAGAGACCGACCGCCAGCGCAATTATGGAACTGGATTGGGAGAGCTGTATCGGTTCTCGCCTCATGGACCCACTCCACGCTCCCGCACCGTGACGATCCAGCCGTTCATTTCAGCCCAGCTGCCAACTCCTGCTACGTGGCTCGACAACGTTACGTTACTTTAGCCATCGATTTTACGTTTCTTTCCTGCCCCCATCCGAGTCCCTCACATCACTTATTACAATTTATTTCAGGTTTTCCGTCTCGTTGATGACCAGAAGCTAATAGAAATACACTGAGGTGACAAAATTAATGAGATAGCTCTACGTACACCTACAGATGGCGGTAGTATCCCCTACACATGGTATAAAAGGGCAGTGCATGGATGTAAAGATTCATGTGAAAAGCTGTCCGTCAAGGTTATGGCGGCGAGACGGAAATTAACGGACGGTGGACGTGGAATGATAGTTAGAGCTAAACGCATGGGACATACTATTTCGGAAACCATTAGGGATCCACAGTGCCAAGAGCGTTCCGAGAATACCAAATGCCAAGTATCACCTCTCACGACCGGCCTTCACTTATCGACGGAGAACAACGGCGTTTGCGTAGAGTTGTCAGTGCTAATAGCCAGCCAACGCTGTGTCAAATAACCATAGAAATCGTGGGACATGCGACCAACGTACCCCTTAAGACAGTGCAGCCAACTTTGCCGTTAATGGGCTGTGGCAGCAGACGACCAACGCGGGTGCTTTGCTAACAACACAATATCGCCTTTAGTACCACTCATTGGCTCATGTCGGCTAGACACTTGACTACTGTGAGCCGTGCTGTGGCTCGCGTTTGTGCTGTTGTAGGTTTCTGTCCTCTGCTGGAGGCCAGATCCTATCGTTTAGTTGAGACGATTGGGGTTGTTTGTCTACTTCTTGTGTTGACTGGCGCCACTTGGTTTCACAAGCGTTGCCTGCCCGCTAGTGGCAGCAGCGGCGGTTACCGATATGCAGTAACTGTGACCCTACCTTTGGAGCGACGTCGTGGTTCTTCTCAGTCGGTGCAGTTCGGTTGGAGACTCAGGAGGATCCAGGTACACGCAGTGCGGTAACACGCTGGGACTGCTGCTGTCTGGCATGGACTCCCGGATCGAAGGCCTGTGCTCACGAGGCTGCACGGCCTCGTCGTAAACCAGACCCTGCAAGTTTTAAGTTGAGTGCATTAGGATTCAAGTGGAGAAACCTCCACCATTGTGAGATCTTCCGATTCTCCAGTGACTTGGGTTCACGTTGCTGCTCGTGTTGTTGCCGAGGTGAAGAGCAGTGAGTGGAGTGCTCGGGGAAGGCGGATCTGATAAGCTTTCCTGGACTTCTGTTACTATTTATTGCGTTCAGTTTGTTACTATTTGTTAAGTTCAATGAGCGGTATTTTTCCTGCCTCGTGGCCGCTAACGCCCCAGTTACCTGCCGTGTGCGTTAGTGTATACAATGGCATTGTACGTTTCAACACCTTGCCGCTGCTGTCCAGAGAGCCGTGTAGTTTTGACAACTTTCTTCGTTGGCGATTCTTCTACTCTGGCGGTAGTGATTCCTTTCTCGTTCCGGGCGCTCTAAACACAGCACTCTGCGGGTGGAGTCCGGACCACTTGTTATGGCTTTGGCTATTTCTACACCTTTGTATTTCGTTATTGGCCGTTAGGTAGCCTCAGAAGAAAATCATTAGTCATTCGTTAGACTGCCACCAATCTGAGTTACCATCTTGTGAAGTGAATGCTTCTCTTGGCTGCCTGTCTCATCACTCTTTCAAAGTTTTTTTTTTTTTTTTTTCTAGACCTACACACAGGTCGATTCCAAATATACCGTCTATGATTGACCTTTGTATTTTATTATTGTATTTGCTGTATTATGGTATGTTTCTAAATTTTTTTATATAATTGACTTTCTTGGCGTTATAGCAGGTTTAAATGGTTGTGCTACTAAGTTTACCATCACTTTATCTCACCCGTTTGGTGATCAGTCACCTGTCTTTTTAAATTAACCCTGCTATAGCATTGCGGTTTTACAGTATCATTGTTAGATTTTTTTTATAATTGCCGTTCTTGGCGTTAAAGGCCTTGAGCTGTAACTGTGGTTACTTGCCTTAAAATTCAAATTGGGATCACATTGGTTTGTTTTTAAAAGATTATTTGTCGTGTGTGTATTTTATGCTCATTTGCCACATTATAACGCACTGAAAGCAGTTTTAATTACACATTTGTTTATTCCTTCATTAATAACTTGTGATATCTTTATTTATTGCTGAGTCTGGAATTACCGTTTTTAAATAAATGTGTGTAATATCGAACGGGAACCAACACTTACTGATTACGGCCCCATCTACAATCGTAACCGAATCCAGCCTTCCTTAACTACCAGGTTTCAGACTGGGAAACCGTGGACTGGTCAAATCAGTCTTCATTTCAGTTGATAATAGCTAATGGTAAGGTTCGAATGCAGCGTAGACCACCAGGTCGTCAGCAACGGACTTTGCGAGCTGATGGTGGGTCAATAATGGCAGGGCTGTGTTTACATGGAATTGACCGGCTCTTCATGTCCACCTGAACCGATCATTGGCTGGAAATGGTTATTTTCCGCAGCTCGGAGACCGTTTGCAGCAAATTCATGAACTCATGTTCACAAACAATAATGTTATTCTTATGGATGACACTGCGGCGTGTTACTAGGCCACAGTTATTGGAGACTGGTTTAAAGAACATTCCAGACATTTCGAAAAAATGTTTTGGACACCCAAATCTTCCGACATGAATCCCATAAAACATTTATGAGACATTATCGAGGTTTGGGCTCGTGGGCGAAATCCAGCACCGGCAATACTTTCTCACTTATGGACGGCTATTGAGGTAGCATCATCTCATCTCATCTGTAGTGATGAAACCAAGGATTGGTTTGCTATAGCTATAACGGCAGCTTGTCTCCATTCTGTGAGTCTTTTAGTTTTTCTCTTCATTTCTTTATAGGTGTTACATCCCATATCTTTCACGATTTGATCCATGTAACTCAGCCAGGGTCTTCCTCTTGGTCTTTTTCCCTCGACATAACCCTCTATGATTCTGTTCAGGAGTCCTTTATGTCTTAATAGATGGCCTGTAAATTGTACTCTTCTTTTAACAATGAAACCCCAGAAGCTTCTCTTCTCACCTGCTCTTTCCAGAACAACTTCATTTGTGACCTTGTCGATAAATTTGATTTTGAGCATGCGTCTATAGCACCACATTTCAAAATAATTTAGCTTCTGGTCTGCCTGTGACCCGAGAGTCCATGTTTCACACCCATAGCATGCCACACTCCACACATATGATTTCAAAAATCTTTTCCTTATTTTAAGGCTGATGCTCTTAGATGTTTTTCTTCTTTTTAAAAGCAGCCTTTGCTAGAGCAATTTTGCTCCTCACTTCTACCTTGCTCCTTCTATTAACGTTTTCAAGCAGTTTATTGCCTACATGAACTTGGACTTTCACTTGATCTTTTTTTGTAGCATGCCATTACTTTTGTTTTTGCTTTATTAATTCTCATATTCTTCCCCCATAACTTTGTCCATTCTATTCAGTAGGACTACAAGATCTTCTTCACTTTGAGCAAGGACACCTATATCATCGGCATATCTTATCGTATCTATTCGTTGGCCATGAATTACGACACCTCTCAGCGCCTCTTTAATGTGTATAGGTTAAAAATAACAGGGGAATGTGCGCAACCTTGTCGGACACCTTTCCGTATTTGCACCTTTTATTGTTTTGTCCGTTCACGGATAACTGCTGTCTCGTTTTTGTACAGGTTCCATATCATTTTTCTATCTTTATAGTCTATTCCTACTTTTTTGAGTACCTCAAACATCTTATCCCATTTAACATTATCAAAGGCTTTCTCTACATCTACGAAAGCTATGTATGTTGTTAGGTTCTTATCTAGTCGTTTCTCTGTTATTAGTTTTAGGGGCAACACGCCTGAGTATTTCTGCAGGGGACTTCCACAAACTTTTGGAGTCCATACCATGTCGTGTGGTATCACCTTAGTGTACAATCAACTGCTTAAACAAAAAAAGATGATTGAAAAAAGAAATAAATAACTTATGACTGATGCAAGACAGTTGCGTAGAACAAGTTTGTCGAAGCACTGAATTGTGGTACTCAACTTTTATTCAGTAAGAAACGCCATTTCTGATTTCAGGTTCTATCGTGATCTTCTGATCTGATGTTGCGTCTGTAAGTACCATTGGCTAAATAGGACTTGGACCTTCAATATTCCATGTTATTGTCACTCGTTTCGAACAACATTTGCTCTTTTGTCTGTAGTTCGTTGTAACATCGAACTACAGTGCATAGCTCCCAAGTAATGTTCATGTAAACTTCCGCGACGTATAGCACCTTTCAGCATCATCATAGAATATTAAAGAAATATATGTAGAAGACCTAACATTTCTGATATCTTATGATGCTGTAGTATTTACGTAAGTCGCAACGCTGGAAACCATATAGCAAAGTGCATGAAGATATACAGGGGAACGACGCTTGGTTGAGAAATTCTCCACTGACATGAAACGCAAATGTAACGTATTTCACATAAGTGAGTGAAAAGACCGATGATTTATTTTTACACATTTGTCGAATATAAATATGTTAAATTTCTGACAGTATGAGTGCGGAGAGATATAATGTGGAACGAACAGATAAAACTGATCGTAGGAAAGACATTTGCCAGACTGATATTCTTTACAATAATTCTGAGGACTCGTAGCCCACCTAAGATTGAGGTAGCTTAGAGAACCCTTGTTCGACTGTGGGTGCCTTGCTGAATAGTAATGATGAAGTACCACTCCGTCTACAGGCCACAAGTGGCCCATCAGGCCCATCCGTCCCCCGTGCCATCATCAGAGGAGGATGCTGATAGGAGGGGCGTGGGGTCAGCACACCGCTCTCCCGGTCGTTATGATGGTATTCTTGATTGAAACCGCTACTATTCTGCCGAGTAGATCCTCAATTGGCATCACAAAGCTGAGGCTACAGCGCATGGCGGCCTGGATGGTCACCCATCCAAGTGCCGACCACGCCCGGTGATATCACGGGAACCGGTGTATCCACTGAGGCAAGACCCATGCCCAAGTACACAGGGTAAATTTAAAGACGAGCTGCGCGATTCACCACAGATTTGTTTACTTAAGCTCCACGAAGGCACTCGTCTTACTAAAGTGCCAAACGTTACACGAGTAGCGTCCTGCATCACGGAGCAATTTACTGTTAAAATCCTGATAACGGACGTCCCTAAAAAGTCAAGCAAATCATTCTACTCCTATCTATACCTAGGAAAAACAGCACGCACGTAAAATTGAAGAGCTTCGACCCCACACTAACGTTTACCAACAATAGTTCTTAAGGCATATCGCTCGCGACAAGAAAGGGAAAGTGGGAATAGACAGTGATATCCTTCGCTAGACGCCGTAAGGTGACATTGGATTACACTGGATCACAGATGTGGATGTAGATATTTAGGAACATGTTTATCTATGATGGCTGTTCCGCAGATAACACAAATCATCCAACTAACGCCTTTTTCTTAAAAAAATCGACGGCTGTAGAGGCCACGGTTAAAGAACCTTAAAGAATCTCTTTGTCATTAGCTTCTGTAGGATAGAAAATGTCCATTACGGTCCACTACAGAGTCTTTTAAACAGAGACCGTGACAGATTTTAAATAGTCATCCAGATTCCTTGACATTGAAGTTGACATACGCCCCGAAGTACTTGCCGCAAACAACAGCAGCGAATGTATTGTTAATTGTTTTGAACGATGTCTGTAGTCAAAAATGTTGTTCTTGCCATAATCGTGTAATCTATGCAAAGGACAGAATATATTCAAACTGTAAAGAAAGGTTGTTCTTACCATGGTGTGAGGTAGGAGAAGAACAGATCGCAGTGTAACTGTCTACCGGCGTCTGTGTTCCCCTCCTCGCTTGACACTGGCAGGCCACATGGACGTCAGAGAATTAGGAATGACAGCTGCGGGATACGTCCATGTCAGCTGCCCGGCCAGTCGCATGATCCACATTACCCCACTAACGACCGGCAGCACGCCGACTCTCGGGAACAGCAATGCGATACAGTGCGGAGAGCGTGATCCGCCAATCATCGCTAATGGGGTCAGTCAGCGAGAAATGGAAGGGAATGAGTATTCCAGCACCCAGGATCTGTAGAGTTCCAACTGAAAGCAAAATTAGCAGCTGTTAAGATGAGTGTGTAAACTATTGCCTACATTGTTGCATCTTTGACATGAAGGTAGTGTCCTTTAACAATATATTATGCCAGTATAATACATGTAAGTCTAGTGGATTATATTGTTCACCTATATGATATAATGTACGAGCTGACCAAATTTCAATTACAAAAGCATTTGTGAAATTTTGGGCTAATTACAGTACTGGCCATTAAAACTGCTACATCAAGAAGATATGCAGATGATAAACGGGCATTCATTAGACAAATATATAACACTGGAACTGACATGTGATTACATTTCCACGCAATTTGGGTGCATAGATCCTGAGAAATCAGTACCCAGAACAACCACCTCTGGCCACAATAACGGCCTTGATACGCGTGGGCATTGAGTCAAACAGAGCTTGGATGGCTTGTACAGGTACAGCTGCCCATGCTGCTTCAACACGATACCACAGTTCATCAAGAGTAGTGACTGGCGTATTGTGACGAGCCAGTTGCTCCACCACCATTGACCAGGTGTTGTCAGTTGGTGAGATGCTGGATAATGTGCTGGTCATGGCAGCAGTCGAACATTTTCTGTGTCCAGAAAGGCACGTACAGGACCCGCAACAGGCGGGCGTGCATTATCCTGCTGAAATGTGGAGTTTCGCAGGGATCGAATGAAGGGTAGAGCCACCGGTCGTAACACATCTGAAATGTAACGTCCACTGTTCAAAGTGCCGTCAATGCGAACAAGAGGTGACTGAGATGTGTAACCAATGGCACCCCACACCATCACGCCGGGTGATACGATAGTATGGCGATGACGAATACACGCTTCCAATGTGCGTTCACCGCGATGTCACCAAAGACGGATGTTACCATCATGATTAATCTGAAAAAAGTGGCATTTTGCCATTCGTGCACCCAGGTTCGTCGTTGAGTACACCACAGCAGGCGTTCCTGTTTCTCACGCAGCGTCAAGGGTAACCGCGGCCATGGTTTCCGAGAGCATAGTACATGCTGCTGAAAACGTCGTCGAACTGTTCGTGCAGATGGTTGTTGTCTTGCAAACCACATCATTTGTTGAATCAGGGATCGAGACGCGGCTGCACGATACGTTACAGCCATGCGGATAAGATGCCTATCATCCCGACTGCTAGTGATTAGAGGTCGTTGGGATCCAGCACGGCGTTCCATATTACCCTCCTGAACCCACCGATTCCATACTCTGCTAACAGTCATCGGATCTCGACCAACGCGAGCAGCAGTGTCGCGATACGGTAAACCGCAACCGCGATAGGCTACAATCCGACCAATATCAAAGTCGGAAACGTGATGGTACGCATTTCTCCTCCTTACACGAGGAATCAGAACAACGTTTCACGAGACAACGCTGTTTGTGTATGAGAAATCGCTTGGAAACTTTCCTCATGTCAGTAAGTTGTATGTGTCGCCACCGGCGCCAACCTTGTGTAAATGCTCTGAATAGGTAATCATTTGCATATCACAGTGTCTTCTTCGTGTCGGTTAAATTTCGCGTCTGTAGCGCGTCATCTTCGTGGTGTAGCAGATTTAATGGCCAGTAGTGTATTTCTCATGGTATATCTTCGTACTAAAGTTGTTGCCCAATTAAGATGCAGTCAGTTACAAGCGCAATTAATATCAGTCACAGATGTCGGTCTGAAATCGTGTTATAAGTGTCAAAAGTATTGTTTTATTTCGCAGTCCGAATTTAGATGTTACGGAAGACAATTTCGGTCACCTTAGCATATAATACCAGACCGTAAGAAAACGCCATATTTATGAATAAAGAAACGAGTGTTTGGGCGGAGTCGACGGGTTCACGTACAGCGTCCATTCCGCCTGCCCTGAAGCCTCTTTGCCTGGCTACGGCCGGATGTTGCTCCCAAGGGTGGGCGGAGCACCTGCGCCTCTCCCTGTGCATCCCCGTCTTATCTGCCTCAGGAGCAGCAGCCGCGGTGTGGGATCAGCGGCCGTGTGGGAGCTGTGAGGTCCCGCAACAGTCTTTCCTCCTCCAACCCCCAGCCCCGCCCCCTGCTACTCTGTTACCAACCGCGCAGCGTGAGGGTTTATAGGTGACGGTGAGACTGTGCTCAGGGAATGGAGTCCGCCGGTGTACGCTCCGTCTTATCTCTCGACTTCTAATGAGTCTGCGCAACAATCATTAGCCAGGTCATTGAACTGTTGGCCGAGCACGACGTGTCGTGGCAATGGCTTTATCTACCGACACTTGCGGTAGCAGTAACATGTCAGCGTTTCACATATAATATACTATCGAATCCTCGTCTGAGAAGGTAAGGTATGTTACAATACAAGAAAGGACGATGGGGACACATTTCAGGCTCAGTTATAGTTTTCACATAAATATGCCTATCAGCTTAACAAACCAACTGCGAAAGCAGTCATTTAAGAGAAGCCAACCAGCCTGCCTCAGTATACGAAATACAAGGAATGTTTTTTTAAGTAAGTACTGTTTTGAAATTTAAAAAAGACGTGCTACGAAATCTCAATAATTTTATTTTTACATGAAAGCCTGTACCTTAAAATACATTGCTACATAATTTCCGTCGATATTGAGGCACTTCTCATAACGTTGTACCAGTTTTTGAATAACCCCCTCATAGAAGTCTGCAGCCTGACTTGTTAACTACTGCATCACCACTGTCTTGAATTCGTCATCGTCTTGAAGACACTGACCGCACAGGTGTTTCTTCAAGTGCAGGAACAGATGGTAGTCACGGGGCGCAAGATAGGGCTGTACGGAGGATGATCTACAGTTTCCCATCGAAAATATGGGATGAGATCCCTAGTCTGATTTGCCTAATGCGGACGGGCATTGTCTTGCAACAAAACGATGCCCTTGCTCAACTTCAATGGACTGTTGCTTTGGTTCTGCTGTGACGTAGGCCACCCATATTTCATCCTCCGTAACAACTTGGCTTAAGATATCATCACCGTCGTTGTGGTACCGCTCAAGGAATGTCAATGCACTGTCTGAACGTTTACTTTTGTGCACATCCGTCAATATTTTCGGCAGCCAACGTGCGCACAACTTTCGGTATTTCACGTTCCCAGTCACAATCCCATACAAAACACTACGAGAAACATTAGGAAAGTAGTCCAGTAAGGAGGAAATCGTAAAGCGTCTGTTTTCTCTCACATTATTGTCCACTTCCTGCACCAAACTTTCATTAACAACCGAAGGACACCCACTTCGTTGCTCATCATGCACATTTGTGCGGCCATCTTTAAATGCTCTCACCCGCTTTGTTACCATTTCCTCATAATGTTTTCTCCGTAAACTGCACAGGTCTCACAATGAATATTGATTGTTTTTAGGCCTTTAGCACTAAGAAACCTTGTAACAGCCCGTGCTTCACAGTCGGCGGGACTCAAGATTATCGGAGTCATCTTAAACACTCAGTACACAACGTAAACAAGGAAGAATCAGACTGTAATTGCGTCAGTGCGTAGAATAAGGTACTGGCTTTCATGTAAAAATGAAATTATTGAGATATTTTAGCACGTCTTTTTTAATTTCAAAACAAGCTTCGTATAACTGTCAAGTCATCCCGGAACATATTCAGAAGATTTACGACCGTTGATTGATCCAGTGATGCTCAGTGAAATGTAGTCAGAGATTGCATGGGGTACCTATTTTGTAATCACAATGCGAAAAAACGTTTTTCATGTCGCAGAAGACAGACTGGTGCTAATCTACTGTGCTATTAGGTACATTATGAAGGAAGCAGTCTAAGCTTAGAATTAACTACTGATACAACTTCCGTAATTTTAAGAAAGTCTTAACTGGGTTTACTTATTTACTCGGATCCTAGAGAGGCCAAAGTGTAACACAAGTAGACAGAAACCGTATGAGAGTAATGCAATTAAGTTCAATAGGTTTTGTGATCAGACGAAACTATTTTCTTATTGATGCAATAATTTACCAACAGCACTTCTATGTGCCACCAGTTTCGGCATTACATTGATGCCGTCTTCAGGCCCCACTCGTTATAGTCGTAAAATCGCTTTACACGGAAGCAGCCATATAACTGGATCCGTGAATCAAATCGTCATGCAACAGCTCTTGGTGACCAGGCGACAAAGACTACTTTCGTCCGGCGATACGTGTGGCTTATTTGACCACTCGGTGAAGCGGAGAGTAGGATAACTCATGAAATATTAGTTCACTTTTTACATTTATAAATGAAAGATTTCCTTAGCTCTGACATACTCCTATGCCTAAGGGTTAATAGTTAATTAACAATTGTCACTGACGAGCAAAACATCACTTCGTGCACTAATTAACAAACTGATCTCCTGAGGTACGTTATTCCATTTTTATAGAAGTAGTTCATAAGAAATAACAACTCGTAAGCCCCACACTATAACGTTGACTTTCCAAGATGATGTCACAAACTGGCGTTGAGATGTAGCATGCTCGACACTAAATTGACCTCACCTGCGGCTGCTGCTGTAATGAGAGAGAGATGTCATCTACTGACGTGCCTCCCATAGCTTGTTGTGGATTTCTGCGAGCTCTGGCTGATATGTAGGTATCGATTCGCGCCGCCGACTTTCGTGTGGCACCGCTATTTCTGGACAGTACCACAGCAGGATGACTGCTTTAGCCAGCAAGGGATCTGTTTACGTAATTTGATGTATAAGATCATTTATATAGGTATTTAAGAAAACATAAGCCATTTGCAGAAAACGTCAGGGCAGAATATCAGACTGAATTCTGTCAAAACCAGTCAAATGCTGACAGTGTGTTTGCTCTTAGGCAAATCCTTGACATATATTGGGAAAGAGATACACAAGTTCAGGTACCGATCACAGATTTTCAAAGAGCTTACGACAATAGCCATTGAGACACACTATTTAGATAAGCTCATTGAAATACACTCCTGGAAATGGAAAAAAAGAACACATTGACACCGGTGTGTCAGACCCACCATACTTGCTCTGGACACTGCGAGAGTGCTGTACAAGCAATGATCACACGCACGGCACAGCGGACACACCAAGAACCGCGGTGTTGGCCGTCGAATGGCGCTAGCTGCGCAGCATTTGTGCACCGCCGCCGTCAGTGTCAGTCAGTTTGCCGTGGCATACGGAGCTCCATCGCACTCTTTAACACTGGTAGCACGCCGCGACAGCGTGGACGTGAACCGTATGTGCAGTTGACGTACTTTGAGCGAGGGCGTATAGTGGGCATGCGGGAGGCCGGGTGGACGTACCGACGAATTGCTCAACACGTGAGGCGTGAGGTCTCCACAGTACATCGATGTTGTCGCCAGTGGTCGGCGGAAGGTGCACGTGCCCGTCGACCTGGGACCGGACTGCAACGACGCATGGATGCACGCCAAGACCGTAGGATCCTACGCAGTGGCGTAGGGGACCGCACCGCCACTTCCCAGCAAATTAGGGACACTGTTGCTTCTGGGGTATCGGCGAGGACCATTCTCAACCGTCTCCATGAAGCTGGGCTACGGTCCCGCACACCGTTAGGCCGTCTTCCGCTCACGCCCCAACATCGTGCAGCCCGCCTCCAGTGGTGTCGTGACAGGCGTGAATGGAGGGACGAATGGAGACGTGTCGTCTTCAGCGATGAGAGTCGCTTCTGCCTTGGTGCCAATGATGGTCATATGCGTGTTTGGCGCCGTGCAGGTGAGCGCCACAATCAGGACTGCATAAGACCGAGGCACACAGGGCCAACACACGGCATCATGGTGTGGGGAGCGATCTCCTACACTGGCCGTACACCTCTGGTGATCGTCGAGGGGACACTGAATAGTGCACGGTATATCCAATCCGTCATCGAACCCATCGTTCTACCATTCCTAGACCGGCAAGGGAACTTGCTGTTCCAACAGGACAATACACGTCCGCATGTATCCCGTGCCACCCAACGTGCTCTAGAAGGTGTAAGTCAACTACCCTGGCCAGCAAGATCTCCGGATCTGTCCCCCATTGAGCATGTTTGGGACTGAATGAAGCGTCGTCTCATGCGGTCTGCACGTCCAGCACGAACGCTGGTCCAACTTAGGCGCCAGGTGGAAATGGCATGGCAAGCCGTTCCACAGGACTACATCCAGCATCTCTACGATCGTCTCCATGGGAGAATAGCAGCCTGCATTGCTGCGAAAGGTGGATATACACCGTACTAGCGCCGACATTGTGCATGCTCTGTTGCCTGTGTGTATGTGCCTGTGGTTCTGTCAGTGTGATCATGTAATGTATCTGACCCCAGGAATGTGTCAATAAAGTTTCCCCTTCCTGGGACAATGAATTCACGGTGTTCTTATTTCAATTTCCAGGAGTGTATTTGGAGAGTATATGAGTGAACCAAGAGGAATAGTAAGAGCTGGAGAAGGGGGCTCACAACCTCTCACCATACAGAAACTGGAGTAAGGCACGGAGACGCACTGTCGTGCTTACTGCTTAATGTCATGTCAGAGCAAGTAATTAGAGAGAGCAAATTTGAAGAGTGGAATGGGCTAAGGATAAAAGGTGGTAGATTTACGATATTTGCTTACGCAGTGAGAGAGACTGAATAAGACACTGGAGAGATGTACAAAATGGTCGCCATAGCAGGAAGTAAATTAGGAATATCGGCAATATATATATATATATATATATATATATATATATATATATATATATATATATATATATAATAAAGTAAATATATGCTAGTAGGCAGAACTGAATATTCACTAGAACACATCACAGTTGTGAGATACAAATGTGTTGTTTACTTCGAGTACCAGTCGAATAGGTACATCCATAGATGTACCTTAAAGACTTCCTGCTGGCTTCAGATGTCTATTTGCCCTCAGAGATACGATCAGGTCCACAGCCATACCATGTGCTGTGAAAATGAAGTTCTGCAACGTTTTCATCAGCCTCATTGTCCTCTGTGGTTCAGAAAACTGGTCACTAACTAAAAAGGAAATGCAAAAGCTTCCAACATTTGACTCAAAAGTGATGAGACGAATCTGGTGCCCGGTGAGAACTGGAGACGCTAGGAAAAGAGGAAAGAAAAATTAAATTTACGACATCACGAACTAGTCCAACGTTTTACACTATCAAAAGAGCGGTCGAGTTAAATGAGCAGGTCACATAAAGCCAACGCCACAGACCCACCGTCCGAAATAAGGCTTCACTGACGACATTACAACAAAAGAACCATGGAGAGTCCAAGAACCACGACGTAAATAAAGCTGCGGAAGCCTTGTATGTAGTCAGTTCGCAGGAAACAACAGCAGACAGAATGCAGTGGAGGTGACTGTTGACGCAGTGCACGTTCTATAGGGGCTAAGACCACTGGGTAAGTAAGTAAGTGTGGTAGGATGAAAATTTTTGTGGATCGCTATCAAAGGTGCTGAATAACTGCTGAAAAATCAGAAGGAGAGGTAAAGCCGATTATGAAATCCATGGATGTTGATAGTGATGTTTCAGGCTGCGACATGCAGTTATTATTGGTTATACAGAGGTACACAATCTTTAAAGACTGATACCAGACAAATATAGCGCGATGTAACATGATTACAAATATTTGAAGGTCTTGCTGGAAAGAAATTGCAAGTGCACAGAGAAGGAACTCCCAGAGAAACGGGAAGTATAGACAAAACAGCAGCATATGTAAGATAATACACACAGGGTCGGAAACTTAGTAACACGCCACACTAGTTGTATCAAACAGTAAGCGTAGGAAGATTAATTTGATACAAGCAGAGATTGATATGACAGTTAGGTTTCCAGAGAGCGACAAACCAGTAGTTAAGTAATTTGAAGACAAAATTATCGCTGGCTCAAAATAAGTTTCATTCGTTATACGCAACAAATATTAACATAAGATCAAGCTTTCCGATTCATTACAGAGCAATTAATATGTGCTGCATTTTTTGCTTATTTTCTTCTTGTTTATTTCTATATCGCTTGCAACTTGTTCCAAAATTTGATAGTAGTCGTTCAGAATTTAAGATATAATTTTTCGGCGGGTATCTTGTATTCAAGGATAATTTGTTTACCTAATTTGTAATAATTGAGAAGCTATAGTGAAAAGTAAAAGCAGATTATCCCAAAACCAAAAAGCGCAATTAAAACATCCTGATTTGATATCAGTAATAAAGCTGGCGAAGCACAAAGGAAGTCGTATTTTACTCTATGAGGAATTCAGTTACATTACTGACTGAAATTTCTCATTTGGAGGAATGAGAATAAGCAACCTGTTGTACTCCATCAGCGAAAGATACGTGTCAAGTTAACATGTCAAACTAACGTGTGAAAAAATGTGCTGTTGTTCATTTTACTGTATACTGTGTGTTTAGAGACTTAACAGTCATCTGTGACTGCTAAATATAGGTACATGTCCGTGCGCACAAGGCACTTTTTCACTTGGCATGCTTTTCTTTGACAAACCTTTGCATAATGTGATAAATTTTTTCTACTAATATGACAACTTCGCCATGATGAATCCAACTCGGAGTGAACACGTTCTGTAACGAATAATTTTTGAAGATCAGAAGATGACATTAAAGCCTGCCGAAACCGGTTGTCGAAAGAAAATAAATATTTATGCAATTTTGGCTACAGAACCTTTCTTTCCCGAATAACTCAACAGTAACAAAAGCTGTCGAGAATTTCTTTTCAGTCGAGCGCAAGAGTGAACTTGAGCGTTACTCTGCTTGCATGCAGGGAGTGGCTGGGTGGTAGCGGTGCACGAAGCGCAGCAATTCGTCACTGTGAACAATGGAGGCAGCGGCGCGGGACGACGGAAAGATGGCTGAACCGAACGCGACGGAGAGTGATAACACACGCCGCGGGCTCTAGCTACCAGCAGCGAGTCGACGCGGAGCATGCTCGTAAGAGCTCCGCTGACGCACAACATTAATTACACAAAGCACTTTTACTGTGCTGTTAATATAATAAGGAATCGTCATTTCTCAATTTAGTTCTATATTGGTTGTAATTTCCTTGTTCTCCGCAAATGAGACACAGGCATTAGTCCCAGAGGCTACAGGAAAGACAAAGAAGTTTCCAGAAAAAGACTGAAAATTACAGCTTTTTCTCTTATTTACAATGAACAATGTAAATTTGAGAAGATGGGCGCCTCATTCTACGAAAACATCTGAAGCCATACAAAGGAACCACATTTCAATATAATGCGTTCTATTTACAGATATGGGAGGTACAAGGGACTTACTAGCTGATGTACCTACCCTATAGTTTATCAGAAGATGGAATCGGATGTGTTTCATGTTTTAAGAATGTATGTGATGTATGACTTCTACACAGTTTCTCAGTTAGTAACCACTATTGTGATTACTGAGTCACTAATTCATCTTTTATTTTCCCAATTATCAGTCAGGTACAGTTTCCTGTTACACTTTCAGTCGTTGTGTAGTTAATGTATGTATTTCGACAATAAAATGACTGGAGCCATAGATAACTTGGTCTTGTTTCCAGAAGTGTCATTGAGAGAGAGAGAGAGAGAGAGAGAGAGAGAGAGAGTATATCATTGCGTATGATAATTATATTTCATATAGTATCTTTTGATGTAACGGTTTGAAAAATTAACTACATTCATCTCCAGTCAGTTTAGCAACCGCGCTGATGAACTCACTATTTGGGGCCCTATACAAGATATTACAAGAATTAAATCTGAAAACATAGTTATAGTCTGGTTCATCCTATAGCCACTGTAGATGTAATCTTTGTTATGGTTCATGTGAGGTCTCCATAATCTCATTCTGAACAGTAACGTAGGTTAGTATCTAATTTCACAGGAGCCAGACAATATTTGTTTTAGAAATATGATTTAATACTGTATTCTCGTTGAGGATGTTCTAATATCCCTGTCATAATGTGCTCTTTTAAACATTGTTACACTGTAAACTGTAAATAACAGATCATAACAATTAAAATTGGTCAGAGATACAAGAAATTGACTGAGAGTTATCTCTAGAGTTAAGATTGTTTGTTCCTCTAGTGAGGACAATCTTTGCATGCAAGACGTTTCAAAAACGTTCTTCCGCTCTTACATGACTACATCTTCTACATGAATTGGGGTGAATTTCAACACGTGCGTCGAAGCACATTTTTTAAACTATTAATGTCATTTGGAAAGTGTATACTTTTTACATGTCAACACATACAACCTTGGAGTACAGCTCACAGTTTCTTTTAGCATCAAAGAGTTTCTCAACCACCACAGCTTTGGTATGCCACATCGCAGTTCAGCCACAGCTGTTGGAGGGAAAGAAACATAGACGGAGTTTTTTTTTATAAAATCCCACTCCCTCGCACCAGAAAACATTAATGACTGTGAGATTGAGTGACCTTCCAGGCCAATCATACGCTAAGCCACATCTTACGAAGTATCAAATGTCGGGGCAGCTCACTGTTATTTCAACTCATTGTTGCAGTATTACATACAGTTGCAAGATCAGTAGAGCTCTGTTCCGCTGCCAAACTCAATTTCCATCTTGCTCTCGCAACATAACGAACAAACGAGGGAGCTAGCTGCAACAGAGAGCCTCTCACCGATCTTATGCGTAAGTCAATATTTGCCCCCAAGGATATATCTTCATTCATTTGGAGACACAATCTTTCGAAAGTGGTTGAAAATGCTTTTGTACTCAACCGATCATCGCTCTATATTATCCCCCTTCCCCCCCCCCCTCCCCCCACTACTTACTTCCATTACGATTCTTTGATACTTCAGCACTTTTGTCATCAAGTGAGCCTTTCCATTAGCCAAGCTATCCCACAAAATTTCTTTCTTCCCCAATTCAATTCAGTATCTCTTGATTGGTTATTCGAACTACCTATCACGTTTTCACTCTCCTCCTCTATCACCAGATCGATAACCTTCGGCAGTAGCCTGATTTATTTGATCTACATCGACAGTTATCTTTTATTGTTGCTTTAATAATGTCATAAGTTTACAGAATATTACGAAAAACGTAGTTAATAAAAGACAAATCAATATTACCACAGAAATATGATTTAGCTCATTTACAAAATGACACACTATTATAAGAAGAAGTAATCAGTTAATTTTGTTGGTGACTAATGCAACCAGCCACAAATACTTTTGAAATGTATTATCTCAGTTTCATAGGTACTTTTCGGCTGTCTTGTTCACATTCAGATGGACAACATTTCTGACTACATCGCTGCCTTGCTCATTAGCATGTTTTCAACTCCCGTGCTGCACAAGAATATACGAATATTTACCAGCAATTTATGAGTTGTTCTTATACTTGATATGTATTAACGTACCTTTATTTATGAGGACGCCATAAGAAGTAGCTGTATAGGCATACGTATGATACTTACACGACAATGGATAGGCTGCTTAGTGCTGACAAAAATGATATTATAAATTAACGTTTGTGTCACACACACCTTTCATAATATTTTGCTACCAACCGTCTTGCCCTGTTGGTAACACCGGTTCCCGTTCTGTCACCGAAGTTAAGCAAAGTTGGCCCCAGCTCAAACTTGGATAGGTGACCGTCCAGGGTAGACCAGGAGCCGTTGGTTCACGCAAGTCGCCGAGTCGTACGATTGAAAGAATTTCAGCAGGCACACGAGAATTTTTATAATATTTTGCAAGTCAGTTTGAGCTTCAAACACTCTATTTTAACCGAGCGAGGTGGCGCAGTGGTTAGCACACTGAACTCGCATTCGGGAGGAAGACGGTTCAATCCCGCCTCCGGCCACCCTGATTTAGGTTTTCCGTGATTTCCCTAAATCGTTTCAGGCAAATGCTGGGATGGATCCTTTGAAAGGGCACGGCCGATTTCCTTCCCAATCCTTCCCTAACCCGAGCTTGCGCTCCGTCTCTAATGACCTCGTTGTCGACGGGACGTTAAACACTAACCATCACTCTATTTTTTGTTTACACTGCAAACAGGGTCCACTGAGCAAATATATTTTCATTTCCCGCTGAGCAAAGATGTAAACTAAATAAAGAAAAAGTGTGGGCGATGTAACACGTTGTTGACAGAAAAAGGCTCATAATGATGACATTATTAAACGAATATAACACAAGTGGTTTTCAGAAGTTGGTTTCAGGAATCTTTTTCAACAACTGTCAGCACAAATTGTAACTAAACGTGAACATAAACGAAACAAAAAAAAACCATTACACCGCATACTATAAATTGGAGATTATCTGGACATAGCTACACAAACACACGCACACACACACACACACACACAAACACAAACAAACATAAACATTATATAAAGAATTTCTAATGATCATTATTACAGTTTTTCATTTAGTTGAAGATTATATAAGATAAAAAAGTTGGGGGGTAGTAGTTTTTTCAGTGAGAGAGTGGGGCCAAAGTCGGTTAAACGGGTTCCGTTTCTGAAGAGCGCTGATCAGGTCTTCCAGTGTCAGGTTTCCTGCTTGGGGCATTCACAATCAGAGAAACACCACACTCTCCTGCCTCTCACCGCCATCTCTTGCCCTACCCACCACTGGGCCAATGAGTTTGAAGCGCCTCTCACACGCACGCGTTTGCGCCCGCACACACACACACACACACACACACACACACACACAACAACAACATTAAATAGCGTCTCACTGCACACTGCATCCAATCTTACGGCGTGTGACAAAAGAGTGCAATATTGAGTCTGTAATTATTGTACTACGGAATTTATTGACTGAGCTATGTTTGAGTGATGAGGTTCTAATGCCACAACTTATCTATCTTTCCATATTTTTAATTGTTTGATATGGATATTGATTACACAGACTCTTTCTGTTCACAAGTGCTCCTATAAAGTAACGTATTCAAAGACATTTACGGCAACTACAGAGAGTGCTTAAGAGAAAGACTGACGACATAAGTCTAGACTTTACGCATTATTTGATCAGAATACATGTCTACATTCCGCATAAAACGATATCAAAGACAACAATACACTATGACAACACTCCATATTACAGCAGTATCTTCAGTTCCACAGTGATGTCGTCCTTGGGAGTGGATCCTCACTTTCTTCTATATGCATCAGTAATCTTATCTTAATAAATGTACACCGCTAAGAATGAGTTTTTGGTGTGCAGAGTAGCACTGCACATCTTGGTTATCGCTGATGGACCCACGCCCTACCTTATGGTCCTGGGGTGTGTCGCAGTACACACAAAATAATGCAATTGGATTGCATGTCCAGTCATATTTACAATTCTTCACGGTAAATGATGAAAGCCAAAACAGTAGCAGGATAAAGATTTATTAAAATTCCTGACCAGGGTTTCGGTATATCTAAATATACCTTCATCAGAAGTAAAAGTATTATTATTGAAAAGTATTTTACTTCTGGTGAAGGTATATTTAGATATACCGAAACCGTGGTCAAGATTTTTATAAAATTGTTATTATTAAAAAGTATTTTACTTCTAATGAAGGTATATTTAGATATACCGAAACCGTGGTCAAGAATTTTAATAAATCTGTTCCTGCAACTGTTTTGGCTGTCATCCTTTACCGTGAAGAATTTCGACAGTTGCTGTTTTAGCCATGTTTAAAGTCTTGACATATTTAAAATGTATGACCAGGAGACCACGTGTCTGATGTGTTGTCATGGTGACACTTACCCAAGGTTGTTGCTGCTAGTATTAATAATCATGTTTAGTAGAAAACATTTTGCTCTTGGCGGTCATTCTGATTATATTACTACACGAAGACCAAAATTCCAGTGTTTATCCTACGAATATTAATAGATCTTTATACATTCCAGGTAATCAGGAATTGTAACTTTTTATGCAACGATGCTCTGCATGTCCATAGTTTTAATTAATTAGCTTGAAAATCGATTACATGAGCAACTAAACAGCGCTGCTAACAGTTCGGCTGTGGATTATCTCTTGGTGGGCGTCTGTCTGTTCGCAGTACGCCAATCAGCGTGGGATACGATGTCGTGCTCAGGCTTTTTGCCCGGATTAATAAACTGAAATGTTCTAGTGATTGTTATCTGAGAATGAAAAGAGCAGATACACATCCCTAGAGGGTCTGAATGCCTTGCTGACAGAGATACAGAATAAATTATACTTTCCTGATATGTAAATGGGCAGTGTGTCGAGCAGACTTAGACTTTAACCTCTTAAAGGTTTCGTATTTGTAGTCGTAATGTCATTATGTTTTTTTTGTCCAGTGGGAATTAGTACAAGGTTTCATGTTGTTGATAACGTTTCCATTCTACCTCCTGAAATTGGAATGGGTAAATGTTATATTTATATCTGGATGTGTACATATTTTGGAACACTGTAATTTTAATAGATCACTCGGTAATGGTAGTATGCAATACTGTACTTTGAAACCTGCATACAAAAGTAGACTATCAGGACCTACAACGGGCTATAAAAATCTGAACACTATATGTTTATAGTTTTAACGCGGAAATCGATTACACTCATAGACAGTGTTACTGACAGACCTTTTGTAAACTATGTACTGGTTAAATTCAGTGCGACTCTGCCAGATGTCTGACATAATTCGTCACCCACGCTTCTGTAGTTGGCCGGTCCCTATAGAACAAAGTCAGGGAAACGTGCTTTGTTATCCACTTGTAACTATGGCTGGCCGAAATATATCCCTGCAAGCTGAGTTACGGTTCAGCCACACAGCGCCAGTGTAAGTATGATGCTGTACCTACTATTACTCATCGAATGTGTAATAATTGTGCATACGTGCGTAACATGGATTACCGTGGTATGTTACAAGGGACAATGAATCTGTTCATCTGTCTGACACTTTACCTTGGCTTGATTAATAGATGTGGGCTGTAATCACCACGAGAACTATATTGTAGCTGTTACATAGGAGTCTATTTTATTGCCAGTTTATTCTTTACATATGTGTATTTCCAAATAAATATTTGACAACACCTAATGCACAGATTTGTCATTTTTATTTATGCTTGTACAAATTCTTGGTCGCTCATTGATTATGCGGTCATGACGTCTCTACCCAGCTCCCTTTTGGAACACACACATATTATGTTTGGCTCATAGTGCCATTCCGAAAAGCCGTTGTAGACAAGAAAACGTCTATCTGTATCTTATCTTACGCCGGTTGCAAATGTCAAAATTCTATGGTGTTTTCACGAAAAGAGTGGTGATCAGTTTGGGTTCACGTAATACTAGCCTGTAGATTGAACCGGCTGGTATCAATTTCAGTCTTACGTTCCTGGTTTTTGGACTAATCTTCTACTCAGTAAGGTACGTGTTACAGCATTTCTGCAAGAAAAAAACTATTCAGTCCTACAAAGTGTGACTATCAACCTTAAAAACATTACAGGATTTGCTCGTCAGTGTAAGACCCATACCATTCTGGTTTAATTCAAATGGTATATAAATGTCTGAAACAAATTACAGAGTAGAGTGCTAGCTATACGAGGAAGTAATAACATGCCGAGATTAAGGTAATTTTACATGTAAATTGTCACATTTACTGCCATTGTAGGAGGAAATAATTTCTATCAGACTTTTTGCTAGTTTTAATACTATAGAAAATTCTAGTGACAGTAAGTCTAAGTATTTAAGGAACAGCTACACATCGCTAGCGGGTCGAATTTTCTTGCTGGCAGATACATAGAGTAATCTATATCTTCCTCATATGTAAAGTCGGTAATGTGTCGACCAGACTTAGATCATTACCTATTAAAGTTCTTGTATATGTAGTATATGTGTATAATGACGTTCTACTGCTTTGCCGACTGGGAACTGATACGAGGTTATATGTTGTTTATCACATTTTCGTGATGTCTCCTAATACCAGAAGACATGTTCTACATTTATAGCTGGATGAGTGCATGTTGCCGAAAAGTGCCGTTTTATGGGATTAATTCTCTACTTAAAAACAGACAATCCGGACTTATAATGGGTTACAAAAAACTATGCACTCTATGCTTGTAATTTTAAAGTGGAAATCGATGACACACCAACAGCGATACTTACAGTTACTTTGTAGGCTATATCGCTGGAATTTGATCCTGCTGGATGAATGAAATCAATTATTCAGCCATGTTTCTGTAGTCGGTTATTTCCTTTAGGACTGGAAACATAGGTTATGTAGGATTTCCAGTTATGTTTGGAGGAAAATTAGACTTCCAGACGTATTACAGTTCAAGCGCATACCACTAAAGTCACTATGGTGTAAATGACTATCTATCATCAATAATCGAATCTACAATGATTATGTATCACGTGCACAACGTATTGAGGACGTTAATTCCTCGTCAATCTGATACACTTACCAGGTGGCTTTAACATATGTGGGCTATTATTACGACGAAAATATTTTTTAGGTCTTCTAAATTAATCTGTTTTCCTGTCAGTCCAATATTAAATATGTTTATTTCGAAATAAATATAACAAAAAGTCTGGGACAAAGATTTATCTAATGTAAACTGTAGGCCAATTATTGAACATATCAGAATTACTCGCTCATGTCGTAACTTCCAAATTTCTTCTTTAGAATAGACACATACTCCATAGGGTACCTTGTGCCTCTCACAACAACCGTGCTGTATGAGTCCCAATTCTCTTTTACCATACATTGTTTCTGAATGGCAGTTCACAATAACGTTTGCAGGAATTTTAATTCATATGATATTAGTATGTTTTCTGAACCTACTGGTACCATACTAGTTCGGATTAACAGATACTGTCTATAATTATTTTAAATGTGTGGTCCCTAAAGAGGAGCACCACCTATGGCATGAAATCATGTCACGAAAAGATTATTGGCATTTTCCAAACGAATTGTTGCATTTACTGCCTTACAAGGGAAAGAAAGAAAAAATTTAATAATATCACGTCTACAGGTGTCTTCTCTTGGCAGCATCAGGCTCTGAACTTGGGTCCGACAGTCCCTGACTCGTGCCTCGTCTTCAAGGAAGAGTCTCGACACACAAGTCGCAGAACTCGCGTGAACTCAAAAGACTTGCACCAGGATACAGGTATACCCAATGGGACGCTCTAGCCACATGACATTTTCGTTTTTTCTAATGACAGAGTCGTCAACGGGATGCTGTCAGAGCTCTAACGACTTACCAGAATCCAAGAGAAAGTCATATGCATTACTGGCCGTTAAAATTGCTACACCAAGAAGAAATGCAGATGATAAACGGGTATTCATTCGACAAATACATTATACTACAACTGACATGTGATTATATTTTCACGCAATTAGGGTGCACAGATCCTGAGAAATCAGTACATAGAACAAACACCTCTGCCCGTAACAATGGCCTTCATACGCCTGGGCATTGAATCAAACAGAGCTTGAATGGCGTGTAAAGGTACAGCTGCCCATGTAGATTGAACACGATACCACACTTCATCAAGAGTAGTGACTGGCGTATTGTGACAAGCCAGTTGATCGGCCACCATTGACCAGACATTCTCAGTTGGTGAGAGATCTGGAGAATGTGCTGGCCAGGGCAGTAGCCGAACATTTTCTGGATCCAGAAAGGCCTGTACAGGACCTGCAATATGTGGTCGTGCATTATCCTGCTGAAATGTAGGGTTTCGCAGAGATTGAATGAAGGGTAGAGCCAAGGGTCGTAGCACTTCTGAAATGTAACGTCCACTGTTCAAAGTGCCGTCAGTGCGAAAAAGAGGTGACCGAAACGTGTAACCAATGGCACCCCATACCGTCACGCCGAGTGATACGCCAGTATAGCGATGACGAATACACGCTTCCAATGTGCGTTCACCACGATGTCGCCAAACACGGATGCTACCATCATGATGCTGTAAACAGAACCTGGATTCATCCCCAAAAATGTCGTTTTGCCATTCGTGCACCCAGGTTCGTCGTTGAGTACACCATCGCAGGCGCTCGTGTATGTGATGCAGCGTTAAGGGTAACCGCACCCATGGTCTCCAAGCAGATAGTCCATGATGCTGCAAACGTCGTCGAACTGTTCGTGTAGATGGTTGTTGTCTTGCAAACGTCCCCCTCTGTTGACTCAGGGATCGAGACGTGATTGCGCGATGGTATCCAAGCAGATAGTCCATGATGCTGCAAACGTCGTCGAACTGTTCGTGTAGATGGTTGTTGTCTTGCAAACGTCCCCATCTGTTGACTCAGGGATCGAGACGTGATTGCGCGATCCGTTAGAGCTATGCGGATGAGATGCCTGTCATCTCGACTGCTCGTGATACGAGGCCGTTGAGATCCAGCACGGCGTTCCATATCCTGCTAATAGTAATTGTATCTCGACCAACGCAAGCAGCAATGTCTTGATACGACAAACCGCAATCGCGATAGTCTACAACCCGACATTTATCAAAGTCGGAAACGTGATGGTACGCAATCTCCTCCTTACACGAGGCATCGAGACAACGTTTCGCCAGGCAACGTCGGTCAACTGCTGTTTGTATATGAGGAATCGGTTGGAAACTTCCTCATGTCAGTAGTTTGTAGATATCGCCACCGGCGCCAACCTCGTGTGAATGCTCTGAATAGCTAATCATTTGCATATCACAGCATATTCCTCCTGTCGGTTAAATTTCGCGTCTGTAGCACGTCATCTACATGGTGTAACAATTTTAACGGTCAGTAGTGTATTTCTAACTATCCTTCACTCTATAAAAGGTCACTTTGTTTATATTAGCCGAAAACTTTTGAAAACTAGCGAAATCTGACCGCTCAATTATGTTTTAAAAATGGTCGCTTTTACATGGTAGCGACTGCGGAATTGGAAAACCGGCAACCATGAAGCGGATTTTCAGATTCGATTTTTAACTGTTTACACGACGACCCAGAAGCACTATCGGTTAATTGGTTTACAAAATCCGGTTTTCGGAGCCCTGAGTAAACGTGGTGGCAGTGAACCAGCGTCCCTCCTATGTCAGTTGCTCCCCAGCACTAGACGTTTCATTTATGCGAGGAGCGCTGTTTTTTTTTTATATTTCTGAGATACCAGACGACGTGCGCTTGTGGAGGCTGCTTTTACCCATGGTAGATGCAGCAATCGGGATGATTCCAGTGTTATCAGGCATATGCAGACTGTTTTACCAGACGTCATTCCACATATGTCCTTCACATGTGTTGGTGTGTGTGTGTGTGTGTGTGTGTGTGTGTGTGTGTGTGTGTGTGTGTGTGCGTGGTGTATATAATTTTCAGGCCTCTAAGCTTGCATTTTGTACATAGCGAGAGAGGTACCGTGACCTTGGTGAGTTGATGAATTCGTATGTATAAATAGTTCATTTTTGGTGCACTGTGGCCACGGCGTTGTCTCTTCTTCAGTGACGAATACGTGTATATGTGTTTATAAGTCTTATAACGGAGTTACAAACTCAGATTCCAAGAGTGTGCTTGCAAGACTATATTTCCTATAAGGCTTCGGAATTGCAGCCGTAGTGTCCGCTACTCACCTGAAGATGGCTGCTCGGTTGCCAGCCGAAATACGCTGGCAAGAAGTCAACATGATCCGGCTGTAATCGTGAAACTTCATAGTATATCCAGCACACCGGGAAACTTTCAAGAATCGCACAAGGTTGTATTGTGTCGCAAAACTTTTCCCAATTTGCGCAATATGGTTCATATCGACACATACAAAGTGGAATATCAACACTCTTGCCTACATTCCAAGGAAACTCCAGACTAACCCTACCATTGTGACCGACACCAAAGGACTGGTAGCCATAGCACTACAATTTATTTTCTGGTCTGCCAGCGATTTCACACACTCTCTTATAATAATAAATGAGAATCTTTGGCTGAACCCTACTGTCGATGACGTTTCATAATTATCCACTCCCTATGGTGAACAGAACAAGAAAGATGCCACCTACACATAGGATCCAGTATTAAAAACGGGATTTTTGGAAGAGAGGTAGCTCGTTTCTTATGGGCCAGGGACAAAAGGGGAGTCTAGGGGAATACTTAGTGTTTAAATTGTTAGCAACTTTTATCCACAAAATCGCTCACAGATTCCCTCTGGTGAACATGTAGGTATCGGTGAGTTACAACTACTTAGCTGTTGCGGAATGGCCCTCCCTGACCGATTTAGTAGCAGTGCCCTTTGTTCCAGCGTCCAGAGTGGTTCCGGCAGCGAAGATTACACATTCATATTGTTTAAATAATGCAAATGTCTACCATCCTTGGGGCGATGGTCCAGCATAGTGCTGAGCCATCATATGTAGCTCTATTTTTCGCTGTCAGGAATTCGATACCAGCCGTGGCTGCTCCTGTGAGTTCACATCGAGCCTGCTTCTCACTTCGCTCATTCGACTCCGCATTATCCTACGAATGCAGGCTGGAGTCCTCCGTAATCTAGATGGATGTATGTAGCACAGTACTAATTGTTACATTCACTGTATTAATACAAGCATTTGGTTGACAGTCTTGAAAATCGGTAAAACAGCAGTACTTAAAGAAGTTTGCGATGATGTCACATACTACTGACATACACTACTGGCCATTACAATTGATACACGACGAAGATGACGTGCTACAGACACGAAATTTAACCAGCAGGAAGAAGATGCTGTGATATGCAAATGATTAGCTTTTCACAGCATTCACAAAAGGTTGGCGCCGGTGGCAACACCCACAACATGATCACATGAGGAAAGTTTCCAACCGATTTCTCATACACAAACAACAGTTAGCGTACGTTGCCTGCTGAAACGTTGTTGTAATGCCTCGTGTAAGGAGGGGAAACGGGTACCATCACGTTTCCAACTTTGATAAAGGTCGGATTGTAGCCTATCGCCATTGCGGTTTATCGTTTTGCAACAGCATGGACTATCAGCTCGGAGACCATGGCTGCGGTTACCCATGACGCTGCATCACAGACAGGAGCGCCTGAGATGGTGTACTCAACGACGAACCTAGGTGCACGTATGGATAAACGTCAATTTTTTCGGATGAATCCAGGTTCTGTTTACAGCATCATGGTGGTCGCATCCGTGTTTGGCGACATCGCGGTGAACGCTCACTGGAAGCGTGTATTCATCGTCGCCATACTGGCGTATCACCAAGCGTGATGGTATGGGGTGCCATTGGTTACACGTCTCTTTCACCTCTTTTTCACATTGACGGCTCTTTGAACAGTGGACGTTACATTTCAGATGTGTTACGACCCGTGGCTTTACCGTTTATTCGATCCTTGCGAAACCCTACATTTCAGCAGGATAATGCACGACCGCTTGTTGCAGGTCTTGTCAATGGTGGCCGAGCAACTGGCTCTTCTCAATATGCCTGTCACTAATCTTGATGACAGCTGTACACGCCGTCCAAGCTCTGTTTAACTCAATTCCCAGGCGGTTCAAGGCCGTTATTACGGCCAGAGGGTTTGTTCTGGGTACTGATTTCTCAGAACCTAAGCACCCAAATTGCGTGAAAATGTAATCACATGTTAGTTCTATTATAATATATTTGTCCAATGAAAACCCGTTCATCATCTGCCCTGCTTCGTGGTGTAGCAATTTTTATTGCCAGTAGAGTACATCTTGTTAATATTTATTAGAATATGCTTTTACATCATTATTTACACCACTATGAGAAGGTGCTCGGTTTTAACACATGCTAGTACGGTGGGATGACTTTTCAAGATGTAGTATTTTTGCTAGCAGTTCCCACCAGGCTGACCTCACCGAGCTGATGGACGCACACAGTTCACCAGATGCGTCGGTAAACCTTATAGGCTGACTTTTTTCAAAAGACATCTAATAACTCTCTAGAACTAAATTTAGAAGCACTGTCGTGCTGCATAATTAACACGCTTGAGTCTTCCTCCTTACTTGTGAAACTTTTCTGTTATTTTTTCCTAATATCTCATCACCACATTAACTGAGCATTGTATTTTCATAGTGTCGGACACCATACATTACGGTAGTATATACTTCCATTTTGCATAATACGACGTGTTGCCATCAATTTAGCCACACACTGCGGTGGAATGGTGTCTTACAACATAAATTAAGTTCGTATACACAATCGTTTTTCATGATATGTACTGTGCTCATTTTTTCTAGCATGTTGTTCGTTTCTGCCGTACACATTATGACGTAACACACACACACACACACACACACACACTGGAACACAGTTGTAACGCAGGGTGCCTTAACAATTATGAGTGATTCGGGCACATGCTGCGTTATGACTGGCTGAGAGTAACGTGACATCAGCGAGATGTGACGTGACGTTGACGTGACGTCAGCAGCTATGGGATGGAACTTCCCGTATGTGAATTAAATTTTGGATAAATACGAAGAAATGTGAAACAAATACGTTAAAGTGTCGATAACGTGGAAAACTACGAAAAAGTGCAAAATTTCCAAAATTGTGGACAATATGGGCAATACGAAAAATTGGAAAAAATTCTAAAAATTTGGGAGGAATGTGATTTACATTAGTATCCGCCAGGATGTGGTCTCTGTTGGTACCTCGAATGACGAAAAGACACGTAATGTTAAAATTTTGTGATGCGGGTTAACAGAATTAAAGTGATTTGTTGCGAACAAAGAGACACTCCGATACTGTCCCTATGCTGCCCAGCTCCAGAGTGAAAACCAACCAGTCAAGTGCCCTGGTTGTAGAAGCTGAAGATGGGAAGCGGTTGCTTCAGTGTCATTGGTTCTGGAGGGGTGGGGAGGGGATGATGGAGAGGGGGAGAGTAAGGTTCACGATTTCTTGGTGGTTCCCCAGAAAGAGGGGTCTCGGTGTGACCTGGATTATATGTCACACAACTGTGTAACCTTAGAGCATAAGACATTATGAGTGACCTTGACATGAGAAACCAGTTACACATTATCCTGGGCCCATTCTCTCACTGATAAGCTAAGCATAGGCATAAGGACAACACGTATGCTCAACAGAAGAATTTAGATTGAAATAACTTTAAACTGACTTGATGAACAAGTTATTTCAAATATAAGTGTCTGAAAGCTGCGTTAAAGCATACTTTATGAAATATTAAAAACTGGAAATATTTGATATTAGTTAACCCTGAGTGTATTTCTACTGTGTTCAGTATGGGCTGTGTTCTTGTTCATCAGTAGTAGCTTTTAGGATGTTATGCGGTGCATGTGTTTTTCTGTTTTAGTAAGGATATTCTTGTTCAGTTTTGTGAATGTTCGGTGCCATGCTGTTTTTATTTGTGCGAACAGCCCAAGAAAATTATACATAAATAGTTTGCCAGCTAGCTGTAGCTGTTCATTTAGAATGTAATGGGGTGAACTATGTGTATGAGTGTACGTTTCTGGTTCTAGAAAGTCCATCTTGTTGTCATTGCTAGTGGTGTGCAGTATTTGTAGCTTATCCTGAATGTTAGGAACAGAGTTTCCACCATGTTGATCCATGTGACGGGCCATTCGAGATGTACTTAATTTTTTTAGTCTGAAAGCATTTATGTTTTGACATTATGTTTTTATTAAATCTCGTGTCAGTCTGGGCAAGAACAACCTCGGGTACTGTCACAAGCGTTCTTGTATCATCTTTATTTCTCCGGGCTAGGCTGGTGGACTTGGTGTTGTGTACCATGCCACGCTGCACAGTTTTACTGATGCAGAAATTTATTTGAAGTCATGTCCTTTGGAAAATATATGCAACTTGGTATGAGATAGTGCCTAGGCAGAGAATGTTTGTAAATATTGACAAAATAAATCTCCGGTGAACAGCTTGGTGTGAGTGTACAAAGGACACAATATTTCGGCAATCGACCTTGTTACCATCAATAGGTGAGCTGGCAACAAGGTCGATTGCCGAAATATTGTGTCCTTTGTAAACTCACACCAAGCTGATCACTCAAGATTTATCTCGTCATGAAAACGCCTGGAGAAATTGAAGTATGCAAATGTTGTCTTTTCTGCTGATGGTTGTGAATTAACTGAATCTAATTTTACACCTTTATTTTCATTACAAAGGTAGTCAATTTGCTGTGGACTATACAGAATATTTTTAGTTGCAGTTTAGATAATATTGATTTCTTTCTTCTTGCAAACCATATTAGTGGAAGTTTTATTATACAGTCTAACATGGATCTGAAATAAGCCATTTTGTACGGTGTAGGTTAGTACCATTTATAATTATTTTTGTGAAGGTGTGTTCCTTATTATTATAAAAGATATACTTTTCATTCAACCATTTAATCTATTATCAAGGAAACCGATACTCTCATCTCTGTGACACTCAATAGTAAGTTTGATACTGGGGAGCATTTTACTCATGTGACTCGTAAATGATGCAATATTTACTGGTAGATTCTTTCAAAGAAGAAAATAGTGAGTAGCCACAAATGATAATGCTACTTATCTACGCAAATAGCACTGTTACACGCTTCGAATCGACAGGCTCGTCTTCAGACGGATGTTCATGTCTAGATACACACTGTAACTTTAAGCTTTAATTTTCGGTTCTTCATTCCCCTTGTTGTTAAAGTTCGTTGGGGCGGTGGCGGCCTACAGAAAAATAGTACAGTGTTAGAAATGACCTGTTTAAAGGTAACGATCCCTGACAACGATTGAACACAATGTAAACAAATGCTTAAAATTGAGTTGTGTAGTTGTAGTTAACTTACGTCGAAAAACCAGTGTCTCTTTGTTGCAATAGTTTTTGGTAGTGTTCACAAAATACCAAAGAGTTTATGAAGAAATTATTTGACAAAATGTATACACATAATGCAAAGTACCACACAAACATCTGGAAGATTTTGTGACAACCAGAGATTTATTATATATGTAACAGTTAAAAATGTTCCCTCTCACAGAATATAAAATTTACAAAGTACAGAAGTTTTATTGCATTGAATTTACATTCAATAAAAATTGATTACAAGCGAAGTAAGAAAATGAAGAAATCCGTTCATTAGAAGATGTTACGTAAATAATACTCGTATTATGTAACTGTTGTGGAATACGCAGGAAACAAACTACGTGGTGAGAAGTGTGTGTATATAAATAAAGAAATATAATGACAGTAGACATTATGTTAACAAATTATGGGTACTTGCAAGGTGAAATCAATGTAACTATTGCGTTAATATATCCCTGAGCAAGCTTTTACACACATACTATAGTGTGGTGTTTAATGTTGAGCTACTGTGTACATGTTGTTATTGTCAAAGGATGTGCTGTTTATTTTTGCTACAAATTCAGAAGTAGGTGAAAGATAATTTGTAGATGGACGGCATTGGCTAATTCACCAGCTGCGACATAATCGCGTGTACAAACAGTGATCCAGTACTGGATGCTACTGTACCCCAGTAGCTAGTTGGCAATAATCACTACGTGGACTAATTAGCCTATTCTACGTGACGATCCTATGCTCATTGTATTTGCATGTTTTGACGATACCACTGTGGCCGTATCACTTTAGGACATGGTGTAAAAAAGGTTATACCATATTTTATCTGTACAGGTCCCTAGTGTATGACAGTATATTGTGATACATATTGCTGTATTATGTTAAAAGACACACTGCTCACTTGATGTATATATATTTATATATTTTAGATCTGAGGATGGTCATTAAAGACTGAAACCGGACATCGTCTATAGAATTCATTTATGACAATAGACTGGAATTAAAAAGCATTTTATTGGCTAATTCATTGTGCTGATTAAGGAGATGAAGTGGAAATTTGCTTTTATGTAATTTTGTCTGTAGGTTAGCATATCCAGTATTCAGATCGACCTTTATACGTTTCGGGACTACCTCACCTTAAAACTGTTTCAAAGCTTTGCCTCTATATACATGGTTTCAACATTTTACAGCGTAGTAGAGGAATGTTCATATTCTAGCGATAAGACACTACATCGCTATGTTCTTTTCTTTGCGATGCATCACAACCTTCGGCGTCTGCACACAGGGCATTGAGCCTGCAGGGCTAGGGGTTTTCAGCGACTGAGGGCGGCCACGGAAGACGCTGATCTCCCAGGAGGGCCGCTTTACGTGGGAAGAGAAGCCGATGAACCAGGGCAAGCCGCGTGCGGCCGGGGGCTGGGCGCAGTGATAACGCTCCACTAAGCCGCGGGTCCCTTCCCTCCGCGCTGCCTCCGCTACAACCACCATAACACCCGCCAGCACCTGGGGTCACGTGTACTCCACGTGTCACGGCCACAGCGAGGAGGAGATACCGCAGCGCGGCCGCTTTACGAAACTAGTAACAATGAAACGTCTTCTTTTGTTATATTGCAATTATTGCCCAATACCGTCAAGTGCCAGGTTGATCTGTGAAACAGTTTATGCATAGAATAGAAAATAAATAGATTTCAGCGTGTGGTTCCTGGCACAGTATCAATATTACGTGGAATACAATTATACACTGGAGAATCAAAGAAACTGGTACACCTGCCTAATATCGTGTAGGACCCCGGCGAATACCCAGAAAGGCCGCAATACGACGTGGCATGGACTCTCAAGTAGTTCTGAATATTGCAGGTCTGTCCATAAGTCCGACGGAGTTCGAGGGAGTGGAGATCTCTTCTGAACAGCACGTCGCAAGGCATCCCCGATATGTTCGATAATGTTCATGTCTGGGGAGTTTGGTGGCCCGCAGAAGTGCTTAAACTCAGAACTGAGTTACTGGAGCCACTTTGTAGCGATTCGGGACGTGCGAGGTGTCGCATTGTCCTGCTGGAATGGCCAAGTCCGTCGGAATGCACAATGGACATTAAAGGATACAGTTGATCAGACAGGATCCTTACGTACGTGTCACCTGTCAGAGCCGTATCTAGACGTATCAGGGATCAGCTATCTCTCCAACTACACACGCTCCATACCATTGCAGAGCCTCCACTAGCTTGAACCATCTCCTGCTGACATGCAGGGTCCATGGATTCATGAGAATATCCCCATACTCATACACTTCGATCCGCTTAATACAATTTGAAACGAGACTCGTCCAATGTCCGTGTTAATGGGCCCATGCTAGGCGTGAAACTTTGCCTCGTGCAATTATCAAGGGTACACAAGAGGGCCCTCGGTTCCGAAAGCCGATATCGAATATGTTTCGTTGAATGCTTCGCACACTGACACTTATTGATGGTCCAGCATTGAAATCCGCAGAAATTTGCCGAAGGATTTACTTCTGTCACGCTGAAAGATTTTGTTCAGTTGTCGTTGGTCCTGTTCTTACAGGATCTTTTTCCAATCGCAGCGATGTTGGAGACTTGATGTTTTACCATATTCCTGATGTTAACAGTACACTAGTGAAATGGTCGTACCGGAAAATCTCCATTTCATCGCTACCTCGTAGATGCTGTGTCTAATCGCTCAAGCACCTGCTATAGCACGATGCTGAAATTCACTTAAATATTGATAACCTGTTATTGTAGCAGCAGTAACCGATCTGACAACTGCGCCAGTCACTTGTTGTCTTACATAGGCGTAGCCAACCGCGGCACCGTACTTTGCCTGTTTACATATCTCTATATTTGAATACCCATGCCAGTACCAGTTTCTTTGGCGCTACAGTGTGTGAAGTATAAAAAAAAGAAAAAACGGAAAATCTGAAAAACCTTGTCAATGTGTATAAAAAGATACTTTACAACTGAGAAGTGAAAATAGTGCAGTCAACTTCGTTCCGCGTACTGCATGAGGCAGTAACAACAAATGGAGAGCTTAAGTGTGCAGGACCCAGCGAAACTTCTAACGGTTCGTTCAGCGAAGAAAAATATAATCAGTAGGATAGGATCCTGTGCATCAAAAATGCGCAGATAACGCCAGCGGACAAAAATTAAAATCGCTCTAATGATGAAAACTGGCCCAAACCCTATACAGGTAACGGACGTTTTAAAACCAGTGCAGAGAATGTATCCACTAACAAAACAAAAGACCTAATGAGAAACTTTGTAAAAAGAGAAATGAAAAATTACATATCCTTTTATTACAGGTACTTGCAAATCACTTTGCGAGTAACAAAAATAAAAAATTTAATACCTAACCACTTAAGGTGCCATCGTTTTTCTTTCACATGTATTTCTTTCAATTGTTTTTATTTCTTTATTACAATCAAGAGGAAAGCTTTCACTTTCTTGTGTACTATTTCTGTAATTTAGAATTCAGCTCATTTTATCCACTTATGAGAGACTGTACCTCGGTAGACGTTTTGACTTTTGCTCCTAGCCAGCCATGTGGGCTAACACTATTTCTTTATTTCATTTTGAAATGATTACTTTAACTTTTATGTATTGCATTCTTGTAGTCTATTTCTGAAAATATAAAAATTAAGGTTTCTCAGAAGTGAAAACATGTTCCTAATATTGAATTCAAATTTAAAAGACACTGCGATCGAGAAAATGTAGTAAATACTGCATTTATTAAGCTATACGTAACATTTTTTCTCTACCACACACCAATAATCAGGTAGTGAAATCAGATTAGGCAGAAGTAGTCCAAGACACAAATCTTGAAATAGAACATATTCCACGGTAACAAAATTTCCATTTTCAAGATTGGTAAAGTTGTTGACATTAAAAGGACTCATCTCATTCGCAAGTGTCAGATGTCCCATGGCGAAAGAACTACTTCCGTTTCAGGATACAAAATGGTGCACGACCGACGAAATATTACTTCACTATCTAACGTTACATAAATGTATAACATTTTACTCAATATTAACTGTTGTACCGACCAAAAACATTCTAGGCACACTATTTCCTAGGTAAAACAATCCTCCTAATTTTAATTTTAAATTGTAGTACTACATCACAAATGCAAATCGTCGATAATAAGGAAAAGAAGAACTTAGTTATGGGACGAAAATAATAATAAGATATTTGTTTTCCATGGCAGAAGAAACCTACGCGCGAAGAGGGCGACAGTAGTGAGCTCAGTTGTTCCGGGTAGGGTGGGGGGGGGGGGGGGGGAAGCACTGTGGATGAGGATGAAGCCCCTAAGGAAAGAAATGCACAAAGTATACAAATATCACCAAGCAAAATTAGTCCTCAGTATATTTTCTGTAGAATATCGACTGAAAAGAAGGTACGTTTGGCACAGTGTAGACGCATGTAATATTTACCGGAATCTGGTGTCAGATGCTATAAATGAAGTGTTTCGGAACATGACTGTTAAATGATTTGTCTTTGTCGTGCTTATGGTCCAAGTGAACGTACCTATGAGACATACGAATAGTTTAAGTGGAGAACTAGAAAGCTTGAGGCAGACAGGAAAGATATGGCAGGGACAGTCCATTTTATCTATGGGACAGAGATGTAGTGGAAGAAGGAGAAGGGTAAAACAGTACAGACAGTAGACTGGAGACATAGATTCGTGAGATGTGTGGTACAAAAACAATCTGTATGTAAAATACACTTAAAACACTATAATTATGGAAATATTATTCACCCTTGATATATGAGTTAGCAATAAGTAATCACACATGTTCACTGACGTAAAAACATTGCAAAACCAAAACATAGTTAATGTGAGTAATGAACTGTTGGGAATACATTTGTCTCTGGGTAACGTATTTTAGTGATTAACATCGTAAGATAACAGGATAACGTAAGCACGAGATAAGCGTATTGCAAATGTGAAGTACTGAGGAATTAAAAACCAGTGTAACCGCCATAATGTTGAATGTAAGTCTTCAAAGGGACATGCATTGTGTTCTATAGGTGCCGGATATCTTTTTGTGGGACGGAGTACCACAAATGTTTCTCTTGGTCGGTCAATACAGGGACGATTAATGCTGTTTGCGGATGACTCTGGAGTTGCCATACTATGTTTTTCAAAAGGTGCTCGATCCGAGACAGATCTGGTGATCGATCGGGCTAAGGCAACATGTCGGCCCTCTGTACGGCATGTTGTAATGTTGTGTTGCAAGAGAGGTATTTGGACGAGCGTTATCCTGTTGGAAACACCCCCTGAATAGATGTTCTAGAACGGCAGCACAACAGGTCGAAACATCAGCTTGACGTACAGTTTTGCACTCAGAGTCCGTAGTATAATTACGAGAGTGCTCCTGCTCTCATAAGATATAGCACCCCACAGCATAACTCCAAGTGTTGGTCCAGTGTATCCAGGATGCAGATAGGTTGGTTGCTGACCCTCAACTGGTCTCCTTCTAATCAACACACGGCCATCCCTGTCTCCGTGTCAGAACCAACTTGCATCGCAAAACACAACTGACCTGCCTCGAATGAGCTCTCCCTTGACTTCAAGTAGCAAATAGTGCTGGTTTGGGGCCGGTGTAATACACGGTACATGGAGTTTGGAGTTAGTAATAGTTCATTGTGTGACTGTGGTGTCAACCGTTGGTCAGATTGGAGCTGTAGATGCAGTACGTTGCGCCAGAGTCATACGCCGAACAAGATGGCCTCCCTTCTCCGTAGTGCTTTGTGATCGTTTATAGCCTAGTCTTTTTACCGCTGTACATTCTCCTAACCGCCGCTGCCAGCTATTATGTACAATGCTTACATTCCTGCCTTGTCTTTCTGCAGTATCACAGAACAAACAACCAGCGATTCGTAGCCTTATTGAGTACCTCTTCCACATTACTGAGGTGTTGATAATGGCGTCTTTGTCGCCTTGACATCAACTCACCAAGTCCAGTCTATAACGTAACCCTTACAGATTGTATTTAAAGCAGACCTTGTTTGCATCCTCATACTGACACTGCTACCGCCAATCTTACACGACTGGCGCGAAATTTGAATAGACATCATCAGCCAGATGAAGTAACACGTCTACCAGCTTTTGTTTATGTCAGACAATTCCTTCTCGGTGTTGCGATTTGTTTTCCGTCTGTATATAGTACCTTGTGTGATTGCTGTAAAATGATTAAGATTCCTTATTACGATTTCTGAAATCAACGAATCCATACAAAGGCACCAGCACCCAGAATTCCAACCAGCATCTTCAGAAATGCAACGCAGCCCTCTGCACGCATTTCAACTGGATACCACACTTATTACGTTTTCTGTGAAGGTACTTGTCAAAAATTTTATTATATACTGAAGCGCCAGAGAAATTAATATAGGCGTGCGTATTCAAATACAGAGATACGTAAACAGCCAGAATACAGCGCTGCGGTCGGCAACGCCTGTGTAACACAAGTGTCAGGCGCAGTTGTTATCTCGGTTACTAATGCTTGAATGGCAGGTTACCAATGTTTATGTGAGTTTGAACGCGGAGCTATAATCGGCGCACAAGCGATGGGATACAGCATCTCCGAGGCAGTGATGAAGTGGGTATTTTCCGGTACGATCGTGTCACGAATGTACCACAAATATCAGGAATTCGGTAAAACATCAAAACTCTGACATCGCTGCGAACGGAAAAAAATACTGCAAGAAAGGGGACCCACAGCGACGGAAAGGAATCATTAAACGTGAAAGAACAGCAACCCTTCCGCAAATTGGTGCAGATTACAATGCTGGGCCATCAGTAAGTATTAGCGGGCGAGCCATTCAACGAAACATCACCGATATGGACTTTCGGAGAGAAAGGCCCGCTCGTGTACCATTGATGACTGTATGACACAAAGCTTTACGCCTCGCCTGTCCCTGTCAACACCGTCAATGGGCTGTTGCCGACTGGAAACATGTTGCCTAGTCGGGTGAGTCTCGTTTCAAATTGTATCGATCGGATCGACGTGTATGGGCATGGACCCTGCATATCAGCAGGGGACTGTTCAAGCTAGTGAACGCTCTGCAGTGGTGTGGAGCGTTTTGCAGTTGGAGTGATATACACTCCTGGAAATTGAAATAAGAACACCGTGATTTCATTGTCCCAGGAAGGGGAAACATTATTGACACATTCCTGGGGTCAGATACATCACATGATCACACTGACAGAACCACAGGCACATAGACACAGGCAACAGAGCATGCACAATGTCGGCACTAGTACAGTGTATATCCGCCTTTCGCAGCAATGCAGGCTGCTATTCTCCCATGGAAACGATCGTAGAGATGCTGGATGTAGTCCTGTGGAACGGCTTGCCATGCTATTTCCACCTGGCGCCTCAGTTGGACCAGCGTTTGTGCAGACCGCGTGAGACGACGCTTCATCCAGTCCCAAACATGCTCAATGGGGGACAGATCCGGAGATCTTGCTGGCCAGGGTAGTTGACTTACAGCTTCTAGAGCACGTTGGGTGGCACGGGATACATGCGGACGTGCATTGTCCTGTTGGAACAGCAAGTTCCCTTGCCGGTCTAGGAATGGTAGAACGATGGGTTCGATGACGGTTTGGATGTACCGTGCACTATTCAGTGTCCCCTCGACGATCACCGGAGGTGTACGGCCAGTGTAGGAGATCGCTCCCCACACCATGATGCCGGGTGTTGGCCCTGTGTGCCTCGGTCGTATGCAGTCCTGATTGTGTCGCTCACCTGCACGGCGCCAAACACGCATACGACCATCATTGGCACCAAGGCAGAAGCGACTCTCATCGCTGAAGACGACACGTCTCCATTCGTCCCTCCATTCACGCCTGTTGCGACACCACTGGAGGCGGGCTGCACGATGTTGGGGCGTGAGCGGAAAACGGCCTAACGGTGTGCGGGACCGTAGCCCAGCTTCATGGAGACGGTTGCGAATGGTCCTCGCCGATACCCCAGGAGCAACAGTGTCCCTAATTTGCTGGGAAGTGGCGGTGCGGTCCCCTACGGCACTGCGTAGGATCCTACGGTCTTGGCGCGCATCCGTGCGATGGAGCTCCGTATGCCACGGCAAACTGGCTGACACTGACGGCAGCGGTGCACAAATGCTGCGCAGCTAGCGCCATTCGACGGCCAACACCGCGGTTCCTGGTGTGTCCGCTGTGCCGTGCGTGTGATCATTGCTTGTACAGCCCTCTCGCAGTGTCTGGAGCAAGTATGGTGGGTCTGACACACCGGTGTCAATGTGTTCTTTTTTCCATTTCCAGGAGTGTAGTGCCCTTGAGATGTCTAGATACGACTCGGAGAGGTTGCACGTGCAGTATGTAAGCATCCTGTCTGATCACGTGAATCCATTCACGTCCATTGTGTATTCCGACGGAATTGGGAAATTCAAACAGGTCAATGTGACTACCACACGTCCAAAATTGCTAGAGATTTTCTGCAGGGACACTCTTATGAGTCTAAACACTTCCGCTGGCCACCGAACTCCCCAGACATAAACATTATTGGCCCCTCATACATTTTCGGATTTATGGACAGTTATGCGGGATTCATGATATCAATTCCCCCAGAACCACTTCCGATATCAGTCGATGTCATGCCACGTCGCGTTGCGGCATTTCTGCGTGCTTGCTAGGACCCTAACAGCTTCTTTGGCTCGTCAGCGATGTCGGACAAATTACCACTTTTACTGCAGTTTTGTAATTGTTTTGATTGACTGCGAAGGTTCACTATGAAAATCATAATATTCCAGAATGAGATTTTCACTCTGTAGCGGAGTGTGCGCTGATATTAAACTTCCTGGCAGATTAAAATTGTGTGCCCGACCGATACTCGAACTCGGGACCTTTGCCTTTCGCGGGCAAGTGCTCTACCATCTGAGCTACCGAAGCACGACTCACAGCCGGTACATATACATCTACATGACTACTCTGCAATTCACATTTAAATGCTTGGCAGAGGGTTCATCGTACCACAATCATACTATCTCTCTACCATTCCACTCCCGAACAGCGAGCGGGAAAAACGAACACCTAAACATTTCTGTTCGAGCTCTAGATTAGATTAGATTAGAGATTAGATTAATACTTGTTCCATAGATCATGAATACGACACTTCGTAATGATGTGAAACGTGTCAGGTTAATAAAAGATGTCTGTACAAGAAATTACATTACACAAAATATTGCATGACACTAATGATTCAGTTTTTTTTTACTTAGTTTATATCTAAAAATTCATCCAATGAGTAGAAGGAGTTGCCATCTAGAAATTCTTTTAATTTATTTTTAAATGTTAGTTGGCTATCTGTCAGGCTTTTGATGCTGTTTGGTAGGTGCCCGAAGACTTTTGTAGCAGCATAATTTACCCCTTTCTGTGCCAAAGTCAGATTTAACCCTGCATAGTGAAGATCATCCTTTCTCCTGGTGTTATAGGTATGCACACTGCTATTACTTTTGAATTGGGTTGGATTATTATCAACAAATTTCACAAGGGAATATATATACTGTGAGGTTACTGTGAGGATCCCTAGATCCTTAAATAGATGTGTGCAGGATGACCGTGGGTGGGCTCCAGCAATTATTCTGATTACACGTTTATGTGCAATGAATACTTTTCTACTCAACGATGAATTACCCCAGAATATGATGCCATACGAAAGCAGTGAATGAAAGTAGGCATAGTAAGCTAATTTACTGAGATTCTTATCACCAAAATTTGCAATAACCCTAATAGCATACATAGCTGAACTCAGACGTTTCAGCAGACCATCAATGTGTTGCTTCCAGTTTAACCTCTCATCAATGGACACACCTAAAAATTTTGAAAATTCTACCTTAGCTACAGACTTCTGTTCAAATTCTATATTTATTACTGGAGTTGTGCCATTTACTGTACGGAACTGTATATACTGTGTTTTATCAAAATTTAAAGAGAGTCCGTTTGCTGAGAACCACTTAATAATTTTGTGAAAAACATCATTTACAATTACATCACTTAGTTCTTGGTTTTTGGATGTTATTACTATACTTGTATCATCAGCAAAAAGAACTAACTTTGCATCTTCATCAATGTGGAATGGTAAGTCATTAATGTATATCAAGAACAGTAAAGGACCTAAGACAGAACCCTGTGGGACCCCGTGCTTGATAGCACCCCAGTTTGAGGAATCAGCTGTTGTTTTAACATTACACGAACCAGTTATTTCAACTTTCGGCATTCTTCCAGTTAAGTATGAATTAAACCATTTGTGCAGTGCCCCACTCAAACCATAATGATTTAGCTTATCTAAAAGAATTCCATGATTTACACAATCAAAGGCCTTTGAGAGATCACAAAAAATACTAATGGGTGATGTCCGGTTATTCAGAGCATTTAATATTTGATCAGTGAAAGCATATATAGCATTTTCTGTTGAAAAGCCTTTCTGAAAACCAAACTGACATTTTGTTAGTACTTTATTTTTACAAATATGGGAGGCTACTCTTGAATACATTACTTTCTCAAAAATTTTTGATAGAGCTGTCAGAAGAGAGATTGGGCGGTAGTTGTTGACATCCGACGTATCCCCCTTTTTATGCAATGATTTTACAATGGCATATTTCAGTCTATCAGGGAAAACACCCTGCTCCAAAGAGCTATTACATACGTGGCTGAGAATCCTACTTATCTGTGGGGAACAAGCTTTAAGTACTTTGCTGGAAATGCCATCAATTCCGTAAGAGCTTTTACTTTTCAGTGAGTTTATTATTTCACTGATTTCAGAGGGAGAGGTTGGTGGAATTACAGTTGTTTCAAACTGCGCAGGTATGGCCTCTTCTATTAATAGCCTTGCCTCTTCTAGTGAAGATCTAGATCCTATTTTCTCCACAACATTTAAAAAACGATTATTCAAAATATTTTCAATTTCTGATTGTTTGTTAGTGCACTTGTCATTCAGTTTTATTGCACTAAAGTCTTCCTGTGCTCTTGGTTGCCCTGTTTCCCTTTCAATAATATTCCAAATTGCTTTAATTTTATTATCAGAGTTACTGATCTCAGACATGATACACATGCTTCTGGACTTTTTAATAACTTTTCTTAGTACCGCACAATAGGTTTTAAAATATTGAACAATTTCGGGGTCACTACTCCCTCTTGCTGTTAGATACAGTTCTCTTTTACGGTTGCAAGATATTCTTATTCCTTTAGTTAGGCAAGGTTTTTTATATGTTTTCTTGGAATTATGTTTAACTATTTTCTTGGGAAAACAATTTTCAAATACCCTTAAAAATGTATTGTGAAATAAGTTATATTTCAAGTTTGCATCTGGTTCCTTATACACTTCATCCCAGTCTAGCTGCTGTAGGCTTTCCCTAAAGTTTGCAATATTTATATTGTTAATTGAACGCACTGCTTTGAAAGTCTGATTTATTATACTGCATGGAGCTATGTCATGTATTGTAACAAGCTGTGCACTAAGATCTGAAAGACCATTCTCAACAGGATAAGCATTTATGTCCTTAAACTTATCTTGGTCTATAAAAAAGTTATCTATCAATGTACTGCTGTTCTTTGTTATCCGAGTAGGAAAATCAATGACGGAGCTCAAATTGAAAGAACTGAGTAATACTAAAAGGTCATTCTTCCTATTACACTCTTTCAGGGAATCAACATTGAAATCCCCACAAATTATAATTTGCTTCCCCCTGTCTGACAGATAGCACAACAAAGCATCCTAGTTTTCTAGAAATAGCTGGAAATTCCCTGAGGGGGACCTATACACTGTTACAATTATGAAAGTGCCATCATTTAGTTTAAGTTCAGTGGCACATACTTCCATATGTTGCTCTACACAAAATTTTTTAGTTTCTAAATTTTTTGCACTGTGGAAGCTTTTGACATATATGGCAACTCCTCCTCTCATCATATTATCTCTACTTACATGTGCAGCTAATTTGTACCCATTGATGCTAACCTTTTGCATATCAGTGATAATGTGATGCTCAGACAGGCATAGTATATCTATTACATTCTTGGTTTCTATATCTTCTAAACAAAGCAGAAGCTCATCAATTTTATTCTTCAATCCCCCAATATTTTGATGAAATATACTAACAGTATTTTTCACTTTACTTTTGTGAGTATCTTGAACTTTTTTAACATCTTTAGTACTTGCCTGGCTGAGTTTCCCACTGGACACTGATCTTACACTAAAAAAGAGTTTCCACCATGAGATGTAGTTCCTCCCCCCTATAAATTTCCTGCTATCAGCCCAGCCAGTCCACCCTTCCCTTTCCTGTTGAGGTGTAGGCCATGTCTAGTATAGTCCCACCTACAGAGTGAATCAACAGGAACCACACCAATGTGTGACCCTGCACCAGATACAAGTAGCCGTTCCAACTCCAAATTAACTCTCCTGACAGAAGAGGTCAAATGAGGTCGGTCGTGGCGCTCCAGAACCGACACAAACCCAACACTGGTATGATTTGATGCCGATGCAATCTTTGCCAGGTCACACTTTATGCTGTACCCCGGATCTCTGTCAATACTGTTGCCCGGCCCACCCACAATAACCACGGTGTGTTCCTTAGTAAAACCTTTACATAGTGAACCTAAATCCTCTGTAACCTGCCCAAGTTCAGCACTAGGTTTGAAAAAACTTGTGACCTGGTAATCCAACCCTAATTCATCCTGCAGAAGTTGGCCCACACCCCTAGCATGCGAACTACCTAGCAACAAGACTTTCTTTCTCTTTGCAGACTTCCCTACATTCTTAATCAATTTGCTGCTGAAAGCTTGTTGAGCCCTGTCTACATCTACTTCTGTGAGAGGCTCATCAGTTTCTGACTGAGGCAACAGGTCAAACCTATTTTGTACATTAATAACAAAGCTGTCAGAAGTATTTCTTGGCCTGTTCCTTATGCCTGTTGCCACTTCCCACCCCTGTTTACCCTTCTCCCCCCTTAACCTGCCCAGTTCTCGCCTAGCCTCATCTAACTCAGCCTGAAGGGCAGCAATTTCCCCTCCTGTTCCACAATCTTCCTATCTCTACTGCATAGCCTACAGAACCACTGATGAGTCTCGCTCATTTTCCCAATTCCCATGCCACTACAGTCGCCCCAATGAAAAAAGTTACTACATCCATCACACCAGACCCCGGAGCTAACGATCCTACGGCACGTCAGGCACTTTACACTCATGGTACAAATCGATATTAGTGACAGAAAGACAATTAAGTTACCGGAAAACAATGAAAATACGTGTACGAAAAATTATGCCTACTCGCGACTATGTAAACAGTGGTTCAGAAGTTTTTTACTGGAAAATACTTAAGAGATGACGATACTCTACAGATATAAAGGGGCAGCAAACGTATTTCTCTTATTTTATTTTGATGATCATTCCTACCATGTAGGTTGGTACTCACAGGTTTACTTCTGCCAGTACCTCGTCTCCTACCTTCCAAACTTTGCAGAAGCTCTTCTGCGAACCTTGCAGAACTAGCACTCCTGAAAGAAAGGATATAGCGGAGACATGGCTTAGCCATAGCCTGGGGGATGTTTCCAGGATGAGATTTTCACTCTGCAACTGAGTGTGCGCTAATATGAAACTTCTGGCAGATTAAAACTGTGTGCCCGACCCAGCCTCGAACTCGGGACCTCTGCCTTTCGCGGGAAAGTGCTCTACCATCTGAGCTACCGAAGCACGACACACGACCGGTACTCACAGCCTTACTTCTGCCAGTACCTCGTCCCGAGTTCGAGTCCCAGTCGGGCACACAGCTTTAATCTGCCAGGAAGTTTCAATAATAATATTATTTAGAAGAAGCTTGAAGATTATAGCTAGTGTGGTGTAATGACGACGTTGTTAATTTCATATACAACTAACTTGAAGTGAAGGGTAATGTTAGGTAGGTCATGCCGCATCTTCTGCATGGGGACAAATTTCAACTGGTATTCCGAAGGATTTCATTCTGGGACCACTCACGTTCCTGATAACTATAATTGTCCTTCGATATAAAGCGGAAATAGTGCTTACAGGTGATAACGCAAGCATAATAATCAAATGGTCTGAATCACATTTCTAGGTCTCAGTTTAATTACGTTTCGGTAACCGATTACGGCGAGTTTAATCCATCCTCTGATCTACAAATGGACGTTAAAGAGTTAAATTTAGCTGCATGAGACACAAAATAAACATATTACCCAACAGAAGTAAGTAAATGATGTAGATTACAAGCGAATGTATCTGGCTACCTAAACACTCATTGCAGCAACAGTTGCACTTCATCAAGTGAACTGATAATAATAATTGATGTACTCACGTCACTGAAACAATAAAATCCATAGCTGTGTCTTTATTGAAGTGTTCTTCTTTGTTCGAGATACATTCATTAGAGTATGTAAATTACGATAAACACGTTTTAAAATGTAAGAATTGAGTTTATGTGAAAAATTAGTTACAATTCCTGTATGTAGTGTTCAATACGATCTCCTGATTTTTAAAAGTTAGATTGCACGCGGGTTTACAAATTCATGTAATAAAATAAAAATACAATGGAAAGAGTGGTGCAAAACGGAAACAACAGTTACACAATTATCGTTGTAATCACTGTGTCGCTGTATGTCAGTTACTTCACAGTGGGCACCATGTCTAGTAATGTTGTGTTTGTTTACTTGTGTGGATATTAGCAAATTCTTGCATCAGAGTTTTGCATCCGTGGGCAGAGAGGGCACATGAAGCTGCGTCAGTCCCATTCGCACACACAGCGTGGCCCCTCGTACAGATCAACAACGCCCCAAACGAAGATCTCATCAGGTAAAAGTACATCTTCAAACAGCGTCTCATTATCATCAGTAACTGTCAAATTAAGTAGTAATAATTGTGTAGATATTCAAATATGCATCAAGATTAAACTTATTCTGTTGTTATGATTATGTGCCTCCAACGGTAAAAACGGTTCTCATACAAGATGACTTTGTGTCCGTCTGTGTGAGTGGGTGTCGGTGTGTGTGTGTGTGTGTGTGTGTGTGTGTGTGTGAGAGAGAGAGAGAGAGAGAGAGAGAGAGAGAGAGAGAGAGAGAGAGAGAGTGGTGGTGTTTGTGTGTGTGTGTCCCCAAAACCTAGTTTCTTAGGAAATGTAAGTGAAATGCCCTTAAGTGGTGTTAATGAAGTGAGTGGAGCCCTGAGCTATATCCTTACGGCTAAAATGGGCACAATCAAAGATAAAGGATGGGTTGCCACCAACTCTAGGCACACGACAAACAAGAGATTCTACTGAGTTGGAAAATTATTTAATTTAGCCATCATTGTTTATATGATCCAAGGATAGTCCACATGAATAAGATATTAAAATAAAATAAAAAGTGTATGGGCACTGTGAATAAGAGCAGCACTCCGGAAAAAAAGTTCTGTTCTAAAGAATTTGTTTTAAATAAAAAGGGAACACTAATTATAGGACCTGTGCGCATGGAAACGCTATGGATGCGCTAACAAGGAAATTACAAGGTGAATGGCGTAGTTAAAGGAGACGTTACATCGGTAGGTTGGATAACATTTGAAAAAAAAAATTATTTATTTCTTAAGACATTGATATAAGACATATACATAACAGCTGTTGCCTGGTAACAACGTACGATTTCTTGTGAAACGCTATACGATTCACAACAGTATCTCTTAGTTCAGAATCGCTATCATAATTAGGGGGGGTCTCGCATAGTCCCGCATTCACTCAAAGATCAGCAAGGATGGCCGCAACACCAACATGCAACGAAGCTTTGACGTTTGTTCCGCTGTGTTGAGAAATGATTAAAAGAAAGAGTAACTCTGATTATCACGGATGCATTTAAATTTGACCCTCGGTTTGGAGAATCAGCGGCAACGAAGGCCACAAGTACTCGCTTACGCGCTTATCATGAAATCACAAACCACAAAAACAACTGAATAATTCGGACAGAATATATTTAATATTCCAAAATAGGAGCAATAAGTAAACTCTAGAACAAAAACAGGGGGCCACAATAAAGTTATGCTCACAGCTAAGTCGTGTGGAATCACAATTTCTACGTACCGTGGCCAGATTTTAGCAACCTTAAACAACACCGCCGAGAACAACTAACATTTTACGGAGGACACATTTGAATAGACCAAGGGTAACGGCAGTGGGCCAACTATCTCCAGTATTAACCAAAGTGGATGGTTTCTAACGGACATATAGTCATGAAACAAAGAAAATTCACAAAGAGGCTAAAATTGTCGAGATTCGGAAAAGATTAGAATGCATATTTAACAGTGAGTGGCGGAAATTGGAGAATGTCGACTTTCACCGGTGAATGTCAACAGATGCCAAATACGTCGGTGAAAGATCAAATATCCATTACATTGTTGTACATTCGGACCCTCTCCGGCGTGTGTCGACATTCACTGATATGCTCTAGTGGCTGGTCCAAAACGGAAGAGTCAAAAAACAGACGACTGGCTCTCTCCCGCCAAATCCTTTGTTCTGCTCGGAGTCAGTTTTTTTCAGTCTTATGCAAGCTCTGATAACGTGAGAAATGTTTTCTTAATTTTTTCCCGATACCCTAATTTATACTAAATGGATACTGCAGTAAATCGTGATCTTCTTCATGAAAAGTTAGATGCACTAATTGCGGGTAAATGAGAAGACAATTCTTTATAGATTTCTCAAGAAAATTATTCTAAAATACTTTCTGTGGTTGTTTCTGCTTAAATTAAATGCAACACACCTATGGATTACAGACGATTAAACTGTTTTGATGTTTTAAAAATGAATGATGAAGAGAAGTTAATTTTACCATTAACACCAGGGGAAACGAACATTATGTTACCAATGAAGAATGGTTCAGTATATTATATGAAACTCACATCAGAATAGGCCACGGAGGAAGAAGATTTGAAAGCTAAATACAAAAATATTACGTATGAAGTGGTAATGTTGTATTTAAATTTATGCAAATAGTGTCAAATGAAACACAGGGCACCTAAGAAATGTATTGTTGTGAAGCCAATAGTTAGTTCTGTCTTAAGCTCAAGGTGTCAAGTTGATGTGATAGATGTGCAGTCAAACAGAGATGGCGAATACAAGTTCATAATGGCGTATCAAGATCATTTAACTAAGTTTGTCCAGCTACGACTTTTGAAAACTAAAAGAGCTGAAGAAGTAGCGCATCACGTTCTTTCAATATCTTTAACATTTGTTGCACCAGTAATACTGCAATCAGATAGTGGTAAACAATTTAGTAATCGAGTCATATCCGAAATATGTGCTATGTGGAAAGGTGTTAAAATAGTTCATGGAAAGCCTCGTCACAGTCAAACACAAGGCTCAGTTAAAATGGCTTCAAATGGTTCAAATGGCTCTGAGCACTATGGGAATTAACATCTGTGGTCATCACTCCCCTAGAACTTAGAACTAATTAAACCTAACTAACCTAAGGACATCACACACATCCATGCCCGAGGCAGGATTCGATCCTGTGACCGTAGCAGTCGCGTGGTTTCGGATTGAGCGCCTAGAACCGCTAGACCACCGCGGCTGGCGTTGAAAGGGCCAATCAGCATATACAGAATATGCTAACTGCGTGGATGAACAATAACGATACAAATAAATGGTCAGATGGTTTATCCTTTGTTCAATATACCAAGAACACTACATACCACGAAGGAATACGCCAAAGTCCTTATGAAGCCACGTTTGGCGTTAAAGCAAAAAGAGGCGTAGCATCGTCTTTTTTACCTGGCGAACAAATCTTAAATATTGAAAGTGAAGAACAACTCGATGAAATAGCCGATACTTCTGAAACCCAAGAACAGCTTGAAGAAACTGTTAATGCTTATAAAAAGAATTTGAGCGGTGGTCATGCTAAAAACCATATTGCAAAGAAAAATATTGAGGAAGACCTACAACCTACAACATCTTCACATGAGATTCTGTCTGAAAAACCGGAGTTGATATCTAAAAAAAGAGCGGCCGCGAAAGAAAATCTTCTACTGTAAGCAATAAAGATCTTACGAATCTCGCAAAAACAATTTCCTCCTGCTAAAATTGGTGCTAACGTACGAATGCAAGTCCTTGAAGTCAACCGTGGTCGTACAGATAGCCGAAATGTGTTAGCGGTTGTTGTTTCAATAGAAGACTCCGACTTCTATGAAATGGCAAATAAAAATGGAACCCACAAGCAGCTTTACAAGCATAATCAGTTCGTAATTTGTAAAGAAAAGTTACTTTCCATAGATGAGACTTCTATTCAATAAATGTCGCTGAGAGCACCAGCTGCAGCTAATTCGAGAAGGGGGCAAGGCTATACACCCTGTCATTGCAAAAGGAAGTGTTCCACATATAAATGCAGTTGTAAAAGCAAGTGATTCTTGGTCACTTCAAAGTGTCATAATAGTTTAAGTTATTGCCATAAATAATATTTGAATCACATATGTAAGTAACTTTTTATAAGTATTATTTTCTTTTCTCATGTAGAATTTACTGTGTATTTTAAATTCTTGGTCATTCCTTTTACAAAGAGAAGCGAGAAAGTTGCGTAACCGTTGTGACATTTTATAGTGACTGAATTACGGAGAAGAAAATATAAATCTCCAACATGTTCAACATACACCATTTGTGCATGGTGAATGTCAACATTTGCCGGTCTAAGTCAGAAATAAGGGTATTTAGCAAATATTTCGGACATACAGTAAGCGACTATGTGAATGTTGACATTCACCGGTGAAAGTCGACATTCTCCAAATTTCGGTCTTTCACTGTAACATATAGATACCATATTAGACTGTGTACATACGCAGTCGCAGGCACACAAACATTCACACTGAACCGAGGGCGCACTTCCCACGTGAGACCGCTTCATCATATGCAACACCTTTGTGCTACGCTCTTCTTACGGACCAAAGTCTTCATTAGGAATCAAACTAAATGTCTGCAAAAGCTTTGCTGCGACAAGATACAGGTTCAGTGAGACCGAATTACTAAAAGCTCCCCTCGCGCTATGAGGCAAAGCGCCACGCGGTTAAATTAACTCGCCCTTCTTCGAAGAGATCTCGACTGCAGACCCTCAGAGAGCTTGTAGCAAACAGCAAAATTACACACACCCACATTCATTCACTCATTCATGGCAGAGCGTTTTGGAATGGGAGAACAATGGATAAACATTTTATGAAATCATAGTCGTGAGTTGGGTTACATATAAAAACGTGGATGACTAATAAAGGCGTTATAGACGCATTTACAAGTCTGAAAAGAACCAACATAATAATCATATGATGCTTTCAAATCGTAGAAAGAAATAGGCTACCGCTAGATTGAATCACAGCTCAGCCTTCTCTGGTATGACGTTTAGCAACGAAAACACGCTAAGTGTTCTGCAGGATGCAAAGTGCACTGGGAAGCAAATAAAGTGATAATGAAAGGAGACTATTGGACCCTTTCATCACTCGATACATCCCGAGAATTTTCTAGCCATGCTAGGAGATTCACTAAAGTCCTGAAACAAACACAACTTAAGAAGCAGACAAACAGGAGCTCAAAAGAAACGACTAATCTATAATACGTAAATGAATGCATTTAGTCAGTAGTTGTGACCTCATGTAGTCCGCAAAAACAACAGTTGAATAAATAACGATAAATGTAATGTATGAGATTGGAAGTTGATATCATAATATCCAGTACATTGTAATAACAAACATGAGATATCATCTTAAGTATTGCTTTGAGTAGTTATTAAAAGTGATTATTGTAAGATGATCAGTACTTATGTCCTGATCATCATGCTCAATGCAAGACCCAAATTAAAATCATCTGAAATAAGATTTTAAAGAAGAAAAGATGAAATATATGTGACCATACAGACCTGAGTTGGCCATCAAACCAAACGTTTTGAAATTAAATTTCTCAACAATATTCAACACAAAATCATAATTAACACAGAAACATACATAAAAGGTAAACAAAATTTACAGGTTTAAAAAAAAAAAATTCGTTAGACGTGAAAATATTACGTTGGTGGTTGGTAAGCACGACGTTGGAAACTTTCGTTGACACTTCGTTTACCGGAGATAGTTTCACGCGCCTCGGTAGGTTATCTCAAGACACTAACACATATATATTTTGCGGACAACAACACAAAAAAGCATTTGCACTTCACTGACTGTGCGGTGATATAACACCTGAATCCACTACAGCGAATGCCGTAGTCGCACAGAATGAAGGACCTCATTGGTGAAACGCCTCCCGCTAGATAGCTGTCAGCATTCATCACTGTCCATATGCCAGGGCTACTCAGCAGTTCACAACCTCGCGTGGCTGGTGTTACTTCTTCCACTAGGACATCGTAGCACACCGTGGTCGTTCGACGTACCTGCCCGAGCACTGTTAGCACTGCCCTCTTCAAGCAAGACACGTCGACCACGACGGCATTTCTTCTGAACATCAGGGTACGTCACTTCAGTCTTCATACCATCAAGATCATCATCGTTTGTGCACGTCTAGGTTGGTAGAGTGTTGCAATGTTCGTCAGGACATTCCTGTGCGAGAAAGGCACTGATAAGCTCTTCTACATGCCTTCCCTTGGCCTGCAGGAAACGTCTACTTCAGGTTCCGTTTGGTGGCGGTCAGCTGCGCAGCTGTGTACTTGTCATGCGGGCACGCCCCAGTGCCATGAAACTCAGAGAAAGCGTCTTCCTGAATTTGTGGCGTCCCAATAGAGCAGGTGCTATTCCGTCGTCAGACCGTATTAATGTTTTAGAGTCGTTTCTCGGGCACTGCCTTGATCTTACTTGTGTGTGCGCGAGCAACGTTCCTCTGCATCACGCTAACCCAGCGCAGTGTGCCTGCAACTGGCCCTGATCAGCGACCAGGGCGATGCCCTGCAGCGCCACGCTATCTGCGCCGGCCGGCAGTCTGGGGTTGGGTGACAACCAGCATCCGCTCCCCTCTGTCGTGGAAACAGCAGTAACCGCTCGCCACACCAGTAGCTCGCGGTTGATGGATAGCAAGGCTCCACAACACCTGCTGTTGCAGCAAGGCCCGTACTTTTTGATGCGCAGGCTCACTACGCGGCCTGGCGATGTTGCACCCATTTAGTAGCTGCACTCACAGAGACTCTCACATAATATGATGCATTTCTTACTTTAAAAATCTGCAGAAGTTCCTACTACTGACTAATACATGAAGAATTGCCCGAAAATTATTTTACAACTCTTAATAATATAAAAAATATAAAAAAATTATATGACCAATTATTAAGCATTACTATTAGTTTTAACGATAAAAGGAAATGAATTTAACTCTTAGGAAGTTACCTCCGTTATAAAAAATGTCACCGAGCAAAGAAAAAACAAAGTTACCTAAACTCCCTTCACAAGAGCTACATGACACTCGAAAATTCAAACCACAACAATACTTCTTATGTAACAGAGATACAGAATTACATACGTTGAGAAATGGATCATGACAGGTTTTGCAAAACTTTTGGCAAGGAAATGGAGTAGATTTGGTGACGCTACTAACTATAACTACAAACAGAAGACTTTATCTACTACTAACTGCAATCCCACTCACTACCTACAGAATTTGTACGGCACCACAAACATATAGAACGACTATGATACCCACACATAAAAAATATATTTTATTCGATATCTAATACCGATGTTGTTATTGTTTATCTGCTTCCCCATGGTTTGCTGATCTATGGGAAATTTCTATGGCTTCTTTTCTATGAATATTTCATAATAGAAGCTATGGTTAACGAGGCAGATTCTAGTTAGGCCACGTTATCTTACGAGGAGAAGGCGTACGTGCATTACAGTGTATTGGTACTATATTTATTACTACGAAGAGTGGAGTAGGTGCGTAAGTTAAGGTATACCACGTGTCGCCAGGTATCCTCGCATACCTTCACGTTATTTCACTCTTATAGACTATTGTTTTGATTATTTACCTAATATAAAGTTGCATGAGTTTAAAATGTGTTTTAATATCCGTCGTCCTGGCTTCCATATTCTAGTCTCCTTAAATGTACCTAGCAGTAGGGTGGTGGCACATTACAACTTCTAATCATCTTATAATGTGGCATCACCGAAAATCAAACCATGTCAGTCTCAATTCATACACAAATACATCAACCTACAAGTCGTCTCATAAACATCGCAGTACAGTTGCAAATCTCACAAAATCATCCTCACCCAGAGGGAATAAATATGCTAAAACTGGAATTTATCATAAACAACCACCTTACAACCATTTACTCACCACACCACCACACATTATTCCTTTTCAGGCTTGAGAAAAAAAATATCTTAGCGTGAGAAAAAGCGCCTCATCTGACTCCCATAACCATTCATACTCTGATGTTATACAATTATGCAACACGATCCTTCTCTGCTGGAAAGAAGATACAACAGTAAACATATTGAGGAACCCTTCACAATTCCGTAGAAATAATGCACTTTAATTTTACCCACATAAGAAATGAATCATAAACATAGGGGAAACACGTCGTTCCGATCTCAGAGGTGCACAATCATCTGCTTCTTACTCAAATGTACTCCAATATCGACAATAGCATTGTTCCTCAGTAAGTTAACGCCTTCTGAGCCAGTCAACTGTAATTGTTCCATTTGGTTGGGGGCATTAGGCGAATCGTGTCGGGGGTTATCAGGACGAATTTCTACCCCCGCTGGCAGACCATCCGCACTTTTCAATCACCCGTGCCATTGCTTGGTCGGTAATCATTCTGGGACCGGTAACGACTACTGTTCCCTGGTCTGTCATAGTTACGCCTAAATTGCTGCTCAATTCCATATCTCTCTAATCCTCCGGGGTGTCTCCGATTCCCTCTTAGCGATCAGTGATCATTAGCATCATTCGCTCTACCGGAGTTCGGCGAAGAGTCGCGACGCTGCCAACTATCGCTCGCTGTGTGACGCCCGGGTGACCCATTGCGCCGTTAAGTGTCATCTGCCCCGACGGCTGCGGCTCCGCTCGCATGGCCGCTGCTCGTAGGTGCCCCGGCCGTAATTATGCGCGTGCCGTTCGCATCGGACTCGCGTTCTAGGGACAGATTATGGAAACCCTCTATGTCGTCCTTACACCGTCCTGCAAGGATAACATATCGCAACTGCATGGGATATTTTCCCAGACAAATGCGAATAATTTCGGCAGGGCCGGCCGCGGTGGTCTCGCAGTTCTAGGCGCGCAGTCCGGAACCGTGCGCCTGCTACGGTCGCAGGTTCGAATCCTGCCTCGGGCATGGTTGTGTGTGATGTCCTTAGGTTAGTTAGGTTTAAGTAGTTCTAAGTTCTAGGGGACTAGTGACCACAGCAGTTTGAAACGTCCCCTTAGAAGAATTATACACGACTGGTCTATATGAAACGTCCCCTTTGAACAATTATACAAGACTGTGCTTAAAGTGACACACAATATTTTTAGCGCAACTCAATCTGACTTTCAAAAACCCTTACGAAAGAATGGCCCTGACTAACATTAACCTATAAGTTTCACAAATCACTTACCTCACAAAAATCTTCGTTACTCAAGCTACTGCAATACAGCGAGCGCCACTACTGCCAGCTAAATAAAAGATTCAAACTACTGAAGGCACTAACTACTGAAAGGCATAGTTAGCAACTGAAATATTTTAATAGAGAGCAAACAATGTATTTACCTCACTAGTCATAATATATATATCAGTTCGTGACACCAATTCTTACAAATTTCAAAACTCCGCCATATCTCTCCCCACGTCCACCACTGTTGGCGACTCAGCTCCAATTGCCCAACGCTACGCGCTGTTAGCATCCAGCTGCCGCTGCTCAACACTATAATGGCAGACAACAATGCAAACTAAACACAGAGTGCGCACAGCACAGCCAGTGATTTTTCATACCGAGCGCTAAGCGGCGTTACCAATAAAAAAACCTAAACACCCTACTTACAAGTTGAGTCCCATAGCGCTCAGAGCAAAAAAAAAAAAAAAAAAAAGAATTCAGCAGGCCCATAGGAACCGTCTAAATCCTCATCCGCTTGCAGCATGTGTTCGAACATTGGCACAGGGATAGAGAATTTCGACTGGTCGAGTTCTGGTAACATGATAAGCCTGCTCGACTGCTAACTAATAAATCGAAATAATATGCTATCGAAATTCCCTGAGTAACAACTGGGTGCAATTGACCTCATAGGTACCACTGGCTCACCTTCGAGGTAACGCACGTATATTCAATCTTGTGCGCACTTGGTCACATCGGAGAAAGGGAGAATTCTAATAGTTACAACAAGACCTGCGGGTGAATCCAAGTGGCTCAATTACGGAAAACTCCTAACTTCTTCACCGTCAAAAAGTGTTTGAAATCAAATTCATGATTTCCACTCCTTGGAAAACATTCCTGAGGGGATCCCAACCGTTCCCACCTGCTTCGAGGGCCGTGATCGTAACGATAAACTCCCCAACGTTTCCGAAATCACTATCGGAGTAATTACCATTGCGCTCATTTACTTTCGCTTCATGTGCCTCTATTCCTTTTATCTGTAATTCTGAACGGGACATGCGCTCACATAGCACTTTGGTAACCCCTTCTTCTTGCCTATTTATCCCACACTGTCCGTGTTGACATTTAATTAGTGACCGTATTTCGTCTGTGTTTGCTAATGATGTAATCGTCTCCATATTACCGTCAGAGTTGCCTGCTATTGTGTCAGAGATTTTGGCTGTCTATTCCCGCATCTTTCAGTGAGCCGTATCCTGCTGTAATTGCATTCGCCCTTGATCTCGCTCGAGGACCATAAGCGCCTAGCCATGGGTTCCTACCTGGGCTCTGAAGTTGATAGGGCACTTAGCAGAAGCGTCTTCTGTTCGAGACACAAGAGCCGCGTGGCCACTCTGTTACAGTTCCTCTAACTCGCGGAGATTCCCAGTGACGAGCTCTTCGTGCTCCACAACACGCTGGCCAATGGGCAACTGGCCCTCCTGTAAAGCGCGAATGCGTTGGCCCATGATCTTCAGTCTGTCTCCGATATCCTGTGCTGTCTCGTTACTTAATTTTGCCGTAACTTCTTCGAGACGCCTCTTACTCTCTTCCGCTTGCCTTTTATTCACTTCTGCTTACCTTTTAAACTCTTCTACTTGCATTTTATACTCTTATACTTGCCTCTTATTACCCTCTACTAACTGTTGGAAACGAATTTAATTTACCGACTGGTTAGAATTTGTTACTACGGGCTCAGAATAGACAACGTCTGCACTTACGTTTTCCGTGTTTTCCTCCTGGGGGGCCTCCACGTTTTCAATTCGTCGTTGTCCAACATTATTGTCTGAGCTGTTCACCTGAATACGGCTCCCTGAATGGTTACCTGTCTCCATCGTACACTTAGTTACTCCGTGTTCAAAACATAAAAAAATGCCAAAAGGATCCTAATCGATTCACATTCCAAACAAAGCACTCAAAAAATTACTACAATCTACCGTCACACGCCATTGATGAACAGTCACTAATTACCACAGCTACATTGCAATGAAATAAATGACAATGCCTATAAAGCAACGCATTAAAAGATGAAACACGGGGACAATGTCTTCTACTCCTTTAGTTCAAGTCAACGCAAAAATTATTCTGCGTTGTGGAAAGGCAATATACAAGATAGTGCATCCAAAAGCAATTAATCTAAACCTAAATGCACATTAAAAGTTCAATGGTTTACCGAAATCCTACAGCAGCCTAACCGACGTACACTTAAGTGGTGTTTATGAAGTGGGTGTAGCCCAGAGCTATATCCTGATAGCTAAAAGGGACGCACGCATATGAAAATGCTATCCGACATTAAAATCAAAGTAAAAAATTGGGTCGCTACCAACTCTAGCCACACGATAAACAAGAGGGTCGACTGAGTTGGAAAATTAATTAATTTAGTCAGCAGGAACAACTAGTAAAAGAACATTCATTGTAATGTCACTCATTAAAATGGGATGGAATTATTAACGTGCTCCGAGGACAATTCTCACGAATCAAATAAAACGTGTGTGAACACTGTGAATAAGAGCAGCTTCCGGCAACATTCCGGAAAACAAGATCTATTGCACAGAATTTGTTTAAATATAAAGGAAACACTAATTTGTAGACCTGTGCACATGGAAACGCTATGGATGGGCCAACAAGGAAATTACAAGGCAAATGGCGTAGGTAAAGGAGACCTAACATCGTTATGCTAGAAAATATTTGAAACAAAATGATTTATATCTTAAGACATTGATATAAGTCATATACAAAACTGTGGTTTCCTGGTAACTACGTACAATTGTGAACCACTATACGATACATAACAGAATCTCTTAATAAAAAATCGCAGTCGTAATTAGAGGGGGACGGAAAAGGTTTAATACTCGCCTTCAGACCCAAATTCACTCAAAGAACAGGAAGGACCGCCACAACACCATCATGAAACGAAGCTAGGAGATTTGGTCCGCTCTGTTGAGAAATGAGTAAATAAGAGAGTAAATCTGAATATCGCGGTTGCATTTATATTTGACCCTCGGTTTGTAGAAACGGCCTCAACTAGGCATACTTACGAGCTTAACATGAAATCACTAACTACAAATACAATTGAATAAATGGAGTAGGATATATTTAGTATTACAAAATCAGAGCATTAATTTAAATCGAGCACCGAGACAGGGGGCCACAGGAAATTTGTGCTCACTGTTAGCTCTTGTGGCCACGTGGTTCACGGAATCACAATTTATACGTATCGTGGCCAAATTTTAGCAATATTAAACCATGCAGCCGCGAACAATTAACATTTTACAGGGGGCACATTTTAATAGACAAAGGGTAATGCGAGAGGGCCACCAAACTCCAATACAAGCCTACCTGGATGGATTGTAACGGACATATGGTAATGAAACAAAGAAAATTCACAAAGAGGCAAAAATTATCAAGCTTCGGAAAAGATTAGAATGTATACACACGCAGTCGCAGGCACACAAACATACACACTCAGCCGAGTGCACACTTCCTACGTGAGATCGCTTCAACATATGCAACACCTTGCTACGCTTTTCTTACGGACCAAAGTCTGCATCAGGAATCAAACATAGTCTGCAAAAGCCTTGCATTCCTTGTTGCGACAAGATGTAAGTTTAGTGAGACTGAATTACAAAAAGCTCCCCTCTCTTAATGAGACAAAGCGCCACCCGATTATATCAACTCACCCACCTTCGAAGAGACCTCGGCTGCAGACCCTCGGAGAGCTGTAAGCAGACGGCCCATCTCACACTAAAGCTTCTCCCCGTGGACAGGAAAACCAAGCGATGAGGCTTCCACCACCAACAAAACACAGTTAACTTTCACACAAGGAGAACAAAACCTCTTTGCCTACCTGAAAACTACAAGGGTTGGCCATTCTGTAAGACTACCGCTGATTCTCTGTAGCAGACTAAACCACCATACACCAAAATGAAACACACCCAAATTGACTCACGCATGTCAGGGACTTTTTGAATAGGAGAACACGGGATAAACATTTTATGGAATCATAGTCGTAAATTGGGTTACATATAAAACATGGAAGACCTACAGGGTGTTACAAAAAGGTACGGCCAAATTTTCAGGAAACATTCCTCACACACAAATAAAGAAAAGATGTTATGTCGACATGTGTCCGGAAACGCTTAATTTCCATGTTAGAGCTCATTTTTAGTTTCGTCAGTATGTACTGTACTTCCTCGATTCTCCGCCAGTTGGCCCAATTGAAGGAAGGTAATGTTGACTTCGGTGCTTGTGTTGACATGCGACTCATTGCTCTACTGTACTAACATCAAGCACATCAGTACGTAGCATCAACAGGTTAGTGTTCATCACAAACGTGGTTTTGCAGTCAATTCAATGTTTACAAATGCGGAGTTGGCAGATGCCCATTTGATGTATGTGTAAGTAGGCTGTTTAGGTTTTTTTATTGGTAACGCCGCCGCCACGTAGCGCTCTGTATAAAAATCACCGGCTGTGCCGTGTTCAGTCTGTGGCTGGTTTGCATTCTTGTCTGCCATTGTAGTGTTGGGCAGCGGCAGTTGGAAGCCAACAGCGCGTAGCGTTGCGCAGTTGGAGGCGAGCCGCCAGCAGTGGTGGACGTGGGGAGAGAGATGGCGGAGTTTAGAAATTTGTAAGAATTGGTGTCATGAACTGATATATATATTATGACTATTAACGTAAATACATTGTTTGTTCTCTATTAAAATCTTTCATTTGCTAACTGTGCCTGTCAGTAGTTAGTGACTTCCGTAGTTTGAATCTTTTAGTTAGTTGGCAGTAGTGGCGCTCGCTCTATTGCAGTAGTTTGAGTAACGAAAATTTTTGTGAGGTAAGTGATTTGTGAAACATATAGGTTAATGTTGGCCAGGGCCATTCTTTCGTAGGGATTACTGAAAGGCAGATTGCGTTGCGCTAAAAAAAAGTATTGTGTGTCAGTTTAAGCACTGTCCTGTATAAATGTTTTAAGGGGACGTTTCATATGGATTAGCACGGGGCAATAGCCGTGGCGCGGTACGTTTGTATCGAGACAGATTTCCAGAACGAAGGTGTCCCGACAGGAAGACGTTCGAAGCAATTGATCGGCGTCTTAGGGAGCACGGAACATTCCAGCCTGTGACTCGCGACTGGGGAAGACCTAGAACGACGAGGACACCTTCAATGAACGAGGCAACTCTTCGTGCAGTTGACGATAACCCTAATGTCAGCGGCAGAGAAGTTGCTGCTGTACAAGGTAACGTTGACCACGTCACTATATGGAGAGTGAAATGGGAAAACCAGTTGTTTCTGTACCATGTACAGCGTGTGCAGGCACTATCAGCAGCTGATTGGCCTCCACGGGTACACTTCTGCGAATGGTTCATCCAACAATGTGTCAATCCTCATTTCAGTGCAAATGTTCCCTTTACGGGTGAGGCTTCATTCCAACGTGATCAAATTGTAAATTTTCACAATCAACATGTTTGGGCTGACGAGAATCCGCGCGCCATTGTGCAATCACGTCATCAACACAGATTTTCTGTGAACGTTTGGGCAGGCATTGTTGGTGATGTCTTGATTGGGCCCCATGTTCTTCCACCTACGCTCAATGGAGCACGTTATCTTGATTTCATACGGGATATTCTACCTGTGCTGCTAGAACATGTGCCTTTATAAGTACGACAAAACATGCAGTTCATGCACGATGGAGCTCCTGCACATTTCAGTCGAAGTGTTCGTACCCTTCTCAAGAACATATTTGGTGACCGATGGATTGGTAGAGGCGGACCAATTCCATGACCTCTACGCTCTCCTGACCTCAACCCTCTTGACTTTCATTTATGGGGGCATTTGAAAGCTCTTGTCTACACAACCTCAGTACCAAATGTAGAGATTCTTTGTGCTCGTATTGTGGACAGGGCTGTATCAGTGCATCAGGGATTCCATGCTACGGGGGGTGGATGCATGTATTCTCGATAACGGAGGACATATTGAACATTTCCTGTTACAAAGGATTTGACGTCACGCTGGTACGTCCTGTTGCTGTGTGTTTCCATTCCATGATTAATGTGATTTGAAGAGAAGTAATAAAAAGACCTCTAACATGGAAAGTAAGCGTTTCCGGACACATGTCCACATAACATATTTCCTTTCTTTGTGTTTGCTGAAAGTTTGGCCGTACATATTTGTAACACCCTGTATAATAGCGATATATATGCATTTGCAAGTCTGAAAAGAACCAACGTTAAACCATAAGAGGTTTCCAATTCGTAGAAAGTAATAGGCTACGGCTAGAACGAATCATAGTTCAGTCTTTTCTGATACAAGGTTTAACAACGAAAACACTTGAAGTGTTCTGTTGGATGCAAAGTGCACTGGAAAGCATATAAAGTGATAATGATGGGGGACTATAGGATCCTTTCACTGGTAGTTGCATCAGTTTGGACTTTACATCATTTAACGCCCATTCACGGCACATATTTATATACTCGCAAATTCTCATGAAAAATGTGTGGCGTACAGCGTGTCAATCCTAAATGATGAAATTTTGCAGGATTGAAGGTTTCACATGACACATTCTGAGAAATATTAATTTCTGTTTATGTCATTCGAAAATAACATTGTTTTGTCATTTGCTATCCGACTGCCTGTTAGGGTCGCTTTTACCAAAGATCGGGTAAAGGTATGAAGTTTAATTCCATGACATGTACTATGAACTATGATTCCTTGGCGGTGTAAAAAATATAAGCTGTGAAGTGAAGGCAATCAAAATGTAAGGGAATATAAAGCACTTATTTTGAACTCGGATATCCATTTATCAGAAGCTAAATGGGACTTCCCGTTGACCAAGTATCATGAAATTTGACAAGAAGAAAAATTATGCAGTACAAATATAGGAAAAAGTCCAAAAACAATGAAGCTTGTATGAAACACACAGTACGCGAATCCACTCGCAGCTTGCCAGTCTTTTCAAACTGGAATTGATTTCAATTAACAGAGGTATAAGGAGCTACTCTCCCCCACATAATGTAAAATTATTAAATGACCTTCTGTATTTCGACGGAGTAGATGTTGTTGATGAAATGTACAACACAAGGTAAAACTTCCTGGCAGATTAAAAGTGTGTGCCGACCATTTTTTGCGTTAGATTTATGTAACCGGTGAGCAAATTTATCGGCTAATCTACCATTACATGTAATCGTAATATATTTCTTTGATGATCAAAGCGACGAGGGATTGTTGAAAGTTTCAGTGAGATGGAAAAGCATAGTGATTAGTTTCTTAGACTGAAATAATGGAAGCAGCACATGAGCAATTACACAAAGATGCAATTCGCAGAGCAAATCCTTGGTTAACACAAGAAATATAAACTTCCATAAATAAGAGAAAAAAATGCTATAGGTGAAGCAGGCTAATGGGAATACAGAGACTGATAAATAATGCAACTGATTGAACAGCCACGGCTAGGACAAATGCGTACATTTATAGAAGAGTGCGTGGCTAGGATAATGATAAACGCCGCCTACGGCGAAATCGAAGTGACATTTGGAGGAAAGAGCCATAGCTATATGAAACTCTAGAGCTAAGATGGAAAACCAGTAGGCGACTCCGCAGAAGAAGATTTGAACAGCGTACGTAAGTTGAACCGAAATCAGTTACTCGCTCCAGTCGAGATGGTAGTAGTACAACGCAAACACGAGTATGATGACATATCAGTGTGGTGAGTCCCACTTGTGCTTCTCAGGTCTGTGAAAAAGTTTCAGCGACATCTGGGACCAGTTCACGCAGGTGATGGCGGCGGCGTCATCGTTCTGATGACCAGTCTCTTCTAGTAACTTCCTGGCAGATTAAAACTGTGTGCCGGACCGAGACTCGAACTCGGCACCTTTGCCTTTCGCGGGAAAGTGCTCTACCAACTTTTTTTTATCTCATTTTGTTCGTTGTCGTTCGTTGTATCTGGTCGGGGCGGACGTCGAAACAAACCAGTTTCACTTCGTTGTTGATCTATTACCTCAGTTTCTTTTTTAATTACATAGGACAACAAGCCCTCTGACCGAACACGCTGAGTTACCGTGCGGCTATCAACTGAGCTACTAGAGCTGTGGCTAAGCTCTGTTTCCGCAGTATCCTTTCTTTCAGTAGTGCTAGTCTTGTGTTGTTCGCAGGAGAGCTTCTGTTAAGTTTGGAAGGCAGGAGACAAGGTACTGCCAGAAGTGAAGCTGCGAGGACGGGGCGTGAGTCGTGCTTGGGTAGCTCAGTTGGTAGAGCACTTGCCCGCCAAAGGCAAAGCTCCCGAGCTCGAGTCTAGTCCGGCACACACTCTTAATCTGCTAGGAAGTTTCACATCAGCGGCCACTCCGCTGCAGACTGAAAATCACATTGTGGAAGTCTCTTCTTGATCTGAAGGACAGTATTCAACGACAATCAGTCTGATTACACCACATATGCTGCGATCACTTGTCAGCCTTCCTCTGTTGCGGATGTAGCATTTTGCTGAGTATGAAGTGAATAATGAACACATCTTGCAAATTGTAACCAAATCCTAATGTTCCAGAATCACTGTTATCATGTATTTGATCGTTCCGTCTATATTCCTGCACCCACACAACATTCTCAGTACTTACAACGAATAAGTTCATGTGGTGGCAGAAAGTCACACTATTATTTCTTTCAGCATACTCCGCTAGCGCGTCAATTATTCAAAATACCTGCGATGTTTCAGTGGTCTGCGATGTTTACAGGCCGTAGGACTCGGAACATCATCAGTTTAATTTTAATCACCAGGCATATTCCTATTTTCATGCACCTAGTTGAGGTCACAGTCAATAGTTCGTCATTGCCGGCTACATCACTAGAAGCAATCACAGACACACTGGAATTTCCTCATCTACTGCAAGGACATTAAGTCAGAAATATAGCAACGCTAAAAATCAAAATGGGCGCGGGCCGCGGTGGTCTCGCGGTTCTAGGCGCGCAGTCCGGAACCGCGCGACTGCTACGGTCGCAGGTTCGAATCCTGCCTCGGGCATGGATGTGTGTGATGTCCTTAGGTTAGTTAGGTTTAAGTAATTCTAAGTTCTAGGAAGCAATGATGGAAATAAAAGAAAGGTTCAGGAGTGGAATTAAAATATAAGGTGAAAATATATCAATGATACGATTCGCTGATAACATTGCTATCCTGAGTGAAAGTGAAGAAGAATTAAATGATATGCTGAACGGAATGAACAATCTAATGAGTACACAGTATAGTTTGGGAGTAAATCGGAGAAAGACGAAGGTAATGAGAAATAGTAGAAATGAGAACAGCGAGAAACTTAACATCAGGATTGATGGTCACGAAGTCAATGAAGTTAAGGAATTCTGCTACCTAAGCAGTAAAATAACTAATGACGGACGGAGCAAGGAGGACATCAAAAGCAGACTCGCTATGGCAAAAAAGGCGTTTCTGGCCAAGAGAAGTCCACTAATATCAAATACCGGCCTTAATTTGAGGAAGAAATTTCTGAGGATATACGTCTGGAGTACAGCATTGAATGGTAGTGAAACATGGACTGTGGGAAACCCGGAACAGAAGAGAATGGAAGCATTTGAGATGTGGTGCTATAGACGAATGTTGAAAATTAGGTGGACTGATAAGGTAAGGAATGAGGAGGTTCTACGTAGAATCGGAGAGGAAAGGAATATGTAGAAAACACTGATAAGGAGAAGGGACAGGATGATAGGACATCTGCTAAGACATGAGGGAATGACTTCCATGGTCCTAGAGGGAGCTGTAGAGGGCAAAAACTGTAGAGGAAGACAGAGATTGGAATACGTCAAGCAAATATTTGAGGACGTAGGTTGCAAGTGCTACTCTGAGATGAAGAGGTTAGCACAGGAAAGGAATTCGTGGCGGGCCGCCTCAAACCAGTCAGTAGACTGATGAACAAAAAAAAAAAAAAAATAAAATAAAATAAAATAAAATAAAATAAAACGTTCTAGGGGACTGATCACTACTGCTGTTAAGTCCCATAGTGCTCAGAGCCATTTTTTTTCAGAATGGGCAAACTCGTTCATCGTTGGGAAATAGTTCACTGGTCATCGCTCTTTTTCGGGAACCGTTCATTTTTACTCGTTAATGGTTCATTTGTGATTGGTTTACGGTTATTATGAAAAATTGAAAATTAGTAGAGTTTTTATTCAGAATTCTCTCACACTTGTAATTTTCGTGATTCTGAGAAACCTCTCGTTTAGCCAACTGTAGCGTTATGTAGCCGATCGCAGTCAAATAATACAATGTGGCGCACTAAAAACCTGCTCCGTGTATAGACAGCGAGCCAATTACGCAGGATTTGTTGACCGCTACGAGCGGAATAGATAAACATGTAATAATTAGGCAGTAGCAAATTAAAACAACTTCGAAACAATAGATTACAATTGTAGGCGACAATGAGCAGTCTACTACTCGGGGTCGATTTTTCGTGCGCCGCCCTATACCACTGAAATAATTTTGTAGAAGTTATCATATTCTTTGGATCAAAAAAAGACACAAAATGACCACTCGTGTGTGCCGTGCCGACTTCCTTTGCATGTATAATAACAAAAAAAAGCTGGCTCTTTTACAAGTAGTTCTTTTGGTGTGTATCGAAATAGTGGAGTAAGCCGATATGAATTTTTGTTACCCGAAATACCACGTAATTTTATCTAATTTACGTAACTATAAAATACATTTTAATTGCCAGTCATGGACGCTGAATAGATTACGAAAAGAACCATACGTTCAGAGTTCAAAAAAGTTTTGAAACAGATCTAGTACAGGCGTGTGCAGCGAACGAAACGAACAACTCTATACTGAAATAATTGTAAACAGTCGGCAGTGGAACTGCAACGAGTGGCCACGAGTGGAAGGACGAGTCCCGCCGAGTGAGACCGAGAGAGATTGGAACCGGACCGAGGTTGGAACGAGAGTAGAAAGTAGAAAGCCGCGACCGAAGTGACCTATAAAGGACCGTTCGGTAGAATTCGTACATCTCTCGTTCCGTTCATCTTGATGAACCGTTGCTTTGGACCAGTTAGTACGCGAACGACCCATCTCTAGACTGGGCCACTGTGGCAAATGAGAACAATTGTATGTGTTCCTGTAAAAAAAGCAGCTCAACGTATTATTCTCACTGGTCAGGTCAGAAGACGATGAGCGCTTTATAAAAATAAAACTGTTAAAATGCACCGAAAATATAACCTAAATTTGAATGATAACAAACTATTTTCCAAGTCTCATGCAAATGACATTGTGTTTTATGTTCCTTACCACCCAATAAGATTACATTAGAGTTCACAACCTGTATTAATGAAGACTGACCATCAAATTAATAGTAATAAACACTGATTATGGTACAACATATTTTATTAATTATTCCATGGTAGGGTAGGCCCTTATGAGCCCATGGTTTCATTGCCGACGCACTGAAAACAACCTCAGAACTGACAAATACACGTTAATGTAAACAGCTGTTGTCTTTGATCACTAATGAATTCTTATTGGCTTATATGGGTTAAGACTTTCAGGACTCGAAGGCGTAACCTTGCCTTTGGCGGCGATGCTTTTACCTACTGAGCGGAGAGAACCTGTCCTTCAGGAGAGGCAGGATCGGGAAAAGAGAGAGGTTCTGAGTGTATTCAAACTGCGAAGGCAGATCTGCAGGTGTAACAGGATTACACATTTACGGACATCATTTCATGAACAGGACGAAGTTCGTGGTTCGACTACGCCACAATATCTAAATCTCACTGCAAGTTGAAAAATATTACACGTCCACTGCAAAGTGAAAAGTCTTTTCTGTTATTTTAAGGAGTCATGTCTGTGGTGAACTGTTGAAAGTTAGAAACTACTTTACATTATAAAGTGTCAGTACTATTATACACTACTGGCAATTAAAACTGCTACACCAAGAAGAAATGTAGAAGATAAACGGGTAGTCATCGAACAAATATATACTACTACAACTGACATGTGATTACATTTTCACGGAATTTGGTTGCATAGATCCTGAGAAATCAGTACCCAGAATAACCACATATGGCCGGAATAACGGCCTTGATACGCCTGCGCATTGAGTCAAACAGAGCTTGGATGGCGTGTACAGGTACAGCTGCCCATGCAGCTTTAACGCGGTACCACAGTTCATCAAGAGTAGTGACTGGCGTATTGTGATGAGCCAGTTGCTCTGCTACCATTGACCAGACGTTTTCAATTGGTGAGAGATCTGGAGAATGTACTGGCCAGGGCAGCAGTCAAACATTTTCTGCATCAAGAAAGGCCCGTACAGGACCTGCAACATGCGGTCGTGTAATATCCTGCTGAAATGTAGGGTTTCGCATGGATCGAATGACGAGTAGGACCACGGGTCTTAACACATCTGAAATGTAACGTCCACTGTTCAAAATGCCGCCAATGCGAACAAGAAGTGACCGGGACGTGTAAGCAATGACACCCAATTCCATCACGCCGGGTGATACGATAGTATGGCGATGACGAACACGCTTCCGATGTGCGTTCACCGCGATGTCGCCAAACACGGATGCGACCATCATGATGCTGTAAACAGAACCTGGATTCATCCCCAAAAATGACGTTTTGCCATTCGCGAACCCAGGTTCATCGTTGAGTACAAAACCGCAGGCGCTCCTGTCTGTGATGCAGCGTCAAGGGTAACCGCAGCCATGGTCTCCGAGCTGATAGTCCATGCTGCTGCATACGTCGTCGAACTGTTCGTGCAGATAATTGTCTTGCAAAAGTCCCCATCTGTTGAACCTGGGATCGAGACGTGGCTGCACGATACGTTACAGCCATGAGGATAAGATGCCTGTCATCTCGACTGCTAGTGATACGAGGCCGTTGGGATACAGCACGGCGTTCCGCATTACCCTCCTGACCCCACCGATTCCATATCCTGCTAACAGTCATTGGATCTCCACCAACGCGAGCAACGATATACCGCAATCACGATAGGTTACAATCTGACCGTTCTCGAAGTCGGAAACGTGATGGTACGCATTTTTCCTCCTTACACGAGGCATCACAACAACGTTTCAGCAGGCAACGCCGGTCAACTGCTGTTTGTGTATGAGAAATCGGTGGGAAACTTTCCTCATGTCAGCAGGTCGTAGGTGTCGCCACCATCGCCAACCTTTTGTGAATGCTCTGAAAAGCTAATCATTTGCATATCACAGCATATAGAGGGACTATACAAGGGCGATGTATTGGAGGGCAATATTATGGAAATGGAAGAGGATGTAGATGAAGATGAAATGGGAGATATGATACTGCGTGAAGAGTTTGACAGAGCATTGAAAGACCTGAGTCGAAACAAGGCCCCGGGAGTAGACAACATTCCATTAAAACTACTGACAGACTTGGGACAGCCAGTCCTGACAAAACCCTGGTGAGCCAGATGTATGAGGCAGGCGTAATACCTTCAGACTTGAATATAATAATTCGAATCCCAAAGTAAGCAGCTGTTGACAGATATGAAAATTACCGAACTATCAGATTAATAAGTCACGGCTGCAAAATACTACACGAATTCTTTACAGACGAATGGAGGAACTAGTAGAAGCCGACCTCGGGGAAGATCAGTTTGGATTCCGTAGAAATATTGGAACACGTGAGGCAATACTGACCTTTCAACGTACATTAGAAGCTTAATTAAGGTAAGGCAAACCTATGTTTCTAGCGTTTGTAGACTTACAGAAAGCATTTGACAGTTTGACTGGAATACTCTCATTCAATTTCTGAAGGTGGCAGGGTTCAAATACAGGTAGCGAAGTGATATTTACAATTTGTACAGAAACCAGATGGCAGTTATAAGAGTCAAGAGACATGAAAGGGAAGCAGTGGTTTGGAAGAGAGTGAGACAGGGTTGTAGCCTATCCCCGATGTAATTCAATCTGTATATTGAGCAAGCAGTGAAGGAAACAAAAGAGAAATTCATAGTAGGTATTAAAACCCATGGAGTAGAAATAAAAATCTTGAAGTTCGCCGATGATATTGTAATTCTGTCAGAGACAGCACAGGACTTGGAATAGCAGTTGAACAAAATGGATAGTGTCTTGAACGGAGGATATAATATGAACATCAACAAAAGCAAAACGAGGTTAATGAAATGTAGTCGAATTAATTTGGGTGATGCTGAAGGAATTAGATTAGGAAATGAGAGACATATAGTAGTAAAGGAATTTTGCTATTCGGGGAGCAAAATAACTAACGGTGTTTGAAGTAGAGAGAACATAAAATGGCAAGGTAACGGATTCTGAAGAAGAGAAATATGTTAACATCGAATATAGATTTAACTGTCAGGAAGTCGTTTCTGGAAGTAATTGTATGGAGTGTAGCCATTAATGGAAGTGAAACGTGGACGATAAATAGTTAGGACAAGAAGAGAATAGAAGCTCTCGAAATGTGGTGCTACAGAAGAATGCTGAAGTGGGTAGATCACAAAACTAATGAGGAGGTATTAAACAGGATTGGGGAGAAGAGATGTTTGTGGCACAACTTGACTATAAGAAGGGATCGTTTGGTAGGGCATATTCTGAGGCATCAAGGGATCACCAGTTTAGTGTTGGAGGGCAGCGTGGAGGGTAAAAATCTTAGAGGGAGACCGAGAGGTGAATACAGTAAAGTGGTACAGAAGGATGTTTGTTGCAGTGGGTACCGGTAGATGAAGAAGCTTGCACAGGATAGAGTAGCATGGAAAGCTTCATCAAATCAGTCTCAGGATTGAAGACCACAACAACAACATCAATGCATCTTCTTCCTGTCGGTTAAATTTCGCGTCTTCGTGGTGTAGCAATTTTAATGGCCAGTCGTGTAGTTTACGTGGAAATTACGGGCAATAATGAGGCACCCTGTGAAACTACCCGCATTCAGAGTTCATGACATCGAACACTTTGAATAAGACCACGTGACGGCACCGCGGTTCCTCAGATTTCCATATAGGACTGTATGGTAGGCTGCCTCTTCAGATTCTCGTCACCCGAGCGGGACAATAGCTTCCCTCCGCCGCCCTACTGATATGGAGATGGACATTCCGCGCGCTCCGGCTTGACTGATGGTCCTTTGATCATGCCGCGTTTACCCCTATGGCAACCCAGGCATCCAGTATGCCACACGTCGATACGAAACGGAACGCCCACCCCAGAGGAGCCCTTCAGCGAGACGGGCAATGAGTGGCACAGAACCACTGAGACTTTTTGCTGACGGCTGCCCATTAAAAATGTTCTATGGGGACCTCTTCGCAGCACAACCCCATCAATGGAACTCTAAACCCCTTTTCATTAATGCAAGTATCTTCCGTAACTGACGTCGAAAACACCATGTCCGAGGATACTCAAGTGAGATTTTGGTTCTTGAGTTTTGTAAGTCAGTTAATTCCATGTTCTAAAGAACAATTTAACGATTCTTTTGTCGAAATGATGTGGATAGAATCATTAATGTCAATAGTAACGAAATTATTTTTAACTCTTCTATTGCACACGTCCAAATACACTTAAAAATAATGTTCTTTTAAAAGACCAAGTTTATTAATAAAAAATTGTCGAAGGAACAGAACAAGATGACTAGGAGAAATGATTTCGGCTTAGATATAAAACTTACTTTGATAAGTGTCAGATATTTTAGGTTTGTGATCAAATTATCAGAAATTTTTCCTGCTGCACGTTGAACTTTTGTATGAGTTATTGACAGGTTCAGCAATGAGTAATGAAAGTACTTTTTTCCTATTGTGTATAGGTATGGACATCACAATTCTTCACAAAGCATGGTACTGTGGTGCAATGTTTTTGAAGAATTTCATTCCGAATATGTGTAGTGTGATGTTACCGTTAAAATCTTTCGATCTTAAAGAGGTCCCTACATGACGACTGCTGAATAACACTACACATATTATGCTGAAGGCACGTTTTGTGCAATCGTTCTTTCTTTCTATGTGATGAGCTACCCCAAACTGCTGTTCCATAAGCCATTTTCGGGAGGAGGTTGTTTCGTTTCTTTGCAAGCATATCAAATAGCACATTTTCCAAGTTGTGTTTTCTGTTATCTACTTTTTGATTCGAATTGTTATGTAATAAGCGGTACATGAAATAATAGTGCAAGTGCATAAAGAGAGTTTTCCTGAGACGGTTCATAATTAGATATTATTGTTCGTTGGACATATTGTGCAACGTGCTTGGGATGAGGCTTTTACCCTTTCTTCATCAGTCTTGTGAGTGGTTTCATGCGACCGACCATGAAATTGTCTTATGTGTCTACCTCTTCATCTCAGAGTAGCACAGGCACCTAACCTCCTCAGTTATTTGTTGGATATATCCCAGTCTCCGGCTCTCCTTCTAGCTGTCTATAGTTCCACGGTTGTTATTCTCTGATGTCGTAACACCCTGTCACTTTCTTCTGCCAGTCTTTTCGCCGAGTCTGCAGAAAAACTCATTTTTTATTAGTCCACCTTATTTTCAACACCTTTGTAAAGCTTCGCATCTCAATCGTTTCGTTTATCATCTTTTGCAGTCACCTCAAAGTCTTTTATTCACTTCTATACAATGCTGTCATCAAAACGTACATGCTCAGAAAATTCTTCCTCACATTAAGGACGATTGCTGATAGTAGCAGACTTCTTTAGGACAGGAGTGTCTTCTTTGTCAACGCTAGTCTGTTCTTTTATGTCCCTCTTGCTGCTTCTGGCATGTGTGATAGTGTTTCCAATTTAGTTCCACTACATTTGATGGAGAATTTATTGCTCATTACTTTCATCTTTCTTCGGCTCCCTTTAAATTCATTTTATGCACTTCAGAAGGTCTGGTAATTAATTTTCACTTTCACTGACAAAGCATTGTCATCAGCGAATCTCGTCCTATCACCCTGAACTGTGATCTCTGTTCTCATAAACCATCCTTTTATTTATGTCATTGCCTCTTCGATGTAAAGAATGAACGGAAAGGGAGAAAGACTGTATAACTGTCTTTTTAATGCGAGAAATTCGTTCCCCTTATTGTTGTTTCCAGATTCTTATACATATTCTGCATTATTCTTCTCTCACTATGGCTTATACTGTCCACCGCTTTTTCTGGATCTAAAAAGTCTACGTACGTAGACCAACTTCAGAACACACTCTCTATTGCGGCCATGGTAAAAGAGAACAATATAGTAATTGTCTTTCCTGTATTGCTCCATCGTTAAGAGTAAATGACTGGAAAAGAATGACAGAAAGTTTACTCTGTTCTGTTCGCGTTCCAGAGACTGAAAACTGTAGATAAATCCACCTGTCCAGTCCGGAAAGAAACTGTTTCAAAATTATTATGTATTATCTTGCAGCCCGAGTCCAGTGGAGAGAATGATGCAGTATACAAACAATATAACTGACGCCTTGAACGCAGTACATGCAAGAATAGTATTATTAACATTTCCTTTCCGTTTTAATTTGCACTCAACTGATTACGGACGCTTAACAGAGTTTATATAACATCTTTATTAGTCGAATTCTCGAATGAGACCTCCACAATAAATTTCACATTTAGCTGAAAGGAGCGCTCCCCGTGTCGATCATGCGGCATAATTATTTGCAGGCAGAAATAGAGTAGGTGTTGATGTATTTCTGAATGTCCTTTGTCGGTTCATTTTACCTAATATAACGCCTGTAAAAGAATTGTGGAAGTCGCATATGCGGAGATGACTGCGGCATACGAATTTCACAACAATCTTTCTAGACCTTACATAATTTTTAAGCACAATAAAGAGCAATTTTATATTGTTATGCTGGTGACTGTAATAACTATTGTAATGGTATCTTCATGATGCTAGTATTTTCAATTCTGAAGACAGACACAACATTGCGGACTTAACGCCTACCCTGACGACAGGATGGTGAAGGCCTTTGTGGAAACAAGTCTTTTCCGTATAAATTCCAATTTTGTGCTCTGATATACCATCAGTAACATCTAAATATTTACATTTTGTTTCATCTGCTATCGATCTATTCAAGGTTTCAGTGTAGTATTTGCATGTTACTAGAACAATAACGAATAGAAACGCCACACTTTTACTATCAAACAAATATTATACTATGATTATAGTGTCTTGGCAGCTCGTGGTATAAAGACTGACCAGTAATCCAAAGAACTTGGATTCAGCTCTCAACTGGTTTAATTTTTTTCAGTTATCGTCTCCTTGACCTCTGATAGTCATATGTTAGAGTAAAGATATAATTTGCATCTTGTGAAGTACTTCTATAGTAGACCTAATTCATCCAGGGTACAGACCACTCACTCTTAAGTACAGAATTGTTGATATCCGAAAGACGAAATATTGGTTATGGAAAGCGAAGAACAAAGAATGTAGATGTGACAATGAGTATTTTCTGGTGTGTATAACACGGATAATCAAATACATCCATTCGTTATTATCACTGTGTCGGTGCGTATTTAGATATTTAATTTCCGATAATCAGCTACCGTACTGTGAAATTATTTCCCGAATTCTTCATACTTTATGTAAATATCAAAGTATTTTCTCAGTATAAGAGAAAGTTACTAGGTACTCTCTTACATAAAGGAAGGGAACAGAAGAGTTAAATTTTCTAGGTATGATCAAAACAACATTGTTGAAGCACGCGTAAGTGTCAACAAGAGCTAGCCGCTGGCGTAAGCTTTTTGGCACTATTGGTTCTGTCACCAAGAGCGCAACATCATCACTTCTTAAACAATTCCTTAGCACTTTTCACACAAAGGTGTGAGTGTGAGAGAGTTCAGTGAAAAAGGGTTAGACGACTGCAGACCAACCTGCCTGCATTTTGTTGTAACATTATGGAAGGAGTGTTAAAAAGGACGTCACAAAACCCAGCAGGGGTTTCACAAAACAGTTCAGACACTGAAACAGAAGGTTGAACAAGTGTAGGAGAAGGGGATAACGCAGAGAACTGGTAAAAAGCAGAACTGACTCGGTCGGCCAGAAAGCAGAGCCTCTCCTCGACTATATAAATACTCCATCTCGCTAGGCTATAGTCAGTCGATCAGAAGGATCGATGGCTTTCGTGCACATTGCACTCGATTTGCTGACTATCGCATTGTAACATCTTGTGTATGAGATTGTCCCTGTACCAGTCATACACAACCGATCCATAGATAGACGCCAGCCTGCAGTGCTGACCGCCACTGACTGGTTGACGAGGTTTTTAAAAACGGTCCTAAACTCCAGTATTGGGTCAGACGGCCTTCTGAATTGACGGGCTAGATCAAGTCTTCAACACGATCTCAAAGCCTGCGACATCTTGGTCTATCTGACGGGGCAACGTGGACGGTTACCTGGGAGGGACAAGTTCTCCCAGAACTGCGTGTGAGACACCATACACACGCGCCATGGTCATCACCATTTCCGAGCAGAGTTTCTGACGGGGTATGCCACACCGTGGGCGCCAACCCGCGTACTGGATATCACCCGGATGAGCACAAGGCTGGTACTGCGATAGACGGCAGTCTGAGCCAGGCACTGAGTTCAGCAGAAACCGTGCCGTCTTTCAAGCCGAAGAAACAGCGACGGGTTGTAGTCTGATAAATGTTTTATTTCCTCAGGTGACGCCACATAGATTCCTCGACTTTCATGGTGATAAACAATTGAGGAGCCATGGAGTCGGCGGCCCTTATAGCCGAGAGGTTAGTAAGATATTTGCAAAGCTTTGAGACTACTGAGTTCAATGGAGAATTTCCCAGAGAGAATCCTGAAATCATAACACCCGTAGTAAAAATGTTAATCTTCATCTGATGGATTCCCATTACTTTTAGAACGCCACGAAAACTGTAGTAAATTGTTAATGTTTCATTACGTTCATAAATGGTTAGTGTTTCATTACGCTTTGCTTTAGTCTGACTTTAGCTTCACATCATCCTGAGCAATATACTCCACTATGAATGTGTAGTGATTTACAGTTGGCATTTGTTTTGACTACTTATCATATAACATAGGACGAGTACAGTTTGGTTGTCACTCCTGAGATCGACGTCTTGAAATTATCGATAGGTGACTGCCTTTTACGGTGCGACGATACCTGGTTTATATGCAATCGTAGACTGGACAAAATGTGGCGGTCAGCTGAGTATTGGCTATTATGTTTGTACACAAGCTCCCTAACGCTGGTGGAACGCTGACCCACTTCACTGTAGATGGTGCAGAACTGGTACTAGGCACTGATGTGACCCACTGCCGGTCACCTAAGTCATGTCATTGAAGTGATGTGTATGTGGCAGTCGGTTGTAAGGAATGATCGCACTAATATGGGTCGACGTCGAGAAGTGGTACAATGGTTGCAACGAGGTATCGTGTTTGGAGGACTCCACGGTCACCCAGTGAATGAAGTTGCCCAATCTGTGGGCTGTCCAGCATATCTGCTAGTAATAGTGTTACACTCCCAGCCAGGTGATACAATGTAAGAGCAGAGGTCACAGACAGATCAGAACTGATAGGGACGGTAGATGAGTGCCACTCGTACTCACTGAAAATGTGTTTCATACCCGACAGCAACTGTGTGATACAGTATGGAAGAGGGGGAGATTAGTGTTTAACGCAGCGTCGGAAACGAGGCCATTAGATATGGAACAGAAGCTCGCATTAGGGAAGAATGGAGAAGGAAATCGGCCTTGCCGTGTCAAACAGTCCATGCCGTGTGAAAACCACTGCGCCACCTCGCTCGGTTATACACCACTGAGATAATAATTTACAACTGGTCCATATCTGTCACTAATTTAATTTAAACTATATAAATCATACATCTTAGCATCTGGTGTGCCTTAATCCTTATACTTGTATTGTTATAGAGTTGTACAATATTTTGGCTACACAAAAGACAACCGATCAATGTTGTCGCAGTCAGTGACTGAATAGGCAGTTCAATATGTTTTCTGGTGGATATTGCGAATTTAAATTCATACAATAGACGTTTGGTGTCCGTAACCTGCCAAAAGGTCCTTAATTATAGCAACAAATAAAACTGCACGTCTTCAGTGGGTCAGACAACAGAAACCGGACAGTAGCTGTGAGCCATGCTTCGGCTGGCATTGGTGCTCTCCGTCCTCTGTTGGAGGATATACTGTATCGTTTAGTTGGCATGGTGGCGGTTGTTTGTCTTCTTCTTGTGTTGACTGTCACCACTTGGTTTCGCAAACATTGCCTGTCCGCTTGTGGCAGCAGTGGCGTTACCGATATGTAGTAACTGTGACCCTATCATTGACGTCGTGGTTCTTCCGTGTCGCGTGAGTGAGCAGTTCGATTGGGGACGCACCAAGGAGCCAGGTCCGCGCACAGCGAGAACACGCCGGGACCTCTGGCAGTGGGCATGAATTGCCGGATCGAAGGGCTGTGGTCACGAGGATGCACGACCTTGTTGAAACCGGATCCTGCAAGTTTTAAGTTGAGTGCATTTAAATTCGAGTAGACAAACCACCATTGTGAAATATTGCGATTCTCCAGTGACTTGGGTTCGTGTTCCTGCTCATAGTGTCTCCTAGGAAGACAACAGCGAGTGTAGTGCTTGGGGAAGGTGGATATAGTCAGCTATCCCGGGCTTCTAATTACTATTTACTACCTTCAGCTTGTTACAATTGTTATATTCAACCAGCGTTATTTTCCTGCATGGTGGCCGCTAACGCCCCAGTTACGTGCCCTGGGGGTCAGTGTATGTAACACCAGTGTACGTTTCTTCGCCTTGCCGACGCTGTACGGGAAGGCGTGTAAATTTGACAGGTTTCCTGATTGTAGGTTTGTTGGTGATTCTTCTACCTTGGTGTTAGTAATTCCTTTCTTGCTCGGGCGCTCTAAGCACAGGATTCAGCGGGCGGAGTCCAGACCGCCAGTTCGGGCTTTGACGGATTTCTGCGTCTTTGCGTTTAGTTTATTGGACGTCAGGTAGCCTCAATAAGACTATCAAAAGTCACTCGTTAGACTGCCACTAGTCTGAGTTACCATCTTGTGGTGTGAATATAACTCTTGGCTGCCTTTCTCAAAAGTCGCGAAAGTGTTTGTGGCCTGACCGATTCCTGGATCACCGTTTGTAACTGGTTCTGTGTTATTATTTTATTATTCTATTACCAAGTTAGCATCATTTGTCTCTCCTGTTTGTTTATCAGTTGGTTGTCCATTTGAATTAACCTTTGTTATTATATTTGCTGTTTTATTGTCTACATCTACATCTACATGACTACTCTGCAATTCACATTTAAGTGCTTGGCAGAGGCTTCATCGAACCAGAATCATACTATCTCTCTACTATTCCACTCCCGAACAGCGAGCGGGAAAAACGAACACCTAAACCTTTCTGTTCGGGCTCTGATTTCTCTTATTTTATGTTGATGATCATTCCTACCTATGCAGGTTCTGCTCAACAAAATATTTTCGCATTCGGAAGAGAAAGTTGGTGACTGAAATTTCGTAAAAAGGTCTCGCCGCGACGAAAAACGTTTATGCTGTAATGACTTCCATCCCGGCTCGTGTATCATATCTGCCACACTCTCTCCCCTATAACGTAATAATACAAGTCGATCTGCCCTTTTTTGCACCCTTTCGATGTCCTCCGTCAATCCCACCTGGTAAGGATCCCACACCGCGCAGCAATATTCTAACAGAGGACTAACGAGTGTAGTGTAAGCTGTCTCTTTAGTGGACTTGTTGCATCTTCTAAGTGTCCTGCCAATGAAACGCAACCTTTGGTTCGCCTTCCCGACAATATTATCTATGTGGTCCTTCCAACTGAAGTTGTTCGTAATTTTAACACCCAGATACTTAGTTGAATTGACAGCCTTGAGAATTGTACTATTTATCGAGTAATCGAATTCCAACGGATTTCTTTTGGAACGCATGTGGATCATCTCACACTTTTCGTTATTTAGCGTCAACTGCCACCTGACACACCATACAGCAATCTTTTCTAAATCGCTTTGCAACTGATACTGGTCTTCGGATGACCTTACTAGACGGTAAATTACAGCATCATCTGCTAACAATCTAAGAGAACTGCTCTGATTGTCACCCAGGTCATTTACATAGATCAGGAACAGCAGAGGTCCCAGGACGCTTCCCTGGGGAACACCTGATATCACTTCAGTTTTACTCGATGATTTGCCGTCTATTACTACGAACTGCGACCTTCCTGACAGGAAATCACGAATCCAGTCGCACAACTGAGACGATACCCCATAGCTCCGCAGCTTGATTAGAAGTCGCTTGTGAGGAACGTTGTCAAAAGCTTTCCGGAAATCTAGAAATACGGAATCAACTTGAGATCCCCTGTCGATAGCGGCCATTACTTCGTGCTCATAAAGAGCTAGCTGCGTTGCACAAGAGCGATGTTTTCTGAAGCCATGCTGATTACGTGTCAATAGATCGTTCCCTTCGAGGTGATTCATAATGTTGGAATACAGTATATGCTCCAAAACCCTACTGCAAACCGACGTCAATGATATAGGTCTGTAGTTAAATGGATTACTCCTACGACCCTTCTTGAACACTGGTGCGACCTGCGCAATTTTCCAATCTGTAGGTACAGATCTATCGGTGAGCGAGCGGTTGTATATGAGTGCTAAGTAGGGAGCTATAGTATCAGCGTAATCTGAAAGGAACCTAATTGGTATACAATCTGGACCTGAAGACTTGCCCGTATCAAGCGATTTGAGTTGCTTCGCAACCCCTAAGGTATCTACTTCTAAGAAACTCATGCTAGCAGATGTTCGTGTTTCAAATTCTGGAATATTCCGTTCGTCCTCCCTGGTGAAGGAATTTCGGAAAACTGCGTTCAGTAACTCCGCTTTAGCGGCACAGTCGTCGATAACAGTACCATCGGCACTGCGCAGCGAAGGTATTGGCTGCGTCTTGCCGCTTGTGTACTTTACATACGACCAGAATTTCTTCGGATTTGCTACCAAATTTCGAGACAATGTTTCGTTGTGGAACCTATTAAAGGCATCTCGCATCGAAGTACGTGCCAAATTTCGCGCGTCTGTAAATTTTAGCCCATCTTCGAGATTTCGCGTTCTTCTGAACTTCGCATGCTTTTACCGTTGCCTCTGCAACAGCGTTCGGACCTTTTTGTGTACCACAGGGGATCCGTTCCATCTCTTACCAATTTATTAGGTATGAATATGTCAATTGCTGTTGCTACTATATCTTTGAATTTGAGCCACATCTCGCCTACATTCGCATAGTCAGTTCGGAAGGAATGGAAATTGTCTTTTAGGAAGGCTTCTAGTGACACTTTATCCGCTTTTTTAAATAAAATTATTTTGCGTTTGTTTCTGATGGATTTGGAAGAAAAATGGTATTGATCCTAGCTACAACGACCTTGTGATTACTAATCCCTGTATCAGTTATGATGCTCTCTATCAGCTCTGGATTGTTTGTGGCTAAGAGGTCAAGTGTGTTTTCGCAACCATTTACAATTCGCGTGGGTTCGTGGACTAACTGCTCGAAATAATTTTCGGAGAAAGCATTTAGGACAATCTCCGAAGACGTTTTCTGCCTACCACCGGTTTTGAACAAGTATTTTTGCCAACATGCCGAGGGTAGGTTGAAGTCCCCACCAACTATAACCGTATGAGTGGGGTATTTATTTGTTACGAGACTCAAACTTTCTCTGAACTCTTCCGCAACTGTATCATCGGAGTCTGGGGGTCGGTAGAAGGAGCCAATTATTAACTTAATTCGGCTCTTAAGTATAACCTCCACCCATACCAATTCGCACGGAGTATCTACTTCGACTTCACTACAAGATAAACCACTACTGACAGACATAAACACTCCACCACCAATTCTGCCTAATCTATCTTTCCTGAACACCGTCTGAGACTTCGTAAAAATTTCTGCAGAACTTATTTCAGGCTTTAGCCAGCTTTCTGTACCTATAACGATATCAGCTTCTGTGCTTTCTATTAGCGCTTGAAGCTCAGGGACTTTTCCAGCGCAACTACAACAATTTACAACTATAATTCCGTCTGTTCCTTGATCCAAGCACGTACTGTAATTGCCAAGCACCCTTTGACATTGCAGCCCATCCCGCACTTTCCCGAGGCCTTGTAACCTAAAAAACCGGCCAGTCCACGCCACACAGCCGCCGCTACCCGTGTAGCCGCCAGCTGAGTGTATGTTGTTAAATTTTATAAATAATTGCCGCTCTTGGCGTTAAAGGCCAGAGGTTGATTAACATGTTATTCACTTGCCAAGATTGAATAAATCATTCATTTTTTCTGGAATTGTAATCTTTCTTTGTGTGTACATGTACATCACATCTACCGATTTTCCTCCCATTCAGATGATTCCTTTCTGGTGCGTGTTGTCTTCCTTAGATTGTATTTCGTGTTTCCATTTAACACCCCACTCATTTCAGTAACACACAAAAGACACATACAACGTACACTGAAGCGCCAAAGAAGCAATTATGGGAATGAGTTTTCAAATACAGGGATATATAAACAGATAGAATACGGCAGTGCCGTGGGTAACGCCTATATGAGACAACTAGTGTATGACGCAGTAGTTAAATCAATTACAATTTGCTGCAATGGTAGGTTATCAAGATTAAAGTGACCTTGAACATGGTGGCATAGTCAGCGCACCAGCGATGGAACACAGCATCTCCGAGGTAGCGATGAAATGTGGATTTCCTCGTACGACCATTTAACGAGTGTATCATGAATATCAGGAACCCGGTAAAACATCAAATTTCCTACATCGGTAAGGCCGGAAAAAGATTCTGCAAGAACAGGACGAACGACGATTGAAGAAAATCTTTCAACGTGACAGAAGTGCAACCCTTCCGCAGATTGTTGCAGATTTCAATGCTCGGCCGTCAACAAGTGTCAGCGTGCGAACCATTCAACGAAACATCATCAGTATGGGCTTTCGGACGCGACAGCCCACTCGTGTACCAGTGATAACTGCTCAATACAGTGTTTGACATCCGGTCTTGGCCCGTAGACACCGACGTTGGACTGTTGCTGACTGGTAACATTTTGCCTGGTCAGACGACTCTGTTTACAAATTTTATTGTGCTTATAAACCAGAACGGGTATGAAGACAACCTCATGAATCCATGGACCCTGCATGTCAGCAGGGGACTGTTCAAGGTCGTGAAGACTCAGTAATGGTGTGGAGTGCGTGCAGTTGGAATGATATGGGACCGCTGATACATCTAGGTACCACTCTGACAGGTGATACATACGTAAGCATCCTGTCTGATCACCTGCATCCATTTTTGTCCACTGTGCAATTCACAGACTTGCGCTAATAAAGCAAAACAATGCGACACGCCACACGTCCAGAGTTGCTACTGAGTGGTTCCAGGAACGCTCTTCTGAATTTAAACACTTCCGCTGGCCACCAAACTCCTCAGACATAACATAATTGAGCATATCTGGGATACGTTGCACCGTGCTGTGCAGAAAAGATGTCCACCCCTCTTACTCTTACGGGTTTATGGACAGCCCTGCAAGATTCATGCTGTCAGTTCCCTCCAGCACGACTACAGTCATAATCGAGTCGATGCCACGTAGTGTTGGGCACTTCTACATGGTCGTGGGGTCCTGCGTGATATTAGGCAGGTCTACCAGTTTCTTTTGCTGTTTAGTGTGTATACACTTTACACGCACATACACACGATCACACACACACACACACACACACACACACACACACACACACACACACACAACATTTTAATTTTTCCAGAATGATATTTTCACTCTCCAGCGGAGTGTGCGCTGATATAAAACTTCCTGGCCGATGAAAACTGTGTGGCGGACCGAGACTCGAACTCGGGACTCTGCCTTTCGCGTGCAAATGCTCTTCCAACTGAGCTACCCAAGCACGACTCACGAACCGTCCTCACAGCTTTACTTCCGCCAGTGCCTCACTTCCTACCTTTCAAACTCTACGGAAGTCCTACTGCGAAGTTCGGAAGGTAGGAGACGAGGAACTGGCGGAAATAAAGCTGTGAGGAGGGGACGTGTCGTGCTTGGGTAGCTCAGTGGTAAAGCACTTGCCCGCGAAAGGCAAAGCTCCGGAGTTCGACTCTCGGTCCAGCACACAGTTTTAATCTGCCAGGAAGTTTCATTGCAATTTTTGTCATGGGCAATGGGTCATTCGACGACAGTGTCCTAGAAACAAATTAATATCGTTCCAGTCCCCCATTCCGAGCCAGGTTTTCGTGAGGCTTGCCTTAGTTGTAGTTTTGATATATCGATTTAAGTAAGTCGCTGTCCGAAATTCGAAAAAAATTGCAATTTAAAATTGAGATCGCTGTGATGTAGCGTTTGGTTGATGGTACACAATATGTTTATATGAAATTTACCTAACATATTGCATTTTTCTTTAGACTTGGGTAGACGTCTCTGTGACCAATCTAGAGAAAATTGATCCGAAGTAGCACACTCATTTGCGACACTGTGCTCATTTGCGATCCCGTGTGACATCCGTCAAGGCAAAGTGAAATAACCACTGCATTTCTCATTATTTATAAACAGTTTGAGATATAGAAGCGAGATTTTGGCAAATGATAGCACACAAAGAGGTGAGTACTTAAATATGTTTATTATGCAAAATTTCATTCTCACCAAATCTTTCCACTAATTAAAGACTTTTACGAGGAAAGATATGTAATTTTTGAGGGGCCAAAGAGAGAGGGTAAAATGAGAAATATTGTGGATTTTGGAACAACACAAGTGAACTCATTAAATTGTTATTTTTGTACTGAGGATGCGCGTTTTCATATACTATTGATACTACTTTTCCTCAGTTCCTCACTTATTGATCGTAGTAAACCACCGTTTCGGAATTCTCTCGCAATTGTGTCTGCATAATTCGGTAGTGAGGTGAAATTTTGTAAACTTTTCTGTGTTATGGTAACAGCGTCAAATTTTAATATGACAACAAGAGAAATGTAGGTCTTACCAAAAACTCACACTCATAACGTCTGAAATGTACAAATAGTTAACGAGCCAAACAAAAGTAAATCACTGCTTTTGTTGCGGTTTCAGCGTTATTCTTTTTAGATAGTAAGCACAGCAGAGGTAACGGTATACCTTATGAAATATCACAATGAAAATGTGGGCATCGACTTCAGTTTAGAACTGCACTTCAGCCCCTTTAACGCCTACCTGCAACCCTCATAACTCTCCGAGTGTCTAATCTACCGACTGTGCATCTGCTAGCCGTCCGCCCCCGGTAGGTGAGTAGCCAGCGCGACAGAATGTCAATCCTAATTGCCCGGGTTCGATTCCAGGCTGGGTCGGAGATTTTCTCCGCCAATGGACTGGGAGTTGTGTTGTCCTAATCATCATCATTTCATCCCCATCGATGTCCAATTCGCCGAAATGGCGTAAAATGAAAAGACTTGACCCGGCGGACGATCTACCCGACGGGGGGCCCTAATCACACGACATTTTTTTATCTGTTGGCCACGTTCTTCCGCAAGCAGTCTACACTCACCGTGGTTTGCAGATTGTAGACGTAGATGTAGAATATCACCCATTCTGTCATGCCTGTGACGTACAACTCGCCAAAGTCAAGTTTTATTAGAGAGCAATATATATTCGGACTAGAGGGCAGCAGAAATTATGGGTGACAACCTCCCCACTTATCTAACTATAAGACAGAAATCAGGATACTTTTTTTTCCTTGTATGCAAGAATAAAAGATAAGTAAAATAATAACAGTAAATGGAAATATGCTGTGTGGCTAAGGCCTCCCGTCGGGTAGACCATTCGCCTGGTGGAAGTCTTTTGAGTTGACGCCATTTCGGCGACTAGCGTGTCGCTGGGGATAAAATGATGATGATAAAGACAACACAACATCCAGTACATGGTTGGAGAAAATCTTTGACCCTGCCGGGAATCGAACCCTGGCCAATTGGTCTGACATCACGTCGCGCTGACCACTCCGCTACCAGGGGCAGACAATAACAACAGTGTTGCTTTTGGACATCTGTACGTAGGTGGTAGGTACTGTGAAGACCTCAACATTGTGTGCCCAAGCTATCTTGCCATCATCATCGTCATTGGACTGGAGAGTAGAAAAACAATGCATACGAGAAATACGTAAATAAAATGGTTGCAGGTACAGCACGCACACAAATACAGACACATACACACATACTCACACACACACACACACAGAAATGTATTTAATTAGAAACGCAAAGACAAATACAAACACAACGACTCCTTCCGTCGACTAAGTACTAAACAAAACTTACGTGGCATTATGAAACATTGAACCTGTGGCTCTGGACATTATTTATCTAACTGTCACAACACGAGGGGAATGAATTTCTAAGTGGCAGAACAAGACTATGGACCGTCATGTGATCCAGATCCAAACCGCTGGAACTGTAGTCTCATATCCACTGATTTTCTAAGGATTTTGGTAACATTAAAGTGGCAGTTTACGAATACCTATAATTTTACAAATATATTTACAGGATCCATTCTTCTCTGAACGGCTGACAGGATGTAACCCGAGTCCATGGCAATGAATCGTAATACACCACACTCCTGAGGCAAGCGCTGATAAACACAGTGTGGAACGATTATGTGTTGTGTATATGGAATAGAGAACCACTTCCCAAACGTAAATTATATTTCCGAGCTTATTGCGCCGCTATGAATACTAAAAAAGACTTTTCTTCATCTGCAGTGAAATAAAACGTTTTTCCTGTTTTCGGCAGTGTGGTATCGGTTACAGGGACAGGTTGAAACCCATTCTCTTTCTTCAAAGCGAATTACAATATTCTGTAGGGATAGATTTGTATACGCAGTCAAAGCCAGGAAAGGTGGAAGGCAAGTCCAGTGGCAACACAGATGCTTATCAGTTCAATATAAAGGAACTGAATTCTCTTTTAACCGTAATTGAACATGTGCTAGCTGTAGGTTAAAATACGCTCATAAATAATAAGAAAGGCATCGATTTGCTGGAGGACTAAATGCTACAGACGTAAATGAAGCCTAGAATAGGTACATAAATTTTGATATCTGAGAATCAGATGAGATAGACATGATAGGTACATACCGAGCGAGTTGGCGCAGTGGTTATTGCCCTATATCATTTAAGGCAAATGCCGGGATGGTTCCTCCGAAAGGACACGGAGCACTTCCTCCTCCGTACATCCCTAATCCGAGCTACGTCTCTAACGACCACGATGTCGACGAGACGTTGAACACTAATCTCCTCCTCGTCCTTCTCTGATAGGTACATGTAGGGCAAAGAGGCAAGGAAATGGCATAGACTTTTAGAAGAATTAATAGCGGATATCGCCCGAGAATGTAAAATCCTAGCCTAGTACTGAATGTAATAAAATGTGTCTTAAATACGTAAAACGAAATCGCGATATGTGGCAGCCATGTAAATATACTCATAATCAGTTGATTTTTATAGTAAACATATCAGCTCACAGTTTTTACTGCTTGGTAGGCGAATTTTGATGACACGATTACGGCTTCGTAATTGTGAACCATATATATTACATTGCACTCAAATTTTATTACTTTCGATGACACTGTTTCGACTCCGAAACTGTGAATCATATATATTACATAGCACACAAACCTTAGCATGACGTTAATGACATTTTCTTAAAAGTACTGGAAAAAGCACCGCCCCGTTTGGTTGCTAGGAAATACGGAAGTATGAGCATCAGATATAGCAATTTCTAAGCCATGATTATGGCGCTCTTGTATTTTCTGGTGCACTAGCAAAGCCGCAGCCGACAGAAAATGAATCTATTGTGGACTGCAGTTCTGACACCGTTAGCCAAAATGAAAATTTGTTCGTCACTCTTTGCTGCAGACCATTGAAAAATGCTAATAGTACTAAACTTACTTGCTTCCTATGTTCAATAACTATCAAGTGATGTGCAAACATTTTCTACAGAATGAATGTTCATCGCATACGCCCTGAATGTATGAACAGAACTGGTCAAAAATCTTCATATGCTTTTATCGCCTGCGAGAGGGAAGGCGATCATGCTTTTATGATCGTGCAATATTAGTACTAGAATGTAAATGATTCTGACATTTCTGATCGGCAGAAAGAAGTCTTTTTGACCATACTTAAAACATTTCCATGTTGTTGTTGTTGTGTTCTTCAGTCCTCATATTGGTTTGATGCAGCTCTCCATGCTACTTTATCCTGTGCAAGCTTCTTCATCTCCCAGTACTTACAGCAACATACATCCTTCTGAATCTGCTTAGTGTAATCATTTCTTGGTCTCCCTCTACGATTTTTACCCTCCACGCTGCCCTCCAATGCTAAATTAGTGATCCCATGATGCCTCAAGACATGTCCCACCAACCGGTCCCTTCTTTTTGTCAAGTTGTGCCACAAACTCCTCTTCTCCCCAATTCTATTCAATACCTCCTCATTAGTTATGTGATCTACCCATCTAATCTTCAGTATTCTTCTGTAGCACCACATTTCGAAAGCTTCTATTCTCTTCTTGTCCAAACTAGTTATCGTCCATGTTTCACTTCCATACATGGCTTCACTCCATACAAATACTTTCAGAAACGACTTCCTGTCATTTAAATCTATACTCGATGTTAACAAATTTCTCTTCTTCAGAAACGCTTTCCTTGCCATTGCCAGTCTACATTTTATATCCTCTCTACTTCGACCATCATCAGTTATTTTGCTCCCCAAATAGCAAAACTCCTATACTACTTTAAGTGTCTCATTTCCTAATCTAATTCCCTCAGCATCACCCGATTTACCTTGACTACATTCCGTTATCCTAGTTTTGCTTTAGTTAATGTTCATCTTATATACTCCTCTCAAGACACTGTCCATTCCGTTCAACTGCTCTTCCATGTCCTTTGCTGTCTCCGACAGAATTACAATGTCATCGGCGAACCTCAAAGTTTTTATTTCTTCTCCATGACTTTTAATACCTACTCCAAATTTTTCTTTTGTTTCCTTTACTGCCTGCTCAATATACAGATTGAATTACATTGGGGAGAGCCTACAACCCTGTCTCACTCCCTTCCCAACCACTGCTTCCCTTTCATGCCCTTCGACTCTTATAATTGCCATCAGGTTTCTGTACAAATTGTAAATAGCCTTACGCTCCCTGTATTTTACCCCTGGCACCTTTAGAATTTGAAAGAGAATATTCCAGTCAATATTGTCAAAAGCTTTCTCCAAGTCTACAAATGCTAGAAACGTAGGTCTGCCTCTCCTTAATCTTTCTTCTAAGATAAGTCGTAAGGTTAGTATTGCCTCACGTGTTCCAACATTTCGGCTGAATCCAAACTGATCTTCCCCAAGGTCCGCTTCTACCAGTTTTTCCATTCGTCTGTAAAGAATTCGCGTTAGTATTTTGCAGCTGTGACTTGCTAAACTGATAGTTCGCTAATTTTCACATCTGTCAACACCTTCTTTCTTTGGGATTGGAATTATTATATTCTTCTTGAAGTCTGGGGGTATTTCGCCTGTCTCATACATATTGCTCACCAGATGGTAGAGTTTTGTCATGACTGGCTCTCCCAAGGCCGTCAGTAGTTCTAATGGAATGTTGTCTACTCCCGGGGCCTTGTTTCGACTCAGGTCTTTCAGTACTCTGTCAAACCTTTCCCGCAGTATCGTATCTCCCATTTCATCTTCATCTGCATCCTCTTTCATTTACAGTACATCGCCCTTGTATAAACTTTCTATATACTCCTTCCACCTTTCCGCCTTCCCGTCTTCGCTTAGAACTGGGTTTCCATCTGAGCTCTTGATATTCATACAAGTGGCACTCTTTTCTCCAAAGGTCTCTTTAATTTTCCTGTAGGCAGTATCTATCTTACCCCTAGTGAGATAAGCCTCTACATCTTTAAGTTTGTCCTCTAGCCATCCCTGGTTAGATATTTTGCACTTCCTGTCGATCTCATTTTTGAGTTGTTTGTATTCCTTTTTGCCTGCTTCATTTACTGCATTTTTATATTTTCTCCTTTCATTAATTAAATTCAATATTTCTTCTGTTACCCACGGATTTCTATTAGCCCTCGTCTTTTTACCTACTTTATCTTCTGCTGCCTTCATTGCTTCATCCCTCAGAGCTACCCATTCTTCTTCTACTGTATTTCTTTCCTCCATTCCTGTCAATTGTTCCCTTATGCTCTCCCTGAAACTCTCTACAACATCTGGTTCTTTCAGTTTATCCAGGTCCCATGTCCTTAAATTAGCACCTTTTTTGTAGTTTCTTCAGTTTTAATCTACAGTTCATAAGCAATAGATTGTGGTCAGAGTCCACATCTGCCCCTGGATATGTCTTACAATTTAAAACCTGATTCCTAAATCTCTGTCTTATCATTATATAATCTATCTGATACCTTTTAGTATCTCCAGGATTCTTCCATGTATACAACCTTCTTTTATGATTCTTGAACCATTAGCTATGATTAAGTTATGCTCTGTGCAAAATTCTACCAGACGGCTTCCTCTTTCATTTCTTCCCCCAATTCCATATTCACCTACTATGTTTCCTTCTCTCCTACTGACGAATTCCAGTCACCCATGACTGTTAAATTTTCGTCTCCCTTCACTACCTGAATAATTTCTTTTATCTCATCACACATTTCCTCATTTTCTTCATCATCTGCAGAGCTAGTTGGCATATAAACTTGTACTACTGTAGTAGGCGTGGGCTTTGTGTCTATCGTGGCCACAATAGTGCGTTCGCTATGCTGTTTGCAGTAGCTTACCCGCACCCCTATTTTTTTTATTGATTATTAAACCTACTCCTGCATTACCCCTATTTGATTTTGTATTTATAACCCTGTATTCACCTGTTCAAAAGTCTTGTTCCTCCTGCCCCCGAACTTCACTAATTCCCACTATATCTAACTTTAACCTATCCATTTCCTTTTTTAAATTTTCTAACCTACCTGCGCGAATAAGGGATCTGACATTCCACGCTCCGATCCGTAGAACGCCAGTTTTCTTTCTCTTGATAACGACGTCCTCTTGAGTAGTCCCCGCCCGGAGATCCGAATGGGGGACTATTTTACCTCCGGAATATTTTACCCAAGGGGACGACATCATCATTTAATCATACAGTAAACTGCATGCCCTCGGGAAAAATTACGGCTGTAGTTTCCCCTTGCCTTCAGCCGTTCGCAGTACCAGCACAGCAAGGCCGTTTTGGTTAATGTTACAAGGCCAGATCAGTCAACCATACTTCACTTAAATAAGTGCTTTATTTTAATCCATGTTAGTCCCTACATTTTCTTTCTAGCTACTATCAAGTACAGTAATTAATATATTATTTATTTCACCAACTATGTAAGTTGGAAGAAATTTATTGTTGATAATTCTACATGTTTCCTTAACTGTAGACTTTAATTTGTTAATTATTTGTAGAAAGTTCTAGACTCACTTAGTACATATGGTTCTCACGCTCGCGTGTGCTCTACACAAACTTTGTTTTTGTTACTCAAATGATATGAATCTCCTAGGTGACCCCAGCGTAGGTGACTCGTTTTACGACCGCGTTTTCCACACACGCCTTGTGGCCCTATACACATATCTCGCTGGTGATGTTGTCTTTGTAAAGTCTGTTCTGGGTTCCGGCCAAGGACGCTGACGCAGTGATTGTTTATGGGGGTTGGGGACAAACAGGTGGGTATGAAGAATTCTTAATATATTGAAAGACGAAAGGCGTATTGTAAGTAGCCATAAAAAAAGCTCCCGTTTTGACCGTGGTAAAAACCTGCGTTAATGCCGGCTTCTGTGACATTTTCATGAAATAAAAACATCTGAGTACATTATATTTCTTTCCTTTCTCTGAGAGCCTTGGGGTGAAAGGGGAGGGGGCTCCTCCTCTTCTTCAGGTATGGGTACCCTTGGATCTGGCCCTCTTGAGCTTTGTAGACAATTTTGGACCTGTATCTTCTACCTTGGTTCGTATTCTTGCTCTTTTTTTTCCTTGAGTTAATTCCCTAGCTTTAGTATGACTTTACCTTTCTGTTTCCTTGTTCACTTCTATTTTGTAGATGACACATGCATTTACTGTCGCCATGCCCAAGATTGCGCAGAGGAAATGTAGCATCCATTCCCTACATGCAACCTTCGTAGTATATTTTCGAGTTATTTAGTCGACCACATCCACCTCATACTTGCATCGCAGAATGTTTTGAGCTCAAGTTTTCGTTTCTGTGTTTACTTATTTGTACTTCAGTAAATGCGAAGAAACCATGGGTAAGAGAAGAAATGCTTCAGTTGATCGATGAAAGGAGGAAGCACAAAAATGTTCTGGGAAACTCAGGAATACAGAAATACAAATCGCTTAGGAATTAAGTAAGTAGGAAGAGCAGGGAAGCTAAGACGAAATGGCTGCACGAAGAATGTGAAGAAATCGAAAAATAAACTATAGTCTGAAGGACAGGCTCAGCATACAGGGAAGTCAAAACAACCTTCAGTGACACTAAAAGCAAGGATGGTAACATCAAGAGTGCAACGGTAATTCCACTCCTAAATGCAGTTGACAGACCGGATAGGCTGAATGAATACATTGAAAGAATCTATGAGGGGGAAGATTTGTCTCATGTGATATAAGTAGAAACAGGAGTCAATTTAGAAGATATGAGGTATCCAGTATTAGAATCAGAATTAAAAAGCGCTTTTGAGGACTTCAGAACAAATAAGGCAGAAGGGATAGATAACATTCCATCAGAATTTCTAAAATCATTGGGGGAAGTGGCAACAAAACGGCTGTTCACGTTGGTGTGTAGAGTGTATGAGTCTGGCGACATACCATCTCACTTTCCGAAAAGCATCATCCACACAATTCCGAAGACTTCAAGATCTGCCAAGTGCAAGAATTATCGCAGTCAGCTTAACATCTAATTCATCCAAGTTGCTAACAAGAATGATATACAGAAGGTTGGAAAACAAAATTTAGGATGTGCTATATGATGACCACTTCGCCTTTAGTAAAGATAAAGGCACGAGAGAGGCAATTCTGATGTAACGGTGGATAACGGAATCAAGACTAAAGAAGACTCAAGACACGTTCATAGGATTTACTAATTAGGAGACATTTAATAGAATTGGGGAGAAGAGGAATGTGGCACAACTTGACAAGCAGAAGGGACCGGTTGGTAGGACATGTTCTGAGGCATGAAGGGATCACAAAATATTATCATTGGAGGGCAGCGTGGAGGGAACAAATCGTCGACGGAGACCAAGAGGTGAATACACTAAGCAGATTCAGAAGGATGAAGGTTGCAGTAAGTACTGGGAGATGAAGGAGCTTGCACAGGAGAGAGTAGCATGGAGCGCTACATCAAACCAGTCTCAGGACTGAAGACCACAACAACAACAACAACGACAGCAACAATGGCTATACCAGTTTCAATGGCGCTTCTGTGTATGAAATCCCAGGCGATGGCCATCAATTTTTACAGTTCCGCAAGTGACACGATCGCGTCATTACGTTTAAGCACGTATCAAGCATTTGATTCTCTGAATTTCTTTATGAAGCAGGCAGAAAGGTGGAAACAACTGATGCCAGAGTCCTCTAGTTATCGAGAAACGCAAGTAGAAGGGCTTCCTCTCAGCGGTACATGTACAGCGTTACGCCGTAAGCCACCGTACGGTACGTGGCGAACGATATCCTGTACCCAATAGTAGTAATTTCATTACCTGTTCCACACGCACACGTACATAGAACGAGGGTAAAATAATTCGCATTATGCCTCCGTCTGAGCCCAAGTTTCTCGTATTTTATGTTCGTGTTCCTTCGGCGCAATGCATGTTAGAGGTAATAGAGTCGTTCTGCGGTCAGTTTCAGATGTCGGTTCTCCAAATTTTCTCAACAGTGTTCATCGGAGAGAACGTCGTCTGCCCTTCAGGGATATCCATTTGAGTCCCAAAAGCATCTCCGTAATACCTGCTTGTTGTTCGAACCTACCAGTAATAAATCTAGCAGCCGCATGTGAATTGCTTCAGTGTCTTTGTTTAACCCGAAATAGTATGGATCCCAAACATTCCATCATTACTCAAGAATATCTCACACTAGCATCCTACATGTGGCCTCCTTTATAGATGAACCACACATTCCTACAGTTCTCCCAATAAAGCGAAGTCGACAGTTTACCTCTCCTACCACAATCCTCGAATGCTCGTTCCATTTCGTATCGCTTCGTAGCGTTACGCTACGATATTTAAACGACGTGGCTGTGTAAAGCAGGACATTGCTAATGCTGTATCCGAGCACTAAAGGTTTGGTTTTTCTTCTCGTCCTCATCTTACTTTAGAACGTTCACTGCTGACTTTCTTCTGGTCCGCAGCTCGTGGTCGTGCGGTAGCGTTCTCGCTTCCCACGCCCAGGTTCCCGGGTTCGATTCCCGGCTGGGTCAGGGATTTCCTCTGCCTCGTTATGACTGGGTGTTGTGTGCTGTCCTTAGGCTAGTTAGGTTTAAGTAGTTCTAAGTTCTAGGGGACTGATGACCATAGATGTTAAGTCCCATAGAGCTGAGAGCAATTTTATTGACCTTCTTCTAACACGTTAAAAATTGACAATCTTCCACTCGGTTCCATCCATAGCGACCATCTTTGTACAGACACTGACTACTGCGTCTGCTGTGATGAAAGAGGCGAGAATTTTCGTAGATCAACATCTTCCACGAATCTCTCCTCATCCATTTTCACTTGTCTGTGGTACAAAATCTTCATAATTGAAGTCAACTTCCGATTCAGCCTCAAAATTTTCTAAGAGACGTAACAGTGTTTCATCAGGAAGTACGCGCTGGCTGTACCTGGTCCAAAACATTTTTCATGTATAAAGAACATTATCTAAATAACCCGATACAAAATGTGGAATTGCTCACGTGCTCAGATGCAACAATGACCAGCAACAACTCTGCATGACTCCGGACTGTTGCCGCTTCGTTGTTGGGTTATCTGCATGTATTCAACAGAATGATTGTATTTCCACAATTCTAGGTACATCGAACAAAATGTCACACACAAATATTTCCTAAATTCTGCAACATCATCATTCTGCAGTGCCATAGTAAATAAGAGGAAATTGTACGAAAAGACCTATTATTCAAGAAACGAATTAAAAAAATGGATGTGACGTTGAAGAAAAAAAGGATTGTTCCGACCCCTTCCGCCGTTCTAGTGTGAATTGGAAAGCCGGTACTTACAGACAATTAAATTAATCCAAAAAATTGTTTTCCTACAATCAGAATGAAACTACAGACTAATATTCAAAATTCACGAAAATAAAATTAGTTAATTTTGTCTTAACTTCGCAATCAATATTAGTGTTCACCATTGTTTTAAAAATTCACCGTTGCACTATAAAAAGAACTGCCATGCACTTTGTAGTGGTTTGCAGAATACCTATGTAGCTGTGAAGACAAAAAGTTCAGTGTAGCTACTAAGTACATTTTATGTATTGCTCGTTGGTACGGCAAGTGAACAGTTTTATTGGCAGCTGGTTAATTTATTATAGACTCTTAATATCTACGGTTTTGAAATACTTTTGAATTTAATTTTAATTTCTTATAATTCATACGTTTAGTTACCCAGAAACTTTGCCTAAAATTGTACAACTGTATTAAATTTATAACTGAATTTTCAATTTTTATAATTTTTTAGACTTAGATCTCTGGTTTCATTACTGCAATACCACGACCAATTTATTTGGAGCTATTTCTTTCTTTACTCCTGTGTTCACAATTGCAACTACAGAAGTAAGCAGAATTGACATAACAGTGAAACAGTTTGCTTTCATTCACACCGATTTTAGCAAAAGAAGCCAAAACGGACATTAAATCTGGTATGTTGCACATTAAAGGAAGGATATTAGTCTACACAAAAATGTGTCTGATTAACTGATCTCCTACTGAATCAAATATGATAAGCGCTGTTAACAGAAAAATAATCGCCCAGTGGTAAAAATCGTTAACACCGTATAACAACAGCTTTGTATTTGTTAATGGCCTCATTTCGGCGGAAAAGTGAGTCCTCAAGTTGCTTCGATTATGCCATATCCAGCTTAAGCTGCTCGTAGCTGGTGAGCTCCATAAATTACTACACTTGACCCCTTGCTTCAATTAGTCTTGGATTTTTCTGTGGGATCATGTTCGGGTGATTCAGCGATAAAAGTGGTCGTCAGACAAAGAACGCAAGCCCGCAGCTCTATGAATTACTTCTAGATTACCTTCAGTGTGCATATTAGGAGATATACTGACGCTTTAGGAAACACCACGGCCCCTTTTCTTACTCTGATGAGAAGCTGTTTTTATCTTATAGATCAAGAGACAACTATCAGGTCCCACATGCCAACAATTTCAAGGTTTGATAAACACAAAAACCAGATTTATGTCAGAGTTACTTTCCTGAGTCCAATAGGGTAATGTTTTGAGTTGTGTTTGTGTGCTGGGATTTGTATTTACTGGCTGATACCCCCTAGAAACCCAAGAGTGACTAATTTTTTGTCAGTTGTCCTCTGCACATTCTCGTCATATTTGGTTAATAAGGTCACTTAAATTGGTCCACTGCTTTGGAAACTGAAATGCCGGTCAAGTCACATTACTGTTACGACAAACTATTTTTGACGTCATCGTGCAATAACAACTCACAGACGGCAGTTGACAGCACTAACAGTGGATGGTACACAATTCGTGTAGGGGGTATTCTGAAATTGGGGTAGTCGTTATAGTTATGCGGAAACGGAGTAATTATCTGACGTCTAAAACGGTAAGATCATTAGCTTCCGGGGCAAGGACGGAAGTATTTCAGAGGCGGCTAAGTTTTTAATCTTTTCGCGTGTCATCACGGTGAAAATGCACCGTGTATGGGAGAATGGCGCCATCCAAAGGCGGCGCCGAGGAGACTATGATGTACCACGGGCCTTAGGTTACTGAGTTTGACGAGGATTGCGGCGAAATGTACAGCCGAACAGACATGTTGATCAACTGACCTCCCAGATGAATCTCGGGGCAACCAATGGCGTCTTCTCAACAACCATTCAAGGAACGTTGTTGAGTATGGGCCTCCTCAGCCGATGCCTGGTTCCTGTACACATGCTGACTGGTTCATCGGCGACGAGAGGTGGAATTTGCAAGCCAAACCAGCAATTGGACGTCCATTAGTGGCAACAAATAGACTTTTCAGATGCATCACGTTTTGTGAACCATCATACAGACGGCCGTTTAGGGTACGGCGTAAATTTCTACAAGCAGCCTGTAAAACCGTCGAAAGGGTCCAGGCCGAAGGAGGAAGATTAAGGTCCGGGGAATGTTGCCGTGGTATTCTCCGGATGATCTCATCATTATGTATGGATCAACATAAGGGTGCATCTATCCCTGGGGGACTTGTCAACCCATACATGCAGTTTGTTTTACCTTGGCACCATGGCTTCTACCAGTAGTGTTATTCAACCTGTCACACAGCTCGCAGCGTCCGTGTGAGGTTTCGAAGAGCATCAGAAGGAGTTCATCGTACTCCCCTGACTGCCAAACTACTGATTTTTTCATTCGAACTCGTTGACGTAGCGTAAAATGAGCAATGGCGAAGAAATTTCTGTAGAGACATAAGTATCAAGATCGAGTCTGTCGAGTTCAAAACTGAGTCTAACAGTGAAGTTATCAGCAAGTGATTAACCAGCCTATGTGAACTCCTCAAGTTAGTCATCGGATGTGTTTACAGGGCACCCGATTCCCCGTGACGACTCCATGATACTTCAGAGAAAGCCTACAGTCGGTAGCCCAAAAGTATCTCGATAATGCAGTATAGTTGGAACCATCCAACTGCCGAGTGTAGACAGTGAGATCTTTGGATTTATTGCAGATGGTAAAGACAGTCATGAGACATGGTGTTAGTCAAGAGAAGGCAGGATTCCGTTACGATTGTGCACGGGGCAGCATTATAGGTTGCCTTTTACAATTACACACAATTTATTTTAATCCAGTCATTCCAGATTCAACAATAAATAAAAAGTACCACACGTTATTAATGTAGGAATAAACAGCAGTATAAATAATAGCGTTTTCAGTGAGTTACAGTTTAGCAAATCACCATTAAATACAGTTGCAACAGATAATGTTTTTAAAACATGCCACTGTTATCTGGGCAGCAGGCCTTACACGCCAGGAACAGCATTAATAATAAAAAAAATTGAAACCGGATGTAAAACAGCTAATACAATAGCAAGAGTTAATTAAGAAAACAAGCATCTGATCCATACAGTGCTCCAGGACTCGACCTCTGAGAAGGTCCCGCAACAAACACTTTTGCGAGCGATGAGATAAGGAGCCAAGAGTTGCATTCACTTCGCCAGATAGTAAGTAAGACCAGTGTCAGTTTAACGAATGACTAATGATAATCTTTCTGAAGCTACCTGACGTCTTATAAACCAAATGCAACGATGGAACAATACGCCAGAGCCAGAACCGGCGGTCTACGTCCAGATTGCTGTGTTTAGATCCCTTAGGACGAGAAAGGAATCACTACCACCAGAGTAGAGGTACCACCAACCGGCATACAACCAACAAAGCTGTCAAAACTACACGCCTTATCGGACAGTAGCCGCAAGGCGTCGAAATGTACACTGCCATTACATACACTAACTCCAGTTCAGGTAACTGGAGCGTCAGCGGCCACCAAGAAAGATAACTTAAAAATGTGTAACAAGTTGAACGCAGTAAATAGCAATAAGAAGTCGAGGAAATTTAATGAGGTCCGCCTTCCCCAAGCACTGCACACGCTGCTCTTTGCCTCAGCGACACTACGAGCAGCATCACGAAACCAGGTCACTGGAGAATTGCGGGATATCACAGTGTTGGAGGTTTCTCTACCTGGAGTTAAATGCACTCATCTTAAGGCTTGCCGGAACCGATTTATAACGGAGTCGTGCACCCTTGTGACCACAGCCCTTCCATCCACTAAGAAGGCGTTCGATACAGTTCCGCACTGTCGCATGATAAACAAAGTAAGAGCCTACGGGCTATCAGATCATCTGTGTGGCTGGATTGAAGAGTTTTAGCAAACATAACACAGCATGTTGTTCTCAATGGAGAGACGTCTGCAGACGTTCAAGTAGCGTCTGGCGTGCGACAGGGGAGTGTTATGGGACCATTGATTTTCACAATATATATATATATATATATATATATATATATATATATATATATATATATATATATATATATATATATATGACCTAGTAGATAATGTTGGAAGTTCCATGCGGCTTTTCGCGGATGATGCTGTAGTATACAGAGATGTTGCAGCATTAGAAAATTGCAGCGAAATGCAGGAAGATCTGCAGCGGATAGGCACTAGCTGCAGGGAGTGGCAACTGACCCTTAACACAGACTAATGTAATGTATTGTGAATATATAGAAAGAACGATCCTTTATTGCATGATAATATGAAAGCGGGACAAACACTGGTAGCAGTTACCTCTGTAAAATATCTGTGAGTATGCGTGCGGAACGATTTGAAGTGGAATGATCAAATAAAATTAATTGTTGGTAAGGCGGGTACCAGGTTGAGATTCATTGGGAGAGTCCTTAGAAAATGTAGTCCATCAACAAAGGAGGTGGCTTACAAAACGCTCTTTCGACCTATACTTGAGTATTGCTCATCAGTGTGTGATCCGTAGCAGGTCGGGTTGACGAAAGAGGTAGAAAAGATCCAAAGAAGAGCGGCGCGTTTCGTCACAGTGTTATTTGGTAAGCGTGATTGCGTTACAGAGATGTTTAACAGACTGAACTGGCAGGCTCTGCAAGAGAGGCGCTCTGTATCGCGGTGTAGCTTGCTGTCCACGTTTCGAGAGGGTGCGTTTCTATATGAGGTATCGAATACATTGCTTCCCCCTACTTATACCTCCCGAGGAGACCACGAAGATTCGAGCGCACACGGAGGCTTTTCGGCAGTCGTTCTTCCCGCGAACCATACGCGACTGGAACAGGAAAGGGAGGTAATGACAGTGACACGTAAAGTGCCCTCAGTCATACACCGTTGGGTGGCTTGCGGAGTATAAACGTAGATGTAGATGTAGATGTAGACTAGGAGAGTATGTCTGCTGTAATGAGGATGTAAGCAGTTCTTAGCATCCTACTTAGACAACGAATGGTCATTTAATTCCAGTCTTGATGAATGTTGGGGAAAGACGGTAAAGGATAAACTGTCTGTAAATCGCGCTCTGGATAGGTACGTGCTGAGTATGTGATTTAAGAACGAAAAAGACTCACCGCCATTTAATGGCAAAGTTCTGAAATGCAAAGAAAACAATGGTAGCTGAAGTGCCGGTTCAAAGTAGAGTGTGAAAATACCGGTAGGCAAAAGTTAGTGAAATTACTTGCGTCTACAGAAAGATCGGTGCCTGAAGTACTCAACTTCCACCGCCATAACTTAGCGAAAGACCTTGCCAAGAACGCAAGAAAATCCTGATCCTGCGTAAAATAACTAAGCACGTCAAAGGCTTATTTTCAGTCACTATTCGACCAGTCTGCAGTGGCAATAGAAGACAGCGAAAGGAAAGCTGTAGATTTAAATTTAGAGTTTAAGAGGAGTCCGCTGCACGAATGTACGAACATCGCGGAGACTTCTTTATAAATGACATAGTAAAAGATAACCCCGGATCAGAGAAGCATTTAAAAGAGTCGAAAACAATAAATTGATCCTCATGTCCGGATGAATCCCAATTCCGTTTTATAGTGGGTGCTCTACTGCATTTGCCCCTACTTCGCCTGCATTAACGTCGAATCTTTGGTTTAGTGCAAAGTGCGATGCGACTCGAAAAAGCCCAGTGTACCCGCAAAATTCTCCAGACAAGCTTCTGTTCAAATATCAGCAATGATTTAGAAAGTGTCGCTCCGGCAGTAGCTCATCTTGCCCTTACCTCACATAAAATACTGCGAACCATGGATGTTGGCCAACAGATTGATTCAATTTCCCAAAATTTCCAGAAAGCGCTGGGCACGGTGCCGCACAGCAGAATGTAAACGAATGAATAGGCTCTCAGATATTTGAGTGGTTGGAAGACTACGTAACAGAACCCAGTACGTTTTCCTCGACAGCGAGTTCTTATCAGAGGCAAGCGTAGCGTCAAGAGTGTTCCAAGGAAACAGCAGTTTTCGTGTCTTTTTAGGACCCTATAGTATACACGACAGTATCGAATTTGTGTGACAGTAAAAAGGCGTAGTACCATTTACACAGAATTTCTGTCTCGTGTGATGACTGGCACCTTGTTCTAAATGTAGAAACATCCAAGTCAATGTAGATGATTGGTAGAAACAATCCACTGACTTTCGAATGCAGTATTAGTTGTGTGCTGCTTCCCACAGCCACGTCAATTAAATATCAAGGCGTAACGTTGCTAAGGAATATGAAATGAAACTAGCACGTAAGAATGGTAGTAGGAAAGGCAAATGGTTTACTGGGAGTATTTAACAAAAATGTGATTCATCTATACAGGAGATCGCCCATTAAACAGTTGTGCGTCCCATTCTTGATTCCTTCTCCAGAGTTTGGATTACAGTAATACATCGAAGCAGTTCAGAGACGGGCTGCTAGACTTGCAACGGGTGGATTTGGTCAACTCGTGAGCGTCATCGAGTTGTTTCGTGAAGACAGATGGGAATCTCTGAAGGCAAGAAAAGTTCTGTGCGCGGTTAACTGTTGAGAAAATATATTCATGCAACTGCCTGCGGAACGATTCTACTATATTCTGCTGCATGTTTCATAACGACCGTGAAGAAAATTGTAACTAGGGGTCGTACAGAGGAACATAGATAGTAGTTTTTTCTTCGCTCTATTTGGAATTGGAACAGAAAAGCAAATGACTAATAGTGGTATACCCTCTGCCACATACCAGTGGTACCTGGCTAAGTACATGTATAGATGAAATTAGTGAAATGACAGAAAAAATTCTATAGAACGTTATAATAATTCTCAAAAGCAAGTATAAATTCAGTATATTGTTCCTGGTTAAGCTAACCATGTAATTCAGTTATTTATACATCGACATCTACATCTTTCACGTTACATGTAACTCAATTGTAACGTATTTCAAAAGCGTTCAGATTAAAAGAAATCGAAGTTACTCTGCAAAACAGTTGTCCAAACATTGAAAACGTACTATGACAGTTGACGTTCTTTTGATATCATTGATCCTAAAATTAACACCAGGACGATCTTTTGATATCATTGATCATTTACATCTACGCACACACACACACACACACACACACACACACACACACACACACTGCAAACCCCAATGAAAAGCGTGGCTGAGGCTTCTTGACATGCATTAAGGAAAATTTTTATTGTTATCGGGAACCCTAACACCAACCAGCAAGTTAAAACAATATCTAGTAATTTTATTTAGCAAACTGTCGAATACTGATCTTGCGTTCTTTTTCACATGCCAGAAAAGTGCGTTTCCCGAATTTAATTGACTGAAAGCGACCAGATTTGCATTTAATGTTAGGACGTAAGAAGGGCAAGGTTTAGCTCTCTCACAGGCGAAAACAGCAATTCAAGAGTTTTAGATAGATGTGCACTTCGCACTGGGTGTGGGCTTTTTACTATTATTGCATCTTATTACACTACCTTGTATTTTATTGACGGTTCGTTACATTGTTTCAGGTCATACTGCCTGTGGTATTTTGTTGCAATAGATATTCTTCGCGGTTTCCGGCAATATAGTTCGTCTGTTTCCATGAGGTGCGCGAAAACTAGTACGGCGTTGCTTTTAATAAATGGTGACATTGCAAATGTCTACAGTATAAAACGTCTCCTTCTCTACCTTGCGCAAAGTCTGGACAGGAAAACACTGCTGCAGCTCGTTAAATAAAGATTGCCTCACTGGAACAACTTCCATGATGCCTGCTCCATGCTTCGCTTCGGATATAAATCCATGTATTCTAGTAGGTCTGGTTGAACAACAGATGGTTCACGTTTGTGAGGAGCAATGCAGATCAAATCTTGGATCCCGGATCCTGTCAACCCGTCGTTCTCAGCATTTCCAACCTGCAATAAGAATAATGCCGTCGTGCTAACTCAGGTAATAATACTGACAATTTCCTCGTTTCGGAAACAGATCTCCAGCCGGAAGTTTTCGTTCAAACTCAGTATTATGCATAAGAAGCGGAGGAGGAAAATCAGATCTCGTTCGTTACCGACTCGAGTAAAAAATAAATCCTACCAAGTCTACGAACTCTGAAAGCAACACCACTCAATGACAATGCAGTGCATGGGCGAATGATAGTGCATACCTCGGAATCAACGCTCAAGAGCCGGCAGCAGACCTTGAAGTAATTTTCAAGGTGACAACAAATTATTCCTGGAAGGTGACTTAAACAAAAAGCACTTCGCGTGGAATTCAAGGATCATCAACGCCAATGGATTAAACCTATTCGCAGAAACTACTGGGACCGGCACTATACCGCTGATGGAAGACCAACACCCGGATATCCTGAACTTCATTACAACAAATAACATCAATCCGATGTTGGGAACCAACTACGCTCAACGATATAGCATTGGTGTGCAGTGTACATTGTCTACATATTTCTTGAAGCTTAGCCAGTAGATAAAGCTAGCTTTCTGTAAAACCCTTACAAACGGACAGGTATCAGTTGACGAGAGAATGCGGGCTTAGGGGAGAGTCTGGGATTTGTTAAATGGGAAGTCGCGAATTTGGAGAAATTTTGAGAAAAGTTTGTAATCTGTGAAATGAAAATTGTTTTAGTAGTGTGGAAATAAGGAACAGCTTACACAGCTATAAAAATTAAGGGAACAGGATTTTGGGCGTCTGCCATACTCCGCTAAGTAAAAATTGAGGACTCGGTATGTTAACAAATTATGCCTTTTCCTTTCACAACAAAACATCATTACATCCTCAATTGCTTGTATAAAAAGTACTGAAACGTCCAACAGGTGTCGAAGACGAAGTGGAATCAATCATTCATACCGTCACCCTTGGTGCTTTTCATAGGACTTCGAGAGCTTCAATAAAGTGATTCCCTCCAGGAGCATTATCTTCGCCCGACGCCTACGTGCCAACTTCATATAACACTACGGGATTCACGCTGTGGTATCCGTTGGCATTATTCAATGAGAACCCATGAGAGTTCTTTGAGAATCTGTAGTGGAACAGAACGATCACGAGCATGTGTGCCAAATATGTCTGACAGTCGGACGGTAGAGTTTAGGTCGGAACTCACAGCTGACTATTCCATTACTTTAAAATATTCCTAAGAAATCACTCGTGACATCCACTACAAAGATTCTGGCACTAGAGGGAATTCAGGGCAATCACCGTTAGCAGCAACCTCCACATGTCATGCCTGTGTCTAAGGTGACCATCGGTAACGACAAGATCCGTATGGTTGTCAACACTGCAGCATCCCCATAACATCACAGAACCTTGTAAATTGTCGATTTTCAGATTTCCTTTGGAACACTTGACAGATACAACTCACCACGGGTCTCCGCACCTTGTGTCAGGGGATATCTGGACTCGTCCGTGAATAACACGTTCCGCCTGCTGCGAAGTTGCCAGTTGAAAATGGAAGCACAGACACGGCCGTCACCTTCTGTCAGAGAATATCTGGACTCGTCTGCGAATAACACATTTCGCCTGTGGCAAAGTTTCCAAATGAAATGGAATGGCAGGTCTGTAGGCGAGCTGCAAGATACGTCGTATTTAGATGGATCTGAAAAAGGAAGTCTGGATAGTAAGATCCTATCGCTCAATGTGTTCCCTAGAGCCCGATTGGACAAGTCGGGTCCAGTGGCTCTTTTGAGATCGTCTTTCAGTGATCTAGATGGTATCCATACGACGCTGCACCGTAGATATCGGTCTCCATGTAAGGTGTAATGCGTCGGCGACCTTGTCCAACTAAGCTTGTGTAATGACACGTCTCCCTGTAGCGTGTCCAAAACCTGTGGGTGACACATGCAGAAGCATTGCCATCAACACAGCATGACCAGAAGTCCACTCTTTTTTGGATCAAACGGTACTCTCCAGCAACTTAATCTGCAGTACGATGTGGTCTTTTTCAGATTATCTTTCAGTGCTCCAGTGCTGCACCGTAGAGATCGGTCTTCATGTAGGTTGTAATGTGTCGGTGACCTTGTCCAACTAGCTTTTGTGTATTGATCCGTCTCCGTGTAGCGTGTACACAACCTGTGGTTGACACATGCAGAGGGATTACCATCTGCAGAACATGACCAGATGTCCACTCTCTTTTGGATCAAACTGTACTCCCTTATAACTTACTCTAATGCGCTTGGTTCAGTACAACATCCACAAATTTGTGTACATCACTATAATACACTGGGGCCCCCCATATTCACTTCATTCTGAGCGGTCATCTGACGATGCAATGCATAACACAGGCAACAAAAGGCGAATGATACTGTGGCCTACTTTGTAACCGAAGATGCCAAGCTATGTGGTAAGACCACAGGTACCACTTGTATCAAAATAAATTTAATATACTGGATGTTGACAGTCGGATAAGCTTCCTCCTTTCTGCTTGCAGTGGAATAATAAGAAACCGACTAGCAGAAATCTGATAACGTTGACTTCTTTCAAACTCAGTAAAACTCGATAATGAGACCAATTTCCCTGGATGCTCTCAAACCGTTCGCAACCACTTACGGGAGGCTGACGTAAGTGCCCTTAGGATCACAAATTTTGTATGGTTGGCTTCACTGGATTGAATGTAGACCATAGTTGGCCAAAACATCATATTTAGATGAGTGAATGATGGTCCGGTGAAGGTATACAGGCCAAGGGGAGCATCTTACGACTCACAGTACACGGTGAAACCTTCGCAAGTTCACCGCATCACAGTCTCGTGACTGTGCTGGGATACTTAGAGATTGTTCAAATAAGTTACGGGTTTGCTGCCGGGTGACGTCGTCGAACACCACCGATATTTCGACAGGAGCACACCCTGCCGCTCTCAAGGCACAAAAGCAAGGAAGAAGAAATGTGCTAGCAAATTTAGTACCTCGGTTCACACGGGAGAAACAAGGAAGGCACCACACACAGAACGAGTGTCAACACAACGAAAGATAACCAACATCAGAAATATCGATACTTACCATTAATCAACAGGTGAGGTAGCACTAATTCTGTCCTTCTGTTTTTTGATGAGAGACAGAGCCGGATTCCAAGCAGCATTTAAACAAATTCCGCAAAATACGGCCAATCCTGTGGGCAATGCTTCCAGCGTAAGGCAAAAAGGCCGTAGACTTAGGTGCCACTTCGTTGTTATCGTCACTCACCCGTTGCACAAAACGCTGATTGTGCAACGCACGTTTGATCTGCCTCTCACTATAACCATTCTGCCGAAAGGTGACTTCGAGATGTGCTAGCTCAGTTGCCAAACTTTCATGGTCTGAGATAACTTGGGCCCTGTGAACCAAGGTGCGAAGTACTCCTTCACGCTGAGCTGGATGGTGGCAACAATCAGCTCGCAGATACAAGTTCGGCGACGTCACCCGGCAGCAAACCCGTAAGTTATTGGAACACTCAATTCGCCGGGAAAAGTTAAGGTCTTACTTAGAGATTGGTTTACCTCTCCGCGAATCTGTATTTAGACACCATGACACATACTTTGGTGCCGTGTGTGAGGATTCGGTGTCCCATTGGAGTGATACAATACCAGTGCCGCCACGCACAGGTACACATGTGTCGAACCGTGCAGCGACTGTTTTTACAACAGACATCGATTTGGTCGACTGGGCTGTTCGATGGCCGGACTTCAATCCCGCACAAAATTTGTGGACCAAATTGCTCAGTCATATAAACTTACACTGGCTCATACTGGCCACAAGCCCATCTGACAACGTGCGGGAACTGGTGCTGGATGCATGGCAGGTGCTCGAGGACGATGCGACATGTATCAACCACAGGCCTCCCGCCTCCCTGTCTCGTCGGATGCTGCAGGTAATTCACCCCAACAGTGGGCGCACGTAATACTAGCCTCTCCCTTGATGTGAAACTCATAGAAACAGAAATCGTGTCCTAATGTAAGTCCGAAAAAACATGTAATGAGGGTTTCTGCATGAGCCGCTTCATGATTCTGCCTTACCACACTACTTCATTTGTTTGCCTCTGCCACCTCAGTTGTTGGTGAAATGGTGTATCACCATGTTTGTGGTGGCCACGGTATATTATCCATATTTAGTTTTAACATTTCATTAGGTTATTAGTACTTGCCGGAACCCCACACACGTGTTTGATAAATTCAAGTGCCATAGTTCAATGTATCTATTCTTTCTCCTTCTTGTCCGATCAGTTGAATGTATGAATGAGACTGTGCAAGGATTTAAGTGTGTACATCCGTGGCAGTGTAATAGTCTGCCACTGTTTATCAGACTATCCAACTGTAGTAAAAACGTAGCAATGAGGTTTCTATTTGCCTTGGACGAAGCTTTTGTATAGATTGGCGCCACAACAGGGTTTCCTCTGGCCACCTCAGTAGGTATGGGAGCGGTTGTGGTTGGAGAGCGAATGCTCGTGGAGAGTCTCGTGGGACGCGAGACGGGTGCGACTTTCTGCCGATATGTGTGCCTTTTCGATGAGAACATTTTGTGTTAAGTTTACGTTTTTCAAAGCTAGTCAAAGTAAATGTTTACATTCATCGTTCATAGTTTATTGTGATGTGTGACTAATTTTACTTGCTAATTCGCGAGTGTTAAATGCGTTAAAATCCAGGGACGGTGTAGTTTATTGTGATTCAGTTCATTGTGTTTAATATACCTCTCGCGAGAGCATGTACACTCATGGAAATTGAAATAAGAACACCGTGAATTCATTGTCCCAGGAAGGGGAAACTTTATTGACACATTCCTGGGGTCAGATACATTACATGATCACACTGACAGAACCACAGGAACATAGACACAGGCAACAGAGCATGCACAATGTCGGCACTAGTACAGTATATATCCACCTTTCGCAGCAATGCAGGCTGCTATTCTCCCATGGAGACGATCGTAGAGATGCTGGATGTAGTCCCGTGGAACGGCTTGCCATGCCATTTCCACCTGGCGCCTCAGTTGGACCAGCGTTCGTGCTGGACGTGCAGACCGCGTGAGACGACGCTTCATCCAGTCCCAAACATGCTCAATGGGGGACAGATCCGGAGATCTTTCTGGCCAGGGTAGTCGACTTACGCCTTCTAGAGCACGTTGGGTGGCACGGGATACATGCGGACGTTCATTGTCCTGTTGGAACAGCAAGTTCCTTTGCCGGTCTAGGAATGGTAGAACGATCGGTTCGATGACGGTTTGAATGTACCATGCACTATTCAGTGTCCCCTCGACGATCACCAGAGGTGTATGGCCAGTGTAGGAGATCGCTCCCCACACCATGATGCCGGGTGTTGGCCCTGTGTGCCTCGGTCGTATGCAGTCCTGATTGTGGCGCTCACCTGCACGGCGCCAAACACGCATACGACCATCATTGGCACCAAGGCAGAAGCGACTCTCATCGATGAAGACGACACGTCTCCATTCGTCCCTCCATTCACGCCTGTCGCGACACCACTGGAGGCGGGCTGTACGATGTTAGGGCGTGAGCGGAAGACGGCCTAACGGTGTGCGGGACCGTAGCCCAGCTTCATGGAGACGGTTCCGAATGGTCCTCGCCGATACCCCAGAAGCAACAGTGTCCCTAATTTGCTGGGAAGTGGCGGTGCGGTCCCCTACGGCACTGCTTAGGATCCTACGGTCTTGGCGTGCATCCGTGCGTCGCTGCGGTCCGGTCCCAGGTCGACGGGCACGTGCACCTTCCGCCGACCACTGGCGACAACATCGATGTACTGTGGAGACCTCACGCCCCACCTGTTGAGCAATTCGGCGGTACGTCCACCCGGCCTCCCGCATGCCCACTATACGCCCTCGCTCAAAGTCCGTCAACTGCACATACGGTTCACGTCCACGCTGTCACGGCATGCTACCAGTGTTAAAGACTGCGATGGAGCTCCGTATGGCACGGCAAACTGGCTGACACTGACGGCGGCGGTGCACAAATGCTGCGCAGCTAGCGCCATTCGACGGCCAACACCGCGGTTCCTGGTTTGTCCGCTGTGCCGTGCGTGTGATCATTGCTTGTACAGCCCTCTCGCAGTGTCTGGAGCAAGTATGGTGGGTCTGACACACCGGTGTCAATGTGTTCTTTTTTGCATTTCCAGGAGTGTATATTGCGTATGATTTCCGTGATTTTATGACCAAATTTTGTGCAATTTGTCCCGCTTGATGACTTTCTTTGTGCAAACTTCCGTTTGGGAGGACCACGTGGGCGTGATCTAATGAGTAGGTCTATAGTGCACAGGCCACATTGATCTTCCGCTGTAGAATATTTGAATTAAATGTGATTTTTATTTATTCTTGCTTTTTATAGCAGTTAACTTTAATAGCATTTTATTCATTTATCGCGCATGTTAAAATAAGGGGAGCAGCCTTTCTTCTTAACTACGTGTGTTGGGATGAAGGTTTTTAGTTCTCTTCCTTCTTCTTAGTCTTTCATGTGCGTGTGAATGTAAGTGTTCGTGATTAAACCATCCTTTGATCATTCCTCTTCCATAGATCATAGACCTTCCAGGGGGCTCCAAAATTCTAGGGTTAATAAGTATGGGACGTTATAGATTGCAAGAAACAGCAACCATAAAGTTACTCACTATACACTATCATTAAAGTTACTGATCCCATAAATATTCTTTTAGAAGAATTTTTGTTTACGCTCTCACTGCAAAAATTTCACTCCATGCATCATCCAGCTCTGATGTACGCCACATCCTACTGCATTCCGTTTGCGTGACAGCTGTATTGAAGCCACAATTTACCCACCACATTGAGATTAATTGTAGAGATACCACTTAATTGTGTGGTTACCGTGCAGCAGTATCGACCAAAATACACTGAAGAAGAAAAAAGGAAAGATACAACGACGCACTTACAGAGGCATTATCCCAGTTGTATGTGATGTATATCTACAGAAAAGCAAATGGTAACAATTTCAGAAAAAAAAGTAATGATTTATTCAAGACACACACACACACACACACACACACACACACACACACACACAGAATGTGTGTGTGAGAGAGAGAGCTTCAGAAATTGAGCAAGTGAATAAAATGTTGGTCAATATCTGGTTCTTAAGTAAACAATTATTTCGCTTGGCACTGACTGACTGAGTTGATTGATAACTTCCTGAGGTATATTCCGACAAATTCTGCCCAACTGGGGCGTTATATCGTTAAAGTCATGTGATGGAAGGAGGGCCCTGCCCAAAAGTTCCAAACCTTCTCAGTTAGGAAGAGATCTGGCGGCTTCACCAGCCGTCCAGAGCCTCTCCATACACTTCTTTGCCCTCAATCGCAGGCCATCTTGGGCTGACATTTCAGCAAGATAATGCGCTCCCTTCACAGGTGACAGTTTCTACTGCTTGTCTTCGAGTATGCCGAACCCTACCTTTGCAAGAGAGGTAACCACATCTCTTCAGATCTGAGAACGTTTAGAGCGTAATCGGCAGCGCCTCCAACCATCTAAGGCGCCAGTTGGACTGAAATTGGCAAAACAACCCTCGGAAGGACGTGCTACAACTCAGCCTATCAACGTCAAGCCGAAAAACTCTGCATAAGAGCGAAAGGTGGATCAGCGCGTTATTGACTTCCTCAGTTTGCGCAGCTCTTTCTCTTGAATAAATCGTCTGAACTTCCTGAAAGTGTATTATTTGTTTGTCTGTACATGAACATCACATCTACCAATTACTGTCTCATTCCGACTATTCCTTCATTGTGTGTCCTTTCTTTCTCTTTTCTTTTTTGAGAGTATAATAACAGGTAAACCCCAGAAGAAGAATATTATCTTTCTTAGTGCCTCTTCAATATATTCTGCATTTACTGTGCAAAAGACATGCATTCACAACATACAAAAGCTCTTCTTCAAGTTAGCATTCTTCGGGAGACCAAGACTAGTATTCATTTCACTGTGTCCTTTTCTCTATGTAAGTTTTCACAGAAGCGGCCACTGCACACTTTGCGTTCAGTGAGTTCTTGTTCAGGTTCCATTTCTGAAGCATTGTCATCAGTTAAATTTGTGTCAGACTCCGAATTACTGGAGGCTTATGTTCCCTACGACTTCTCTTTTTCTTTTTCAAGATCAGAATTTAGCTTCTGCCTTCTTTGATACGGTTACAGCTTACTTCTCTTTGAACTTTTCGAAACGTTCCCAGTATGAAGAACATTTTAGCTACTTATCAGAATCAGATGTTACTCGAGCTACTGGTGGCTCTTAATGTGGCTTGCTGATTGTGGTCGCTGTCCAGGTACCACTTGGACTTAGATTTTCTATCTTCTACATAAGACTCCTAATGTATTTATGAAGCCATTGTCTCTAAGTATATATCTTTTACACTAGGAGGATCAAGTTTTAGAGAGCCCGTTTGTTGCTATTGTCATCGTTATTGCTGTCAAGCAGGGCGCTCCAAATAATCTCGTAGTAAAAAAAAGGGGTTTTTTACTTGGCCTAGTTTATCTGTCCACAAGATTTCTGTTTCATGGGCATAATTCATTTTGAACCTTACTATGAATTCCTCTTAAGACGTAGCATTTTGTGTATGGTGTAAAAAAAAAGATGATATGGACACGGTTTTCTCTTGTCTTATATAGGAATACGACACTCGTAAGATACTAGCACAACAGGATCATCACAAAATTTGCAAACTTGTAAAACTGTGAGTTCGAATTCAGCTACTTGAGTGGCAAGCTGCAGTTTTCCTTTTATAATTCAGCATGTCATAATACACATTTATTTTTTTTATTCTGCGTCATCGGTCTTATGACTGGTTTGGTACGGCCTACCACGAATTCCTCTCCTGTGCTAAACTCTTCACCTCAGAGTAGCACTTGCAACCAACGTTCCCAATATTTGCTGGATGTATTCCCATCTCTGTCTTCCTCTACAGTTTTTGCTCTAGTTATCTCTCTCTAGTACCATGAAATAGTTTCGTGATGTCTTAATGGATGTCATTCCCTGATGTCCCAGTCATCCTCTTCCTTCTCCTTGTTAGTATTTTCCACATATTTCTTTCCTTTACGACTCTGCGCGGAACCTCCTCGTTCCTTACTCTATCAGTCTCCTAAACTTCAGCATCCGTTTGTAGCACCACATCTCAAATGGTCCGATTCTCTTTTGTTCCAGTTTTCCGACAGTCCATGTTTCATTATAGTACAGTGCTGTGCTCTAAACGTACATTCTCAGAACTTTCTTCCTCAAATTAAGGCTTATCTTTGAAACTAGTAGACTTCTCTATGCCAGGAATGCCCTTTTTGCCATTGCTAATCTGCTTTTCATGTCCTTCTTGCTCCTTCCGTTACTGGTTATTTTGCTGCCTTGGCAGGAGAATTCCGGCACTTCATCTACTTCGTGACTATCAATCCTGATATTAAGTTTCTCACTGTCTCTTTTCTGCTCCTTCTCATTACTTTCACCTTTCTTCGATTTACTATCAATCTATATTCTATACTTATTACACTGCTCATTACATTCAGCAGATCATGTAGTTCTTCTTCACTTACACTCAGGATAGCAATGTCATTAGCGAATAGTATCATTGATAGCCTTTCACCTTGAATTTTTATTCTACTCCTGAACCTTTCTTTTATTTACATCATTGCTTCTTCCATGTACGGCTTGAACAGTAGGAGCGAAAGACTACATCCCTGTCTTACATACCTTTTAATTGTAGCACTTTGATCTTAGTCGTCCACTCTTATTATTTCCCCTTTCCTCTTGTACATAATGTATATCGCCCGTCTCTCCATATAGCGTACTTCTATTTTCGTCAAAATTTCCAGCTGCACATTGTCGAATTCTTTTTCCAGATCGACAAATCCTATGAACGTGCCTTGTTTTTCCTTTAAAAACATGGTTCAAATGGCTCTGAGCACTGTGGGTCTTACCTTCTGAGGTCTTCAGTCCCCGAGAACTTAGTACTTACACCTCTCTAACCTAAGAACATCACACATCCATGCTTGAGGCAGGATTCGAAGCTGCGGCCGTAGCGGTCGCGCGGTTCCACACGGTAGCGCCTAGAATCGCTCGGCCACCTAGATGGCTTTTTTCCTTTACACTTCTATTATCAACCGAAACGTCAGAACTATAATCACCCTGGTGCCGTTAGCTTCCGTAAAGCCAAACAGATAGTCATCTAACAAATCCTCAATGTTCTTTTCCATTCTTCTGCATGTTATTCTTGTCAGCAACATGGATGCATGAGGTATATAAATTGACCATGTGTAATTTCCGCACTTGTCAGTTCTCGCAATCTTCGTAATTGGGTGGATGATATTTTTCCAGAAGTCAGATGGATGCCACCAGACTTATACTTTCTACACACCAACGTGAATAGTCGTTTGGTTCCCATTTCCCTAATAATTTTTGAAATTCCTTCTAAGCTCTCTTAAATCCTGATTGTAATGCTTGATCTTCCATCTCTTCTATATCGGCTCCTGTTTCTTCTTCTATTACTTCAGACAAATCTTGCCCGTCATAGGGGCCTCTAGTGTACTTTTCTACCTATCCGGTCTCTCCTCTGCATTTTATTCTTAATGATGATATTACTATTGCTTCTAATTTCACGGAAGTTTATTCAGACTTTCCTATATGCTAAGCCAGTGTTTACAACAGCAACTTCTTTTTCGATTTCTTCACATTTTCCATACATCTGTTTTTACTTGGATTCCATGCAATTTCTATTTATTTCATTCCTCGGAGGATTTCTGTATTCCTGAGTTCCCCATAGCATTTTGCGTTCACATCAATGAACTAAAGTATTTCTTCTGCTACTCACGGGTGGTTTCTTTACTTTCTTTGCGCCTATGTTTCTCTTTCCAACTTCTATGACTGCCCTTTTCAGACATGTACACTATTCTTCAACTGTACTTCCTACTGATTTATTCCTTATTGCTGTATCTACAGCCTTAGAGAACTTCATGCGTATCTCGTCATTCCTTTTTACTTCCATATCCCACTTCTTTACATATTGATTTTTCCTGACTAATCTCTTAAACTTCAGCCCAGTTTTCCTCACCACTTCATGGCGACCTGAGTCTATATCTGCTTCTGAGTAGACCTTATAATCCAGTGTCTGGTTTCAGAATATCTGCTTCACCATGATTTAAACTAACTGAAATCTTTCCGTGTCACTCAACCTTTTCTCCTGTTGTGAATCGTGAACAGAGTATTCGCTGTTACTACCAGAAATTTATTACAGAACTCAAGTAGTCTTTTTCCTCTCTCACTGCTTGTCCCAAGCCCATATTCTCCTGTAACGTTTTCTTCTACTCCTTCCCCTACAACAGCATTCCTCCCCAATGACTGTTAGACTTTCATCACCGTTTACATAGTGTATTACCCTTTCAGTATCGTCACGTTCTTTATCTCTTTATTGTAGCCACCACAGCCACATGTAGATGTTAGCGTGCGTTGCAGGAATGTTGGACGTCGTTGGAAATTGTCAGGGTGCACAGTATTAAAACTCGGCAGTGATCTTCAAGTGTTTTATTATTCCCAACTATACTGCTGCGTTCCTCTCTGTCTACTTCAAAGGGTCCTGCAATGCCAAGGACACCGCAAAGTGGCAAAACAGCTTGGCGTGGAAGGGCTACCGCAGTGACCCGTGCAAAGAACTGCGGCTTGACGGCCGTGTAAAGACTCGGCGTTTTGACGATGTCAGGATGCGCCAGCAACCCATTCAGCGGCCTCCATCCAAGTTGCCTCAGCGCCGCTCGATGGGAGCCGCAGGGTGGCCCACTGCGTGCTTCTTCACGCCGTGGATACGATCCTGACGACAACTAGCGCCTTCGATCCGACAGCCAAATCTGCAGCCCTCGCCTCGTGCCTGTTTTGTTTGTTGGGAGCCAATAAGACTTCCCGCAGTAGCGAGTCGTCGAGTAGCCCGCCACTGGACCCCGTGTTGGCCTCAGAGGGTCGAACCAGCGACCTGCTGTGGGCTGGAACACTGGCGCCCCCTGCTGCTGCGTGTAGCGGGTGGCGTGACAATCACCACTGTCCAGGAGAGCTGCCACACTTAAATCCCCCTACTTAGAAAACCGGTACCTATTTACATGTGGCTGTGCACCTCTGTTTTGCTAACGTGCCGCTCTGAAATGGTTCAAATGGTTCTGAGCACTATGGGACTTAACGTCTAAGGTCATCAGTCTCCTAGAACGTAGAACTGTAAACCTAACTAACCTAAGAACACCACACTCATCCATGCCCAAGGCAGGATTCGAACCTGCGACCGTAGCAGTCGCGCGGTTCCAGACTGTAGCGTCTGGAACCGCTCGGCCATCCGGGCGGCTGCCGCTCTGAGTCTTGTACTCATAACACCTGGGTTGGGCTAGTGGGGCCCTTCCACCTGTAACCTGCGCCATACAAACCGCTGCGTTTACTCTTTTCAGCGGTTCTAAGTGTAACTTTCCTTTCTTAAACGGTTGTGGCGCTACATTATTTTCAGCTTACGGCGGCAGCAGCTGAACTGTCGTTGTCGGTGTTGATTAGCTGTCGATTATGATAACATCAGCCCTATCACTGAACGGTTGTAACACACTCTCTGTGCTACGCTTCTATTCCTAACGAACCCTACTCCCATAATTCCATTTCATGCTTCTGTTGATATTACCCTACACTCATCTGACCCGAAATCCTTGGTTTCTTTCCATTTTATTTCACTGACCCCTACTACATCTAAATTGAGCCTTTGTATTTCCCTTTTCAGAAATTCTGGGTTCCCAGTCACGGTAAAGCTACTGACATACTGTGGCATATTGATAACCCATTGTATCGCATATTATCAATAAACCATATTGTACTATAAACCTAGTCTCATTGTTATGCTGCTAGGTTTGGACAATTAGTATTAGTTGAAGGGAGGTTTGTGAAGCACATAACGATACGAATGTAGTTACTCAATTTTACATGCTACAGCCCTACAAGCGCACACAGTCATACGACTTGAAATTCAAAACTTTTAAAATAAAGTGTTCACAACAAGGTATAACACCGTATTGACCTTGTCACTGCTCTACCTCTCAGTTGCTGTGAGAAGTAAATTCCGGTGCTTATGAGCAAGGCTTGTCACTTACTTTAGTCAGAATCTAGCTGTTCCACTTTGGCTAACGCTCCCTTAATAGGCGTTTCCTCTGTATTCAAAAACATTTCAGTATTGGTAGTATCTGTTGGAAAAATGAAAAATGATGACAAATCACAACGTAAATAGTCCATTGTTTGGAGTCTGTAGTTCCATACCAGCAGATCACCGAAATTACTGAGTTCCGCTTTCCTTGAAAATTAGGGAGAATCGAACCATAATTCCAGATGGAAAAATATTATCCACGCTTGTCCTATTAATTGGAAAGTCGTCCAGTTTCGTACCTGGGTATCTCTTTCGGATCTCTATGGGCGTCCAACAGGATTTTAACAAGTGTTGTTTGATAGAATTTAAACATATTATTCAGACCCATTAGCCACAATCGTGATGTCACACATTTTCAAAAGTCGAGGGCATTTCTGCATTGTCTCCTGCAGTCGTACAATATTACTAACATACAACGATGGAAGGATGGTATATATACACTCTAAAACAATAAAAGGAAGTCGCACGCCAGAGGAATTGTCCGAACGGTACGGAAATAGGTAGATTTGAGGTACATGTACAGTCAACCAAATGAATTTCAGAAAAATTGGAAGATGTATTCAAGAAAAAGAACTCAAACTGAGCAAACCAATAAGGCGTTGGTCCACAGCTGGATCTTATGAAAACAGTTATACGGCTTTGCACTGATTGATACAGTTGACGGATGTCCTCCTGAGCGATATCGTGCCAAATTCAGTATTACTGAAATGAAGCCCAGGAAGATTGGTCATGATGAACAAAATAGTTAAGTAAGGGTGCCGCTGATAACAACCAAAGTGATCGTGCTATGAAATGAAACTGCAGCGCCGGCCGAGGTGGCCGAGCGGTTCTGGGTGCTACAGTCTGGAACCGCTAGACCACTACGGTCGCAAGTTAGAATCCTACCTCGGGCATGGTTGTGTGTGATATCCATAGGTTAGATAGGTTTAAGTAGTTCTAAGTTCTAGGGGACTGATGACCTCAGAAGTCCCAGAGTGCTCAGAGCCCGATTTTTATTTTTATTTTTTTGGAAATGCAGCCCAGACAAGCTCTCCCGGCTATGTAGCTGGGGCGACAGTCAGTATCTCACCACCGTCCACGGCGTCTACAGACATGGCTTCGCTGACCACTGGCGCTCAGTTCGAAGCGGGACTCATTACTGAAGACAGTTCTACTCCAGACAATAAGATTCCAGGCTGATTGGGCCCTAGAGCACTGCAAAAGTGCTCGTTGATATGCAATGGTCAATACTAGCCGGCTTAAGCGACACCGTGAACTCAGCCCCCTTTTTGTGGCTCTGAGCACTATGGGACTTAACATCTGTGGTCATCAGTCCCCTAGAACTTAGAACTACTTAAACCTAACTAACCTAAGGACATCACACACATCCATGCCCGAGGCTGGATTCGAACCTGCGACCGTAGCAGTCACGCGGTCCCGGAGTGAGCGTCTTAACCGCGAGACCACCGCGGCCGGCTCCTTTTTGTGAGTCGGCTATTTATGGTCCTTGTGTTTACTGAAGCATCAGTTGGACATCGGATCGACGATAATTATGAATTCGGGACCAGAGTGCCTCTCTGATTACTGTTCGGTCCTCGCGTTCTCTCTAGATCGACTGCTTCCTTCTTGATTCTGGTTTCGGTCATGGTTCACCCATTCCTACCAACATTGTCGCGTAGTACCATTGCGCCTTTACATATGTCGAACGATTCACAGATTACTCCAACCGGCTTCTTTGAGCCCAGCTACAAGACGTCTCTCAGGTGTTGACGTCTGGGTATACTGTTCATGTTCTTGTTGGTGAGGCATAATTACTGTCCAATGACTACATGGAATGAAATTCGCAAAGACTTTAACATATAAATCATTGAAGTCTGAAGACATTAAGTGAAACTGCTGTATTACAAACAACTCTAAGTTAACCATTGAAAAAGGGCACAAATATTGAAGTAATTTGCAGCTACAGGATGTCTTGTTGGGAACACAATCTTTAGCAAAAATATACAACACGATATAATAGCCAACAACAATGTTCTTCAGGTTTCGGATGTGGCGCTCATGTAAATTTGCTGGTTAAAACGGTAATAATTATTTTTATTGCTATGCGCTTTTGGCAGGGCAAATCGAATTATCATAGCGCTCGTTGAGGATATCAGTGTGGAAAATTTGATTGAATTTTAGAAGATAGACCATAGCATTCGCTGGTTTTCGTATGAAATATTTTAAATTATGAGCTTTCTCGGATTCACCATGAAATATATGTCTGAGTGCAGTTAGTTGGTCGGTTCAAATGGCTCTGAGCACTATGCGACTTAACTTCTGAGGTCATCGGTCGCCTAGAACTTAGAACTAATTAAACCTAACTAACCTAAGGACATCACACACACCCATGCCCGAGTCAGGATTCGTACCTGCGACCGGAGCGGTCGCTCGGCTCCAGACTGTAGCACCTAGAACCGCACGGACACTCGGCTGGCTTGCAGTTAGTTTCTTCCTGACTGAAGCCAAAGTAAATCTTGAGGGATTGGCAGTGAGGAAAAAAAGACAGAAATCCTTGACATTGTAGTCTGTTTTCGAGATGTAATTGAGGAGAATGCAGTAGTTAACCGCATTCGTGGCAGAGAGTATGTCTGATAAAAATTAAGCTTTTCTTTCCTATCTTCTTCCTAAACTGTAGCTAGTTCTGTGGATGATTTTCAACTGTTCAGAATCCATAACTGATTGCTAAAGAGCTGAAAATTCGACTTTATAAGGGGAAACACATATTCGATAAATTTGATATTTATGTTCTCGCCCCTGGTGTCTTCCTGTTCCTACCTTTCCGCAGCACATCCCCTAATTCTGTAATTTCAGTTTAATGTACACTTGCATACTGCTTCTCTCCATATTTTATAACTTGTCTTTCTACACTGGTACTGAATCACAGAGTGTGGACACAAGTCGTAAAGCAGTTTGCTGGTCCAAAAGCGTTTCTGTACGATGAACTTCAGGAAACTGTAATACACAAAACGTGACATAATATTCAATAGAAATATTCTTCACCATATGTTTGTTTAGCAGTGGGTGTCAAGCTATGTTTACACATACTTAGGATGTGAAGAATACCTCATTAAATTTATTTACTTGGAGATAAAACGTAGAGTAAATCTTGTTGCACAATACATCATAGGTATCCACCAGCAGTAGCAGAGAAGAAGAGATTATTAAACTGTATTCCTAGGATGGTTATACGGTTCTTTTGTTTGACAGTAAAATATTTTGGACAAAATATAAACTTGTTATTCCTTCTACAGGCCAGGTCTCTTCATCAATTTGATCAAGAAGATACAAACACAATCATAAACATTCCGACGAATGATAATGGTATTTTGCTTTACGTATCAGAGGAAATACAACATACTGAATTAATTAATCGAAATAAAAGGAAAAGAATTCTTTCCTTGTTGCCTAGCAAGTATCGTACTAAATCCTAGGTGCTTCACGGCAGAACCGCGCTGCTGGTACGGTCGCCGGTTCGAATCCTGCCTCGGTCATGGATATGTGTGATGTCCTTATGTTACTTAGGTGTAAGTAGTTCTAAGTCTAGGGGCTGATGACCTCAGATGTTAAGTGCCATATTGCTCAGAGCCATTTGAACAATTTGAACTAAATCCTATTTACAGTCGTGGATGAAGAAGTTGATTGGTACATGGACTTTTATATTGACAGTTAACAAAAGGGACGTTACTACAATAATTGCACTTGTAATAACGCAGATTTGACCCTATAATTGATATGTATTATGAATCAGTGATGTTTAGGTACTGAAGCAAATATATAGAATCACTGAAATCAAAGAAGTGGAGAGCACTAATATCAGTCATCAAGTTTCATTAGTTAAAAACTCCATCTATTTATAAATTGAAAGTTGCAAAATTAATAATGTGTTCTTCATGAAATGCACCCATCAAAAAGAACTTTGCGTTTAAATTTTAAGGAACTTAAATCTGTGAGAAAGGTGTAACACTAGAATTAATGTTATTAGTGATGAACAGTGAATACAACGTTACCATACTTTATGGTATTGTGAAATTGCTGTCGCTAAAGTTGTGGGCCAGGTGGAATAAACGCTCCACTTATTAAATATGGAGAGACGCTGTGCTAACATTTAAACAGTGAATGCTCGTGAAACTGAAACTTCGCCCACGATTGGAGAACTGTCAAAAAAATAGAAATACTTCTGCAATGATAAGGCTATTAGTCTCACGAAAGCTGTTTATAAAACTCAGCCATCAATAATAAATTATCCGTTGAAACTAACAGCAAATAGATGTGTGGGAGAAGAGCAAAGTAGATATTGAAGGAATCGCTCGTACAGCGATAATATTTTAGCATCAAGATAATGTCAGGAAAGGAAGAGACGTAAGTTTAGAAACACATGTTGCGTTCCCTGCCTTCGGAAAATCCTTTTATTGGACCATTACAAATAGACTGTGGTCAATAACGAAGAATCAAGGACGTCCAATGCATCTTATACAGCTAATCAAAGGCACGTATTAAAATATCAAAAGAATCATAAATACCCGCACTTGAAAAAAACAGGTAGTATCCAAAGGTGACGGGCAGGGAAGTAACAACTTACTGACACTTTTTAAAGTCTTTATTGAAGACCTCATAAGAAACTGGAAGAAGGTAGTTCAGGAAAGCAAACACCTGAAAAGGGACTGCAGTACCATCAAAATGCTATACTGTATGCATATGTAAATGTTTTGTAGATTTATGAAACTCTGTGCATAAGTTACGCGAACTTACAGGAAGACATTACCATCAAAAAGTATCTACGGGAAGTTTCCAGTTCGTTCTAAGACTGTTACGCAAACATGGCACTTGGGCGAGTCTGCAGTTTCAGTTATTTAAGCAGTGACAGAAGTCTGGATAAAGACAAAGACACTGAAAACAAAAACAGCAGAAATTAAAATAATAAGGAGTTAACAATAGCACAAAATGGAAAAGGTATTAAATAAATGAAGTACCGTGCAGCTTTATGGTAACGAATCCCGTATTAAGAGAGAAAGAGAAAAAAAATAAAATCAGTCGTAAGAAATTAGGTTCTTAAGAAATGTCAAAGATTGCGCTACATGGAACCACATAAAAATGATAACGCCCTGGCCAAACAGAGAAATGACAAATCAGAACATTGAAGACTACGAGGAAGAATGAAGACACTTCCAATCGCTGCGAAAAATTACACAAACGTATCAGCACGTAATATCACGTACCATTCCGTCAGTGCGGACGGTATTTGCTTCGTGATACATTACCCGTGTCAAAATGGACCGTTTACCAATTTCGGAAAATGTCGATATCGTGTTGATGTATGGCTATTGTGATCAAAATGCCCAACGGGCGTGAGCTATGTATGCTTCTCGGTATCCAGGACGACATCATCCAAGTGTCCGGACCGTTCGCCGGATGGTTACGTTATTTAAGGGAACAGGAAGTGTTCCGCCACATGTGAAACGTCAGCTGCGATCTGCAACAAATGAAGATGGCCAAGTAAGTGTTTTAGCTGCTGTCGCGGCTAATCTGCACATCAGTAGCAGACAAATTGCTCGAGAATCGGCAATCTCAAAAACGTCGGTGTTGAGAATGCTACATCAACATCGATTGCACCCGTACCATATTTCTATGCACCAGGCGTTGCATGACGACGACTTTGAACGTCGTGTACTGTTCTGCCACTGGGCACAGGAGAAATGACGGGACGATGACAGATTCTTTGCACGCGTTTTATTTAGCGACGAAGCGTCATTCACCAACAGTGGTAACGTAAACCGGCGTAATATGCACTATTGGGCAACGGAAAAAACACGATGGCTGCGACAAGTGGAACATCAGCGACCTTGAGGGGTTTAGGTGTGGTGCGGCATTATGGGAGGAAGGATAAGTGGCCCCCATTTTATCGATGGCAATGTAAATGGAGCAATGTATGCTGATTTTCTACGTAATGTACTACCGATGTTATTAGAAGATGGCGATATACTTCCAACATGATGGATGTCCGGCACATAGCTCGCGTGCGGTTGAAGCGGTATTGAATAGCATATTTCATGACAGGTAGATTGCTCGTTGAAGCTCCATACCATGGCCCGCACGTCCACCGGATCTGACGTCTCCGGATTTCTTTCTGTGGGAAAGTTGAAGGATATTTGCTATCGTGATTCACCAACGCCTGGCAACGTGCGTCAGAGCATTGTCAATGCATGTGCGAACATTACGGAAGGCGAACTACTCGTTGTTGAGAGGAATGTCGTTACACGTAATGAACAGAGGTTGATGGACATCATTTTGAGTATTTATTGCATTATTGTGGTATTTACAGGTAATCACGCTGTAACAGCATGCGTTCTCAGAAATGATAAGTTAACGAAGGTACATGTATCACATTGGAACAACCGAAATAAAATGTTCAAACGTACCTACGTTCTGTATTATAATTTAAAAAACCTACCTGTTACCAGCTGTTCATCTAAAATTGTGAGTCACATATTTGTGACTATTTCAGCGCCGTCTATTAAAAAGCAAAAAAAGTGGTCCAACTAAAACATTTATATTTCTTTACGTACTAGACGAATATGTAATTATAAATATATATATTTATATATATGTATTTATAAAAAAACGCAGCTGATATCTGTTTGACCTGTGGCAGCGCCATCTAGCGAGCCAGCCATAGCGCCATCTGGTTTCCCCCTTCAAGGTAGACAAGTTTCGTTCTTTGTAGCTTGTTCGTGTGACGCTTATTTCGTGAGATATTTGGCACGGTCACGATCAATGGACCACCCTGTAGTTTGGCCGCACGGGATAGCCTCGCGATCTGAGGCGTCTTGTCACGTTCCGTGCGGCTTCCCCCGTCGGAGGTTCGAGTCCTTCCTCTGGCATGGGTGTGTGTTTTCCATAGTGTAAGCAAGTTTAAGATAGATTAAGTAGTGTGTAGGCTTAGGGACCGATGGCCTCAGCAGTTTGGTCCCATAAGACCTTACCACCATATACTTCGCGACATCCTTCGTGATTATATCTGTGTCACCACTTGAGATACACACAGTCCCTACGATCCTTACTATCCCCTGCTCATAATGTGGGAGGAAACAAGTGCCAGGACTTTCATTTATGCATCCCTCATCAGGCCTCCTGACACCCTCATCCTCCTGTCTCATGACTTAGCTTCCATGTAAGGGGATCCCTCGTATTTTCTCTTCCGTTTGGCGAAGACTGTGTTCAATGTATCCACTGTGTCCTCTACATATGGTGCGTATCTACAATACTGTATAAGGAGAAGTAGATGTCTATCATTGTTACAAAAAATCTCGAAAAGTTCCTCACCGTTCTACTTGAGCTTTTTACATGAGGTTTAGGGCGACCATAAGCAATACTTTAATAACAACATTATTAACATCCGTGGTCTATAAATATATAGAGATACTATACAAATCTCGAAAAGTTCTTGCCCGATTTACATCGAATTTTTACATGATACACCAATAAACTTGAGGTCGGGCAGAGGTTAGATATCACTTTACGTAATATATGATGTATATACTACACTAAAGTCAAACGTTGCTTGCAAATACATCGATAACTCTTGACCGCATTGCTTCCGATTCTTACTTGACACTAGGACCAAAAACTCTGAAGTTCATTAACCGCTCTCTGTCCCACTTATAAACTGTGGGACAAGATCAGACACAATTTTTTAAAGTTATAATGTACAGATTTTCTTTGAAAACCAAATATGTGAAAGAAGCTGCTGTACTACAGTGCGTTGAGAAAATTTGTGGTTTCGTATTCTCTGCCGTAATGTCATTTTCCTATAAGTTAGGAGGGCATTTAAAACATTAGACAATTTGTTTCTATTTATTTATTTTTTCACCTTATGTATAATTTCAAACATCACTTGTATGCACCTGATTTGCTTTTTTCCTGGTTGTCGGTTTTAAAGGAAAGGGAAATTTGTGTCTACGACTAATTGCCTTATGACTACAGTTCCTTTACAGAATCTGAATAGCTTCGATTTTTGTCATGCCACCCGTTCGCGGATTAAAACCATGCGAAATGGTGTCAATGAAGCTCTCACAGATTCATCACCGACAGAGGTCTGTTAATCAATGAACCCATCATGTTAGCCGACTTCACTTTCCAATCAGGGATTCGATGACAATAATAACAAATGAGGCTCATGGTCAGCGAGAGAGGAGAAGAGGAGATGGATAGAGAGAGAATGGTTGGAGGAGGAGACTGAAAACAAGAGGGATGCGGAGGAGATAAGGGATGAATGAGTTATGACTTATATCCAGTTTTCATAGATTTTAGCAGTTGCGAAGCACTTAAGGGTCCGATAGTCTGTTACATTATCAGCATAGGTCGTGGCTTTCCACAGCATTAGATTGTTGCTTTCGTCCTATCTCTCTGGTAGGATTTGACCGTGGGACAATAAACTACATTAGTCAGGATGGGTAGCTCTCATCACAAATAACACTCTGCATAATAATGTGACAGCGCATTACTGGTATGTCATCTTGCATTGTTCCGCATGGAATAACCACTTTCCATTTCATTAGTTTTCTGATAGACACTACAAAGTATAACGATACCCGTTTCAGGAACGAATAGTGGGTGTTCCTACATCTGTCTGGACAGAGGCTGTTGAAAGTACCAAATGTCAAAACTCTTCTCTCCAATTTCTTTCCATTACCACTCATAAATCGTTCACGGTTGAAGCAGATAAGCCATGTGATTCACCGTCGATGCTGTTGGCCAAGTGGACAAACGCTTGCCTGTAAATGGCGAGGTAGCGCGATCGAAAAGTGATCAGACCACGGATAGCTTGCCCTTCATCTCTCAACGACGTGAGGAGTTATCAAGAGAAACACGTGGTTCGCATTCCACGTTGAATAGATGGGGCAGATTGGCAACACACAAACGCCGAAGTGCCGTCGAATTAGAAGGCTTGCACCCAGCTATTTCTCCAAGCGAAATTATTTACGTAATTTGCCACACTGTCCGGTCAGATTCCGCAGCGTAATGTCGTGATCGTGTGTTACCTACGGTGCCATTGGAGTGCATTTGGTACCACAGGCAACCCTGTTGTCGCTCACGAACACATGGTGTTTCAGTTGATATCTGAGAATACCAGGTGAAGGCAGCTATTTTATCGCACGTAATTCATGAAAATGATGTAGGAATGGTTGCTCATCTAGCATGTATATATCTTGGCAACGACGTTGCTGCCCTACTCATCCTATATGTGTGCGTGTGTTGGCTGCAAACAAAAAGCACTGCGGTTCTTCCTCTCCCCCCCCCCCCCTTTCCACCCTTTCTCTCTCTCTCGCTCTCTCTCTGTGTCTCTTTCGTGCCCACGGGAGTGGGGTCTCCGTCTTTTTTGTGGGGCGCCTACTCATATTTTCGGGTCGTTTACTGCACGTCAGGTTAATGGGTCCTTCTTTTATCCACTATGTAGTGTTCCTGAAGTGTCTGCCCGTGGCAAACGACTGCAGCAGCTTAATTTTCTCGCCGAGGTCAGACGTCAACCATGGCTGGTGGGCGGAGCGCAGCTGCAACTGTAGTAGCAAATTTGATCCCACGGGGCCAGTCGCTGTTACCTGAAACATGGAATAAATTCAGTTACTTACGATGGACTCGATGCAAACATATTTTAGATATTGTGTGACAGCGCATTATATTAACCTCGTATCGAAATAAACCAAAATAACATGATGGAAGTTTAAGTTAAACCTCAGGCACTAAAATTATTTCATTGCATCCGCTGATAAGATAAACAGTGAAATATATTATACGCCCCTATAAAATAGCGCACTGTTCGCTTTGTAGCGTGGTACGTGCGAGGATATAGTACCATATGATCCTCCACTGCCAATGAATAGCCGTGTAGCTACCAATCGGATGTCTAGGACCAGCTCCGCAAGACTCGCTGGCATAGAGAGAGGACGGTATGACGGAAAAGAGTTAGCGTGTTAAAACACGCCAATGCCTAGATACTGAAAGAAGGCTTGAAGAAAATAAGTACCGACACAGTAATTTCATTAATTATTTTACTTCGGTATCAGCTTCTGCGCCTCGCTAGCACCATCGTCAGGCCCCTGAACAAAACGACATAATCAAGCATACAATACACAGCAAACCTGCTAAGGATTGTCAGTTGTCACTGTTTAAAATAAATTAGCCATACATGCATATTAGTAAAAAGTGTAAGAAGAGAAATCAAAAATATTAAGAGGGAAAACTATAATGCCTGGTTTACAAACAATGGTCAAAGCATTGTCCTGCACCCATTAATCATTAAAAATGGTTCAAATGGCTCTAAGCACAATGGGACTTTACATCTAAGGTCATCAGTCCCCTAGACTTAGAACTACGTAAACCTAATTAACCTAAGGACACCACACACATGCAACGTGCGACCATAGCAGCCGTGTGGTTTCGGACTAGTCACTAAAAACCGCTTAACCTACAATGATAACCTAACATTATGAAATAGAGTAACAGTTCTCATTGAGAAATACGCTGAGTCACTTCGTACAGATAATGGTAACACATACAGTGATCGCACTGTTACGAATCGTTCCAAAGACACAGACCCTGTCCCAATATATGAGTGTTGTAAAATATAAAAAACCCTGTTAAAGAATGTATGAAGGTGAATAAGGAGTAAGGCATACTAACCCTATCAGTGCAACTGAATTGTGAAGGGATGCAGTAACTGTTAGAAAAACTAGACAACCAGAAATGAACCATGTATTCACGTCAAAGTAAGAGCCTAAAATCGAAAAAGTAATTTTTCTGTAGTACGTAGTTGTGATGAAAGTATGCTATTACACGTGCTTCATATCGACCAGATAACCAAATCTTAAAAGTATGACTAAAGTATAAGACACAAAAAAACTTGAAGTGGTCAACTAAGTAAATTCTGAGTATGCTGGTGTAGAAGCATAGCGGAGGTTAACCATGAAACTCAGCCAGTCCTTACAGTAGCTATCACAATATAACGTGATACGATAATTATAGAAATTCCTGGTTACTACAGCTTATAAAGACTGACCAGTTTTTTTTCACAATAATATTGTAGATATATAGCTAAATTATTTTAGAAAATAAAACTGATCGAGGTTATAAAATTTGTTGACTATTGTACTCTCGCATTTGTCGATTTATGCGGGGACTGAAGATGGTACCAGTGAGGCACCGAAATTTACAGTAAAATAAAGTAATGAATAAAATTACGGCTATCCGCTTGCAGTGATGTAACGCAGCGTAATATTAGTGGCATCACAACTGACAGAGTAGACGGACAAATTACAGTCACAGTCAGTTACTAACAAGACAGGGACTGCCGATGTTCGTGAGTAAATGTTCATCTCAACCAGTTACTGATAGCACAAATGCAAGGTTTCTGCATGCGATGGACATTTCGTGTTGGGAATCTCGAAAATAGCTAATATATATATCGACACGTAACGCCATATATCGTCAGTAGGACAGATAACAGAATCTGGACAGTACCTGACGCAACGAGTCACAGTTAAGCGAAATGAGGCCCTTTAACCCACAGTGTGGAACATCTTAGCCTCTGAAAGTGAACAAAGCCGATAATTTTGACTTTTCTTTTCCTTTTTTTCTGGCAGTTGACTAATACACAGCGTCACCGGTTCACATTCGGTCCAACTGTCTCGGTGGACAAGTGAGAGGAGAATAACAGCCGGGCGTAGCACCTTGAAGGTATGGCGGTGGAACTTTTAAGTTCCGTGCCGCCCTCCGACGGTGGAAGAACAGAGGAGGATTGCAGTAATGCGCCAACTCTGTGGTCAAAGAAAAAGTGGCTGGACGAGAATAGGCCACTGCTAGTGACTGTACGAAACCGGACAGAAAGTCATGGTCGTATGGGGCCTATCGTCAGTCATATCCCGAATTCGAGTGCTCCAGGATGATGAGCGGAACGGGGAATCGGTGCCAGCGGCGTGGAACTGTGGTGCCGGTGGTTTGGAGTCCTGCGACCGTGTCACAGAGGGCGTCCACTTTACTATTCAGTTGGCGAGCCTTACGGCGAATGGTCGTCTTGAGAAGGGCTGTATTTGTCTCCTCATGCAGAGTCACAATCCTGGTGAGCAAAGGGGCGCGAACACTCCACCTGAGAACTTTATTCTGTAGGCGCTGGGGCATTAGCATCCGGGACTTAATAATCGTGGCCCACTTGGGAGCCTGGTGTCTAAATTCAGCTCTTGGCTGCAGAAGAGAGGATACAAGACCTGTGTCAACTTCAAACCCTTATGGGTGACGTATTCTGCATGGCGGTGGAAGAACAGTTTCTTATCTATCCAGACCCCGAGATATTTGGTAGCCTGGGCCCACGGGACCCGGAAGCCCCTGATTGAGATGTTGTGGAGTATAGGGCGCCGCTTAGTGAAATATGCAGCCATGGTTTTGGCAACATTCAGGGCTATTTTATTGGAGCGACACCAGGTGACTATTGCGTCCACTTGGCTCTGGAGGCGAGCAATGAGCTGAACAGGATTGCGGCCGGTTGTATAAAGTGCCATGTCATCGGCGTATTGCGCCAAATGGCAGTGACGGATGATGGGCATGTCGTGGACATAGATATTAAAAAGAAGAGGGGACAGCACAGAGCCCTGAGGGGTACAAATTGACATTTTCCCACATTACATTTCCGGCTTCTGGCTTCTGGCTTCTGCCTTCGGCTTCTGGCTTATAACCATTTCACAGCTGTTCTCTGCGGTACATCATGAGTAGCAGCTTATCCGTATAAGAAGGAGACCACCACCCGTTTCGCATATTATGGGCGTTGATCAAGATACTGGTAATCCGGCATCTGTCAGTGCGGTTTAAGGCATAGTGAGTTTTCTATTCAACTCGCAATTAGTATGGTGTATTGCTAATTGAAAAGGAAACCTTCTCTGTAACACCTCAATATGTCGTTTCAGTGGGTGCATGTTTTTGCCCAGAGATGGCGTGCTAATATTCACAGTTGCGCAAGCAGAGATGGTCTTCGCAGCTATTTTCTCTTTTCTGGAGAGTTGTTTCTGTCGTTAGTGGCATCATGGATTCCTTCCGATCAGTACGAAGACCAGTTATCGATATTATTCACCTGGAAGATGTGTTGGTAGGCCTGTGTTTCGCGCAGTGCACAATATTCTGGTGGCATGTAAATATCGAGGACATGTTAAGCCCCGGGCGGGAGCATGTTGTCACTACCAGTGCCACGATTTCGGCCGTTGAGAAGCCCATACGGACGTATGCTCGGTTCAGCACGCGTAAAATTGTTGCTGAACCATCGATAATCTGAAATGTTACTATCGTCACTTCATCTGTTCTTTTTATAGTTTTCTTTATTTTGCAATAACATGCTCTCCACGAATTCAGCAATAACAGGAAAACTCCAAGCCTTTGAAAAAACTTAATCAGATCTCTTTCATTCTGTAATCACTCGTACAGAATATAACAATCAAATATTTCCACCGGAAAACCCTCAAATTGATCTCAGTGGGGAGACTTTTATTGGCAGTGATCCCTCGCACTTTGAAAGCACAGATTAAATTAAACTAATATTGGTGAACATATTAATAAAATTTTTAATAATCAAGGGACACCTGTTCAAAGTGACGTAGTTGAGCGAAAGAAGTTAAATGGACCACTTTTAATTAATCTAACTTATTTCGCTGATGTAGAGTGTACAACATAATCTGAGGTCAATGGTACCCATAAAACAATAGAAACTGCCACAAGAATGGTACAATCAGAAAAAGCTTGCAAATAAAAATTAGGGGAACTTAGCCATCCACAAAATGCACAAAGACTCATAAACATGTGAGTGCAACACCATCAAACTAATTATTAACAAACAAAGAAGATCGGTTTATCAGACTAGAAAATTGACTGTAATTATTTGAGTAACACACAAATTATTATGGATAATACTGTATTTATTTATGAGCAGTTACAACTATTAGCAAACACGATTTCTAGTGGGTTCAAATGGCATTTCAGTAGCTATGAAGCACTCCATCTTCAGGCCACAAGTGGTCCATCGTGACCATCCGACCGCCATGTCATCCTCACTGTGGATGCGGATAGGAGGGCATGTGATAAGCACACCACTCTCCCGGTCGTTATGATGGCTTTCTTTGACCGAAGCCGCTACTATTCGGTCGAGTAGCATCTCAATTGGCATCACGAGGCTGAGAGCACCCTGAAAAATGGCAACAGCGCCTGGCAGCCCGAATGGTCACCCATCCAAGTGCCGGACATGCCCGAAAGCGGTTAATTTTGGAGATCTGACGGAACCGGTGTATCCACAGCGGCAAGACCGTTGCCTCCAGTAGGTATGAGCAGCTCAAAAATGTAATTAGAGGAAATTGTTGAATACAAAATCCATCGCAGAATTTTTAAAAAAATGCAACAGTAGTTGCGAATTAAAGGACACTCAAGTAGCGAGTAGCTGACCAGTACGTGAGCGCTGCTGTGGAACTGTGACGATTACTCAAACAGTAAATCTCTACAATCACACTCTATCACTCCAGAACACCACGTCCTAGAGGGAAGAGTCACAGTTACCAAATGAACAACTCAGTTTTTCTCTTTCCCAGGGCACAAACTACTAAAATGACAAAAAATAAGAACATCTGCTGCCTTCATTATGATTCTATTTTATTTTGTCACTACCAGTTTCGACGCTTCATTGCGTCACCTTCAGGCTGTTTAGATGCAGGTTGATACGAATCCCATTCATAACCCATCAGTTGCCAGAATTACTGGTTTCGCATATAATGAGTCACCATTCCAACCATCAACTGACAACTCAAGTTGATGGTTGATGGCTGGAGTGCTTTTAGCTGCTAATCAAATATATGGTCTAGTTACAATCTAAAGGTATAAATAAAATGACTGTGGCCCTCATCATGTTTCTTCTGCAAAAAATTTATATTTTTACCAGAATGCATCCAATTTCTGCTAGGTCCTCCTGAAACTTGGGTCATCCTGAAACTAAAGGCTAAATTTCGAGGGGCTTTCAATAAGTAAGGTAACACTTTTCCTTTCTAGGCCAAGTCCGATTGATAAAAGGGTGAATTTGTTGTAGGAATTTGTGGAATATTCCCGCTTCAAGTGCTATAGTTTCATGAAATTCCTATAGGTGGCGGCCTTATACGTAGCCTTCAAAATGGCATTTGTATCGGAGGTGCGTCCCAGGCAGGGAGCTATCATTGAGTGCTTTTGGCTGAAAATCAGAGTATCGCAGATATTCGTAGACTCTTACAAATTTGATTCTTCAATTTCTCCAGGCCATCATGATGACAGCAGCAAGGTCGAATGCCGACGTGTTGTGTCCTTTGTACACTTACACCACGCTGTTCACCCGAGTTTTAGTTGGGCTTGCAAATTTGTTTACGGAGACTGGCAGTGAGCAAAAGCTTGGTGAGTCGTTGGGCAAGGCGTCTGTAAATGTCACAACAGGCCGCGCAAATCTATCCAATCTACCCTCGTATCAGCAGACCGCACACAACTGTGCCACTTGCTGTGTTGGAACGTGCGGACACTCTCATTCGGGGTGATCGACACATCACAATGAAACTCGTTGCCCCTCAACTGGATGTCTCCGTTGGTAGTGCTGACACATCCGCCCATCACTTGGGGTATTCAAAGATTTGTGAACGTGGGGTTCCTAGTCGCTTAACGGAAGACCATAAAGTGCTACGAAGGACATCTCTGCGGAATTGCTTACGCGTTGCGACGCTGATTGTGATAATTTTTGGTCAAATATCGTCACGGGCAGCGTAACATGGGTCCATAACTTCGAAATAGGAAGAAAGCGTCCATCCGTGGAGTGGCGCCACACATCCTCTCCTCGGAAAGAAAGTTCAAAGCCCTGCCCTCAGCCTGCAAAGTCATGGCGACAGTTTTCTCTGACACTGAAGTTGCTATCCTTTTTGATATCTTCCGTCTGCTACAACGATCAACTCTGACGTGTATTGTGCTACTCTCAGGAAACTGAGGAAACGATCAAAGCATTTTCGTCGCTCCAAAAACGCAAACTAACTTGTTTTTCTCCATGACAAGCGAGACCTCGCACCAGACCGCGAAATTTCGTTAAACTGTTGTTACTCATCCACACTGCAACTAGGATTTCACACCTTCTGAATGCCATCTGTTTGGCTCAATGAAAGAAGCAATCCGATGGAAGCAATACCAGGTCTGTCCAAAAAAATTCCGGAACATTTTTAATTTCGTGCCAGCGCAATACGGTTGGCATTCCTTTATACTTCTATGTTTAATGTGTAACTGCTGGAAGTTTCATTGTTGTACGTATGTTAGTTATTGTTCAGTGCTGTATTGAGCAGAACGCTGTGTTGCAGAGATAGTGAATTTGAAGAGGTAGAGTTAGAGGAGCAACGGGTTTGCATTAACTTTTGAGTGAAACCTGTACAGAGACACACCAAATGATGCAGGAGGCCTAAGGTGACGAGCGCTTCAGCCGTAATCGATGTAACGAGTGGTTCACACAGTTTAGAAGTTGCCGGATGGAAGTTAAAGCTGACCCTCGTTCACGAGGCCTTTGAAGCATAGTTCTTCATGAATTCGTGCGAGAGGCACTGCCTAGATGTGTTGCGGCGCCTTTGGAGAAAATGGAGGAAACTGCCTGAAATGTGGCGAGACAATTCATGACTCTGGCATCGCAGCAACGTACCCTCACATTCATCCCTGTCGGTGCGTGATTATTGTACAGAAAACGAAATCACGGTGCTGCCTCATCCTGCGTACACTCCAGACCTGGCCCTTGCGGACGTTTTCTTTCTTCCAAAGTTGGTAACCCGTTAAAAGGGCGAAAATCTGCACAAGTAGACGACATAAAAGAAAATTTGCAGATAGCGAAGAGGCGTACCAAGACTGCTTCCGGATGTGGAAATGGCGCTGGTTTCGGTGTATCAACTGTGCAGAAGAGTATTTCCAAGGAGACCAGGCGCAACAAGTAATAGGTAATCGCAGAAAAATGTTGTGGCCGAAGTTCCAGATTTTTTTTTAACAGAACTCGTACGTGGATGACCGGGGGAGTATTGATACAGCCACAAGTTTGCTCCGACGTCAACGAGTACAGTGGCCCTCCCAGTAAGGTGTCGTAAGGCCGTCGCGTTGATTGAAGATTGTGTTGGAAAACTGAATTTTGTACTAGAACAGTGGAGACTAATATGGTGTGTTAGAATCCTAAATAAAACCAACCTTGTTCCAGAAAAAAAATTTCGTATTATTACCTTGACGGCAAAAACAGGCTCAACGCGGAAGTATCCAAAAGGCAAACATTTAGTGTCATCAGATTTATTTTTATTGCACAATTTAGTGGCATTCACGCCTACATATATGGTGCTCCTGGTACCATGAGCCGCGGAATTTGAATCCGCGCCAGACGTCATAGACGACGAAGACCCCTAAAGGTCTCTGCACCATCGCGCTGTAAGCTGTGGCGGCTCGCGCCTCTTGGCCAGCATTTAATGTGAGGGCCCCACAGTGGAACACGTAGTTCCAGCCGCCAATAGCGGCGCCCCCTATCTTGTATTTAAGCGCCTCACCTTGACAACAGACAGTGTGTTTGTCATTCTTTGTTTTCATTACTATTTGACGTCTTGGATTCGTTAGGTTGTCTGTCACTTCGTTGCTTCTTACGTGTTGTCGTCGTATGGTCTCTCTCGATCATCCGTCGTTGTTTTCTGTCCGTCCTTTCTGTTCGTTTGTTTGTTCACGGGCCGCTGTCCGTTTGGTCCCGCAGCGCTTTCTTGGCCTTCCCGCGACTGGTCCGATCACGTTTACAACAGGTTACTACACTGCTTAAGCAACATGTTATTCACAAACTAACTTCAGTATTTTGTATCGTTTTTAAGAAACTAGTCAAGGGCAAGGCTTGATGTAGCACAATACGTCTTATGTTACGTACGCAACTGTAACACTGTTGTCCTTTTGCTACTTTTCATTTGGATTTCTGAAGATGAAAATAATTTCGAAATGTGTCATGCGTACTTTGCGATCAATAAAGACATTTTTCACTCACTATATGACTTTTTATCGGACCTAGTTAGCCTAACAACAGATCTCGCCAGCTTAACAACAGATCTAAACATATGTACTAGAATGGTCGCTAGCGTCCTACGAGACTTTATGCCACACCCTTATTAAACCCTATTTACTGCGTCTCGGTCGCGAGCAAAGGCGTACCTATTCATTTCGACACATGTTATTTACACGAAACTCGCTAATCGCAGCGTGGCCTGACGTGGTAGTGTTGCTTTCTCGGGCCTCTGGCCAGTCAAAATGCTTGAGTCAGAGGCCCTTCCTTGTGCAGATTTCGGTAGCGTCCACCCACAAGAGCGGTCGTGGCTGCGAAGTCATTTGAGTAGAAGTGTTATAATCACTCAGGATATTGAGCATTGATGATTATTGACCTGGTCTACTATCGACATTCAAAGGTACCGAGGCTCTGTCCCTTTGTAACTCCTTCACCGGTGTCCCTCTACGTGGCAGCGGGGTCGAGCGATGATTCTTTCAAGCGCTGTGCACGGAGAGGCTCATGGCCTCACCATCTGCAGCAAACAGAACAACTAGACAGACATGTGGGACAGTGGCGAAGCAGTCCGCATGGAGAATTGATGCGGAGGGGTTGGCTCGGACGGAAGTTCGGTGACACCATTTGTAGTAATATTCACAGAGTCACGTGTGAATGGGAGTTCGAGTTAAGTTTGGAGTTTAAACTGAGCACTGACATGCAAATGTAATGCTTGCGGCACCAGCAAGTTCTTTGCCGAGATCAGGAGTTGTGTGTGTGCTGCTGAATGTGCTGTCTGTTCTATCTAAAGGTCAACAGGTGCGCGTCTCGGATCGCGCCGTTTGGCAATGTTTCTGGATTTACGCAGTATTACTTCTGGATTTTAATGTTGGCGAAAGAAGAGAGAGCGCAAACGAATATAGAGTGCGTTTTACAGTCTGATATGCAAACACTTCATCTGCAATCAAAGTATCGAACCGAATAATCTTGCATAAGAGTCTGACAATGTTTGAGAGGATTATGTTCAAGGGTGTATTGACAAGGGTACATTGTGTGGGCAGAGGCCCCACGATCATTCAGTATTTTGTTTTGGCTCAGTACAGGTAAGTTTTGCATACTCATCATAGTTTAAATGGCTGTAAGCATTATGGGACTTAACATCTGAGGTCATCAGTCCCCTAGACTTAGAACTACGTAACCCTAACTAACCACATCCATGCTCGAGGCAGCATTCGAACTTGCGATCGTAGCAGCAGCGCGGTTCCGGACTGAAGCACCTAGAACCGCTCGGTCACAAGGCCGGCATTGTATTAAATTTTTATAGCTTTGCTCTTAGCTAAGATTGATTTAAGATCAGTGATATGCTTTCCTTAGAGAGATTATGGCTAACCTGTGATTCATGTCACAGGACACCGGAGTTTGCATAGACTCAGTGCTAACAGAGAAGTAACACTGCGTGAAATAATCCCAGAAACGAGTGTTGGATGTATAACGAATGTATCCATTAGGATAGTGCGGCAAAATTGGGCGTTAATGATGTTAGCAGATGACCGACACGGAAGCCTGTGCTGACATCACCTCTCCTTTGCTCGTGACGATTTCGGTTGGACCCCAGACGGTTGAAAAATCGTGGATTGGTCAGATGAGTGTCGATTTCTGTTGGTAATAGGTGATGGTAGCGTTCGAGAATGACGCAGGGTACATAAAACCATTAGACCGAAGTTGTTAACAAGACACTGTGCAAGCTGGTTATAGTTTCATAATGGTGTGGTCTGTGTTTGGCTGGAATGGACAGGGTCCTCAGGATGTCCGGGTACTTGGAGACCATTTGCAGCCATTCATGGACTTCATGTTACCAAACTTGCCAACGAGCCATAAATATTCGCATTGAAGAACATCCTGCACGATTCGCGCGAATGACTTGGACACCCGTACCGCCCGGCATGAATCGCATCGAACATCTACGGGACATTCTTGAGAGGTCAGTTCCAACATAACATCCTGCAACGGAAACACTTTCACAATTGCTTATGGTTATAGATGCAGCATGGCTCAATATTTCTGCTGGGGACTTCCAACCTTGTTGAGTCCATGCCACATCCAGTTTCTAAGCCACAGTAAAGGAGGACAACACGATATGAGAAGGTTCCCATTACTTTTCTCACAATAGTGTACTAGCGCTCTTAACACACTACGCATTTTTCAAATTATTAATGAGGTGGGAAACTTCTCAGTCCCCAATGGCTTGCTACTTCGTTACCGGTTAAAAACTCAATAGTTCGTTTCAGGATAAAAAATGTGTGATAATCGGTAATATGATTGAATACGGAATGGTCACGGGAGATTGCCCAAATTAAGCGCTAGAAGATATCCTAATCTTGGGAAGATTATGTGCACTACCGGAAGACAGACGCTGAAAACGATGAGGTTTTCTTACAAAACTGCTTACATTCGCGCAATGCCAGTAGGCCTCATTGAATCAGGTGGTTCCGGTACTTTGGCTCACTAGTGTATCTCAAGGTAGTAACAAAAACATATTTGGCGTTATTGCTATTTGTTTTGCTTCAAACAGTTTATACAGATTTGCTGAGTGACTGTAAACAGTAGTACTACCGTTTAGTCTGTTTAGAATCATCAATTCAATGGATATAAGAAATGTTTTGATGAAATTTAACTCACGTTGTCAGCCCAATTAAACTGTTTCCTAATTGTGAATGACATGCTATGTTCCGATTAAATCTAGTACCATTCTCCCACACATTTTCATAAAAACTACAACAGACGCTAAAACCTCATCCGCAACCTTGAAGTATAGATTTCATCCGACTGCAGAAATTTTCATTAAAATCAATAATATTTCTGATGCACGTCGGCCAACGACGGTCAACATCCTGCGTGCTGTGTTCGTAAAAAGCGTTACTAGCTTCAACGACGCTATATGAGCCTGGAAACTATTTCCCACATAGTCCATCTTTCGTTGTCCTTAAAAGATGGAAATCGGCTCTTCTTCATCTTCCTGGCCTTATCCCATATCTCCACGGAGTTACTATGTTGTTTCAGATGTGGCATTGCTGGTGGACGGATGACCTTCGGAATGGAAACACTTCTCCCACCCCCTACCACCCAATTCGTTGCATCTATCTACATCTAGTTTTGTCTCATGTGCGACCGTGAAAAAGTTCTTTAAACGGTTGCGAACCGTGTAACTAAGGTGGCACTTAGGCATACTCCCTGTATTTATGCAGTCGGATACGGGAAGCCGCCTAAAGACCACATCCAGACTGGCCAGCACAGAGGCACTCATTGTCCGTCAGCTGGGCGAATTTGGGCGAAGTGGATGCTTTACCTCGCTTGACTATTCGGGCTGGTCATCAAGTCTGAATGTACGAAAATCTGAATGAACGGTGGATGTGATGTGGTAGTGCAGCAAGATTAATGATTGTGTTTCATGCTCGCAAAACTTGTGAGGCCTGACGTTATCATGCTACGAACAAAAGTTCCTTTCGCGGCCCGATTGAGGAAAACCGTCCTTACACGGTAGTCAGTGTCGTCTTGTTGCTTTCTCAGTGGGCTTAACCGCCAAGACATCTTGAAACCTTACACGCTGCCGCAACCAGAAGATAGGTCGTAATACTTTGTCATAAGATAGCTATGCCTTGAACCGTTTCTTTGTTGGCTGATCCGCAAGTTGCTGTTTCCTGTTTTTTTTTTTTTTGTTTTTTTTTGATTCAGTAAAGACACGTTAAAAATCTGCGATGATGATCGTGTTCAGAAAATTTTCAGCCACAGATTGGTGTAGCAGGTCTAAACAAATTTCCATTCCATAATTATCTTTGCCCCCCCCCCCCTCCCCATTAACCAAGGACCTTTCCGTTGGTGGGGAGGCTTGCGTGCCTCAACGATACAGAAAGCCGTACCGTAGGTGCAACCACAACGGAGAGGTATCTGTTCAGAGGCCAGACAAACGTGTGGTTCCTGAAGAGAGGCAGCAGCCTTTGCAGTAGTTTCAGGGGCCGCAGTATGGATGATTGACTCATCTGGCCTTGTAACAACAACCAAAATGGCCTTGCTGTTCTAGTACTCCGAACGGCTGAAAGCAAGGGGAAACTACAGCCGTAATTTTTCCCGAGGTCATGCAGCTTTACTGTATGATTAAATGATGAAGGAGTCCTCTCGGTTAAAACATTCCGGAGGTAAAATAGTCCCCCTTTCGGATCTCCGGACGGGAACTGCTCAAGAGGACGTCGTTATCAGAAGAAAGAAAACTGGCGTTCTACGGATCGGAGCGTGGAGTGTCAGATCCCTTAACCGGGCAGGTAGGTTAGAAAATTTAAAATGGGGAAAGGATAGGTTAAAGTTAGATATAGTGGGAATTAGTGAAGTTCGGTGGCAGGAGGAACAAGACTTTTGGTCAGGTGAATACAGGGTTATAAATACAAAATCAAATAGGGATAATGCAGGAGTAGGTTTAATAATGAATAAAAAAATAGGAGTGCGGGTAAGCTACTACAAACAGCGTAGTGAACGCATTATTGTGGCCACGATAGACACAAAGCCCACGCCTACTACAGTAGTACAAGTTTATATGCCAACTAGCTCTGCAAATGATGAGGAAAATGATGAAATGTATGATGAGACAAAAGAAATTATTCAAGTAGTGAAGGAAGACGAAAATTTATTAGTCATGGGTGACTGGAATTTGAGAGTAGGAAAAGGGAGAGAAGGGAACATAATATTTGAATATGGATTGGGAGTTAGAAGTGAAAGACGAAGCCGTCTCGTAGAATTTTGTACCGAGCATAACATAATCATAGCTAAGACTTTGTTCAAGAGTCATGAAAGAAGGTTGTATACATGGAAGAACCCTGTAGATACTAAAAGGTATCAGACAGATTATTTAATGGTAAGACAGAGATTTAGGAACCAGGTTTTAAATTGTAAGACATTTCCTGGTGCAGATATGGACTCTGACCACAATGTATTCGTTATGAACTGTAGATTAAAACAGAAGAAACTGCAAAAAGGTGGGAATTTAAGGAGATGGGAGCTGGATAAACTGAAAGAACCAGAGGTTGTGGAGAGTTTCAGGGAGGGCATAAGGGAACAATTGACAGGAATGGGTGAAAGAAATACAGTAGAAGAAGAGTGGGTAACTTTGAGGGATGAAGGCAGCAGAGGATCAAATAGGTAAAAAGACGAGGGCTAGTTACCCTTGGGTAACAGAAGAAATATTGAATTTAACTGATGAAAGGAGAAAATATAAAATGGCAGTAAATGAAGCAGGCAAAAAGGAACACAAACGTCTCAAAAATGATATCGATAGGAAGTGCAAAATGGCTAAGCAGGAATGACTAGAGGACAAATGTAAGGATGTAGAGGCTTATCTCAGTACGTGTAAGATAGATACTGCCTACAGGAAAATTAAAGAGACCTCTGGAGAAAAGAGAACCACTTGCATGAATATCAAGACCTTAGATGGAAACCCAGTTCTAAGCAAAGAAGGGAAAGAAGAAATGTGGAAGCAGTATATAGAGGGTTTATACAAGGGCGATGTACTTGAGAACAATATTTTGGAAATGAAAGAGGATGTAGATGAATATGAGATGGGAGATATGATACTGAAGAATTTGACAGAGCACTGAAAGATTTGAGTCGAAACAAGGCGCCAGGGGTAGACAACATTCCATTAGAACTACTGACAGCCTTGGGAGAGCCAGTCCTGACAAAACTTTGCCGTCTGGTGAGCAAGATGTATGAGACAGACGAAATACCCTCAGACTTCAAGTAGAATGTAATAATTCCAATCCCAAAGATAGCAGGTGTTGACAGACGTGAAAATTACCGCACTTTGAGTTGAATAAGTCACAGCTGCAAAATACCAACGCGAATTCTTTACAGACTAATGGAAAAACTGGTAGAAGCCGAATTTGGGGAACATCAGTTTGGAGGCAATACTGACCCTATTACTTATCTTAGAAGAAAGATTAAGGAGAGGCGGACCTACGTTTCTAGCATGTGTAGACTTAGAGAAAGCTTTTGACATTGTTGATCGGAATACTCTCTTTCAAATTTTTAAGTGGCACGGGTAAAATACAGAGAGCGAAAGGCAATTTACAATTTGTACAGAAACCAGATACCAGTTATAAGATTCGAAGGGTATGAAAGGAAAGCAGTGGTTGGGAAGGGAGTGAGAAAGGATTGTAGCCTATCCCGGGTGTTACTGAATCTGTATATTGAGCAAGCAATAAAGGAAACAAAAGAAAAGTTCGGAGTAGGTATTAAAATCCATGGAGAAGAAATAAAGATTTCGAGGTTTTTCCGATGACATTGTAATTGTTTCAGAGACAGCAAGGGACTCGGAAGAGCAGTTGAACGGAATGGACAGTGTCTTGAAAGGAGGGTATAATGTGAACATCAACAAAAGCATCACGAGGATAAAGAAATGTAGTCGAATTAAGTCGGGTGATGCTGAGGGAATTAGATTAGGAAATGAGACACTTAAAGTAGTAAAGGAGTTTTGCTATTTGGGGAGCTAAATAACTGATGATGGTTGAAGTAGAGAGGATATAAAATGTTGACTGGCAATGGCAAGGAAATCGTTTCTGAAGAAGAAAAATTTGTTAACATCGAGTATGGATTTAAATGTCAGGGCGTCGTTTTTTAAAGTATTTGTATGGAGTGTGGCCTTGTATGGAAGTGAAACGTGGACGATAAATAGTTTGGACAAAAAGAGAATAGAAGCTTTCGAAATGTGGTGCTACAGAAGAATGCTGATGATTAGATGGGTAGATCACATAACTAATGAGGAGGTATTGAATAGAATTCGGGAGAAGAGGAGCTTGTGGCACAACGTGACTAGAAGGAGGGATCGGTTGGTAGGACATGTTCTGAAACATCGAGGGATCACCAATTTAGTATTGGAGGGCAGCGTGAAGAGATGAATACACTAAGCAGATTCCGAATGATGTAGGCTGCAGTAGGTACTGGGAGATGAAGAAGCTAGCACAGGATAGAGTAGCATGGAGAGCTCCGTCAAACCAGTCTCAGGACTGAAGATCACAACAACAACAACAATTTTCTTTGGATTTCTGTGGATCCCCAGAACCGATCTGTAACACTCTTTGCGAATACCAAAGATGGATAACCTTTTGCGTAAGGCATTTCAGCCAACATTCAGCTCTGTACACTAGTTCTTGAATGTAATATATCGATCATCATTGACAGACTCAGACGCTGTTCATCATGAGGAATAACAACTTAGCAGGGTCCACTAGGACCTGTCTTGTTGCACACCTCTTTTTATCCACTATGGATAATTAGCAGTCAGCTGCTTACATTAACCATATTTACTGCAGTGACATTTGTAACAAGCATAGATGAATTTCAGTTGGAAGAATCGGTTCAGCGGTGAAGAATTCAATATCTTTGTTTTGTAAGCCCTTGAATGTCCAAATTTTAGAACGTTCTCTCACTGTCTTTATTTGTTGCAGGTCAACCAAAGCAACTTCACATTAGCAGGAATGTTTAAAAACTACCATAACAAGCTCAAAGAATATATTCTAACAATCGGAAGTGGACTGGAACCTCTCAGTTTTTTTCAGGAAAATATATCACGACTGCATTCAGCCTGCAGTTCCATGTATACCCTGGTTTCATGGTGTTTGCCTATGCACATGCGTGCCACCCAGTGTCCGCTGTGTAAGATTCAACCACATCCGCCCTCAGGGACTGTATTCGTTTCCAAGGTAAGGGCTTGGTGACCTCGGCATTCCGGAGCTGAGGACGGTAGATGGTGCTAGCCATCTGTCGCCGTAATAATGCAAGGAAAAGACTTGAGCTGATCGAGGAGAATAAAGTAAATGTGTGACACATATAAACTGGATTGAAACATTAAGTTCACAATATTCTAGTTATTTGCAGCTTGAGCATTTCTTGCTTTTTTTTGTCTTTGCTGCATTCTCGGAAAATTAATGAGCAGAGCACTTTTTTTGTAGAGTTAATGCCTTCTGAAGTACTTTCGTATATCAGAGATGTCAGATAGGAACATCAATGATTTTCCTGAAAAGGATAAAATCCTGTAATTATATCTTGACTAGGAGCCAAGCGCTTAAACACTTAGAGGGACAAAGAGCGTCATGCCGGTTAGACATTGCAAGCAGTAGTAGATCGCAACAGAGTCGCGGGGTAGGTGGGTGGTACCAAATCGAACAGCCCGGCGCTAATCATGATCAGCACGATGTGGGTCAGGAGCGCAGATGCTAAGTAAACCACAAGTGTCACATCCTGAAAATGACAGGTATGGGGAAGCATAAGTAATCCATGATGATTAAGGGGCGAAGTAGAGGAAATCAAAAGTAATAATGAGCAGGACGAATTAGTTTACGGGAAGCCGCACACAATCATAGAGGATAGAAAGTTACAAGATCGTAACGAAAGTAATACCGGAAGGCTGCATGTTAGTGTACCAGTACGACGTACAGGGGAGAAAGTTGATGAACGAATAAGGGAAAGATTTCATGCAATGGTAAAAGGAAAGAAGGACAGTAAACACTAAGTCGAACTTGACATTTTCGAATTTTTGCAGTAACTGAGTTGGAAAACTACCGTAAGTGAACAGCGAAACTTTCAAGAAGTATCAGGAAACTGCCAAGATGTATTAGATAGTAAAAAATAAATCCCACAAAAGGTTCAAAAAATTTGAGAGACAAAAGGGTTGTTAAATAAACATCTAGATCGCATAAGAGATGAAGCGAAGGCAGCCTACGACACTGTGGAGAAGTTGACATCACAACAAGAACGTATGGAGAAAATATCCGTGACCTACAGACCCGAGACGACGAGAATCCAATGTAAATTAAACATCTTAAAGAGCGTCGTGAGTACGAGGAAAGACGTACGTAGCGCCAAAATAATGGTGACTATGACTTCATGTAGGGCAAGAGAAGTCATAAAAGAAACGGTTTAGTGACAGAAAGCAACATGCACTTCGTTACGTAAATTCATCAACAGAAATCGTGCAATCGACTTGAAAAACAGAGAACAGTTAGAACGATTGAAATCAGAAATATTGCAAAGCATCTAGGAACTCAGTGATAGCTGCACAATTCAGAGTCTATAAAAACCTCTGTAATCTCACAGAATTTGACGAAAGCTCTTCTTGAAGTAAATTCGTGTAAGACACGGAATCTCCGAACTGTGGAGAGTGACCAAAGATCACCATATAGTACTGCTGAGAAACGGGATGGACGAAGTGAGAAAGAATGGGAGAAGATATCTAGAGCCTAAGATAAGTCTAATGCAGGGCACAAAAAATCCCCAGTTGCCAGGTCAAGAGAAAGAATCAATGATCAAAAACGTACATGAGAGAAACAGACACTCAGCAGCCAAAATTATGCTAATTACGAGACTTAATAATTACGAGACTTAACGTAAGATTCAAACCAAACAGAACTGGTAATGTCGCAACAAAATCCGATTTGAAATGCACTGTAGCGGTGTCAAGCCAGAAAGTCGCAGGTATACAAGTACCAACGCAGTGTGTATCAAGACACAGCACAGATCAGTCGGTAATCCGATGGCATTGGCCGGACAAGACACAGAACCGATAATTCAATGACACTAAAACATATCTGGAATAGGCAAAATGTTAACTACGGGGCAAGTAGACAAAGGTAACTGCGTATCATTAAGACGATGAAGTTCGCACCTGAAAAATCTTCAATAATCGATAGCAGTTCAGTAAGCAGAAAGTAACAATTTTTTTTACAGAGATGGCATCATAACAGCCAGGAAGTTCCAACATTAAAAAGAAGATGGAAAACATTTCAAACCGAGCTTTATGAATCAGTTCTTAGTAGCTGTACCGGAACGTTGGCCGCTAGGGTGTAAAATGAACTTTATATGCGTTTACGTGGAACGTTTTGTAGGAGAAACCGTGCAGAAAGTCATATGACGTTTGTAAAACACCTTTTCTTAGAATACACTGGTCAAATGAAGTTCAGAATAGTATATAGTATGAAGTGCTCCAGAAGCCCATTTTCGAACATTCTGGGGAGATACTGGGAAAAAAGTGGTCAAGGCATTGGTCTGCCAAACTGCTGGTCCATGTTCGATTCTTGGACGTAACATTTTTCTTTTATTAAATATTTTTACGGCGTGTGTTTAATAAATATATAGCTATAATGTAGTGACTGTTGCTTTTTTTTGTGAAAAATCAGTGTACAGCAAAAAGAAATAGGTGCTGTTAAAAATGCACCAGAAGTGTGTTTGCCTTTTTCTGAAGTAAAACTTTGGCAGATTGGGACTAACAAGTATATAAGTACACTACTACACATATAACGTATATACAGTTATTTTCATAATGATACATAGGAAGAAATGTACCTGAAGTAAATTATTGCGTAATTCTAACTGCTCGTCTGTCTGTTAGTGGAAAAACGTTCACGTTGCTAAACAAAGATGTATCAGATAGAAGTTTAGAAAAAAAAGGCGGAAAGAAGCGTCGTAGACTAGTAATGAAACGTCCTGTAGTCTCCAATTCGAACCCAGCCACTGATTCAATTTTGAAAAAAAAAAAATAATATGGTCATCAGCAATCGAAGAAGAAAACTTCTGACTCAAAACGTCACCCACTCTCTGACATCGGCCTTCTCAAGGAGGACGGAGGAGTGGACAGACGTTCACGACATCAGCTTGTCCTTGGGGTGCGAAACTGTCCCTAAAGGGAAGAAGATCAACAGAATCAGGATGAAGAAGGCAATGAAAACCATTAGGTTAAAGACACAAAATGTGTATTCACAGGGCCTGTGGCTCGTAACTGAAAAAGCGTCATGATGATCTCTCCATTGGCAAAATAATGCGGACAAAACCCCGCTTCAGAATTCTTGGAGGGTACAGTCAAGCGAGAGGTGACCATGAGAAAAGAAGGAAAAACCCATCGATAGGATGCCATTCTACGAGTCAGAGCACGGACTGTCAGAAGTTTGAACGCGTAGGAAAGATAGAGAATTTAAAAAAGTAGATGAAAAGGCGCAGGCTACATATAGTGGGGGAAGTGAAGTGAAATGGAAGGTAGTAAGAATTTTTTTTTTTTGTTAATAGGTAATAGGTAATAGTGACCGCAGCAGAAAATTGTATAACGAGGGCACTTCAGAGACAGCATTATTCTAATGAGTTTCGGCAGCAAACTAACAGCATCAACGATTGTGCAGCAATACATGCGAATGTCTAGAGTAGACGACAAATGGATAGACGAGGTGTGTAAGGACAAGAACGGGTAATTCAGTATGTAAAGAGAGATGAATATTCAATAATCCTAGGGGATTGGATCGCAGTTGTTGGAGAAGGGATAGGAGAAAGGCTCACGGGAGATTATGGGGTTGACGGTAAAAATGAAACATGGGAAAGACTAACTGAGTTCCACAATAAATTTTAGATGATAGCAGCGAATACTCTGTTCAAGAATCACAAGAGGACGACGTATAATTAGAACAGAGCCGGCGACACGGTGAGACTCCGGCTGGATCACATCACGATCGGACAGATTCCAAAATCAGATATGGGATTGTAATAGCGTATCCAGGTGCAGATACGATTCTTGAAAAAATCCGAAAACTCACTGTTGTTGGGTACTAAAAGTGGAGATGGCAACTTCTGTACTTCGTATTTGCTGCAGATCGTCGAAAACGTTACCATTTTTAAGACGATATTATCGGGGAAATCAGAAGCATTTATCGATTTCATTACTAGCTACCAAAGTCCAGATCATCAAAGCTGTCGTACTCATGCAGTGTAATATACACGTAATATCCGGTCTGAGGTGAACATGTCTTAATTGCTGTTTTGGACACAAGGAAAGAGTTATAGGGTCATCGCAAGGGTTCCGAGACCATCACACTATGTTTTAATAGTTGATTTTTCACTAATAAAATTTCATGACCCACTGTCTCTGTACAATGGGCTCTTCACGCCCACACAAATATGCCAAAGTGCTACTGCAGTAACAAAAAAAAAAAAAACGGTATACAAAGGGTATTAATAGGCTTGAAAAGAACTTAAAATGACTGTCATTATATTATGCTAAAGTGTGAAAACTACAAAGCTGGTGAAATTTTTCTAATAACAGTTTTACCCTTTCATGGATCATATCACTACATGGGCGTTTTCAATGAATAGCGATCGAAGAGCAACCTATTGAGAAAAAATGTAGTGCGAACGATTTCGTGCTAACCGTATATTATATGTATACTTGTCCCTTTTTAGATGTGTCAAAGTATATAAATTTGTTCAAGTATGTAAATAAACTACTAAAACTATACTGAAATTAAGATTTAGTTTTATATAAGTTTTATACGCTGCTGTAGCGGGTGAAAGAAGATAACTGTCGGAAAATGTTACTGTCGCAGCACAAAAAGGGAAAAGTGTTCCACTGGGAAACCAGTTGCCAAAAGACTCATTCCGCCTTGCTCGCCAAATATATTAGCACGCGAACATAACCGAGCTTTTTGTGCTGAAAGAGAATAGTAGAGGTTCAGATGGTTCACGTAAGATTAAAGATACTGAGGCGGGAACATCTGAACTGAGTGACAAACAAAGAGTTGGGCGTTCTGTGACAGCAACCACCGAGTTTCACAAGCAAAATGTTGACAGGTTGATTCAGGACGATCGTCGTAAATCACCAAGCGCGTCAATTTACCATGGGCAGTCGTAAAGATGGATTCGTGAGAGTGCCTAACATGTGTGCTAAATGGTACAGATCAGGATGTGTCAGTAGACTGCCCACGGGTAGTAGCGGAAGCAGTTCCAGGGTTGACACTGTTGTGACAATCGTTCAGCGTAAACCGCGTCAGTAAAAATAGAACACAGCTGAAATCTGCAATTAGTGTACTAAAAGAGAACATCCGCACAATTCATTCGAATGAAGAAAAGAAGGAAGCAATCAAATGGTTCAAATGGCTCTAAGCACTTTAGGACTTAACATCAGTTCCCTAGTCTTAGAAATACTTAAACCTAACTAACCTAAGAACATCACACACAGCCATGCAAGAGGCATGATTCGAACCTGTGACTGTAGCAGCAGAACTGTTCCGGAGCGAAGCTCCTACAACCGTTAGGCCACAGCGGCCGGCAAGATAGCCATCGTAGAATTGTACACCACATACAAGGACATTTACCACTTGTGAAAGCTTATTACTTTACTCGAAATGTTTCAGACACGAAATTAAATCGCTCTCAGAAGGAGTAGGTAGGGTGATATGTTCAAGACTCTACAGAATACTGCAGGGTCACAAGAAGGGGCTACGGCAGGAAATGGAAAAGATATTAGGGTATGACTGTATAGAGCCAAGTAAAAGTGCTATGAATATTTTCTTTATTTTAGTTCCGAAAAAGGTGGATGCCAGTAGCAAACAAAAGTGACGAATAGTCGTGATAAAACAATTAATAAGATCTCCCTAAATTCAGTGTATGCGTTACCAAGAATAGATATAATCCTTGACGATATAGGAAATGCAAAGTATTTCTCGACGTGGTAATATTTGGCTCATCCTTAGAGGTACGCAATGTGCAGCTCACGGAGATTTTCAAAAGGCTTACACTCTACATTTTGGAGCTACAAGATGGAGCTCTTGCGGAAGGCAGTACGCTATTTAGTTTCTATTTTAGAAGCCCAGAGCTTGAGGCCAGATCCTCATAATGTCATGGTGTAAAAGGGGATCAACAACCCAAAACAGTCAAGCAACTAAAGTTGTATATACGCCTTGTGGGATACTACCGGCATTTTATAAGCAACTTCAGCCAAAAAAATGTGAACGAATATTCCCTGAATGTGTTTCCAAGTTCTACAATGGATCGACGGATGACCTATATCATATCACATCTATAATCTAGGTTTAAATTAAGTTTCACAAAAGAGAAAACTATCAAAATGGTCTACAGTGACAGTCAATTATCTTTAATTACTTATCTAACTTGCCGTAAATTACAGTGGCTGATGTGGCTTCTCAATAACCATATAACAGAAAAATCATCGCGTTTCAGATTTTTACTTCAAGTGGCAAATGTCAGCACCATGAGCATTCATTGACAATCGACACTAGTAAGGGGGTGTAACAGATGAGACTTCTGCAGTTCTGAGTGAAGCTTTATTCGCTGTTATGCGGCATCGCGTGCGTTCATTACCTTGTCGGTGTTCGTCAGGGGGCGGTGGGCAGCACAGCTCCGCTCACTTCGCCATCTCGGAAGCAAATGTCCACTAACTTCTCCTTACTACAATTTACTGGAGTTGGTTTAAAAAAACTATCTGGCTGTGTTTTCATCTGACCAATCAGGGTCTCAATGTTAACTTTAAGCTTTGCCTACAAAAATTCTGTCTGTCCAATGAGAAGCCTTATACTTTTCGTTGTGGGGCAATGTTTTTAAAGTTTGCAACGTAACAGAGACGCGAAAAAGTCTCACGCTAAAAACTTGCAGCTGGTATGGTCCTTTTAGTGTTATCGTAAGATCTATACTGTTCTTCTGGAGGGCTCTATCTTTTAACATGTGCTGGGCGTGGTCCTGACGTAACAGAGACGCGAAAAAGTCTCACGCTAAAGCTTGCGGCTTGGGTGGTCCTCTTAGTGTTATCGTAAGATCTATACTGTTCTTCTGGAGGGCTCTAGCTTTCAACATGGGCTGGGGGGTGGTCCTAGCGGTTAGCTGGCAACGTGGGTGTCCGTCCCTAATCGTAGGGCATCCACCTTAACACGGTTCTGCTCTCGGCTTCTGTTCTCGTTTCTCCCCTCGGAACTGCGTCTGTCTCACGGTGGGAAGATACGACATGCATTTAGGCATTCTTGTGTTAGTCTGTGGTATTCCATTTGCTCACTCGTTACTCGTATTACTTTGGTTAATTTAATGTCACGATTTATTTGGAGCTATGTGACATACTACTGGATTTGCTTATCATGTCAGGGTTTTCATGAAAGGTGTTGGATTTGCCTGAAAACTTACAAGAGGAAGTGTCATTTCTGTTCCTCTCATTGTGCATTCTTTCAGTTATCATCTGTGCTAAACTGCAGCAGTTCAAGTTACATGGAAGTGAAACCTCATGTGGAAGTTACTTTTGTCCTTAGGGTTGGACCCAAGCGTCTCTGGCAGGCTCTACGACTTTGGAACCAGCATCCACCTCCCTCCACGTATCTGTTGACCTGACAACCAACCTACCTTGTCATGGCAACCTGAAACGGAATAAATAAATTGTGACCCTGCTGCACTAGTAACTACAATGGAGAAAAAGCAGTGGTCTTCACACCACGTAAAGAAGAATATTGCTTGGCACAGCGCCGTAAATAAGCACAAACTAAGGTATGATCAAAAATTACAATTTAGTTATTAAACTGGTTTTAGAAATATAAATATAAGAAAAGGATTTCAACTGGGCCAGTAGTTATAATCATAGTGGTGCATGGAAATGAATTCTGAGGGTTTAAAGGATAAACCATTCACCACATTGTTGAATCACCTACCTCAGCAGTAGTGCTGCTGTCACAGATTTGGCACAACCTGTGCTATCATGACCTAATTTCCGACCAGTAAGATACCGTCATTGGACTACAGTTGGCCACCACATCAGCAGCTGCGGCAGTCACTTGCTTCTGATGAAAGCCATGGTGGTAAACGTCGAAATGTTGAGGTTTTACCCAGAAATGATGAGGTAAGAATGAAAATATTTTGTAGAAGAGTATCATCATGGTAAACGCCGTTCTCGTGTAGAAAAAGAAGAGTTTTAACACCAACTGTAGTGTAAACAAAAGCGAACCTCACATGGTGGAAAACACTCTTAAATTTATGTAAGCTTACGATTGATAAGAACAATCATAGCGGATATAATCGTATAACAGCTGCTGTAGAAGAAGGCGATGAAGGTAAACATGTCACGTGAGTTTTGTCTGTTTGAATTTTGAGTTATCGTTATTTATCTTTCGTCACTTGAAATACAAAGGCCAAATCATTCCTTATTGATAGTATGAATTGGTAGCCAACCTTTGTTGGTAGTATGAGCTGATATTAAATCACTTTAGGCCTAATGCTCTCAGAAAGGTACGGAACCACAATCCAAATTTATTTCATATTTATTTATTACATTATAGATAGTTTCCTATAGTACCATTGTTCTAGAGCAGCGGTTCTCAATCATACAAAGATATTAGCCGGGTGAAGCACTGACTTAAATGTAGATACAGTAGACATGCATAAAATTTAATTCCAAACAATAGGTTTCAGAAAGTTACTCTAGTTACGGCTTAAAAGTTACACAACTTTAGGCCTAGTTGCAGTAGTAAATACAAGTTTTCATTGTAATTACTCACCTCCTCCTTGTAATTCAGTGAGAAGACTGCGCCTGCTTATCACGGCACAGAACACAGAAGTCAGGAACCAAAGAATCTAAATAAAGTCTCAAATCACTTTTTGCACGAAGTACGTTTCAGTAATTATTCTTTACACAGGCATACGAAGAAAACGACTTTTCGGACTAATATGCGGATGAAAAGGGTGATAAATCCTTTATGGCTTTATTCGATAACACTGGGAACTGCTTTAAACTTATCCGGAAACCAGTTCATGACTAAGATTTAAAAGTTTTCTGTGACTGAAAATCAGTAAAAATTTCAAGATGCTGCGCCTCTTCTATTTTGCTCAACTGGATTCTAAAAATATTGAGCGAAGGGATTGCAAATACAGTTGTGATTAGTGGACATGGCAGGGAAATATTCTCTGAACGTCTTTCCAGGTCGCTTCAGATGTTCTTCAACCATGTTCTTTCGTCCAAGGAAGAAGTGGTTAAGGGTACCCAAACACGGGGTCTGTTTCCTAACGAAAACGTTCCCGAGAAATTAAATTTTAATCAATGATTCGTTGGGGTCTTGTACGATATAAATGCGTATATTTGACCAAAGGAGAGATAAGTTTGATCTGTTAATTGTTGAGTAAATGTATACCAGATAAACTAACGTCTCAAGTCAGGTTTCATATTCCATGCACCTTGCTTTATAAAAGGATACCTGGTGAGAAAATCGCAAACTTCGTCTTAAACCTCGTAGAGTCTGGAAATAGTTCTACCTAGACACAGCCACCTCGAGATAGCCACTTGACTTAAGAGTGAGACAACAAACACTTAGAAATAGTTTTCGTCGCTAAGCACTGCAAAGATGTGGGAATTTGAAAGGAGAATCTTAATAAAACTAGCTGTTTTCACTACATCGTCTAGTTCAGATTTCAGTCCACGAGGATGCATTTAGAAACAAGGGTTTGTCTGTTCGATGCTACCTTTTTCACTTTGGCAACAAACTAAGCTTAAACGTCTGTCATAGATTTCGCACCTTATGGACAAATACCTACACAGCGAGTCCAGTCTATTAAATTTCCGCGAAAGTATTCGTCGGTTAATGCAAACATGTCTCCTTCTGTCGTTCTCTCTTTTAAAGGACTGCGGAATAGTAGCTTTTCTTCTACAGACTCCCCATTTATATAAGAGATGAAAAGTAACAAAATGGTTAAAAGGCTAAGTTGAAATACTGGCAAGAGTTCTTTGAAAATTTCATTTTCGACAGAATTGAACATGACTTTAATGGGGAGGTTGATCGTACTGTCAGACAGTGCAACCTCATTGACTTTTTTGGTGAAAGATTTTCCAATCATGCACCATACTAAATTATTTATACATGGCTGCACTAAACATTCAGCTACTGAATGAGATTTTTCAGTTGTAGCAGTTCTCTAGCTAACGCGATAAGAAACCCTTAAGAGCAGTCTCACTGTCCCTCTTTGGATACAAAAATAGTTACATCATTTATCCACCTGTTAACTGTTCGTGTAAAAAACAGCGTATTTGTTTACATGGGTGGGGTTTTTCGTTTCTACATGGTGTTTTTGTAGAGAAGGTTTCAGACTACTGTTAGCAAGAATGTTGCCACTTCCGCTCGTAATGTAAATGTTGTCGTACTAGCGTTTCTGCCATAGGTTGACTATTCTTGGATCGTCACACATCTCTAGAAGCTGAATGATCTCTTGACACAACACCAAGTTGCGATTTCGTTAAACATTGTTTCCTTTGAAGCTTCCACCTTTCAATCAGTTATCCATTTTAACGTGAACGAAAACGATTCTGATACATAAGTGACAACTTACTACATTTACTGCAAGCAGAGAAGAAGTAGGCTGTTGCTGAAAATAAAAGACTTCACCGCCATGTAATCGTTTGTTAGTGGAGTCGCAGTACTGTTGTCATTATTGTTAGAACACAAAGAAGCTGGCAGGCCAGATTTACATGGTAGCGAAATCAAATGCATTCCTAACGTTGTAACATCAGGCATTCGTGGTAGATATTAATTTATTGTGGAAATAATGTGACGAATTCCAGTTACACATCTGCAACAAGTCACATTAGAGGATTAATTTAATTTTGAAAAAAAGATAATAATATAATTGTTATAATGACAATCAATTAACATGCTCCACCAAACGATCACAACAAAAGAAATCACAAGAAGTCGAAGACTTTAGGGAAGACATGAAAAAATAACAAATAAAGTACCAGAAAAACATGTTAAAATTGTATTTGGAGAGTTCAGTGCAGGAATTGGAAAGGAGTAGAAGTATAAGCAAATCACAGCCGATAAACAGCACACAAAATCGGCAACAAGAATACAGAACATCTCATATTTTAGTGTCCAAATTTAAGCTTAAAAATTCAGAAACCCAAATGAAAACTAAAAACATTGAAAGCGCCGGAAAAAATTTATATGACAGAACCCAAAGTACTTGAAAGTAAGAAAGATGAAATTATTGAAGAAGTTAATTAAAGTTGAACAGAAAATTGGACATACCTAGCAAAGACAATTTAGAATGCAGTGTGTTGGTGTCAACCTCTTAGGAAACGAAAACATATGGTGGAGCTCAGCTTGTCATCAGGCCATCGAACGCATAATCAAGGCATGAAATAAGTTTTTTAGGAAGAGAACAAAAGAGGCATGGCAAGATTTCTACACAGTCCAGAAACAATCCCCGAAAGACGTAAGAAGAGTGGGAAGGGCATATGACAAAAACAGACTGAAAGAAATCGAGGAAAATTTGAAGAGAAATAACATGAGCAACTTCTACAGGATTTTCGGGGGAAATATAAAAGGTTTTCAGCCTCCCAATATTTGCTTCACAAGAAAGACCGATTTCAGGAAAAAAATACTAAAGAAAACTGTAAAAGTCTTAAAAATTATTTTTATGACCTCCTCAATTGCGAGAATCCTGAAGAAAAATTATCCTTCACGAAAACAGTACCAAATTCAGATTCATGGCCACCTTCAATAACTGAAGCAAAAGAAATTATAAAACAACTAAAAAACAACAGAACCCCAGGAGAAGACAGCTTTATCTCCGAAATCTAGAAAGTAAACACCAACCCTTCCCAAAGAAAATCCATGGAATTCTTACAGAAATCTAGAGAAACTTCCACAGAAATGGAAATGTGCATTGACACACCCAAAACAGACCCTAATAACTACAGAGGCATCTCATTGTTGTCGGTAACCTACAAAATTCTCTCCAAGACATTACTCAACAGACTAGAATCGCAAGCTGATACAAAGATAGGTGGGTGCGAAGCAGGCTTAGGGAAACGATGGTCCTGTTCTGGCGTAACATCAAGAGCCGGCACGTCGTGCTGGAACGTACCCGCAGAGAAGGCTGTGAGACGACGTCAGCCAATAGAACGCAGACTAGGGCGACATTATGACGGGTGTGGCACCTATACGAAGAGAATATAAGCGCTGCTCCAGCTATACTCGGCCGCACTAGATGACGGATTGTCATACCAACTCTTTAGTCGTTTTGCTTGCATGAAAATTGTATACATCGAAGGACGTAGATTTAATTGCTAGCGGCATCTGTAAAAAGGTGAAGTTAAGTATTGTCAATTCAATTTACTATAATAAAATCCACTAGTAACATTTGCTTGAATGTTGTCTAGCTATTCGAGAAAACAGCTTTCTAGGCACCCTCTATTAGACGAGTGGGATGGATCCCAGGGATCCTGTATTGAGCAGATTAGGCAGATTCTCTTAGACACATTAGACAGAAAAACAAGGACACTCGAACAACAGACACTAGAAACACAACGTCCTAAATAAAATTTGTGGGAGAAAGCTCAGACTCAATCGAGATACGTGCAGGGGTCACACACAGAGATGGTCTCTCATCGTTTTTATTTAGCATTGTCCTCGGCAAAATTGTGAAACTATGGGAGGAAAAAGTAAGAGGAATTCAGTTAGGAAGATCGTGAGCAAACAAGACAATCATACAATGCCTGCAGTTTGTAAATGATCTGGCAATACTCTGAAACAATAAACAAGAGGAACAAGAAGCATCGGAATATTTGCATGAAGTCTCAGCAAAAACAGGTCTACAGTGTCGTATGAGAAAACGCAATACGTTGAAAGAAGAAAAAACAACAACCAATCCATATCCACAAAATACGGAAAGGTCAACAGAGTGGAAAAATTTTCAAATGGCTCTGAGCACTATGAGACTTAACATCTGATCATCAGTCCCCTAGAACTTACAACTACTTAAACCTAACTAACCTGAAGACATCATCCACATCCATGCCCGAGGCAGGATTCGAACCTACGACCATAGCGGTCGTGCCGTTCCAGACTGTAGCGCCTAGAACCGCTCGGCCACACCGATCGGCACAGAGTGGAAAAACGAGTTATCTTGGGGCATATATATATAAACAGGAGGACCAAACAGGGCATCCAACATACAAAGAACAGAAGAACTTCAGAAAGCGTACAAACTGATATGTACAATATAACAAGTATCTCAAGACAGGTTGAACTCAGAGACTACAGCTCTGTTGCACTTCCAGGAGCATCCTACGCATCAGAAACGACCACAATCAGAATATCAGGCAGCACAGAGACACTAAGAATAGAACGTAGAATCCTGAGAAAAATTCTTGGAGCAGTACCGAGAGATGGTATATGCATGAAGAGACCAACCAAAGAATTATATGAGCACACAGACAGGCTCACAGATATGATCAGAAAACGCCGAGTAACATTCTGTGAAGACATCCATAGAATGATTTTAAGTATCTAGACTGAAACGGAGAGTGAAAGTTTGTACCAAGGCCGGGAACTGAACCCGGGTTTTTTGCTCATTACGCACGTGCATTAACCACTAAGTCACCATGTCGATGCGGTTCACACAACCGCACGGATTATCCCAATGCGCCTCCCTCCTCGATCCAAATTCTCAACGTCCCTCCAGTCTCCTTTTTAATTCCCCCTTGCACACGAACAGAACTGCAGAGTATCTCCATATTCCGGAATAGTACCTCAACATCGAATGTAAATGGCGGATTCTGCTTGAAACCCAGGTGCAGTTAGTTATACAATCGATATTTCAGAGGCTTTAATGGTCTCATCCAGATGTGATTTTATGTATACAGACTGATGCGCCGAGTTGAAATTTGTATCAAGGCCTGGAATCCAATCCAGGTCTCCTGATTAGTAGGCAGGTGCGTCGACTTTGTCGACAATGAGAATCTGCATCGAAGAGACCAGTGCAATCTGTGCAGTTCTTTGAATCACTGTGTTTGGCCGGTGTGGCCGAGCGGTTCTAGGCACTTCAGTCTGGAACCGCGCGACCGCTGCGGTCGCAGGTTCGGATCCTGCCTCGGGCATGGATGTGTGTGATGTTCTTAGCTTAGTTAGGTTTAAGTAGTTCTAAGTTCTAGGGGACTGATGACCTATTCTCTTAAGTCCCATAGTGCTCAGAGCCATTTGAACCATTTGAGTCGCTGTGCTAAAGTGGCTTAGTGTCTAATGCACGTGCCCAGTAAGCAGGAGACACGAGTTCGATTCCCGGCCTTGGTACAACTTTACAGTCTCCGCTCCAGTGTATATACATAAAATCAATAAAGTCTCTGAAATTGTGTCACTTCGTTTGTACATAGAATGAACAACAACAGACACAGAACTTGAATGAAGGAAGAAAACAGGCAAAAGGAGCACAGAGAAAAGGAAACAGGAAAACAGGAATAAGTTTTGGGAAGAAAAAAAAAAGAAACCAGAAGACAGTGAACTGAAATACACTCCTGGAAATGGAAAAAAGAACACATTGACACTGGTGTGTCAGGCTCACCATACTTGCTCCGTACACTGCGAGAGGGCTGTACAAGCAATGATCACACGCATGGCACAGCGGACACATCATGAACCGCGGTGTTGGCCGTCGAATGGCGCTAGCTGCACAGCATTTGTGCACCGCCGCCGTCAGTGTCAGCCAGTTTGCCGTGGCATACGGAGCTCCATCGCAGTCTTTAACACTGGTAGCATGCCGCGGCAGTGTGGACATGAACCGTATGTGCAGTTGACGGACTTTGAGCGAGGGCGTATAGTGAGCATGCGGGAGGCCGGGTGGACGTGCCGCCGAATTGCTCAACACGTGGGGCGTGAGGTCTCCACAGTACATCGATGTTGTCGCCAGTGGTCGGCGGAAGGTGCACGTGCCCGTCGACCTGGGACCGGACCGCAGCGACGCAAGGATGCACGCCAAGACCGTAGGATCCTACGCAGTGCCGTAGGGGACCGCACCGCCACTTCCCAGCAAATTAGGGACACTGTTGCTCCTGGGGTATCGGCGAGGACCATTCACAACCGTCTCCATGAAGCTGGGCTACGGTCCCGCACACCGTTAGGCCGTCTTCCGCTCACGCCCCAACATCGTGCAGCCCGCCTCCAGTGGTGTCGCGACAGGCGTGAATGGAGGGACGAATGGAGACGTGTCGTCTTCAGCGATGAGAGTCGCTTCTGCCTTGGTGCCAATGATGGTCGTATGCGTGTTTGGCGCCGTGCAGGTGAGCGCCACAATGAGGACTGCATACGACCGAGGCACGCAGGGCCAACACCCGGCATCATGGTGTGGGGAGCGATCTCCTACACTGGCCGTACACCTCTGGTGATCGTGGAGGGGACACTGAATAGCGCACGGTACATCCAAACCGTCATCGAACCCATCGTTCTACCATTCCTAGACCGGCAAGGGAACCTGCTGTTCCAACAGGACATGCACGTCCGCATGTATCCCGTGCCACCCAACGTGCTCTAGAAGGTGTAAGTCAACTACCCTGGCCAGCAAGATCTCAGGATCTGTCCCCCATTGAGCATGTTTGGGACTGGATGAAGCGTCGTCTCACGCGGTCTGCAAGTCCAGCACGAACGCTGGTCCAACTGAGGCGCCAGGTGGAAATGGCATGGCAAGCCGTTCCACAGGACTACATCCAGCATCTCTACGATCGTCTCCATGGGAGAATAGCAGCCTGCATTGCTGCGAAAGGTGGATATACACTGTACTAGTGCCGACATTATGCATGCTCTGTTGCCTGTGTCTATGTGCCTGTGGTTCTGTCAGTGTGATCATCTGATGTATCTGACCCCAGGAATGTGTCAATAAAGTTTCCCCTTCCTGGGACAATGAATTCAAGGTGTTCACATTTCAATTTCCAAGAGTGTATTTTGCGAGTCCTCTGAGATTCGCAAACTACAGGTTGGAAAACGATGTCGAGGAGTAACCGAGTCACTGACGCGCTATTCTAGCGTTGCGAGCTGCGCACACCGCCGCCAAATTCGGCTCTCTATTAGGCGTATTGTAGCCTGGAGTCGTGAGCCATTCAATACGGCACAGCGCCACACATTTTTTATTCCGCCGCGTAGCGTGCTCACGGCGGCGTGTGCCGTTTGTGTTCAGGTCCTTTAAAATTTCTTTGTCGGCGCTCCATTTACGAATATACCCATTGTGAGTCTGGCTGAATGCAAAATAATTCACGTGTCGAGGTAAGTGGTGGAAAACTGGGGACCGCCAGAAGCGTGATCAGACGCCTGCCGCCCGGAGTGGCCGAGCGGTTCTATGCGCTTCAGTCCGGAACCGCGCTGCTGCTACGGTCGCAGGTTCAAAACCTGCCTCGGGCATGGATGTGTGCTATGTCCTTAGGTTGGTTAAATTTAAGTAGTTCTAAGTTCTAGGGGACTGATGTCCTCAGATTTTAAGTCCCATAGTGCTCAGAGCCATTTGAACCATCAGACGGCTACACAATAAATTAGCCTGTATCAATAATTTTTGCTCTTTTCTGCGGCTACGTCTAGATGTAAATTCGTTTGAAGCTTTCCACATTTTCGCCGTGAGGGTTCCATTTCTAAAGACGACTATTCGCGTTAAAACTTGTGGAGAACTTTAAAAGTAGTGTACGCCAGCAAGATATCCATCAAAGAAGTACTTCGCATAATGTCGCCGTATTTTACACGTCACTCCTATAACAAACGCCACTTCTAGTAAGCCGTCTCTTGCTCTAGTGTAAGGGAGCAATATGGCACCATGACCTGAACATATCAGACGAGCACTTCTTGTGCGCAGTGTCGAACTCATCTCCATGTCCTTCAAAGTGACCATTTACCATTTGACGCTGTTTAGGCCATTTATGTACCCCACCACGCCTGGTAATAACACTAAACACGACCAACACAAGTGCTCTCTGGTGGTGGTCCTACCTATCACAGAGAATTCCAGTTCGAATAATTTACACAGTCGCCGATACCAAGCTACGTTGACACACGGCTATGTTTCCTCTGTGCTTCACTTCCACTTGTCAGCCAATAGACTGCAACAGTTGCAAGCAAGAGTTTTATTTTTGTGCAACAAACTTAAAGGCGCCTTCAAAATTGAGACCCACAACAACACAAGCAGACATTCTTTCCCGTTTGGCTCCCGACGCGTTAGAGTACGTCCGGTGAAAAAAACTGTGGGTGAAGCCCGTCTGAAAACAAAAGCGGCGTCCTTGGAGCGAAGTTAATTAAGATCTCACGCGGTGCAGCACACGCAGGTGACAGTTTGTTATTTTTAGCGGACTGAGAACCGACACTTCACGAAGAGGCGTCCGAAACTTCATCAGCTCGAGATCAAACTTTGTAATTAACTACTGTCAACACGTCGCCTGAGTGATATTGATTACTAGAGAGGTTAACTCAACTGAACGAGGAAGCAGCACCTGAACGACGCTGACAGTTACTGTATCTACTTCTTCTATTATCTCACGCATCCAGTTAAGCGCTAAACGGGATTGGCCTATGGAAGAACTTAGACGCCAAAAGCATGCGTTATTGTAGCTACGTCACGCTGTAGAAGTTCAGCGAAATAAGGAAGTAGTCGCATGGTGAACCTCAACACTTTATTAGCTTACCGATTTCGATTTAGTGACCAGCTCTTTACAAATGGCTCTGAGCACTGTGGGACTTAACATCTGAGGTCATCAGTCCCCATTGCTCTTTTTATTATAACCTATGAAGACAACTGTTAATAATCCTTGTACGACTGTCTCATAACGTCAGTTGTTAGCACGTCACTGGGCGGATGTGAATGATAGACTGCGAGAAAATCGGAAAAGAAGAAATTCTATGCGTTTACAATATGATTCAGTACGATGAACATTAGTTGGATGATTAGAATGCAACTGAGATGATACACGAAATGTATGAGTAACGGAACATGATGAAGACATGAAGTAGAAGACGTATTGCATCGTAAGACATTACGAGAAAGCTAAATGTACCGTGTACCACGTAAGGACTGTGCTTATGATGAAGCATCGAAAAAATATCATTTCCATGTATTCGGGAAAACACCAGTCATGCAAAGAAATATGCATTATGTGATAATGTGTACGGACTGTATCCAGATTGAGAAACATGATCATGGACAGTGTTTGTAGGTTTGTCGCAGCTGCTTCGCGTGTGCAATGCGCGACTTTGTGAACGTATCTATGCTAACGCATCTTCATAGCTGTGTAGGCGGCTATCGCTTTCGTGTACAGCCATTTGCGCTTCGCAGTTGAACTCTGTCGGGGATTTCCTTAAACTGACTAAACTGTAGAAATGTCTTAGTAATAAATAATAAATGTATTAAACCTTCATGCACGATTTCGCATTTTTTCACTCGTCTCTGGTACCTTGATAAGCTTTTGTAGATGCTTTTAGTGGTATATACGCATACTGCCTGCGAACTTTATTCGAATTACAGCTAATACGTTTAACGTCATTCATGATGCGACAGTTATTCATGTATCTCATTGTTTATGACGCCATACCTCCTGAAACATCGACTTGTAGGTGGCTCTTACCCCACGGAGCTTTGTGCGTGACAGTAAGGTAAGTGTATACCAAGTTTGTTGTCTAGTGGTTTAAGAGGAGATGTCGAACTTAGACATAAACACACACACACACACACACACACACACACACACACACACACACACACACACATATACATATATATATATATATCTAATATATATATATATATATATATATATATATATATCTAATGTGTATGGATTCATGATGTTTGCAATCTTTGTCAGCAATGAGAGTATTCCAGAGGCAATATTGCATGCAAAATTTTAACTGTGGCGGTCCTTGAAGTTCTACTTGTTAGTTAATTCATGTAGTGAAATCACTGGAGCAACCGTTCTGCATATCATTCTATTCTTGTTATTAAGTGATGCAATTTAGATAAAAGGTGCTTGTATTGTGCTACACTGATAAAACAGTTAATTACTTGAAATGTTTAATACCTCGTTATTAATTACAGACGAATGGAAAAACTAGTAGCAGCCGACCTCGGGGAAGATCAGTTTGGATTCCGTAGAAATGTTGGAACACGTGAGGCAATACTGACCCTACGACTTACCTTAGAAGCTACATTAAGGAAGGGCAAGCCTACGTTACTAGCACTTGTAGACTTAGAGAAAGCTTTTGACAATGATGACAGGAATACTCTCTTTCAAATTCTGAAGGTGGCAGGGGTAAAATACAGGGAGCGAAAGGCAATTTACAATTTTTACAGAAACCAGATGGCAGTTATAAGGGTCGAGGGACATGAAAGGGAAGCAGTGGTTGGGAAGGGAGTGAGACAGGGTTGTGATCTCTCCCCGATGTTATTCAATCTGTATATTGAGAAAGCAGTGAAGGAAAAAAAAGAAAAATTCGGAGTAGCTATTAAAATCCATGGAGAAGAAAAAGAAACTTTGAGGTTCGCCGATGGCATTGTAATTCTGTCAGAGACAGCAAAGGACTTCGAAGAGCAGTTTAACGGAATGGATAGGGTCTTGAAAGGAGGGTATAAGATGACCATCAACAAAAGCAAAACAAGGATAATGGAATGTAGTCGAATTAAGTCGGGTGATGCTGAGAGAATTAGATTAGGTAATGACACACTTAAAGTTGTAAAGGAGTTTTGCTATTTAGGGAGTAAAATAACTGATGATGGTCGAAGTAGGGAGGATATAAAATGAAAACTGGCAATGGCAAGGAAAGCGTTTCTGAAGAAGAGAAATTTGTTAACATCGAGTATAGATTTAAGTATCAGGAAGTCATTTCTGAAAGTATTTGTATGGAGTGTAGCCATGTATGGAAGTGAAATATGGACGATAAATAGTTTGGACAGGAAGAGAATAGAAGCTTTCGAAATGTGGTGCTACAGAAGAATGCTTAAGATTAGATGGGTGGATCACATAACTAATGAGGAAGTGTTCAATCGGATTGGGGAGAAGTTTGTCGCACAACTTGACCAGAAGAATGGATCGGTTGGTAGGACTAGTTCTGAGGCATCAAGGGATACCCAATTTAGTATTAGAGGGCAGTGTGGAGGCTAAAAATCGTAGAGGGAGACCAAGAGATGACTACACCAAGCAGATTTAGAAGGATGTAGGTTGCAGTAGGTACTAGGAGATGAAAAAGCTTGCACAGGATAGAGTAGCATGGAGAGCTGCATCAAACCAGTCTCAGGACTGACGACCACAACAACAACAACATAATTACTTTAACTGATCTTGAAAACTGGAAGTGACAGAAAACAAAAATGTTAATATTTACAATGTGTAACGTATTGATGTTCCCATCTGGGGTGTATGTTACTTGAGATGGAATAAACTCTTACTTATTTCGGTGATAAATCGAGCCCTCTACTTCACGACCTGTTTCAGACAGTAAATCGCGTAACAAAATCTAATGAAAACAATTTTTACTCACGCCAAGACGCCAGGTAGTACGAGTAGACTTTTTTTTCAGTCTACTGACTGATTTGACGCGGCCCGCCACGAATTCCTTTCCTGTGCTAACGTCTTCATCTCAGAGTAGCACTTGCAACCTACGTCCTCAATTATTTGCTTGACGTATTCCAATCTCTGCCTTCCTCTACAGTTTGTGCCCTCTACAGCTCCGTCTAGTACCATGGAAGTCATTCCCTCATGTCTTAGCAGATGTCCTATCATCCTGTCCCTTCTCATCAGTGTTTTCCACATATTCCTTTCCTCTCCGATTCTGCGTAGAACTTCCTCATTCCTTACCTTATCAGTCCACCTAATTTTCAACATTCGTCTATAGCACCAAATCTCAAATGCTTCTATTCTCTTCTGTTCCGGTTTTCCCACAGTCCATGTTTGACTACCATACAATGCTGTACTCCAGACGTACATCCTCAGAAATTTCTTCCTCTAATTAAGGCCGGTATTTGATATTAGTAGACTTCTCTTGGCCAGAAATGCCTTTTTTGCCATAGCGAGTCTGCTTTTGATGTCCTCCTTGCTCCGTCCGTCATTGATTATTTTACTGCCTAGGTAGCAGAATTCCTTAACTTCATTGACTTCGTGACCATCAATCCTAATGTTAAGTTTCTCGCTGTTCTCATTTCTACTACTTCTCATTACCTTCGTCATTCTCCGATTTACTCTCAAACCATACTGTGTACTCATTAGACTGTTCATTCCGTTCAGCAGATCATTTCATTCTTCTTCACTTTCACTGAGGATAGCAATCATCAGCGAATCGTATCGTTGATATCCTTTCACCTTGTATTTTAATTCCACTCCTGAACCTTTCTTTTATTTCCATCATTGCTTCCTCGATGTACAGATTGAAGAGTAGGGGCGAAAGGCTACAGCCTTGTCTTACTCCCTTCTTAACACGAGCACTTCGTTCTTGATCGTCCACTCTTATTATTCCCTCTTGGTTGTTGTACATATTGTATATGACCCGTCTCTCCCTATAGCTTACCCCTACGTTTTTCAGAATCTTGAACACTTTTGTATCATTTTATATTGTCGAACGCTTTTTCCAGGTCGACAAATCCTATGAACGTGTCTTGATTTTTCATTAGTCTTGCTTCTATTATTAGTAGACATAATGTCCTTTATTGCAGCTTGGAAATACGTCTTACAGTAAATGTTGGATAGCTTCTATGAGGGTACAGCGCTCTAAACGGAAATGATAGAGGGAGAAGCCAGTGACTGGAATATTAACAACAAGTAATTGTGGATTGTGGATACTAGTGATATCCTGAAATGAATAATCTTGTACATGAGAGGAAATATTGAGTCGCTGCATCAAAGCATTCAGAAGAACGATGGCCCGAAAAAGAAATATCGTTGCATGTTATGACCCAATGAAGCACTTTCACAATTACTCTTCAGATATACTGGTCACTTTAGAGAGAGCCCCTCCGTCATTTCTTCAAACTGAATAAGTCGACGTGTGAAAAGCCGGAAATGTAGTCAAACCTTGTAGGGGCCATCTGAGATACATCGTCAGCAACAGACGCTATATCAGTGCTTACGATACACCAACATCCTACGAAAAGAAACTGTTGCATGAGATTACTCTTGAACTCATCAAGGAACTTAGCCTTTTGTGGCGCTCTGTCTCAAGCAGTAGTATGACAGCCTATATTCGATAAATGTCGCCATCACCGAAGTCCGCTGCCGTACTGACGACAAGGCGATCAGCATACTATTATGGAATACAACCGCGGAGAGACTAGCCACATAATCACAAATGTGCAGACGAGCTATACCAGTGCAACTGATGCGGCTAAAACAGCAAAATGCCATTAATAAAAAATCCGAGCTGATACCTGTATCTCGATTGTCAATGAATTTGCAAGGCCACAATACTGTATGTTTCTTTAGCTACTGATGGCCGTTCCCGTGGGTGAAATAAATTACAAATGCCTTTCACGTATCAAATGTAATTTCAGGTGAAAAAGTTATTCGCCTAATCCTGTATAAATGGTGTAAATCATAATCATCATCCGTCATCTCCACCTGACGGGGTAGGCTGTAGCATCTGTTTCGTATATCTACTTGCATTCGGACTTCCAGCATTTCACAGTCTAGTGGTCTTGTAGTTCAGGTGACTGTAGGCAGAAGGACCTGCTGCAATTTTTCTAAATGGCTACACCAACTATTTCGTATTTTGTCCGTCAGTGGGCATCCATTGACTGCCCTGAGAAATTTAATATCGTCCGACATAATATCCTTTCCGTCCTTCTTCGGGAGTGCCCATGCTCCTCCTCCAATATTTTGCCATTTTTCTCTGTTTTAGTTTTTATCGTGGTTTTCTACAGAAATGCCATTACTGTTGATTGTTGTGGTGGTATTATCAGACCAGTATAGCACCCTTTGTAAATAAATTTTCGTTATCCAGACAGATGTTATTTCCTGCAGATAATTACATCTGCCACACGTATAAAACGCATTTATCGTTGCAGGTAATAATCTGTCGTTTACCAATATTTGCAATCTGCCACATTGCGTGACGAATTCCCTAGAATGCACGTGTCTCGAAATAGCTTCCTATGCTGTCAGCTGTAACTGTAGAGCCGGCCGTTGTGGCCGAGCGGTTCCAGGCGCTTCAGTCTGGATCCGCGCGACCGCTCCGGTCTTAGGTTCGAATCCTGCCTCGGCCATGGATGTGTCTGATGTCCTTATGTTAGTTTGGTTTAAGTAGTTCTAAGTTCTAGGGGACTGATGACCTCAGATGTCAAGTCCCATAGTGCTCAGAGCCATTTTTTTGTAACTGTGGAACTACCTGTTAAGCATTTATTGCGTTTATATTCCATAAAATGTGTCAATACTACGCTGAATACCGATAAGAGTTGCTAATATCACAAACGCAATAAAAACATATTGACAGAATCTGTAGAAAGCTGTGCACTCATTACTACACGGCTAGAGGGGAAACTGATACTAGGGTGTGTTTATGCTGTTTATGCTGGCACCTCGCTCTTCTCTGCTCACGGCCACGTTACGGTGATTATCAATCAAATAGACTGCGTCTTACTGATCCATTGAACCTGTAACATCGCTGCTCGGCCCACTGGATTTTATGATCCTCGCCAGAGGGTGATGTCAAGTTGGTTTGTGCTGGCGCTGCTACCATTGCCGTATGCGTATGTCCTGACACTTGACCTGTGATTGACTACTTCCAGGTCATTGTTGCAGTGCCGCTTTCCTTTCTGCTAGCACTCTGCTCGATATGTGAACAGCTGCAGGGCAGCGAGTAGCGACGCTGAAATGTTAAGTGCAACAGCGCTATTGGCGAGCAGCGAGGTGCAATATGACAGCGGCGAGCAGTGAGGCGCCAACAAGGAGGGAACAGCATAAACGTACCCTTAGTCATCTTTTACGGCAGTTGTAGCGTTATTACAGGAAAGGTGACTTCTCCATCAATACCGCTGCTCACTTCCCAGTTTACAGATAAACTGTAATTATCTCTGCAGCATTTCCTGTCCAGCTCTTGTATGTAAGTACACTAAATTACTTCACTGACCTCATGGTCACATGGCGGAACTATTTCCAGGCGATTATTTGAGTACTTATTTGCAGTAGTTAAGTAAGCTTCTGGTTACAACACTTTTCTTGAAACAGTAGCAAAGAAATGCTTAATTACTGAGCCTGCCCAGTTAGCCGTGCGGTCTAACACATTGGTAAGCTTCTGGTTACAACACTTTTCTTGAAACAGTAGCAAAGAAATGCTTAATTACTGAGCCTGCCCAGTTAGCCGTGCGGTCTAACACATTGGGAAGGATTGGGATATTGGACAGGATATGCTGGGGAGATGTAGTCTTTCTGTAGACTGCAAAGAGAGGTATGTTCGTAGTGGGGGTAGTTGTCACATCAGGAGTATGCTACATCTGCCGTACTGGGTGAGTATGAACCAAGTCCCCACTAGCATTGTAGAACAGTGTGCACAGAATTTACGTAGTTTCTTTAGATACACTGAGTGAGGTGGCGCAGTGATTAGTGCACTGGACTCGCATTCGCGTGGAGGACGGTTCAAACCCCCGTCCAGCCATCCCGATTGAGGTATTCCGTGTTTTCCCTAAATCTCTTCTGGCAAATGCCGGGATGGTACCTTTGAAAGGGCACGGCTGACTTCCTTCCCCATCCTTCCCTAAAGGATTGCTTTGGTTAATTACATGTCACGATTTATTCGGAGCTATGTGACATACTAGTAAATTTGCTTATTATGTCAGGGTTTTCATGTAAGGTGTTGGATTTGCCTGACACCTTAAATATCACCACCCTTCGAACCTAATTTTTGCACTGAATTTAGGCAATGATTGAATAGTTGTCTAAGTCAGTCAAAAATTATTCTGGTGTCTAAATATTGTTGCCTACTGTTCAGCCACGTTATTCTGTTCTATGCTAGTTTGTATTAATAATTTATATTTTTATATTCTTCCACATTATAGTTAAAATGACAACAAAAGAATATTTTTATTCTATTATTAATTTTTTAATTACTTTCTTTCTTTATTTAAGTGTGAAGTTTTGTTTTTAAGAAGTTTGTAATCGAAAGTGAGGAGTCTTTCACATCGATTTTCTTAGAAATATTTTTTTTTAATCTAGTAATTGAGTAAAATCTATTCTTAACACATTTTCTGAATATCATGTGCAAGTAAAATGTTTTTGTTTCGAGACACTCATTTCAACATTGTTACACTAACAAATAAGAATTATTTCCTAGAATTGCTTTGACAAAGAAATATACATGCACAAGTATTCAAATATTATCCTACAAATGGTACAAATGTTAAAAAATTTGCTTTGACAGAGAAATATACATACACACGTATTGAGGTATTATCCTAATAAATGGTACAAATGTTAAAGAAAGGGAAAACATCCAACAAGATATATTTTTATTCTTTGTTTTTATAAGGAGAAAATAAATAAAATATAGTTTTTCTTTCATTTTTATGAGGTGAAAATAAGTGGTATATAGTTTTAGCGTTTATATTGCCTTACTTGGTGTTCTTTATATATTGTCCATTTCAGAACTAATGACTTATTTTTATCGATAGTCCGTTTTTTATTTAAGTCCATAGTCAATGACTGTTATTTTGTAGTTTATTAGCTGTCTGGTGTGCTTAACTTATTTAATTTTTCACACGTTTCTTTTGCATAATTCCTACATCACATAATTTGATTTCACACATTCACACAATCCTATGAATGTTCAAGCATGAGGTTGGCGAAGTTTTTTGCATGAACGTGATGTTCTTGAGCGAGATGGATGTGGGCAAGTATTTGATGTACAGCTTCATTAGTCTGTGTGTTGCTGTTGTGGAGGTCCCATAATGGAATGGAGCTGTGAGTGCAGAATCTCGTGGTTTACTGGCTTTGTATGCGTGAAAGTCATCGTTATATGTCGCTGAAAGCGGTCGTTTTTCGTTGTAATACTTCGCAGACGACTAGTTTACAATAGGGTAGGGATTTGGGAAGGTATGTCGTCTATTCTTCACCCATCTTCTTTCTTGGTCTCAATCTTGCGAATCTTCAACTTCTGTTCTTCCCGCTTTTTCTCTGCTTCTTACTTGCATCTTGGTTCTTCTCTGGGCAGGATATGGAAATATTTATTGATAACTAGTCGCTTTGAAGTTCGCCTCCTAGTAACAGTTTGATAAATTGTTTGGGCGCGTCATTTTTAATTTGTGGAAGTTCTTCTTCAGTTTCCTGCATCAGCGTGCTCTTTAATAGCAGTAGTGTGACTTTTTTTTTTTTGCCTGCGGTGGTTTGCCCAAGCGGTCTTCTCGTCCGGCAGTTTTTTGCTCGCTCCTTTCATTCGGGGCTCGGAGACCCTTCCGGCGTTCGCCGTCCCGCCGTGTCTCAGCAGGGGTCTGTCACTGTGCGGCTCGGTGTTCCATCCCTGCAGGGTTCCTCCTAGCGGGCATATTTATTGCCCAATTTCGCTACAAGGGCATTCTGTTACCTTCGCTTTTCCCTTCTCTCGACGCTCCTGCTATGTAGGAATCGAGTCTTGCTGATTACGTCCTTTTCTTTCCTGATACATCTCGCGTTGCAACTTGTGGGTCGTTGCATCTCTTCCTTGCTGGAGTTTTTACAATGGTTCTTACAGAAAGTTTTACTTATAATCATCTAACATATATCTAGTATCTACTTGTTTTGCACCTACTTAAAAAACTTTACAAATTTCGGCGCCCTTTCCATGTTACAATTCTAAGATATTCGGAGACTTAACGTTTACTCAAGAATCCTCAAATTCGTTTTTTATTTTTGTGTAGTGTCGTGGTGTATAGCATTTTAGTATTTCATGCTGTTAGACTATCTACGCTTTATCCCTTCACCTTAAGCTATGGTACTATTGTGTTATTATTGAAACTACTTTCTTTTTCCCACCTTCCTCTCTCTTCATTCTTCTTTCACCTGACGATCTTATCTGCAACATAATCTTGAAATATTGTGCTGATTATTTACCAATAATAAAATTAATCTTCAAACTTTTTTATATGGCTCACATGGTGAAGTCCTATGGTTTTGCCTGTTTTTGGGTTTATTAGTTCCACAGCATTATCATGAGCAATTCGGCTAATTATGACAGGTCCTTTGTATGCAGCGTAAAACTTATGTATTTTGTGTTTATGTTTTCTGGAGAGATGGAGTGTTTTTACAAATACTTTCTGGCCTACTGAGAATGTTCTTTTAATTGCTGTTCTGTCTCCTCTTTCTTTTCTTTTAATGGCTGCCTTTCTGATGTTGGAGAGTGCTGTTGCTATGATTTGTTTGTGCTTACTACGTGGTACAATAGGAAATCTAACATTTTCTCTGGTTATGTTTGGGGGTTCAATATTTTTAAGTACAGTAACTGGAGGTAGTAGTGTAGTGCTATGTGGCATTTCATTTATTACTTCTTGAAAATCTTTAAGGTATATATCCTAAGTGTTGTGTCTTTTGCCTGCATATAATCGACATAAAGTGCCTATGTCTTTCATAGATCGTTCTGCTGGATTTACGCTAGGTTTGTACTTAGATATGTAGACGGGTTTTATTTTGTGTTGTTTTAACGTGTTGTGCCATTGCACTGATTTGTACTGTGGGCCATTATCGGAAATTATTCGTTCCACTCGACCTACTTGTCTGAGAAAATCTTGTCTAAATGCTTTACTTATTGCAAGACCTGTTGCCCGTTTTAATGGTGTCAAGGTAACATATTTAGAAGTAAGTTCCAAAACGACAAATATGAAAATATATCCATTTTTGTGCGTGGGAGTGGCCCCATCAAATCTGTTGCAGCTATTTGTTTTAATCTTTTAGGGATTATTGGAAACATAGGTGGTTTGGTTTGGAAAGTGACGTCTTTAGCCCTCATACATTTTTTGCATTTGACTAATACTGTTCTAATTCGTCTTTCCATATTAGGAAAATGGCTTGTTTGTTTTATTTTTAAAAAGCATTTCTTTGGTCCAAAGTGGCCACTACTTAAATGTGTATACCATATGTACTTATTAATTAGTTCATCTGGGATATAAATTAACCATTCATTCGTTGCAACATTTCGTCTAAAAAATAAAACATTGTTTTTTACGAGATAGTGCTGTCGAATGTCTGGAAAATCCTTACTTCTCCACTTGTGTTTCATTCCTAGTATTTCGGGATCCTTGTCCTGTTCTTTGCCTATGTTTTTCAATGCTGTCGTAATGTAGGTTTCGGAAGGTACTTGTTTCATATAGTACATTGTAAACTGGTCTTCTGCTGCTTCCAAACCTATGTTTTTGGATGCACCCTGTGGACATCGTGATAAAGCATCTGCTAATACATTCGCTGGTCCTGGTATGTGTGTAATAGTGAAGTCAAATTCTTGTAGTATTAACATCCATCTGGCTAACCTCCCATGAGTTAGTTTGGCGGATAACAGAAATTCTAATGCTTTGTGGTCAGTATATACTTTTGTTTTTCTTCCGAGTAGGAAATATCGAAAACGTTGGAAGCCCCATACAATGGCCAATGCTTCAAGCTCCGTGACTGAATAGTTTTTTTCGCTTTTTGTGAGTACCCGACTGGCAAAAGCAATTGTCCTATATGATCTTAGCCCTGACAGTTCGTATTCTTGGAATAAAACAACTCCTAAACCTGTTTTGGCGCTATCAGTGGCCATACAAAAATTTTGTGTTAGATCAGGATGTGCTAAAATCGGTGCTGTTGTTAGTGCGTTTTTCACTTTTAAAAATTCTTCATTGGCTTGTTGATCCCACACCCATGGCGTGTTTTTTCCAGTCAATGCACATAGGCATGGTGTTGCGAGAGAGTCGATCCAGATAAATTTTTTATAGAATCCGGTGAGACCTAGAAATCCTCTGAGAGTTTTCTTATTATATGGAGTACAGAATTCTTTGATAGCCGTTAGTTTTTCTGGATCGGGCATTACCCCTTTCTCGGAAATTATGTGTCCTAGAAATTTGACCTCTCGCCTTCCAAATTTGGATTTTGTTATATTTACTGTGACCCCATGCTCTTTCATGATCTGTAAAAACTGATTTAATGTGTCGTTGTGATGTTCCCAAGAGGGTTCTGCTATAATCACATCATCAACATAACAAGTAATTTTTTGTAAAATTTCAGGACTGAGTATAGTATTAAATCCCCTAATAAACGCTGCTGATGATATGTTTAAACCAAATGGCAATCGTTTAAACTGGTAACATCTACCGAATACGATAAATGCTGTAAATTTTCTATATTCTGGGGCCAACTCTTTTTGCCAGAAACTACTCCGTAAATCAATTGAAAATATCTTAGCACCGTGGAAGTTTTGTATAAATTCCTCTAATTTTTCTGGGCGATCTGTCTCAGTGATTATGATTGTGTTGATCTGCCTGGAGTCAAGCACTAACCTGATGCTCCCATCTCGTTTTTGTACAATATGGAGCGGGCTGTTGTATGTGGAGATAGCTAGTTCAATAATATCGTCATCTAACATTTTGGATATCTCCTGGAATACTTTATTCCTGTAGCTTAATGGGATTGTATAGGGTGGCACTCTAAATCGTTTGTGCTGTTTTACTTCAAACTTGTACTGAAAGTGCTTAATACTGCCAGTCTTAGGTAAAAATACCTCTGCTTTATCTCGTAAAATATCCTCTAATTCTCTTTTACTGTGTTCTGAAATACCTTGAACTTCTTGTAATTTTTCGTCGATTTCTTTATGGACTTCTAACATGAGTTGAGGCGATTACCCCTTTTGTGCATACCATTCTAATTCTTCATCCTCTTTATCTCGCATCATTCTTAATTGTTTGTTTATAACTGGTATTTCTTCTAATTTTAGCTTTTGCTCAAAGAGAAGTGTGAAATTCCCGAATGTTACGCTACTTTTCCCCATATGTATTATCGATCGTCTCTCATTTAAAAAATCTGCACCTATAATCAAATCTACAGTTAGTTTAGATATAATCACGAGGTTGGCTTCGATCTTTTGACCTTGGCACGACAGAGTTAACCTTGTTTGTCTCGTAACTTCCGCAGCATTGTTTTTAATAGGACCTCTTACTTTAATCTTACGTGTTTTCAGAACTGGCAATTCCTCATTGGCATTACATTGCATGAATAAATGTTCTGAGATCGCAGTCAGTTCACTTCCGCTATCAATTACAATATTGACTGGGATATTCTTTACCATGGCCTTCACAATTGGTTGAATTTGAAAGGGTTGGTTCTGTTCTTCTGCTTCTTGCATCAACGAATCCTCCAGTGATTCATACATGAGTCTTTTTAGGAATTTCCCTTGTGAATTCGAACTTTCTGTAGGATAAGCTTCGACTGCTACTTCTGTGTCTTTTGTTTCCTCTTCTCTATTTCTTCCATCATTTACGCTTTCTTCAAAATCTTCTACTTTTTCCTCATCCTCGTCTATCTTCTTCTTTTTCGTCGCTCCTTCCACATAATCGCATCTAAATGCTCTAATTATCGCTTCATAACTTCCTTCATTATATATGTTGGGTTGTGTGCCCACTCGTAACTTATTTTCAACTTCTGTCGACTGTGCATTATCCTCATTGAATTCGCTTTCCCTGGTTTCCATCTCAAATAGCTCTGCAATACTCATTACTTCGTCCTTTCCTACTACATTCGTTGTGCATGCTTCTGGTAATTCATCTTCCTCGTCAGTATTCTCCCAATTAATTTCGTTCCAACACGATATTCTTATTTTCTTGTCTTCGTTTTCTTCTGGTCCCTGCGGATTTGTTTCATCCTTCTTCTCTTCTCGTGATAATATTTTTACTTCTCTGTTCAAGGTGCTGCAATTGTCGTGGGTCGGTGCGTCATTCTCTTTGGCATGGGCGCTTAGTTGTCAATTCGAACGTATTTCGGGTTTTGGTGGTCTTACCTCAACCTCTTCTATCTGTAATCGCTTTTCTTGTTCAGCTTGTTGATAGTGGTTTCTTGGTTGATAATTTGTCGGTCTATTGGTTCTCCAGTACCCGTTCCGGTTGTCGTTATTCCCTCTGTAATAGTTGTTGCCGTTCCTGGATGAATTATAGTTATTGCCATATTCTCTTCTAAATCCATAACCGGTTCTTTGTTGAAATCTATTGTCGTTTCTTGGTGCGAAGTTATCACGTGGTTCGTAATTATTGTTTCTTCGTACTGTGTCTTGTGGATTCCACTGCTTTTTGCTTTCGTTTTCACGTGCGCTTCGTCTTTTTCTTGCGTCATCTTCCAAAAATATGAACCCTAGTTCCCTTAGAATACCTTTAAATGCTTCGACGTCATTGCCTCCGCGACCTACTAATGATTGCTGGTATTTCAATGGTAGCTTCATCACGCATAATTTAATCAACTCTACGTCACTGTATGGTACATCTAAGCATTGATTTTTGTTTGCCATTACTTCGAAAAATTTCACGGGTCTCTTCTCTCCTGAATTTTCAAAATATGGGTTCTGTAATAATTCATACTTCACTCTGTTCTGTGCTTCGCTGGACCAATATCGTGCGAGAAACTTCTCTGAAATCTTCGTACGATCGGCATGTCGCTGTAACATTTTGCATGATTTCTGCGACTGTTCCTGACATGTGTGCACATATAAAGTCTAATTTGTGTGCTCGCGTCCAGTGTTCTTGTAATCCTACTCGGAATTGATCAATAAAAGTTCGTGGATGTAATGAGTTTTCTTCTCGAAAGTGTTGAAATTTTCTGACTGTGAGGAAATGATCGTTATCGTACTTCGTCATAGTTCCATATGAAATTCGCGATTCTTCGCCACTTTTGTTTCTGATAATTTCTCCCGTCGTTCTTTCCTGTTGTGGTAGATCCATTGCATATTGTCCACTGTAACTTTCGCGTACCCGCGGTGCAGGCTGTCTGACTTCACGTATGTTACTTTCCGCCTGTGATTGGAATCGCAAATGCGTAATATCTTCGTTAGTTCCTTGTTTCACCGGTACTGTTACAGATACGGATGTGGTTGCAGACTCAGTGCTTGTTTGATCTTGTTCACTACGCTCTTCAATGGTTTGCAACAACTCTGTTCGCAATTTCTGAAATTGTCGCTTCGTTTGCGCTTCTATTTTGACTACGCGGTTATCATATCTTTTCAGCGCTGCTTTTGTGATACGTTTGTGTAACACACTGTTATCAACAATTTCACGCGCTGTACCTGCTGCTTGTCTAGTAATTTCGTTTATCTGTTTCTTTAGTTTGTTGACTTCTGCCTGAGTGTTGTTACGTAATGTCTTCATCTCGTCCTGAATGTCATTACGCAATGTTTGTACGTCCGCTTGTACCTTGTCAATGTCTGTTCTCAATTGATTGTGACCTGTTATTAAGTTTCCTATCACTTCTCGAGATTCTTTCGCCTCGTCTTCAATATGACTTAGGTGTAACTGAATTTTTTTGTTTTGTTCTTTAATCTCACGCATTTGTCTCGTGGTTTCCGCATTCTGAATTTGAATTTGGTTCACTATGTCTTTATTTTGCCTTGTCATGGTTTCTGTAATATTTTGTAATAATTCTGCCAGATTCGTGGGTCCTATTGCGTTTTCTTCCGACTTCCTACACTCTGTGTTTTCGCCCAAGTGTTGGTTCGCAACCGATTGCATTGACCTCTGCTGTGACACGTTTCTGCTCGCATTCCTTGTACTCTATGGTGAGGGAGCTCTGCTTACTTGTGCTATCGGTTCTACGTATTCAAGAAGCAAGTTAGAATCCTCATCGACTGTCTCTCTACTTTCCTGCTCCTCTGTCGTATGCTGACCTAGATTTTCCGTGCCTTGGCGTACATTATCCTCGTTATGGTGCGTTATCTGTCCTATTTCTCTCGATACTGCATTGTTCTGTCCTCTATTCTCTGTCCATTCTCATGTTGGGTCTCTACCTCAATTCGGTCAAGATCTCGATCTGCCATTGTTAAACTTTCCGAATCCCTTATTTTCTGTTTTAAAAGCAATTCACACGCCCTACTTCGCGTCAACATGCGCTCATACGATCTCACGAGTTTCATAAACTTTTTGTTCACACGGCGCTCATACGATCTCACGAATTTCATAAATTTTTTGTTCACACGACTTGACATTACCAAGACTGACAATCCATTCACTTACTTGTTGGGTCAGAACCAACTTGACAACGATGTATCCGCCACCTGTGCGCTTGCATTGGAGAGAAGACTTAATTCTAACAATTTTTAAAATTCATAACTTAATTATGCTATTGTCTCTGGTAGAATGTCTTTCTTGAATACTTTTACTATCTATCGCTGGAGCTACTGTTTTCGACTATGTATAATTTCAGAAAAAAAAAATTTTTTTACTACGAAAATTTTTTTAGCAGGATATTTTTCTGACCTAATTAGGCATGTGGTCGACCTTCAATCATGGTATTTTACCATCCTGGCAGGGTCGCCATTTTCTAAACATTCATGGTGGTGTCTGATTGTTCTATATCGTGTCTCCCTACCAATTTCGCGCTACGACGCTCTGAGCGTGTTTTTTAGGGAATTAACTAGTTTGAACCTGGGACCTGTTGCTGGTAAGGAGACGCCAGACCACACATGACATGTAGAATTCAGAAGAGTTCAGTGAGACTAGCGATGATATAACCAAATACTAAATGATCTCAGCGTCAGCTCCACTGCACTCCCTGTAAAAGAATCTTAATTCTAACTAAATTTAGTGGAAAGGGTTCAAGGCTTTCCTATTTTTAGTTAGCTGGTAAAATAACGTCGAAAAAGCAGTTAAGTTTACCATCGGAAATTTATTCTAATCACAAAACTTCGTTTATAAATTGCACTATTGACAAAAGAAAATGTTTTAATACAGGATGGTAAAAACCAACTCCGTTCAACAAAAATGTGAACGAATATTCCCTAAATGGGTTTCCAAGTTCTACAATCGATCGAAGGATGACCTATGCCATATCACATCTATAATCTAGGTTTAATTTTAGTTTCACAAAAGAGAAAACTATCAAAATGGTCTACAGTGACCCTCAATTATCTTTAATTACTTATTTAACACGTCGTAAATTACAGTGGCTGATGTGGCTTCTCAATAACTATATAAAAGAAAAATCATCGTGTTTCAGATCTGTTCTTCAAGTGGCAAATGTGAACACCATGAGTTTTAATTAACGATCGACATGAGTATTACGCAAAAACGGGATGTAATAGATGAGACTTCTGCAGTTCTGAATGGAGCCTTATGCTCCCAAAAATGCGGCATCGCGTGCGTTCATTACCTTGTCGGTGTTTAAGCAGCGTCAGGGCGGCAGCGCCCGGCGCAGCAGCCATCCAGCTCGCCGTCTCGGAACCAACTCTCCACTAACTTCTCCTTACTACAATTTACCGAAGTTAGTTTAAAAAAACTATCTGGCTACGTTTTCATCTGACCAATCAGGGTCTCAATGTTAACCTTAAGCTCCGCCTACAAAAATTCTGTCTATCCAATGAGAAACGTTATACTTTTCGTGGTGGGGCAATGTTTTTAAAGTTTGCAACGTAACAGAGACGCTAAAATGTCTCACGCTAAAACCTGCAGTTAGTGTGGTCCTTTTAGCGTTATCGTAAGATCTATACTGCTCTTCTGGAGGGCTCTATCTTTGAACATGGGCTGGGGAGTGATCCTAATGTAACAGACACGCGAAAAAGTCTCACGCTAAAACTTGTGCGTGGTAGTGGCCCTTTTTGTGTTATCGTAAGATCTATACTGCTTTTCTGGAGGGCTCTAGCTTTTAACATGGGCTGGGGGTGATCCTTGACATATCTGAGATGCGAAACAGTCTCACGCTAAAACGTGCGGGTTGTATAGTCGTACAGGTAGCCTCGCGGCGTGGGTGCCCAGCCCCTCCCTTATCTAGCTTAACACGGTTCTGCTCTCGGCTTCTGTCCTCGTTTCTCCCCTCGGAACTGCGTCTGCCTCACGGTGGGAAGGTACGACATGCATTTAGGCATTCTTGTGTTAGTCTGTGGCATTCCATTTGCTCACTCGTTACTTGTATTGCTTTGGTTAATTTCATGTCACGATTTATTCGGAGCTATGTGACTTACTAGTAAATTTGCTTATTATGTCAGGGTTTTCATGTAAGGTGTTGGATTTGCCTGACACCTTACAAGCTTCTGCGAACTTTGGAGGGTAGGAGAGAGAGACTGGCGGAATTAAGGCTGTGAGTCCGGGGCGTGAGTCGTACTTGAGTAGCTCAGTTGGTAGAGCACTTGCCCGCGAAAGGCAAAGGTCCCGAGTTCGAGTCTCGGTCCGGCACACAGTTTCAATCTGCCAGGAAGTTTCAATAAAAATATTAATGTAATGCGGCCTTAATTAAAATTAAGAAAAGATTATCGGTGTGCTCTGAGACACTTATAGCTAATTTAAGATACTCATATCTTACGTGATTATTGCGGGCGATAAAAATTTTAAAACTATTTTCTATCGCCGAGAGAATTTCACCACTCTGGCGGCTGCCGCAAGCAGTACTTTTCGCTACAGACTGCAGCTTAGGAACTTGATTGTCAGATTCGAGAACGACATACACGGGGGAAACGGGAATGTCTAAGAAGCAAAAATGAGTTCTCCGTAGCATAGAAACAAACAGGAGTAGACCACTATATGTTCAGGGTGCAACAGGGTTGCGGTCATTAAACGCCTTCACACCGCCCATCCCGCCACACCTTTGAAATTGCTGGCCCAGACCACAGCCGTCGCAGTATTACCAGAGATGAGCTCCTTTGGTCCTACGCATCCCGTCATCTGGGACTAATGGCAGCCACACCTGACGCCCCTGGGCCTAACGCCCTCTGCAGCTGCCACCTGACACCTGCCGGCCCCAGCAGGCACCAGACCAGCATACGCTGCCACGACACTACCTCCGCTAACAGAGACATCTTGTGGGGAAGCTAAGCTTGGCGTCGAAATTGCTTATTATATCGATGTAGCATCATGCAACGTGCTGTTGCGGCGACCTATCTACAAGTGTAAGTCTACGTTAATTAATGAATCCTTCTCTTTAATTTAGCACGACAACAGAGAGAAAGGTAACATCACTGGCGGACTCATTCTTTTCATTTTAGTAATTACAGAAATACACCTCAGTCTGGGGAGAAAGGCAGTACAACCCACTGCGATGTAATTCGATCCATGCCGTGTTCTGAGGGATTGAAAATGAAACAACAATCGATAGCTAGTTTCAATTAATTTCACTTAATCGGGGGTAAGCCTCAACATCAACAAACATTCGTTCACCGTGCTGATTTAATACAGCATTACCAAACACAGCTCAATGCCTCTCATCTTTTTTCTTCAGTTAATCCTCTGATTTCTTTAATTTTTCTCATAGTGTCCTTTCCATTCTCTTTCTCCATTTTTAATGTTTTATTTCTGTATTGGAATTATCTCTGTGTTCCTTATGATCCGCTCTTGTATAATATGAACGTTGTCCCCACCATATGAGAAATTCTTGATGCTTTATTTCTCTTACAGTAGTCAGTTCTATCTTTAACATTGTGTCTTCTTATTTTGTAGTAAGTCTTCAGGCGATTCTGCAGAACTGTTCTCTTGTAACTTAATCTTAACATTTACATAGGCTGTTACGTTGTTTTATAATATGTACATCCTTTCTTCTATTTAATGTAAATCTTGAGTAATGTTGACTTCATCCCTTCTACCTGCCTTCACATACACATGCTGACAGACTCTTTTACGAGGTTTGTAATCTTTATTTTGTTTATTCCCTTTATATTTATTTACAGTCTAGCTTCAAAACAGCACAGTCAAGAACGACATTTATTCTGTGTGAAATATTGTTTTCAGTGTTGTTCACCTGTACTATACCCTCTCTGACGACTGTAGTCTTATAAATACAAAACTACTTAAGAAAATAACGTACTAATGTAGAACATCCAAAACTTTAGCACTTATAGAAATAACCTTTCACTTTGCAAAGAAGTGTGAGCTGTTCGAAACTTCCAGCGATATTAGAATTTTTTGCGGAGTGGTACACGTACCCAGAACATTGCGTATTGCTATTCGGGGACCACTCATGGCTCACCCTCTTTGCCCCCTTTATTCCAGAACGTTAGCCCTGTATATTACTCGGGAGAACATCTGTGAAGATTCAAAGGTAGGAGATGAGGTTAACGGTGGAAGAAAACGTGTGAGGACGGGTCGTGTGTCATTCCCTGATAGCTCATGGGTGATACAGGATTAGTTGTGAATGACAAGATTCCGCTGTTGAATCCCGGACTGACACATTGCTTGAATCTGACATGAAAATTTCATTGTGTCTTTTCCATACATCTACGGTGCCAGACAGCTATAGCATCGAAAAAATATTTTTCTTGTTGTAATTCGGTTGTTTCCATGGAAGCATCTCACACAAACTTTATATAGTAAAGTTAAAATCTTCTGGGTTATTAGGCCGCGTCATATTTCCTCTAAAATAATCGGCGTTTCGACCCCTCTGCCGCTATCCTCTTCCGGATCTTCCGGTGTCCACTATTGCTAAATTATTTTAGAAATAGTAATCACCGGAAGATCCTGAAGAAAATGCCAGCAGGGGGTGGAAACATAGATTATTTTAGAGGAAATATGACGCGGCCTAACAACCCAGCAGATTTAACTTAAATGACAACGGCAACGGAAGCCTGCAGACTTACATAATATGTACATGGCTCATACATTACTATCACGAATTATCTACTGAAGGATAGAACGAATGGCACACATAGATGTGCACCTGAGAACATGATTTTCGGGGCTGGAGAAAGATAACAACACATGAAACAAAACTGACCATAGATTTATCTTAGGTTAACGAAAGGCCATTTGTTGATATAAAAAAATCTCTAGGAATAGTTCAGTAGAATATAGGACTCTCTGAAATTCTGGAAACTTCATTGATAAAACACTGGAAGTGAAAGTCCTTCTACAACATTCACAGAAACCACAGTGTAGCTATAGTAGTCAAACGAAATGAAAGAAAGGTTAAAATTCAGAATAGGGTGTGACAATCAGTGAATGAAAAAATATATAAAACGGAATTAAAGATAAAGGAAGGTGGCAAGAAGTTTAACATGTGCCGAATACATTAAAATTTTGTCAAAGTTGGCAAATGATTTGTTATATTAATTGAGTGGAACGAATAATGTCTTGAAATGAAGTAATGGGGTATAGTCGAATTATATTTGGCGATGTTGGAGCAATCACTATAGACAATTAGGAACTAAAACAAGCTGGTAAGTTATGTTGTATGTTCTGCAAACACACATTTTTGGGCGAAGTATCGAAGTGAAATATTTACTGACAATCGATGCTGAAATAGAGGATTTTGTTAACAGCTATTACGAAATTGTTATAATATATACAGGTATTTTGAATTCACTTGTTTAGAATGTAAGTGAAACGTGGACCATAAACAGTAGAGTAGGCGCCCTACATACAGGAAATGATATTGATACTGACAATAGATTATGAAACAGAGGGATTTGTTAACAGCAAATATGAATTTACTTGTCTACAGTGTAACCTTAAATGGGAGTGAAACGTGGACCATAATCTGTAGGAGAAGGTGTCATAAAAGTGATAGAAGTAAAAATTTCCAAATGAACGGTACAGCCATTCTATTCATGTCTAAGAAAACCACACATAACACAAGTGTTCCTACTGTGTGTTGTGTGCCATTGTTTAGGAATAGTTAATCATAGCTTGTTTTTCCACTATAAACTGCACTTTGAAGGTAAAAAATATGATAAATAGCACGTTCAGACTTAACATAAATGTACACACATTTCTAAGGGATGTGCATCATTTATGCAAGTACTGACTATATGCACAGAATTGTTAATTATTGACACATTTGTTGTTCATTATTAACACATACAAAAACTACTGGAAAATGACCTAGAAGTGATGGTTCTAGATTCTGTGGACAAGGAAAAAATGCTTTTACCTTATTAAAAAGAGTATTGTGACAGGAAAATTAGCTATTCCTCATGCTGCTACTGGGGTAATAAATATCAAACGTTAAATCTGTTTCGAGTTTAACGTTCATCCATCGTTCAAGAAAAAAAAATGAATATTTTGTGTGTGCTACTTTTGTATAAGTCTCAATATGTTAAATATAACTGCAAACTTTACCTTTCTATTGTTAGTTGAGTTTGTAGTATTAAAAATTAGGAGAAACAAATAAAGAAATTTCTGTAATTCATTCAGATGTGCCTCTGATGCCATAAATGTCCTAGAACCTAGAAATATCCGACACACAGAACTTCCAGTTACACACATATATCATTTTGTGTGTTCTCTAGCTCATTGTTACTAGAGAGGACTGACGGAGTACATCGAAAAAGTTCAAAGAAAGGCAGCACGTTTTGTATTATAGTGAAATATAGGTGAGAGTGTCACAGAAGTGATACGAAATTTAGGCTGGACATCATTAAAAGAAAGGTGTTTTTCGTTTCGATGGAATCTTCTCACAAAATTCCAATCACTAACTTTCCCCTACGAATGCGAAAATATTTAGTTGATATCGACCTAAATAGGGAGGAACCATCACCACGATAAAGTATGGGGAATCAGAGCTCGTACTGAAAGATATAGGTGTTCATTCTTTCCGCACGCTATAACTTATTGGAATAATAGATAATTGTGATGATGGTTCGATGAATCCTCTGTCAGGCACATAGATGTGATTTGCAGAGTATCCATGTAGACGTAGTTGTAGATCCTTAATAATATGTACCATCAGCGATTCATCATTTCCTATGGTGTCAGCAGTAGGAGATTTATATAATACTACCTCTGTGTTACATTTTCGTCTTGTTTACTCGTTTCAGTACCCTATGGATGTAAAATTTGTTTTGTGGTGAAATCCGTCCTTTGTTAAGCGTAAATAACTGTGTACCAGGGTACGACTTAAAACTTATGTGTACTCTGAATTATCAAAACAAATTGTCGCTTAAAATTTTCAGTATTGAGATGGTTCTATGGGACTGCTCCGAAATCCAAAAAAAAAATTAAAAAAATAAAAAGCACATGCTCCACAAGAGGATAATCCATTCTTACGTTTAATTGGAAGTTACTGTTTCCATGTTATGTCAATAAATATATTCTGAGCAGGCCTGAGAGCTGACCCTGAATGATATGTGGCACCTTATAAAGAACTTTTGCGGTACTCTTTACCTCAGTTTTGGTATTACAGTTAAATGAAAAAAATTGCCAATCTGTTGTTTCTATACCGAACAAGAGAAAGGAAACAGTTGAGGCACAACAGACATCGTCTGATGCTCAGGATCAGAGCAAACTTTCGAGATATGTTACGTCCGGAAAGTGTGACGCATGGATCCGTAAGATTTTACTATAGACTCAATAGTTACAATGATCTTTCTGAATAAACTGCTTCTTCGTGTAATACGCAGTAATGTGTGGCCACAGACATAACGCAAGTATTCGCTAATCAGGCAGTAATCTTGAACTCAAACTACTAACAAGTCTGTTGCTTAGTTCTATATTTGGGCTTACACATTCATAAGTAATAATGGTTGTGATCAGCCCGCCTCCTTCATTGTTACCCGCTATGCGTATTTGCGTTAAAGAATCGACGGGCAGCAATGAATATAGTATCAAACCAAGTGACGAGATGACAGCTAACTCTACACTGGGGTATTGTAAAACACACCTAATACATTATTCCCGCGCACAGTGTGAAATGAATTCTGAAATGAGACTGCTTACAATACAGTACTGCAGTATCAGCCGCCATCCAGTCAGCCACACATTCAAATAACTGCCGCCGCTGCGGCACCAGGGCGTTGCCAAGAATGGTTAAGCCGCTGCTAATGAGATGAAAGCATTCCCTCTCCGAAGCTCCGGCGGATGGTGTATTTAAGTTCGATCATTCACGCACTGACCCCCTTTTGTGTGTTTGCCATTTGAATTACGCTTACAGACTTCCAATGTGGCTAGGATTCGACGTCTTCAGAATAGACAATGTTTGAAGGGTGACATATTCATAATTTTTTTTTTGCCACTATGGGACTTAACATCTATGGTCATCAGTCGCCTAGAACTTAGAACTACTTAAACCTACCTAACCTAAGGACGTCACACAACACCAATCATCACGAGGCAGTGAAAATCCCTGACCCCGCGGGAAATCGTACCCGGGAACCCGGGCTTGGGAAGCGAGAACGCTACCGCACGACCACAAGCTGCGGACATTCATAAACCTTTATGTACGTATACATGGCTACATTCTAATCCACAGTGAGCACTGAGCGAGATGGCGCAGTCGTTAGCCAACTGGACTCGCATTGGGGAGGACGAAAGTTCAAATCCGTGTCCGACCGTCGTGGTTTACGTTCCCCGTGATTTCCCTAAATCGCTCCAGGCAAATGTCGGGTTGGTTTCCTTAAAATGGCACGGCTGATTTTCTTCCCAATCACTGACACAACCCGTGCTTGTCGACGGGATGTTACTCTCAATTTTCCTTCGTTCCTACTTTCAGAAACTGACTTTTATTTGAACAACAAAGTTATATATTAATTTTACTATTTGATATTAGACATAGAATAATATCTAAATTCTCTGTTCATGAACGGCATTTGTTCCACGCTCCTGTATCCACTAAAGAACTGGACAGCATGCAAAGAAAGCAAGAAGAAGTTGGTTCAAATGGCTCTGAGCACTATGGGACTTAACATCTACGGTCATCAGTCCCCTAGAGCTTAGAACTACTTAAACCTAACTAACCTAAGGACAACACACAACACCCAGCCATCAAGAGGCAGAGAAAATCCCTGACCCCACTGGGAATCGAACCTGGGAACCCGGGTGTAGGAAGCTGGAACGCTACCGCACGACCACGAGATGCGGGCTCAGAACAAGTACTAAGGACTTAATTTATCTGATTTTTTGCAGGGCACTCTTCTATCATGGCATCGCAGGTTGCAGGTTCATTTCACTCCTGTGTTTATTCTACTGTCGGTCGGTTCATTCTTTTCTCTCACTTCTCACCCTACCTCCTCTGCTGTTTCCATATTCATCCTCATATTGAAAAATAATTAACAATATTGTAACGCACTGCAACAAACATGATGTTCACTGCATTGTAGCAACAAGCTACAGAAGGACTGTGGGGCTGAGAGTATATTTGGGAATGACGTATAGTATGTGGACGCACATTCCATCTGGCAAGAAGTGGCACACAGCTAGTAGGCTCCATATACTGTAATGGCCCATGATGGTCTTGGGCATCTCCAAGTGGACAGAGGTGCTGCCAGGCTCGGCAGCCAGTGTATTCATGGTGTCGACAGTGGCTGTTGGCTAAGACGCTAGCCGTTGCCCACAAGAAAATTGGCGAAAAGTCGAGGAAAACCTATGACATTTTTATCGAAAGAGCGTTGTTTTGAAAATAGGTGTAACATTCAGTTCATGATGATTCACGAAGAAAAAATTAATTTTCATTGTTTTCTGAGAAATCATCTCTACCCTGTGCATACAACTCTGTATAAAAGTAAATTCACAATTAACTGTACTGATTTATTTCCTCGAGTCATTACTGTGTACATAGTTCACAGCGAAAGTTGTTTTATTAAACGGCATGCTCTTTCCACACATATGATTTCATTTCAGATCATTGGTAATACCAACTACCTTCCTTCAAGATGGTCGCGAAGAGTTTCACGAAATGTATTTATTTTTCTTTATTGTGATATCTTTCCGCTGCCCCATACAGGCAGGGGAGGGCTGTCAGCGGCACAATCCTCCACTCTTTAGCCCAGTGATATGACAACTAATACAAGAATAAAATGTTACATATAAAGCAATAAAAAAGGGGGAAATAAAACAGAGTAAGGAGAGATAATGGAGGTAAAAATATACTGACATGGAGACATTTATGTGGGAACAATTAAAAAAGTGGACAAGGTTGAAAAACACTGGTGACGATTCGTAGAACACAATAAAGACTCTGAAGTCACATGCACAGGTTACAAGTTGGCCACAATATTAAAAACTCTCCTGAACAACACACTTTAAACCCACTGAGAGCACACACGATGAAGAATAAAACTGCCAGATGGGACCTGTTGAGGGAGAAGCCTGAGATGATGGAAAAGGAGGGTAGAGAAAGGTGCAGCAGGGGAGGGGGTGGGATGAAAACAGTAGGGGCGCCATTGGGTGCACCAACAGGCAGGAGACAGGTGGGGCAGGAGATGAAGAGGGAAGACAAGGCAGGGGGGAGTACAGCGACGCTGAATGGGAGCATAAGAGAAGGAAGGGGAGTAGGAGGGGCCGGCCGCTGGTAGCTGAGCGGTTCTACACTCTTCAGTCTGGAACCGCGCGATCGCTACAGTCACCGGTTCGGATCCTGCCTTAGGCATGGATGTGTGTGATGTCCTTAGGTTAGTTAGGTTTAAGTAGTTCTAAGTTCTAGGGGACTGATGACCTCAGATGTTAAATCCCATAGTGCTCAGAGCCATTTGAACCATTTTTTGAGTAGGAGAGAAAAGCCGCTCAGGAGGAGATGGAGATTTGTATAAGCTCAGACTTTATATGTATACTTGGTATTCAAGACAGTAAGTCTGAGAACAAAAATTGCCACTTGCAGAGACATTTCTTGATCTGGTTTGTAACTGTTTTCTCATGTACTTTGACGGAAGATGTGGTTTTAATAAGGATGAGTGAAAACTACGTCACACATGGAAGACATATTTCTTCCAGCTTCTCATCTGTTGGCGTTGAACACAGTATTACTTTGATTCTTTACATCTTTCGCCTCGGAAATGAGGGTTCAATTGGAGCAATTCACAGTAACTGAAATTCGTGCCTACTGAGGACGAATGACTCGCCATCCAAGGTGAATCTCCTAAAACTTGCACCACAAATATTTCAAAAGTGGAAAGTGTTAATGATGCGCAGCTTTCACAATATGAATTCCTAGTCATGGGTTTGTACTAGTAGTCAGTCAAGAGATTGTAATAATACTTGGGGAAACGCACACTTTTTATAAATGAAACAGTGAATATTGATATTAACAAACTAAATGTAGGATAAATTAGAATGCAATTTGTGTTTGTTGCAGGATTCTAGTGCGAGTCGTTTACTTTTGAAAAGTTCCCACATCGACACATGTACAATATCTGTGTTAGCACACACTAAAGAACAACACAAGGGCATACACTGGTTATGTGGATCCTGACACGTAACGAGACATTTGATCATCATAGGCTGTGTTCAAAATGACCATCGGCAGAGGCAACACAGTCTTCCAGTCTGGTATGGAATGACTGCTGGACACTTTGGACACTTGCTAGTACTTCAGCGGAGATGCCTTATCACACTGCAGTAATATGTAGTAGTATATCATAAAGTGTAGTTGGTAAGTCCTCGTAGCTAGCCTCTTTCAGCTTTCCCCACAACCGGCAGAAGTAGCCAAGCGGTTCTAGACGCTACAGTTTGGAACCGCGCGACCGCTACGGTAGCAGGTTCGATCCTGCCTCGGGCATGGATGAATGTGATGTCCTTAGGTTAGTTAGGTTTAAGTAGTTCGAAGTTCTAGGAGACTCATGACCACAGCAGTTAAGTCCCGTAGTGCTCAGAACCATTTTAACCATTCTTTCCCCACAAAAATGTCTACAGGCGTCAAACCCAGGGAATGGGTTGGCCAGGGTACAGGCCCTCTGTGTCCAGTCCAAAGATTTGTAGACAGTTAGTGAAGAAAAACTGTAGTACTTCGTGCACTACGGCCTGGACGTAGTTAATACGACAGGTTCCTTCCAGTCTGCAGAGGAACGTCTTTTGGCATACGTGGAAGACAGTCTGTTAGGATGCTTCAGAACACGTGGGCGTTCAGTGTTGTGTCTACGAAAAACGGGCCTATGAGCTGATAGTTCACTATCCAACGCAACACGTTTACATTCCATTGACGCTGCCGTTCCAGCAAACGGCGTTTGTCAACAGACCAACAGTGCGTTTGTCATAGGTTTACCTCGCCATTATAGGTAAATGTTGCTACATCACTAAACAGGAAACATGACACATCTTCAGTATCCGATGTTGATGCACATGTATAGAAGTTAACACGATCCTGGTAATCGTTTCTATGCCGCTCTTGCTGGAGATCAATTTGATGGGAATGGCACCTACGTTGATTGAGAATTCGCAGGACCATCGCCTGGATCATGCCACTGCCTCTTGCAATTGCGGAAGAGCGTGCGACCGGTTGGGGGTAAATTGCTCGAGTAGTTGTCACTGTTCAGGCTGCTAATTTTAATTCCCCCACCTCAGAACAGCGTCTGCGCAGTGCCTCTTCACTCGGCAACGCAGATACTTACAGGATGATGTAAAAGCAGCGTTGATAAAGAAACACCACCTAATATCTACAATTACTGAGGCCGCGCAACTCTAGCTATGAAAGAAAGTTCTGTAGAAATACTGTAATCCAATTTTATCTGGTAGTAAGAAAATGGATTGGCTTCTGGCAAACAATGTCCGAAATTTCCCCAGGAGAATGTTTATTTTGTCATTGATAACCAAAGAAAAGGTACTGTTCAGTCCACATCTGAGTTATTGGCTGTTTCCAACCAGTTTCCGATGCATACGCACATTTCACACGCAGAGCCTCCAGAAATCTGTCTACACGCGACCCAAATTAAACAAAGTTTTCACAGTCATTAATTTCCAAATTAAACAACGTTTTCACAGTCATTAATTTCACCACTAATATTAGTTATTACATTCGGTCCTTCTTGTGGATTTTAAAAAAGCAGCTGCTCGCCAATAAGGCTCGGTAGTTGAATACTGAAACACGCCACGCGGATTCTATGAAGGCCGATAGTTTCACACGCGGTTTTCTGTACAACAAAAACTTCAGAATCTCCCAAACTTCACAGAACTATCCGTAAATGCATCTGCTTCCACGACGATATAAACCGAACGCGAAATAACAGTGACTTCCTCATGTTACAAATAACTTTTTCGGACACATCTAACATGACCGTCTCGTCCACGACTCCCTTCTTCCAGTCTCACTCCCAGTATAACTATCAGGTAACGAGAGGGAACCGTCTGGATTCTGACTGGCTGACCACACTGACTGCTAGTCAGAATATTCACTCATGATCATACTCGTGCCAAAACTGGCCTGCATCAATCCTTATTCACAGTTGCATTTGCGTCAGCCTCACATACAAGTGTTATAGTATTGTATAATAAGCGGAAAACGAAAAGACAATTATCCTGTAAATATTCTTTGGAAGCACATTTTACTCCAGCTGACTTTCTTGCTGCTCTGATAGCAGTCACACCTAGCCACATGTCATTAGCAAAGTGAGTAAATCCCCTAGGATAATTTTCCCACGACAGGCTTCTGTAACTCTCGCGCGTTATTTAAGTCGGTATACGACGCGATATTGAAATTTGAAGAATTTTCCACATACACACTCTCAATTGCTTACAGGCTCACATAACAAAATAAATATTAATAATAATAGTTCTCTCTGAAGTTATTCTGGATACCAAACAACGAAAATTGTAAGATATTTCAAATTTTTAAATTAAATTTCAACTAAATGATTCTATACCCTCATACATCAGGTGAGTACTTCAATTGACATCCAAAAACAAGTCATAAATGTTCCCAGGTGCATTTCCTTTCTTAAGTGTAGTTTTTCTAACTTCAAAGTAAATTTTTCTATCTCCGAAAATATGTTCGATAGAAAACAGATTTTCACACCACCTTTCTATTAATGACAAAGTGCAGTATATAAATTTTGAAAGTGATTAAAGAAAACTAGTATCCTTTATTTAGATTCTTATAGGTGGTAAGTGTACGCGTTCAGTACGAGACGTTAAATAACTTTCCCACGGCAGAAAGTGACAGATGCTCGTGTGTCTGCCGGGTAGGCCGCTAGATGTCAGCCCCGATGTTAAATACAGCAAACTGTCCTAGAAGAAACGTTCGCTCGGAACAACTTGCAAAGCTACAAGCTGGTGTGGGGATCAAGCATCGAGAACGTTAACTTCCCCTTCCTCTGCCATCACTTGTTTCCCTCTGTCACGTTTTCTAGATGTTACCCTAGCTTTTTCACGTAAGAGGCTGAAGAGGTCGACGTGTATTGGAATATTTTGCTGCATACACTGTACAACAACGAACTGCATTCTTCCTAGACTCTCCATACACCACGAGCATGGTTGCTTTTTCTTTGTGGATTGGTAAATCCCATCGTCCGTAACCTACCGCTTGAACTGCCACACACTAACTGTCTAACAAGGCTGAATGCACTCAAGGAACATACAAGCACACTGTAACCAAACATGACAACATCGATCCTAGCAACTACTCATGTTGAAAGGGTACAAACAAGTACCGATGTGAAAACTGTGCACAGTACGATATGTCGCAAACGACTGGCACTATATCCCTGCAACAAGCACTGCTGCCATCATAATGTACCCTACCTTTAGTTTGTTAGTGTCAGTAGGCATTTTTTACGCATAAAAGTATGTTTGCACTAAAAATCCACTTTATTAGTATTATTACGATCTATTTGTGGGCTAACAGTACGATCCTCTGACTACCAGAGTATACTGTGATATCCGTACGTCAATAGCCCTTTCCATTTCCGCAGTATTCACACTACATACAGAAGACTAAGAAGGTGGCGCAGTGGTTAGCACACTGGACTCGCATTCGGGAGGACGACGGTTCAATCCCGTCTCCGGCCATCCTGATTTAGGTTTTCCGTGATTTCCCTAAATCGCTTCAGGCAAATGCCGGGATGGTTCGTTTGAAAAAGGGCACGGCCGATTTCGTTCCCCATCCTTCCCTCACCCGAGCTTGCGCTCAGTCTCTAATGACCTCGTTGTCGACGGGACGTTAAACACTAAGATCCTCCTCCCTCCTCCAGAAGACTAAGAAAAAATAAATTAGTTTCATTTATTCTTAAACATGTCGATGATCAAAGAAAAATTCAAAGTAAACTTTGGAGACAACTACGTTACTCATGACGTGATCAAGAAGATGAAGTCCTGAAACGAGATGAACCTGAACCATCGGAGGAAATAGTAAATGTGATGTAATCATCCCATTTAACAAGAGCCTCCTTAGGAAGCAGTGCTGTAGAAGATCTGGTAAAACCTTTTAATTAACATATTGTTCGCTAACAGACAACTGACGATAAATTTTGAGATCATAGGCTTGCTTGATCCAGAATTTTCCATGAACGCATCGAGCACGAAAATTATAAAAAATAAACTGAAAATTCATTCTGGTTTGAAGACCAGTCTGCTTATCTTCCGTCAGTTAGAATGCAGGGAAGTGAAGGAAGTATAGAATTTTGTTTCGAGACACAAAACTAAGGATCACCGCCGAGTGACACTCAGTAACGTTCTACAGAACAGGAAACATATTGATTTAATCATAAAGTCTTACTTCTAAGCCCGTGGCTCAGGTTCGACGTGAAACAAAATTAGTGGCCTTCAACTGACGATTAATCTTAAAATTTCACTCAAAAGATCATCACACAACGAACTACGAGAATAAATAAGAGCTAAGAACATTGAATAAATGTGAGAAGTAATGATAAGGAATGCTTCCTGCAGTAGATAACATCTGCATTATACTCTGTATCGAATGATCCTGGAAGGGTCTACGCAATTTCTAGAGCTTGCTCTTAGACGGAGAACTGTCAACCAAACACAGAAGCCTTCTACACAATGAAATATCAAAAACATAAACGACGATGATTTTGATGACACATAATGTACAATGGACACTGAAAGGAACCAGTATTGAGTCGAAGAACAGCCGGCCGCAAAAATTCATCGACGATATGAAAAGAAAAGTTGGAGAAATCGGATGAATTTATGCAGAAATTTTAGAAATTAACCCATTAACACGCGAATAACAGTCACTACAAGACAGGTCTAAAAAACATCCATTCAGTCGAAGTCTTTACATACCGAGGAACAAAAAAGTTCGTCATCACGATTATCTGTCTTTAAAAACACATAGCTCCACTGTGCAGTCGGAATAATCCGCAACTGAAACATCCAACGTTTGTTCTAATTTATCTTCTAAAATTGTTGGGATGTAATCCACATTAGTTCGTGAAAGAGCTTGAAGTACGATGAAGAAGAGATAGACTTGCTTTGCAGCAATGAGGAGAGATCGGCTTCAGGAAGAATACAGAAATTTTGAAGTAAGATTTATCACACGTTGAGGTTCACGGAGTCAAGTCTTCACGACCTTTCATGAAGATTGAAGGATGAACAGATAATGAAATCCAGAATTTTTTTTAAAGAGAAACTACTTGATCTAGGGACTAAAACGGCGTTTACCACACCGGTTACATTGATTTTTGAAAGGAATTTGAAGAAACACAGCTTCCGCGAAAGGAGGAACGACTGTTCCATAAATGACGAGGATTACGAGCATGCACAGTTGGTTTGGGAAAAATTTTATATTGAAAATCTTGGTGAATTCTGTACTCTTTATCTTTTGGCGGATGTTCTGTTGTTGGTTGATGTGTTCGAAAAATTAAAAAAAAAATGCTTGAAAGCTTACCGGCCTTGATCCTGCTTGATACTGCATAGCACCAGGATTAACTTGTGATACCATGTTGAAAATGGCTAAAGAACCACTTGATGTATAGCACGACTACGGCATGATTCTAATAGTTGATTTGGAATATCCAAAAGTTTCAAGAAATACATGAAGGCAAACCACAAATTTTGTAAGAACTATGTCTCAATGAAGACATCAAATCTGTTGGCACCTCTCGAGGCAAACAGTCTGTAGGATAGACCATGAATTAATGTTTACCATATTTGAGTTTGAAGGCGGTGAAGAGTTTGAAGGGGGTGAACCAAGTTCATTCAGTTCTGAGAAAATATGTGAGATGCCGAATATATATATTTCAAGAATCTTGAATATCCAAAGGAATGACCTGATCTACACAAATATTTGCTGCTTCCTCCAGAAAGCAAAATTTTCCAGGCGGCAACGAAAGCAAGTTGTTGGCTACACTGAGTGACAAATGTAAATATGTTGTGCACTATAAAAATCTCAGACAGTGGTTCTCCCTAGGGATGAAGGTGCTAAAGTACATTAAATTTAGAAAAAGTATATAGGTAGACCACAGTGATGAGGACGAAAGGCTCAAATAACTTTGAGGATTTCTAAACGCTGATGAACAACTCAGTGTTAGGCAAGACAATGAAACACATAAAGAATAGAGAGAACATGAAGTAGGTCTCGAGTGCAGAAAAATGTAAAAAGTTGCTGCAAAGCCAAACTTAAAGAGAAGAACGATTTTAAATGAAAAGACTGTTGCCATTCACATGAAAAAGGTCAAATTTACGTTTAACAAGCTAATTTACATTGGCATGAGTACACTCGACTTGTCAAAATAATTGATGTACAACTTCCTTTACAAGGTGATTAAGCCAAAAGACAGAGAAAAACTGAACGTTACCAAGACACGGACGCTTCATTTGTAACAGAAAGACCATAGATTAGTATGAAGGCATGAAGCCAATCAACGAAAAATTTTATACAGTTGATTACCGAACAGGGAATATCTACAATATAACACAATTTAACAAGAAACCTACAGGAAAGATGATGGATGAGTTCAAGTGGAGAAGAATAATTTTGGTATCAATGATAAAATATATCCTCAAGACTACAAAGACTGTCTGTTCAATGACTTTGAAATATATAGACTGATGAAACTTGTAAAGTGTCAGACGAATAACAAACCTTACACTGAATTCCTGAAACAATTCCAGTTAAATCGATACGTCACATGACGTAGTTACATGAAGCTCTACGATTCTTATTGATATGCAAATCGAATAAATGAACCGCCATTTAGTGAATATAAACCACACACACTCACACTAGTAATTGCACGCAAGTACTTTCCCAGACCCAAGCTATGAGACACATTACTGAGTGAAGGACAATTTTACGACGGTAAAGCCCTTCCCACATACACTGAAACCTTCACAGCGTGACATCCAGCGGACACAATGAGACGCTGGAGCCACTGCGCAGACCACCTGGAAAAGCCGCCCTTATCCTTGGTATTCATGATGACAATTCGGAAACCCATTCTACAGTAGCATGGCTCCAGAAGGCAGACAAAAGTCGAGAAAAATCTAATTCAAAACTTTGGTGACTCAGTGTGGCCACCTGCATAAAACGCGGCATGGAAAGAAGCTGTGTATCTCAGTATTACGAATTAGGAGTGAAACTCTGCCCTACGAAAGAAATGATGCCTGTGATAGGTTACGGAAACTCTAGTGGGTTGAGTTATAACAAGTACGAACACTCTGAATGGCCAGAAAGAAAAAGCGTGGCGACCTGGTTTGTTAAAGGCAAGTGGCAGATAGAGAAATTAGATCTTTCCCCTTGCTGCAAATCTTAGAGTGTTTGATCAAGTTGCCTCGCACCGTGTTGAGACGATTTCCAGAGTGTAAAATCTCCTAGTATGGAGAATTGTGTTAAAAACTGACAGTTAACGCTTGCAAGCGATTTGAGGGCAATGATGTATGCGCTATTCCAGCCAAATAGCGTGTAGGATGCCAACAAACTTACCTAGGGAATAACTAGGAGTCTCTGATTCACCGAAGACGTAAAAAATGTATCAGACTGGTGTTTAACAGTCGAGAGAGATTTAGAATAGACTCTCAGGTTCACAGCTCACGCCGACAGCAGCGCCGTCGACAAAGGTAAACAAGCGCGCTCGCGCTACGCCAGCAAGTGATATCCAGTTTGATTTCTCCAATTTTTTCGTATATTCAACCATGCCCTGTAGTTAAACATATTCACCATTGTTGAGCTTAATTACAGCAGAAACGCGACATATTCCGATCCAATGAAAGGAACTGATCAGTCACTCTAGAGTGCTTTGTACCCTGAAGTTATTGTATTGTTTTAACTGTGTACTTCTTTTTCATTTCTCTTTACCGACCCCGATTCAATTTTGGGTATTGTGAAAACTTCAAATCAATATTTTATCATCTTGTAAATATTATAATATGCCATGAAGTCATGCTTAGAATAAAAAAATAAACCTTAATAACGAAAATCTAAGATTTTCATTTTTTGCCAGCATATAGTTTATGCCTGAACCCGTACACACATTTCTGATGGCGATAATGTTTCCTTTACAGGGAGTGTACCCATACCACTGCACTCTTCTGAACTCTGCATAGTGAGCTGGTGTCTTCCTACCTTGCAGGCCGTAAGTTCCACACAAATTTCCAAAACACTTACAGAGCGTGTTTGCACAACTGTGCTAGGAAGGTATATTAGAATCAGCCTCTCACATATTAGAACCTGCATGAAGCGTTAACATGAAATCTACTCATTAAGAGTGAATAAAAAAGCGTTGAGGCCTCATGAAAAGATATAATCACGGCAAAAAGACACCGTATGGATACTGCTTGCTCAAGTGACTGACGCTGTGTGCAACACTAACAAACTGCGAAAATTTTATCATCATTGAAGTTAAACAAATACGAGCATCTCTTAACCAATTTATGAACACACACTTCACGCTTATCATTGTAAGCCTGATTAGAAAGAACGATAGAGACATTATTCACTTCACATCAGCTCAGGTAAGTAGAAAATATCTTTAAGCCACACGACCTTAAATGCACAAAGTTTTTTCTGTGTCAATAGATGTGACTACAGAAGGATGTATTCACTGTCATGAGGAGAACTCACCCAATTACTGTAACTCACATTCGTACATGATGCAAATATCATAACTCCGGTTTCCCGGGTTTGATTCCCGGCCGGGTCAGGGATTTTCTCTGCCTCCTGGTGACTGGGTGTTGTGTGATGTCCTTAGATTAGTTAGGTTTAATTATTTCTAAGTTCTAGGGGACTAATGACCAAAGATGTTAAGTCCCACAGTGCTCAGAGCCATTTGAACCATTTGAAATATCATAACTCATGCAAAGAATGTGCCAGGAATGATAAATGAAATAGTATCTCAGCAAGAAGTATCTGTTACCATCAAAGAAAGACGATAAAGAAGAAGAAACAACGAACAAGAGCACAAAGTGCTAAGAAATAAAAGATTTTGGCAGTTGTTTTTTTTTTCTAAATCAATCGGCTAGGGAAAAACGTGCAAGCAGATGTGAAGTATGTAATCAACAATGAGGGAATAACATGAATGCTAAGGTGATGTGTGTCTGTGCCTGAAGAGTGTGTAAATATAGTATGAAGAAACGTCAACTAAATACAAGTTTCATGTTCTAGCTTGAGTTGATATCTTGCTTCATATCTAACGACAGGAACATGGGTTACCAAGCATTCATTAACAATTTGCCTTTTTTCGAAAGTTATCCCCTAAACCAACCCCAGTATTATTTCGATCAGACCATTGAAGAAAGGCATCGTTTGATTTAAACTCCTTGTGAAACATATGGTTAGATCATCCTTGACAATATTTGAAGGTCCCACCAAGTACCTCTAGTGGAAAAAGTACTTCGTACTTAATTTTTTTTTGTATCTTTGCAATCTTGAGAATGTGACCTTCAATCGTTAGCTCATCGGCAAGAGATGAAGTCAAACGTAAAAAGACTGATGAATAAATGAGTGGATGTGCCATCCTCGACGAAACATTCTTTCCTTTATTCAAGGTGACGAGCTAAAGAGCTTAGTCATGTTGTGGTCAATCAATTTACTGTAGGATTTTCTATCATATGTTGGATAATCTGTACCACAGCCTCAACAGTGCTGAAGCTGATGTACAGTTGAGTATGATTAGGATGACCTCAAGCATCATCAATATTTATATTATTCTCTGTGTCGTTGTTGGGAATATTTTGATTAATTCTAGTCGACTCCTTCACTGGGAACAATTATTCCTGGAACATTAAAATTTTTTAAATGATGAAGAAAATAGTTTTAGTAGACCATTTCGAATGCAGTTGTCACATTGGCACTTCTGAAGTCAATCAACCCATGATTTTCGCCAATTACGGTTACTTCAGTGTCTTGAGTTTTATTGTGAAATGAAACAAACCGAGGATAATGTGATTCAAAAGTTATTGGACCACAAACTCACCACTTGGCTTGACTGGGGCAATATTATTCGTTACTCGATGAGAGTAGTCATCGTCCCTCATGTACATGCCTTCAGCAACATTGAGGTTAATGTCGATTAACGTGAGTGGAGTAGTTTTGGCTACATTGTGGATAACTCAATTGGCTTCAGCAATTGGATCACGGAATCCAACACACTGCCAACACTACCTTTCTTTTATCCATGAACACCTTGACCACACTGAAGGTGACTACTCCGTTTGATTGTCATCATAGCTTGTGGACAGGCCAGGCTTCGTCTTTCTTCTGACATGTGCTTAAATCTTGAAAACTGTGCTGACCAACAGCACCTACTTATAAGTAAGGATCGTCTTCAGCTGGAGTTGCATCGATTTTGAAAATGGTTCAAATGGCTCTGAGCACTATGGGACTTAACATCGAAGGTCATCACTACCCTAGAACATAGAACTACTTAAACCTAACTAACCTAAAGACATCACACAACACCCAGCCATCACGAGTCAGAGAAAATCCCTGACCCCACCGGGAATCGAACCCGGCAACCCGGGCGTGGAAAGCGAGAACGCTACCGCACGACCACGAGATGCGGGCATCGATTTTGAATTCTGACCTACATTCACAGCACAGTTTACTGTTTTTCTACGTGATGTTTGGCGCTAAATACCTTGTGTGGAAGTCAACCACTGCAACAAGCATCAGATGACCAACCTCTATAGACGTAGTCAACATTTCACTAAGTACTAAACACTTACCTCTCAAGTGAAGGCAGCAATTCATTTACTGTGAACAAAACTGTCAATTAAAGAAAAACTCGGAAGGAAATGTGGGAATTCCCTAGCAAAAGGAAAAAAAAGAAACAAGCATGGCGACATGTTGCATAACTGTTGATTTTGCATTGGTAGGAACAAGTGGATGTGGAAAAACAACGTTAATCGTCGACAGCAGAATGGTTGAACTGGAAAAAAAAACAATCATCCATTTGTATGCCCCAGAATTCATGAATATGTATTGAATAATTAAAGACGGAAACCACGAGAACATCACCACTAATTTAATGATGGAATAGTACCATTTGCTGAGTGTTAAGACAGCTCATTTGTTGTTGTACCTGGAAGTAGAGGCCAGTGCTTCAAGATGTTCTTTCGTGGCAGCTTCTGTTTCCTCGTTATCTTTGATCCCATATGTTTCGAAGAAACCATTGAGGATTGGGAATGCATCAAAACAGCTCTCTTTCATTTTAATGGAACATCTTTGAAGTTTTTTAACAGTTGCTTCTATTTTATCTTGAACACAGAACTTGTTGACATGCTTCCGTTACTGGGGTAAATTCGAGGTATTAAGAGCACTGAATACGTCACCAAAATATGAAAGACGTATGAGGCTGTTTTCGTCATTTGACATGTCCAAGAAACTGCTCACAGATTTTGCACCACTTTTGTGCTCCAACAGGAAGATTGTCAGCTAAACTCAAATAATCAGCTAAAGCTCAAATAATCTTGATAGGCCTTTCCCTTTTGACAGCCAGCGTACTTCTCAGTTCAGGGGAAGTGTTTTGTGCTCACTGGCCATCCCATCGCACAGAAAGGCAAACAATCATGAATTTTTGGGTCTAGATTTAATGAAATTCATAATTTTCACTGCGTCATCGATGAATTTCTTAGGGCTTTCAGACAGACCTTTACATACAAGGGCTTCTCGGTGCACGCTACAGTGAATCCACTGAACAGAAAGTGCAACTGCCCTTACTTTGAAGACCAAACGTGAGTAAACGCCAGACATAGTCCGGGAAACATTTGCCGCCAGTGCAATACATTTTGTCTGCTCTGTTCCATTTTCTACCATAAAGTCATCAAGACATTTAACCATTTCATTCCTTGTTGTTGTCATTGGCAGACATTTGCAAAAGAGCATTTCTTCTTCTATACTCCCACCAAATTCAATCCTAACGAAAGCTAAAGGAATAGCCTCGCCTGCTATATCTGGCTTTCATCAAGCCGAAGTTGAAAGTAGTCACTTTGCTTGAAAACTGTGGATCATGGACTGTTTTACGAACTCTGAAATTTCATCGGTCCTTCTCTTTACCGTTGTGTTTGATAAGGGTATTGTATCAATTAGTCTTGTGAGATTTTCACTAAATGAAGCATCAGATATTATTTTGGGCGCTGGTAAAGTAATATCATTTCCTACTATGTGAGCTGCCCCTTTCTAGCTACCAATAACGACAGTCGATATGAAGCGATTGTAACTTGTTAATTTTGTTCCCCAGAAGCCGATTTTGTCATCACTGATTTTGACCTTAAAATTCTCGTTTTTTGGTTCGCTAAAAATCGATTGACTTACTTACGTACTCCGAATGTTTCTTTTGAGGGTTTCATACTCTCGTTAGCAAGTACTTCAAAGCACACAACACACTGAGGAAATGGCTCTTGATCTGTGCCATAAAACACAAAGCGATATTTCAAATAATTTTCATTGTATTTACGAAAGCAAAATTTTGCTTTCTGCAGGAAAGAGTTCAGTTCACTAACTTCACTAACACAGTCACCTTTACGAATTTAATATGATGCACTGGTACCGGATGTGTGAGGTTTGTCGTAATTACATGGCGTCTGTCTTTTGCTGCACGTTCCTGTTTTAATCCACGCTTCCATAGCGAAATTAAATGAAACATGCCACCACAATAAACATGCAAGCACACGCTATACCAACAAACAAACAAACAAATGACGCTCTAACAGTCACGAGCCACATTGTCACATGTGGAAGGGAAAGCGATGTTGCATTATCGCAATTACCGACTAGCCCTGCACCTGCACTGTTCTCGTTTCGCACAGAGCACTATAGTTTCTTGTCTAGAATGATTCTGCCTATAACTGTTCAGATTATAAAGCTTTCCTCTTGAAACAAAATTTCATATTTTCAGTCGGTATGATATTTGACAAAGTTATTTTAAAAATCGTCAGGCGACCTACCTCACTAGGTTACGCGACCCACTAACGGGTCCCGACCCACGGTTTGGGAATCACTGGTGTAGACGATTTGTGGCAAGCTCATCAAGTAGAAATAGACTCCGCTAGGTTCATTAGGGGAAGTGGCAACAAAACGACTATTCACGTTGGTGTGTAGAGTATATGAGTCTGGCGACATACCATCTGACTTTCGGAAAAGCATCATCCACACAATTCCGAAGACGACAAGTGCGAGAATTATCGCACAATCATTTTAACAGCTCAGGCATCGAAGCTGCTCACAAGAATAATATACAGAAGAATGGAAAAGAAAATCGAGAATGCGCTAGGTGACGATCAGTTTGGCTTTAGGAAAAGTAAATGCACGAGAGAGGCAATTCTGAAGTTCCGGCTAATAATGGAAGCAAGGCTAAAGAAAAGTCAAGACACGTTCATAGGATTTGTCGACCTGAAAAAAGCGTTCGGCAATATAAAATGGTGCAAGTTGTTCGAGATTCTGAAAAAAGTAGGGGTAAGCTATTGGGAGAGACGGGTCATATACAATATGTACAGCAACCAAGAGGGAATAATAAGAGTGGACCATCAAGAACGAAGTGCTCGTATTAAGAAGGGTGTAAGACAAGGTTGTAGCCTTTCGCCCATACTCTTCAATCTGTACATCGAGGAAGCAATGATGGAAATAAAAGGAAGGTTCAGGAGTGGAATTAAAATACAAGGTGAAAGGATATCAATGAAACGATTCGCTGATGACATTGCTATCCTGAGTGAAAGTGAACAAGAATTAAATGATCTGCTGAACGGAATGAACAGCCTAGTAAGTACACAGTATGGTTTCAGAGTACATCGGAGAAAGTCGAAGGTAATGAGAAGTAGTAGAAATGAGAACAGCGAGAAACTTAACATCAGGATTGATGGTCACGAAGTTAATGAGGTTAAGTAATTCTGCTACCTAGGCAGTAAAATAACCAATGAAGGACGGAGCAAGAAAGACATCAAAAGCAGACTCACTATGGCAAAAAAGGCATTTCTGGCCAAGAGAAGTCTACTAATATCAAATACCGGCCTTAATTTGAGGAAGAAATTTCTGAGGATGTACGTCTGGAGTACAGCATTGTGTGGTAGTGAAACATGGACTGTGGGAAAACCGGAACAGAAGAGAATCGAAGCATTTGAGATGTGGTGCTATAGACGAATGTTGAAAATTAGGTGGACTGATAAGGTAAGGAATGAGAAGGTTCTACGCAGAATCGGAGAGGAAAGGAATATGTGGAAAACACTGATAAGGAGGACAGGATGATAGGACATCTGCTAAGACATGAGGGAATGACTTCCATGGTACTAGAGCGAGCTGTAGAGGGCAAAAGCTGTAGAGGAAGGCAGAGATTGGAATACGTCAAACAAATAAGTGAGGACGTAGGTTGCAATTGCTACTTTGAGATGAAGAGGTTAGCACAGGAAAGGAGTCCGTGACGGGCCGCATCAAACCAGTCAGTACACTAATGACCAAAAAAAAAAAAAAAAGTTCGAGCCTGAAGTTCAATATAAAATCATCCACTAGGCTACGCGGTACCATCCATTACCACAATCACATGACTGTTCATTTTAGTTATTCCTTTAAAAAGTCTTAGTTTTGTGAACTGAAGGGAACCTACAACAGTTGAATCAACAATCCTTTATTGTATACATTATCGGTTTCGGAACATTTAAAATTTCGATCATCTGGTGTAAACTGTAATAATGAAAATATTCTGTTGCAAGACAATGGGAGGGAAATCTCAAGTTTGATATGATAAAGAACAATTTGCCTAAAATTTATATAATGAATTAAAATAAATTAAAAAAGAACAGAGATTTGGTTAAAAATAAAATCAGTTAACGATCTGAAGATATCTTAATCCCAATTCAGTCATGGAGCAAACGTTCCGTGTCAAAATGATGTAAATAGGTTCTGGAAAAGACGGAAATACGACGATACATCTGAAGTCCTCAAAATCTTGAAACGTGTAAAATGCTGTAAAGAGTGAAGGGAAATAACTTTTAGTGTGAATTACTTACGAAAATTCCATAAACATCGCTCCCTGTGCTGACCGAGAGGAACACTTACAGCAAAACAATGTAATAGTAAATAGTGACCATGAGAACTGATGCAGCAAATGATCCGTAGCACAGACGCAGTATGAAATATATGTGATTGGTGAACCGGTTAAACTGGAAAAGCGAGAAATATCAGCAGAAAGGAGATGGAACCCTCACAATATTTGGGGGGAAGAGTATCTGTACATTGAAAAGAAATTAACTAAAATATTTTTGTGATGGAGGTTGGAGCGTTCATTAGTTGTATTAAGAGGACGGCAATGATGACTTCTTACAATTTCAATTTTTTCCAGATATTGAATATCTGACCTTTCACTGCACTATGTAAAACAGATAAGATATACCTAACCTTTTGCAGCTGAGCCTGGTTGTCAATCAAATGCATTGTCAAAGCTGACCTACCAATGGCGAAGTATTTGTGTATTATAAATCTCGTATGGAAATTGGTACCTGTCAGATCAATGAATCTGCTCTTACACAACTTTATCGCTCTCAACACGATGCTCACCAGAATTGGGGAAAGGATCCCTATTGAAGATTTCATGGTTCCTCGACTTTATTTTTAGTGAATATTCTTCTAACTGGTTTGATGCGGTCCGCCGCGAATTCTTCTCCTGTCATCTGCAAGTGGCACTTACTACTTACGTCCTCACTTATTTGCTGGATGCGTTCCAATCTCTGTTTTCTCTACAGTTCTTACACCCTACAGCTCTTTCTTGTACCATGGAAGTTATTGCGTGACAACTTAACGCTTGACCTACCATCCATTCCCTTCTTCCTGTCAGTGTTTTGCGTATGTTAATATCCTTACCGATTCTCCGGGGAACCTCTAATTTCTTACTTTATCAGTCCACTTAATTTTCAACTTCTCCTGAACATTTTTCTCACTCTTACTTCTGTTATTGACCCTTTCAGGCAACCTCCTTCAACTGAACTGCTTACTGCGTTATTCCTTATAGCAGCATCTATAGCCTCAGAGAACTTCAAGCGTATCACTTTATCCCTAACTATTTCAATATAACACTTCTTTGCCCATTGAATTTTCGTGACTAGACTCTTGACCCTACTCTTCATCGCTTTTAAACTGTTATCTGACTACCCCTTGCAATCCACTATATGATTTCGTAGTCTCTTCCTCAACCTGCTGCCCAATTTTTTTGGTATGAAGTATGGTCGAAGTATGTTGGTTGACATGAGCTTCGTTACAATCTTCTCTGGTATGTGACCATGATGTAGAATCTTATAAAGCTTAAGAGGTGTATATTAAACTTCTATTACTGGGCTGGGTAGACGCACATGTCTAAAACAAACTTACTTAGGGCTTATAATGAAAGGTAGATAATTTAACCTGTTTTCCAGTATTTTGTGGAATAATTAATTTCAGAATACCTTTCTCAAATTGGAGAATATTTACAAATGCGCACGCGGAATGCTTGCTATTTGTGAGAGAAGCACAACATGTCCATAACTTGTCTTTACGAATTAAAACTTTAATAACATTAAAACTATGCTACATATTAACAAATCGTTTTCAACATGTGATAAGATACGAACAAATTTCTCCGTATCAGAATTAGTTTCCTTTCTATAGTCAGTACGATCCTATATCCTGTCTACTTCGACTATCAACAATTATTTTGCTTCCTAATCGATTGTGTTTTGTGTCTTTTATCCCATACTAATTACCTTTGCATCGCCTGGTTCGATTCAGCTACATTCCATTACCTCTGATTTACTTTGCTAATTTTCATTTTGTAACGTCTTTTGAAGACGCTATACATTACATTCAAGTGATTTTGCTTATCCTTTAGCGCCTTATTCTCTGCTCTCGGAGGAGCCTTTGGTGCTGTGATTGCTCTCACAACTTGGATAGAGTCTCGTTCTGCCCCGACCTCCCGTAGCGATGATAATGGACACTGATCAAACCCACTTCCAGAGACGGCTCCAATAGGTCACGCGCCGCCTGCCACTTCTTGTCTGTTGACCACTGGTGGCGGAAGGCGTTGAAATGGGGATAGGGGCCTCTGTCAAACTTTCGCAGTTGAAAATCTGGTTTGGAAATCCCTGTCTTGCAGTAGTGCAATCTATTTACACCTTTCAGTGTCTCAACGACGCTTCTACGTATCCAGGTTTCTTTAATGACTCTTAAACTACGCTTCAGCAATGATTAAATTGTGCTCGGAGCAAAAGTGTAGCACGAAGAATCCTTCTTCATTCCTCTCAAACCGTCTGTGTTCTACTATTTCCCCTTCGGATACATTCCTACTGTAGAATTTTAGTCTTCCTTCACAGTTAAATTTTCGTCTCCCTCAACCATCAGAGAAATTTCTTTTAACATAAGTTCTCCTAAACACCAGTTCAGCTTATAACCACATAAACTTTGATTATTTTAGTGGATGGTGGTTATTATGGCCACTTTAATGCGTTTACTCTGTTGTTCATAGTAACTTCCCAACATTCTCATTTTCGTATTGATTGTTAAACTTACTCTTACATCACCCCATTTGTTTTCGTATTTATAACCCCCTGCAGTCACCTGACCTGAAGTCGTGGTGTTTTTGCCTCCACACCTCACTAGTTAGCTCTTTATCTAACTTCGACCTATCCCTTTCGCTTTTTAAATCCTTCGAACACCCTATTCGTCGAAGAGAATTAACAGTTCCCGCTGCGGCCTGTAGAATTCTCGTCTTCTTTTTCCTGATGAAAACTCTTGATAATTCTGTCATCATTAAGCCGTAGAGCAGAGCTTGTTAGCCGCCGAATATATGACGCCTACAGTTTCCCCTTGCTTTCAGCCGTTCGCAGTACAGCAGAGCAAATTCATGTTAGCAAGTGGTAAATGGACTGATGAGCCAGTTATCCCGACCGGAGCGGCTTAAACAACTGGAAGGGTTACGGCTCCTCTTCAGAAAGACGTTTGTCCAGCCTCTCCACGGATAACCCTCCTATGTGGTTATACGTACGATACGGCTGTGGGTACCGTAGTGGCATGCAGTTCACCTACCTCAGCAAAGTGCACGTTTCATCGGAGTAGGATCACTTAGAAATTGTCGATTAATTCCAACTTGTGAGATATGGAACACACTTTTATTTCTCAAGAATAGGATGGTAAAAGTCTTTATAAGAGTAGGAGGAGACCAGATCTGTAGAATAAACGAAATAAATCAAAAATTTACTGCCTGATGTTGAATCTTAAAAAAATTATAGTCTGTATTGCCTTCAAAACCAAACTAAGAACGAAAGAAGGTATATAAACCTGTACAATTTTATTTCAATTTTTCTATGCAATAATTAGCAGTGAACTGTAAAAAGTCACCCATTGGAGATGAATATTTCGCGGTCCTTGTGATAAATCGAAGCTTTTTTAACCACCACGAATTAGTTTTACCGATTACTTTACATCATGAGTGGTTGTTTTAAAATTTTGTCTTTATGTTTCTCAAAGAAAGTGGTTCAAATGGCTCTGAGCACTATGGGACTCAACTGCTGTGGTCATTAGTCCCCTAGAACTTAGAACTACTTAAACCTAACTAACCTAAGGACATCCCACACATCCATGCCCGAGGCAGGATTCGAACCTGCGACCGTAGAAGTCGCACGGTTCCGGACTGCGCGCCTAGAACCGCGAGACCACCGCGGCCAGCTTTTATGTTTTCATTTGTCAGTACTATTTATAAAACGTCCTCTTACAAAAAATATACACGAATGTGCTTAAACTGGCACACAGTACTTTTAGCGCAACGCAGTCTGACATTCAATAATCCGTACAAAGGAATGGCCTTAACTAACAATAAGCTATACCTTTCCTGAATCACTTACCTCACAAATATCTTCGCTACTCAAACTACTGCAATACAGCGAGCACCACTACTACCAGCTAAATAAAAGATTCAAACTACTGAAGGCACTAACTACTAATAGGAATAGTTAGCAAGTTAGAAAATGAAAGATTTTGATAGAGAACAAACAATGTATTTACCTTCATAGTGTTCAAAAGTCATAATATATAGATATGTCAGTTCATGACATCCAGTCTTACAAATTTACTCTTTCTGGTGTACACACGTCCAGAACGTCCGCTCTCAAAATTCCGCCATCTCTCCCCCCACATCCACCACTGCTGGCGGCTCACCTCCAACGCTGTTAACATCTAACTGCCAAACACTACAATAGCGAATATTACAACAATGCCAACCAGCCACAGACTGCACACAGTACAACCAGTGATTTTGAAACAGAGCGCTACGTGGCGTTACCTAAACAGCCTACTTACAGTTTGTCACGTTGATGTGACATCATCACACAAAAGTTTCAGAGAATGACATGAAGATCTCTTTCACAAACTGCCACACGAATGCAATGTATTTTCTTTTTCCTTTTTGCTAGGTGACTGATTCTCAGTTACAATAAGTACATAGTGGCTTATTATATCTCACTGCTAAATGAATCATCTCATTGCTACAAAGATACTTACTCGCACACATAACAAATGTTTAAATAAGGCATCACCTTAATATGTCCCCAAAAGAAGTATGAACAACACAGATCGGTAAAAAAAATATGGTTCAAATGGCTCTTAGCACTATGAGACTTAACATCTGTGGGAATCAGTCCACTAGAACTTAGAAATACTTAAACCGAACTAATCTAAGGACATCAAACAAATCCATGCCCGAGGCAGGATACGAACCTGCGACCGTAGCGGTAACGCGGTTCCAGACTGAAGCGCCTAGAACCGCACGGCCACACCGGTCGGCACATTTGGGTCGGTAGTCTAGTAATGTAAACAGACTTTTTAAACAAAACAAGGCCAGAATCGCCCTTAAAATTGCATGCGACGTAAACGTAGGGGAAAACGGTAGTCCCGAGCACGTTATATCCTATTTTCCTACATAAGGATAATTTATAAACTATATATTCCGCAGATAGTTTCCAGAATAAACAGGAACGCTAATAAATGAAAATAATATTCAGTCATTCGCAACGGTGACACTAAGATGGATTGAAAGTTGTTAGTTGCTATAGTTCTTTTTAAACTGCGCTTTTGCCTCCTACGGAAATTCTCGCTGTCTCTAAAATACACGCAAGACACTAGTGGCTCCTACTTTCCTTCTTGCCTTCTCCTTGTAATTTTCTCGTCAGCTTTTAAGCACTTATTATCATGCTATAGCTTCTCAGAAACACTCAAAATTATCGTCTTTACCTCACAAAACTTGCAGTCACTGTTAAGAAGAAAATATTTGGCCAGTATTGATTTAATCGGTGGTACTTAGTGCGTGAAGTTATATTCTGTAAATCATGACGTCGTTGGTTCAAATCTCATTAGTAGCAACATTCCTTATTTAGTATCAATTACATAGTAAATCAATATCGAATCATAATTTCCTGATAAACAAAACATAGTTTTACTTACAAAACTCTAATAACTTTGTAGTAAAAATAACATACTTTTTTATTTTTATTTTTGGTCGTATGAAAATAGATTAAAACTTGATACTGACATTCGGAATACTGTATTGTTAAGTGAATACAGTTTCAGACGTCAGTAACAATCTTAAATCTCAGGAGAAGAAAATATATTAAATTCGATGTTTCTCATTTTTGTACAAAATTTTAATTCATTGTGATCTATCAAACTTCCCTAGTACCGACCATTAAACATATCAAGATATTTTAGTTAAAAATACGATTCTATGAACATCAATTTTTTAACTTGTTAATATATATGGAGTGAAAGCAAAAGAAGTTGCCACTAACAAAAATTGAACTAGTGACTTTCCCAACTAAAATATTTTTACACTTAGAACTCGGGTACTGACGACATAGACAACAATAATAACCCTCGTACATTTTCTACTCTTCAAATAAGATTATTTAAATTTTTAAGTTATTTATTTTATTTATTTATTTATTTATTTTTAGAGTTCTATGAAGCTGCTTTAAGAATTTGATATCAGGGCTTCAAATTAAATAACAAGAAAATCGAAAAACGTCTCTCGTAAGGTAGCCTTGTTAACGTATTTTTCATTTATCCATTCAGATATCGGCATTTCAACATTAACATATACTGTTCGATAGAGTATCATACGACATCCTATGATTTAAAAGCAGGACCGGTATTTTAACGTCAGTCGGAAATAACATATTCACCCCTTTTTCCAAGAGTAGCTATGGCACAAGCGGCTTCTATTTGACGTTAAAATGGAACAACTGTAGCGCTTTTAGGCTGCTACCGAAAACTGTCTCTAACACGCTTAGCTGCATCAGATTAGAGGAAACGGGATAAGCTGGCTCGTTTATCTTCATTAAGCTGCGATATGCGCTTCATCACTTTGGATGGCGGCCGCTTGTTTGTTATCAAGTATTTTAGTGTTTGCGTTTTCCGCCTAGCAGTCAGGGCCACCGTGGCTTTCGTGATTGATGGTGCCGTTACTGGGACAGCAGTTCGCATTCATATTTGGCAGCACAAAGCATCTATCTGACGTCAGCATCCAAGCTGCGTTTGTTGTTTGGTTCCTAAGCTGCAGCAGCAGTCACGGAAAATCATTATTCATTCAATACTGGCTAGAGAAGGCACTGCATTTGCTTCGCGCAGCACGTCATTGCACATAAAATACATAAAAATACGTCAAAGAAAAAGAAAAGGAATGAACAGAAACCATTGTTATGACAGCTTATAAACAACCGATTAGAGGATATAACAAAAATACAATATGCGGGAAAATCCTGAGAAAAAAAGTAGATATTAAAATATTTTTTCCTGAGCATCGGTACGTTTTTTATCACGATAGTCACGTCTGATACATGCGGAGTTCGTAATTTTTAGGTATCTATTACTGGCATGTTGCGTGAGTCACAGCTAAAATCCCTTGGGTCAGTTTCGTAACTGTAGTACAAAATTTCTCAATGCAAAATACGGCAATTTGGTGACCATTCAAAATATTGTCTGAAGGCATGTTTTTATGCAGGGAGTTCAGTTTCTCTCTCTAGCTGTCTTTCACACGCACCCACTCCTTGCGTCTCTGCTCCTTCTCCTGCAGCCCTTCCCCGCAACATCACCCTTGCTCTCATTAATGTAAACGTGAGATATTCTTTATTAGCTTATGGGTTTCTTTTAAAAAATTAGTTACTTTTCATATATTGACGAAAAACAGAATTTTATGCGATAATGTGGCGGGCTTTTCCGTATGATGGTAATTGGCTGATTAGATTTGTAAGGTGAAGAATGAATAGTGCTGTGAGGCCAAAGCACATCTGGACTGTTTCATTTTTTGGGACATAAGTCTTACGACTAGATTCCAGCAGTTTGCCAATACCACCCTCGTCCAACATTTCCTTCCCTTCTAATACCATGTAAATTATTACAAGATTTTAAACATGCCTGCAACAGCAACTGTTGAAATTCGTCACGATAAAGGACGACAGCCAAAAACAGTTGCAGGATAAATTTTTATCCTGAAACTGTTTTGGCTGTCATCCTTTATCGTGTAAATTATTACGTGATGATTTGACACATGTCTTCCCCTCTTCTCCCTCTTTTAATTAGTGTATTCCACACATTTATTTTCCTGTCCTTTTCACAGAATGACTCGTTTCCTTCTCTTATCCTGCCACTTAGTAATGCCATTCTGTTTCAACACATGTGAAATCTTTTGATTTTCTTTTGTCCCGGTGTTCCTCACTCCCAGCAATTTTATTCATATCGGATCCTACCTCTGTTGTACTATTTTCTGTTTTGTATGTATTAGTCGTTATTCTTCTGACCACAAATCATTATTCTCTTCTCATGCCGATTCACTAGCTACGTTGAAAGGGCTTTTAACTAATCTGTGGACAAATTCTGGTAAATGGACTGAGATTACCACTTGGAAAATAATCAGTCAGTTATCTCCCACTACATGTGAATCGATGTAGGTATTCTTTTCTGTGAATGTGTACGCTGATGAGCCAATACTGTGTAAGCGCTGCCTATCGCCACACTGAATGAAGCGAGGTGGTGTTGCGATCAGCGATAAGAAAAGTGCAAAGTGGAAATTTGACGTCACTGTTACCAATGTTCTAACGAAGAAGATTGGAGAATCATTTTAGGGGATGCAAGGGTAGAAATCCACCGACCTGAGCGACTTCAACGAAGTGAAGATTGTCTGGCCCGGCGCCGGTGCACTGTTGTTTACAGCAACACCCCATTTACTAACTTGAAAAACTGAGTCAGCATTCCTGTATGAAGATTGAATTGTTGAGCTCAGAAAGAGGACAAGGTGTTGGTGTTACACACTGCAAAGGCTTAACAGCTAGTTGAGCCACAGAAGAAGAAAAAAGGAGAAAAAGACACGTGGAAATTCTTCTATGCAAAAATAAAAACCAATGTATAAAAAATCCTACCTGTTGCTTTTTTCAGAGTAGATGACATATATAACACATATGTTGGAAGTGATGTAAATCACTACTGTGCCACGGAACTGAACGTTCAGAGCGTCCATGATAATCTTTTGGCTCAAGATATGCCACAGTGACTCTAGAATAATAAGAGGATAAAAGTGGAGGCTAAGATACGCAGTTCTCGATTGTACAGTCCAGTAAAATGATGCGAAATTAAGACGACAGTGCGTAATAGGTGATATCTATGAAACAAATTAAGGAACAAATTTCCGCGTGCGGAATGTGTTTGGGTCGAGAAGTTGTAGCGTCAGGTAGCCATAATGAAACAGTGAACTACGCATTCCTATAAGCTATCGACATTGATTCCAGAATTATGTTGTTCGCGTTACAGTATGCTGCGGTTTAAGAATACAGAGCCGGCCAAGAAATGGTGAAGGTTCCCGTGACACTGAAGCGCTTCTTACCGTTCGGTTCGTCGACGGCCATGGCATGGAACAGGTTCTGTACACTTGATACCAAAGGCCGAAAGGCACGCGTTTTAGCTCACGCAGGCTGGCGTGAGGTCTGGAACAGGACAAGGAAATTAGAATTTAGAAACAACGGACGTAGCTGATGGAATACTTAACTTTAATCCATTAATGACAAACGTCGCTCTTGACGGTACATGATTTACAATTTCAATAGCAACTGATAATGGCGCCTTGCTAGGTCGTAGCAAACAACGTACCTGAAGGCTATGCTAACTATCGTCTCGGCAAATGAGAGCGTAGAAGTCAGTGAAACATCGCTAGCAAAGTCGGCTATATACTAGGGCGAGTGCTAGGAAGTCTCTCTAAACCTGCTGTGTCGCGGCGCTCGGTCTGCATTCACTGATAGTGGCGACACGTGGGTCCGACGTATACTACCGGACCGCGGCCGGTTTAAAGGCTACCACCTAGAAAGTGTGGTGTCTGGCGGTGACACCACAGCTAATGTATTGCAGTTCATCCCACAGCACATAACCTTAAACTCCTTTCTTGTGTTGCCTATTGAACCTGGCGCCCTGAGGAGACGTTCATAGTAATAGCCCTCCGTAATGATTTAATAAAGTCCTTCATAAGTCTCTGTCAAATAAGTTATGTCTCAGGAACTTCGAAAAAACACTCTCTTATTTCATATATCGTCTTTACGAAAGTCTCATTTAAGCACATCTGGAGAATGAGTATTGTCTTACAATGAAATTTTACTCGTGTAAAGGTTGTCCAGTAGCCGTATGTGCTGTTAAATGATCGGTTACATCCGCACTGTTTTTCCAGTACAGTGTTCTGACAGACAAGGATTAACCTCTGGTCACTAACGAAGAGAATGTGAAGCACATTTGCCGCACGGGAAGTAATTAGACACGGAAGCTTTCCGCCTCTCTCATGAAGCAGTCTCTTTGAACCGCGGGTGTCGGAACTTCCCGTCGCTCATTAGCGTCCTCACTTTAAAGCTCTTTCGTGCCGCGGACGTTTATTACGAATTGGAGAACCAAAGAAGACACTCTTTATAGTGCGAGAGGCTATTCATTTAACACGCTACAGCAAAATGAAAGTGAAGAAGAGGATAAACTTCCAGTATAACCCTAACAGACCTAATCTCATAATTACTGTGGTCACAAAACATGGACACTACTCACTTAGCTAGGGCCTTAATTGAGGTTCAAAAGAAGGCGCAACATACCATTTAGTTTTTTCCTTATCCTCAAACTGTTACAATCTCTTACTCATTAGGAGCTGATTTCAACCGAACATTTGGAGAATGCGTAACCTTCTTCATTTATTTCTCAGTACCTCCTGGCAGCACTTTTTAAAGCAAGTATTTCTCAACTTTGATTAATTTAGTTTACGAGAAGATCTTTTGGAACTTGTCGTCGTGTGCTCCATACTGTTGTTTGTGTGTGGCGACTATTTTTACTTCCAGCAGAAAAATTTCCATTACGGTAAGATTCTTGCATTTCGTTTTGTGATTTCAGACTTAAACTGTAAATCACTTGCTCATCAAGATGTAGCAAGTATGTATTCCGTTTCATTTGACGTTGCTGCACATTTTAGGTGTCTTTCGTAAGAGAAAATGCATCCTGTACGCTTCATAAATCCAATATTGTTCAAAGCTTTGGATATATAAAAGAACAAATAAATTAGTGAGACGAATGCAAACTACAGAAACACAAATAATAGTCGCGCGGGGTAGCCGTGCGGTCTAAGTTCGCGCATCTCGCCCCGACGGGTGTTCGAGTCCTCCCTCGGGAATGGGTGTGTATGTTGTCCTTAGCGTAAGTTAGATTAAATTGTGTGTTACCCTAGGGACCGATGACCTCAGCAGTTTGGTCCCATAAAACTTACCACAAATTTCCAATTTTCCAAAAATAATAAATTACTAACTAAGCACTTAGATGAAAGATTTCAGTCTTATTTCAGCAGTTCATGATCAGGAAACATTGTGGAATGTTTAGCGGTGGAAAAGCACCAACATGACATCTGCTATAAAATACACTCTTATCTTGCCTATATTCGTAACGACGTAAGCAGGTGAGTTCATTGTAGCTATTCTACACTACTGTCCATTAAAATTGCTACACCACGAAAATAACGTGCTACAGACGCGGAATTTAACCGACAGGAAGAAGATGCTATGATATGCAAATGATTAGCTTTTCAGAGCTTTCAAACAAGTTTGGCGCCGGTGGCGACACCTACAACGTTCTGACATGAGGAAATTTTCCAACCGATTTCTCATATACAAACAGCAGTTGACCGGCGTTGCCTGGTGAAACGTTGTTGTGATGCCTCATGTAAGGAGGAGAAATGCGTACCATCACGTTTCCGACTTTGATAAAGATCGGATTGTAGCCTATCGCAATTGCAGTTTATCGTATCGCCACATTGCTGCTCGCGATGGTCGAGACCCAGTAACTGTTAGCAGTATATGAAATCGGTGGGTTGAGGAGGGTAATACGGAACGCCCTGCTGGATCCCAACGGCCTCGTATCACTAGCACTCGAGATGACAGGCATCTTATCCGCAGGGCTGTAACGATCATGCAGCCACCATCCCTGAGTCAACAGGAAGGGGCGTTTGCAAGACAACAACCATCTACACTAACAGTTCGACGACGTTTGCAGCAGCATGGACTATCAGCTCGGAGACCTTGGCTGCGGTTACCCTTGACGCTGCATCACAGACGGGAGCGCCTGCGATGGTGTACTCAACGACGAACCTGGGTGCACGAATGGCAAAACGTCATTTTTTCCGATGAATCCAGGTTCTTTTGACAGCATCATGATGGTCGCATCCGTGTTTGGTGACATCGTGGTGAACCCACATTGAAAGCGTGTATTGGTCATCGCCATACTGGCGTATCATCCGGCGTGATGGTATGGGATGCCATTGGTTACACTTCTCGGTCATCTCTTGTTCGCATTGACGGCACTTTGAACAGTGGACGTTACATTTCAGATGTTTTACGATCCGTGGCTGTACCCTTCATTCGGTCCCTGCGAGACCCTACATTTCAGCAGGATAATGCACGACTGCATGTTGCAGGTCCTGTACGGGCCTTTCTCGATACAGAAAGTGATCGACTCCTGCCCTAGCCAGCACATTGTCCAGTACTCTGACCTTTTGAAAACGTCTGGTCAATGGTGATCGAGCAACTGGCTCGTCACAATACGCCAATCACTACTCTTTATGAACTGTGGTATCGTGTTGAAGCTGCATGGGCAGCTATACATGTACACGCCAGCCAAGCTCTGTTTGACTCAATGCCCAGGTGTATCAAGACCGTTATTACGGCCAGATGGGGTTGTTCTGGGTACTGATATCTCAGGATGTATGCACCCAAATTGCGTGAAAATGTAATCACATGTCAGTTCTAGTATAATATATTTGTCCAATGAATACCCGTATATCATGTGAATTTCTTCTTGGTGTAGGAATTTTAATGGCCAGGTGTGTATTTGCGGTCCCCCTCCGACGCAGGGGTCCCCCACCAACAGTTAGAATGCCCTTATTTTACGAGAAACTGCGGAGAGGTTTGGACCTGAATGCGGGGAATTGAGGCAGAGGCGGGTGATCAGGGACTTTACGCCACAACCCCTCCTGTCTCCTGATGAAGGGGAAGAGTCTCCAGCACGCGGAAACCTGAACGGTTAGCAATCCCAGATTTGCCATGTCCTGCGTTGTATTAGTTTGGTGATCAAGGGAACCAGTGTATCCACCTCAACACGGCAGTTTACATTATTTAGATTTTGTGCTGACAAATGATATGAAATGAGACGATAACATTATACTACTACATGGGAAGGCGAATGGAAAACTAATCCATTTTTGGAAGGGTTCTTGGTAAATGCTGTGTGTTTGTCAAGGAAATAGAGTACAAGACGCCAATGCGACCAGTCCACGAGTGATGTTTTTGTATCCCACCTGGACAGGCTGTGCGTGGGTCTGTTCCTGTGAACTGCTTCTGTAATATATGCCGAGAGTGAAGGAAGCGAGTAGGAGCAGGAGAGGCGAAGCACTTCGGTAATGCAGGTAACTTTAACACTTTTAATAGAGAAAAAACAAAAATAAATATGAAATGCATACATAACTTTGTCTAGAATGAGACGTAGGTATGAAGCCGTAGTCCATGTCTAATCCTGTGAAGTTAGGATGACTGTTCTGTATAATCTCAAAACTAACAAATACTCATTGCTCTCCAAAGTTTAACTGAACGTAACTAATACAAATTTCCAATAGCAAGCTAGCCCACTCGGTAGTAGAAGCGATATTTCCAGGCCGTCTGCTCTTGATGAGATGGGATGAAATAAAGACGGCACTCGCTGAGCTCTACAGCGCCGGCATAGTCAGTCTTCTCTCTTAGTGCCAACTTACGAGAGCGTGTACCTAAATTGCGGCGTCGCAACTATCGACGCCACAGATATTTCACTTTATGGAGCCCTTATCAAGACGAGAGACAACGAATGAAATCAGAGACACTATTTTACTATCGTATCGTAAATGGTTAAGTAGTAATACTTGGAAGAAAGACGAAGAAGTTCTCGTGAAAGTCTGCTGGGTACATTTATCACCATCATTTATCTCTCGTAGAGATGTCGAGAATAAGGAAACAGAGATCAGGGCACGTATAGAAGCATACAAACATTTTTCTTTCATGTAATGCAGCAATGGAATAAGAAAGAAAATGGATAACATTAACACCATGAAAGGTACAGTAGCTTGCGGAGGAGGTATCAAGATAAATGTGTTTAAATTTCTACGTGTATCACAGAGTACAAACTTGAAAAGGGAACTACATTGGTCAGTTCAATTTGAAAAAAAAAAAAAGAGATCATGGCACGTATGGAAGCATATAGACATTTTTCTTTCGTGTTATGCAGCAATGGAGTAAGATAGAAAATGGATAACATTAACACCATGCACTGTGCAATAGCTTGCGGAGGAGGTATCATGATAAATGTGTTTAAATTTCTACGTGTATCACAGAGTACAAATTTGGGAACTACATTGGTCAGTTTAATTTGAAGAATGACTCCATCGGTGTCTAAACCTGTTACAAACAAAACGTGGTATATGGTGGAGGTGTGTTACTGTCTTGTATGAAGTTAGTCTGCCCTCAGATAGTTAAAGAGTCTCGGTGGAGAAGGTGAACACGGCAGTCACTTACAGCGAATCTCCGTTAATTAGCAGACCGTCGCCTTAGGAGTTGCAACGACTGGTGACCACCGCCCGCTGCTGGATTACGCGTTGCCTGCGGCAGATAACTGGCAATGATGGTGCCGTACCATGTGCCAAGTAGGAGACAGTAAACATGACGCGTCGTGGTGGCAGATCTGTACTGGCCGCGGGAAAGCGGACGGGGCGGGGTGAGTTGGGGGGGGGGGGGGGAAGGGACTTACCTCACCGCAAGGGTGTCCTGGTGGGACGGCAGTTTACTTAACAGCGGATCTGACTTGCAGATTCTAGACCGGCCTTGTCACGTGGTCGTGAAGGTTGGTAACCATAGCAGAGAGGCAGTTCACACTGCATCGCAACCTGAAGTGATTGTGTGTGGGGACACGACGGCAGACGGAACAGAAACTGAAACGTAGCTAGATGCTGGTGCAGTGCTTGTGGAAGATTTGGTCGTCCGAAAGGTTGTTGTTTCAGACTCTGGAATAGGGCATCATTGGGTGGCAGCCCTGGAGAAACTCGTGAGGATATCAATTCTTCTCTTGGTCGTTGACGACAGCATAGATATTTCAGAATTGGTGCTTTCCTAATGGAACTTTCCAATTTTTCATCCAGGTGCTGAATCAACGCTATTTCAGTTCCACTGGGATGGAAAAACTCCCATTATCAGTGATTCAAATTAGACCGTGACTATCCACACGCACGCCAGACTTGATAATCGCGGAGAAAAATAGGTTTGTTCTCATAACTGTACACAAATATCCCATGAGTAAACAGCACAGCAGCGGTGACAGTTACGTACCGGTAACATGGGTTTCGACGTGATAATAGCAATGAAAATAATGTTACAGGAAACAGTCACCTTGCATTTGCTAATGGCACTAACACCTTTTCTGTAGCTGTAAGAACTGTGGTAACTCAAGAAAATCTTTTGGAGGAGTTGGCCGACATTGCTAAGACACTCGGTAGAAAAGTATTCTTTATCACATTACAGTATTTATGGCCTTGAAAATCAAAGTCTTTGGGGAGATAGTTAACAAAAAACTTCAGAATCTACAAAAATTATAAAATAGAATAAAAGAATAAAATCTGAAGAGAAAAATTTTAAATGACTTCGAACTCATCCGTATCATTTACTGAACAAAAATAAAAGACAAATAACATCAAATATTGGAAACTACAAAGAGAAAGTTGTGTAAACAAAAGAACATAAAAGAACCATAAAAGAACGACGGACAAAATGAACGAATATCACGATAAATAATTATATGAAACAATGGTTGTCTAACGCCTCCTTGCGTTGAGACATTGCAGTACAGTCTTGAAGCTACAATGAAAACGTACAGGTGAATGTCTAGTATTTAATTACAAGTTGATAATATTTATGAGGAGAGTGTTTCAAAATGGCTCTGAACACCATGGGCCTCAACTTCTGAGGACACCAGTCCCCTAGAGCTTAGAACTACTTAAACCTAACAAACCTAAGAACATGAGACAAATCCATGCCCGAGGCAGGATTCGAACCTGCGACCGTAGCGGTCGCGCAGTTCCAAACTGAAGCGCCTAGAAACGCTCGGCCACACCGGCCGGCCTGAGGAGAACTTTTTGATCACTATAAAGACAGTTTCGTGGAAATTGAAAACAATTGCGCGACATTTTGGAACATACAAAATACGGAGTATTTACAAAAAGTCTCTCCGCTGTGCCGTATGATTGTTAGTCGAGCGTTCCGTATGCCGCAGTGAATATACCGAACTGAAACTCAATGAAATACAAGTTATTAATTCATTAAATATTCATTTTTACTTACAAATTTTCACATTAAATGTTGAAAGTGTCCCCCCTGCTGATGACTACACAATTCCATTCGTCTAATCATGTTTCTAAACAGAAGCTGTAACATTTCTTCTGTAACAGAAGCAGTGGATATTGCAGTTTTCAATGCATCGATGGATTTTGCACGGATTTTATAGACAGTTGCTTTCGCTGCTCCCCAGAAGAAAAAGTCAGGTGGTGTTACGTCAGGCAATCGTGGCGGCCAAAGTCCCTGTGAAATATGCGATCACCAAAAACATCAGCAAGCAGTGACATTGAAACGCGAGCTGTATGCACGGTTGCAGCATCTTGTTGAAAATAACCGTTCAGTATTTCACTTAAGACAGTTCCTCCTAAGAATGGGTACAGAATATCACTGCAGTATCTTTGTGCGTTTATGGTTTCGTTGAAAAACCCCAGGCAGGCGAACAATCAGATGGAACGCGCGACTAACAATCATACGACACTGCGGAGAGACTTTTGGAACATCCTGTACAACAGAAACAGCTCGTTGAGGTACGTGTTGCCTCTTTTCCCATTTTTGCTCGATTAATGATAAGTGGTGAACTTAAATCAGTTTCAAATACCTTTCTCAAAAGAAGTCAAGATAAAACCGAAATTAGTACGAACAACACACCCACCCACCCAGCCACCCAATCACTCACATACAGAAGCTGTTATCCGCAGCTGCTCCAGCATACCAGTATTTTCGCTATGGTCAGTGCTGGTTAATAGATAACCTAGTGATATAATACTGTCAATTAGTGACGGTATTTAGGTAAACTGCGAGTGTTTCTGTGTTATTTTGCTACATGTCGAATCTTAGTTAAAAACATTAAAAACTACAAACATCTTTCTTATAAATTACTTATTGCACAATCATAACTCAACACAATTTTTTTTGTCTTGCCTTCTTTCGCGAGAGCGTAAAGATTTAGTGTGTTGGATGCACCTGAGCACGCCACATAGAGCTGTCCATGAGAAAGGATACACGTAAAGTCGTAATGTTATGGTTCGCTTTTGTTATCTACAGCGAAGTGAGTGTGCCAAGCGGTTGTCAAGTTGAGCTGTTGGTTAATGCATCTGATAGCCAGCCATAGTCTTGTTTGCATTGGTTTTATGTGCTGTATCGGTCGAACAAGACACAGCCAGGCCAAAAGCACCAAAGGCACAAAGATGCGAGCTGGGGTTAGTGCCATAGAGACTCGCCACTTGCCGCCACGGGCAGCGCTGAGGATGAAGACGTCGACTTTGCCTCGGATAATTACCGGCCGAGTACAACCCGCCAATGACCGGACGACAACGGACCGAGGCTACTCGGAAGACAGACGAGCAGCTCTCGCTTACTTGGTTATAGATCATCGCCCAGGGCTGACTCAGACAGGGATAGTTGTTTAGTGAACTCTTGGAAGTGAACAGATAGTGGTTGTAAATTGCATGTGATATGTACTGTGAAGTTCACCTACGATTATTTGCCTTTTTTGTATTATATGACAAGCAGTGTTGCACACGTCATTATTCAACAAATCACAAAGTAAACCTCCTCAGCTCATTTGAGTAACTTTGTTTCTAGTTTGTTGGAGTGTTGTGGTACCTTCGTCCTCCTATCCTGCTCCCCGAGCCTGGGGCATAACTGTGCAATAGTGGCAGGGAGAAATGTCTTAGCGGTGTACTGCACCAGAAGCCGTTTCACGAACTCACAAACTCGATTTACCGTAACAACAGTGGCAACGCGGCCTCCAAAGCAGTAGCGACGAGCCCTTTACAAACCTGTAGGTGGGGGCGTACACAATTATGGTGGCATAGTAAGTAGACAGAAACGTGTCCATCGATACGAACGCGTCGTTAACGAGTGGAATATTGCAACAGAGGAATTGATAGTGGCACCAAATGTACCCTTCGCGACACAGCGTAGGATAGTTTGTGGATACGAATGTAAATTTAAATTTCGATGTCCTAAAGAGTGTGTAATAATCGTATGAATCAATCATCGGCTTTCTAAATCTTTGGTCATTAGGAAAGTTATTATCATCGTATTATGACAGCGAACTTTCTGTGCAGGAATCAAGATTCGAGTAGGAGGATGTGAAGTTATTTCGAATGAAAAGGATGTCAATATACGGTGCTCTGAGCTGGACTGTATAACAGTTTCGGTTGCTAAATAAACAGCCAACCAGTTACCTGTACTGGCACAACTGGCAACCAGTTGGCTGTTTCTCAAATGAAAGTTCACACAGTTGCCGCTAACAGCCATGTTCAAGATTATGTAACTGCCTATGAATTCAAATTCAAAAATGGTTCAAATGGCTCTGAGCACTATGGGACTTAACATCCGTGGTCATCAGTCCGCTAGAACTTAGAACTACTTAAACGTAACTAACCTAATGACATCACACACATCCATGCCCGAGGCAGGATTCGAACCTGCGACCGTAGCGGTCACGCGGTTCCAGACTGAAGCGCCTAGAACAGCACGGCCAGCGGCCGGCTATATTTCATCCTTGGGTGGAATACGTTTTGAAATAGTTGCCTGTCTATGTATACCTAGCTGAACGTATACGACGCCACTGAACAACGTCATACCACAGGAGTGAGACTGTGACTACGTTCTGTCAGAAACGTCTAATCAGACGCAAGGTGTAATGTCGTGGGCATGTTTTTGTGCACGGTTTTGTGTTCACGTGTGTGTGTGTGCGCGCCTGTGTGTGTCGATACGTAGTATAAAAATGGATATGTATGTGTGTGTGTGTGTGTGTGTGTGTGTGTGTGTGTGTGTGTGTGTGTGTGCGTGTGTGTGATTGGGTGTGTGTGATTTCTGGAGGGTGGCGGGTGACTAAAATGTGAACGTGTGATGTGTCATGATAGTGAGGATTATCACACTAATAAACCCTAAGGAAACTGGCATGCAGAAGGATAAAAACTGGTTGCCTGTTCCAGTTTGAAAAGATAAGTATTTTGAACTGAAAACAAATCATAAGTTGTAGACTGTCATTATAGCAAATATCGTAGCTTGTTAAAGTGCGCGTCATTTACGATGGCGGCCGAGTTTAGGTTCGTTCTGAGCATCTGACGTCACAAAACAGAGTCAGCCAATGAACAGAGAACGACGTTGCGAGAGCTCGATTGCAGTGCAGAGCACGGAAGAGTGTCTGCAGTTTTAGAAACGTTCAGTCATAAATATAGTAATTGAACAAAAGCAATGTGTTGATAGCAGACTTTCTTTTACAGAAAGTTTGGAAAAAGGATGCTCTATGCCAGTTGCTTCATATTCCATCAATTAATTAAACCAAACTAGGTATAAGCCTCCTAATTCAGGTGATAGCAAGGAAAGATGTTTGTATCATTATTACTAATCGCCTTTTCGCATGTTAGGAACAGCGGTAATTGTTAACTTCCTATTGTACTTCGACGAAATGTGAATCATTCTTAGTCATACCAACAGTGTTTGTCGGTATTTTGCGTGATATGTTAAACTTCTCCAGGAGGAGTTTTGAATGACGAGCTGCGTTAGCGTTGCAGAGTGAAAATTCTGTATTAGCCGGCACGGTAGCTCAGCCGGTTGGCCTCTGTAATAAAAAACTGAGTGGAACGATAAAACCACCGAACTTGAACAGGATGTCTTTCGACTTCCGCAACGACCGAACACAACGGTCAATAACGAACAAATTGAAAAAAAGGCGTGGTGGTTATGGTGTACGACTGCTAAGTGAAGGATGTGATTTCAAACCTCGTTTGGTGCTTAAATTTTTCTTTATTTAAAAACAACATTGAAGTGTCTTACTTCATGAATTTTATTCGTTGGAATGTAATTTTTTGAAATTTCTAGTGGCAACTAAAATCGACCATACGGAAAGTTTACGCTATGGACTTTTACCTCTGCAAACTGTACAAAATTTCGTGCAATGATGTACTACATGCAATGCTGCACAATAACTGCGTTGAACATCAAACCAAAATTAAGTCATTTATGAGGGGAAGGTATCGGTCAAGAAGATGTGTAAAAATTAAATTTTTGGGCCAAGTACTTTTTGTGAAATCGAATGATAAGTGTGTCGAAGCAGTCGTAACACGATGTGTGGGCACAGGCGAGCAGTGCAGTGATGACAAAATCGTGCACAGCGCGGAATGCGGGGAGCAGGTCTCTGTAGCAGCGAAAGGGTTAATGCGGCCGTGATGGCTTTACTTCATAAACTGCGCGCTCCCCCTAAACGTAAGTTGGCGAATTATACTACACTATAGCGCTGCTTCTCTTGGCGCGTGCAACTGGCAAATCAGCAATCTCCCGCGTCTGGGCGGGCATGCGCAAGCCGCCAAGATAAAAGAATTGAACTACAGTGTCTAAATCGTTGAACGATTCTCCTGCAATATTTTATTTTAATGAGAAGCATTCACTACTATGTATTGGATTCATACAGCGAAGGCATTTTATCCTATAATGATAGATGCATGCCTAACCAGGAGGAAATTTTTTAGGTTGGCCTACGACTGTGTGTCGGAGAACTTTCTTACTGTTGTAATGTTGATACCTGGATATCTTATACGTCCTGTGCCGTAAATAGTAATAGTAAGGTACACATCTAAACCCATCAGCCGTAAACAAGTGTTCCATGTAAACCTCACTACAACGACGTCTCAAATCATCAAAATTTAGCTTGTAATACCACAGTTCCTGCAATACCAAAATTGCTGCATGCTGCAGTTCCTCGAACTCATGAGAGATTACGAAAGGTTTCCGAGAAGAAAGAAATGTTTTTGTTTTAAATTTGTGAATAGAAGGTTAAGGTTCGCTCTGAAACCGTATTAGGTCTACGTCTGAAAACACCAGGAACATCCACCAATCTGAATCGCGAGCCCCGTTCAAATGACACCCGCAGCGCAACGAGATAATGGGAACGGCGCCCACAATGGCGACCCCATTCGCTGCACCCAGATCGGCGGATGGCCCGCAGCAGTGGACTGAGACAGACAAACAAACAGCTCGAAACAGCCCAGCAGCTGTATACAGTCGAGACCCAATCAGGCAGTCCGATTACCCGCATTCAGCTCCGTGAGTGCGTGTGCACTGCTCGTTGTTTTAAATGCACAGAGTTGGCTGTAACACGGTTGAAAACTATTACAAGACGTAATAGAATCTTTTACGTACTAAATGTGATGATACATGTTGTTGAACAAACTGGAAGCAAAGACGGGATTTGTGTGTTAAAAGGTCGTAAGCAGACAGAAGAAAAATTTAACCGCAAACGACATCACACTCTTACCGGGGAACACCGAATCTGTCCTAGAAAATCACGCCTCCATGAGTTTCTTCATATGTACATCAAGTTGAAGCAACTCAGTGATAACTGAACCGGTACAAGTGTCTAATTCCGGAGGTACTGATTTCCGCCTGTCCAATGCTGTTCCATCGAGTCTCAGAAATTCTCTGTATTAGTATGTTCGGGTGATTTGGCGGCTCATTCGATAATCAGTGTGCTGCAGGGTGTTTGAGTGTTAGTCGAACGGTAATCCTTTGAAGACGTATTCCTGTGAACACCTCTTACCGCCTAGGAAGAATGGAGTTGCCACAGCATACACGTCATCAAGATGCAGAACATACAGCTGCGCTTGACCACAGAGAAATGTGAAATAAAATACTCGTTCATCTTCATGAATAGGTTGACCCTAGTCATCATACCACATGCACACCCAAAATATCACAAAAGCACAGTCTCAGATTGTCAGTGCACTTGACACTTCCATAGTTTGAATTAGTTAGAATGCCGACTATATGTCTCCACTGTTTCTATGTTGTCTAGACCACTACAGAAGTGCAGGTTTGTCTGCCATGGTGAGAAATTGATATCGAGAGGTTTCTTTCATTTTGTTTCTGAGTCATCAGTCTTCTGACTTGTTTGAGGCTGCCGCCACGAATTCCTCTCCTGTGCCAACAGTTTCATCTCAGGGCAGTACTTGCATCCCCGTTCCTCAATTACTTGCCGCATGTATTCGAGTACCTGTCTTCCTCTACAGCTTTTACGCTCTGCTGCTCCCTCTGGTACTACAGTAGTTATTACCTGTGTCTAAAAGGTGTCCTATCATCCTATACCTTCTTCTTGTCACTGTCTTACATTACTTTACTCACTGATTCTGAAGAAAACCTGCTTACTCCATGCGTTATCAGTTTACCTCATTTTTAACATACTTCTGTAGTACCACATCTCAAATGATTCGATTCTCTTCTGTCCTGATTTTCCCAGTCCATGTTTCACTACCATACAATGCCGTGCTCCAAGTCCTATGTTTGATGCTAACGTACTTGTTTTGGCCAGGAATGCCATTCTTGACAGTACTAGTCTGCTTTATATGTCCTTCTTGGCCCGTCCTTCAACGGTTATTTTGTTCTCTCGACAGCACAGTTACTTGACTTCATCTACTTCGTCAACCCAAATTCTGATGTCAAGTTGTTCGCTGTTTTCATTCTGCAGCGTCACATTACTTTCATCTTTCTTCGATTTACTCCAAATCAGTTTTACGTAGCCACTGGACTGTTCATTCTGTTCCATAAATCCTATAATAATTCTTCACTTTGACTAAGGATAGCAATGTCGTCAGCGAAAAGGATAACTGAATGTTACTTTTCATTCTGCCATTACGTCTTCGGACTGAACACTGTGGCGAAAGACTACATTCCTGTCTTATATACTTTTAAATACAAGCACTTCATTCGTGGTCTCCCCATCTAATTTTTCCCCATTGGTTCTTGTACATATTATACTATATTTCTCGGAATTTTAACATCTTGCATCGTTTCACATTGTCGATCGGTTTTTACAGGGAGACAGATCCTATGAAAGTGTCTTGATATTTCTTCAGTCTTGCTTCCATTATCAACCGTAACGTCAGAAGTGTGTCTGTCGTGCCTTTATCTTCCTAAACTTCTAACTGATCGTCATATAACCTATCCTCAGTTTTCTATTCCATTCTTCTGTATAGTACTCCTGTCATCAATATGGAGCTTTCAAACTGACTGTGTGGTATTTCTCGTATTTGTCGGCTCTTAAAGTCTTCGTAAGTGAGCTGATGATGTTTTTCCGAAAGTCTGATGGTATATCACCAGTCTCACAAATTCTAAATACCAACGTCAACCGTCATTTGTTGGTAATTTCCCCGACGATTTTAGAAATTACTATGGAATGTCATCTATCCCTTGTGCCTTATTTGGTCTAAGATGTCCAAAGCTCTATTATATTCTTTTGTATACTCTTCTGTATAGACTCTTGTTTCTTTTATGACGTCATAAACTAGTCCTCCCCCCCTCGTAGACTCAATCAATATACTCTTTCCACCTATCCACTCTCTTGTTTGCACGTCACAGTGGAATTCCCCATGCACTCTTAATTTTTTCTCTTTTGCTCTAACTTGGTCTAAGGTTGTTTTGAACTTCCTACGTACTGAGTCAGTCCTTCCATCAATCATTTCCTTCTCGATTTTTTCTCGTTTGATGCAGCCAATTCTTCTTAGCATCACTGTATTTCTAATTTATTTATTTGTTATATGTCTTGTGTCTCTGTATTCCTGCATTTCCCTGAACGTTTTTGTACCTCCTTGTTTCGTCGATCTGCTAAGGCTACCCATAGTTTCCCCCAGTCACCTTCCTTGTATCCATCCTTTTTTTTTCTAACTTCTGTGATTACCGTTTGTAGAGATGTCCATTCCTCATCAACTGTACTGTCCACTGAGCGATTCATAACCGCAAAATCTACAGTCTCAAGGAACTTCAAGCGTATCTCTTCGTTCCTTAGTATTTCGTTACCCCACTTATTTGAATATTATTCTTCCTGACTATTCGGTTGAACTTCAGCCTACTCATCAATACTAAATTTTTATGCAAGTTTGTATCTGCTCCTGGATACTCCTTACAGTATGCTATCTGATTTCAAAATCTCTGCCTCACAGTGATGTACTCTAACTGAAATCTACCCCTATCTCACCTCCTTCTCCTGCGACTCTTGAACAGAGCATTCGCTACTACTTTCTGAAATTTGTTGCATAACTCAATTAATGATTCTCCCCTGGCATTCCTACACCCATGCCCATAGTCTCTCGTAGCACATTCTTCTATTCCTTCCCCTACAACAGCATTCCACCCCCCATGACTATTATGTTTTAATCTCCATTTACCTTTAGGAAAGTTACTGACTCCAGATGTCCAATGCATAGAGCTCCTTGGGCAGTATTAGTTCGGAAAGTGGCTGAGATGTGTCTGTATTCACCGAAAGCAGCAATACCTTAGGATTTGAAACCGACTGTTATTGTGAAGTTGTGTCACACACCTCCTTGTTCCCGCTGGTTAGAACCTTTATGCGACCACTGTTTGTACGCTGTGTTGTATAGTAGCGTGACCCGTTGGACATTCCTTGACATTACACCAAAACACTGGACAACTGTATTCATTGTGTGGTTATTTACCCGCAAAAAACCCGATATATCTGTTATGCCATCCCGTCACGCCTCCGCCTTCACAAATCCTACTCCGCTTATTCCTGGCCCATGTACAGCACTTCATTTCCGTGAGGTACGCCACAGTTGGAGAACCAGATGTCGACGTGCTACTATTAGTTTTACAGACGCTACAGTGTTCTACTATGGTCAGACTCTTCTTTCAAGGAGGCGGCTACCGTAAACAGCACTTTTCTTTTACTGACAAAATCGTATTGATGACCACTAGTGGATGTAAATTTGAACGACGAATGGATGAACTTAGCAGAGTAAGTTTAAAAGTCCGTGTGAAATCAATTGCTATAAAACTGGCAAAAGAAAACAATAAAAATTAACAGTGAAGTCATTTAACAGTCTGATGAGTTTCTGAATTGACAGCACTTCATTACAGTGACTTAATGGATCAATAAAGAAATAAACGGGCAGGAGAAAATGGTATCGAGTGGATTTGAGAAGCTGGATACAGTTGCTAAAAGAAAAATCTCTGTGTGTGTGTGTGTGTGTGTGTGTGTGTGTGTGTGTGTGTGTGTATGTGTGTGCGTGTGTGTGTGTATGTGTGGAGGCGACTTAACAGTCAGGGTGTGTACTATCAGATTTGACTTCCTTTAACCCTAGGACGCCTAACGCGGGGGTTTGTTGAACCCACAATTTTTTTTGTCCCCTACTTTTGCCCAAGTAGCTTTCATACTACATATTCCCTTTGAGTTATTGTTTGTTGGCTATTTTATGAAACGTTAGTCTCAATATATTTTATAGAAAATTCCTGTTTGTAAAGAAAAATTAATAAACTTATTATGAGTCCAACAAACACCCCCTTAGGCTTAAACGCTATAGAAAATTTCCCTTAGTAGGATTTCGTATTTCTCATCTCTCCAACAATGCAAGTTAGTTTCTTGTTGGTTGGTATTCTTGATACTCACATCAATCGGTTTACTTTCAGAGAAAGTGATTGTTGATTTCATTCAGTTGTTTTTTATCTTGTAAACTTGCAGTGAGTTAGTGAAGTTCCCAACACGTAGGCCTTCAATAACTTTGGTGTCCTACACAGGAAAAACGAAACCAACTAAAAACTTACTGATGTTGTCAACAATGCACCAAGATAAAGGCACTATTGGAGGAGAGAAGAATAAAACCGAGATAAATGCATATTATAATTCCACTGAAGGTGGAATTGATACCATTGACACCATTGATCAAATGGCGCGTATGTACACCTGCAAGGGGGAACAAAGAGATGGCCTTTATCTGTATTTTACTCTCTCATCGACATTTGTGCTATCAATTCAACCACCATTTTCATCCAGCAACATCCAAGATGGAATGAAAAGAAACACAGCTAATGGAAACCTTGTCTTCTTCAAGCTGGGATGGAACTAGTGAAATTCCAGGTAGAAGAAAGAAGTGCCAATGCAAGAGGGTTATCTAACCAAACTGTTCAATCAATGGAGACTATTCTACAAAAGAAAATAAAACAAATGACAACAGAAGCACGTCAACCTCCAGCAGGGAAAGGTCAGTGCCATATTTGTGTAAGAAAAGCTAAAACAAAGATGCAGAAGTTCAACAATCTAAGTAAACCAAAACAGTACTGTTCTCAGTGTCATAAACATGTGTGTTGCACACATCCAGAAAAAATTGTGAAGTGTGTCTCTTGCCTTGAAGTAGAGGACTCACAGTAGTCTATTGTATATGAACACATCTGTATTTTGTTTTGTAATATGTAAATTTTTTAATCACTCCATCCAATATTTATAACAATTAACCACATTTATAAACCGATGCCTTAGTTAAAATACATAAACCGTTTTGAAAGTTGTAATTTTTCGTCAGTAAACTTATTTACTACGTGTGGGCTAGCCGACCCCCCCCCCCCCCTCCACTTACCCAAGTTAGAAAAAAAGGCTTGGTCGTCCTAGGGTTAATAGAATGTAGATATTTTTCATTTTGTTTTCCAATATATCACCTGCATAGAAAAAGTTATGATCCCCTTTATGACCCAGGAAAGTTGGACGTATAGCTCTGTAACAGAAAAAGCAAAAAGTTTCAGTAACTTCGAAGGTGTATAGACATTTTCTCAGGATTGCAACTTGTCACTATTTCCCCCGAGCACCTAGGTAATACCGACAGACCTACGGGGTAATTCCAACTTCATGAAATTCAGACAGCATGAAATTCTTGCTCCAAGAAACAACAAATATTATTATAACATCTATCAAAATACGTTATTTTAGAAAATTTTGTTCATATTGGCGAAAAATAATCAACTACAACTTTATGGAAACCTACAACACTGTTGACATTTGTTTGATGGTTTTCTTAAACTTATTTTAGATTTCTCTTTTTTAAAACCACAAACCAGATCTTCTTCAGCCTTTATTGATAATTTAATTGAAATCGTCCGTAAGAGCTAGTTTTTTGGCCACGCCAGAGGCAAAAAAAAGAAAAAAAGAAAAAAGGAGAACATTAAAATGTTGAAATGTGGGTGTGAATTCTTCAGGAACAGAACTGCTGAGGTCATCGGTCTCTAGACTAGCACGCTACTTAAGCTAACTTATGCTAAGAACAACACACACACCCACGCCTGAGAGAGAACTCGAACGTCTGCCCCATCTCCACCAGGGAAATGTTATCGAATAATTGTGTCATTGCTGTCAAATTGTTGAATAATTTTTATTCTTGTTCAGGGATAAAAACAGATCATTCCCGCAAGGAAGGTTTCTTGTCTGACTTTGATTTTAATCGATCATATAGTTAATACTTTGATTAGCTCTTTTCGTGCGCTGTTCAATGATCTACCTGACGTCCCTAAACCTAATGACTTTTTCAAGGTGTCTTGAATTCATCCTCCGGCTCTGGTTTTCTATTTCTTATCTTTCCCAACTGAAATTACATACAAACCTAGCTTAAATTTTAAAAAAACTGTATGTCTGAAGTTTTGAGCACCAGGAAATATCGGCGTCCTATCAACATTGCCCCATATTCGTCTGCTGATATTATCCCACTCAGAGATCATTTTTGAGACCACGGTTAAGAGCCTTTGCTAATGCTCGAAAAGTAGCAAAACCAACTCTAAAAAATGCGCTAACAAATATTCTACCTACATACATGACTGTAATTACCATAAAATATACTGAAATACTCTCCTCAGTTTAACCACGAACAAAAGATAACATCAAAATTAAGTAAACTTTTATTTCTACCACCAGAATAAGAATTTTGTTAAGAAAAGCTCCTTGCCTCTGCATCCTACTTCTGGCGTCTAAATTTAATGTTTATGGAAGAATTGGCAGAAAGAAAATGACTGAAGTGAGAGCTGTAGATGGCCAAGCATTTAGGTAAAATACGATTTTTGGCGTTTATCCTGCGGGGCTTCAGGCACTTACGTTAGCGTGTCTTCTAGGCAGCTGTTGGAGCAGACGAAGAATACTTTACGGTTGCCTGTGGGTCATCGGGTCAGGTTTGTGTGACTACACGTAAGCCAGAATGTTGCTCAGTACTTTGTGATTATTAATATTTTAATGCAAATTGTTGTTGTTGTTGTCTTCAGTCGTGAGACTGGTTTGATGCAGCTCTCCATGCTACTCTATCCTGTGCAAGCTTCTTCATCTCCCAGTACCTACTGCAACCTAATTCCTTCCGAATCTGCTAAGTGTATTCTTCTCTTGGTCTCCCTCTACGATTTTTACACTCCACGCTGCCCTCCAATGCTACATTTGTGATCCCTTGATGCCTCAAAACATGTCCTACCAACCGATCCCTTCTTCTAGTCAAGTTGTGCCACAAACTTCTCCCCAATCCTATTCAATACCTCCTCATTAGTTACGTGATCTATCCACCTTATCTTCAGCATCTTCTGTAGCACCACATTTCGAAAGCTTCTATTCTCTTCCTGTCAAAATTAGTTATCGTCCATGTTTCACTTCCATACATGACTACGCTCCAAACAAATACTTTCAGAAATCTATATTCGATGTTTCTCTTCTTCAGAAACGCTTTCCTTGCCATTGCCAGTCTATATTTTATATCCTCTCTACTTCGACCATCATCAGTTATTTTACTTCCTAAATAGCAAAACTCCATTACCACTTTAAGTGTGTCATTTCCTAATCTAATTCCCTCAGCATCACACGATTTAATTTGACTACATTCCATTATCCTCGTTTTGCTTTTGTTGATGTTCATCTTATATCCTCCTTTCAAGACACTGTCCATTCCGTTCAACTGCTCTTCCAAGTCTTTTGCCGCCTCTGACAGAATTACAATGTCATCGGCGAACCTCAAAGTTTTTACTTCTTCGCCATGAATTTTAATAGCTACTCCAAATTTTTCTTTTGTTTCCTTTACTGCTTGCTCAATATACAGATTGAATAACATCGGGGAGAGGCTACAACCCTGTCTCACTCCCTTCCCAACCACTCCTTCCCTTTCATGCCTCTCGACTCTTATGACTGCCATCTGGTTTCTGTACAAATTGAAAATAGCCTTTCGCTCCCTGTATTTTACCCCTGTCGCCTTTAGAATTTGAAAGAGAGTATTCCAGTCAACATTGTCAAAAGCTATCTCTAAGTCTACAAATGCTAGAAACGTAGGTTTGCCTTTTCTTAATCTTTCATCTAAGATAAGTCGTAAGGTCAGTATTCCAACATTTCTACGGAATCCAAACTGATCCTCCCCGAGGTCCCCATCTACCAGTTTTTCCATTCGTCTGTAAAGAATTCGCGTTAGTATTTTGCAGCTGTGACTTATTAAACTGATAGTTCGGTAATTTTCACATCTGTCAGCACCTGCTTTCTTTGGGATTGGAATTATTATATTCTTTTTGAAGTCTGAGGTTGTTTCCCCTGTCTCATACATCTTGCTCATCAGCTGGTAGAGTTTTGTCAGGACAGGCTCTCCCAAGGCTGTCAGTAGTTCTAATGGAATGTTTTCTACTCCGGGGGCCTTGTTTCGACTCAGGTCTTTCAGTGCTCTGTCAAACTCTTCACGCAGTATCGTATCTCCCATTTGGTCTTCCTCTACATCCTCTTCCATTTCCATAATGTTGTCCTCAAATACATCGCCATTATATAAACCTTCTATATACTCCTTCCACCTTTCTGCCTTCCCTTCTTTGCTTAGAACTGGGTTTCCATCTGAGCTCTTGATATTCATACACGTGTTTCTCTTCTCTCCAAAGGTCTCTTTAATTTTCCTATGGGGAGTATCTATCTTACCCCTAGTGAGATAAGCTTCTACATCCTTACATTTGTCCTCTTGCCATCCCTGCTTAGGCATTTTGCACTTCCTGTTGATCTCATTCTTGTGACGTTTGTATTCCTTTTTGCCTGCTTCATTTACTGCATTTTTATATTTTCGCCTTTCATCAATTAAATTAAATATTTCTTCGGTTACCCAAGAATTTCTAGCAGCCCTCGTTTTTTTACCTACTTTATTCTCTGCTGCCTTTACTACTTCATCCCTCAGAGCTACCCATTCTTTTTCTACTGTGTTTCTTTCCCCCATTCCTGTCAATTGTTCCCTTATGCTCTCCTTGAAACTCTCTACAACCTTTGGTTGTTTAAGCTTATCCAGATCCTATGTCCTTAAATTCCCACCTTTTTGCAGTTTCTTCAGTTTTAACCTACAGGTCATAACCAATAGATTGTGGTCGGAGTCCACATCTGCCCCTCGAAATGTCCTACAATTTAAAACCTGATTCCTAAATCTCTGTCTTACCATTATATAATTTACCTGATACCTTTTAGTATCTCCAGGATTCCACCATGTATACAACCTTCTTTAATGATTCTTGATCCAAATGTTAGCTATGATTAAGTTATGCTCTGTGCAAAATGCTACCAGACGGCTTCCTCTTTCATTTCTTAGCCCCAATCCATAATCACCTACTATGTTTCCTTCTCTCCCTTTTTCTACTGACGAATTCCAGTCACCCATGACTATTAAATTTTCGTCTCCCTTCACTACTTGAATAATTTCTTTTATCTCATCATACATTTCATCAATTTCCTCATCATTTGCAGAGCTAGTTGGCATATAAACTTGTACTACTGTAGTAGGCGTGGGCTTTGTGTCTGAATAATTTATTTTATTCATGAAAATTATGAAAAGGAAATGCAAAGTAAAATTTGGGGTCGCAAACAAATTCCAGTACAGGACTTTATATACAGCGTCCGTGGGGACCCACCAAATAACTTTCTAAGAAGGTATCGTCATTCAGGCCTACTGGACTAGTTTGCTGCCGAACAGTCCTATGACAAAGAATTTTTCATCAACGAAACCTCGTGTATTTGTCTATACAAAATGAAGCGCAGCGATGTAAGTGTAAGAACGTTTTGTACATAACGTGTGTGCAAGATACCGAGGACATTACTGCTTCTCCTGATTTCTAGGACAATATCACTCCAGCACTAGTGAACTAATAATAAAAAAATATAATTTCATTTACGAAGTACTTGTACAGCCCTCACAATACCTTCGTGGATATTTATTAGAAGTCCCAATTTTCCCAGTGAATTTTTGCGCCTTTCATGACTGTTATGAAAACATTAATAAACAGAATACCCTGTGCATTATTTGGATTTATTTGTGGTATAAGTGAGCCGGCCGGAGTGGCAGTGCGGTTCTAGGCGCTACAGTCTGGAACCGAGCGACCGCTACGGTCGCAGGTTCGAATCCTGCCTCGGGGATGGATGTGTGTGATGTTCTTAGGTTAGTTTGGTTTATGTAGTTCTAAGTTCTAGGGGACTGATGACCTCAGAGGTTAAGTCGCATAGTGGTTAGTGCCATTTGTGGTATAAGTGACGTAAATATTGAAATTAAAATACGCTTCTGCTCGAGGACTCTATCCTACGACCCTCGGATTACCGTTCTGAACTCCTTCCGCTTCGCTAACCGCTGCCAAGAAACCATGCGAACACACACTGATCAACTAGAACAGAAAGACCACCAACCTACCCAACCACCAGACGGTAGCAGCGTCACGTGGCTAGGAATGCCTGTTAGTCAGACACACGCACAGTGCATGCAACAGTGAGCGTGCTGTCCGTGCGTAGAATTGATCTGGAGCGCGATCTATATGAGTTTGCTCGAGGACAGATTGTGATGCCTCAGAGGCTCGGCACAAGCATTTCGGAAAGTGTAACACGTGTCGGGTTTTGGATGATGATGATTGATTTGTAGGGCGCTCAACTGTGGGGTCATCAGCGCCTAAAAAGGCAGTCCATGTTTCTTTTTACTGTACAATCTAGCCGGTGTCACGAATGAAGATGATAATGGTTCCGGTGTTGGAGGAGATACGTGGTTAATGTCTTCAACACGTGGCGAATCCAAGGTGAAACTATGTTCAGACGTCGTGGTGTTGGGTGGCCACCACTCGCTAAAGATGACGAATGTTGCAGGCTGCGGAGACTGTTAAAAAGGGCCAGGCGGCGAACTGTGGCGTAATAATATCAGACTTTAATTCTGGGCAGAGTAGAAGCGTGTCTGAACACACAATTCACCGAACACTCCTAACGATGGGCCACAGTAGCGGGCAACTACAACTGAAATGGGCATGTGACCATCGGCTCTGTGATGCTGGTGCAGTGGCACAGCGTTGAATGGTTTGATGAATCCCGATACCTTATCATACCGATGGCAGGGCGCGAATCTGTCGTCTTCCGGGGGAACACCTGCAGAACGGGGCTGAGACATGCTGGCGGCGGTTCCATAATGTTATGGGGAACATTCGCGTGGTCTTCCATGGGTCCAGTGGAACTCTTGCAAAACACCATGACGGACAAGGAGCGTCGTACACTGTCTGCAGACCATGACAAGGCAGTGTAATTTTTCAACAAGATAATGAGCCATGTCACAAGGCCAGGAGGTTCATGACGTGGTTCGAGGAACAGAGTGGCGAATTCCAGTTGATAAGCTGCCCCCCCTCCCCCGACCGCTCTCTCCCAACTTCACAGTTCTGAACCTGGTGTGGAATGTGACTGAAAGTCGCGAGTTCATCGTCTCCCTCCCGGTAATTTAGTGGAATCCGGTGACTTACATGAGCAGATGTAGAGCCAGTGTTCTTCAGCGACCTACCAAGGCCTCACTGCGTCAATGCCACGACGCGTTAGTGTTGTTACCCCTGCCAAAGGGCATTTACCGGCTATTCGGCAGCTAATCATAATGTTTTGGATGACCAATGTAAACGGCTCATGGTTCGCCCGACCCGCACCAAAAATGCAACTCTTTTGTAAATACTTGGCCATCTGGAGCTTCCACTTCTGCCATTTTCGTTTCTGTCCAAGCGCTGCGTATACCGCAATTGTGATCGAAGTCGGTGACAACGAGTTTGCGCGGTCCCCTTCTCAGCTGGGAAAACAATTGTACAGGTATACATACCCTGGTATTTCGGTATCCCCCATTCTCCCTGTACCTTTCTATAAACATTAAAAATTGACAACTGTTCCGTGAGCAATGAACACATGTTTGTTGAAAGGGAATACAAAAGGCAGAAAGCGTAGAACTGAAGCAGAGGGGAACTGGAGCGCATGACGTAGTATTGTGATAATGATGAAAACAAATGGAGTTTTAGAAGACAAGTAGCCAGGAACATATGTGATATTTCTATCAGTGGCGTTAATTTGTTGAAATCTAGGAAATAAGGACAATCGAATATCTATATAATATATTACCGGAAAAGGTAATAGCAGAACCTAACGACATTCAGCTTTCAAATTAAAAGCTCAGTCATTTGCTTAGAGTAACTGAATCGCTCTTGTCATCAATGGTGCTCATATAGTATTCATGTGGTGCAGAAGGGCATTTAATAAGGCAGACTGTGTCCAGCGCAGTAATAAACGCCGTTGTTTCACCCGATTAAGGGAGGGCTGCAGGGCCATCCGTCTGGCAATCATTGTCTTATTGTTTGCTACTTTGCAATACAGCACTTTAGATTTCTTTTGCAAAGATTAAAATCTTATTCAACTTAGGATTTAAGGTGAAAAGAATTTTGCAAATTTGTTCAATTTGTTAGAGAAAATTTTGTGGTTAAATGCTTCGATCATCTGTAAAACACAGTTTATATATTGTTAAATAAACAGGTTATGTCAAAAGAAAGTTATATTGGTGGATCCTCCCTCCCACGTTTTCCTTTAATTCCAGTGAGAACCCCGAATCATTAAGTTGCAAAAATGGCTCTGAGCACCAACGGACTGAACTTATGAGGTCATCAGTCCCCTAGAACTTGGAACTTCTTAAACCTAATTAACCTAAGGACATCACACACACCTGTGCCCGAGGCAGGATGCGAACCTGCGACCGTAGCGGTCGCTCGGTTCCAGACTGTAGCGGCTAAAACCGCTCGTCCACCACGGCCGGCTCACTAGGTTGCAGTATAGCAGTTTCTTCGCATTATTCTCACTTTCAAGCTTGTTGGTCCAGAAAGGAATCAGGAGGGACCGTGTAAAATTTGGTAAGTGGGACACCCCTCTCTTACTTACAGTAGTGAAGCTGGGTGGGCGATATGCATGCCATGCCTGCGTGGGAGAGCATCTGCAGCAGAAAGTAAGGGGGTTGGGGTTCTGGCCCAGCACACAACTTAAATGTGCCAGGAAGTTAAAAAATAACTCACTCCAGTTTCTAAGTCTCAGATTCCTTCTGAAATTCTCAAGCTGGATCTATCTCCGTCTTTCTCTCCTTACTAATTCTTAGGGTGTTGTTGAAATGTTTCTCTTTCTTGTACACTCTATGCCTATCTCCCTCTGCCTCAGATCATCAGAGGCTTGCGCATTCGTTTCAAATGACACTGGAGCTTCACACAATGGGTTCATTGTCATAGAATGACATTATTTCCACAACCATGTCTTATTTGTCTGAATTCGAAATATTTGATTCTCGGTTGAAACTATTAACAATCATGTCATCTTTAAACGTTCCTGATGCATTGGCCTTGACATATCTACTTACCAGGAGAATGTGCCCGAATACATTTGTGCACTAGAAAATGGGTTAAGGCTTACAACTGGCCAGTGTTCCTCAAATGAGCTATGTATATTAACCAAACACCCTAATGGAAATGATTTGTCGAGTTCCTGGTGCCAGTCCTATGGAAATCAAGCTTCCGATGCCATTCTGTTGCTTAATTTCGTTATATTTGGCTCTTGCTATTCCTTCAACTACCACTTATGATACAAGTATTCAAGTTTTTTCTACTTGCCCTAACAGAGTTTCTATCGTTTTCTTGTTTTTTTCTTTGTGTTTTTCTTCGTTTTTTTTTCATGAACTTCAAGTATTTCGTTAAAAACTCTCTTACGACCACAGTTTGTGCACAGTAATCCTTCCTTCTGAAAGTTATTATTTTTCGGGCGAATGTCTACGAATAAGAAATTTCTAAACCATTAATAGACTGCCACTCTACGATTTTATGTTAGAAATAATTACTGGAATGATGTAGTGTTGGAGACAGGGTAGAGTCACTGATATAACGGGGACGGAAGAAATCTATAACTAAATGTCACCTTGCCTCACTCGGTTAACCCTACTAAGCAGCAGTTCTAGCTCTATAAAGCTCTATAAAGCCTACTGACCATTAAGCAAGCACACTTCATTCCCCACAGACAATACACGTCAGTCTGTTCTAATTAGAATGTTTTGTGGTTATTTTGTTGTAACGTGGCACTTCTGTTGCTCTTCTCCACATAATACTTACTAAGCAAGTAACAAAAATGTTGAGAATATGGAGGATGCGTTACATCGGCTGGATGGGCCTATTTCGAGGAACTATTTATACATTCTCTCTTTCAAGTATTTACAAAGTCTTAGGAAACTGTAGAATCCATTTCGCATTATCTCATATACCAGCTTTTGTCTTGGTTTTCTTCTCAAAGCTGTAAGTAGAATGTGATGTCACGCAGCGCAGAGGCTCACCTTGTGAAAGTAGCAAAGCTTGTAACGGACGAGGTCGCTCTTTAAACGTAAACAGCGCACCGTGGGGTTGCACAGGGCGTCTGTATGCCGTGTGGAGGACACTCACAAGAAGCACAAAAGAAAAAAAGGAAAAAACTGGTGGGTGAATCTTCATAATTACTTCAAAATTCTGTTCATGACATTACATTATCTTTCTCTGTAATCGATTAACTCGCCAACGATCAGTAAGTACTCTTGTGTATGTGGTTAGTAGAACTAGACACTAAACAAAAATTTTCTTACTCAAATTATCAGTATATATTAATCACTAAGTTGGCTGGCTTATGTTTATATTTTTCTTAATATGAACAGCTACATAATTTACACTTTCTTGAGGCGTACAAGGAAAACACACACAAACACACATAACACAGACATTTACACGCACGCACCTCAGACACACGCATGCATCCACGTACGCACACTTACCCACTCGCACACAAGCACGCCCCAAGAACCTTACACACACACACACACACACACACACACACACACACACACACACGTACATACACAGACACATACAGACACAGGCACAGAGACAGGCGCACACAGAGAGAGAGAGAGAGAGAGAGAGAGAGAGAGAGAGAGAGAGAGAGAGGAGAGAGAGAGAGAGAGAGAGAGGGAGGGAGGGAGGGAGAGAAAGAGAGAGAGAGAGAGGGGAGAGAGAGAGAGAGAGAGAGAGAGAGAGAGAGAGAGAGAGAGAGAGAGGAGGGAGACCTGAAAATGAAATATACCTATATTATGGGCCTATTACGTAAGTTTTTTTATCTCCCATCCGGCCATGTAAGGTGTTTTCGAGCCACACAGTCAGACGAATGGACGATACTCTTGCTAGGGAAATAGTTTGGTGAATTTCAAGAAATAAGTAGAGACTTAGAAATTGACCTGCAATTTACCAGCATTCGCTAAGCCACAAATATACAGCTTTTCATTCGATAATACATGGCCTCATATATGTTCTATTCTCGGAATCATCATTTCAGACAGGACTACAGACCATAAAATGTATCGCTTCCAGCAATGGCTGCAACTCTGTGCAGTTTGATATCATACAACAAAAATGGTAAAAAGCATGTAATAATAGCTCTTCTCTGTGGTGGCCAAGAGCAGTTAGTAGCTACAAAGCCATGTGCCAAGTCCCATATATGGCCAACAGGTCAAACAACCTAGCAGGAATGTCAGTCTCGCCATCACACACCTGCATTACATTATATCAACAGTACGGGAAAAATGTATTCAATGCTCAAGACAAATTGCAACCATTGACACAGGTATTGGTCAATCAGACAGAGCTTTAGAATTTACCCTAAGTGACCAGGAAAAAAGTTGGAAGTAAGGAAGGAAAATTCAACCTTTGTTGATCATGCTGAAGAAAATAATTCATATCATGTAAAAATGTGAAGTTTTACATTGGGTTAAGTGAAGCAGGAAATTGATCCTATTGGGAATCATGTAAATCACCAAACACATGAGACAGAGTACCAGCCTAGTATTAAATGATCAAACTACACTAGATCGCGTGTTAGATGCCCGATAATTTTATTCTAATCTACATCATAAACATAATCTACGTGTTAAACATAATCTTCGTGTGATTTTCTTGTTATTATACCCGTATCCAGTTACCAAGAAAATATTATTTAAATATTTATAAATAATACTGAGTCAAATTAATTTCATCTGCAGAAGGAATCTCTTGTATCTTTTTCAGCCAACCACTACGTTGACTACTCAAGGGAAAAAGAATAAATTCGAACCAGAATCCTTATTATTGCAAATAACACCTTTCTGAGATACGCCATGATTGCTACAAGAATATTCGAAATCTACCTTAACCTTCTTGATTGTTTTTCGTAATTTACGTCTATAGTAGAAAAACACGCTAACATAAATATCTATGGAGTTTGCAAACAATAAAACAGAATATATCAGTAAATTTTTACTTAAAATTACTTGCACATGTAGGACGAGCTATATTGTTAATTTTATCTTCATCTATAAGATTTTAATTTTGGTTAGGATTTCTAGAATATGTAAGATAGGTGAGGCCAGTGTAGAATGTGCTGTGTTGAATGGGAGGGGTAATAGATAGACGTTCCTGAATCACTTGGGCTTTTCTTTTTGGTGCAGTCTACGTTTAACGGTGTTGGAGATGAGGTGATATCAAGCACGTGAATGCAGTTCATGCCAATTTGTTTATATAAGACTTCCGAACGATTTCAAACACTGGGATGAGTACAACCAGCGTGCTTGGAGTCTGAACCACTTACACAAAAGCTGACAAACTGGAGTTAAATCGAACGAATTTAAGATCGAGTGCCCTTGCCGTAATAGAGTGCCTTAATATGAAGAACTTTGATCTCCGCTTGTATGTACGACGAAATAGAGCCAGAATGAAATATTGATTCAGTAGTTCTATGTTATGATTGTTTCATATAAATTTTTCATATATTTGTCTGATTGAGAACGAGGTATTAATTTATAGAAGGGATATGAAGTACTGTCTCAGTTTCCATTACACGATGGCCTCTGACGGCAGACATAGGCAAACGAATAGCGTGATTACATGCACCCACACGGTATTTACAAAGCTGAAGGTTGTGTGATGCGTTGATGCAAGGTTGGATTTCGTTTTCGGGTCAAAACAGAAATTAAATTAAGTGTGACAGCGTTCCACAAATAATTGACAACGTAGGGAGCAAGAGCTACTATGAAATGAGGATGTTGGAACAAGAGAGCAGTTCTTAGCCGGCTGCTTCGAACCAGTCACAAGACTAATGTCATACAAAAACAAGCTGATTTAGTTAAAATTGTAACTAGACTGAGTGTTGTGTCATCCCTAGCGGGCGCAACCGGAGATGAAGAGCTGAGACAGTTTCCGAGTCGCGCCACGGGAGGCGCCTTGAAGTTCGCCGTCAACCACAAGCGCGGCCATTGATGAACGTGGAGCTTCTCTAGGAAATAAATGATAATTAAATCGACACCCTAGATAGGGTGCAGCACGGTCATCAATGGTATCTGTTCTTTCGGGAACAGTTACTACCTTCACATATAGTTAAATATGGCTATCCGGCCATTCGCCATCTTGTACGATCGCACACGCTATGCCCCAACTCGAACGGGACTTGATAGATTAATCTGTCATGAGTAACGAGTGTGATGGACAAACGTCTATTAGGTCCACTACGAATGTAGTGTGTGGACATTAAGTTGGGAATGCGGGTCCCACGGGGAGCGTGCAAGTTTCAAATAGTTCAAATGGCTCTGAGCACCATGCGACCTAACGTCTGAGGTCATCAGTCCCCTAGAACATAGAACTACTTAAACCTAACTAACCTAAGGACATCACACACAGGCATGCCAGAGGCAGGATTCGAACCTGCGACCGTAGCGGTCGCTCGGTTCCAGACTGTAGCGCCTAGAACCGTATGGCCACTCCGGCCGGCCAGCGTGCAAGGGATAAGTCCCTGCAGGCTCACTATGCTCTGTGTCCTCCGTTAGTCAGATGGATCTGTAAGAAGAAACTCAGTGGAAGGAACAACAAAAACGATCTTGACCGGATGTCATGTGACGTCCGCAACGACCAAACAGAGTGATCAACAACGACGGATAGAGCGGCTGTCATGTCACACACATTTTCAACATGTCCCCAACGATGTAGCTAGGGTGTCTATTTATTTATCATTTCTTATTAGCAAACAGTATTTACAAGTACAACGTGCTCCATTTCAATCTGTGTCAATTACTTCCAAGTGATTCTATGTACTCACAGAATAGTTGCTGTGTGGTGATTAGCAAATTTCTGCGGTTTGTGTTCTGGGTCAAAAGGAATATCCAAAATGTGACTGTTATGCAAGTTAAGCCTTGCGGACACTAAAGGTCTTGAAAAGTCAATAGACTATTTTTGTCTGCATGCAGTTTTAATTATCCACCTGTAAACTATGTGGAGGTTCTTAACGCTGACTCCAGCAGAGAGGATTTAAGTGTTACACTGAAGTGTTATAATAAGCCAGAAGAAATATTCGTCTCAATACAGATCATTATTCTCCACCATACCATTAGATACAGATATTCCAGAATCAGGACTATATCCCACAAACAATGCTATACCACAGCTTTTAAGAAGAGAACCAATGTGTCGAACGGACTCAAACCTTTTTCCCTGTTCAACAAATTATCGATGTAAGTAATGTTAATATGTTACATGTACGTAATAGTAAACTGGAAGTCACAATCCGAGAATGTGAGTATACGGCGAAAACCACTGCCATAAAGGATGAATATACGCTGCAGCTTTAAAAATAAGAAGCTATAGCAGATGTGCAAGCAATGCTTAAACACATTGTATGAAGAAATTTGGCAGCAGGTGGAAATATGAAATATATACATCTACAATGAACAGCAGTGGAAACTGGTCAGGTGTCGAACTAGTGGCCAAAGTCAACGCGGTCAAGTACTTTTACATCATTAAAGCATACACGAAAAACCTGTTTATAAAGTTCCATTCTGACTTGCATCGACTTACAAAAGATAGTAGTATTCTACCTAAATGTGATGAACTGGGCGATATGCAACTAACAAGAGAACAGCTGTTCGCTCTGCTTAAAATTGATAGAGTAGCTACATGTAATGTACGTTTGTTTGCAAAAGAGGTTAACTGGAAGTTCTGTTAGAAAACTCCGCAAGAACGTGGAGCAAAAGGGCTGTAACACACACCCAGAAAGATGGGAAATGCTTTAGGAAGGTATTACTCATGTGACAAGAGGCAAAATTAAAATCATCAAATGCTTCCACTTGAAACAATAGTAGGAAGGAGTAGAGCTAATCGTTAAAAGACTAAGACATGTATTTTACAGTAAAAATAAATGCATATTATAAATCAAGAACGTACCTACTTTGCTTTTATCAGACTAAAGGCTGGAAAAATAAATAATTGATTCTAATGTAGATTTAAATCATAAATTAAAATTAAACATTGATGGTATTAAAACAACACCAGAAAAATAAATTCTTTTTTCTGTTTGCAAATGAATTTACAAAAGTTAAAAAAGTTTGCAAACCATCCAGAATTACTGAAATGTGCATTTATCTAATTACATCGATCTACCTGTGCGTCTCTTTCGATCGAAGGAGTGGGTAATTGTATGACCATGAAATGCAACTGAAACAAGGTAGTTAAAGGTGTAGGGACTTACCCATAATAATATGACTTAGCGAATGAAATATTTACTTTTTAACTATATGTAGCATAAATATTTGTATGACCATGAAATGCAACTGAAACTAGGTAGTTAAAGGTGTAGGAACTTACCTATAGGAATATGACTTAGCGAATGACATATTTACGTTTTAACTATATGTGGCATAAATATTCGTTTATGATGACTTTGGAAACACCAAGCATATCGATACCTTGGTTGAAGAAGTACCCAGCATATTGACTCCAACAATTTGCCACGTTAGAATTCACTTGGCACCGCAATAATGCACTCACAACTACTCAGAAAAGTGTTTTTACCGCGATGATACTTGCAAAATATTGAGATCATTGAAGAGGGGCCGTTCCTCGTCAAATATGATAGCGTGGTCTGCAGGGTAGACTAGTATCAGCATTTATGCTCACACATACATTTCTCGCGGAGTTCGTATATTTTTCTCCAAGCTCCATGTGCAAGCGATCTGTATCATGTGCTTCATTCTCAGGCACCAGAAAAATACATAAGGAACAGAGTAAAACACAGCAGTATGACAAAAGTTACATATTTGTAATTCTTGTACATTTTAGGAAAAAGTAAAGAGAAACGTGTGCAGTCTGCCACTACTTGATAAGTATATATTCAACCAGAAAATGGGTCTTTACTATGCAATAATAGGTATTCTTGATAGGAAAATACAAGAAGACACAAACATTATTCCGTAATAACTGAAAAACAGCGTACATAACAAACAGAAGAACAAGAGCACCATTGCAAAACATTGAAGTAGAGTAATACGCTATAGGCGTTTCTAAGTAACTTGATTGTTGGCCTAGTAAAAAATAATGATTTCACTCCACTATACTTGCTATATTGAGGAAAAAACACTGTAAACACGGCTGAACGTACTTCACACAGTCACGGGATTTCCTTGTCAAGATGTACAGTAATGGGGATCTACAATTATTATTTTACTAATTGAGTGTTTCCAGTTTTTTGATGAATTGCCCCTCTCAGTATCGTGTTATATGTATCTTCAAAAGGCCGTTGATTCTTCGATGTTCGTTGTGCAACTATTTTTCAAACAGGTGTTCTTAACATCCACAAAACTACTGTCCGACATCTCCACATATAGTGAAGTAATTTTATTGGAACTTATTCATTGAAGACATAAAGTCTGAAAATGAATCCGTAATAATTTTTTGACACTTCATTTTTACGAGTCCGCCTTGAGTACACAGATTTCTTACATTTTATTACCGGTTTCGGCTCCTGTCATCATCAGGTCTTTTACAAAAATAAGCATTGTGGAAGCGACAGGTTCATTTAGTTACCGCTAAATCCAACAAGTCCTAGTGGTACATAAAATATAAGAGTATAACACTGTAAAATTTTATAGCCACGTGTAGCAGCTATATTTGCGATTAAAATATTGTAATGTAAGTCATCGTCGAGCTAAACATGTGAGTACATGCTACGTGCTGGTAATAGATTGCGTCTTGTATGTATACAACAAACTGATGCCAGCAGACGGCACTTAAGCTTGAGCGCACAATAAACCAGTGCAGTCCATTCAGAGACCTACTAGTCTGAGTAGCGTAGAGCACCCCAGGGGATTGACGTTCGCCGGCCGCCGACGAGTAGAGTGGTCGTTCCTCCGCAAGCTCCACCACAGGAATATAAGGATACCACGACAGGTCGCCACTCAGACCTCACGCTGCGTATAATATCGACTATCAATATTTTTACGTTAATGTGTACTTACTATTTTGTTAATTGTACTACAGTTACGTTTATGGTAACTGATCTGTCAGGCTGGAAGATTTTTTCAGATATTTTATTTTTATATTACGCTTTTTATACTAGCTTTTAAGTAAGTTGTATGTCTTACCTAGTCAGGCTAGTGGCTTCATTATATTAGTATTTGTACTTTTTACGGTATTTTAAGTACGAACCCAATCTCACATCAGTATTAGCATTATTGTCGGACGCTCGTTTTGTTATGGTAAGTAATTTAAAAAAATATAAAAATTAACTAATGCTTGCCCATACCGCAGTTTTATCATCACGTTGGCGTCACTGGTTTAGTATACGCTTTAGCTAATGTGACCTCTGCTGGCATTAGTTTCTTGTATAAATACCAGACGAAATCTGAATATTACCAGCACGTACTTGAAAAATTTAATCGTATGTGCGGCTGCAATAGGTGGCTATAAACAGTTTATACTTTTCCATTTATGTATCACTAGGGCTTGTTATATTTAGCGTCAACTGATTGAACCTATCGCTTACACACTACTTATTTTTGTAACAGATTTGAAGATGGCAGTAGCCGAAACCGAAAAATATTTTTGTACGACTATTTCGCAAATTTTACGAGATAGACCTTTTCGAAACTGTGTGTGACTATTCTACTGTACGATTTATACAGTATGTCTACTTCGAGTTACGTATGGCAATTGTCCTTAAATGCCGGCCACAGTGGACGAGCGGTTCTAGGCGCTACAGTCTGGAACCGCGCGACCGCTACGGTCGCCGGTTCGAATCCTTTCTTGGGCATGGATGTGTGTGATGTCCTTAGGTTATTTAGGTTGAAGCAGTTCTAAGTCTAGGGAACTGATGACCTCAGAAGTTAAGTCCCATAGTACTCAGAGCCATTTGAACCATTTGGTCTTTAAACGGTAATGTAGGTGGAGGTAAAATTACACGTGGGGCGAGAGAACACATCAAGTTTTCAGTTGGCTAAAGCAGAAGTTCGCCTTTCTTCCACTGAAGAGCGCAAACAGAATCGTCTCCTCATTACTGTTCTGGAAACTTTGCAATCTGACGCTTATAGCAGCAGAAAATGTGTTAAGTCACTTTTTTACGTTTTCGATGTAAAATTTGTGTAGGTTTGACTGAGTGATAGGTGTACCTACATCTATTTCAAAGTTAGATAAGTTCGGTATTGCAAATGGCCCCCGTCACCTTCCAATATTCTCCTTAATCTCCATGACTTCAGTTGTGTGCATTATCTGTAGACTGCAGAAAAAGATGAGGATTAGAAGTACGGTGATCTTTTGGGGTAGAAGTTCGCAGGGTGTACTATTTACTCCATCACGAAACTATTTGCGAACTTTCGTTCCGTAGCCTGTACTTTGATTTGTGTAGTCACGTCTGGAGCATTCAAGCATTTTTTGTGATGTATATTTACCTTCCATGCCTGACTGTTTACCATAGATTAGTTTTTCTTTAGTGTAGTTTTTTTCGTTGGCTAATGAATTTTTTAACATACCTACCTTTCACACACATTTAGAGTATAATCATATCGTCTATAGTTGCAAACGGTTTTGCCAGACACCTCTGAGTACGTCAATCCGGCAGCCGTAACAGAGTGATACTACCATCAGTCTCTTGCCTTACTGAACATGGGAGCTCAATGCTGCAAAAACCCAATGAAACTGTTTTCAGAAGGTACCTTCAGAAACTTCTTACGGCTAGCAAAGATAGTGAGCACCTCGATAGATTCGCATTCGGGAGGACGACGGTTCAATCCCGTCTCCGGTCATCCTGATTTAGGTTTTCCGTGATTTCCCTAAATCGTTTCAGGCAAATGCCAGGATGGTTCCTTTGAAAGGGCACGGCCGATTTCCTTCCCAATCCTTCCCTAACCCGAGCTTCCGCTCCGTCTCTAATGACCTCGTTGTCGACGGGACGTTAAACACTAACCAATAAACACGAAATAGTGCACCAATACATTTTCGTCGATAAGCGTTTTTTCTCGATTACTTTCAGTTAATTACAAAATTTCGTTTTTGAATTCGCTGAAATCCTGAGTTCCTAATTTGTGTTTCCATGTATTTATTTGGTATTTTTTTATTTTGTGTGTAAATTTACGCACCCCAGGCCTGTGTGCTCGTAGCCCAAATCATAGGCTTAGACAATGCAAAATTATGTTTTAGAGAAACGTTTACTACTCTTTTCTAATCAGAGCTAAGGGGAATGGAACTTCTGCACAATGGTACTAAGGTGTCAAAGTATTCATTTCATTAATTAATTATTTTATTTATTTATTGAACCTGAGCTGATTACAGGCATCAGGCCCTCTCTCACATCGGACCAGCGATTTACACATACAGTAGTTTTTTTTTCACCATAGTTACCTAATAAATAACAATTTTAGTATGACAAATAATATGAAAATGATCTGAGTGCCTATAATGGCTATGTCAGTAAATAATACTGACTGTGAACTGGTAGTTGCTATTGGCAGTATTCGTGCAACAGCTACTGCTGCCACTAACAGTGATAAAACTAATAGTTATAACAGTAATAAATACAGTAATAACAATGATGATTATGACGGATATAGAAAGAATTGGTATGTATACAAAATAGGACTTTTCTGATTTAGTAATGTCTATTATAAGGCCTTGGTCAGTGGAGGAAGGATGCAAATATATCGGTAATCAGAGGGGGCTGTGGCAACGTCCTTTTTCTGTGGTTGTTTAACTGGTCGCTGTTTCCAGGCGCCTGGGAAACACTTGTCCTTTAATGAGTCTTTGATCTGTCAGTGAGTGGTGACCTGTTACAGTAGGTCAATACTGAGCTTCCTGATTTGGATTGTGATGCCATCGTGTCTAGTAAACGCTGATCTGCTACACATGAAGGGTTTTTTTTTTTTTTTTTTTTTTTTTTTTTTACTGCTATAAACATGCCTCAGATAGAATTGTTCGTGGCCACAGTCGTCTACCCCCATGTGGTTGTAGATAATGAGGAATACCGCTTCAGTTCTTAGGCTTGAACAATGGGATCAGCTGCAGCTTTCCCTGTGCCAAGGACACGCATGTTTGTCCACAGGACAGCTGGCCTACTTGCGCTGTCGGTCAATATATGTGAATGCCTGAGTTTTGCATTTCTCATCGCTTGACTGACTGTGTTTCGCTTAGGCTGCCGTAGCAAAGAAAGAACCGGACAGGACCGATTTATGGGCTCAAAGTCCATGTCCCGTCTTTTAAATATCGCGTACTTATTGTAAATACCAGTAACAGTTTAGAAATGGATGAATATGTCAGTTCCATTATAGGGGGAGGACGGACAGTGTTGAGAGGCTTCTGCGCGTTTATGTGGATCACGTGTGAGGTATTGTTGCATCGTATTTAGAGTATTTCTCCAGCTCCAGGGACTAGCAGTCTTAAAACACACCAGTCAAACCCAAAGGAAAGTCTAACAGAGATGTTGGAGGAAGTTGATGGTTTTAGAATGACGCCATTGGCTCTTCTGCTTACGTCGAGTATCCCTCATCGTGAGCATTAAAATAACAGATCCAAAGGTACTTTAGGGCGACGTACGAAGTTCATTATTACGCTGCGTGAATTAATGTAAAGTCTTTAACATTATTACGAAGAGCACATTTGCAATTTCCTGTGGTGGGTAGAACGGCCACCAGAGAGCAGTAGTGACCGATGACCTCAGCAGTTTGGTCCCATATGAACTTACCAGACAGCAGGAGTGGTGTTCACTTTTAGTATTATTAACAATCCTGGTGGTGTTAGGCATGAACTGTACCGTATGTAGAATGAGCACTGTGAGGGGCTCGGAGATGCGACTTGCACGTGTCAGGCAGCGTTATTAACATCTGACAGAGTTGGAATGGGGTGTCGTAGTTTGACTCCATTTCCCCTGCTGGTCGAATCGTGCGGTATCCAGATTTGTGGGGCAACTGGAATGCTACAGCAATCCAATATTATACTGCTTGGGTTCGTGAAGGAGGCACTGTCGTCGTCAAGGGACAACATCCGACCAGTACAAGGAGTGAACGACTACTATCCGCTAAGCACGTCGTTAGCCGCTCACGTCTACAGCTGTCATCCGAGATCAAGTAATGGACTCCCTGTTTAACGCCCTATCTGATCTCGTATCATTGGTCGGAGACTAGCATAAGCCGGACTAGAGAATTACCGCCCTACGCACAGGATGCCGTCAACATCACAACACAAACGGTTGCGTCCGGAGTGGTGACTTGACCCGTAAACATGGACTGATGATGAACATGGTGTTGCAGTGTATTTATAGACGAATCGATGCTCTTCGCTTTGCTGCATGACCATCGTTGGCGAGTGTGGGGACAACGTGGTGGGATTTACCGTTCTACCGATGTTTTGCAGGGGTAGAGTGGTGTTACTCCTGGCGTAATGGTGTGGAGAGGCATCACGTATAACTTCAGGTAACAGCTGGTAGTGACTTAGGGGACTGTGACGATAAGGCCGTACGTCATGGATATCTTGTGACCTGTTCTATTACCTCTTATGCAACACTGCCATGCTGCCAGTTTTCAACAGGATATTGCTCGTCCATAAATCGGAAGTTTTCTTTTTATGAACTGCCTGCGTGACGTTGATGTACTCTCACGATACGAAGGATCTTCAGATGTGTCTCTTATGGAGCATGTGTGAGCGCAGATTGAACGTCAGTTTTGTCCCAGTAACAGTATGGAGGATATGATAAGACCAGTTACAGCAGTTGTGGGCCAGCTTGCCTCAGATAACAACAACATTTTGACACAATTCCCTCCATTCGTCCAAGCCAGACGACGGACAAAGGGACAAATGTCTTACACTGTCAGTTTGATTCTAGTATGACCCGAGGTTGTTAACTTGTGTAGCTTCATATCGTTTACTCCACCCTTTCAAGCCACTCACTTTTCTTGTCAAGCACTGTGCACTGACGGAAAAAAATTCAAAACACCAATAAATAATTAATTCAGAGTAATGAAATTTCGGGAATACTGTTTTCTAGGTAACATATTTAGATGATTAATACTGCAAGATCACAGTTTAATATAAGCCAACGGCCTTGCCGCATGGGTGACTATCCGGTCTGCCGAGCGCTGTTGGCAAGCAGGGTGTACTCAGCCCTTTTGAAGCAAACTTGAGAGCTACCTAATTGAGAAGTAGCGGCACCGGTCTTGTAAATTGACGTACGACCGGGAGAGCGGTGTGATGACCACATTCCGCTCCATATCCGCATCCAGTGACGCCTGTGGGTTGAGGATGACACGGCGGTCGGTCGGTCCCGTTAGGCCTTTCAATGCCTGTTCGGACGGTGTTTACAGGTTAATGTAAGCGTAAGACAAGCCCTTGCAATGTGAAATGCTGGTGCATTAATAACTGGTGTAACCACAGAATGTTGAATAAATCTATGCAAACGTACGTGCACTTTGTTGAACAGGTGCTGGACGTCAGTTTATGGGACGGTGTTCCATGCTGGCTGCTCTTGGTCGGCCAATACAGGAACGGTTAATGCTGTTTGTGGATGACCACCCACATTTGCTCGATAATACACAGGTCTGTTGATCGAGCTTACCAAGGAAACATGTCAACACTCTATAGATGGGTTACAACAGCGGTATGCGGTGAGCGTTATTATTTTGGATAGAGTCCCCTGGAATGCTGTTCATGAATGGCAGCATAACAGGTAGAATCACTAGAGTGAAGTACATTTTCCAGTCACGGTTCGTAGGATAACCATGAGAGTGTTCATACGAAATCGCACCCCAGGCAATAACTCTATGTGTAAGTCCACTGTTTCTAGTAGGCAGTCAGGCTGTTTGCCAAGTCTTTAACTGGCCTCCTTCTAACGCACACTCGGCAATCACTGGCAACGAGGCAGAACCTGCTTTCATCGGAAAACACTAGAGAACTCCGCCCTACCCTCCAGTGAGCTATCGCTTGACACCACTGAAGTCGCAAATGGCGGTGGTTTGCGGTCAGTGGATTGCATTCTATTCGGGGTCTGGCTCGGATATGTAACAGTTCGTTGTGTCACTTTGATGTGAACTGCTGCTCAGACGGCAACTGCAGATGCAGCACAATGCGACAGAGCCATGTGCCGAACACAACGTTCTTCCCTTTCGTTAGTGCCACATGGCTGTCTGCAGGCCGGTATGACCACCACAGCCAGCAGTCATGTAGAGTGCCTACATTCCTACCATGTCCTTCTGAAATATTGTAGAAGGAACCTTCAGCTCCTAGAAGCCCTATTTCACGACCATGTTCAAACCCGGTGAGGTGTCTTTGTCGCCTTAAAGACATTACTGACTAACATCAATTCTCGAAGTTAAATAAAGCTCACGACTCTTACAGCGTGTATTTAAAGCAATTCTAATTTGCATGCTCATAGGAGACCCCTAACGTTCGCTTATGTCTCACAAATCGATCTTCTGGCTGTGATTTTTTCTGTCAGTGTATTCGTAATTCGAGATGCAACGGTCTCACGAGGCGAGGTGACGCAGTGATTAGCACTCTGGAATATGATTCGAAAGGACTATGGTTCAAATCAGTGTCCGTCCATCCTGGTTTACGTTTGCCATGAGTTTCCTAAACCGTTCCTAGGAAATAAGAGCTTGGTTCCTTTGACAGGACATAGCCGATTTCCATCCCTATTTTTGGATCACTTCGATCTCGTTCTTCGTCTGCAATGGCCTTAATGTCGGTGGGACTTTAAACCCTATGTTCCTTCGTTCCTACAGCCAACAGTCTTTCAGCTGATCTGAAAGACCACGAACATCTTTTTTCTCAGTTTAACCCGAGTTTCTCGTGAGAGTTCATGGTATCGAAAGAGATTACGTTACTGACAACGTAGTCGAAAAACATGGTTTCTTTTAGCGAAATTATAAAAAAATGATATTCTCTACAGACACTGATAATTATTAGAAAGCATGAAAAAGTGAAATAGTGAGTTAACTTTCTACATGAAATAGACCAAATGTTGAATGATAACATTTGTACTGTTGATTGTTACCTTCATGGTTGTTTGCTATCAAATAACCATTTCAGTCAACATTACATATAAGCGTACGCTTGCAAGGTCTCAACTAAACACACACACACACACACACACACACACACACACACACACACACACACACACACATACACACACAGCCGGCCGCTGTGGCCGTGCGGTTCTAGGCTCTTCAGTCCGGAGCCGCACTGCTGCTACGGTCGGAGGTTCGAATCCTGCCTCGGGCATGGATGTGTGTGATGTCGTTAGTTTTGTGTTAGCAGAAGAGAAAAACAGCGTGTTACGAGTGGAGGCCGAAATGCACGTGTTTAGTATCTGAATATGGCGCCTTGCTACGTCGTAGCAAATGACTTATCTGAAGGCTATAATAAACTGTCGTCTCTGCAAAAGAGAGCATATGTAGACAGTGAACCATAGCTAGCAAAGTCTGCTGTACAACTGGGGCGAGTGCTAGGGAGTCTCTCTAGACTACACCTGCCGTGTGGCGCCGCTCGGTCTACAATCACTGATAGTGGCGACACGCGGGTCCGACGTATACTAACGGACCACGGCCGATTCTAAGGCTACCACCTACCAACTGTGGTGCCTGGCGGTGACACCACAGTTAGGTTAGTTAGGTTTAAGTCCAGGGGACTGATGACCTCAAGTATTAAGTACCATAGTGCTTAGAGCAATATTTGAACCACATTCACACACAAACACAGTGAGTGAGGGGGACAATGTAAGTTGGTGGAAAGGGAGAGAGAAAGAGAGAGGGGGGGGAAGGGGGGGGGAAGCAAAATAGGTCGCTACCGGATACCTACAAATATTCCTTCTAAATCATATATGGCTCCTTTAAATATGTTATGTGTCGTAGTTTGAAGCAGCATGGGATGCAATCCAAATTAGGAATCATATCGGACAGTTCTTAAGTGACTTACTCTTCTCGGTCGAAAGTCCATCGCGCCCTTCAAGGGAAAACACATGTTTGCAAGAGGTTTTTGTACTTCTTTTATTATATAGGGACACATCATTTGTATCAGTAGGTTTTAAGGATGAAGCATACATAACATAATGCACTTTTAACCAACGGAAAATGTAATTTAGCGTGGAAGATCAAACAGCTCACACTGCGGTGAATTCGGGGCAGTGTATTATCATCACATAAACGCGAAAGGATTATGGGGAGGGAAAAAATACGACCGGCTATATAACGTTATTTTACAACGCTGATGTTAACGTTTTTGGTCGTAATATGAGGGCCATAAAGGAGGCTTTAGCAGATATTTATCTCCAGCATATATACGACTTATAATGGAATATTAGCCTGATACTGAACTGAGGGAAACACCGAGAGAATGAAAAGGACATCAGTGTTGACCCGAGAGCAGCTCGAACAGACAATCTGAGTCACAGTGCCCGCAACAAAATTTGAATTCCCGTACATAGAACAAAACGACGCAAATACTTCTATGAAATGATTGCACAGCGTATTACGAACCGGTGTTTTTGTTGAAAAATATACCGTATGAAATGAATTCTTAAGCACGAAGAATGTGAATGAATTCTTAGACTATTGCGCTTCGGTACGAGTAAGCAGTCATTTTCTTATGCATCTGCAGTTGTTTGTAGATGATTTTAGCTCATTAAAAAGCCATCTTGAACGGACAGACTTCAATAAAAACTCACCTGCGCAAACGCTAAAGGGAAGAATAAAGTATGGACCTCACGAGGAAATAGAAAATATAGCATACAGGTAGCGAAAAGCTAGACTAAGTTGAAGGTAGTACACTTACCAGCTAAGTGGAATCATAAACATCCGCAATGAATTTGGCAACTGCGGACTTTGGAGCGATATTTGAGAAGCGAGACACCATGATCTACAAAATATTGAACCTAGACAGTATATTGATGTCGCTGTGTCGATATTCTAATGCCTACAGAAAAGTAATACCTCTGAATGCTTTATGTGAAAATTATTAAAGGTTTTTAAATAAACCAGACGTTATTAACAATCTACGTATTTAATCTTTGTATGTATATATTTGTTTCTCAACATAGTTACCCTCGCGGCGAACACACATCTCCCAAGGATAGACCACTTTGGTGATACTGCCAGTCTAGAAAGTTTGCCTTTGTTGACGAAGCCAGAACTTCACCTCTGGTTGCCTCGCTTATCGCTATTTAAGTGAAGTCCTCGAAGAAGCTCTTTAACGTTAGGAAACAGATGAAAATCGGATGGGTGCAACTCTGGACCGTATGAATGATTATCGATGATGGTGAACACAAGGCGTAGGGTTGTTGCTGATGTCACAGCGCTATAGTTCAATTCTTTTATCTTGGCGGCTCGTGCACGCCCGCCAAGACGAGGGGCACTGCTGCATTGCCAGTTGCACGCGCCAGGAAAAGCACCACCATAGTTTAGTATACTTCACATACTTACGTTTAGAGGGGAGCACGCAGTTTATGAAGAAAATCCACCACGGCCGCATTAACCCTTTCGCTGCTTCAGAGACGCGCTCCCCGCATTCATCGCTGTGCGCAATTTTGTCATCAGTGCACTGCTCGCCTGTGCAGGCACATGGTGTTCCGACTGTTTTGACACACTTACCATTCGATTTCACAAAAACTATGAGGCCCCAAAATTTGATTTTTACACATCTTCTTGACTGATACCTTCCCTCCATAAATGACTTAATTTTGTTTCGATGTTCAACGCAGTTACTGTGAAGCATTTAATGTAGTAAACCATTGTACGAAATACTGAAGAGTTTCAAGAGGTAAAAGTACACAGCATATATTTTCCTTATGGTCGATTTTGGTTGCCACTAGAAATTTCAAAAAAATATATTCAGACGAATGAAATTCATGAAGTAAGACACTTAGAAATTGTTTTTAAATAAAGAAAATATCAACCACTGAACAAGACTGGTATTCTGCACCTTTTGCGTAGCAGCCAAACACCACAACAATTACGCTAACGCAGCTCGTCGATCAATGTAATTCCTGGAGTACTTTAAACTGCCACGCAAAATACGTTTCGTCGCAGTACAATAGAAAATAAACAATTACCGGTGTTCTTCACTGCGAAAAAGCGGTTAGTGAGGATTCCTTGCTATTGCCTCAGTTCGGAGGCTTATTGCTTGTTTGATTTAGTTAATTAATAGAAAATGAAGCAGTTGATATAAAGAATGCTTTTTCCAAACTTTCTTTCATAGAAAGTCTGCTATCAAGACACTGCTTTTGATCAATTACTTTATTTATGACTGAACCTTTCTAAAACTGAAGACACTCGTCCGTGCTCTGCACTGCAGTCGAGTTCTGGCAACGTCGTTCTCTGTTCATTCGGTAAGTGTGTATTGTGACGTCAGATGAGCAGAACGAACCTAAACTCGGCCGCCATCGTAAATGATGTGCACTTTAGTGTGTAGTCTGGGATAGTCATACTGAAGGAGAGGGTGTTCCACGTGTGCTCGAAAACTTCGATTTCGATACTCCATGAAGTACGCCGCCATGTTTCACGCTACTCTTGTTTTAGAGGACTGCAAACACGTAGACATGAATAACAAAGATGTAGAAAGTTAACAAGGTTTACATTATTTAAAATGTTTTAAGGGTTTCTACATTAAAAATTTGGAGAAATAACTTCTCCCATGAACCATGGACCTTGCCGTTGGTGGGGAGGCTTGCGTGTCTCAGCGATACAGATGGCCGTACCGTAGGTGCAACCACAACGGAGGGGTATCTGTTGAGAGGCCAGACAAACATGTGGTTCCTAAAGAGGGGCAGCAGCCTTTTCAGTAGTTGCAGGGGCAACAGTCTGGATGATTGACTGATCTGGCCTTGCAGCATTAACCAAAACGGCCTAGCTGTGCTGGTACTGCGAACGGCTGAAAGCAAAGGGAAACTACAGCCGTAATTTTTCCCGAGGACATGCAGCTTTACTGTATGATTAAATGATGATGGCGTCCTCTTGGGTAAAATATTCCGGAGGTAAAATAGTCCCCCATTCGGATCTCCGGGCGGGGAGTACTCACGAGGACGTCGTTATCAGGAGGAAGTAAACTGGCGTCCTACGGATCGGAGCGTGGAATGTCAGATCCCTTAATCGGGCAGGTAGGTTAGAATATTTAAAAAGTGAAATGGATAGGTTAAAGTTAGATATAGTGCGAATTAGTGAAGTTCGGTGGCAGGAGGAACAAGACTTTTGCTCAGGTGAATACAGGGTTATAAATACAAAATCAAATAGGGGTAATGCAGGAGTAGGTTTAATAATGAATAAAAAAATAGGAGTGCGGGTAAGCTACTACAAACAGCATACTGAACGCATTATTGTGGCCAAGACAGACACAAAGCCCATGCCTACTACAGTAGTACAAGTTTATATGCCAACTAGCTCTGCAGATGATGAAGAAATTGATGAAATGTATGATGAGATAAAATAAATTATTCAGGTAGTGAAGGTGACTGGAATTCGTCAGTAGGAAAAGGGAGAGAAGGAAACATCGTAGGTGATTATGGATTGGGGTTAAGAAATGAAAGAGGAAGGCGTCTGGTAGAATTTTTCACAGAGCATAACTTAATCATAGCTAACACTTGGTTCAATAATCATAAAAGAAGGTTGTATACATGGAAGAATCCTGGAGATACTAAAAGGTATCAGATAGATTATATAATGGTAAGACAGAGATTTAGGAATCAGGTTTGAAATTGTAGGACATTTCCAGGGGCAGTTGTGGACTCTGACCACAATCTATTGGTTATGACCTGTAGGTTAAAACTGAAGAAACTGAAAAAAGGTGGGAATTTAAGGACATGGGATCTGGATAAGCTGAAAGAACCAGAGGTTGTACAGAGTTTCAAGGAGAAAATAAGGGAACAATTGACAGGAATGGGGGAAAGAAACACACTAGAAGAAGAATGGGTAGCTCTGAGGGATGAAGTAGTGAAGGCAGCAGAGGATAAAGTAGGTAAAAAGACGAGGGCTGTTAGAAATCCTTGGGTAACAGAAGAAATATTGAATTTAATTGATGAAAGGAGAAAATATAAAAATGCAGTTAATGAAGCAGGCAAAAAGGAATACAAACACCTCAAAAATGAGATCGACAGGAAGTGCAAAATGGCTAAGCAGAGATGGAAAGAGGACAAATGTAAGGATGTAGAAGCTTATCTCACTAGGGGTAAGATAGATACTGCCTACAGGAAAATTAAAGAGACCTTTGGAGAGAAGAGAGCCACGTGTATGAATATCAAGAGCTCAGATGGCAACCTAGTTCTAAGCAAAGAAGGGAAGGCAGAAAGGTGGAAGGAGTATATAGAAGGTTTATACAAGGGCGATGTACTTGAGGACAATATTATGGAAATCGAAGAGAATGTAGATGAAGACGAAATGGGAGATAACATACTGCGTGAAGAGTTTGACATAGCACTGAAAGACTTCAGTCGAAACAAGGCGCCCGGAGTAGACAACATTACATTAGAACTACTGACGGCCTTGGGAGAGCCAATCATGGCAAAACTCTACCAGCTGGTAAGCAAAAGGCTATTTACAATTTGTACAGAAGCCAGATGGCAGTTATTAGAGTCAAGGGGCATGAAAGGGATGTAGTGGTTGGCAAAGGAGTGAGACAGGGTTGTAGCCTCTCCCCGATGTTATTCAATCTGTATATTGATCAAGCAGTAAAGGAAACATAAGAAAAATTTGGAGTAGGGGTTAAAATTCATGGAGAAGAAGTAAAAACTTTGATGTTCGCCGATGACATTGTAATTTTGTCAGAGTCGGCAAAGGACTTGGAAGAGCAGTTGAACGGAATGGACAGTGTCTTGAAAGGAGGATATAAGATGAACATCAACAAAAGCAAAACGAGGATAATGGAATGTAGTCAAATTAAATCGGGTGATGCTGAGGGAATTAGATTAGGAAATTAGACACTTAAAGTAGTAAGGGAGTTTTGCTGTTTAGGAAGTAAAATAACTGATGATGGTCGAAGTAGAGAGGATATAAAATGTAGACTGACAATGGCCAGGAAAGCGTTTCTGAAGAAGAGAAATTTGTTAACATCGAATATAGATTTATGTATCAGGAAGTCGTTTCTGAAAGTATTTGTTTGGAGTGTAGCCATGTATGGAAGTGAAACATGGACGATAACTAGTTTGGACAAGAAGAGAATAGAAGCTTTCGAAATGTGGTGCTACAGAAGAATGCTGAAGATAAGGTGGATAGATCACGGAACTAATGAGGAGGTATTGAATAGAATTGGGGAGAAGAGGAGTTTGTGGCACAACTTGACAAAAAGAAGGGACCAGTTGGTAGGACATGTTTTGAGGCATCAAGGGATCACAAATGTAGCATTGGAGGGCAGCGTGGAGGGTAAAAATCGTAGAGGGAGACCAAGAGATGAATACACTAAGCAGATTGAGAAGGATGTAGGTTGCAGCAAGTACTGGGAGATGAAGAAGCTTGCACAGGATAGAGTAGCATGGAGAGCTGCATCAAACCAGTCTCAGGACTGAAGACCACAACCACAAACAACCTAGGAATTACAATTATGAGCAACATAAATTGGAAAGACCACACAGATAATATTGCGGCTAAGGCGAAACAAAGACTACGCTTTGTTGGTAAAACACTTAAAAGATGTGACAAATCCACTAAAGAGACAGCCTACATTACACTTGGCCGTCCTCTGCTGAAATTTTGCTGCGCATTGCTTACCTGGTAAGAGTGACGGAGGACATCGAAAAAGTGCAAAGAAGAGCAGCGTGTTTCGTGTTATAGCGCAATAGGGGGAACAGTGTCACTGATATGATACGCGAGTTGGGGTGGCAGTCTCAGAAACAATGGCGGTTTTCTTTGCGGCGAGATTTTTTTACGAAATTTCAATCGCCAAGTTTCTCTTCTGAATGTGAAAATATTTTGTTGACACCCACCTACGTAAAGGGAAATGATCATCATAATAAAATAAGATAAATCAGAGGTCGAACGGAAAGATTTAGTTGTTCGTTTTTCTCACTTGCCCTTCTAGAGTGGTAAATTGCAGAGTAACCATGTAGATGCAGATGTAGATGTATAGACTGGGAGTGCCATATTGTCAAAATTGTTGCCAGAGAAATGGATTCTTGTGACATTCTTCTGGTGTCTTGTCTGAAACTTACTTTGAGCGGATAGAGGATCAACTCGTGACGGTAACGTCTTAGACCTCCTGGCAACAAACAGACCTGAACTTATCGAGTCAGTTAAAGTGGAGGAAGGTATAAGGGATTATGTGACTGTAACAGCATCCATGACAACGGAACTTGCAAAGAATGCGAAGAAAGAAATGAAGATATTTTTGCTTAGCAAGAGTGATGGGATACAAATTTCAGAGTATCTGAGCAGTCACCATCAGATATTCGGTGATTAGAATGAAAATGTGGAGAACAAACAGAAAAAAATTCAAAGGCATCGTGCAATATGGCCTAGACAAATATGTTCCGAGTAAGGTCTTAAGGGATACGAAAGAACCACCAATGTTTAATAGCAGTGATAGAAAACTGCTACGTAAACAAAGAGATTTTCTGCTCAGATCTTAGTCATGTAATAACCTAGATGATAAACAAAACATATCGAAGCGAAAAGGAGCATAAGGAGAGCAATGAGAGCAGCGTTCAATGACTGTCAACCGATCTCAGAAAACCCCTAAGAGGTTTCGGTCGTATGTATAATCAGTAAGTGTGTCGTAATTATGTATTCAATCACTCAGTGACCATATTGGCACCGAAACGGAGGGTAATAGAAAATATATCGAAATACTGAATTCGGTCTTCCGAAACTGTTTGTCCGAGGAAGATCGTAAACCACCGCTCCTTTCAACCGTCGTACGAACGTCGAAACAGCAGATACTGAGATAACCAGTCGTGTAATAGAAAAAATCTACAATCTCTTAGTGGTGGACATGCTTCAGGAACAGACGAGGTACCTAGAAGATTCTTCAGAGATTATGCGAAATACCTTGCTTCCCTTCTAGCAGTAATCTATCGTATATCGCTTGAGCAAGGAAGGGTACCTAGAGACTGGAGGAAAGTAAAGGTCTTTTATAACGTGTTCTGTGTTCAAGAATTATGATGTTTATGGAGAAAGCAAATCACCTCTACAAAAATCAATATGGATTCCACAAACAGAGATCCTGTGAAATTCAGCTCGCCCTGTTCCTGGATGAGGTACACAGCGCTCAGATTGGTGCCTTGTCCCTTTACTTCAGGAAAGCATTTGACTCCGTCCCGCACAGCCCTTTAGTAAAAGAAACACATGCTTATCGAGGGTCTGAGCAGATTTGCGGCTGGATTCCACACTTTTTTTGCAGATAGAACTTAACACGTCGCTCTTAACGGAAGAAAGTCAACAGACTTAAAGGTAATTTCCGCAGTATCCCAAGGAAGTCTGAAAGAACAGTTACTGTTCACAACAAACATAAATCGTCTAGCAGATCGTATCAGATGCCCTTACAGGCTGTTTGCAGATGGTGAGGTTCTCTACAACGAAGTAGCAACGACAGAAGATAGAAACGGCATGTAGAATGACCTCCAGAGAAATGATGAATGGTGCAGATTCTGGCAGGTGTCCCTAAGCATAAATAAACGAAGGAAATTGCGCATGCATAGGAAAAGAAATCAAGTTCTGTACAGCTACACTATTGATGACGTACCCCTAAAAACAGTATCTACCGAAAAATATCTTAGAGTAACTATCCAGTGCATCTTTAAGTGGGATGAGTAAGTAAAAGCCGGCCGGGGTGGCCGAGCGGTTATAGGCGCTACAGTCTGGAACTGAGCGACCTCTACGGTTGCAGGTTCGAATCCTGCCTCGGGCATGGATGTGTGTGATGTTCGTAGGTTAGTTAGGCTTAAATAGTTGTAAGTTCTAGGGGACTGATGACCTCGGAAGTTAATTCTCATAGTGCTCAGAGCCATTTTTGAGTAAGTATAACAAATAGTGACCAAATTCGATGCCAGACTCATAGGATGACTCTTAAGTAAATGTAAGTAATCCACGAAACAAGTGGCTTATAAGGCACTTGTTCGAGCGATTCTTGAGTATTGTTCATCTGTCTGGAATCCCTACCAGATAGGACTTACATTACTGGCCATGAAAATTGCTACACCACGAAAATAACGTGCTACAGATGCGAAATTTAACCGACAGGAAGAAGATGCTGTGATATGCAAATGATTAGCTTTTCAGAGCATTGACAAAAGGTTGGCGCCGGTGGCGACACTTACAACGAGCTGACATGAGGAAAGTTTCCGACCGATTTCTCAAACTCAAACAGCAGTTGACCGGCGTTGCCTGGTGAAACGGTGTTGTGATGCTTGGTTTAAGGAGGAGAAATGGGTACCATCACGTTTACGACTTTGATAAAGGTCGGATTGTAGCCTATCGCGATTGCCGTTTATCGTATCGCGTTGTTTCTGCTCGCGTTGGTCAAGATCCAATGAACTGTTAGCAGAATATGGAATCGGTAGGATCAGGAGGGTAATAAGGAACGCCGTGCTGGATCCCAACGGCCTCGTATCACTAGCAGTCGAGATGACAGGCATCTTATCCGCATAGCTGTAACGGATCGTGCAGCCACGTCTCGATCCCTGAGTCAACAGATGGCGACGTTTGCAAGACAACAACCATCTGCACGAACAGTTTTACAACGTTTGCAGCAGCATGGAATATCATCTCGGAGGACATGGCTGCGGTTACCCTTGACGCTGCATCACAGACAGGAGCGCCTGCGATGGTGGACTCAACGACGAACCTGGGTGCACGAATTGCAACACGTAATTTTTTCGGATGAATCCAGGTTTTGTTTACAGCATCATAATGGTCGCATCCGTGTTTGGTGACATCGCGGTGAACACACATTGGAAGCGTGTATTCGTCATCGCTATACTGGCGCATCACCTAGCGTGATTGTATGGGGTGGCATTGGTTACACGTCTCGGTCAACTCTTGTTCGCATTGACTGTGGTATCCTGTTTAAGCTGCACACGCCATCCAAGCTCTGTTTGACTCAATGCCCAGGCGTATCAAGGGCGTTATTACGGCCAGAGGTGGTTGTTCTGGGTACTGATTTCTCAGGCTCTATGCACCCAAACTGGGTGCAAATGTAATCACATATCAGTTCTAGTATAATATATTTGTCCAATTAACACCCGTTTATCACCTGCGTTTCTTCTTGGTGTCGAAATTTTAATGGCCAGTAGCGTACTTATAGAAAGATAGAAAAGATCGTTTAGTCGACGCGAGAGCGTTAGCAGACACTCAACAACCTCCGTTGGCAGACGTTACAAGAGAGGCGTTGTGCATCACGGATAGTTACTATGAAATTTCGAGAGAGCACTCGTCGGGTAGAGTCGGACAACATATACTTCCGACCCCACATACGTCTCCCCTAATGACAACGAGGTGAAAATTCTAGAAATTAGAGCCAAGACGGAGGCTTACGGACAATCATTCTTGTCGCGCACTATCCGCGATTAGAACAGGGCTGGAGGGGCTCTGTTAGTGGTATAAAAGTACCCTTCGCCACACACCTTTAGGTGGCCTTTGGATTATGGTGTAGATATAGATGCGAGATCTGTGGGCAAATGGACACCAGCATTCACATATAGGACGCGGAAACCTCGCCACACTAACATTCCTGTATCGCGTACTGCTCGTTATAGATCGAACAAATCCATATTACTTCGGCATGAACAATTCATTCAGAACGTGAAAATCCGATATCGATGCATTAAAGCGCTACGCCGACTTCGACGAATATCAGTCTAACATTTAATACGAACATAGTAAAATATTAACCGAGGAAGTATCTATAAATCTACAATAACGTATTACAAACACCATTTTATTGAAGAAAAGAATGTAATGAAAAAGTATTTAACAAACGCAGCGATGTGGTGATCAGATTGAAGCCGTCAGCTTTCACAAGCGTCGGATAGTGACAGATCCATCGTCTACAGTCACCCGAGATTTCGCGAGCTCAACGTGAGAGGATTTCGTTCGCCAAAAACTACTGGATGCCAGCATCTCCAAACCGTTGGCTTCAATGAATCCAGAAACTTCTCCTGTCAGTGGTGTCCTGGATATAAAGAATTGTTACTATGCATGTGGACTCATATCCTTAACTAAATATTCTTGTGTACTGCTGAAACTAAAATTAGGTGTCTTTTGTGTTATGTGTCATGTGTATAGCAATTTATTTGTCCTCGGAGGAAGAAACTTACTTTTAGGTCAGCTTGCGGCCATCCACTCATTTAGCGGTGCTTTGAATCTTGCATGCCTGTTTCTGATGCGCCTGAGACAGCACCAGATTTGTCTTGGCAGTTGCAGGAATGTGGGTGTGTGTGCTGATATGAAACTTCCTGGCAGATTAAAACTATGTGCCGGACAAAGACTCGAAATCGGGATCTTTGCCTTTCGTCGGCAAGTGCTCTACCATCTGAGCCACCCAAACACGACTCACAAACCGTCCCACAGCTTTAACTCCTCCAGTACCTCGTCTCCTACATTCCAGACTTCACAGAAACTCACCAGCAGACCTTGCAGAACCAGCACAACGCTGCAGAGTAAAAATCTCGTTCTGGAAACATCCCCCAGGTTGTGGCTAAGCCATGTCTGTGCAATACCCTTTCTTCCTGGAGTACTAGTTCTGCAAGGTTCGCAGGAGAGCTTCTGTGAAATTAGGAAGGTAGGAGATGAGGTACTGGTGGAATTAAAGCTGTGAAGACGTGTCATGAGTCATGCTTGGGTAGCTCAGATGGTGGACCACTTGACCGCGAAAGGCAAAGGTCCCGAGTTCGAGTCTCGGTCCGGCACATAGTTTTAATCTGCCAGGAAGTTTCAATGAATACACGGTTCAAGAATCACAAGGTGAGGAGGTATGGTTGGCAATTTCCCAGACATGTAGGAAGATACCATCTGGATTGGATCATGGTCAGAAAGAAATTGCAAAATCAGATGTTGGAATATCAGACAAACCCAGGAGAAAATATATGCTCATATTACAATTTAATAGTAATGGGATGTAGAATTAAGTTTAGGATAAATACGGAAGTAATGAGGAATGATGATATTTTCTTGAAGTACTGTAAGGCTGTAGATACTGCGGCAATGAATACCACAGTAAGTAGTTCAGCTGAAAAGGAATGGACGTCTCTATAAAGGGTAATCACAGAAGTTGGGAAGGCAAGTAAAGACACATGGAAGGTAATTGTATAGAAACCTTGGCTGATAGAATAAATATTCCAACTGATCGACGAAAGAAGTATGCAAAATAATTTGAGGGAAATACAGGGATACAGCTATGTAATTCACTTGCGAATAAAATAAATGGGAAGAGCAAGGGTGTCAAGGCATAGTGGGTGCCGGAAACATGAAGTCATCGAAAAGGAACGATCGTCGGAAGGACTGTTTGGGCGTACAGGAAAGTCGAAAGAACCTTTGCTGTAGACAAAAGCAGGAACGGAAACACTGAGAGTACAGTGGGATATCCTCTGTTAAACGAAGAGGAGGGAGCGGACACGTGGGAACAACATACTCAACGCTTCTACGTGCGGGAGGATTTATCTGATGACTTAACACAAGAGGAAATGAGTGTCGATATGGAAGTTACAAGGGATCCAATAGTAAAGTCAGAGTTTATCAGAACTTCTAAAAACTTGCCATCAGATAAGGCGGAAAAAAATACATATGAATGGACAAGAAAATAGCAGGTCTCATTGATGACGATCACTTTGGCTTTCGGAAAAGGGAAATGTAAAGGCTCCAGAGAGAGAAGTTCTGACATTGCCATGGAAAAAGGAATAGACTTTAGAAAAATCAAAACTTTTTCATAGTTTTTATAGACGTAGAGAAAGGTTACGGAATCGTAAAATACTGAAGAATATTGGAAAGTCTAAGAAAAAAAGGCTAAGACGTAAACCAGAGGGGACACGGAAAATATAAAATGAGTAAAAAAACCAGCAAGAATGGAAGATCAAAGGAGAATTTGCCATATTAAATGAATGTAAACGAGTATCGCAGGCGTAATGACGGGAATCAAAGAAAATTTCAAGATTGGGATTAAAATTCAGGATGGAACGATATCAGGGATAAGATTGAATTATGGCGCTGGAATCGTCGGTGAATGTGAAGAAGAAATACACAACGTGTTGATGGGAATGATCAGTATGATGGGTACAGAGTACGTATTGACGATAAACCGGAGGAAGACGAAAGTAATGAAGAGAAGAAAAATTGAAGTTAATGATAAATTAAACATCAAAATTGATTACCACGAAGCAGACGATGTTAAGGAATCCTTCCATCTTGGAAGCCAAAAAGTAGATGATGCGCGAAGGAAGGAGGACATTAGAATGCAGACAAGTAGAGGCTAAGAGAGCATTTTCCAACAAAAGAAGCCTAATAGTATAAGTAATGTGCGTTTGGAGCACAGCAGTGTATGTCAGAAAATCATGGACTGCGAGAAAACAATATAAGAGAGAATTGAAGCATTTGAGATGAGTTCATACAGAAGGAAGTTGAAAATTAGTTGGACTGATAAAGAATGAAGTAGTTTTCCGCTGCATCGGCGTTGAAAGAAACATATGGAGAAACCTTGCAAGAAGGAGGGATAAAATGACGTGTGTATATGTGTTTGTGTGTGTGTGTTCAAAGATATGAGAATGAACATTGCTCCTAGCACAGCTTCTAGGAACTTTGTGTGAGATTCCTGATTAGTGGTGTTATAATCATCTTGGTATTGAACACAGATACCAGAAAAACACAATAACACTCCTAAAAAATATCTCACACATATTCACAAATCAGAAAGCAAAATGGTTGAAACAAAAGAACTCCCAAGCACCCACACTGAACAGCCTACTAAAGCTCCACAAGGATGGCATTCCTATACGCCCTGTAGTCAATTTCAGAAGTGCACCCACATACCACTTAGCCAGAGAGATTCACACATACATACAGAAACATTACATATACACAAATAACAGAAGCATACGCAACACCGAAGAGCTGGTACAGCAAATCAAAGACATCAGCATACCCACAACAGCCACACTCACATCATTTGACATCACATCCATGTACACCAATATCCCCACCACTGAAACCATCAACATCATCAGACAACAATTAGAAGAACAAGCCAAAATTCCCGAACCCCACATAAAAGAAATAGCTAGCATCCCAAAACGTATCACACAACAAAACTACTTTTCCTTTGACAATCACTTATACTCACAAGAAGATGGGCTTCCAGTGGGGTCACCAGTCAGTGGAGTCCTAGCCAACATCTTTCTCAATCACATTGAAAATAAAATATTCGAAACAATAGTTAGACCCAAACAATACCGGATAATATATTGGTACCGTTATGTAGATGACATCATATGCCTTATAGATGAAACACCAAGTCACATCCAACAACTCCACAGTGATATAAACAAAGTACACCCAAGAATAAAATTCACCATAGAAACAGAACATGACAAAAGGCTAAACTTCCTTGACCTCACAATATACAGACACAACAACCAACACCAATTCTCCATATTCAGGAAAGCGACCACCACTAGCACAACCATTCACAAAGACTCTAATCATCCGATTACACACAAACTAGCCAGCTTCCAATACATGCTACACAGACTAAACAAAACCCCACTCACTGATAACAACTACAAGAATGAATTGCAGACAATCAGACAAATAGCAGTGGAGAATGGATATGACACAAACACTATAGATAAACTAAACCACAAAATTAAAGCAAAACTAAAAAGGACACCCAACATACAAAGTCAAAAACAAAAGCCTCAACCTACAAACACACATGAACAGGAAACACCCACAATGACATACAGATGGTTCACTCTCACCTATAACAACAAAACAGTACACAGAATAGGCAACATACTCAAAAAACCAGGGATAAAAATAGCCTACAGGACAGACAACTCAACACAGAAAAAACTAAGGACCACCAAAACAAGCACAGACAAACACAACACATCTGGTATTTACCAATTAACATGCTAGGATTGCAAAGCAGTTTATATAGGACAGACCACCAGAAACTTTAATACCAGATATACAGAACACAAAAGAGCATTAAAAAGTAACAGCTGTCATTCCACATTTGCTGAACACCTCATGGACAAGAAACATAGCCCAACAAACATCAACACAGATTTGAAAATTCTCAAATGCAGCAACAGCCCCTCACAGAAACTGATAATCGAAGAAAATTACCAGATACAAAAAGCCATAGTAGAAGGCAAACAAATAATAAGTGAATACACAGCTCTCTGCAATGGCACTCTGTTCTCTGCCCTCAAAGAATTAACAGACAAAACCAACCTATAGAGATCTTAACCCCCCTCCCCCAATCACCAGAAAAAAAAATCCTGAAACCTAAAATCTCTCTCTCCCTCCCTTTCTCTCTCCCTCTCTTTCTCTCTCTGTCTCCCCCTTTTACATACACACACACACACACACACACACACACACACACACACACAAACAAACAAACACAAACACACACTAAAAAAATAATAATTAAAGAAAAAAGTAAAAATATCTCAGTCACCTCTGAAAGGTTCAAAACAGCCGCCAGGAACACCTTCAGCTGTTCCACTGTCAGCCATCTTGTTTTTACACCTCCAGCTGTTCCACTGCCAGCCATGTTTTGTTTTTATAGCTGATAAACAGTGAAACAGTGAGTGACAGTGACAGTGGCAGTGGCAACTCAATATTCAGTGTTTGACAGAGATGAAGACGTAAAAAGAGTAAGTGAACCACCATGTAAATAGACACTCACACACACACACACACAAACACATAGAATTAAATAATTTCAGGCATAATAATAACGTAGTTCTTCAAATGGTAATTTTGGCTTAAACAATTTATCTACTTTAAGGTATAAGTGGTTGCAGATGACAAACTGTCGGTCATTGTAGAAACACAAGACGTCAGAAAAACCACACCATGTGGTAAAAAGGTATGGATTTTCATAATTTATGTGTTTTTTCAAATATCTATAATTACATTTTTTTAAAAAACTAATAGCTACATGTATACAAAACAACAAAGAACGTTCTTTATCTTTAACAGATGGAAAATAAAAGCCCACTGAGGATGCTGCAACTGCAGTGAAACATGTTTAGGTTAAAAAACAAAACTGTGTTTTGCTAAACGCGGACCCTATCCAAAAACATATATATTGTTAAAGCGAACACAGAAAAAAGAGCTTCAATACCAAGATGATTATTTCGACGCCTTGCCAAGCATTTCCGAGCAAGCTCTACAACAAATTCCGGAACACTACAGCAAAGTTACATCAAACTATTTTAAATATAAAATTAAATAGACTTTGTCTTTCATATAATGTAATACCTAACTATATACATGTAAATGTAAACAGTATGTCTCCTGCAGCTCGTCATGCCAAACATAAAGCTGAAATTGAGTGGGTGAAACAAGAAATTAGAAACCTACATACAAAAAAGCAAGAACGCAATGTTGAACTATTCAAAATTCACCTGGAACTAGGAAACCACATTAAAGTCTCTGAAATATTCAATGATATCATGAATACGGTCAAACAAAACACAGAAACACAAATAAAATCAAAATGGAATAAACAACAACAAAAACTAAACACTCTTTTAAAACAAAACAAAGCTTTTGCACATAAAAATAGAAAGCAAGCAAACCACACATTCCACAAACGTCTGGTAAACCTTACTGACATACCACTAACCAACCAAGAAATAAGTTTTCTAGAAAAAGGCCCAAAATACAATGTCAACACACATCACACACAAGACGGAGCAGAATCTTATCACAGAAAGTGAGTACATCATAAAACAACAAGAAAGAAACAATAATCAAAACTTCAATGCAGGTCTGACAGGAGAATCAATCACAGAAGAAATAAGATACATAATAAAAGAAAACAAAAACAACATATTGACAGGAACAAAAACTGAAGAAGAAAAAACCTCTGGAAAAATAAAGGACAAACTTAAAAACAATGAGGCACTCATCACAAGATCAGACAAGGGCAACACCATGATAATAATTAAACAGGATGAATACAAGCAAAAAACCTTAAAATTCCTGGAAGACAACAACATAACAAAGCTAACCAGTGACCCAACACAAAGATACCAGAAAAACACAATAACACTCCTAAAAATATCTCACACATATTCACAAATCAGAAAGCAAAATGGTTGAAACAAAAGAACCCCCAAGCACCCACACTGACCAGCCTACTAAAGCTCCACAAGGATGTCATTCCTATACGCCCTGTAGTCAATTTCAGAAGTGCACCCACATACCACTTAGCCAGAGAAATTCACACATACATACAGAAACATTACATATACACAAATAACAGAAGCATACGCAACACCAAAGAGCTGGTACAGCAAATCAAAGACATCAACATACCCACAACAGCCACACCCACATCATTTGACATCACATCCATGTACACCAATATCCCCACCACTGAAACCATCAACATCATCAGACAACAATTAGAAAAACAAGCCAAAATACCCGAACCCCTCATAAAAGAAATAGCTAGCATCCTAAACCTTATCACACAACAAAACTACTTTTCCTTTGACAATCAGTTATACTCACAAGAAGATGGGCTTCCAATGGGGTCACCAGTCAATGGAGTCCTAGCCAACATCTTTCTCAATCACATTGAAAATAAAACATTCGAAACAATAGTTAGACCCAAACAATACCGGATAATATATTGGTACCGTTATGTAGATGACATCATATGCCTTATAGATGAAACACCAAGTCGCATCCAACAACTCCACAGTGATATAAACAAAGTACACCAGAAAAATAAAATTCACCATAGAAACAGAACATGACAAAAGGCTAAACTTCCTTGACCTCACAATATACAGACACAACAACCAACACCAATTCTCCATATTCAGGAAAGCGACCACCACTAGCACAACCATTCACAAAGACTCTAATCATCCGATTACACACAAACTAGCCAGCTTCCAATACATGCTACACAGACTAAACAAAACCCCACTCACTGATAACAACTACAAGAATGAATTGCAGACAATCAGACAAATAGCAGTGGAGAATGGATATGACACAAACACTATAGATAAACTAAACCACAAAATTAAAGCAAAACTAAAAAGGACACCCAACATACAAAGTCAAAAACAAAAGCCTCAACCTACAAACACACATGAACAGGAAACACCCACAATGACAAACAGATGGTTCACTCTCACCTATAACAACAAAACAGTACACAGAATAGGCAACATACTCAAAAAACCAGGGATAAAAATAGCCTACAGGACAGACAACTCAACACAGAAAAAACTAAGGACCACCAAAACAAGCACAGACAAACACAACACATCTGGTATTTACCAATTAACATGCTAGGATTGCAAAGCAGTTTATATAGGACAGACCACCAGAAACTTTAATACCAGATATACAGAACACAAAAGAGCATTAAAAAGTAACAGCTGTCATTCCACATTTGCTGAACACCTCATGGACAAGAAACATAGCACAACAAACATCAACACGGATTTGAAAATTCTCAAATGCAGCAACAGCCCCTCACAGAAACTGATAATCGAAGAAAATTACCAGATACAAAAAGCCATAGTAGAAGGCAAACAAATAATAAATGAATACACAGCTCTCTGCAATGGCACTCTGTTCTCTGCCCTCAAAGAATTAACAGACAAAACCAACCTATAGAGATCTTAACCCCCCTCCCCCAACCACCAGAAAAAAAAATCCTGAAACCTAAAATCTCTCTCTCCCTCCCTTTCTCTCTCCCTCTCTTTCTCTCTCTGTCTCCCCCTTTTACATACACACACACACACACACACACACACACACACACACACACACACACACACACACACACAAACACACCCTAAAAATATAATAATTAAAAAAAAGTAAAAATATCTGTCACCTCTGAAAGGTTCAAAACAGCCGCCAGGAACACCTTCAACTGTGCCACTGTCAGCCATCTTGTTTTTACACCTCCAGCTGTTCCACTGCCAGCCATGTTTTGTTTTTATAGCTGATAAACAGTGAAACAGTGAGTGACAGTGACAGTGGCAGTGGCAACTCAATATTCAGTGTTTGACAGAGATGAAGACGTAAAAAGAGTAAGTGAACCACCATGTAAATAGACACACACACACACACACACACAAACACATAGAATTAAATAATTTCAGGCATAATAATAACATAGTTCTTCAAATGGTAATTTTGGCTTAAACAATTTATCTACTTTAAGGTATAAGTGGTTGCAGATGACAAACTGTCGGTCATTGTAGAAACACAAGACGTCAGAAAAACCACACCATGTGGTAAAAAGGTATGGATTTTCATAATTTATGTGTTTTTTCAAATATCTATAATTACATTTTTTTAAAAAGACTAATAGCTACATGTATACAAAACAACAAAGAACGTTCTTTATCTTTAACAGATGGAAAATAAAAGCCCACTGAGGATGCTGCAACTGCAGTGAAACATGTTTGGGTTAAAAAACATAACTGTGTTTTGCTAAAGGCGGACCCTATCCAAAAACATATATAGTGGTGTTATATTTGGTATTTCACGTTTCATATTCGTATTTTACAGTTTCATGATCGGATGTGCGTTTATTTAAATATTTTGAATGCCATCGTGATACCTAAAGGGCCTTACTGCATTCATTAAATATCTGTACGTAGTTTAGTAGTGGATTAAGGATATCCAAAAATTTAAGCTACTTGCGGAAACTGTTTTTGTTAATATTTAATATATATTTCAACGATCGTGACGCATTAATTTATTGCACAAGTATCTACTAAGGGCGCATAGTTGCATTTGGCTGCTTTTTAAATAGCCGGGAAACTACTCTCGGTCTTAACTCGGCGGCGACACCTTTCACTGCGTCGTTTAATTCAGTATCACACATGTTTACGTGATAAGTTTTTCTTCACACACGTGACCAGTATTTGGGGGCGGAATACACAATCGATTGTGAAGCTTTACGTGTCTGGTTGTGCTGCATAGCTACTTAGGGTAGGCTTTCTGATAATTTTGTTTGTAGATTTAATTCTTTGTCTGGTCAATACAAAATGTTGTCTATACGTGAGAGGACGATCAAGTATAACGCTTAGACATTTAGGATAGGCTACAGGGTGTGAATTAACTCCATGTAGGCAACATTCTGCAGGAACAAACCGGACTACACAAATGGTGGCCGAACTAGCTACAGTGTTTCTCCTGGCGAGAAAACACAAGCAGAAAAAACTAATATTCTCTTGCCAGAACCCAAGAAGAAAAGATGTGGGACATCGAAGTCTTACGTTGCAACAGAACATTGAAAAGTTATGTATTTTAACAGACAAAACGAGCTCTGTTAATTAGTGACCTGCCTAAAGAGAAGTGCTACTCGGCGTAAGAAAATAGTATGCTAGGACATGCAATATTCGAATAACAAATATGAGTACAAAATATAATCAGCGACTCAAAACATTAAAAAAAATACATGGGGAATAGAAAGCCTCTTCAGCCGTGTCCTGACGTGCACCTCTACCTTGCATAAGAGGAGGCATGATTGGGAAACAGGTTACCATTGTTAAAACCGAATGAAAAATATTCTACGCATATTTACGGAATGGCCATTGATACTACCTCAAAAAAAATTCGGTTATTGATTCCAAAATATTCCCGTTTGTACGTCTCATAATACTCTGAACATTAATCGGTATTGTGTCTCATCAGAGAAATTTAGGCATGTTCCATCAACGGTATTGAAGCCTCGCTGAATGCTCTGTCCTAGCGTGACTTTAGACAAAGGTCGCATAACGCTCGTTATGTGCGCGAAACGACATACGGTAGCTGTTTATGAAGCGAGTTACGTCGAGGACATAGCCCGTCCAAACAGCCAATACACGTTGGCTAGAAGCGCCTCTGAGTCATACCCCACGTACATTAAACCTGCTATTGCGCGCTCCGCTGTGGCGAAATGAAGTCTCCCTTATTCTGAAGGTCCTAGACCGCAACGACTTATATATCTCTCTCCGTAAACGCCATAAATCGAAATTGAAAAAAGTAAGTTATCCTACTGACTATCCTCTTCTTGTTCTTAACAGAGCTGAAGTGGCCATAGATTGGTTTCCGTCTGCTGAATGATTAGGACAGAAAATAGATCTATTCTATACGGAGAATCCGACTAGACAGAGATCGACACTACAGCACTATGCGCAAAAGTTTCATCACGGAGTATAGAAACCTCCGAAAACATAACGTCTTTCTTAGTGTACAGAGCATCATGAATAATATTCCATTGTATGCTGTGCCCTGTAAAATATAAGAACTCTTTATCGTTAAGTAAAAACGATGTTTTTTGGACACATACGATCGCAAAATTGTATCTTTGTGAAAAGGAACAATATAGCATACAGATAATGTTTCCAATTCCTGTTAACCATATTTTGTGAAAACTTTTCGTTTATCGAATTTTGAACGGTACAATGAGTATATTATAACTCGTGTTAATTACATTTGAAGCAGTAGTTTCTGCAACGTAAACTAAATTTTACTAAAGTTCTTAAGAAACTGAGAGAAAACTATTTGGTTATGATAATTATCTATAACTTATCGCCGGCAGGAGTGGCCATGCGGTTCTAGGCGCTACAATCTGGAACCGCTCAACCGCTACGGTCGCAGGTTCGAATCCAGCAGAGGGGATGGATGTGTGTGATGTCCATAGGTTAGTTAGGTTTAAGCAGTTCTAAGTTCTAGGGGACTAATGACCAATGCAGTTAAGTCCCATAGTGCTCAGAGCCATTTGAACCATTTTTTATAACTTATATTTTACAGAGAAAAAATACCATTAAAATTGAACGTCATGTTTGCATGTGGCAGGTAAAATTTAGGCGCTTCTGGAGCTTGAAATCTAGGAGAGGGTTCAAATTATGTCGTGCAGTATCTTCACAATAACTCATTACATATTTATTGCCGGTTCTTAGCGGCATTTTCTACACGGCCCAGTCACAGTATTGTGACCACCGCCTATGTTCGACTCCAAGTGCAATAAACAATCACAGACGGTAGGTGGCAGCACTGGCTTGGAGGGCATGTGTAGCTTGTCGGGAGAGGGGGAAGGGGGCGGGAACGCTGCTTAAAGTGGATTCGTTGTCGTATTGTGGAAATGAGGCAGTTTGTCTGAAATTCAAAACGCTGTCAGGTCAAGGTTGGATGCATTTCCAAAACGACCAACTTTGTGAACTGTTTGCATGTCGCCATGGGCATGGGGAAAGTACACCGTACGTGCCAGAAAAATGGTACTATCCAAAACTTGGGCAGAGGCATATCTATACACAAGAGCGAAAGAAACTGATACAGCTGCCTAATATAGTGTAGGGACCCGCGAGCACGCAGAAGAGCCACATCCGGAATTGGCATGGACTCAACTGATGTCTGAAATAGTGCTGCAGGGAATTCACAGCATGAATCCCGAGGGGCTGTCTGTAAATTCGTAAGAGTGCGAACAGCACGTTGCAAGGCATTGGAGGTATACTCAATAATGTTCATGTCTGAGGATTTTGGTGGTCAGCGGAAGTGTTTAAACTCAGAGCAGTGTTCCTGGTGCCATGCATTCTGGACGTGTGGGGTATCTCATTGTCCTGCTAGAATTTCCGAGGTCCATGGGAATGCACAATGGATACGAATGGATACAAGCATTGAGACAGGATGCTGACGTGTGTGTCACCTCTCAGAGTCGTATGTAGATGTACCAGGAGCTCACTATTAGAGAGCCGGCACCAGCTTCAACATTCGTGAAGTTGTATCCATACCCATGCATGACCATCCGCTCGATACAATTTTAAACGAGACTCGTCCAAGCGAACAACAAGTTTCCTGTCATCAATAGTACAATGTCGATGATGACGGACCCAGGCGAGGAGTATAGCTTTGCGTCGTGCAGTCACCAAGGGTAGACGTATGGGCCTTCGGCTCCAAAAGCCCTTGTCGATGATGTTTCCTAGAATAGTTCGCACACTGACGCTTGTTAATGGCTGAGCATTGAAATCTCTAGCAATTTGAGGAAAGGTTGCACTTCTGTTACGCTGAACGATTCTCTGTAATCGTTATTGGTCCCGTTCTTGCAGAATTTTTTTCCGGATGCAGCTATAGCTATGTCTGAGATTGTTCTAGCGGATTGCTGATATTCACGGTACGCTCGTGAAATGGTAGTAAGGAAAAATCCCCACTTCCTTGCTTCCTCGGATCCTGTGTCCCATCACTCACTTATATCCTGACAACCTGCGCCAGATACTTGTTGTTTATTGTACGCGTTTCCTACCTCACCACCATATTCTGCCTGTTTACATATCTCCGTATTTGAATACGCATGCCTATAACAGTTTCGTTGGCTCTTCAGTATAAAGGGTGGTCCGTTGATCGTGACCCTGCCAAATATCTCACGAAATAAGCGAAAAAACTAAAAAGAACGAAACTCGTCTAGCTTGAAGGGGGAAACCAGATGGCGCTATGGCTGGCCCGCTAGATGGTGCTACCATAGGTCAAACGGATATCAACTGCGTTTTTTTAAAAAAATTGAGACCTCCATTTTTATTACATATTCGTGTAGTACGTAAAAAAATAGGAACGTTTTAGGTGGACAACTTTTTTCGCTTTGCGATAGATGCCGCTGCAATAGTCACAAACATATAGCTCACAATTTTAGACGAACAGTTGGTAAAAGGTTTTTTTAACTTAAAATACGGAACGTACGTACGTTTGAACATTTTATTTCGGTTGTTCCAATGTTATACATGCACCTATGTGAACTTATAATTTCTGAGCACGCAGGATGTTACAGCGTCATTATCTGTAAATACCACATTAATGCAAAAAATGCGCAAAATGATGTCCGTCAACCTCAATGCATTTGGCAGTACGTGTAACGACATTCCTCTCAACAGCGAGTATTTCGCCTTCCATACTGTTCGCACATGCATTGACAATGCGCTCACGCACGTTGTCAGGTGTTGTCGGTGGATCACGATAACAAATATCCTTCAACTTTCCCCACAGAAAGAAATCCGGGGACATCAGATCCGGTGAACGTCGGGCCATGGTATGGTGCTTCGACGACCAATCCACTTGTCATGAAATATGCTATTCAATACCGCTTCAACCGCACGCGAGATATGTGTCGGACATCCATCATGTTGGAAGTACATCGCGTTTCTGTCATGAAGTGAAACATCTTGTAGTAACATCGGTAGAACATTAAGCAGGAAATCAGCATACATGGCACCATTAAGACTGCCATCGATAAAATCGGTGCCAATTATCCTTCCTCCCATAATGCTGCACCATACGTTAAGCCGCCAAGGTCGCTAATGTCCCACTTGTCGCTGCCATCGTGGATTTTCCGTTGCCCAATAGTGCATATTATGCCGGTTAACGTTTCCACTGTTGGCGAATGACGCTATGTCGCTAAACAGAGCGCGTGCATAAAATCTGTCATGGCCCGTAATTTCTGTTGTGCCCAGAACCGTACACGACGTTCAAAGCCGCCTCCATTCAATTCCTGGTGCATAGAAATAGGGTACGGGTGCAATCGATGTTGATGAAGCATTCTCAACACCGACGTCTTTGAGATTACCGGTTCTCGCGCAATTTGTCTGCTACTGATTTGCGGCTTAGCCGCGACAGCACCTAAAACACGTACTTGGGCATCATCATTTGCTGCAGGTCGTGGTTGATCTTTCACATTTGGCTGAACATTTCCTTTTTCCTTAAATAACGTAACTATCCGGCGAACGGTCCGGACACTTGGATGATGTCGTCCAGGATATCGAGCGGCATACATAGCAACAGCCATGCATCAACACGATATAGAACTTTTCCGCAATTTTTTTTCTTTATTGTAATTTTAAAACCTGTACAACAGGCAGGCTGTCAGCAGCGTTCTATGCTGCTCTTCAGGCAGAGGAAACACAATGAGGAAATAGAGAAATATTATACATAGGTTACAGAACGGTGGGTAAGAAAACAGTTGACACAGAAAGACAAACACGGAGCCGTTCACACTCGACGATTATCCACACTTGAAACTGTTGATACGACGCACAAACACTGAAGACGACGACGGCACAGGTGAACGATGGAGTGCGACGGTGAACGCTGTACACTAAACATGACGGCACACACGAGACACTGATGGCGATGATCTCCGGCGCGCGAAAGTCCACGTTGCATGTGCGAGCCCGGGGACCTGCCAAGAGGGTAAGAAGGGAGGGAGCGGGGGTTGAGAGGGGAGAACAAAGACGCCAATGGCTGAGGAGATGGGAGGAGGATTAGACGGACAGGGGAGGGGAAGCTCGGGGGAGGAGTGGTGAGAAAGGGAGGAGGGAGGGAGGGTGCCAAAAGGAACAGACACAGGAAGAGGGAAGGAGGATCAAAGTTGGTAGGAGGGTTATATGGATGGGAGGAGAACATCATCAGGAAGGGGGAGCTGGCGGAAGCCACCTTGGGAGAGGGTTAGGAGGGGGGAGAGATGGAGACCGGGTGGGACATGGGAATACAGGTGCGGCAGCAGGCAGGGGTGGGAGAGGATGGGCAAGACAAGCGGGTGGGGAGGGTCGAGTTTGAGGGAGGTGTACAGGAACCATATCCTTTCAAGGAAAAGGAGGAGGTGGGGGAAAGGAATGAGTTCGTACAGGATCTGCGTGGGGGAGGGGAGACAGATGCGATAGGCGAGTCGGAGAGCATGGCGTTCGAGAATTTGAAGAAATTTATAAAATGTAGGGGGGGCGGAAATCCAGGCCAGATGTGCATAGCAAAGGATAGGGCGGATAAGGGATTTATAGGTGTGGAGGATGGTAGAGGGGTCCAGACCCCAGTTACGGCCCGAAAGGAGCTTGAGGAGACAGAGTTGGGAGTGTGCCTTGGCTTGGATTGTCCGGAGATGAGAGGTACAGGAGAGGCGACGGTCGAGGGTGACGCCAGGGTACTTGAGGGTGGGAGTGAGGGCGGTAGGACGGCCATAGATGGTGAGATAGAAATCAAGGAGGCGGAAGGAAGGGGTGGCTTTGCCTACAATAATCGCCTGGGTTTTGAAGGGATTGACCTTGAGCAACCAATGGTTGCACCAAGCAGTGAGCCAGTCAAGATGGGATTGGAGAAGGTGTTGGGAGCGCTGCAGGGTAGGGGCAAGGGCAAGGAAGGCGGTGTCATCGGCAAACTGGAGAAGGTGGACTGGGTGTGACGGCGGCGGCATGTCCGCTGTATACAAAAGGTACAGAAGGGGGGAGAGGACGGAGCCTTGGGGCACACCGGCGAAGGGAAAAAAGGTGTAGGAATCCGTGTTATGGATGGTGACGTAGGAAGGACGGTGGGAGAGAAAGAGCCTATCAGACAGACGTAGTTAAAGGGAAGGGCGAAAGTTTGGAGCTTGAAGAGGAGACCGGAATGCCATAAGTGGTCATAAGCTCGTTCGAGGTCCAGGGAGAGGAATGAGGATAGATTCCAGGACCTTGCTGAAGACCGAGGTAGGGCTAATGGGGCGGTAGGAAGAGACGGCGGACGGCGGTTTGCCAGGTTTAAGGAACATCAGGATACGGGAGGTTTTCCACAGGTCAGGGTAGTAACCGGTGGACAGGACTAGTCTGGCGAAGGTGGAGAGGAAAGAGGCAGGAGCTTCACGGAGATGACGATAGGTGACACGATCGTAACCAGGAGCGTGTTGCATTTGGTGCGGAGTGTAGCAATGAGATCCTGTGTAGTGATTGGGGCATTGAGTTCCATGTGTCTAATGTTGTCCAACTACTGGAAACCAGGCGCGAGGGGAGGGACAGAGGTGTCAGTTCGATCGCGGACATCTGGGAAGAGGGAATAATCGAAATGGGGATCATCGGGGATGGAAAATACATTGGACAGGTAGGAGGCAACGTGATTGGCCTTACTAAGGGTGTCAGGGAAGGGATGATCATCATGGAGAAGAGGATAGTAGGGGGAGGGCTTAGTTTCAGTAAGGAGACAGAAGGCGGACCAGAACTTTGAGGGTAGATTTAAACAGGTGCATGACTGTCGCCAGTCCCGGCGTTTCTTGGCTGCGAGCAAATTACGAATGTGTCATTGGAGTTGCTGGTGGCGTCGTAGTGTGTCCGAGTCACGCGTGTGGAGGAAGGCACGGTAGAGACGGCGGGATTCCCAGAGGAGGAGGACAGCCTGTGGGGGTAAGAAAGGACAGTGGTGGTGGATGGCGACATTAGGGACATGGGCCTCTACGGCCTCAGACAAGGTCTGCTGGAGAAAGGTGGTGGCATGGGTTACATTATCAGGGTGACGGCAGGTGAAGGGGTGGAGAGGGTAACCCGGTAGGCATTCCAGTTGGCACAGGAATAGTCATGGACGTACTTAGGGGGAGGGTGATGACGAGGGTTGGGGTGCGGGCGACGACCGTCTGAAACGGTGAGGAGGACAGGGAGATGGTCGCTACCAATAGGTTCCAGGACATGCACCGTTATACGGCCAAGGCGGTTGGCGGAGCAAATGACAACATCAGGAGTGGAGTTGGATTTGGGACAGGTGTGCTGGGGGATGGGGATGAGGTCGCCTTGAAGGGAGGGGAGGAACCTATGCCACCATCGTAACTGGGCGGCGGAACGACTGTGGATGTTGACGTCGGCGGCGATCACGTAGGAGGAGAAGGTATGGTCAACATGGGAGAGGAAGTCGAAGGGAATAGGGGCGTTAGGGCAGACATAGATGATGGCGCAGCTAACAGGGATCTGGCGGTGGTGACCAATGACAACTCTGCCACGCGCAATCGGGAGGGGATTATCGGAATGGTGAAGGAGGTATGGCGAAGTGTGGACGGTGTGGTGGGGTAGGAGGAAGGTTTCATGGAGGAGGAAGGCATCCACACGGTGGGTGGCAAGGGTGTGCAGGAAGAGGTTCTTGTTGGTGGGAAGGTAGCGGATGTTGTTGTAAAGGATACGGTGCTGTCGCACCATCACAGGGATTTAGACAAGGGTGTCAAGGTGGGAGAAGGCGAAATGAGCCTGGTTGTTGGAGTAGGTGGCATACATTTTCAAGTGGAAAATGGAAAGGGCGGCGAGGGAGACCTGTTGGAGGGTGTGAGGGCGCTGGAAAGGGTGGACGTTTTGTAGGACAATGGAGAGGAACCTGATGATGTCCTCAGCGGTGGGGGGGGGGGGGGGACGAAGGGAACGAAGGGAATTGCCAGGAGGGGTGGGGGCGTCCAGAGGATGGACAGGTACGGTGAGTTCAGGAGTGGTTGGAGGGGGTCGGGCTTTAGACTTTTGGGAGTAGGTGGGATGGGGGAGATTGCAGGTATTGCAGGAGGGAGGGGATTGAAGGTTAGGGTACTGCCGGAGGAAGTGCACTTGTCTACAATGCGGGCAGGTGGGAGCCTCGCTGCACTCAGCTGTCGGGTGTGCATTATAGCGCAGACACCTCTAGCGGCGCAGGGATTGAGGAGGGGAACGGGAGGGATCGACCTTGTAGCGCTGGTGGAATAGGAGGGCACCCTCCTTCAGGAGACGGTCAATGGAGGGGGCGTCCTTGGAGAAAACCCGCATAAGGCGGGTGGGGCCGGCCGAGTTGAAAATGTGGCGAACCACCCGCACCTCCAGCGTGCGATGGGCCTTGAGCTCCGCCAACACCTCCTCCTCCGTGATCGACAGACTGAGCCGAGTGATCACGGCAGTGAGGGTCGGCTGGCGATGCAGGGTTTGGGGCTGGCGGGTTGGAGATGGAGCAGGGGTGAGGGAAGCATGGGGGCCAAAACGGGTGACGGGGAGGTGGGAGAGAATGTCAGTATGGAGGGTAGCGCTGGGGGAGAAAATGAGAATGGAATCCCATCTGGCAGTGAGGAGAGAGATGGGAGCACCAGGGAAGTGTTGGCGGAGGAGGAGGGAGAGATTCCGGGCCTCAAGAAGGGAAGGATCAGAACAGGGGGGGAGGAGGTATTTGCATAAAGAGGGGGGGAGGAGGAGGAGGAGGAGGCGGCGGGAGCAAGGCCAGGCACGGAGACAGCCATGGCATCCCGGGGGGGGGGGGGGGGAAGGAGGACGGGGCGGGGCCTTTTTGAGACCGGAGGAGGTGGTGGTGCCACTAGGGCGCTTAACGGCGGCAGATGGGTGGGTGGTGATATGAGGGATGGGAGCTTTAGGGAGGTGGCAGGAAAGGGCAGGTCCCGGCGTGGACGTAGCAGTCGGCGCCGGAGATGGTGAAGGCGACGGCGGCGGCGATGGCGAAGGCGATGGGGAGAGTGGGGCATGGGCAGTGGCCCGACGGGCCACCACCCTAGCTGGAGCTGCAGTGACAGGCTGGGGGAGTGGGGGGAATGGATCAGAGGGAGAGGAGCAGGAGGAAGAAGCTGGAGAGGGGCGACAAAGAGCGAGGGCGAAGGGTGGGTCGGAAGAGAAGGGATGGAAAGAGGGGGGTGAGACTGGGCACACCATGTAATGGTGGTGGTGGCGGCAGAGGGGGAAGTATAAACTATGGCTGTGGTGGTAGTGGTTGTAGTGGTGGTAGGGGCTGACATGACGACGAAAAAACTGGGAACAGACGGAGACAAAGACAGAGACGGAAGACGACGGAGACGGAAGAAGACGGAGGGGGACGAGACGGAGGAGGACCAGAGTCCCGAGCTGCTGGCGCTGGCGCTGACGCCGACGACGGCTGGCAGGAACGCCGCCGCAGCTGCTGCTGCCGCAGACGGGGCGGGGGCCGCCGCTGCTGCTGCCGCTGCTGCTGCTGCCGCTGCTGGAGGGGTGGCTGGCTGCTGCCGGCTGGACCGCTGCTGCTGGCCGGGACCGCTGCTGCTGCTGCTGATACTGATGCTGCTGCACGGCTGGACTGCTACTGCACGGCGGGACCGCTGCTGCTCGGCTGGCTGGCTGGCTGGCTGGCACCTGAAACCGTAGCGTTTCGATTAGTGCGGGAACTGCACAATCGAAGGGCGGTAACCTCACGGAATACCGCCGGAGATGCTTTTCCGCAATTGGTAAATGGTCCGTTTTAACAAGGGTAATGTATCACGAAGCAAATACCGTCCGAACTGGCGGAATGTTACTTGATACCACGTACTTACGTGCTTGTGAATATAACAGCGTCATCTATCACAAAGCGAAAAAAGTGGCCCAAGTAAAACATTCAAAAAACTTCTTTTCGTACTACACAAATAAGTGACAAAAATGGTGGTTCCTATTTTAAAAAACGCAGATGACATGCGTTTGACCTATGACAGAGCTATCTAGCTAGCCAACCATAGCACTATCTGGTTTCCACCTTCAAGCTAGACGAGTTTCGTTCTTTGTAGTTTTTTCGTTTGATGCTTATTTCGTGAGGTATTTGGCCCATTCACTGTCAATGAACCCCCTGTATATGTACCCCAGAACAAAGTTAATGCTTTTTCACTGGCAGTGAGGCTGGTATAGCGACACAGGCTTTTAACGATGCAGGAATCCGCAACAGAGAAAAGCAGTCTGCCTAAGGCCGATGGTCGCTGGATAACTCAGACACTCTACGATGGATTCTAGTACATTTCGTGGAAGCGAGCAGTCGAAGTGGCGACCATTTGTGGAGATTTCCCAGTAACAGTAGCTGCGATACCGTCAGCGCTTTAAGGAGACTCCGTACTCTAGCTGGCAGACCACCGTCCCGCCCAGGGCTTTATCGAACTGAGTCGAAGCCCCACGGGCGCATTTGGGCGCCACAGCGAATTATTTTGATGCTCGTTCGTCTCGATCTCCGAATGCAGTCAGCGACGGTCGCAGGCGATCCTCGTGTATTTCCGCTACGAGAGAGGTTTTTCCCGCTATTTAGGACAAGCAGGTACTGGTGTGAGGTCTGCCGGCTTTATGACGCCCTCGCCAGTAAAGCGAAAACCACGCTTCTCTGAATGATTTGTCGGATGATTCTGTTGACGTTCTTTATTTAGGATTAGAACTGATGAACGGGAAGCTACAGAGAGCATGGAAACCTTATCTTATAAACTGCACTAGAAGTATGGCCTATTCTATTGAGAAATATTCCGAATCTGATAATGGCATTCATAACATACAAATATGTAAACCGCGGACAGTAATTTGGAGGATTATTTGTATATTGACGACTATTTAAGATAGACTACTAGTTTCAGTTGATAATACACACATCTGTGGAGAGGTTAAAAATGTACATTTATGTACTTCAGCATTGAGATGAGAAGTTGTAAGTTTCCCTTAGTTTGGTAAAATAAGAATTAATGTACCAATGTCTACAGAATGTTGCCCTTTTCCGCAAGTCATCTTGCAAAATGACTGTTTTGCGCGGTAAAATTTTTGTTAAAAGCTATGTCAGTACATTTTTAAAAATAGCTTCACAAGGGGTAAGTTTACACTGGACAGCTTCTTTATCAATGGGCGTAAGCGAACACTTATATGAACTTTAACGACCATACTGACTTAAGGAACCCACATTTCATAGACTCACATGTGGGATGATCATAGGTTGCTAATTCTGATATATTAACGCTGTTCCGCGCAGAGTTTAAAGGCAAAATGCACTGGAATAGTAATGGCCGAGCTGTCCGTGAAGTTTTAGGCACTTCAGTCTGGAATCCCGAGACCGCTACGGTCGCAGATTCGAATCCTGCCTCGGGCATGGATGTCCTTAGGTTAGTTAGGTTTAAGCAGTTCTAAGTTTTAGAGGACTGATTACCTCAGATATTAAGTCCCATAGCGCTCAGAGCAATTTGAATCTTTTTTTTTCTTTTGGATTAAATACAGATGGAACGGAACATATGAATGTCTCTGAGCAACTCCCCTTCGAAAACATGAACGATCATGCACAGAAGCTAGAAGTAACGACGCTGCTGAAAAAATTAATTTGATTGCGAAAGTAGCTTGCAGAGTCCTCCTTTATCACGACCGTGTTTCTCTCTAAAACAAACTGAGTTGATATAAACACGGCATAGAACGCTCATCTTACTCTCAAGGAACATGCCACCTTCAAGACTAAATATGGCACCGTGTGCCTACTGGTACACGCCCTATCAAAAACGACACACTTTCCAACAGGAATATTGACACTCAGTTAGTTCTAATGGTCCGCAACTCGTGGTCTCGCGGATGCGTGTCCCGGGGATTTTCACCTGCCTCGAGATGACTGTGTCTTGTTGTGTCGTCTTCATCATCATCATTCATCTCAACTGCGGTCGGAGGAAGGCAATTGCAAACCACCTACGCTAGGGCATTCCTAGTACAGAGGTGCGGGTCTCCCGTATCGTCCCCTACGCTTTGTCGAGGAGTATGGGACTTCATCCTCAGTTCTATTTGATATGAAAAGGATTCGAAAGGAGACTCGGACTTCATAGAACTTCAAGGTTTATCGTCTCTGGCAGAAGGTACGGTACACATCCCTAAAACTATTACCCACACGTTCGTTCTTATTTCGGCTTGTTACTACTTTCCTCAGATAACCATTGCTTCCACCGATCTTTCCTAACGACTCACTTCTGATAGTGGTGAGTTCTCAAGCCAATAGACGAACATTGCAACATTTAATGAATTTAGTGAACTTCTCACGCCACGCGGTCATCTGTAGTCCAGGAAAGTCTGACATCCAGACAAAAGCTCTCCACTACTCATTCTTTCCCCGCCACCTGTAACGGCTGGCACCAACCCGAGTTTCTCGATGACTGGCGGCTCTCCTAGCGACAGAGCTGCTGCGCTAACCCGCTACGTCGAAGATACAGGTATCGATACTCAAGGAGTAATCTATATCCGTAACCTAACAAGGTTATGTTAATAAACACATGTGATGGAAGTACGAAAAAATAGTGTAGTCTGCAATGTCAACAGAAGCCTTAATAACGCGTCGATAAAGCTTCAGCAGTTTTCATCCTCGACTGCTTTTTCTTACTAAAAATATATATTGGTTGTTGCACCATGGCCATAATGTAGGAGGCTTGTTACGTAGACTCGATAAGTTTTCAATTACCAATTTGACAGTGAGAACGAAATGTAAATAAATTCAAAGATACTGAATTCAAGGTAATTGTTATGACTCAAACTACAAGAGTCACTGGGAATTCTGTCACCACATAATGAAAACACGAAGAAATTGTTCAAGTGTCTTCTTGAAGAATAAAAATTTGTTAGAAAATTCTCATTTTGAGCCTACTAAAGGGCGATCTGTTTTAATTGTTAAAAACCATTCAACAGCCAAGATCGCATAAAATATTTCCTTATTTAAGAAAACTGGTTTCAACAGTATTGCTGTCATCTCCAGGTGTTAAAACTCTTTCTGTCGTAAGGTGTGTTCATTTTGCGATGTAACTGACGTGCAAGATGTGATGTGTCTGTAAATCACAACATTATAAAAGTTGCAAACATATTTTACAACAAAAAGATTTGAAACTGGCTGTCTTAAAGAAATATTTTATGCGATTGGCAGAGCGGTTCTAGGCGCTTCGGTCTGGAACCGCGCAACCGCTACGGTCGCAGGTTCGAATCCTGCCTCGGGCATGGATGTGTGTGACGTCCTTAGGTTACGTTTAAGTAGTTCTAAGCTCTAGCGGACTGATAACCTCAGATGTTAAGTCACATAGTGCTCAGAGCCATTTGAACCATTTTTATGCGATCTTGGCTGTTGAATCGTGTTTAAAAATTATTTAAATGATTGAGAGTCTGATATACATAGCTCGCCTTCGCGTCGGATGCACTATAGTGAAACCGATTTCTGTTTCACGTGAATCGAGACTACCTTTTCCCAAGGCTCGTTACAAAGCAGAAATCATAAAATACTCTTGGCGTGACATCCACAGCTGTTGCTAAAATTTTTCATGGTGAATAAATCCTCTCCAGTTGTTGGATTTTTTACGTGATTGGTACGACTTTTCGTACTCAGTCAAGTGCCTGAAGATGCGTCTTACATCATGACAGACGGGTCGTTTGTGCTATTTTATGCAAATAAAAGGTTTTCCAAGTACTACTGCATTGGATTTTTTCACCATGTGTAAAAGAATCAGAAATTGTTACACTGAACTATAGTGCTAAGCAGTGAGCACTGGGATTTACCTCACCCTATCCCGTAGCTCGTAGCAGGAGTAGGTAGATAGCAATCTCATAGCAAGCTTGAACATTAATACCCTCCTATAAGATTGTGTCATCACAGAGCTGGACACACATGTACCCCTGCATCCAATGCCGGAGAGGTATCACAGGCCCATCTCCCTCGTCTTACAATGTCCAGTTTTAATGCTCTCTGTCGTCTCACTTCGTCCTACGTCAACACTGTGGATACGTTACCGACATGAGGCCACGCTGAGCCCTCTTTCGGCAGAGACTCTGATAGCCAAAGAATGTAGTACGAATTTTACGTCACCACTGAACAAGACTGTCCTCACTTTAAACGGTGATTGCTGGACACAAACTAAGTTACATACAGTGGAAAATGATGAAGGCTGAAATCTATAATTTTTTACCAGCACTTTTCAAGGCGTTGTATTTAGTTGGATTGCTAATATTATGGACTACGTCTTATAGCCTACCAACCTCTTCATGTAGTACACTAAAATTCCTTTGCACTCTTTTTTACTTATGCTAACCTTTTTTCACCAGTTGTACCCTTCCACCAGTTCTTCGAACATTCCTAGCCTTTATGTCGCTTCTCCGTGTAACGCTTTCCAATTTAAGCGTTTTACAGCAACTACTTTCCTTTTTTAAATCATAAGCCTTTGGACTGGTTTCGCAACCCCATCTGTAATTTTTCTGTCTTGAAGCAATCTTTTCATTTGTACATATATACAGCACCCAACATTCTGTATAAAATATGTTGCATATTATGATCTTTGTCTGGCTATCTACGCTTCCACTTTTCTGCTTCTTCTGGAGCCAATGTAGTTCATTCTTGGGGGACAGAAAATGTCCCAGTGTCTGTCCTTTATTTTGGTAAGCGTCTTGTACAGCTTACATTATCCAGTTACCCTTTCTAAAAGTTCTTCATTGAGTGCATTACCTTCCACTTAATTTCTAGTTTTCCGTCTCTTCTTTACCGTTCTTAGTACTTCATCTTTCACTCCGGTTGCTATGTTGTGAATGTACACTTTTTAGTGTCTCATCCTTGATTCTATATTAGAAACCTTCTTTGGTCTGTACGACTCTACTTCAGTTACTTTTCTTGTGTCTACAGTTTTCTGTAATCTTCTTTCTCAAATATGAGATCTACTTCGTTTCTAATGTTATTATGTAGTTTGCAGTTTGATGTCAAGGAAGTACTTACTCTTTTCAACGGCTCATAGTTGACTTCAGGTTCACTTTACTTTACCCGGTACAGTTTGCTACGTCTTGTAATTCTCTACGTGGTATTCACCTCATTACCAGGCAGCTATGTCGGTGTAAACGCATTCTAAACAACGAAGTTACAAACCTACAAGACAGAACAAGACCTATCAGTTCCATTAATTTTTGTATTTATGCTTTAGGTCTTGAATTGCATCTGCGGATTATTTGATGCAGCTTATTTTCAATGCATTCACTGTAATAGGAGATGCTGCTTGGCCATTGCTAAAATCTCTATTGGCTTGGTAACGTTTGCTGCTTGGTAACTGTTTTCATGGACTGTTATTTGTTTTTCATTGAAGATTTCTTTTCAAAATGTAATATCAAAGTACCCCGGTAGACCTGTTAGTTACTATTTTCAGTAATGCTTCGTCTGATGTACAGAATGTTTCCTAGATTACGAAATCTTTTCAATAAGTTCTCTGGAAAACGCAATTCGGCATCCGATTTGTAATCATGAGAAGCACTTGTTGACCCTAGGGAGTAAATCAAAATAAAACTGGGAAATGTACAAATGTGGTCAGGACGTGATACAGTTGGAAGATGAGTACATCCCACAAACATAACAACACAAGTGTTACATATCTCAGTAATGGACATAATTAAGTGCTAAAGAGAACATTGAGGTAGGTATGCATCACGGGACCATCAAAATCTATTATAAAGTGTATTTATTCAAAGGCAACCAGCATAGTCCTGCAAGCATCTTTAACTGTATTTCAAGTTGAATATACGACAGTGTTGCATCTAGGAAGAGTTACTCATTTTACACCAAACAAACTGCCTTTAACTCGATACTTTGGGAATTCGTGATTTGAACATGGTCACCTGCTGGATACTGGTTGTCTGTAGATATAAACTGCAACAGTTTTTGTTGGTTTCACAATTCCAATCTGTAAACAGCAAAACAGAGCTTTGCGCATAAAGATCCGTAACGTTATCTGAAAGAAGTAGGGAAGTTACAAGTGACGAAAGAGTAACACCAGATGTAGAAAACGCCATGTATCTTGAGCTGACATTGCAATTGTTAGTTTACCCGTTATATTTTATTAGTACTGATTATTTCTCAACAAGCTGTACCTGCGTACACATTTTACTGTTTTCATGGAGTACTTTACTCCATGTTTTCTACTGTCTGATTTGAGCTCCTTAGCTCATCATGTATGTTTTCAAATTTAACATAATGTAATTTACATGATTCTCCTTCTGAAGAAGATATCCTCAGTGATATTGAGACCTGGTCAACGTTTTCCATTAAATTTCTTCAACTGGTAAGCTGTATATTTCATATATAAAAAATTCATTTACATTTTCTGGTGTTAACCACGTTTAAAACTATTGGATACTGTTAGATTCCGCATTTCAATTATGGATACGAATGCCATGGACAGCATACTAGTCTTTTAATATCACTTATGATTTTTTTATTTATTTATATTATGGGTTCTGCGATACTCCGGTTGAACAGATTCCTGAACATATTTTATATGATATATATTATTGCAGGTCGAGTACCTACTTTAGTGTCGATTGGAGCATCTGGAGCCAGTTCCCATACTCAAACATTTATTCATAGTTGATAAATCCTGTAACAGTGTCTTTATTTTCGTTAGTGTTGATTTCATTTTCAAACTGAACTTTGGAATTGCCTTTCTGTCCTCTTTACGTTCGCTAGAGAAAAACTCATAATTGCCTAAGAGATCGTAACATACATTTGCCAGTCTTTTCTACAGTGCGTTGGTCAGCTACTTTGATGCATGTGCACTAAAGCAGCATTCATTCTCAATATAAACTCTTACGCTTACAGCAATACGAGTTTTCATTAGCTAGTCTTAGATATTGGGAAGTATGGATATTAATGCGAGTTGTGCCTGATACTCATCTATACTCTCAGCACTATTAGACCGATACTTCGGTGTTCCATTGTCATACGTTTAGAGACAGATTCCAGATGGCGAACGTTCGGTTGTGGTCATTGTTGAGACTTTAGAGGAGTTCTCAGACCCTTCGTGCATGTTTGATGTTACTATTCAATATTTAGCACTGCTAATGACAGACTGCCATAAGTCCATAAATATCGTTATCATAAAGTTGGTATTGTGTGGCCGTTTCCTGCAGTATTGATGCTGTATATTGAGCTGCTAGACTAATAGCTTTCGGTACTTTCCTGCAAGCTAAATGTATTCAGCGCTGACCGTAACGTGCCTACTATTTAAATGCATGAGGTACGATCATTTATGTTACACTAAGATCTGTCCTCAACAGAAAGGTCTCTGTGATCACAATACTTCTTCCTCAAACATTCGTAGCGACTTCTGCAACCAGTTGCACGTGAATTACAATTTAATTTTGACTCCCAACCTCCACGCATCGCGGCCGTTAGACGTTACCAAATTATTCGCGCAAGTGAAGTAAATGATAAATGAAAGAGATATGTCTGAGGTTTGAATAACACTTCGTTTCATAGACCAACACTTACCGACTAAGCCTCAAATTATAATATAAACGACAAATACATTAACTGTAGACAAGATTACAAATATGTATTTCTGTTGTGGTACCACAGCGGCTGGTATCTGATTTTAAGTCGTGTTACAAATTTTCTTCAACTCTTTGACAATTAGACGAGCAAGGACGTAGCCAAAGAGGGAGGGGGGTGGGAGAGAGAGGGGTGGTGTTGTGCCAGGGGCCTGGATGGCCCCTCCCTCCGCATCACTCTAAAGAAATTACACAGGACCTACTTGCCATGTAGAGAAATGGAAAAATAACTGGGTCGATCAAACAGTTTCCGTCTAAGGGCATTCCAACTGCGTGTATGCGACGTAGCGACACTCCGATAAGCACCGACATGGAAGGAAGCGGTTAGTGTGGCATTGGTGTGTTTCCTACGTGCGTGCATAAAATTCGCAAACGTGAACTATGACGACGTTATTATTAAACGCTTTTTAAACAGGACCAACGTGCCGTTATTTTTTCTTGGCGGCCGTATTACAAACATTGGTAGAAATCCATCGGGGAATTAAGAATGCGTAAGGGCAGCATGTCTGTCGAGAACCACCGTGCGACAACGGATGCTGCCACTCCATGACAACGCACGTCGCCATATCGCAAATGTCGTAACGCGTAAGTTACGCTGATTGGTAGAAGAAACTTGAGCACTCGCTCTATAGTTCGCATCTCTCCCCATGTGATTATCAGGCCTTCGGCCCTTAAGAAAGACCTTGAAGAGTCGACGATTCCCTTTGGACGAGGTTGTGCAGCAGGCAATAACCGACTTCTTCACGCAGCAGGACAAGGAGTTTTACGAAACTGGAGTAACAGGGAAATGTGTTTTACCACATGAGTAACTTCAGCCTGGTGCGTCGTTGGTATGAGTGCCTCAATGCCTGCGGCGATTGTACCTGAGTGGCATACCTTTTCTCAACTGCACCGCCTTCGAACGGAAACCTTTTCATCGCCCCTTGAGTTTTAGGGCCTCATTTTCTAATGTAATTCCCTCAGAATCACCTGATGTACTTCTACAACATTCCAGTTCCATTGTTAGACTTCTGTTGATGCTTGTCTTATAGAACCACTTTTCACGACAGCATCCATTCCGAAAAATTTAGATTTTTTCATATGACGACGCAAGGATACGCACTATCGATACTAAACAAGACCATGGATAAATTTAAACCATCGATAGTAGTGTCCACTATGGCCTGTCCCTACATAAGCCAAGACTGACTATTGAACGTTGATGGCGTTACTTGGCATCTTTTATAGTTTTGTTAATCAGTTCAGTTCTTGCTTGCAGTTGAGTTAAATAAAATTGCTGCAGTTTATTGTTTTCGGTAGCTTATAATTTTGGATATGTTCGTAAAAAGCAGGAAAAGAAAACAGATTTTGATTCGTCCGTTATTGCTATGACAAGAAAAAAATAAGTACGCACTTATATCACGATCCTACATCCGTGGTGTAAGGTCAGCGTCTTAGATGACAAATCCAAAACGTCCTCGATCCCGGGCGTGAGGCCCGCCACCGCTTAAGTTTTGAATAACAACCATCACAATTGGGAGCCGAAAATTTCCGGCATAAGAAATTATCCTCATTCAACAAATGGCTTTATTAAAGAGGGTGGAAGAGCGGTCAGAGGTTCAGAGCATTTCTAAAAGGTCTGGGGGACGTAGCGACAAAATGGCTATTCGCATAGGCGGGTGGAATTTGTGAGTCTGACGATATACGAGGGGTGTCCAGAAAGTAAGTTCCGATCGGTCGCGAAATGGAAACCACAGTGAAAATGAGATAAAGCTTTGCAAAGATGTGTTGGGCAGTGTCTCTAGTATGACTCTAGGTAGAATTATGTCGCTCTTTACATTCCTGAACTCTTAGTAAGCGTGTGAAGATGTTACATAAATAGCGTCTCCCGCCAAGTACGAGGGCCTGGTGAGAATTTTCCCCTGAAGCTATGCAACCAACATTACAGAACTGTCGTACGGTTTCTTCTTCAAGACAATTCTCAGCTCCATTCTGCAGGGGCAATGAAGATGTTCCTGCATCGTTTCAATTGGAAATATTTTGTTACCCACAATACAGCCCGTAATTGTCTCCCACTGAGTTTCATCTCTGCTCAAGCGAACGAGCTCTAGGCCGGCGTAGAGAAGTGGTGGAAAGAACTGGTGGCTACCTTCTATGATGAGGGTATTGGAAAGTTGGTACAACGCTACGACGAATGTCTGAGTCAGGACGGCGTCTACGTATAGAAGTAGCTGAAAGGTGTAGCTAACTGTTACAAATGAAACATTTCTGATATTCACTGTGATTTTCATTTCGTGATCAATCGTAACTTACTTTCTGGACAGTCCTTGTACTATACCTCTGTCGAAAAAAGATAATCCACACAATTCGAAATGTTGCAAGAGTCGACAAGAGCGAAAACTATCGATGAGTCAGCTTAACAGCTCATACATCCAAGCTGATAACAAGAACAGTAGACAGGAGAATGGAGAAGAAAAGTGAGGATGTGTTAAATGGCTGTCAGCTTGTCAACTTGGCCTTAGAGAAGATACAGGTACCAGAGAGGCAATTCTGACGTTGTGGTTGATAATGGAGGCAAGACTAAGAAGAAAAATATTCATAGGACATTCCGACTTGGAAAAAGCGTTATGCAGTGTGAAATGGGGCAACATGTTCGAAATACTTAAATATGAGTAAGCTAAAGGAAGGGACGAATAATACACAATATGTGTAGGAGCAGTGTAGGAATAATAAGAGTGGAAGACCAATACCGAAGTGCTAGGTTTAAAATGTAAGGCAGTGATGTAATCTTTCGCTTTCTAAGAAGCAATGATGGAAATTGAAGAAAGGTCCAAGAGTGGCATTAAAATACAAGCAGAAAAGGATATCAGTGATAAGATTTCCTGATAAGATTGCTATCTCAGTAAAGGCGAAGAAAAATAAATTACAGGAGCTGCTGAATGCAATGGACGATCTGATACTTACAGAATATGGACTCAGAGTAAATTCAAGAAAGACGAAAGTAATGAGACATAGCGGAAATGCTAACAGCGAGAAACTTAGCATCAGGATTGATGGTCACGAAGAAGACGACGTTAAAGATTCTGCAACTTAGGCAGCAAAATAGTACATGCGGATGGAGCAAGAACATCGAAAGCAGACGAGTAGTGGAAAAAAAGGTATTCCTTGCCAAGAGAATTGAGTTAGTATCTAATACAGGGCTTAATTTGAGGAATAAGACATGCACTGCACTACAAGGAGCTGTGGAGTGTAAAAACTGTAGAGGAAGATTGAGGCTGGAATAGATCCAGCAAATAATTGAAGACGTGCTGCTTTGACAAGAAGAGATAGACGAAGGAGAACAATTTCAGTATTTTACAGGGCAGCGGAGGGTACAAACAACATTAAATTAAGATCAGTGCCTGTGTCTCCCAAAAACCGAACTGATCATCAACGGAGGTAGTTGCACTTCGATAAAGATTTGCTCAAAATTATATTATTATCAGCCAAAGTGGCATAATATCGCCCAGACTGATCATCCTGGTGGCTCTCAGTTATGACAAACGGTTACAGTAAACGATGGAGAGGGTGTGTGGAGAGTGAAAGTGGTATGTGATGACATCACATTCTATAGGTCGTTCGTTTCTAAGGATGTTTTCAGTGCGCTGTTTCATTCGTCCCAGCTGATTGCGACCTGCATCTCCACCGCCTTCGACCAAAATTTACTTACACTTTTGTTATAGTGTAGAAACCGAAGCCACGAATTCCCTACTCAATTACATCTTAAAATGTGTATGCAGTCGTATATTATCTAATGACGAAACAGTCACAAATAACCGAAAAACATACATCAGAGTTCAATCTTTTAATTAATTATTCAAAAACAGTCTTAATCGCATTTATTATTATTATACCGCCAACCGGTTTCTACCCGACATAAGGGTCATCTTCTGGGCATTTACACTGTGAAATTATACATATCCGTCAGAAAGACTTCATTATACAAGAACTAAAAGTACGTAAATTTAAAATTTGTTACCCGTTGGTCGACTGCTGGTGGTGTCACTCCTTTCTACATAACGGCAAGAAACTATGCGAGACTAACCCTTCGTATGGGCTTAAATAGCGTGTTGAGATCACGTGAATAGACGGCAACACCCCGAGTTTATTATATGTAATAACTAGTCACTTTGGTTTTACATAAATTTTAGTGACAGGAAATAACAGAAAACCAAACCATTCCATTTGAAAAGAGTTACAATTATAGTGTTAATTACAAAATAATAACACATGTTCCGTAGTCAACTCGTAAAATTCGTTTAAGCATATTACATTATGTGCCATAATACAAAATTAAACAATTTGTGACACACAAAAACTGGTGTTGTCTTGTATTATAATATATCTTTTCGTACATTTACGTAAAAAACATTTGGGTCAGTTTACTAAAACGGCTAATATGGAAGGTCTACAATACCCTCTACTCCTTGTGGTTTGGACGCCGTCTTCATGGTAGCAGCTGGTGTGTTCGTATGGTGTTATCTTTGCGCTGGCCACGGCGTCCGTTGCCGTGGTATCGGTATGCTATGGCTCTTTATCCACAGTGAAGTTGTCACTTATTTGAAGATATGGAAATATCGACAATCAAGGATAACCTAAAATATCTAAAGATAGGATAAATGTTTATGACACGTTTGTAGTACCCATTGGAGGAATTAAAGTATGAAAATAATAAAAGGGAAAATAGCATCATTGTGTACGAATAATATTTTCGAATAGCTCGAAAATTTTTTTTATCGTGACTCTCTATTTGTCCTTTCAGCATCGCTGCCGGATTCCGTTTATTATGTATAAAAATATCCAGGCTCTCTAGAATATCCATCATAGCTCCTTTTTGGGTTACATGCAGTATCTTCAGATTTTCCCTTATATTGATTTCTGCATGTTTTTCTGTATCTAAATGCTGTCCGAAGAGTGATTTATTACGTGCTGTTCCAGTAGTATGTTCTTTAAATGTGGTATTATAACTTCTCCCTGTTTTCCCGATGTATATTTTGCAGCAATCTTACAAGTAAATTTATAAATTCCTGATTTAGCAAGCATCTGGTTTTTCACATCTCCTATACTATGCCTAAGACTATTAGTTATGGTATTTGTAGAGAAAGCAGTCACAACATCCGAATTCTTAAACAGTTTGTTTATCTTATCTGATATAGTCCTCATATACAGCATCTTCGAAAAAGTTCTCTTTTTGGGTAATTTCGCTTGTCTGACATGTGGTTTCTGTTGTATCGTCTCTACTATATTTGCGTTATATCCATTAGATATCGCAATTTGCTTTAATAAGTTAGTCTACTTCTGTCTCTGTTCCGGTATTAGTGGTATTCTATTCAACCTATGTATCATTGTGAAGAAGAAAGCTTTTTTATATCTATTTGGGTGGCATGAGTTTGTAGGAATAATGGTATCTGTAGTGGTAGTTTTCCAATAGATGCCAAAGTTGTGGTGTCCATTATCGTCAAAAACAATTATTTTGTTAATTTTCAACCGTGAAAGTAAGTTTTCGATGTCTGCTGTTCAACATTTCCGTCAAATTATTTATCTCCTCTACTGTACCGTCAAATAATATTAGAATGTCATCAACATATCGCTTATACTATATAATTTTCTGGCGTATGCACGGATGGTCTTTCAAAAACATAACTCCTTTATTATTGACGTAAATGTCGGCTATCGGTCCTGCCACTGAATTGCCCATAGCCATTGCCGTCTTTCTGCTGATATATCTGATCATCAGACGAAAAATAGTTAAAACTTAAGGTTGTCTCAAGAAGATTCATTAATTAAGTGATTTCATCGTAATTAAGCTCTACTTTTGTTGTAAATAGATGCCATACAAACGACAACGTATGCTGCACATCGTAGACAACTTATTTGTATCTAAGACTGTATAATCGTATCATTTCTGCCACCGGAACATTAGTATACAAGTTTTTAATATCTAATGTGGCAAATCTGGTTGTTATCTGTATGGTAATATTATATATACCAGTTACTAACTCGTAGATATTTCTCAGTGAAAAAATTCTCGCCATACGTATAGAACTGTTTGAAAAGCATATTCAGTTTCTTCTTAAGATTGTAAGAAGGGCATCCTTGCTTATGTAATTTTATTTTGGCCTGAGCATTGGCATTTGTGGGTTCATCAATTTAAGAAATAATTTCTCCTTAGAGGGGAATAAATTTTCATTTTCGTCCACCATTTTACGATTTCTGGCTTGAAATTTCAAAAAAGGGTCTTTATTAATTACACTAATCTCATTTACTTGAGCAAATTCTTCAATTTTTCATACCAAATTATGTTTAGTAATAACAACTAGAGTATTACCTTTATCTGCTTTTGTAATGATCGATTTATTAGTAGCCAGTTGACTATTAATGGACTTAAGGATTCCTATTTTGTGTCTCCTTCTTTTTGAACCTTTGTCTTACTCTATTTGTTGCATTTCTTCAGTTTCTAACGCTATTTTATATGTATCATGCCTATTTTGTTTTTGCTTTTTTTACTTGGCATTTTTACCTCGGCAATAACTCGCCTTCCATTACTGTCGTTGACAGGTGAATATATGTTATATTTTAAACCTTTATTAAGAAGGGTTAAGTCAGCTGGAGAGAAATTAATATTAGATTAGCGAACCTTGAGTAAAATTTATAATGATTTTCAAATGGTTCCAATTTCTGAAGGACCTGATCTTTTATCGGAGTCTGTATTTTCTTTTCTTGCCTCTCTATAATGCCTTTCCTAGATTGATCTATTTTTTTGATAAAACGCGTTAACGATAAACGAAAATATCAGTGGTGACAGAGTTACTTATCTCAAGGTGTAAGTTATACACCCAACTAATCAATTCATCTTTCTGTTTAAGCGCCATCCTAATTTCTTTTTTCATAAAAGGGATACTACTTTTTCTTTGTATAAAATCTGTTACATCACATTTCTTATTGATGATGTTCTGGGCATAATTTGGAACAATTTTCTGTTGCAAAAGTTTCCTGTTAAATAGTATTGGCGTATTTAATTTCGTGATTGCAGTTCTAATTTTCCTTAAAGTCTTTAAGTCTCCGACTACCTGACTTGGTAGATTACATAGATTTTTGGACATCATGGTTGTGGAGATGAAGCAGCGATTAGTATGATTAATCACAGCTCTACTCTTGTTGTAAATAGACGCCATACAAACGACAACGTATGCTGCACATCGTAGACAACTTATTTGTATCTAAGACTGTATAATCGTATTATTATGGGGTAATACAAACTTCTTTATGACGCTGCACACGTTAGAAGTCTAGCAGCAGTTAAAAAGTGTATCAGTGTAGCTTAAAGTAAATACTTATCCGTTTTATTTTATAAATTTTCTATAGTTTCAAGTTGAAAGTTGAAATAATGGTTTAAAAATGTTCCTTATCACTTGAGGAAACTGAAGAATTTTAACTATATGAAACATACTTTAATAAAATTATAGACTGAAATGAGGAATTTTGGAACTTTGGTCTGTGGTCGCACACTTAGGACATCGTAGCGCCTACTGCATCGTCATCCCACTTCACGTCCAACCATCACGGGATGCCTGCATCAGAGGGTGTATACTCACCAAGAAAACCTACGTCGTGTGTGTTGCGGCCACAAAGTTTAACGAAACAATGTGGTTATGTGTAGCTACTGCAAATTGTTCCTCACTAGTAGAATATTCAGCCAAACCACATTCCCTCGTAAGAACATTAAAGAAATGCTTTATATTTCTCCGCATTTAGTATTTCCTACAGCTGTTAGATATTCCATAATACCAAACAAGGAATATTTTCTTTTTTGCAGTGCAGCATTATAGATAGAACTGTGTTGGTATGTAAGTGATATTTAACAGCTCAGCGACGAAAAATTTTATCGTCTTTCGTTTCGAAGATAACAGTTGCTTCACCTGTCTTCGGATTATGTGGAAGGTGGCAAACGAACTTCGTGGTTGTCTTTACCACCTGATCAGGGTGTTCTCGGAAGTGTGTATTTCTACTCCTATCTCCTTCTCATTCTGTAGCAAAAATGTTTTCTTGATTGTAAGTCTTTCTTTTACCCTATATCCATGAGACTTTGATCATCATACGCTCCTCTCACTATGTTGCGTTATTACTGTAGAATCCACCTGGGAAGTGAGACAACTTACAAATTTTGTGATGAGAGTGCAAAGAAGTGAAACAAAATGTAGTTCTTGCAGCTAGCTCCTGCAGTGGAAAGCCGGCCAGAATGGCCGTGCAGTTCTAGGCGCTGCAGTCTGGAACCGAGCGACCACTCCGGTCGCAGGTTCGAATCCTACCTCGGGAATGGATGTGTGAGATGTACTTAGGTTAGTTTGGTTTAAGTAGTGCTAAGTTCTAGGCGATGATGACCTCAGAAGTTAAGTCGCATAGTGCTCAGAGCCATTTGAACCATCCTGCAAATCGAAATATGTCTTCATTAGTATATGCAACTTGTGTTCTAGTCTTTTTTGTCATTACCCCTGTATCCCCGGGTCTTGGCATCTGTTTCAGGCTCATATCGCAGATATCCTTCGGTCGGACACTGGGTTTTTGTGTTGTCCTCATCGATGCATCTCATCTCCGTCCACTCAAATCGACGAAGTGGCGTTACAGAGAAAGACTTGCTCCAGGCAACTGAACAGCCCCAGATAGTGTACCCAGGCCAACGAGAGGCAGACTGCACCGCAGAGACCCCTGCCGGCAAATCGTGAACAGCCATCTTACAACAGACATCAAAGTACAGCTTTTGTTTCGATGCATAAATCAGAATTTACCTAAAATGTCTATATTCATATACAGGGCGTTACAGGAGCAAGAGTAAATTATCATAGATATGAAAGGATGGATCATTCAAAGCAGTTTCTTTTTTGTTTTTTTTGTCGTCAGTCTAATGACTGGTTTGATGCGGCCCGCCACGAATTCTTTTCCTGCGCTAAACTCTTCATCTCAGAGTAGCACTTGCAACCTACGTCCTCAATTATTTGCTTCACGTATTCCAGTCTCTGTCTTCCTCTACAGTTTTTGCCGTCTACAGCTCCCTCTAGTAACATGGAAGTCATTCCCTCATGTCTTTGCAGATATCCTATCATCCTGTCTCTTCTCTTTATCAGTGTTTTCCACATATTCCTTTCCCCTCCGATTCTGCATAGAACTTCCTCATTCCTTACCTTATCAGTCCACCTAATTTTCAACATTCGTCAATAGCACATCTAAATGCTTCGATTCTCTTCTGTTCCGGTTTTCACACAGTCCATGTTACACTACCAGAGAATGCTTTACTCCAGACGTACATCCTCAGAAATTTCTTCCTCAAATTCCGGCCGGTATTTGATATTAGACTTCTCTTGTCCATAAATGCCTTTTTTGCCATAGCGAGTCTGCTTTTGATGTCCTCCTTGCTCCGTCCGTCATTAGTTATTTTAATGCCTAGGTAGCAGAATTTCTTAACTTCATTGCCTTCGTGACCATCAATCCTGATGTTAAGTTTCTCGCTGTTCTCATTTCTACTACTTCTTATTACCTTCGTCTTTCTCCGATTTACTCTCAAACCATACTGTGTACTCATTAGACTGTTCATTCCGTTCAGCAGATCATTTAATTCTTCTTCACTTTCACACAGGATAGCAATGTCATCAGCGAATCGTATCATTGATATCCTTTGACCTTGTATTTTGATTCCACTCCTCAACCTTTCTTTTATTTCCGTCATTGCTTCCTCGATGTACAGATTGAAGAGTAGGGGCGAAAGGCTACAGCCTTGTCTTACACCCTTCTTAATACGAGCTCTTCCTTCTTGATCGTCCACTCTTATTATTATTTTCTCTTGGTTGTTGTACATATTGTATATGACCCGTCTCTCCCTATAGCTTACCCCTACTTTTTTCAGAATCTCGAACAGCTTGCACCATTTTATATTGTCGAACGCTTTTTCCAGGTCGACAAATCCTATGAACGTATCTTGATTTTTCTTTAGCCTTGCTTCCATTATTAGCCGTAACGTCAGAATTGCCTCTCTCGTGTCTTTACTTTTCCTAAAGCCAAACTGATCGTCACCTAGCGCATTCTCAATTTTATTTTCCATTCTTCTATATATTATTCTTGTAAGCAGCTTCGATGCATGAGCTGTTAAGCTGATTGTGCGATAATTCTCGCATTTGTCAGCTCTTGCCGTCTACGGAATTGTGTGGATGATGCTTTTCCGAAAGTCAGATGGTATGTCGCCACACTCATATATTCTACACACCAACGTGAATAGTAGTTTTGTTGCCTCTTCCCCCAACGATTTTTGAAATTCTGATGGAATGTTATCTATCCCTTCTGCCTTATTTGACCGTAAGTCCTCCAAAGCACTTTTAAATTCCGATTCTAATACTGGATCCCCTATCTCTTCTAAATCAACTCCTGTTTCTTCTTCTATCACGTCAGACAAATCTTCACCGTCATAGAGGCTTTCAATGTATTCTTTCCTTCTATCTGCTCTCTCTTCTGCATTTAACAATGGAATTGCTGTTGCACTCTTAATGTTACCACCGTTGCTTTTAATGTCACCAAAGGTTGTTTTGACTTTCCTGTATGCACAGTCTATCCTTCCGACAATCATATCTTTTTCGATGTCTTCACATTTTTCCTGCAGCCATTTCGTCTTAGCTTCCCTGGAATTCCTATTTATTTCATTCCTCAGCGACTTGTATTTCTGTATTCCTGATTTTCCCGGAACTTGTTTGTACTTCCTCCTTTGATAAATCAACGGAAGTATTTCTTCTGTTACACATGGTTTCCTCGTAGCTACCTTCTTTGTACCTATGTTTTCCTTCCCAAATTCTGTGATGGCCCTTTTTAGAGATGTCCATTCCTCTTCAACTGTGCTGCCTACTGCGCTATTCCTTATTGCTGTATCTATAGCGTTAGAGAACTTCAAACGTATCTCGTCATTCCTTAGAACTTCCGTATCCTACTTCTTTGCGTATTGATTATTCCTGACTAATGTCTTGAACTTCAGCCTACTCTTCATCACTACTATATTGTGGTCTGAGTCTATATCTGCTCCTGGGTACGCCTTACAACCAGTGACGGATTTCGGAATCTCTGTCTGACCACGATGTAATCTAATTGAAATCTTCCTATATCTCCCGGCCTTTTCCAAGTATACCTCCTCCTCTTGTGATTCTTGAACAGGGTATTCGCTATTACTAGCTGAAACTTGTTACAGAACTCAATTAGTCTTTCTCCTCTTTCATTCCTTGTCCCAAGCCCATATTCTCCTATAACCTTTCCTTCTACTCCTTGATAAACATGGTTTCTAACATCCCTGCCTTAAGAGCTATGAACACTTTTTCGTCTTCGACACTGTGAAACAAATCTCTTCTAGTGAAGACTCCTTGCGTTTCATGTTTTGTGATTTACTGATATGGATAAAAAAAGTCTTATAATGATAGGCTCTAAAGTGCATATCTTATGATGTACTGCGAAACACATCTCTTCTGTCAAGAGTTGATTGCTAAGAGCCTAAGTTTACTATTTACTGGGCATGTTCTCTTGCTTCGGTCCATGTTAAAACCTTTTAAAATATGGAAATGAAAGAGCTGTCAGTAGAAAAGGTTTTTTCATAGTGCCGAAGATGAACAACTGTTCGTAGCTCTCAAAATATGCATTTTAAAGCCCTTTTAACTAGACTTTTATCTTCGAATGATAGTTTGTTTCACATCCCTGAACAATGACCATTCCTCGAAGGGGAGTATGCACAGTATTGTGACGTACTCAGTAATTCTGTGGACATGATCCTGCACCATGTTTAACTACCCAAGTCTCCCTTGTGGAAAATGACAATGTTTGGAATACTTATTTCGTTGTGTGAGACCTGCCGTAAGACTATCCCCAACAGTCCCTTGAATAATGTAGCCATAAAACCCTCATCCACTAAGCTAATTACTGATTTCTAGCCAAATTTCACAAGCCATGCAGCGAAGGGCCTTCAAAAACTTCAGGTGCGTTAATCGCTATCTTAGGGCGAATGTATATAAAGACGACAGTCGCTGTGGTGCAGCTATAAAGGCCAGCCTGCTGCTTGGTCTGCTACACAGATCATCAACATCAACATCGTCATCGTCATCATCATCATCGTCGTCGTCGTCGTCATCATCATCGTCATCATTTATTGCACATAAACAGACCATTTAGTTCCAGGGCAGAAGAGAAAACTATACAGATACCTAAACACAGAACATAACAAAATGATCAACACATTCAGGCCACAAATGACGACTAAATAGAATTGTAACATCCCAGAAATTGATTAGAAATGTTTCCCAATTTCCTTCTGCCTCGAGCATCCGAAATGCTGGCTGTCAGACGTGCTTCTTCCTCGGTAACAAAAGTTGTCTTTTCACCTCTTTTGTGGGCGTCGTCTACATACATACTACAGTGTTAAACTGCAATCGATGGATACATCCCACAACTTTCCGAGACAGTACCGACTGCGAACAGTGGCATTCCAAAGTCAAATCTAACGGTGAATCAGAAATGTAATGGCTGACGACAGACTGCGAGGAAAGCCTCCGTCACTGGAGGAATAACCCGAAGCTTCTGACCAATTGCAAGAGAAAGGCAAATGGTATCCCAAATGGTACGGAAATTAGAGACGGTGACACAGAAGGAATTAAAGATTGTTGTTATGAGCTGTGTATCATGGTGAGGAACTAACACGTTTCAATAGGGCTCTGCAGCCAGCCAAACGCTACGTATCATGCAATTACGTTTAGTGTTCAATAGCTATTTTAATGTACAGTTAAGATATCCTCCAGTGGCATGAGTCCTGAGATTTAAAACGCACTTAAATATGCGTTTTCATAGTTAACAGAAAGTAATCTTTTATTTTTTTCAATGTACACTCATTTCATTGCAAAATAGTTACTTTTCCTTCATGGAATCTTTTTCTCACTCTGTAAGTTTATCTGATGATGCTTTAGCAGCAGCGGTCCGACAGTCAGGAGTCATTCTAACAGATGATGGTACAGGAAGGCAAAAGCATGATTACTGCTCTAAATGGAACCAGAAAAGTTTATGGTACTTAATTTTCTCCAGTGTTGGTTCTGTCAAAGTCAGCACTGTTAATAATTACATACCCATGCGGGCATCGTAATAGTATTTGTAATGTAAATGATGTTATTATTTCGTACACAATTTAAATTGTACTCTGGCCTCTTCTCAACTTGTGCCCCTCTTCAATAGTACTGGACACATTTTAAGTGGGCTCTTTAGGTTTTATGTTGGTAACGACACATAGCGCTCTGTATTAAAGTCGATGACTGCGGTGTGTGCAGTCTGTCGCTGGTTGGACTCGTTGTTGGAACTTATTCGCCAGTGTAGTGTTGGGCAGTTGGATATGAACAGCCCGTAACGTTATCAGTAGTTACTGCCTACAGTAGTTAGAATCTCTTATTTAACTGGCAGTGTTGGCACTCGCTGTATTGCAGTAGTTCGAGTAACGAAGATTTTTGTGCGGTAAGTAACCATGAAGGGTATAGGTTACTGTTAGTCAGTGCTATTCTTTTGTAGGAATTATGAAAAGTCAGAATGCGTTGCGCTAAAATATTGTGTGTCAGTCTAGAAATGTTGAGAATAAGTAAAGAGATAACAATCTCTGTACGTTCAGTTTCACTCTGGAGTCTGAAAATCAAGTACCGTAGAAGTTTTACCAGCACGCTCGTTCGTTACATTCAAAAGGGAAGTTTCAACATCACTCTATTTGGTGTGCTCTCGACTGCTGCCACCAAACATTCTGTGCGAGTTAAATATATAGAATGTACGTTGCAAAGTTTGCTTCCCCGCACACAAGCAGGTTTGTCGAAGCTACGCTAATGTTGACGAATTAAACTGTTTGATTTTCACCTTTAAAAATGAAAAATCTCTAAGGAGCAGCAGGAAAAAGTCCCTCAACATTTTTCCTTTCTTTCTCCTTTCCAAATATCCCCGCCTTAGTGTTTATCAAGAACAGAAAATATTGGTAATTTTCCAGATCTTATTCACTGTTTTACATATTCTTAATGTGATCCAACACAGTTCGTTATGAATTAGTGTCTTCATGCACTATTCCTAACAGGAACAGTATTTGCTTCTAATATAACCGATAAATTCGGTTAATAATCTATTGAAATTAATGGAAGTATGTATGGATGTATGTATCGAACAGGGGAGCTAGAAACAACGGAGAGGCTTGATCCCGCAATAGCCGTCAGTGGTTTACAAACCCGCCCGCACGGTAGCTCAGCGTGTTCGGTCAGAGGGTTACGTGCCCTCTGTAATAAAAAAAAAAACTGAGTCAATCGATCAACAACGAACATAAATGGATGTCTTACGACATCCGTCCCGAGCAGATGCAACGAACAAAAGCGACAAAAAAAAAAAAAAAAAGAGAAACGGCCACAGCAGTCCAGCCGAAGCCGCTTCCATCCCACACCGAACCCAGGGTTATTGTGTGGTTCGGCCCCCTGTGGACCCCCGCACCCCCTCCCCCCCTTGGGAGCGTCTCATGCCAAATGAGTGTAGCCCCTAATGTTTGCGTGGTTGGTAGAATAACTGTGATGTACGCGTACGTGTAAATGTTGTTTGCGCAACATACGCCAACAGAATGTAACTGAGGCGGAATACGGAGAACCAGCCCGCATTCGCCGAGGTATATGACAAACCGCCTGAAAACCCATCCACAGGCTGGCCAGCTCACCGGACGTCGACACTAACCCGCCGGGCGGGGACTGGGACGCCTTCCCGCTTGGGAAGTAGCGCGTTGGACTGCGAGGCTAGCCGGGAAAGCTACTTCACAGAGTGTGTCTTGCTCACATTCTTAATTTCTGTCTCATAAACTTTTCGTACTTCTGTATTGCATCTTTGTGTCACAATTCCTTATAGCTTGCTTCGTTAACATCGTAACACACACGTGCATAAATTTTGGAACGGACTGACTTTTAATATTTGTAATATACACGCATAATGTATCAGACAACCGGAAGGTTAGCCTGAGCAAGCTGTATAGGCGAGGGTTTAACATTATGCTCATAATTATCGTCTGAATCCTCAAACCTATGCATCATAGAAAGGAACCTCTAAGTTCAAAACGGTGCAAATGCCTCTGAGCACTATGCGACTCAACTGCTGAGGTCATAAGTGCCCTAGAACTTGGAACTACTTAAACCTAACTAACAAAAGGACATCACGCACATCCATGCCCGAGGCAGGATTCGAAACTGCGACCGTAGCGGTCGCGTGGTTCCAGACTGTAGCGCCCAGAACCGCTCGGCCAAAGGAACCTCTAAGTATGAAAAGTGATATCCGAAATCATTTCAGTTACATAAAAATCTTACACATGGCGATACAGGCGTGATTAGGTTCAAACTTTGCAACTTCTCATTTTTTTCCGGAGTTTCTTGTGCCTAATAGGCAGATGGATTTCAATGCTCTAATACTGGCGCCGACAATGAAGTAGAGTCTGTTACTACTAAAGTTCTAATGGATTAATAATAATCTCTGTTCTTCACTTTGTAGGGGGTTACTAGGTAACGACTGACATTTCAAACTTAGAACACGATAATAGTATAAAATTATTTACCAGTCGGAGGGAATGAATATTTTATGAAAGAGGACCAGACATGCTCAGGTATTAGTTAATTTCCTCAAACCGTAAAAACACGTTCCGCTAAACAGATTTTAATGTAGCTGATGAACAGTCATACAATAATTTTTAAATGAACACGCCGTCATTTGACTGTATTGTTTTTTATATATAATTATTTCGGTCTTTTATGCCATTTTCAAGTGATTGAGATTATGTCATAAACATATATTGCAGGACATCAAGCTCAAAATTGCTCATTTTTCAGCTTTATATCGCGCAGTATATGTTAATGACATAAACTAAGTCGCTTCAAAATGGAACAAAAGGCTGTAATCTGGATCGTAATTAAATAAATGACAATAGAGTCCAACTGTGGTGTATCCCTTAAAAAAATACTTTCTACTAATTTCTGTTTTAGAAAATTATTATAATCTCCAAATAAAAACTGACTAATTTAGAGTCAACTAATTTGAAGAGGACAATTTTTGCAGAAGACCATTGTACTTTGTATCTTGGGATTCGTGATAGAGAAATACACAATTCCATCCATATCATAAAATGGGTTTAGAAATTTGGTTATGTGTGTATGTATGTTCCACATTTTCTTCTAACCCGCTGGACTAATTCCAACCAAACATAGTAGAAGTGTCCCTTACTGTCAGACAACCGGAGCTATAAGGATAAGAACCACCAACGTGTCATAGATATATTATGCACATGCGTCAAAAACTGTCACATTATGTATGAAGTTCAAATTTATTATTTCTGTGTTACAAACTCTATTCGTAATAAATTTCGCAGGCAGTACACACATATATAGCTAAATGCACTCAGAAAATTATATCGTGGTGCTGCACACAATTCACGGATATTACATAATCGCCGAAATACTTCAAAAACTGCTGCATTGAGCATAGCGTTAAAATTTATTACTTCTTTGGCTACTAACGTTATTGGTAACAGATTTTGTAGACAGTATCCACTTATGCCTCTGAGTATACCTACGAATTATATCACTGTGTTACACATTTATTGGGAGATATAACGTCGTACACACTGAGATACGCTAAAAATTGCCGCATCATGCATGAAGTTTACATTTGTTACTTCTTTGCTACTAGTTCTATTGGTAACATATTTCACAGACAGTATTCACATACGCCGTGACGTTTTAATACATTCATTCTTTATTACTAATATACTCCTAAATTCGACTCAACTTAAGGAAATCCCTGACAAACTGCAGCTATTTTCACAGCTTTCAACTGCGAAAAGTAAACGGCAGTTGGCTAGAACAATAGGCATCTATAGAGCATAGAGGAATTTACAAAACAGCGTTGTAGACACGCGAAGGGTATAGAAATTGTCCAGGATCATCAAGTTTACTGCAGTACTACGTATAATGCTGCGTTTCTAATAGAAAATTGGAAAAATCGAATACCAAGTCAATGCCGGCTCTGTTATCCATTACATATTAATTTATACATTCAGACGATCTATCTATACTAAAACTTTTCGGGTAAAGTAGTAATGATTAATGTGAGAACTATAAATTATAGGCGGGGGGAAGAAACAAACAGAAACAAAGGACAGTGACCAGGGTATTCTTCAATTAATCAAGGCGGAATTATAAAGGGATATTAAAGTCTTGCGCTGCAGATCGGCTAAATGCAGCATGTCCTTCAAAGAAGTTCAATACAGATAACAGTAAGTAATGTTTAATTAGTACAAGAAACGTATGGTAATCTTGATTCTAATGAGGAAAATCTCCTAGTTGTCTTTCAGAAAGCGCTCCGAACACAAAGCATTCTCGTAATCCTCGGGGCCTTTCATCCAGCAGTGAAGTTTATGGCAGCTGTCGGGCAAACAAAAGGCTTTATCCTCGTCGTTATTCGGGTCGCGACATTAAAAGCGGTGGAAGTCCCACTGAAACGGCGCACTTCTCGTAAATGGCGCTAATTCTTCTTCATGATGACGTAACAGTGGCACTTACAGAGTGGAGAAATAAAGTCTCCAATAACCTTTAAGTCAACTGCGTAACTACGTCCGGGTACGGCTATATCTGTGGCGTGTGAATCACTGTGAAGTGCGTGGCGAAGAACCTTCTTTTATGGTACCATGTTGTAAAATATTCTTCCTCTTCAGTTCGGGAACAGACAGCGTTAAAATGTGAAGACTCACTACTTACATCCTTTTGCTTAATCTATTATTTCTCTAAAGTTGTTTTCAAGAGTTACAGGACTGGTATAAATGTATAAGATTCCCTTCTGTTATTAGTTTCATTCCTAAAGACAGATTCTTGCGACATTTACAGCATTTTTCTTCGAGAGTCTGTCGGTTACGATTTTCTTAACACCGTTCGTCACATCGACATTGCCTTTATATGCTATTTGTCTTCTAATAACCAGACCTGCTACGGATATTTCACTATGAGGAATGCAGTTAATTTCTATGCATTCTCTTTTTTGGATAAACTGCGGAGTCTTTGTATACCTTACGTTGAAGTGCCAAGAAAATGGTATAAGCAAGCTTATTCAAATACAGGTTTATGTCAACAGGCAGAATACGGCGCTGCGGTCGGTAACGGCTATATGAGACAACGATTGTCTGGCGCAGTTATTAGATCGGTTACAGCTGCTACAATGGCAGTTTATGTAGATTTAAGTAAGTCTGAACGGTGTTACAGTGGACGCTCGAGCGATGGGGCATAGCATCTCTGAAGTAGCGATGAAGTGGGGATTTTCCTGTGTGACCGTTACACAAGTGTACCCAGAATATCAGGAACCCTGTAAAACATCAAATGTACGACATCGCTACGGCCGGTAAAAGATACTGCAAGAACGGGACCAACGATGTCTGAAGAGAATTGTTCAACGTGACATAAGTGCAACGCTTCCACAAACTGCTACAGACTTCAGTGCTGGTCCATTAACAAGTGTCAGAGTGAGCATTCAATGAAACTTCGTAGATTTGACCATTCGGAGCCGAAAGCCCACTCTTGTTCCCTTGCTGACTGCACGACACGAGGCTTTATGTCTCGTCTAGGCCTGTCAACACCGACATTGGATTGTTGATGACTAGAAACATGTTAACTGGTCGGACAAGTCTCGTTTCAAATTGTATCGAGCGGATGGAAATGTACGGGTATGGAGACAACCTCATAAATCCATGGACTCCGCACGTCAGCAGAGGGCTGTTCAAGCTTGTGGACGCTAAGTAACGGCGTGGAGCTTGTGCAGTTGGAGGGATATGGGGCCCCTGATACGTGTAGATACGACACTGACAGGTGACACATACGTAAACATCCTATCTGATCACCTGCGTCCATCCATTTCCACTGTGCATTTCGACGGAGTGGGTCAATTCCAGCAGAACTATTCGATGCCCCAAACCTCGTGAATGCTACAGCGTGACTCCAGCAACACTCTACTGAGATTAATCACTTCCTCTGGCCTCCAAACTCCCCAGACACGAACATCATTAACCATATCCGGGATGCCTTGCAACGTGATGTTCAGAAGAAATCTCCACTCCTTGGTACTCTTACGGATTTACGGACAGCCCTGCAGGGCTCATGGTATCGATTCCCTCCAGCACCTCTTCACACATTAATCGAGTCCTTGGCACGTCGTGTTGCGGCTCTTCTGCGTACTCTTGGGGGCCGTACACTATATTAGGCCAGTTTCTTTGGCTCTTCAGTGTATATGGTGTCACATATAGCTTAGAGAATGTATATGTGTCTGCAGGTCTTCTGCGTTCCTAATGAAGGAGAGAACTTGTGCATCCTGCATATTTTAATCTGTTCAGATCATATCTAGCGCATTACTGTTCGAGTCTGTCTAGTGGTTTCTTACTGCTTTGTATAATGATACACAAGGAAATTCATATATTTTGTTTAAAGATATTCCTTACGTCCACCTGTCGGTAGATCTGAATTAGATCGATTAGATGACATATTACATGGCTGAATGCCAAATTCAAGAATTGTGAACATGAATATTTTGTAAGTAAACATGGCATATGGCAGGAGGCTTCGTAAATTATTTATTTCACTAGCCATATTCTGCGATTGTCATAGTTTTTGGAAGCTTGTTATTTCGCCTCAGTGTACTCTATCGTTTCTTACGTTGTGACTTCTTGTCCCTAGCGACTAATATCAAATTTGTGTGGTTTCTATTCTGTCTCATTTATGACTTGTCATATGAAATACTTGTGGCCCTATGTCTTATCCTTCACTTGTGTGACCAAGATTCCAGCCTTTTCACGTAGTCATTGGTCTCTGCCTTAATTCTGTCGCCTGTAGGGACCTGACATCAGTACGCAGTATCATTTTCATATAATGCTGTTCATTCTACATCGACGTTTAGAAGTATCAGCTGTGTAGATTGTGTGCAATAGCGAGGATGTGACTGCATCCATGTGGCATCGCTGCAGCTGACCTGAAACGTATGGACAGCTGATCATCAAGTTGGATTCATAATATCCTGTCGCAGATGAGGCTTACTGTTCACTGTAGGACTTTGCGTGGGAATTCGAAAGGTAACATACAAAGAGACGCCCATTATACCTGCCACACCTATGCCATATCGAACGCTACCATGTAGCATGCTCTGCGATTCTGCTGGTTTATCTTACGGTGAGATTGGCTGTTCTGTGGTTATTTCTGAATACGGATTCTTCTTGTGGGATTGTGTGTTGTATTCTGTAAATTGTTACCGTCTATAGTCATGACTGTTTAGAAAGTTTTCCTGCGAAGGAAGCTATAATAGCGCAACATACAATTTTTGGAACATTTTGTTTTGGATTTGCATACTTTTTCCCACTCTGAATTTTGCTCTTCAACGACATATTCAGTAGCACAAAAGAGTGTTTTGTAATAGTTTTCTAAAAAAATATTTACTTGTTCCATGTTTGGTAATTTACAAAATCGTACACCTTTTAGATTTAAGGTGTAGTTTACTTCACACAGGGTCAAGAAGAACCAGAAGCAAGACTGTTTGAACACGTGTGATAGTACGACTTACAAATGACAAACAGTGAGATGTTGTGGCCGCCGCAGAGTAAGTAGGTATGTTTTCTTTACAACTATTTCAGGTTTTAAGTTATTGGAAAAGCTGTTAAACATTAATTCATTATTTTACGAAGCTCCATACATAACATGCTTTTAATATTTCTTTTCTTAACCAATAACAGTAGAATCCTTCATCAATCTGACATTTTGAATGTAAATATGTGATTCTTTATAAAAGTAACACATTCAGTTTCTTAAAAACAGGTCGTAATTATTCTGTAACATTTAATTTTTGAAATCATTTGTCTTGACAACGTAATGCAAATTTGTCTTTCCGTACACGATTGCTCTTACATCAAACATGGAGATTTCCGTGTCATATGACTATTAAGTATGCAGTACACGTAATTATTTACATGAATTTGAAATTAAGCAAATAAGTTTTCATTTACATCTAAATGTGTAAATTTTTATAATGTTAGTCAAAAATTTCGTCAGCCACCTTAATCTCTAATCTCCAATCATTCCTGCTATCTGGGTAAGCTTGTCGTCTAAATATCGTTATGTTCTAGGTGACATCTGAAGTTACGCAAAATCTCTTACTTTAATCATCTTGCCACTATATTGAGCAAAATCTTGTACAACATGCGATAACACTTCCGACTTGCGTCTACTCGCTAAGATCGCTACCACAGCAAGGACATCATTTTTGGTTTTTCTTCTGTTATCGGTTACAACTGAAAATGAGACGACAGCAGGGAAATTTATTTGCTTAAGTGTGCGCCGTATCGATATCAGAAAGAGCTTAAACGCTACATCATACGCATGAAATCAAACGAGCTTTGTTATGTTGTAGCTGGTGTCGGAACTGCTGTGTTACAATTCGGTTAGTGATAGATTTAAGTACTGTCATATCCGAATTTCTCTAGACGCCCATTATGAAGATTTTGCATGTTTGTACTGGGTTTTGAGTTCATTTCCGGTCAGGGGGAAAAGTGGAATAACTTTAGATTTAAAAAGCTAAAACTCACATCGTTTCTGAAAAACGTTTTCAAAATGATATACCTTTCGTTGCAATCTTATTTTTACTGCTTGGCTAGTCCCTGGCGCATCATTTGCAGGGTGATCGGAAATTTCCGTTACAAACATCTACATTCTGTAGAAGGGAGTGGCTACTAATACACTCCTGGAAATTGAAATAAGAACACCGTGAATTCATTGTCCCAGGAAGGGGAAACTTTATTGGCACATTCCTGGGGTCAGATACATCACATGATCATACTGACAGAACCACAGGCACATAGACACAGGCAACAGAGCATGTACAATGTCGGCACTAGTACAGTGTATATCCACCTTTCGCAGCAATGCAGGCTGCTATTCTCCCATGGAGACGATCGTAGAGATGCTGGATGTAGTCCTGTGGAACGGCTTGCCATGCCATTTCCACCTGGCGCCTCAGTTGGACCAGCGTTCGGGCTGGACGTGCAGACCGCGTGAGACGACGCTTCATCCAGTCCCAAACATGCTCAATGGGGTACAGATCCGGAGATCTTGCTGGCCAGGGTGGTTGACTTACACCTTCTAGAGCACGTTGGGTGGCACGGAATACATGCGGACGTGCATTGTCCTGTTAAACAGCAAGTTCCCTTGCCGGTCTAGGAATGGTAGAACGATGGGTTCGATGACGGTTTGGATGTACCGTGCACTATTCAGTGTCCCCTCGACGATCACCAGAGGTGTACGGCCAGTGTAGGAGATCGCTCCCCACACAATGATGCCGGGTGTTGGCCCTGTGTGCCTCGGTCGGAAGCAGTCCTGATTGTGGCGCTCACCTGCACGGCGCCAAACATGCATACGACCATCATTGGCACCAAGGCAGAAGCGACTCTCATCGCTGAAGACGACACGTCTCCATTCGTCCCTCCATTCACGCCTGTCGCGACACCACTGGAGGCGGGCTGCACGATGTTGGGGCGTGAGCGGACGACGGCCTAATGGTGTGCGGGACCGTAGCCCAGCTTCATGGAGACGGTTGCGAATGGTCCTCGCCGGTACCCCAGGAGCAACAGTGTCCCTAATTTGCTGGGAAATGGCGCTGCGGTCCCCTACGGCACTGCGTAGGATCCTACGGTCTTGGCGTGCATCCGTGCGTCGCTGTGGTCCGGTCCCAGGTCGATGGGCACGTGCACCTTCCGCCGACCACTGGCGACAACATCGATGTACTGTGGAGACCTCACGCCCCACGTGTTGAGCAATTCGGCGGTACGTCCACCCGGCCTCCCGCATGCCCACTATACGCCCTCGCTCAAAGTCCGTCAACTGCACATACGGTTCACGTCCACGCTGTCGCGGCATGCTACCAGTGTTAAAGACTGCGATGGAGCTCCGTATGCCACGGCAAACTGGCTGACACTGACACTGACAAATGCTGCGCAGCTAGCGCCATTCGACGGCCAACACCGCGGTTCCTGGTGTGTCCGCTGTGCCGTGCGTATGATCATTGCTTGTACAGCCCTCTCGCAGTGTCCGGAGCAAATATGGTGGGTCTGACACACCGGTGTCAATGTGTTCTTTTTTCCATTTCCAGGAGTGTATTTTGAATAGGAACCCTTGTCCAGAACCGCACAGTTTCTGTGCCACAACTGTTTCATAACATGTTTGCTAGGTAGGTATGCCACAGGGTAGTCATGGTGAGGGGTTGTTACGTCAGATTGGCTGCTGTCATTTGACGCCCGTCCTACCTTTCGACCTGGTTCGAGCGTCACACACGTGTTTGTGAGTTGTCTCTGAAAGCGGTTGAGTAAACGTTTGCAGGATACACCGACTAGATCCTTCTGAATGACGAAGCTCACTGTAACAGTTTCTCGTCGCCTTGTCAAGATGGTTCGCCAAAACATCCCACTCCATCGCATACTCATTTCGCCGTAGTTATGCAACGGCCTGGAGACAGCGACGTTTACCGTCTGCAGACGTGACCGTGGTGCTTCAAGAAGACGCCGCACTGCGGAATTGGAAGACGAATTGAAGCATCACGTTGAAGAGAACTCGTCATTTAGTACACGAACAATTTCTCTGGTTATTAATGAGTGAAACTGTAAGAGAAGTGATGTATTGGGTCACCTTACCTACACATTTCTAAATGGTTGCAGCGTGGAAACAGTACTTTTCTGGAGATGGATTGAAATTCAATATTTTATGTACTCTCTCCTCTCTACAAGAAGTCTGTAAGGGTAATTTTCGAACATTTAGTTTTTTGTCAAAACGGTCTATTTTTATATCAACTAACATTTATTATAAATTTCTAAAAATTAAATTTTTCACATAGATAGAAAGAAGGATACTTTATTGTATGATTATATGATAGCGGAACAAACACTGGTAGCAGTTACTTCTGTAAAATGTCTGTGAGTATGCTTGCGGAACGATTTGCAGTGGAATGATCACATAAAATTAATTGTTGGTAAGGGGGGTACCAGGTTGAGATTCATTGGGAGAGTCCTTAGAAAATGTAGTCCATCAACAAAGGTGGTGGCCTACAAAACACTCGTTCGACCTATACATGAGTATTGCTCATCAGTGTGGGATCCTTACCAGATCGGGTTGACGGAGGAGATAGAGAAGATGCAAAGAGAGGCGCTCCTCATCGCGATGTAGCTTGCTCGCCAAGTTTCGAGAGGGTGCGGTTCCGGATGAGGTATCGACTATATTGCTTCCCCTACTTATACCTCCCGAGGAGATCACGAATGTAAAATTAGAGAGATTAGAGCGCGCACGGAGGCTTTCAGACAGTCCTTCTTCCCGCGAACCATACGCGACTGGAACAGGAAAGGGAGGTAATGACAGCGGCACGTAAAGTGCCCTCTGCCACACACCGTTGGGTGGCTTGCGGAGTATTAATGTAGATGTAGATATTACGTAATAAGTAACTGCGTCGGAAATCCTCTGAAAGTGGCCTGTATTTATTTATTTATTTGGAAGTACTCCATCCTTTGCTTCAAGCCTGCCATTCGCCTCAGTCGATAGTTCGCACGGGAAAGCTCTGGTCCTAGATGGCACACATCGAGAAAATTAAATTTTTTGCCTTATAAGAGTTGCAAGATTTTAAATTGGAAGACATTTCCAGCGGCAGATGCGGGCTCTGGCCACAATTTATTAGCTATGAACTGTACACTAAAACTGACGAAATTGTAAATACGTTGGAGATTTGGAATTTACCTGGATAAGGTGAAATAATGACAGGTGGTTGAGAGTATCAGAGGGACCATTAGACAACGATTTACTACAAAAATGGAAAGAAATGTAGTAGAAGACGAGATAGAAGACGAATGGGCAGCTTTGAGAGATGAAATGGTGAAGGCAGAAGAGGATCAAATAAATAAAAAGACAAGGTATACTAGAAATCCTTAAATATCACAGAATTTACATAATTCAATTTATGAACGGAGAAAACATAAAAATGCAGCAAATGAAGCAGGCGAAAGGGAATAAAAATGCCTAGAAAATGAAATTGACAGGAAGTTCAATATGGCAAAGGAGGAAAGGCTGATGGACAAATGTAAGGAGTTAGAAGCTTATTTCGTGAGGAGAAAGATGGATAAGACGTACAGGAAAATGAAAGAGGCCTTCGGAAAAAAGAGGAGCAGCTGTGTGAGTATGAAGAGCTCAGACGGGGAACCAGTACTAAGAGGAGAAGGGAAAAATGAACGGTGGAATGAGTACGTAGGGGATCCATACAAGGAAGCTGAACCTGAAAGAAGTATCATAAAAAGGGAAAAGGATGTAGATGAAGATGATACGTGAAGTACGAACCTGTGAGAAGAATTTGACAAAGTACTGAAAGATCTAAGGCGACACAGGGCCTCTGGACTAGAAGACATTTCCGCTGAACTACTCATAGGGTTAATGAGGCAGTCATCATGAATATGTTCCATCTGATGTGCAAGATATATGTGACAGGTGAAATACCCTCAGACCTCAAAAAGAATGTAATAATTCCAGTTCCAATGTAAGCAGGTGATGACAGATATGAATATGACTGAACCATCAGTTTAATGTCATGGTTTCTAAATGTTAACAAGTATTCTTTACAGAACAAGGGAAAAAATTGGTAGAAGACGATCGCGCGGACCCCCGTTTGTATGTCGGAGAAATGTAGTAACACGCGATGCAATGCTGAAACTCGCCATGATTTCTCTAAGAAGATAGGTTATGTCAAGTCCAAATTTATTGCAATTGTAGGCTTAGCGAAAGCTTTTGACTATTGTGACTTGAATACACTTTTTTAAATTCTGAGAGTGTCAACCTAAAATACAGGGACTGAAAAGATATCTACAATTTGTACGGAACTCAGACGGCATTTATAAGAGTAGAATTACATGTAAGGGAAGCAGTGGTTGAGAAGGGAGTTAGACAGCATTGTAGCTCATCCCCGATGTTATTCAATCTCTACAATGAACAAGCAGTCAAAGATACCAAAGAAATTTTGGAGTAGGAACTGAAGTTCAGGATGAAGAAATGTAAACTTTAAGGTTTGCTAATGACATTCTTAGTTCTGTCACGGGCAGCAAAGGACTTGGAAGAACAGCAACTGAACGGAATGGACAGCATCACATCAGAAAAATCAAAACAATGATAAGCGAATGTAGTCGAATTAAATCAGGTGATGCTGATGGAATTGAATTAGAAAACGTGTCACTAAATGTAGTAGACGAATTTTGCTTTTGTCCCCAAAATAGCTGATGATCGAAGTAAAGAGTATATAAACTGTGTATTGGCAATGGTAAGAAAAGATTTTCTGGAGAATAGAATCTTTTGTCGTCCAATAAAGACTTGGGTGGTTTTTGAAAGCATTTGTCTGGTGTGCCACCACATGTGAAAGTGAAACATGGATGATTATATGTTTACACATGAACAGAATAGAGGATTGTGGAAAGTTGAGCTCCAGATAAACGCTGGTTATTAAATGGGTAAATGACCTAACTAACGAAGAGGAACAGAACTGGAGTCATATTTATTCCATAACTTGATTAAAACAAAGGATGGGACACATTCGGAGACATTAAGAGAGCACGTCTTTGTTTGTGAGGGGGAGGTGGGGGGGGGAAGAGGGGGAGAGAAGTTGAAGGAGGAGGCCAAGAAATGAACACAGCAGCAGGTTCATTCAGAAGGCTGTTGATTGCGATAGTTATTCGGAGATGAAGAGGATTTCTCAGATTAGAGTAGCGTGGACAGTTGCATCAAACCAGTTTTCGGATAACAGACAAGAAGAAGAACAACAACAACAAACAGCATGTAAAATGTATAAGTGACTATATGGGGAAAGTCTTTCAACTTTAAAATTCGTCTATGGTTCACCTCGCTGAAATCGGGAAAATGTAGCAGTTATAAAAGCCTGTGGACATTCTACATACCCTTGATTGTGGTCTACACAATGAAAGAGGCAACTGACGTTAGGATAACTCAACTACTCTAAGCGTATATATCCTTATGATATATTCTCCAGAAGATAATTATCTGCTAGATTCACTTCAGAATTGTAAAATTTATTTATCTGAATTGGACTTTTAACATTATACACAAAGTGCTCTTTTGTGAGAGATCTCGTTACTTAAAACATTAGTTCGCAAAACGAAAACATGTTACGACAGATTGTTTTTGTAAGCAGGCCTCCATAACCTAAACAACTGACTGCGTCATCTGGTGTAAAACAAGTGCATCGTCATACATTTTCACACCTGGATAACTGCAGATTCCTTCAGACACTTGTTCCCCGACGTGTACCATTCATGAGATACTCAGATAATACGATTACAGTTCTCAAATATCAGTAAAGTGCTCGGTGACATTGGCTATTCACTTGCATGCCCCCAGTGATGTCTATTTCCATGCCACTGTTTTCCTATTTGTACTTTAGCCTCAGTGCACAACGCATCTGGCGGCATTCATCTCAGGACATTGAAATTTTCTTTTCAAACGTGGACACGACGTCATTTCTGGTACTGTGCTTCGTTGCGTCAATGTCCACTCCTACCGTCATGTACCATACCTTTTTCACTGTTAAGTACATTTTATGCTGTCACCTAAAATGCCATCCATTTCTCTTCGACGTAGTGGTAAATATAAAGATATTAACTAGGACGAGGCCCACGGAAAACAACCACATATCGCTGATGGGAGCAAAATTGTCTTCAATGGTAGGGTCTCGCTTCGAATAGAGCACAGTTTACCAGCAAAGCATCCTTACACCACAGCGGTAGGTCGACGATATTCTACGCCCCGTTTTGTTGCCCTTCATGGCAAGTCACCCCGGGCTTACATTTCGTCCACACACGACGAGAGTCTCTACTTTTTGCCTTCATTCTTGCCAAACCCTATCTTGACCAGGCGTGCCGCAGTTCCCTCTCTAATTGAGGACGTTAGGAGGATTATGGCCAGGTCCCTCCACCATCCCGGGACTTAAACGATCAAACACGCCAATTGGACATTATCTGGCACGATATCTCTCAGGAGGACGTCCAGGCCGACCGGTGTGGCTGTGCCGTTCCAGGCGCTTCAGTCTGGAACCGCACGACCGCTACGGTCGCAGGTTCGAATCCTGCCCCGGGCCTGGAAGTGTGTGATGTCCTAAGGTTAGTTAGGTTTAAGTAGTTCTAAGTTCTATGGTACTGATGACCTCAGATGTTAAGTCCAATAGTGCTCAGAGCCATTTGAATCATTTGAGGACATCCAGCAACTCTATCAATCAATGCCAGTTTGAATAGCTGCTTGCTCTATTTCTAAAGCTCTTTATCTTATATCACGCAAGTTTTCTGAAATTATGATTATTTGTTTCAGTGTACATTATATCACAACTGAAGTCGTCAGTCCCCTAGAGCTTAGAACTATTTAAACCTAACTAACTTAAGGACATCACACCCATCCATGCCCGAGGCAGGATTCGAACCTGCGACCGTAGCGGTCGCGCGGTTCCAGACTGAAGCGCCTAGAACCGCTTGGCCGCTCCGGCCGGCCATTACATCACATCTATCGATTTCTGCCCATTCAAATAATTCCATAGTGGTACGTCGTTTCTTTCGTGTTACAGTGCATATATTGCATCAGGTGGAGCAACGAGATACTCAGACAGGAGCAAATTCTGATTTCACGGATGTCCATGCACATGAAGTTTAATATAGACTTCCTACATTTTCTTTATCTTTTATTTTTGTTGTACCGTAAGATTTATGAAACTTGTTAAAATTGGGAAAAATTTGTAGTTTATAGGAGGGTGCAGTTAGTGCACTGTAATGGTGGCTTACGCATTCAGCAATCATGTGGTTTAGGTATTACATTTAATATGGAATGGGACTGTCCCTCTTTTTGCAATACTTAGTCTCAATCTCAGGCACTGAAGAAACTGGTATGGTACGGACATTGAAGATACGGGGTGTACATAAAGCCCGGGAAGAACTTTCAATTATTTACTGTACAAAACCTAAAATTGGGACAGATGTCATACGCATTGAATTTTGAAGAGAAACTCTGGAAATTATTTTACCAACATTCGATATGCGAACCATGAGTGACTCGGCAGACGTCTTGCCATACCCGTCCCAGCATGGCATCGTCGATTGTGGCAGTCTCTTCCCGTATTCTCTCTAGGAGGTCTGCTACATCTCGTGATAGAGGCGGTACATACACCAGATCTTTAACGTGTACCCACAGAAAAAAGTCACATGTAGTGAGGTGTGGTGCTCGGGGAAGCCGTTTCATGAAACAGCTTGCTCCGCACATGTACTCGCCATGTTTGCGACTAGCACTTAGTATCGGCAAATCAGCACATTACGTTGTGAAGGCATACATGAAAACAAACATTCAGGGTATCTCTTCAAAAAGACATACGTATGATATCTGTACAATGTTTGGTTCTTGTGCAATAAATAATTGAAAGAGTTCCCGGACTTTATGTACACCCCATGCATCAAAATCGTTAACGGAGGTTGTTTTAAGGATCAAATAATCTCGTTGCCGCTCCTATCCGCCTAACTTGGAAGCACAAGAACGACATTAAAAACTAGAAAGAAATTCGTAAAGATACAACCAAGGTGCTTACAGCACAGGTGATATTCTGCACGCATATACAGGGTGTTACAAAAAGGTACGGCCAAACTTTCAGAAAAACATTCCTCACACACAAAGAAAGAAAATATGTGTCCGGAAACGCTTACTTTCCATGTTAGAGCTCATTTCATAACTTCTCGCCAAATCACATTAATCATGGAATGGAAACACACAGCAACAGAACGTACCTACATGATTTCAAATGCCGTGTTATAGGAAATGTTCAAAATGTCCTCCGTTAGCGAAGATACATGCATCCACCCTTCATCGCATGGAATCCCTGATGCGTTGATGCAGTCCTGGAGAATGGCGTACTGTACCACAGCCGTCCACAATAAGAGCACGAAGAGTCTCTACATTTGGTACCGGGGTTCCGCAGACAAGAGCTTTCAAATGCCCCCATAAATGAAATTCAAGAGGATTGTGGTCAGGAGAGCGTGGAGGTCATGGAATTGATCCACCTCTACCAATCCAAGGGTCACTGGAACTGTTGTTGAGAAGCGTACGAACACTTCGACTGAAATGTGCAGGAGCTCCATCGTGCTTGAACCACATGTTGTGTCGTACTTGTAAAGGCACATGTTCTAGCAGCACAGGTAGAGTATCCCGTATGAAATCATGTAACGTGCTCCATTGAGCGTAGGTGGAAGAACATGGGGCCCCATCAAGACTTCACCAACAATGCCTGCCAAAGGTTGACAGAAAATCTGTGATAATAACGTGAATGCACAATTGCGTGCGGATTCTCGTCAGCCCGTACATGTTGATTTTGAAAGTTTACAATTTTAACCATTCGCAGAAGTGTACCTGTGGAGGCAAATCAGCTACTGGTACTGCCTGCGAACGCTGTACACCGTACGGAAACAACTGGTTCTCCCGTAGCACTCTCCATAGAGTGACGTGGTCAACGTTACCTTGTACAGCAGCAACTTCTCTGACGCTGACATTAGGGTTATCGTCAACTGCACGAAAAATTACCTCGTCCATTGCAGGTGTCCCCGTCGTTCTTGGTCTTCCCCAGTCGCGAGTCATAGGCTGGAATGTTCCGTGCTCCCGAAGACGCCGATCAATTGCTTCGACCGTCTTCCTATCGTGACACCTCCGTTCTGGCAATCTGTCTCGATACAAACGTACCGCGCCGTGGCTATTGCCCCGTGCTAATCCGTACATCAAATGGGCATCTGCCAACTCTGCATTTGTTAACATTGCACTGACTGCGAAACCACGATCGTGATGAACACTAACCTGTTGATGCTACGAACTGTGCTTCATGCCAGTACTGTAGAGCAATGAGTCGCATGTCCACACAAGCACTGAAGTCAACATTACCTTCCTTCAATTGGGCCAACTGGCGGTGAATCGAGGAAGTACAGTACATACTGACGAAACTTAAATGAGCCTTAACATGGAAATTAAGCGTTTGCAGACACATGTCCACATAATATCTTTTCTTTATTTGTGTGTGAGGAACCTTTTTTGAAAGTTTGGCCATACCCCTGTATAGTACACCAGATAATGAGTGAGTTCACCAACATAGTGCAGTTGCCTATTGTTCTATAACTGTAACTATGTCAGCCGTTCACAAATTCTGTCACCATATTTGTAGGAAGTTACATCCATGCGCTCAAAATGTACACGTTCATTAAACTGACAAACGCTAGAGAGGGAAACGCTGTGTGTCGCTGTGTGGCTTTCTGTCATAAGTTATTATGTCCTAGTTTCTTTCAGTAGATCGAAGCGTTTCTCTTGTTGTAGATAACTAATGCTCACTCGTTTCTTTTAACTAGATGTGTATAAACTGTACGTCTAGTAATCAACGAACCGCAGTATCTTCCGTTTCAGTGATGCTGTGGAACCCTAAGAAAAATCTCGACATTAAACAACCCAGTGAATATTAATGAATACTGTTCACTGCTTCTGATGAGGATCAGAGAGAGATAACCTTCGCTTAGCAGCAAAGTCAAGAGCGTCGAGAGGACAGCCTGAAAAATATAAATCCGTGTGCCCGAGGACATGCGCAATATTATCTGTCGGGAGAAATTAAATACGATCAACAGCGGGAAAGTTGTTGTAGCATATTAACACACGTTCAGGTGGAAAATAATCCCCACTGACATCTGACGGTATAAAAATATGAAGTAATGGAGCGAACCTCGGTACTCTGAAAATTGTTTACGGTTTTCCGAGTTAGGTATCGTATATAAATGTGAAATTTTATTACAGTTTTTCATCCATTAGCTTGGTATCTGTTACTTATTTACCTGTTAAAAAGGTTAAAGGTGATTAACGCATTTTGTGCATCCGGAATGTTTAAAAGTAGCCGCATATCTGCTCACTATGTTGCGTGAAGCGCAGATAAAACAGCGCAGATCTTAGTATTGAAGAGGTGCTTAGTTAATGAGGTTAGTGAAATATCAGATAGATAAGTATTGTAAATACTTTTACGAAGTAAATCATTCAAACAGTGAAGCTACTGAGTGTTACAGTTGAAGTGTAACCACTCAGATATAGTACAACAAGAGGGGAACGGATTATTCCAATCGTCTCATGAGGTCCGGTTCAAAATTAGTATTTTTTTCCTTGTTGGTAATTCGATTGGTGACTAATAAATGTGGCATGTTAACACTCCATTTACTAACTGCTACTGAGACGTGAGCAGTTAAATATCAAACGAGCTAAGATACCCACAGAAGTATAGCCAAATACGAATCTACAAATAGTTTCTATGTCTGGCACATCTCGCGTCCAACAGTTCGTTAGCCAGCACGTTTGCATTTGCTGAGGGAATCCATCTAATGGTTTCCTGTACCTTTTCTAACTTGAAGATGACTTTCATCTGTATAAAAAACCTGCTGAAAGACAGTAAAAGGCACAGCAGGTTGCTACCCTTTATACTACACAACGACAGAAATACCATCTCATGTGTATTTTGTAGGTCGTACATGACATGGAACGTGTTAAGCACCGTGAATACATTCACCTGTGGAGAAACGCGAAAGGCAACAAAGGAAACATCACAATTTTTCTTACCTAAAAATGGAGGTAAAGTGAACGTTTATCTCCCGTCGACTGTGAGTTCATTAGAGGCAGAGCACAAGCCATTTAAATGAAACTAGTCCGTCATTTGCCTGGAGCGATTTAGGCAAATCACAGAAGCCCTAAGAATGGATATCCGCACCTATATATCAACTGTCTCCTTCCGAATTCGAATCCAATGTACTCATACTAACTTGCTCCATCTCCCTCGGTCTGTACCTAAAGATAGGAAAAACGCCATCATCAATGTAAATGATTTCCATACACAACATTTTTACGGATTTTACAATATAGTGTCATTAAAATTACAAATAATGACAATCGTAACGGATTTCAATGAACTAAAAATTATTTTATCGACAGGATATGCACTGAAAAACCTGTATTTTTGCAGCCTCCATAAGTACGAAATACTATTTTAGTAAACTGAACGGAACGGAGCGGGACGCACTGTACATGCCAGAAGTGAAAGCACATTCACCGTCACGTAGTATGTTAATGAATACTTTCCGAAGTAGCTGCTGTGTAGATTTTGAGGGAGGTAAGAGTGATTTTATTTCTATATCGATAACAGAGATTTATTGCAATCTTTAGGCAATTAGAAATACTCAAGTCCGGAACTGACAGTAAAGTAATTGTACTTTTAAGTTCAACATTCAATGCTGAGAATACGTTGGTCCTCTGGTGTGAGTACAGTTGACAGGAGCTTCCTGTAGTTGTAGGAATAGCTCATTGCAATAGGTGTACAACAAATTACAAATCCTAGGTCAGATGGAAAAATTGAAAATTTTCCATTCTTAGGGCTTCTGTGATTTGCCTAAATCGCTCCAGGCAAATGACGGAATAGTTTCATTTAAATGGCACGACCGATTTCCTTTCCCGCCTTTGTATCTTTCTGATTCATACGTCATACCTCATAAATTGGTAAGAGATGGAACGGATCCCCCGTGGTACACAAAAAAGGTCCGAACGCTGTTGCAGAGGCAACGGAAAAAGCATGCGAAGTTCAGAAGAACGCGAAATCCCGAAGATGGGCTAAAATTTACAGACTCGCGAAATTTGGCACGTACTTCGATGCGAGATGCCTTTAATAGGTTCCACAACGAAACATTGTCTCGAAATTTGGTAGAAAATCCGAAGAAATTCTGATCGTATGTAAAATACACAAGCGGCAAGACGCAGTCAATACCTTCGCTGCGCAGTGCCGATGGTACTGTTATCGACGACTGTGCCGCTAAAGCGGAGTTATTGAACGCAGTTGTCCCAAATTCCTTCACCAAGGAAGACGAATGGAATATTCCAGAATTTGAAACACGAACATCTGTTAGCATGAGTTTCTTAGAAGTAGATACCTTAGGGGTTGCGAAGCAACTCAAATCGCTTAATACAGGCAAGTCTTCAGGTCCAGATTATATACCGATTAGGTTCCTTTCAGATTACGCTGATACTATAGCTCCCTACTTAGCACTCATGTACAACCGCTCGCTCACCGATAGATCTGTACCTACAGATTGGAAAATTGCGCAGGTCGCACCAGTGTTTAAGAAGGGTAGTAGGAGTAATCCATTTAACTACAGACCTATATCATTGACGTCGGTTTGCAGTAGGGTTTTGGAGCATATACTGTATTCAAACATTATGAACCACCTCGAAGGGAACGATCTATTGACACGTAATCAGCATGGCTTCAGAAAACATCGCTCTTGTGCAACGCAGCTAGCTCTTTATTCGCACGAAGTAATGGCCGCTATCGACAGGGGATCTCAAGTTGATTCCGTATTTCTAGATTTCCGGAAAGCTTTTGACACCGTTCCTCACAAGCGACTTCTAATCAAGCTGCGGAGCTATGGGGTATCGTCTAAGTTGTGCGACTGGATTCGTGATTTCCTGTCAGGAAGGTCGCAGTTCGTAGTAATAGACGGCAAATCATCGAGTAAAACTGAAGTGATATCAGGTGTTCCCCAGGGAAGCGTCCTGGGACCTCTACTGTTCCTGATCTATATAAATGACCTGGGTGACAATCTGAGCAGTTCTCTTAGACTGTTCGCAGATGATGCTATAATTTACCGTCTAGTAAGGTCATCCGAAGACCAGTATCAGCTGCAAAGCGATTTAGAAAAGATTGCTGTATGGTGTGTCAGGTGGCAGTTGACGCTAAATAACGAAAAGTGTGAGATGATCCACATGAGTTCCAAAAGAAATCCGTTGGAATTGTATTACTCGATAAATAGTACAATTCTCAAGGCTGTCATTTCAACTAAGTACCTGGGTATTAAAATTACGAACAACTTCAGTCGGAAGGACCACATAGATAATATTGTCGGGAAGGCGAGCCAAAGGTTGCGTTTCATTGGCAGGACACTTAGCAGATGCAACAAGTCCACTAAAGAGACAGCTTACACTACACTCGTTCGTCCTCTGTTAGAATATTGCTGCGCGGTGTGGGATCCTTACCAGGTGGGATTGACGGAGGACATCGAAAGGGTGCAAAAAAGGGCAGCTCGTTTTGTATTATCGCGTTATAGGGGAGAGAGTGTGGCAGATATGGTAAGCGAGTTGGGATGGAAGTCATTACAGCATAAACGTTTTTCGTCGCGGCGAGACCTTCTTACGAAATTTCAGTCACCAACTTTCTCTTCCGAATGCGAAAATATTTTGTTGAGCCCAACCTACATAGGTAGGAATGATCATCAAAATAAAATAAGAGAAATCAGAGCTCGAACAGAAAGGTTTAGGTGTTCGTTTTTCCCGCTCGCTGTTCGGGAGTGGAATAGTAGAGAGATAGTATGATTGTGGTTCGATGAACCCTCTGCCAAGCACTTAAATGTGAATTGCAGAGTAGTCATGTAGATGTAGATGTAGATGTAGATGTAGAAAATAAACCAATTGCAGGGCATAGTAAGATGACAGACGAAGTCGAGTGTTTTGAAAAGACTTTATTAAAGAGGATCAGATGGATACTGTGGGAGGGGTTGGGAACAGTCGTGGTGGGAATTGGGTCTATGATAGAAACGGTGATTTGGACAGCATTGCTCCTCAAACTCAGACCATTAATGTTCGGTTTGCACGGCTGTTCCGGCGTTACCGTGAACCCCGTCTTGACATTGCAGTGAAGCGAGTTGATATGGGACTTGAAAAAGTGATAATAACTGCTGACAAGGCACACATTTCGAAGCTGAGAGTATCCATCGGTTTCTATTGGGTGGACTTGAGGTAAATTTCAAATAAATTTCTGTGATAAGGTGTACAACGATTAGAATGTCTTTAGTTCGAAAGGAGTTATCCCTGCTTGAGGAAGGAACTCATAATGCTGGAAGTTAAATAAGTAGGAAATACGGATCCAATGGTTCAGGAAGCCTATTTCTTGAAAATATTGGAGTAATCATAGGTAAAGTAGATGAACTGTTCATAGAACTCAAGTCCCACAGTACTATTTATGAAGCGAAGAAATACGTAGGCTTCCAGCAGGAAGTTAGTTGCAGGTGGTGAAGTGGTCGTTTGCGACAAATGTGATGTTTCGTTCAAAAAGGCTGAGATATAAAAACAATGTGAAGATCAGATAGTTAAAGGCTGTGCAGAAACGTTCTAATTTTCAAGGAAAATACATTTAATTACCGATATTTACAGATCCCGCAATTCTGGCAACACGGTTTCACTCTCCAGATTTGACGCTGTACAACGGCATGGAGTTAATGTACGAATATTTCAACATAAACATTCTTAGTGGTTCCTCGAATAAAAAAAAATCGATCTCATCGGTCATACAACAAAAAATCAAAATGAACTTTTGAGACACGAGTCAAAACAGGAAGACTTTCCTCCTTACACGTAAATGGCAATATTAAGAGGATCATATGGTTTGGAAGCTTTTTAACTGGGACATTAATGTTCTATACTTGGACAGGTTACATAAACAGTTGCGATCGACTTATCAAAACACTAATATGGATGCAACATATTTACAGTTTGGATGGCACGATTTTCTGTTATTAGTGCCAGTAATGAAAGTAGAGCTAGCAGCACTCTTGGAGGCCCTAAAGAAAACAGTAAAAGCGTCAGAAGGTATGATTGTGATAGCAGTGGACAGCAATTAGCCTTATTCCTGTCGATACTTGCATTTAGACTGTGAGTAAAGGAAAATATGATGATTGAGAATTGAGTACTCGTAGATAAACTACAGATAATGTGAAGGCGACTCAAGTAGCATGACATCGTGTAGCACAGAGCACGGCAGCTTTGTGGTGATTTACATCAAGATTTTAGAAGTATTAGGAATAACAGCTCTAAATCATGTCAGTGGACATATGCTCTTAATTTCCAATGCCAAATAAAAGAAGGCGCTCCTGTTTGTTGAAGATACGTTAAGAGAATAACCCAATTCAAAAAATTTAACACAGATAAGCAGAAGCAAACTGTAAACGCCAAAGAACCTTGTATCAAACTAAAATTACACACACACACACACACACAAACAGACATATGTGTATAGATATATCTATTGAGGGAGGAAGGGAGAGAGAGGGGTGGAGAGGGAGAGAGAGAGAGAGAGAGAGAGAGAGAGAGAGAGAGAGAGAGAGAGAGAGAGAAAGAGAGAGAGAGAAATGGTGGGAGGAAAGAAGAGACATGTGTACGCTCTGAAGCGTTTATTCGCAGCTGTAAAGGTATTTAGTTCCATAAAAGTCTGAACGTTCCCCTAATCCTTAGCGAATGTAAGCTACTGCCTTTCTAGCCATCTTCAGTTTTTTCTGTTTTTCTTTTAGGGTGTGACAATCTCTTCTTTTTGTTTTATAAACCATATTTTCCGCACAGTTAGAATTGGTCTTAATCACGATTGAGTATTTGCTGCTGGCCAGTGCAAAATTCAGATGTTACGTAGTATAATTTCATACTACTTATAGAATCTGTTTGTCAGGAATGCCAGACAACTCTCATTTTCTGACTGGACAGCGTGACCAAGGAACCAGGGGTTAATATCCCTTATTGTCAAAGTTTCTATTTGAATTTGTATTGATGGGAAATACTGAACAGCAACGTAATACACTCCTGGAAATTTAAATAAGAACACCGTGAATTCACTGTCCCAGGAAGGGGAAACTTTATTGACACATTCCTGGGGTCAGATACATCACATGATCACACTGACAGAACCACAGGCACATAGACACATGCAACAGAGCATGCACAATGTCGGCACTAGTACAGTGTATATCCACCTTTCGCAGCAATGCAGGTTGCTATTCTCCCATGGAGACGATCGTAGAGATGCTGGATGTAGTCCTGTGGAACGGCTTGCCATGCCATTTCCACCTGGCGCCTCAGTTGGACCAACGTTCGTGCTGGACGTGCAGACCGCGTGAGACGACGCATCATCCAGTCCCAAACATGCTCAATGGGGGACAGATCCGGAGATCTTGCTGGCCAGGGTAGTTGACTTACACCTTCTAGAGCACGTTGGGTGGCACGGGATACATGCAGACGTGCATTGTCCTGTTGGAACAGCAAGTTCCCTTGCCGGTCTAGGAATGGTAGAACGATGGGTTCGATGACGGTTTGGATGTACCGTGCACTATTCAGTGTCCCCTAGACGATCACCAGAGGTGTACGGCCAGTGTAGGAGATCGCTCCCCACACCATGATGCCGGGTGTTGTCCCTGTGTGCCTCGGTCGTATGCAGTCCTGATTGTGGCGCTCACCTGCACGGCACCAAACACGCATAAGACCATCATTGGCACCAAGGCAGAAGCGACTCTCATCGCTGAAGACGACACGTCTCCATTCGTCCCTCCATTCACGCCTGTCGCGACACCACTGGAGGCGGGCTGCACGATGTTGGGGCGTGAGCGGAAGACGGCCTAACGGTGTGCGGGACCGTAGCCCAGCTTCATGGAGAAGGTTGCGAATGGTCCTCGCCGATACCCCAGGAGCAACAGTGTCCCTAATTTGCTGGGAAGTGGCGGTGCTGTCCCCTACGGCACTGTGTAGGATCCTACGGTCTTGGCGTGCATCCGTGCGTCGCTGCGGTCCGGTCCCAGGTTGACGGGCACGTGCACCTTCCGCCGACCACTGGCGACAACATCGATGTACTGTGGAGACCTCACGCCCCACGTGTTGAGCAATTCGGCGGTACGTCCACCCGGCCTCCCGCATGCCCACTATACGCCCTCGCTCAAAGTCCGTCAACTGCACATACGGTTCACGTCCACGCTGTCGCGGCATGCTACCAGTGTTAAAGACTGCGATGGAGCTCCGTATCCCACGGCAAATTGGCTGACAATGACGGCGGCGGTGCATAAATGCTGCGCAGCTAGCGCCATTCGACTGCCAACACCGCGGTTCCTGGTGTGTCCACTGTGCCGTGCGTGTGATCATTGCTTGTACAGCCCTCTCGCAGTGTCCGGAGCAAGTATGGTGGGTCTCACACACCGGTGTCAATGTGTTCCTTTTTCCATTTCCAGGAGTGTACAAGTACCATGCCGGAGATCTTCCCAAAATCGACCGGCAACCCTTCTGGCACATCAGGTACGCGGGTAGCCTACATTGCCCCTGCAAGTCTTAGCCGTCACGAACTCACATGTTCGAAATTGTCGAAGTCACCGACGACACCATTGACCTTATTTGCATTAAGGAGGACTTTCCTGTTCCTATGCTGCTGTTATTCAGGATAGCTTCATCGGTCTTAGAATAGTTCCCATATAATTGTATTTGTTTATGGAGATCCTAATTGTATTACTTCTTCAGGCTCTGGAAGCACCGTACTGTAAAGTCTTCATATTTTTGTGACATCCTAATTATCTTTGTGTTATTATTGTCGAAGCAGACGTGTCCTTGCATGATCAATAGAGTATAGTAAACGTTGATCACTGTTTTCCCTGTGTCGGTGTGAGCGACACATCACTTTGTTCCCGCTTTCACACGTTTGCTGCCTTTGGCTGCCATGTTTACCGCTGTAGGAACGCAGTCAGAAGACTAACCACAGCAAAAACGAATGGAGACGGCATCCTCTTTGAGATTTATCTTGTTACACTGCTTGACAATCAGCTCTGTGCCTGTTTCTAGCATTGCTTTTTTGTTACTAAGCGAAGTTCCAGGGACACTACGGATTAGTTCATTGTGATCATCCGCCATCGATGACTTGTCAGAGTCGCGTTACGGTTGGCAAGTGCTAATAGAACGCCATATCTCGCCTTTTTGCACTATTCCACACTCACTATTGCACACTCGCAACTGACATGCTATACTGCATGCAAGTCCAGCTATCGACAATATCTCTCGTGGGGCTACTACTTTTTTTACCTCGTTGCTGCTTTTGTTGATCGACTTAATGGTCTCTCGCTGGAGAACTATTCGCACTGAATCATTGCGCGTATATTATGAGGGAAATGTGCGTTTATTCGATCTCCATTTTTTATACTTCTTGTTGCCATAATACTACATGCCGTTCTGTTATTATAGCGTCTGATTCTGAAAGTGGTTCGCGAGTGCTCAAGTTTTGCCTTTCGTGCGGTCATAGGACGCCCCGCGACGAAACCCTTTTCTATTCTAAAGTTGGTACTGTTTCCATAGACCTGAGATACATGCAGCTTGTCGACAACAACCTTCATAAGGCCTAATACATATCCCATTTTCTTGCTGGTTCCTGAGATCGGCAAAATGCACACTCGCCGGAGTATTTGCTTGAATTCTTAGTAGACTCATTATCCTACACATAATTTAGGACATCAGGAAGACGGATATGAACTGATTTGGAGCGACAAATAAAACTGGAACAGATTTGGAGTGAAGAATAAAACGGGTGACACCTAATTATAACTCTGGAAAGCTTTGGGATATTTCAACCAAACTAAAACTCCAGGGCCTTTAATAGAAATGGTAAATTTCTGTTGGACTATTAACCTCTGCTAAATCTGGGGCTGGAGCTACAACGATGTGTAATTTAAAAATAATCGGAAACAGCCGCATTTCGTACAAGTATAATGTTACTTAAAAACCGTCTTGATTGCAAATATTTTTATTCATATGACCGGTTTCGGTTCATTCGGAACCATCTTCAGATCTGATGTTTCAGTTACAGGAGTAACATGTAAAAACTACTGAATTTGGACGGGTTACTCCTGTAACTGAAATATCAGATCTGAAGATGGTTCTGAATGAACCGAAACCGGTCATATGAATAAAAATATTTGCAATCAAGACGGTTTTTAAGTAACATTATAATTTAAGTAACATTTCGAATTGTGAAATGATTTGGGTGAAGGTCACGGTTAAAGCAGGCTCAGACATGGTAATTGGATGTCTCTATAGGCCCCCGGGCTCAGCAGCTGTTGTGGCTCAGCACCTGAAGAATAATTTGGAAAATATTTCGAGTAGATTTCCCCACCATGTTATAGTTCTGGGTGGAGATTTTAATTTGCCGGATATAGACTGGGAAACTCAAACGTTCATAACGGGTGGCAGGGACAAAGAATCCAGTGAAATATTTTTAAGAGCTTTATCTGAAAACTACCTTCTGCAGTTAAACAGAAAACCGACTCGTGGCGATAACATATTAGACCTTCTGGTGACAAACAGACCCGAACTATTTGAATCAGTTAATGCAGAACAGGGAATCAGCGATCATAAAGCGGTTACTGCATCGATGATTTCAGCCGTAAAGAGAAATATTTAAAAAGGTAGGAAGATTTTTCTGTTTAGCAAAAGTGACAAAAAGCAGATTACAGAGTACCTGACGGCTCAACACAGAAGTTTTGTCTCAAGTGCAGATAGTGTTGAGGATCAGTGGACAAAGTTCAAAACCATGGTACAATATGCGTTAGATGAGTATGTGCCAAGCAAGATCGTAAGAGATGGGAAAGAGCCACCGTGGTACAACAACAGAGTTAGAAAACTGCTGCGGAAGCAAAGGGAACTTCACAGCAAACATAAACATAGCCAAAGCCTTGCAGACAAACAAAAATTACGAGAAGTGAAATGTAGTGTGAGGAGGGCTATGCGAGAGGCTTTCAATGAATTCGAAAGTAAAGTTCTATGTACTGACTTGGCAGAAAATCGTAAGATATTTTGGTCCTATGTCAAAGCGGTAGGTGGATCAAAACAAAATGTCCAGACACTCTGTGACCAAAATGGTACTGAAACAGAGGATGACAGACTAAAGGCCGAAATACTAAATGTCTTCTTCCAAAGCTGTTTCACAGAGGAAGACTGCACTGTGCTTCCTTCTCTAGATTGTCGCACAGTTGACAAAATGGTAGATATCGAAGTAGACGACAGAGGGATACAGAAACAATTAAAATCGCTCAAAAGAAGAAAGGCCGCTGGTCCTGATGGGATACCAGTTCGATTTTACACAGAGTACGCGAAGGAACTTGCTCCCCTTCTTGCAGCGGTGTACCGTAGGTCTCTAGAAGAGCGAAGCGTTCCAAAGGATTGGAAAAGGGCACAGGTCATCCCCGTTTTCAAGAAGGGACGTCGAACAGATGTGCAGAACTATAGACCTATATGTCTAACGTCGATCAGTTGTAGAATTTTGGAACACGTATTATGTTCGAGTATAATGTCTTTTCTGGAGAGTAGAAATCAACTCTGTAGGAATCAGCATGGGTTTCGAAAAAGACGATCGTGTGAAACACAGCTCGCGCTATTCGTCCACGAGACTCAGAGGGCCTTAGACACGGGTTCACAGGTAGATGCCGTGTTTCTTGACTTCCGCAAGGCTTTTGACACAGTTCCCCACAGTCGTTTAATGAACAAAGTAAGAGCATACGGACTATCAGATCAATTGTGTGATTGGATTGAGGAGTTCCTAGATAACAGAACGCAGCATGTGATTCTCAATGGAGAGAAGTCTTCCGAAGTAAGAGTGATTTCAGGTGTGCTGCAGGGGAGTGTCATAGGACCGTTGCTATTCACAATATACATAAATGACCTGGTGGATGACATCGGAAGTTCACTGAGGCTTTTTGCAGATGATGCTGTGGTGTATCAAGAGGTTGCAACAATGGAAAATTGTACTGAAATGCAGGAGGATCTGCAACGAATTGACGCATGGTGCACGGAATGGCAATTGAATCTCAATGTAGACAAGTGTAATGTGATGCGAATACATAGAAAGATAGGTCCCTTATCATTTAGCTACAAAATAGCAGGTCAGCAACTGGAAGCAGTTAATTCCATAAATTATCCGGGAGTACGCATTAGGAGTGATTTAAAATGGAATGATCATATAAAGTTGATCGTCGGTAAAGCAGATGCCAGACTGAGATTCATTGGAAGAATCCTAAGGAAATGCAATCCGACAACAAAGGAAGTAGGTTACAGTACGTTTGTTCGCCCAATGCTTGAATACTGCTCAGCAGTGTGGGATCCGCACCAGGTAGGGTTGATAGAAGAGATAGAGAAGATCCAACGGAGAGCAGCGCGCTTCGTTACAGGAGCATTTAGTAATTGCGAAAGCGTTACGGAGATGATAGATAAACTCCAGTGGAAGACTCTGCAGGAGAGACGCTCAGTAGCTCGGTACGGGCTTTTGTTAAAGTTTCGAGAACATACCTTCACCGAAGAGTCAAGCAGTATATTGCTCCCTCCTACGTATATCTCGCGAAGAGACCATGAGGATAAAATCAGAGAGATTAGAGCCCACACAGAAGCATACCGACAATCCTTCTTTCCACGTACAATACGAGACTGGAATAGAAGGGAGAACCGATAGAGGTACTCAGGGTACCCTCCGCCACACACCGTCAGGTGGCTTGCGGAGTATGGATGTAGATGTAGATGTAGATGTAGATGTAGATTTCACTGATTGCTGTTTTCCCATAAGACATTATGTCTGTTTTTGCAAAGTTTCGTACAAATAACTGTACTTATTCCAATTTAGGTCCGTCCAGACGAGTCTTCCGGGACTGCCATAGAGATGATGTACCCTACAATATTTTCACCACTTGTGACGGGGGGGGGGGGGGGGGTGGAGGGTATGTGCTGCTTAGGGGATGACATGTAAAAGTAAACAAAACTAATCTACAACATTCGATGTGGGTTTATGAGAAAGACGGCTACCTTCCTGGTGAGAGAATAGAAAACTGAACCGTAAAGTAAGGCCAATGCGAAAATTTAACGATCAATCACTTTACATTTACTGTCCTCACGTTTTTGTGCTGTATTTCAGTTCTATAATTAAATCGAACAGGTGTCTTGTTGTTCACGTTGCTACAAAATTAATGTGCCTAATTTGCTCGTTTTCGCCTATATTTTAAATACGTACTTTCACTGGTGCACCATATTAAAGATGTTGCAAAACATGTCATTTTAGAAATGATTTCGTCTGCAAAAGTGATGGAAATTGTAGCATAGGCGAATAAAACTGTGAAAGGACCAGAGTTCGTAGGAAATGAGATACGAAGTTTTTTCGGAAAGTAATAACCGAATCGCCGTTGTTAACACCGTGCCGCGCGAACATTGAAACACGCATGCGCAGCGACTTTTAGCGTGTGTTGCTCATCAAATTAAGCACTGCCATTGTCGCAGTGTGATGTTCACAATGTCAGTCAAAATGTTTAAAACAACTGATCATTCAACCGACTGCTGTGGGATACAATTAGTGTTCTGGTTTTGACAGCAAGGAACCTTGCAGCAGCTGAAATTCGTCGACACATAAATAAAGTGTATGGCCCCAGTGCGATGAATGACAACAAAGGGCGTAAGTGGCTGAGACTGTTCAAGGATGACGAAACACTGTCATGCCGACAATCCGTAAGTTCAGAAAATTTGGTCAAAACGGTTGCCGCCGATTCACAGTTTCAACCTTAGAATTAGAATTTTCGTATGTGGGCAGAATAACGTCACATTAAATTGTCTAAAAGGTGCCATTCTACAAATTGCGCCCATGTTACGTTCCCAGGCTCCTTACTGACAAAGGAAAGTGGAAAAATGGGTTGCTCTTTTGAATATCAGAAGAAAGGTGATCAATTATTAGATAACATTGTGACAGACATAGGTTTCTCGTATGAGCCCCAGAGTACAGACGTCGAACAATGGAAGAGCGTCACACGACTCACTAGTCAAAAGTCAAGGCCTAGAAGACCGTTTCACTGTGAAATGTTCTGGCAACCGTGGTTTAGGACAGACTTGAAGTCTTCTTAGTTGAGTTTATGCAGCAAGGGACACCAACACAGCCACCTGGTCCACCAGCCTAACTAAACTTCGACTGCGGCAGAAAATAAACTACGGGGCCTTCTGACGTATGAAGTTTTGTTGCTGATTAACAATGCCAGACCTCATTCTGGCAGTCACGCCCAGAATCTGATGTTATCTTTTGGATGATAATATGCTGTTCATCCACCGTATAGTCCAGATTTGGCGCTCGGCTACTTGTTCCGTGGCCTAAAGCGGCTTTCTCGGCGGCAAGCCCTTCGCAGCAGATGACTAACCGAAAGAAGCAGCTAAAGACTGGTTATCCGACACACGGCAGACGTCTATGACTTAAGCATAAGAAGGGCTGTAGAAAGTTAAGACAAATATTCAGTCAAATATGGAAACTTGCAGAAAAATAGAGAAACATCTAACGAACTAAATAAGAACTATTTTGGAAAAGATCTCTGAAGGTTTATGTTTTATAAGAAATCGAACCTTAGTTTCCGAATAACTCTGTTACTTCCCTTTGACATCGCATCTAGCACTCGATTCCTTTATGTGAAAATTGAAGGTAATTTATATGAGAAATTTTGACATGGAAAGTGTCAATATCCAATTACTACGTTAAATATTTGTCAGAAATCGTGTGCCCCCACTTTTGCGACATATTTGCACAGGGACAGGGAACAGATCACAAACAGCTAATTTCAAAGTATGTCGTCAAAAACCTTCAATTATACGCTATGGTTCACATTAGCATTTACGCGAAGTTCTAACGTCCCTATTTCTTCACCATTATATTGTTCTCTTGCATTATGTTGTTGTTATTCCTCGTGATCTATTCACATGTGGTTTGTTATTGCTCGTCAGCATAGGTAAGTGTCCATGTTACAGCTCCACGAAATCGTATCTACTATACTCATGGCATGTACTTCCCGACATGTGTTAATGCAGTTCAACGAATAGGTCCCTCCAGTTGACATTAGCATTCTAATAACGGTCGATTTTTCCTGCCTTTCCATTTGCAGCTAATGTCAAGAGTGCAACGGAGCATCAAATCCGCCATCTGACACACTTGAAGAGCACTAACCAGCAGCAGCACGAACTGGAACCACTCCCGCTACATTTAAAAAAAAAAACATAATTGTCGACTTTGTTAAAATTAATTATTTATAAAATCCACAACCGTTATTTTACTTTTTATCCATTTTCAAGTCAAATGTAGCGAAAGTCTAATGCTACAGGACAATTTAAAATCTGAAAATGTAATCTTCACTTAATCCTCCTCTATTGACTGAGTATATAGCACCTGTAACACATTTTGCTTAAATGTCATCATATTACCTCAAATGTTCATTGTTTAACAGCAATAGTTTGTAGTTGCTATCAAAAAGTGAACGTGAGAAATTACTTCATGTCATTCAGGCAGTGACTATCAGACACTGAAGATGTGAAGTATTATGATGTTATTAATGCAAAAGATACGAATATTTTTATGTCTTTAACAAATCAGACTGGGTGAAGAAAGTCGCCCTATCGTCATTTCAGGCCAGTTTTCTGGGACATTAGTTGTTAGGGTGTTGATTGGTCACGAGCCATAACTTATCGAATGTGTGACGAAGTAGGTGAAGATGAAGGCAGTTCACATTGGGGTGAATTGGTCCGATGACATGAAACAGCAGGTGAAGCTGAATTGAAATTCCACTTCACCTACTACGTCATCGAACGGCATTGGGGGGGAAAACATTTTTTGTTTTTTGACCCATCAGTCCTGCTACTGATTCGTTGCACCGATTTTCTTCCCTAGTGTTATTGACTTCATCTCCAAGCAGCACTTCATCCCTATGTCTTCAATTAGTCGTTAGAGTTATTCCAATCTCTTTTCTTCCTATACATCTGTGACCCTCAGTACAGGCCTCACGTACTGTGGAATGTATTCATCAGTGTCTTAATGTATATCCCATCAACCAGTGTGTTACTCTTGTCAATGTTTTTGCTGATTCAGCGCAGAACTCTTTATTTATTATCTCTTCAGTCCAACTCGTTTTCAACATCCTTCCATATCCCAACATTTCAGACGCCTCCATTCTCTTCTTTCCCGAATTTCCTATTGTCGGTGATACACTATCATGCAATGCTGTGTTCCCGACGCAAATTTTCATACATTTCTTCCTCATATTATGTCCTATATTTGACGCTAATTTCCTTCTTTTGGCCTGGAATACCCCCTTTTCCTACACGTTCTAAATTTATTTTTATCGTCCTAGTTTCACCCTATTCATAACGATTCCAGGTCCCCCTACTCTATTTTATATATTTATATTTGTATTCGCCTAAACAGAAATTCTGACATACTTTCCTTTCCTTGTTTATCGAATATAGAATCCAGTGCAACTTGATTAATATTGTAAGGCACTGCTCGTGGACAAAGGGCGAAATGTGAATATCAGTCATAATTGAAAAAACCTGACAAGCGAAACTTCACTACACGACCATCCTATTCTTTGAGGTAAAAGTATACCCAGCAGGTGAATCTCTCCAAACGCGTTTACACCATTAAGATATATCTCCAGTTTTAGTCATCCTACACAACACAAACCTGCTGACCTACTTAATCAATCTGAAACTGAAATTACAGCGGAGGAGGTCGAACCACATTTCAGTTTATGATTCCCGAAGCCAATATTTCTTGGTATCTGCAGCAATTCGTGCCGCACATTCTTTATAAAGCGAATATTAATCATTGATTGCTCATTAGTGACAATGATCTTGTTTTATATTGTAGACACAATGTAAAGCATATGTTGTTGTTGTCTTCAGTCCTGAGACTGGTTTGATGCAGCTCTCCATGCTACTCTATCCTGTGCAAGCTTCTTCATCTCCCAGCACCTACTGCAACCTACATCCTTCTGAGTCTCCTTAGTGTTTTCATCTCTTGGTCTCCCTCTACGATTTTTACCCTCCACGCTGCCCTCCAATGCTACATTTGTGATCCCTTGATGCCTCAAAACATGTCCTACCAACCGATCCCTTCTTCTAGTCAAGTTGTGCCACAAACTTCTCTTCTCCCCAATCCTATTCCGTACTTCTTCATTAGTTACGTGATCTACCCATCTAATCTTCAGCATTTTTCTGTAGCACCACATTTCGAAAGCTTCTATTCTCTTCTTGTCCAAACTAGTTATCGTCCATGTTTCACTTCCATACATGGCTACACTCCAAACAAATACTTTCAGAAACGACTTCCTGATACATAAATCTATATTCGATGTTAACAAATTTCTCTTCTTCAGAAACGATTTCCTTGCGATTTGCCAGTCTACATTTTATATCCTCTCTACTTCGACCATTATCAGTTACCTTACTTCCTAAATAGCAAAACTCCTTTACTACTTTCAGTGTCTCATTTCCTAATCTAATTCCCTCAGCATCACCTGATTTAATTTGACTACATTCCATTATCCTCGTTTTGCTTTTGTTGATGTTCATCTTATATCCTCTTTTCAAGACACTGTCCATTCCGTTCAACTGCTCTTCCAAGTCCTTTGCCGTCACTGACAGAATTACAATGTCATCAGCACACCTCAAAGTTTTTACTTCTTCTCCATGAATTTTAATACCTACTCCAAATTTTTCTTTTGTTTCCTTTACTGCTTGCTAAATATACAGATTTAATAACATCGGGGAGAGGCTACAACCCTGTCTCACTCCTTTTCCAACCACTACTTCCCTTTCATGCCCCTCGACTCTAATAACTGCCATCTGGTTTCTGTACAAATTGTAAATAGCCTTTCACTCCCTATACTTTACCCCTGCCAACTTTAAAATTGTAAAGAGAGTATTCCAGTCAACATTGTCAAAAGCTTTCTCTAAGTCTACAAATGCTAGAAACGTAGGTTTGCCTTTTCTTAATCTTTCTTCTAAGATGTCGTAAGGTCAGTATTGCCTCACGTGTTCCAACATTTCTACGGAATCCAAACTGATCCTCCCCGAGGTCCGCATCTACCAGTTTTTCCATTCGTCTGTAAAGAATTCGTGTTAGTATTTTGCAGCTGTGACTTATTAAACTGATAGTTCGGTAATTTTCACATCTGTCAGCACCTGCTTTCTTTGGGATTGGAATTATTATATTCTTTTTGAAGTCTGAGGTTGTTTCCCCTGTCTCATACATCTTGCTCATCAGCTGGTAGAGTTTTGTCAGGACAGGCTCTCCCAAGGCTGTCAGTAGTTCTAATGGAATGTTGTCTACTCCGGGCGCCTTGTTTCGACTCAGGTCTTTCAGTGCTCTGTCAAACTCTTCACGCAGTATCTCACCTCCCATTTCGTCTTCATATACATCCTCTTCCATTTCCATAATATTGTCCTCAAGTACATCGCCCTTGTATAAACCTTCTATATACTCCTTCCACCTTTCTGCCTTCCCTTCTTTGCTTAGAACTGGGTTGCCATCTGAGCTCTTGATATTCATACACGTGGTTCTCCTCTCTCCAAAGGTCTCTTTAATTTTCCTGTAGGCAGTATCTATCTTACCCCGAGTGAGATAAGCCTCTACATCCTTACATTTGTCCTCTAGCCATCCCTGCTTAGCCATTTTGCACTTCCTGTCGATTCATTTTTGCGACGTTTGTATTCCTTTTTGCCTGCTTCATTTCCTGCATTTTTATATTTTCTCCATTCATCAATTATATTCAATATTTCTTTTGTTACCCAAGGATTTCTAGCAGCCCTCGTCTTTTTACCTACTTTATTCTCTGCTGCCTTCACTACTTCATCCCTCAGAGCTACCCATTCTTTTTCTACTGTGTTTCTTTCCCCCATTGCTGTCAATTGTTCCCTTATGCTCTCCTTGAAACTCTGTACAACCTCTGGTTCTTTCAGCTTATCCAGTTCCCATGTCCTTAAACTCCCACCTTTTTGCAGTTTCTTCAGTTTTAACCTACAGGTCATAACCAATAGATTGTGGTCAGAGTCCACATCTGCCCCTGCAAATGTCTACAATTTAAAACCTGATTCCTTAATCTCTGTCTTACCATTATATAATCTATCTGATACCTTTTAGTATCTCCAGGATTCTTCCATGTATACAACCATCTTTTATGATTCTTGAACCAAGTATTAGCTATGATTAAGTTATGCTCTGTGCAAAATTCTGCCAGACGGCTTCCTGTTTCATTTCTTAGCCCCAATCCATAATCACCTACTATGTTTCCTTCTCTCCCTTTTCCTACTGATGAATTCCAGTCACCCATGACTATTAAATTTTCGTCTCCCTTCACTACCTGAATAATTTCTTTTGTCTCATAATACATTTCATCAATTTCTTCATCATCTGCAGAGCTAGTTGGCATATAAACCTGTACTACTGTAGTAGGCATTGGCTTTGTGTCTATCTTGGCCACAATAATGCGTTCACTATGCTGTTTGTAGTAGCTTACCCACACTCCTGTTTTTTATTCATTATTAAATCTACTCCTGCATTACCCCTATTTGATTTTGTGCAGGCCGCGGTGGTCTCGTGGTTCTTGGCGCGCAGTCCGGAACCGTGCAACTGCTACGGTCGCAGGTTCGAATCCTGCCTCGGGCATGGATGTGTGTAATGTCCTTAGGTTAGTTAGGTTTAAGTAGCTCTAAGTTCTAGGGGACTAATGACCACAGCAGTTGAGTCCCATAGTGCTCAGAACCATTTTTTTGATTTTGTATTTATAACCCTGTACTCACCTGACCAAAAGTCTTGTTCCTCCTGCCACCGAACTTCACTAATTCCCACTATATCTAACTTTAACCTATCCATTTCCCTTTTTAAATTTTCTAACCTACCTGCCCGATTCAGGGATCTGACATTCCACGCTCCGATCCGTAGAAGAGCATATGACATAGATGTGATATTCAACGGATCTCTTAAATGCCTATAATGCTTCCAAACTCCAAAATACTTATATCGACCAACTAATATTTGAAAGTGATAGGGTAATACATTCATTGAGATTGTCAAAGCAGTGGTGATATATCTTAGCAAATGATTCTATCTTATTTGAAATTCAGTTTTGTTTTCAGGAGGCAGCCTTTTTCAAGTGTTTCCGAAACAATATGGTATATTACCAGAATGAGATTTTCACTCTGCTGAGGAGTGTGCGCTGACATGAAACTTCCTGGCAGATTGAAACTGTGTGTCCGACCGAGACTCGAACTCGGGACCTTTGCCTTTCGCGGACAAGTGCTCTACCATCTGAGCTACCGAAGCACGACTCACGCCCGGTGCTCACAGCTTTATTTCTGCCAGTATCTCGTCTCCTACCTTCCAAACTTTACAGAAGCTCTCCTGCTAACCTGCAGAACTAGCACTTTTGAAATGGAGGATACTGCGGAGACATGGCTTAGCCACAGCCGGGGGGATGTTTTCAGAATATTTTCACTCTGCAGCGGAGTGTGCGCTGTTATGAAACTTCCTGGTAGATTAAAACTGTGTGCCCGACCGAGACTCGAACTCGGGACCTTTGGCTTTCGCGGGGAAGTGCTCTACCATCTGAGCTACCGAAGCACGACTCACGCCTGGTACTCACAGCTTTACTTCTGCCAGTATCTCGTCTCCTACCTTCCAAACTTCGCAGGAGAGCTTCCTCTTCGGTTTCCCATTGTTCAATCGACATTGGACCACTATGGCAGTAATCTTAAAAAATTTCTGATGTTCCCGGTTAACTGAACATTGTCGAAGACAAACGATGATGCGACCATCAGTATTGGAACCTCTTAACTTCCAGTAGAAAATGAATTTTGAACACTTTGTGGGTTACCTTCAATCTTCTTGGGGGTTTTATATGTTGTCCTTACGTATGGCTCCTATTACTTGTAGCAAATTTACTAGAACCTAGTGCTGCTAAGCATTGATGAATGTTTTATCTCCACCTTCATGGAGTCCACAAATCCTGTTAGCTCATTATCCTCTAAGGATCTGTTTCCTGCTGCTTCTTCTCATTCAGCAAAACCACCCTGTATTCTTTACGACAACCACACGTCACGTCACACACTCCCGCAGTGTTGAGGTCTACATGTGTAACCGTACTGTGCGTGGCAAAATCTTTCACTTTGTATTGTTTGAAAAATGTGTCTTGTACATGTTTTTTCCGAAGAATTCTCCTCACGCAGTCAGCACTCATAGAAACGAGCAGTAATCTAACAGAGTGGAACGATGGGCCCTCGTCGTGCCTATTAGTATAATTAGTGATGTAGAGTTTGAAGTTGCACAATGACAGGATGCAGATTGAGACATGTGAAACGCTCTGGAGCTTACTGAAGGTCAGCAGAAAATTTTAAAATATTTCTTTGACATCTGTAGCCCAAACAAGAATTAAACGTAGCTGCCCAGTTGTACCGTGTTTAGTCACTTACTAAGACCTTAGTAAAAACATTAGTTCTCAAAATGTTGTCGACACAAGTAAATGCTGTTTTAAATTTTATGCAGAGCACTACTTAATAGAAATTAAAAGTTCATAGAAGAAAAACATATACTGAGTGTCTTACTAGGCATTTATAATCGTAATGAGTTTTGAGCAACTACGGTCTCACCATTTTGAAATCAAATGTTACTAATGATACTAATACAGCAGAAAAAAATTTTAATCTTTTCTTGTCATTAGCAAGAGTATTTACGCGTTTCAAAACCGTACAACATATACTCAGCACTTAAATTCAACCGCATAATTAAAGCAATTTAGTTCTTAATCACTACCCACCGATTTAACAAGTCTATTTCTCATAACTTCAGACAACTTACTCTTTCTCTCTAAATTTACATAAACACAGTTTATAAAATTAATAATCGTCAGCTGCAGTAGAGGAAGAATAATACTTCCCTGACCGTCAGATTCTACCTGTACTGAATACAACTCTAATAAACTTTACTTATGTCCGCGAGCATGTTCACAGTCGCATGACAAAAACGTCGCTTCAATGGTTATTAAATCAGTCGATCTCCCAGATTCACATTGCGTCGGTCCTCGCTCATGACTTGCCAGTTCACGCGTAGTGATAAATCGTAGTGGAAGAGTATCTACGTCCACCCTCTGATCACCCTCTTCAACACATATCGATTATACAGACCAGCTGCTCTGGTTATGTCTCTGAAAACCGCCGAAAAACTACTGCTCTTCCTAGATCTAGCAAGGCCGATAATTCGAGACGTATTTGAATCTTCTATCTGTGGATAAATCATCATTCCAATTGGCCTTCATTGTCTTCCTTATGAAATTCAACCCCAATTCCAAACTGTTATTGTGAATGTTGTGGAATACAGTTGAAGACAGAATGTCGAACACTGCTTTCATCTGGGCTAGGAGGTGGTGTGTGGTGGCAGTTAAGTACTTATGTTTTGTAGGATTTCTACACGCTGTGAGATTTAGAGTACTGGCGGATCTGTTATAATCCAACACTTCTACGAATAGGCGTCGATCTCACTCTACGCTGTAGGCGGTTTGGATTCGGGGGTAAATCTCAGTAATGAAAATGTGGAATATATGGCAGCTCTTCTGTACTGTGTGGCACTGTAACAAATAGGCTGTTGACATGCAGATGACAACCTAAAGGCTTTAGTGGCACTTGTTGTTGAGAATGTAACATAACAATGTCAAGTGGTGTAGACGACAAAGGTAATTTCATAGCAACACCTCCAGAGTATTCGCAGAATCTTCGTTTGTGTTTAAAGCATCTTGATCGAAGCAACTTCCTCCACTACGATATCCGAATTACCTGCTACTGTAATAAAGATATTACGTCGAAACATACAACAATGTCCTTCCAGGATAGGTTCAACTTGCGCAAAATATTTAAAAGCTTTCACGAAAGTATATCTTTTTTCAACTAGATATCCTAGACAAATCACTTTCTAAACAGTAAGTTGGAGAGTTAATTCTTTTCACTATAGATTTTAGTTGCCACTTATCTTTGTATATTTTTCGAAAGACCATTATATGCTTGGCGACACAGCTATTCAGGGCCTTAGACACTTGCTAACAGAGCATTCATTCCGGAGTCCGGTAACAGATTCAGTTCTCGAATGATTTCTTACCTTTTGCTATACACGATTAACCAACAGTTTTCCATCGTCTTAGGGTATTACACAAGAAGTGCAACATTTCTCTTACCCACTCAGTGATTACGAGGCCTACGTTTCTCTTGAGTTGATTAAAGGCTTCCTGCTCTGCGCCGATATTTTGCTTTTGGGCGGTTCTGTATTCCGGAGAAATCTGCTTGTCTCATATCTTACTTCTTCGACCTGAACCTTCAGAAAAACAGACAAGGATTTTTTAGAGCACTGAAAATTTCATCAACGGGCATTCCATTAGGTGTAGTTACGATATTCAGTTCTTTGCTAAAAAACCGAGGAGACTACTTGATTAAAAGACTAGACGATCACCACTACTCGTTTTAGTTTCAGAATGACGTTTTCTCTGTACACTCTTTTGCAGTTTCTTTAAGTTCTCTTAATGAGTCTTGGCATCACAATCTGATAGCCTTGCTGCTTCATTAAACGGTATTCTGCCACTTTATCCCAGTACGGACGTGGGAGACTTAATTGCTAGTAAAAAATGCCAAGCAATGAAAATGGAGCTAACATAATTTACCACCTTGCGCATTTGCTGGATTCCTTCATGAAGAAGATACAGTACGTGGAAATGTAATATATACGAAAACTGAGCAATGTTAACTACTAAGGATATATTCTCCGATGACTGGCAAGTAAAACTTGGCCTGAATTAATTGCAAAGTAAAGCTGCTTACAATATCGATGATATCGTCGGAGGGTACTGTCATCTACTAGGGAAAGCGGTAATTAATGATACAGCCTTACGCCAAAGTGACCTATAGGGGATGACATTTGAAGACGCACTGACTAAATATGAGGTGGCTCTCGATTAGGCCTTCGAAGTGCGGAAAATTAGCTGAAGATAGTGCACTGATTGAGCTATTTAGTCTGCATTGAAGTATAATGTCACAATGTAGGTAAATGAACGCGACTATGTTGAACCAAGTAACTGAACAAAAGTGGATGTACCCTGTTCACCTAACCTGACACTGTTCGCAACGGGCAAGTAGATGTGCTTACTCAACTTTGTTGGGCCTGACGGCTGCCCGGGGACGGAAGGAGTTTCTAAAGTGAGGACACAGTGCAGCGTGGCGGATCGTTACGTACTTGGCCGGGCATTAACCTAAGTGAATATACGTGTAGCGCAGGCTGCAGGTCTCCTGGGAGAAATAAACCAGTAGGAAAAGCGAAGCACCTGGTTGCGTTGCAGGCGAGTTCTTGCCCACGAGATTAGGGCCATTTTGTGGACGCTGTTTACTAGAGGCTCCACAATTTATTGAAGCAAGGGGAAGCAACTGATGATGAACATCAGTCTGGAAATAACCACTTCGCACTTTGGTTTAATGAAGATGTTACTTTTACTTCCAGTCTTCAAGATGGAAGTTTATTTTGACACTTCTAGTTACATCGTCTCTGCAGTTATTCGTTTGGTCTGCAAGTTCCATTTAGACACAAGCCGTAAAATAGCGGAGTGACACAAAGGAATCATAATAGACTACCATTCTTGAGGGTATGTATTTCGTGTATATCATTGGAATGGCTGCTATCTTTCCACATTCAACGCCAAAGCTTGCTTGCCTGCGACTCTAATTACGGCTCTCTTCAGAAACGAAATTGATGAAACAAGAGTTATTGCAAGCCATGGCTTTACATAGCGCCGGATCACAAATATCGTACCTCAGAAAGATTGCTTATTAGTAAACGGCTTCCTTTCTCCAGGAAGACTATTCATTAGTAAACGCACAGGCTTTCTGGAGCTCTTTCTTAAACCATGGCTTGCTGTAACACTTGTTTCATAGTTCCGTTTATAACAAGAACCGCTCGGTTTCATCTAATCTATTTGGCATCATGTGGTATAATAAGTGAGGCCAGTGTTTCTGAACAAGTTTTTACAAATATCGAAACCATGCCCAAGGAATAATGAACCTTTATATGCAACTCGTTGGCTGATTTTTCAATCGATTTAGAATAACTCAGTTGCTGTTTCGCAGCCTTGTTTAAGATTTTGACAGTTTTTAATAATAAAATTTCTTCATACATCTACATCTTGCTACGTAGGCATATGCAACGCTGGAACCAATCGTCAGTTTGCGCGTAAAGGATTGCAGAACATTCATTCTTTATGTATAGTAAATATTTGCGGTCGGTATCAAAACACGTACTTTTGTTGTCCGAGGCATATTTATGTTCCCATGAAGCGCAGAACATTGTAACACTTGATTGGAAATAATGCTGTATTTGTGTTTTCGTTGACACATGTGGATAATTCTTGGTCAAAAAGGTCTGCTGCTATCAGAGGTAGGCCACATTCTGATAAAGAAATTTATGAGAATGTGCGTTTGGAACATAGCATTGTATGGTTGTGAATCATGGACTGTGGGGAAATCGGAAAAGAAGGGAATCGAAGAACTTGAGATGAGGTGCTACGGAAGGATACTGAAAAAGTAGGTGGACAGATGAGAAATGAGAAGGTTCTCCACATATTCGGGGAAGAATGGAAAATATGCAAAACACTGACAAGAAGTAGGGACAAGATAATGGACGTTGTGTTAAGACATCGTGGAATAAATTCCATGGTTATAGAGGTATTGTAACGGAAGATAGAGAGCAGAATATATCAAATTAATAACTGACGATCCAGTGTATGAACGCTGCTCTTAGATGAAGAGGTTGTCACAAGAGAAAAATTCGTTGAGGCCTGCATCACTCAAAATAATAATAATAATAATAGCAATAATAATAATAAGAGAGTTATAATTTGAGTTTTGCTTCACGTCTTCTGTCACCGCTCTGTCTCTAAATAGCTGACTATGGGCAGGTGCCACTCTTTCCTTCCATATACGATGTATAGATCGGTACAAACAGTATCAGAAGGCGTCATTGGATGATGCACTGGGCTGATGTTTAGTGTTTAGCGTGTTGAGGCACATTTCAGTGTTCACAAATTTCCCGCGTCTAATATTAGGTACGAAAATTTACGCCACCACAAAGAATGCGTTCAGTTCCGAGAAGAAATTTTCACTGTTCGGCGGAGTGTGCGCTGTTTTGAAACTTCCTTCCACATTAAAACAGTGTTTCGGATCGGGACACTAAACTGGGGCCTTTGATTTTCGTGGCTGATTCTGGAAGGTAAGTTTGGAAGGTGGCAGAGAGATTCTGAAGGAAATAAAGGAGTGAAGGTTGGTCCTGGTCGTATTCTGATACGTTAATAAGTAGAACACTTGTCCGTTTAACACTAAGATGGCCAGTTATTGAAACCTAGTCCAGCATACGGTTTTAACCTGCCAGAAAGTCGCTAGCTACTGAGTACGTCACTTACGGCTGGTATTCTTTAGCCTCTTCATTGTTTGACTACACTGGAAGATGTTCGCGCAGGCTAATCTAACCGAGAAAAGAAATTTTCCGTGAACAACAGGGTAACAGCTGCGTACGTGTACATTACAGCATATCAGAACAATAGAAAAGTATAAAATGGAAAATACGTACTTCAAAATAATTAATGAGGTTTTGCAAGTCCAAATTCATTTATGCATAGAGAAACAGATTTGAGGTAAATTTCACTTACGTAGAGGACCACAAATCTTTTAGTTTCAACAGAAAGAACCAGTTTTAAGAAGATGTAAATCTTTTACGTTCATTCACATGAACACTTTGAATAGTTTGCAATTACACTTACAATCATAATTTCGTTAAACTTTCACCAACGTTCGGTTTGACCTCCATCGACCATACGATTAACATCCAGAAGAGAGCGAAGCTCTTCCCATTCTTTTACGAAAATGTCTGGAATAACTACATTCATTGTTGTTCGAGGACGGGTTCGTCATTTACCAAGAGTTGTTGGAAGTCGAGCCACATTCACTGAGTCTGTCTCAAACCCTAACACGAAAAAATGATCACATATGAGACGGCCAATGGTGTAATGGAGATCTGTACGATCCTTACTACAGATTCATTGTTGGTGAAATTCATTATCGGGAAATGTTTGCAGGTAGCAAGTGTGTTGCTGTTTCCGCCTAACATATGTAATTAATGTAATCACCTGTTAAAAATAAATTAAAAATTTGTAAGCGTTACAAAAATACTCATGTGCGCTACGTGCGAAACTATTAAGAACGTGAGCTGGGCCTTGAATTAAAGCGGGCAGAAGAAGTAAAGGTTACCCACTGTATAAAGTACCGTTCTCTTGAGACTTAGCCTCCCATCCTCGAACTGAAGGAGTCGGCGAAAGAAAACGCAAACCAGTTAGAGGGCAGTTTGAGTTATTTCACAGCAAAGAAATTATCGTAATGTGACGGGAATCAGTACATGTGACAATTTCAGAAGAATTGGGTGGTTCAAAGAGAAAGAGTTTCACAAATTTCGTCAATAGCACATTGGTCCACCTCTGGCTTTACGCAAGCATTCATTCGATTTTTCATTTATTGATATTGTCGGATGGCCACCTCGGGGGGTATCATGGAAAATTTGAAAATTCTCCCCAATTGGAGCGTTAGACCGCCAAAATCTCGAGATGATTGGAGAGCTCTGCCCATACTGCTCCAGAAATTCTCATTTGGGGACTGATAAGAGGTCCTTGCGGAAAAGGTAGGTTTTGGTAACCATGAAGACAAGCAATATTAACAATCGTCGTCTACAGGCGGGCATTATCTTGCTGAAATATAACTTTACCATAAAGAGAAAATGAAACGGAGCGTAGAATATCCTCTACGTATCGGTGTATAGTAAGGCTACCGCGCATGACAAGCAAATGAAATCAAATGGCGCTCCAGACCATCATTCCTGATTGTCAGGCCTCATGAAGGGCGACAGTCTGTTCGTATCATAACTGGAGTATAATTTCCTTCAGTGGAGAGTTCAGATTCGAAATGAGCCCTAATAACCAGCGAAGACGTGTTAGGAGACGCCGATTGGTGCTCTGTTCTCACCATCTGGACTTGACGTACATAGGGTAATGAAACAACGAGCCAGTAGAACTATCTGTTGGTACGATGCACAGTCAGTATTGGTTTAGAACACGTTGTAAGATAAAAGAGAAAAAAAAACCGTTTTCTCGTAACTTTACTATGTGAATGGTAGAATGTTATTGTAGTATACATCTAGATATGAACTTCTCAAGCCACCAAAGGGTGGGTTGTGGACGGTACCTTGTACCACTGCTACTTATTTCCAGTCCTTTTCCACTCGCAAATAGAGCAAGGAGAAACGACTCTGTATGTCTCCTCATAAGCCCTAATTTCTAATACCTTATCTTCGTGGTTAGTATGCGAAATGTTGGCGGCAGTGAAATCGTTCTGCTCTCAGCTTGGAATTCCCCTTCACTATATTTTCTCAATACTGTTCCTCGACAAGCACTCCCGCTTCCCGCCACAGATTTCCATTTAAGTTCCAGAAGAATCTCCTTAACACTTGCGTGTTGTCCGAACCAACTTACTGGTAACAAATTTAGCAACCTTTGAATTATTTCGGTGTCTTCCTTCAATCAGACCTGGTAGTACTCCAAAACACTCGAGAAATACTGAAGAATACGACGCACTAGGGGTGGTTATCCATGCATGGACTTTGTCGATTGGATCAATACAGATGTGTCTGTTTTCCGTGAACATTCCGAAATTGATCATATAGGCCCTCTGTCACATGAATAATCAAGATCGACAATGTGAAGTGTGAGGAATTTTGAAACCTTTCACACATTTAAGAAAAAGTTCAAATATTGACCTGGATCTAAATGTGTGATTGTTGATTGCCAATATTATCATGTTTCTTTTAAAAGTAAAAAATTCTCCTAAATTCGGCCAAAACCGTTCTCAATGAAAACGTTAGGACCCACGTCGTGTCCAGCGGCAGTCGCCAGCAAATACGTCAGCAGCTTCTGCAGAGCGGCGACCGTCCTCGTGACGCACGCACTGTGACGCACGCAGTGTGCGCTGCTTCCTCGCTGCGTGCCGGCAGGTTCGCACTCTGCGATTAATGCCACCGCCGCAGCCGGCGACGGCGGTATTGGAATTCCGATGGCGCCGCACAGGCTCGTGGATGGATCAGATTAAGACCCACTGGCATGCTGGGGGCCACCGTGTGAGTGGTGGCCTCTTCCAGCGGCTGGAGAACACCGGTGCCTGGTGCAACTGGACGCAATGAGTTACAGATATAGCTCCGGGTAAAAAATTAAAAAAATTCTGAACACGGTAGTTTCTAAGTCAACACTTGTAGTAACAAGAGCGTTAACAGCACATCTTTTATGTGACTGACACAATTTCATCTTTGTCCCTGTCACTTTTTCCTGCTTTATATATCCTTAACTTGCATTGTTGTTCCATTTCTTCGTAAAAAAAAAATTCTGTTTGCCAGGTTTTCTCGTTTGTATGATCTTATCAAAATCATTTTATCTAGATCGTTACTGAAATATTACTGCATATTGTAAATTAAGAAATTGCGACACCAAAAATTATTAACGGTTTGTTATTTTGACAATTTTTACAAAAATCTTTCCAAAAAGAAGTTGCAATAACATACGGTTACATTATGAAAATATTTAAAATTTGGTAATTAGGCTGACAAATATGCTTTAAAAGTCCAGGAATGCAACACTACGCTTTTCAGAAAAACGTAGAAAATACACTCCTGGAAATGGAAAAAAGAACACATTGACACCGGTGTGTCAGACCCACCATACTTGCTCCGGACACCGCGAGAGGGCTGTACAAGCAATGATCACACGCACGGCACAGCGGATACACCAGGAACCGCGGTGTTGGCCGTCGAATGGCGAAAGCTGCGCAGCATTTGTGCACCACCGCCGTCAGTGGCAGCCAGTTTGCCGTGGCATACGGAGCTCCATCGCAGTCTTTAACACTGGTAGCATGCCGCGACAGCGTGGACGTGAACCGTATGTGCAGATGACGGACTTTGAGCGAGGGCGTATAGTGGGCATGCGGGAGGCCGGGTGGACGTACCGCCGAATTGCTCAACACGTGGGGCGTGAGGTCTCCACAGTACATCGATGTTGTCGCCAGTGGTCGGCGGAAGGTGCACGTGCCCGTCGACCTGGGACCGGACCGCAGCGACGCACGGATGCACGCCAAGACCGTAGGATCCTACGCAGTGCCGTAGGGGACCGCACCGCCACTTCCCAGCAAATTAGGGACACTGTTGCTCCTGGTGTATCGGCTAGGACCATTCGCAACCGTCTCGATGAAGCTGGGCTACGGTCCCGCACACCGTTAGGCCGTCTTCCGCTCACGCCCCAACATCGTGCAGCCCGCCTCCAGTGGTGTCGAGACAGGCGTGAATGGAGGGACGAATGGAGACGTGTCGTCTTCAGCGATGAGAGTCGCTTCTGCCTTGGTGCCAATGATGGTCGTATGCGTGTTTGGCGCCGTGCAGGTGAGCGCCACAATCAGGACTGCATACGACCGAGGCACACAGGGCCAACACCCGGCATCATGGTGTGGGGAGCGATCTCCTACACTGGCCGTACACCTCTGGTGATCGTCGAGGGGACACTGAATAGTGCACGGTACATCCAAACCGTCATCGAACCCATCGTTCTACCATTCCTAGACCGGCAAGGGAACTTGCTGTTCCAACAGGACAATGCACGTCCGCATGTATCCCGTGCCACCCAACGTGCTCTAGAAGGTGTAAGTCAAGTACCCTGGCCAGCAAGATCTCCGGATCTGTCCCCCATTGAGCATGTTTGGGACTGGATGAAACGTCGTCTCACGCGGTCTGCACGTCCAGCACGAACACTGGTCCAACTGAGGCGCCAGGTGGAATGGCATGGCAAGCCGTTCCACAGGACTACATCCAGCATCTCTACGATCGTCTCCATGGGAGAATAGCAGCCTGCGTTGCTGCGAAAGTTGGATATACACTGTACTAGTGCCGACATTGTGCATGCTCTGTTGCCTGTGTCTATGTGCCTGTGGTTCTGTTAGTGTGATCATGTGATGTATCTGACCCCAGGAATGTGTCAATAAAGTTTCCCCTTCCTGGGACAATGAATTCACGGTGTTCTTATTTCAATTTCCAGGAGTGTATTTTTCTTGATTCACAACAGAAACAGGGCAGTCCATACGAATACCGGTGTCTAACAATTTGTGGCGACATGAAATGTCCACATGTGCTCAGTCGTATGACTGTCAGATGGCAGACTACGGGTCGTAAATGGGAGACAGGGAAAATGCATTCGTTCTACATTCCCTACTAGAAAATCGGCCTCCCGCTCTATAACTCTGCGTAGGTGCGTGGGCACCACAATTCGTATACATTAGTAACATCTACATGATTGCTCTGAAATTCACAATTAAATGCCTGGAAGCGGGTTCATCGAACCACCTTCAAGCTATTTTTCTACTGTTACAATCTCTAAATGTTCTTGGTAAAAACGAACACTTAAATCTTTTCGTGCAAGTTCTGATTTATCTTATTTGTTGTGATGATCATTTCTTTCTATGTACGTGCATAACAACAAAATATATTCACACGCTGGGTTGGTGATTGAAATTTCATGAGAAAAAACTACCGCAATGAAAAATTTCGCAGTTTTAGTGACTGTCGCTCCAAATCGCGTATCCGTGGCAGGCACTCCCCTACTTAGTGATAATACAAAACAAGCTGTCCTTCTTTGGACCTTTCCGATATCCGCCGTCAATCCTATTGTGGGATTACGAAATTACAATGACCAATTTCTCCTCCGTATGCGAAAACATTTTGTTGACGTCGACCTAGATAGGGGGAAACTGTCACCATGATAAAATAATGAAAATCAGAGCCCGTATAGGACTGCAGTGGGTCTGGACCTTTGATGGCCCACCAATACCATTATCTCTACATGGACAGCAGTGGGTCTGCAACTCTGGTGGCCCACCAATACCGTAATCTCTACCAGGACTACAGTGGGTCTGCTCTGTGATGACCTACCTACCAATATTCTTCAAAACTTCGATTGACTCTGCAGTGGGTTTGCTCTGTTGCGGCCCATTACCTGTCTGCATGTCAAGAGTCAGTACTGCCTTTCCGTTGGAAGGACAACACTATTTCTTCAAGACTGCATGGAAATCCACTACTTTGAGAAAAAAAAACACTGTAATTAATACTGTGATGAATGATCAGGACTGTCGTTATGGACTGTGAAAAAATTTTAGCTTTTGACCAACATTGTTTCAATAAGTGTGTGCATTTGATATCTTTGTTATTGTGATTATGAAAAATTTTATCAAATCATTATTGGCCACTGACCAAAACAATTTGTAAAATTTTTGATGGGGAGCATGGGGGCTATGTAATTAGGCTGTTTAGGCTCTGTGAGAAAATCACTGGCTGTGCTGTGTGCAGTATGTGCCTGGTTAGCATTGTTGTAATATTCGCTATTGTAGTGTTGGGCAGCTGGATGTTAACAGTACGTAGCGTTGTGCAGTTGGAGGAGAGCCGCCGGCAGTGGTGGATGTGGGGAATGAGATGGCGGAGTTTTGAGAGCGGATGAACTGGACAGAGACAGTAAATGAGTTTTGAGAGCGCATGATCTGGACAGAAATAATAAATTTGTAACACTCGATGTCATGAACACACACACACACACACACACACACATATATATATATATATATATATATATATATATATATATATATATATATATATATACTTTTGAACACTATTGAGATACATACATTGTTTGTTCTCTATCAAAATCTTCCATTTCTTAACTATGGCTATCAGTAGTTATGACTTCTGTAGTTAGAATCTTATTCAGCTGGCAGTATTGGCGCTCGCTGTATTGCAGTAGTTCCAGTAACGAAGATTTTTGTGGGGTAAGTGATTTGTAAAAGGTATAGGTTAATGTTAGTCAGGGCTATTATTTGTAGGGATTATTGAAAGTCAGATTGCGCTGTGCTAAAAATATTGTGTGTCACTTTAGTGAATGTCTGAGTACGTTCAGTTTTGCTCAGCTGTTTGAAAAGCAAATAATGTAAGAAGTTTGTCAGCACAGTAATTTTTTTTTTTTTTTTGCGCCGTATACATGTTGGGAACGATAGAGAATTGTGAAGATGGTTTGATGAACCCTCTGCCAGAAAAATGTGATTTTCAGAGTATCCACGTAGATGTAGATGTAGATCCCACAGCGGACAGCAATACTCCTGAAGAGGGCGGAGCAGCGTGGTGTAAGCAGTCTCTTTTGTATATGTGTTGCATTTTCTATGAGTACCGCTAGAAATTGGAGTCTTTGATTCCTCTTCCCACAATGTTATCTATGTTGTCGTTTCAGTTTAAGTTAATTCGTGATTATAACCTCTAAGTATTTAGCTGAATTTGCAGCCTTTAGATTTGTGTGATTTGTCGTGAAACCGAAATGTAGCGCATTCCTTTTAGTAGGCTACTCAAGTGGATCAAAATCACACTTTTCATTATTTAGTGCCAAGTGACAATTGTTATACTCTACAAATATTTCTAAATCATTCTTGAGGTGGTTTTGATAATCTGATGACTTTACAAGACGACAAATGACAGCATCGTCTCTAAACACTATGAGTGGGTTGCTCAGATCGTCTCATGAGTCGTTTACGTAGATCAGTAACAGAAAAGCCAGATATTACTTCTGCTTTACTCGATGACGTCCATGATTTGCTAACTAGAAATCACAAATCTATCAGCACAACTTAGACATATTCCATAGACACCAAATTTGATTAGAAGTCACTTTTGACGAACGATGGCGAAAGCCTTCTGGTAATCTAAAAATATGAAATCAATTTTACGTCTCCTTTCGTTAGCAGTCTTTACTTCGAGAGGCAAAGATGGTTCAAATGGCTGTGAGCACTGTGGGACTTAACATCTGAGGTCTTCAGTCCCCTAGAACTTAGACCTACTTAAACGTAACTATTCTAAGGACATCACACACAGTCAGAGACGAGGCAGGATTCGAACCTGCGACCATAGAAGAGAATAAAGGGCTAGCTGTGATTTACAAGAGCAGTATTCTCTGAATCTATGTTGACTGTTAGTCAATAAGCCTCTTTCTTTGAAAAGACCAATGTTAAAAGTCCAGTAGACAACTAGGTCATTAGAGACTGCAAATCACCATTACCGATATGGGCCTATAATTCAGCGAATTACTTCTATTTCCTTTCTTTGACATTGGTGTGACCAGCACACAGAATTAGAAACGAAAGAGAGGATATAAAAACAGGGCAGCACGACTGATACCAGGTTTGATTAATTCACGCAAATACTGCATACATAAACTGGTAGACAAAGATGTAGGTCAGTCATCACCGGAAACCCTATTTATACACTGATCGGCCAGGAAATTATGATGAAGGGTATGTCCACCCTTGGCATGAATAACAGCTTATCAGCTGCGAGGCGTCGAGGCGTAGAAGTAATGATGCCTTGGTAGGTCGTTGAAGGAAGTTAGCACCACATCTGCAGACACGTCACCTAATTTCCATAAGGTGGGATACCCTCTGACGCCATGTTCGATCACATCCGAAACGCGTGAATCTAAGGTTATAGATCCCACGGACGATGCCTTACAGCAATAAAAAGGAGAAACGCGTCTGGGACAAATAAATTAAGTTGCAGCAAGATAAAGCGGTTTTATTTACATAACATGCGTTTCTTTTAAGGTGTTTGTGGTCACCCTATGGGTACTGTTACCGACACAGAGAATATCCATCTATTTTTCTGTTCTTGACAAAACGTAACTGCCAGCTGTAGCGGCATGGAAGTGTCGAGAATACGCTTTAAGTCTGACACTCCACGCTACGGCCTCGTGAATGGAACGCCGACGGAGCAGCCATGGCTTGCGGTCGTCGCACTCACGCCCAGGAAGTGATCGTCTTAGCTACTGAGTCCCTTTGCTCTCTCTCTTTTTTTCCTGTCTCTCTTTTCCTCCCAGTTCCTACCCTGGTTCTGTCCTTTCTGGAGCGGTAAAAGAGACAGCGCATGAAAGCGCCTGCAGGGAGCAAGAAAGTTCCACAGCGCTCGAATGGTGCGGGTGGCAGGGAGATAGAAGCAGCGGGAGGATTGGCTGCGTGGGTGAGCGCCGGCACAGCACGCCAGATCACAGAAATGGCCTGGTGGTGGGGTGGGGGTAGGGGGCGAAGTGGGACAGAACACAGGGCCGGGTCGCGCCACGCCGGCTGCCAGAAGCTCCCAGGAGTGTGAGAGGGCTGCCGCAGACCGCTGCCGGCCTGATTGAGAAGTATGCACACTGATATCGAACCCTGTTTATAGCGTCTGCAGCACATGGCACGAACTTTGCGTTGTGTCAGGTGCGACCACTGTCATTCCTTGCTGAGGATGTGAAAGCTAATATTAGCCATTAACTTTTCCGGTATGAAAATAATATACACTATTTACGATTTTGTGCTCATGAACGTACAGAATTTTTTTATACAGTTTATTTTTTTAAAGCGTTAGAAAGGATAGATCAATAGTATAAATTTTTGAGTGTACTTTTGTCGTTTGAAGGACACATTCGATTTAATTCTGTTTTAATATTATTCGAATCTGAACAGTTTAGGAGCACCTCAAACAGATCGTGTGCAACGTTACAAAATTCTTCTCCTTTTCTTTTTGCTCTCTAATACTACTTTTTCTCTGTTGTTCCGCTCTTTCGTCTATCCATGTTACTCCTGTCTTCTTCAGGAGACACTTGACCTTTTGTACAGTTTTCCTGAATTCCTGTCTGTTTTTTGCGTCTTTACCTGTTATTCTCAGCTCCTGCAGATCTTTCTTTTATAAGCTGTGAAATTTGGGTTTTTCGTTCTTTTGTCAAAGACATTTTTTGTATTATAATTTGCCCAAGAGTTTAATGTACATTTTCTGTAGAACTTACGTTTGCTAAGCATTTTTACGAAATAGTGTCATAATTTTCATGACATGCCGTATTAGATACTAAAATGCAGGTTTTCACGGCCGATATTTACATTCTGGCTGATTTTTATTTTACGGGCATTAGGCTGGCTGAGGGTAAGCCTTTATAGCTTCTAATGGTATCTCTAGTATTAGTAGACGAAACGTCAGGCGCAGTAACATGCCTTAAACCAATCCCTAATTACCGTATAACAGAAATCATTATACTCAGTTACTGTTATTTTCTTTCCACTCTTAACAAAGTACTCCTAAAAGCGTTTGTTGCACATCCTCGGGCCCAAAGATGTGGTCCGCTCGGCTGTCGGACAACCAGGAAACCATCATCTGTGAAAGCTAATTGCTAGGCTTAAATTTAGTGACAATCTCGCACTGTTAGTGGTGTTGATGCCCTCGAACATTACGTCCCTTCCACGGCTACTGGCAGAGCTTACTCAAGAACATTTTTCAAGAGATGTGACATATGAATATGGCGTTGCTCCTGACCACCCCTCCACCCGCCACACACGCACGCACACACACACACACACACACACACACACACACACACACACACACATCTTAGAAGTAATTATGAATATAGAGATAACGTTAATCGAGTGTTATTTTGCTATAATATAACTACTTTATAGACCTTCTGTAACAGAAATACATTTCTAAATGTTATTTGGGGGCTGAATATTAACCGAAGAATCAATTCATTTATATTTAAGGAAACTCCAAAGTTCTTTAAAAGCCTTTCATGAAAACAGAAAGAACTAAATCGAACATATAATTCTAGCTTTATTAAAAATGAGAGATCTAACGTGTATAGAGAGAATGGAAATAAGGAATTTATGTTATAGTTTTCTTCATAATGGATTTTCTGGTAAGATGATTTACAAATTCTTCAGTCTCCCTTACGAAAAGTGGGACATAAGCACAAAAAAGCTAAATTTATATTGATGTATTCAACATAAGACAATATTTAACTGTGTTGTGCGTCACACAGACAATCCCCAATGAGTTGTTGTTGTCGTGGTCTTCAGCCCTGAGACTGGTTTGATGCAGCTCTCCATGGTACTCTATCCTGTGCAAGCTTCTTCATCTCCCAGTACCTACTGCAGCCTACATCCTTGTGAATCTCCCCAATTAGTACTTAAGTTTTATAAAGTCTTCCACAAAAGTAATAAAAACTGGATAAATAGACTAAGATTTTTTATATACGTAAATATAGAGAATATATAAATATGTGTGTGAAACGGAAGCGATATCTCATTCAAATAAACGCATTTATTTGTTTACTCCAGTGAGAACCTGACTTTACATAAGTATTCAGTATTATGGAATATTGTTACACAATTTGCTATATACATAATTCACATAATTAGATGAAAGAGGAGAAAAATTAGTGGTATTATCCCAGACTTAGGCCACACCAACTGTATCACCTTAAGCCCTCATGAGCTCTTACCACTGCAAGATTCAGGGCAACATGAACAGTGACACAGATGATTCATTGTCTGTTCTCCTCTGGAGTCATTTTGTGCCAGTCCTACAGAATAGCACCATTCGACAAAGTTGTTACTGAATTTATCAACTCCTCATCTTCACTTGTTCAATTATCCCTGGGTGGACCACTGTAAAATACGTCTAGATGGTAGATACGTAGCGGGTTTCATTCATGTTTTAAGTTCGTAACGCTTAGCTGACCACAGCTGTTCTCAGGGCAGCCAGTGCCGCTGAGAACCACCTGGGCTGGGGCGGGATGTGTGATTGCTTCACCTCTCTAAACATAGCAAACCAATTTTATTGTTGTTTCAAAGAAGGTCTGTCTTGATACAAAAATAAAAGTCGGGCAATATTGGAGATACACAAAAACTACTTATTGGGATGCAATATAGAGCAAATACACTCCTGGAAATTGAAATAAGAACACCGTGAATTCATTGTCCCAGGAAGGGGAAACTTTATTGACACATTCCTGGGGTCAGATACATCACATGATCACACTGACAGAACCACAGGCACATAGAGACAGGTAACAAAGCATGCACAATGTCGGTACTAGTACAGTGCATATACACCTTTCTCAGCAATGCAGGCTGCTATTCTCCCATGGAGACGATCGTAGAGATGCTGGATGTAGTCCTGTGGAACGGCTTGCCATGCCATTTCCACCTGGCGCCTCAGTTGGACCAGCGTTCGTGCTGGACTTGCAGACCGCGTGAGACGACGCTTCATCCAGTCCCAAACATGCTCAATGGGGGACAGATCCGGAGATCTTGGTGGCCAGGGTAGTTGCCTTACACCTTCTAGAGCACGTTGGGTGGCACGGGATACATGCGGACGTGGGTTGTCCTGTTGGAACAGCAAGTTCCCTTGCCGGTCTAGGAATGGTAGAACGATGGGTTCGATGACGGTTTGGATGTACCGTGCACTATTCAGTGTCCCCTAGACGATCACCAGAGGTGTACGGCCAGTGTAGGAGATCGCTCCCCACACCATGATGCCGGGTGTTGGCCCTGTGTGCCTCGGTCGTATGCAGTCCACATTGTGGCGCTCACCAGCACGGCGCCAAACACGCATACGACCATCATTGGCACCAAGGCAGAAGCGACTCTCATCGCTGAAGACGACACGTCTCCATTCCTCCCTCCATTCACGCCTGTCGCGACACCACTGGAGGCGGGCTGCACGATGTTGGGGCGTGAGCGGAAGACGGCCTAACGGTGTGCGGGACCGTAGCCCAGCTTCATGGAGACGGTTGCGAATGGTCCTCGCCGATACCCCAGGAGCAACAGTGTCCCTAATTTGCTAGGAAGTGGCGGTGCGGTCCCCTACGGCACTGCGTAGGATCCTACGGTCTTGGCGTGCATCCGTGCGTCGCTGCGGTCCGGTCCCAGGTCGACGGGCACGTGCACCTTCCGCCGACCACTGGCGACAACATCGATGTACTGTTGAGACCTCACGCCCCACGTGTTGAGCAATTCGGCGGTACGTCCACCCGGCCTCCCGCATGCCCACTATACGCCCACGCTCAAAGTCCGTCAACTGCACATACGGTTCACGTCCACGCTGTCGCGGCATGCTACCAGTGTTAAAGACTGCGATGGAGCTCCGTATGCCACGGCAAACTGGCTGACACTGACGGCGGCGGTGCACAAATGCTGCGCAGCTAGCGCGATTCGACGGCCAACACCGCGGTTCCTGGTGTGTCCGCTGTGCCGTGCGTGTGATCATTGCTTGTACAGCCCTCTCGTAGTGTCCGGAGCAAGTATGGTGGGTCTGACACACCTGTGTCAATGTGTTCTTTTTTCCATTTCCAGGAGTGTATATTTTTTGTTAAACACTAAACATGCGTTCACAAAAGCGGTTTATAGTATGGGACCATAACTTTCACCAGACATTGCCAGAGGAACTCTGACGAACTAAAAGTTGTTTCTGGCACAATAGGTTGACTCAGAGAGCACTAAAGTATAAATAAATGTATCATCACATGTAACAGCACTAAGTTCGGGTGCATGTTATTCTGCATTACAGAGCCGGCATATATTCGAAGAATTATTACTGACTGAGAACTGAAGGTATTTAGGAAGGGAATGTTCCCGAATAAGTCGCAGGAAGTGCTCCCACGCAGAGCGGGAAGTTAATATGTATGTGTACCGAAGGACGTGAAAATAAAAATTACATATCGATAATACAGTGTCTGCAGTGATGCGTTTTCTGCATGAAAGTTGGAGTTCATCACTGAGATTTTAGATGCTTTTGTTTCAGCATTAATTCTGACCACGGAACCAATGAACTACTGAAGTATCCTTGTTATTGATAGTAAGTCACACAGCATCTTCTGTGAGATTTGTTCACTTAGTTTAGACTATTACGATACGTCGTAGAGTTTTTCTTTGAAGTTGTGGAGAGACAGGCTTCCTACCTACAGAACTGACACTGACAGCTAAATTTCCTGCCTCCATCAAATAATTTCCTTTGGGATAAGATGCGTGTCATCTCGACTGCCGATGGTAAAAGGCCGTTGAGATCCAGCACGGCGTTCCGTATTATCCTCCTGAACCCACCGATTTCATATTCTGCTAACAGTCATCGGATCTCGACCAAAGCGAACAGCAATGTCGCGATACGATTAACCGCAATCGCGATAGGCTACAATCCGACCTTTATCAAAGTCGGAAACATTATGGTACGCATTTCTCCACCTTACACGACGCATCACAACAACGTTTCACTAGGCAACGCAGGTCAACTGCTGTTTGTGTATGAGAAAACGGTTGGAAACTTTCTTCATGACAGCACGTTGTAGGTGTCGCCACCGGAGCCAACCTCGTATGAATGCTCTGAAAAGCTAATCATTTGCATATCACAGCATCTTCTTCTTGTCGGATAAATTTCGCGTTTGTAGCAAGTCAACTTCGTGGTGTAGCAATATTAATGGCCAGCAGTGTATTATTTTGATTTGTACATTGAAGAAATGTTGGGCCAAAAATCTTGAGATACGGAGTGTTCTGTCCCTACTCATTCATTGACGTGCCCACACATTTCGGTAAACAGATATCAGGGCGTTCGCACATAAACTGCAGTGAATCCTGCAAATGGTAGCATATTATAGCTTACTTGCCCGTACCAATGTCAATGGCACTTTGCGAAACTTTGGTCAGTAAAATTCTGAATCGTAGCATCAGAGTTGTCAAGTTCCCCAAATCTGTGGACGTTTATAACGCATAGATATCTGAGAAAAATTATATCAAAAGTGGTAAAGCTAAAAGACATATCTGTTTCAGCTAAGGCCACTGGAATAGTGCAAAAGATGCGTACATTGGCAAATAAGCTTTAAATTTGAAGCTTGAGCATCTTATCGAAGAGGTCTAACGACTCCTCAGTAATGTATCCAGAGTTTGAATGTGTCCTGTTTTCGAATATTTAACTTCTTCTTTTAAACGTTTTTGACATCGTTATAGTATTAATTTACAAACAGGTGGCTTGCCTCAGTGACCTGACAGCCAGTCATTTCGAGTATTTCCAGAAAAGCAATGTGTCTCATCAAAAATATTCATATAGACTATTGAGTTATACAAGATGGTCAACAATAACATGAGAATCATTTACCCTGAAAAAAATTTCTGATTTCACATATGTCACTTCATTCCTGATTTCATCATGAAACGATTTCCTCTTCTTAGTGCTCATCGCTTGAACTTCAGGACGGATACTGATTGCACCAGGAACCACTTGTAATTCAGGGAAAATGGTGCCCTAAATTTAAATACATTCATTAAGCTCTCAGCGTGTCCTATCTCACCATCTATGGTAGCAATTTGCTTCTGGAGCCAATTGGTACTAACAGCTTCAGGCAAACAGATGCCACGAGTAAACACTTGAAACATCTCACATAAATCAACAACCCTGTACCACATAACATATATCAGCTGACAAACATAGCTTACTTACAGTTCCAACAGCAAAGGAAATCTTACCCAAGTCAGTTGCAGTAGGTCTTACAGTGTCAACCAGAGCACTCCAGTGGGTATCAGACATTGAATATTAAGAACTTCCAACACACTGATTAAGAATTTCGGCTCAGTGTGGAGGGCAATGGAACAAGTTGTAAGGAAACAGAATCACTCCAAAAAAAATTATTGCTTCATGAGAACTCTCATCTTCTAAAGCTCCACGGAAGCCAACGACAAGTACAAAGAGAATTTTTGGTGTGTGACTCCACTGAAGAACATGTTAGGTACGACTTCATACACAACGGTAAGGAGAGGTGGACTAAAGAGTGATGTACCTGTCGTTCTAGGAAAGCCAGACATGAGCAGAAATGATTAGTAAACAAGTTAATACCAAAAACAGAAGATTTACTTACATTTATTGAGACGAATGAGGACTCATCAAAAGTAAACAGCAAGAACTGGCGTCCAGTTTAATGCAACAGCAACTAGGATGAGACTCCCTGTTACAAGGACGACCGAGGGCGTCAAGTGTTGTGGTTATAAGCAGAAGTGGGCTGAGCGGCTATCGTCAGCCATTCTGTATAGCTGTCGCAGAGGGTACTTGTAGCACACAGGCACTGGAGGTGTCTCATTAGGTGCACACCATTGGGTCTGTCAGATCTCACTGACTGCAGTCGGTGTCAGATGGAAACATATTATTCTGTTACCAGCTTAAAGACGCGCATGGGTGGTATCGAATGGTGATACCACATTCCTTCCCTCCAATCGTCAGTATCCCTGTCCTGGTTTATGGAAGACGAGGGAGGGAGGACTGGATGCAGGTGGCAGATGGGAGCTAAAACGGAGGCTGGTGATGAGCTCCCACCAGCACCCTGGCATATTTTCTGAACCACCCTGGGAACAACAGCCAAAAAACTGAGTACATGGCATGTGTGAACATCCTGAGCTGAAGGAGGAAACGAAGATGGAGCCATCTCTATTGCTGCAGAGGGCTCATGGGAAGCTGCCTGGAAGAAGTCCCATCTGGAGACGACGATGGATATCGAGACAGCACAACATAAAAGGGGGGCAACTACCATTGGGTCCAGGAACCGCGTTGATGGCATATGACTTACAGGAGCCAGATGCAGCGAGGGCTGCTGTTTCAGAGAGATATGGTATCTGAAAGCACAAAGCCTGTGGCAGGATTACGTAGTTCACAAGGATGAATTTGATTCTGGTGCCATCTTAGGCATCTTCTCGGTTCCTGTATTAGAATCTTATAAAAGGCAAAGAAAAATTTACAGTTATGCCTCTCTCCCCGCGCTTCCATCCGCGGTACGATGTGTAAAAGACCAAATCATTAGTGTTTTACATAGTTTTCCTGCCTGAGCGAAGTAGGGGGGGGGGGGGGTGCAGGGGCAACGTCCCTGATAGCTGGCAACAGTAGGAAGACAAGAATAGTAATAAAGGTTGATCCCGTGAGTGGGCGGCGTGAAATTTGTCACACTGTTGCCTAAATGTCCGCACAAAGCGTCCAGATTCAGTTTCGGATAGTAGTTGGGACAGTGCATTAGTGATGTGTTTAGTGCTGGAGGCGGTGCTGGACTCTTCGAACCTGGCGGCAACAGATTGGCCTCTGTTGTCAGGCAAACCCTTGAGGCAAAAGATCGACGTTAAGACCTGTATTGAGGAACGAGCCGTAGTATATAGTGCACAGGAACCATGAAGGCAATTTTCCTGAACATGTCAACGACGAAGAGCCAAAAGGATCTGCCAAATCCAAGTACCAACGTTATCAAGGTGCTTGAGGTTTGGATCATCAAATGATATGTTGAGGGGGTGAGAGTGGGAAATGACTGACTTCCAGGACAGTCTTGGGACTGTGAGAACAAGTGTTCAGTTTATGCATCCAGACTGTGGCAAGTGCAATGACGTTGCACCAAATGCTTGGTGCGAACGGCACAGGAGTGGTGTAGCAAACGAAGCGCGTCAGGCTGGAGAAACTGTGTAGCCACAACATGTGACTGGTCGTTACCGATATGAAGCAGAATGATACGTTGGTGAAGTGAAAGGGCGTGCCAAAAAACAAAACTTCGAAGGACGACTGAGCTACGAATACGTTTGGCTGAATGGGGTTACCCAGTGCAGATGTAGTGCAACAGAATCTGCAAATCACGTTCCGCTGCTTTGACCCGGTGATTAAGCGGAAAGTTATAAAAACATCTGTGTCTTGTGCCTCAGTGCAGCAACAAAAAGCAGAGAAAGTTGTATGTTAAATCTTGGCCAGCAGGGAGGCGAGTAACAAGATCTGTGTTGCCAGACTTACTAGTGAGCCAATTCGCTATCTCTTATCGGTAATTTGACAAAGGAATATCCCACCATTGCATCTTCTATGCTGTGCGTGTTGTGACTGACTGAGAAAGGGTAGACAAAAATTGGAGATGTTTATGGTCAGTCACCAAGTAAAATTTTTGCCAAAAAGTTACTGATGGAACTTAGCGATAGCATTGACAAGTGTGAGAGCCTCCTTTTCGATTTGCAAATAATTGCATGAGCTTTGTTCAACTTCTTCAACGCAAAAGCAGTCAGTCTTCCAATAGAAGCAAATTCATGGGTGAAAACTGCACCAATGCCACAAGAGGAGCCATCTACAGGTAAGAGTACAGGTTTGGCTGAATCAAAATTAACAAGACATCGATCACTAAGCAAAGCATCGTTCAGCTACTGGGAAGCAGACGGCCACTCTGACGACCATTCAAAACGAACATTTACCCTGTTCAAGCGATGTAAAAGATCTGTGATTTGGGTGGTGTTAGGAGTAAACAGAATCAAATAAGTGAGCTTCCCCAACACAAATCGGAATTTCTGAACATTGAATGGGGATGGAAGGTCACGGATAACAAAAAAATGTGACTGTAATGAGTGAACACTCTGGCAATTAATAACATCTTCTATGTCTACAAGTTCATTCTGGACAAACACTCATTTGTCTCAGTTAAACTTAAACCAGCCGCAGAAAACACTTGAAACAGAGTGCGAAGATTGCTAATGTGTTCTTCAGAAGTGCGACCCAAGACTAATGTCATCTAAATACATCGAGTACAAAGGAACTTTTGCAGTCAGCGGCTCCAGAAAGCGCTGAAATATGGCGGGTGTGGAGGCAGTGCCAGACAGCAATCTCAAACATTTGAAGAGACCCAGATAAGTGTTAATGACAGACACCATTTGCAAATGCTAATCCAAAATTCGATGCACATGTGGATTCGAATCCCACTCTTGTCGCCATGTTTGTTGTGCGCTACATCGTTCACATCAGTAAGTAGAGGTTTAGTCATAGGAAATCTGGACAGAGCAGAAGTGATTACTGAACAAGTTAACATAACAAACGGAAGATTTACTTGACTGGTATTTACCTAAGCGAACAAAGCCACATTATATATATAAAAAGCACGCACTGCAATAGCAACTTGACGCCTTTAAAACTAGTTGCGAGATTCGGCAGTTCCGCATGGAGTGCGTCGAAGAAAGCATAGTTGGCACAGTGTGCCGTCAGCGGATGACCATAATGCCTCGCATATTTTGGTAGGCTAGCTTCATTGCGTGAAATGCAAGTCCCTCAAGCCGGTCGATCTGCATGCAACTTTGCTCACATGATTTTGAGGAAACTTTTCACTAATAAACTCTTATTCTCGCACGTCTTGTAGCATAATTCGTCAGTTTAATCATGAACTTCCAATCATTTCGATGATGATCATAGTTGTTGCGATATTACGATATTCGGTAAACTGCTGCAAGACATTCTTAAAGTCTCGAGTGAAAAATAGGGTTCGGTATGATCTTCCGACTGGCGCATGTTAGGTCATTTTTTCTGCGTGTAAAATGTGGGTAAAATATTGAATTATTCTTTAAACTATTAAGGATATCGCTATCTGCCTCCAGTCGAAAAAATGGAATGTATGTAAGCCACTTCATCAGAGACTCATGTGCCAGCAACAAAGCCAGGATGAAGCGCTCATAAATACCTCATATCTCGTAAATCGTTTGAGATATTAAAACAATTTTTTTGAAAATGACTGCGTTCAGCTTTTGTCTCGGTTTGTAGTTGGGACAGTGCTGTAGTGTCAGCTTCTGCCACCGAAAGTAACAGCAGCACCAAATGTAGTGGGAAGAGGTAGATGGCACCCTTTTATGACTCGTCCGAGCTTTCTAAGTGACTTATTGTTTCCAACTACGGTGCCCCCATTCCTCTCAGTCAATGTCATTGGCCATGGCAATGCTGAGGACACAATTCTGCTGTCTGTGAAACGGCTTGGCGCGGAATGGCTGCCTCAGCGATCCGTGCATGCAGTGCCGTGTGTCGGACTGGTATGGCAGCAGAGATGCGGCGTCATCAGGATGCGCCAGCCGCTGACTCAGTGGCCTTCGTCTCTGCCGCCTTAGCGCCGCCCGCTGAAAACCGACCCGCAGCACGCTCCCTCGCCAGTGTGGCTAAGATCGCGATGACAACGAGAGCCGGCGACCCGCCGTCCGAATCTGCGGCCCTCGCCCTGGGTGTCTCCAGTGCAAGTTGGGAGCCAAGACGACTGCTCGCTGTAGCGAGCCTTGTAGTGGTCTGTTGCTGGCTGGCTACGGAACCCGTGTCGGCCTCAGATGGTCGAACCAGCGACCTGCCGGATTCTGGAACGCTGGCGCCCCATCTGCTGCCGTGAGTAGCCGGTGCCCTACCGTCCAGTGGAGCTGTCAATGCTAACGTGCCGCTTCGAGTCACTTAAACATAACACCTAGGTGGGCCAGTGTGGCCCTTCTGCCTGTAACTTGTGCCATGCAAACTGCTACGTTTACTCGTTTCAGTGGGTCTACGGCCCTGTGGCCTCCAATGTACTTCGCAACCGCTGGTAACGTAACTCACTGTCAACAGGCGGCACCCCTGGCTGTAACTTGTGGTCTCCGAAAGATTGCACCAAAACTGACTTTTCCTATTCCAAACAGTAGTGCCGCTACAGAGCAATAGTGATGTGTTTAGTGCTGCAGGCGGTGCAAAACTGTTCAAACCCCCGGCGACAATAAAATGAGTTCTGTTTTCAGGCAAACCCTTGAGGCAAACGATAAGACCTGGATTGTGGAACGAGCCATAGTATATAGTGCGTAGTAACCATGAAGGAAACTTTCCTGAAAGTGTCAATGACAAAGAGCCAAAAGGACCTGCTAAACCCAAGTTCAGACGTTTTCAAGGTGCTTGAGTTTTGGGTCATCAAAATAACTGTTGAGAGAGTACGGGTGGGAAATGGCTGAGGCTCTGGACAGTCTTACGACTGTGAGAACAACTGTTCAGTTTGTGCATGCAGACTGTATCAAGTGCAATGACGTCGCGTCAAGTGCTTGGTGCGAACGGCACAGGACTGTTGTAGCAAACTAAGTCTGTCAGGCTGGAGAACCAGGGGAACCACAACATATGGCTGGTCATCATCGATACTAAGCCGAATAATACGATGGTGAACTGGAAGGGCGTGCCAACGCACAAAATGTCGGTGAACCATCGAGCTACGAATACGTTTGGCTGAATGGGGCTACCCAGTGCAGATGTTGTGCAACAGAATCTGGAAATTACGTTTCGCTGCTTTGACCTGTGCAGTTTTCCGGTGATGAATTGGAAAGTTATAAAAAAAACCTCTCTGTCTTGTGCCTTAGTGTAGCAACAAGAAGCAGAGGACGTTGTGTGTTAAATCTTGGTCAGCAGGGAGGCGAGAAAGAGGATCTGTGTTGGCATGCTTACAAGTCGGCCAATTCGCGATCTCTTATCGGTATTTTGACAAAAGAAGATCCCACCGTTGCAGCTTCTATGCTGTGGGTGTTTGTCTGAGAGAGGGTAAACAAAGATTGGAGAGATTTATGGTTAGTCACCAAGTAAAATCTTTACCAAAAATTTACTATTACCGGTTTGTAGATGTCACATTTGTGGTTTGGTCCTATGGTAGAAAGCCTTTCGATGAATTCTTTGATCATCTAAATGGAATTAGTCCAAAGATCCAGTTCAGTTTGTAAATGGAAAATGATCACACAGTACCTTTTTTGGATGTTTTAGTTATGAGGTAGTCCGACAGAAGTTTGGAACATAAAGCTTTCCCGCAAAGTAACACATACGCACATATATTTGCATAAATACTCCACTCACCATCCAATACAATAGAGAGGTGTCATTAAGAGCGTTGTCGAACGAATATGCAGATCGGAACGCCTGCACACTGAAATAAAACATCAAAAGCAGCCTTTCGAAAAATATTTCTACTCAGGGAATGAGGTAAAGAGAATTTTGCGAGCAAGAAATAGTAGACGGAAGGGCAAGGATGAACCACAACAACGAAAAAAGAGAGTTTCTCTCCATTTTATTAAAGACTAACGGATCAGAGGATTAAGATTTTACAGAAACATGACATCAGACCGGTCTTTAGACCAACAAAGAAAATAAGTCTAGTACTCCCATCTGTGATTCCTCCTCCATCCTCCAAGGTTTTATCTTTGACAAGACGACAATCGATAGTTACGTTTTAGCTCTGACAGAAGTATTATCTCTGCCCATCACGTGTTACTTTGACTATGCCTCCCTTCCTACAGTATTCAAGTCGCTCTCGGACGTCCGACCGGTCAGTCGGGGAGGAGCGCCTATGAGGATGTCCAACGCAGTCGTGGAAACGTAAAGGAGAGAAAAGTTTCTAGGACCACATCCTCACATCCGGAAAGGTTTAACAGCAGCTACATCGTCCTGTAGTGAAAACCTTAATTCTATTGTGTTCAATGCCTGAAGTTGACAGTTTGTATAATCGTGCTTGAGAATGTGTTGATCTAAGGTATGCCTAAAGTTCTGAAAGTCTTATTTTGCCACTAGTTGCAGACACATGAAATTCTCGAAGTTTCATAACCTTACAAACTGTTGAGATACACGCCAATAAAATTGTGCAACGACTGTAATATCACGTTCAAACTCACTTAAATCTTGATAACCTGACATTGTAGCAGCAGTAACCGATCTAAAAACTTGAGCCCCACAGGATGCTTACGTAAGTGTCACGTGTCAGAATCGTATCTAGGGGTCCCATATCACTCCACCCCATTACAAGGCCTCCACCATCTTCAACAGTCCCTTGCTGAAATTCTGGGTCCATGGATTCATGAGGTAGCCTCCATAACCGTAGACGTCCAACCACAATTTGAAACGAGACTCCTCCAACCAGACAATTGTTTCCAATCATCAACAGTCGAATGTTGGTGTTTGCAACGTCTCTTAGCAAAAGACGTATTATATGTGGTAAAAAAGAAATGGAGTAAATAATAATTGAACTGGATGATTGTAATTGAGTGGACAAAGATTGTGTGAACTTTATGTAATAAAGAGAAAGCATTATGTGTCATGTTTGGTTCTTGTATAGAATTATGTACTGATTTTTTAAAATAATATCTGTGTCGGCGAGTACTGAAACCGCCACAGACGATACTTATTAAATATCAAACAAAGATGAGAATATGTGACTACAATAAATAGTAAAGACCAAACATTAATTTCTCTGTCGTCTTCTGGGAGTTACGTGAGTAGGAAGAGCCTGTGACGTTATATTGTATGCTTGCAAAGCATTCTTTTGTCAAGATTGAGAGAGGGACGCCATTAGACATTGATTTGGAAAGGTGTGTAATAACGTAATCTGTTTAAATGTGTCGAATAGAGTTACTTAGTGAAAACTTGAATTATGATTTGTAATAAGCTTGCCTGGTATTTTATCCCATCCCTTTAAGACATTTTCAGTTACTTAAATATTATTCGTGGTGCAGAGTTGCGCTACGAACGGACGAGCCGCTGCCGCTGCCGCAGCGCAATCAAACTGCATTAAATGAAACCAATCATACCACAAAGAAGCGGGCAGGTAAAAGTGAACTAAAATTATTTCTTTCAGCTTTCGGAATTACAGAGCATAGCAGCAGATTTTATGATCTTTTTACAGGTTGACGCGGGCTGCTGATAATATATTATTTACAGTGCAAAAAGATAATTTACCTTCACAACATAAAAGAAATCTTGCTGTGCATAGTTCTGGTCTGAAAACCTTATAGTAAAAACATCTTTTTCTCTGATAATAGTCCCATGTTCTCGAGTTAGCCGTAGTACTTATTGGTGTTGTACTGTTAACAGAAATCCACTGCAAAATTTTGATATTGAACAAACACTGCTTACTGTAACATCAGTATTGATAACGAAATGATTTTCAATAACCTTCTCAATAACTTTAAAGTCAGGAAGATAAGTTGAACTTTATGGCGAGTTACAGTAGCGAAAAATAATAATAAAAAGCCGGATCCAGAACAATAAGAACATAATATATTTTGTTTTGTTGAAAATTAATGATCCAAAGAAAGTCACAGCATAGCTTCACTAAAAGGTATTTCGGGGCTCTTTTCGTAGAAATATACACTCCTGGAAATGGAAAAAAGAACACATTGACACCGGTGTGTCAGACCCACCATACTTGCTCCGGACACTGCGAGAGGGCTGTACAAGCAATGATCACACGCACGGCACAGCGGACACGCCAGGAACCGCGGTGTTGGCCGTCGAATGGCACTACCTGCGCAACATTTGTGCACCGCCGCCGTCAGTGTCAGCCACTTTGCCGTGGCATACGGAGCTCCATCGCAGTATTTAACACTGGTAGCATGCCGCGACAGCGTGGACGTGAACCGTATGTGCAGTTGACGGACTTTGAGGGAGGGCGTATAGTGGGCATGCGGGAGGCCGGGTGGACGTACCGCCGAATTGCTCAACACGTGGGGCGTGAGGTCTCCACAGTACATCGATGTTGTCGCCAGTGGTCGGCAGAAGGTGCACGCGCCCGTCGACCTGGGACCGGACCGCAGCGACGCACGGATGCACGCCAAGACCGTAGGATCCTACGCAGTGCCGTAGGGGACCGCACCACCACTTCCCAGCAAATTAGGGACACTGTTGCTCCTGGGGTATCGGCGAGGACCATTTGCAACCGTCTCCATGAAGCTGGGCTTCGGTCCCGCACACCGTTAGGCCGTCATCCACTCACGCCCCAACATCGTGCAGCCCGCCTCCAGCGGTGTCGCGACAGGCGTGAATGGGGGACGAATGGAGACGTGTCGTCTTCAGCGATGAGAGTCGCCGCTGCCTTGGTGCCAATGATGGTCGTATGAGTGTTTGGCGCCGTGCAGGTGAGCGCCACAATCAGGACTGCATACGACCTAGGCACACAGGGCCAACACCCGGCATCATGGTGTGGGGAGCGATCTCCTACACTGGCCGTACACCTCTGGTGATCGTCGAGGGGACACTGAATAGTGCACGGTACATCCAAACCGTCATCGAACCCATCGTTCTACCATTCCTAGACCGGCAAGGGAACTTGCTGTTCCAACAGGACAATGCACGTCCGCATGTATTCCGTGCCACCCAACGTGCTCTAGAAGGTGTAAGTCAACTACCCTGGCCAGCAAGATCTCCGGATCTGTCCCCCATTGAGCATGTTCGGGACTGGATGAAGCGTCGTCTCACGCGGTCTGCATGTCCAGCACGAACGCTAGTCCAACTGAGGCGCCAGGTGGAAATGGCATGGCAAGCCGTTCCACAGGACTACATCCAGCATCTCTACGAAAGTCTCCATGGGAGAATAGCAGCCTGCATTGCTGCGAACGGTGGATATACACTGTACTAGTGCCGACATTGTGCATGCTCTGTTGCCTGTGTCTATGTGCCTGTGGTTCTGTCAGTGTGATCATGTGATGTATCTGACCCCAGTAATGTGTCAATAAAGTTTCCCCTTCCTGGGACAATGAATTCTCGGTGTTCTTATTTCAATTTCCAGGAGGGTATTTTATCTCATATTTTAGTTGTTACGCAAGTAATAATAAAATAAATCAAAGAGAAAGCCGGCGAAATGTTGACGGACACAGGCGAGATAAAAAGTTTCGTGTCGTGAATTCATGAGGGGAACACGAGCGGGCCTTCGGTTCCGAAAGTCCATATAGATGATATTTCGTTGAATGGTTCGCACGCTGACACTTTCTGAAGGCGCAGCACGCAGCACGCGATTTGCGGAAGTGTTGCACTTCTGCTACGCTAAACGATTCTCTTTAGTCGTCGTTGGTCCCGTTCTCGAAGGATCTTTTGTCGGCCACAGCGATGTCGGAATTCTGATGTTTTACCAGATTCCCGATATTCGCGATACACTCACGGAATGGTCATACGTGGAATCCCCACTTCATCGCTGCCTCGGAGATGCTGTGTCCAACAGCTCGTGCAACGACTGTAATATCACGTTCAAACTCACTTAAATCTTGATAACCTGACATTGTAGCAGCAGTAACCGATCTAAAAACTGAGCCAGACACTTGTTGTCTTGCCGACGGCAATTCCGTTTTCTGTCTGTTTACATATCTCTGTATTTGAATATACATGCCTTTACCAGTTTCGTTGGCGCTTCAGTTTTCTTTCACTAGAATCAGTTTTCACTATTAATTCTGATGCAGCCTTTGTACATGTTTAGCACTTGGGCGCCTCTGGCAGCCCTCTCAGCTTGGCGCTCCAGCAAATCGCTTGTGTTTTGTTGGGGCCATAAACCGGCCCTGTGGACTGGGAATTCTCGAGATATGGGGAAACAATACAGCCGACAAAGCTGCCGATGAAGTGTGGTGCGTAGGGGCGGGGAGTGGGGGGGTGGTGGGGGGGAGGGTGGCATTAACATTCGATGTACCTTCCTCCTGCGTTGTAGTCATGTGCAATTCGGAAATCATACAGCGATTAGTGAAATCGCCTATACGGACATAGCTATCTTCACGCCAGCGTCACCAATGGAAGGAAGTAACGTTCATCAGGTTATGAATAACACCTTGCTCAATAACAGTTTCCTCCTGTAGGGAGATGATTCAACAGTATGTACAGCGGGAGATTACTATCTTCAGTACAACATACTTACATTGTTTTGTTTACTAATAACCGAGTAAAAAACAGCGAAACATCAATTTGCCATAGAAGCAGTGTTAAAACTTTTCGTTTCGAAATAAACCTTTTTAAAAAATGCAGAGACTATTATTCGTAAAATTTGCATTGGTTTGAAATATTGAGTTATTGTAGAAAACGTACAGGGTGTTTAAAAATTACCGGTTTATTTGAAACGGCAATACAAACTAAACGAGCAGCGATAGAAATACACCGTTTGTTGCAATATGCTTGGGACAACAGTACATTTTCGGGCAGTCAAACTTTCGATATTACAGTAGTTACAATTGTCAACAGCAGATGGCGCTGCGGTCTGGGAAACTCTATAGTACGATATTTTCCACATATCCACCATGCGTAGCAATAATATGGCGTAGTCTCTGAATGAAATTACCCGAAACCTTTGACAACGTGTCTGGCGAAATGGCTTCACATGCAGATGAGATGTACTGCTTCAGCTGTTCAATTGTTTCTGGATTCTGGCGGTACACCTAGTCTTTCAAGTGTCCCCACAGAAAGAAGTCACAGGGGTTCATGTCTGGCTAATAGGGAGGCCAATCCACGCCACCTCCTGTATGTTTCGGATAGCCCAAAGCAATCACACGATCATCGAAATATTCATTCAGGAAATTAAAGACGTCGGCCGTGCGATGTGGCCAGGCACCATCTTGCATAAACCACGAGGTGTTCGCAGTGTCGTCTAAGGCAGTTTGTACCGCCACAAATTCATGAAGAATGTCCAGATAGCGTGATGCAGTAATCGTTTCGGATCAGAAAAATGGGCCAATGATTCCTTTGGAAGAAATGGCGGCCCAGACCAGTACTTTTTGAGGATGCAGGGACGATGGGACTGCAACATGGGGCTTTTCGGTTCCCCAAATGCGCCAGTTCTGTTTATTGACGAAGCCGTCCAGGTAAAAATAAGCTTCGTCAGTAAACCAAATGCTGCCCACATGCATATCGCCGTCATGAATCCTGTGCACTATATCGTTAGCGAATGTCTCTCGTGCAGCAATGGTAGCGGCGCTGAGGGGTTGCCGCGTTTGAATTTTGTATGGATAGAGGTGTAAACTCTGGCGCATGAGACGATACGTGGACGTTGGCGTCATTTGGACCGCAGCTGCAACACGGTGAACGGAAACCCGAGGCCGCTGTTGGATCACCTGCTGCACTAGCTGCGCCTTGCCCTCTGTGGTTGCCGTACGCGGTCGCCCTACCTTTCCAGCACGTTCATCCGTCACGTTCCCAGTCCGTTGAAATATTTCAAACAGATCCCTTATTGTATCGTTTTTCGGTCCTTTGGTTACATTAAACCTCCGTTGAAAACTTCGTCTTGTTGCAACAACATTGTGTTCTAGGCGGTGGAATTCCAACACCAGAAAAATCCTCTGTTCTAAGGAATAAACCATGTTGTCCACAGCACACTTGGACGTTGTGAACAGCACACGCTTACGGCAGAAAGACGACGTACAGAATGGCGCACCCACAGACTGCGTTGTCTTCTGTATCTTTCACATCACTTGCAGCGCCATCTGTTGTTGAAAATTGTAACTACTGTAATTTCGAAAGTTTGTCCGCCTGACAATGTACTGTTGTCCCAAGCATATTGCAACAAACGGTGTATTTCTATCGCTGCTCGTTTAGTTTTTATTGCCGTTTCAAATAAACCGATCATTTTTGAAACACCCTGTAAAATCGAATGGTGCTAAGTTAATAATAAAGCCGACAGAGAGGAGCAGCAAATAAATGGCATATGAATTGATACAGCACTGTTAAGATAGTAACGTCCCTGTTGCGTGTGTCCAGGCTTCAGGTACGCGCGTACGACCAATGTGCAAGTTTTATCAACACCAGGAGTAGAAGGCACGTAGTTTCTCGCAGTCGTTGCAGAATATCTCCAACCCTGACCTATAAATATTTTTACGAATGGAAGTAGAAATGAAGTCCAATGATTCATTTGCTTTAGAAGACTAAATACTTGTCTGCCGCCGCGCTGGATTAGCCGAGCGGTCTTAGGCGATGTAGTCATGGACTGTGCGGCTGATCCCGGTGGAGGTTCGAGTTCTTCCTCGGGCATGGGTGTGTATGTGTTTGTCCTTAGGATACTTTTGGTTAAAGAGTGTGTAAGCTTAGGGACTGATGTCCTCAGCAGTTAAGTTTCATAAGATTTCACACACATTTGAACATTTGATTTGTCTGCCATTTCTATGAAATAACAATCAAGAAGGAAATTATAGCTCTTGTTGTTGTTGTTGTTGTTTTGGCCTGCAGTCCTGAGATTGGTTTGATGCAGCTCTCCATGCTACTCTATCCTGTGCAAGCTTCTTCATCTCCCAGTACGTACTGCAGCGTACATCCTTCTGAATCTGTTTAGTGTATTCATCTCTTGGTCTCCCTCTACGATTTTTACTCTCCACGCTGCCCTCCAATACTAAATTGGTGATCCCTTGATGCCTCAGAACATGTCCTACCAACCGATCCCTACTTCAAGTTGTGCCACAAACTCCTCCCCAATCCTATTCAGTACCTCCACATTAGTTATGTGATCTACCCATCTAATCTTTAGTATTCTTCTGTAGCACCACATTTCGAAACCTCTTATTCTCTTCTTGCCCAAACTATTTATCGTCCATGTTTCACTTCCATACATGGCTACACACCATACAAATACTTTCAAAAACGACTTCCTGGCACTTAAATCTATACTCGATGTTACCAAATTTCTCTTCTTCAGAAACACTTTCCTTGACATTGCCAGTCTACATTTTATACCCCCTCTACTTCGACCATCAACAGTTATTTTGCTCCCCAAATAGCAAAACTCATTTACTACTTTAAGTGTCTCATTTCCTAATCTAATTCCCCCAGCGTCACCCGACTTAATTCGACTACATTCCATTATCCACGTTTTACTTTTGTTGATGGTCATCTTATATCCTCCTTTCAAGATACTGTACATTCGGTTTAACTGGTCTTCCAAGTCCTTTGCTGTCTCTGACAGAATTACAGTCTCATCGGCGAACCTTTAAGTTTTTATTTCTTCTCCATGAATTTTAATACCCACTCCGAATTTTTCTTTTGTTTGCTTTACTGCTTGCTCAATATACAGATTGAACAACATTGGGGAGAGGCTACCACACTATCTCACTCCCTTCCCAACCTGTGCTTCCCCTTCATGTCCCTCGACTCTTATAACTGCCATCTGGTTTCTGTACAAATTGTAAATAGCCTTTCGCTCCCTGTATTTAACCCCTACCACCTTCAGAATTTGAAAGGGAGTATACCAGACAACGCTGTCAAAGGCAGTAATAAATTAAAATAACTATGCTTTCATAGTATACAACAAAAGTAGGAAGTAGGTTATTTGTGGCTTATGACCACACAATGTGTCCTTGTCTGCTTGTATTTCTCGAACACAGAGCAATTAGTACGAGAAACGTCTTCAAACTCAGTTTCCTCCATTGAGGACAGAATGTTCCTAATACCCGAAGATTCCAAATTATAATATACACTACTGGCCATTAAAAGTGCTACACCACGAAGATGACGTGCTACAGACGCGATATTTTACCGACAGGAAGAAGATGCTGCGATATGCAAATGATTAGCTTTTCAGAGAATTCATACAAAGTTGGCGGCGGTGGCGACACCTACAACGTGCTCACAAGAGGAAAATTTCCAACCGGTTTTTGATGCACAAACAGCAGTTGACCGGCGTCACCTAGTGAAGCGTTGTTGTGATGCCTCGTGTAAGGAGGATAAATGGGTACCATCACGTTTCCGACTTTGATAAAGGTCGGATTGTAGCCTGTCGCGATTGAGGTTTATCGTATCGCGACATTGCTGCTCGCGTTGGTCGAGATCCAAAGACTGTTAGCAGAACATGGAATAGGTGGCTCCAGGAGGGTAATACGGAACGCCGTGCTGGATTCCAACGGCCACGTATCACTACCACTCTGGATGACAGGCATCTTATCCGCATGGCTGTAACGGATCGTGCAGCCACGTCTCGATCCCTGAGTCAACAGATGGGGACGTTTCCAAGACAACAACCATCTGCAAGTACAATTCGACGACGTTTGCAACAGCATGGACTATCAGCTCGGAGACCATGGCTGCGGTTACCCTTCACGCTGCTTTTCAGACAGGAGCGCCTGCGATGGCATAGTCAACGACGAACCTGGGTGCACGACTGTCAAAACGTCATTTTTTCGGAAAATTCCAGTTTCTGTTTACAGCATCGTGATGGTCGCATCCGTGTTTGGTGAAATCGCGGTGAACGCACATTGGAAGCGAATATACGGCACCGGCGTGATGGTATGGGGTGCCATTGGTAGTCTCGGTCACCTCTTATTCGCATTGATGTCACTTTGAACAGTGGACGTTACATTTCAGATGTGTTACGACCCGTGGTCCTACCCTTCATTCGATCCCTGCGATACGCTATATTTCAGCAGGATAATGCACGACTGCATGTAGCAGGTCCTGCACGTGCCTTTCTGGATACGGAAAATGTTCGACTGCTGCCCTGGTCAGCACATTCTGCAGATCTCTCAACAATTGAAAGCGTCTGGTCACTGGTGGCCGTGCAACTGGCTCGTCACAATACGCCAGTTACTATCCTTTATGAACTGTGGTATCGTGTTGAGGCTGCATGGTTTGTTGTACCTGTGCACGCCATCCAAGCCCTGTTTGACTCAATGCCCAGGCGTATCAATGGCATTATTACGGCCAGAGGTGGATGTTCTGGGTACTGATTTCTCAGGATCTATGCACCCAAATTGCGTGAAAATGTAACCACATGTCAGTTGTAGTATAATATATTTGTCCAATGAATACCCGTTTATCATCTGCATTTCTTCTTGGTGTAGCAATTTTAATGGCCCATAGTGTAAGTTTTGAGTAGAGGTTCAAAAAATTTTAATCAGTAGGAGAATACTGGTGATTTTTTGAAGTATTCAACACTAATCGCTTGTCAAGGAAAACAGCACACGGAGGTTATTAGCCTACTTACTTTAAAATTTTGATTCTATGTATCTTGAAACTGGGTGTCAGTCTTAGTTCGATTGCTACACACACCAAAAAAAGTTTAGCATCACCTCGGTTACAAGAGTTCCGAGACTTGTACATAAAATTGGAATGGAGATCAACATAAACATCATTTACGGTCATTTTATTGCTTGTGAAAGCCAAACATTGCACGTTGTATTACCATACAGCGAGATCATCAGTGGTGGTAGTCCAGACTGCTGTACTCACCGGTACCTCTAATATCAAGTAGCACGCCCTCTTGCACTGATGCATGCCTGTATTCGTCGTGGCATTGTATCCACAGGTTCATTAAGGTACTGCTGTCCCAGATCGTCGCACGCCTTAACTGTAATTCGTGGCGGGGGGGGGGGGGGGGGGGGGGGGGAAGGTGCATGTAGTCGATAAACAGTCTTTCCAAATCTATCTCAGTCATGTTCGGTCCATGAAGACGAATGCCTCGCCAATATGCCGCCGATATGGTTGCATTATCGGTCTGACGATGGCATTCACGTATAGTACAGCCGTTACGGCGCCTACCGGGACCACCACCTTCGTATGTCGGCCCCACATAATGCCCCCCCCCCCCCAAAAAAAAAAAATTAACAGCACGGAACCTCCACCTTGCTGCACTCGCTGGTGTGTCTAAGGCGTTCAGCCTGACCGGGTAGCCTCCAGACACGTCTCCGTTGATTGTCTGGTTGAAGGCATATGCGACACTCATCGGTTGAAGAGAACTTGATGCCAATCCCCAGCGGTCCCTTCGGCATGTTGTTGGCTGTGCCGCGCTTCTTGGCGTCGTGGTTGAAACGATAGACCTCACGATGCACGTCGGGAGTGAAGTTGTGCATCATGCAGTCTGAGTCGTAACACGGCTGCACGAAAAGCATTATTCGACATGGTGGCGTTGCTGTCAGGGTTCCTCCGAAACAAAATCCTTAGGGAGCGGTCATCCACTGCAGTAGTAGCCCTTGAGCGGCCTCAGAGAGGCACGTCATCGACAGTTCGTGTCTCTCAGTATCTCCACCATGTCCGAAAAACATCGCTTTGGTTCACTCTGAGACGCCTGGACACTTCCCTTATTGAGAGCCCTTCCTGGCACAAAGTAGCAACGCGGTATTGACCGTCTAGGCATGGTTCAACTACAGACAAAACGAGCCATGTACCTCTTTCCTGGTGGATTGACTGGAACTGATCACCTGTCGTACCCCCTTGGTCTAATAGACGCTGCAATGCATTGTTGTTTACGACTTTGAGCGGGTTCCGTGACATCTCTGAGCAGTCAAAGACACTGTGTCTGTATCCTCAGTCAACGTCTGTCTTCAGGAGTTCTGGGAACAGGGATGATGCAAAGCTATTTTTGAAGTGTGCTCATTTATTACGGGAAATAATAGGAAAACAAAACTGAAAATTGGCTATTTCAGAGAACGGGTAGTTTGAGCGGTTTTAACAGTCAAGTTAACAGGCATGGAAAAAATTGATATAAACTAAAAGCGGTTGTTTTACCAATAACCACCATGCCTTTCGCATCTCGATTGGTCCGCCCGCCAAATTAACCCTTCTTAATCGTGTAGAAAATGCCTGGTACCATTTGGAATGGCGAGTGAATAGTAACAATCAACAATTATGCAATCTGTTGGCTCTGTGGGATCTAACCACCAACAAACGGCGCCAACTAGATACGACATACTTGAAGAAACTTATAGACCATCCTAAACGCCGGAATGAGACCCTTTTCAAGTCTGTATATTGTGTCACACGGTATTGGACTGTGTCTCCAAGGGGGTAGGGGAAGAAGTGAGTTTTTGTCCACGAACTTATAGATAATTGTTAATGACTGAGGTGGTAGTGAAGAAAATAACTGCGGTTTACTGCAGATATCTAAGAATGAGGTGTAGATGGTAAGACTGGGCAACAACGAATCAATCGGTAAGACTTTCTTCCGAGAATTTCTTCCAAGTGTAGCTGCTGTGCTCGGTCAGACTAGGTGCAATACTTCACGCTACCTTACTGCTTGTGCTCCGGATTAACATTGTGTGCCCGTTGTAATGCTTAGGAATACGGCAGTAATTTAGGCTAATTGCCGAATTAAGCTTTCGTATGCACGGCCGTAACTTGCAAGGGACCGAGCCTGTAAACTAAGTAATCCGCTGCTGTGACTGTGGAGACAAAGTTGGGCGCGCTACACAGGCGCTTCGCTGCGATTGGCGCCAGTGAATCGTGGGTGGTAGCAGTGGCCACGTAGTGGATAAATTATCTTCTTTGCCTGTCTCCTCGTTAGCTAAAATTTCCTTTCCAGCTCACCGTCACTTGTTCCTGTCAAGCTTGCTCAGTTGGACAGATATGCATGCAGCTTGCCAAACGTCGAAGTCATCTTTCGTAGCAAGCGTGTACATTCAGTGTAATGCAATGTGTATTTACCATAGTTCTATGGTTGATCACAGAGGACCGGTGACAAAGATCGTAAGATAATTGATGACTCAAGGTAATTATTGAAGAAATTTAAAAGTAAAAATTATTTACCAACGTACTCACTAATATATTAATAGTTTAGCACCATGAGAAAAGCATTAGTAATAGAAACCGTTAGCTTGTCTTTAGGTAGTCTAACTGACGGTGCCCAAATACCCGGACTTCATTCGTATTGCTCTTTACTCATAATTTCAAACCTTTATGAAACTTTATCTCGCCGACACCGCCACAAATTGATGATAGGTGAAAAGTATATTTTTTACTATATTTTCCGCTATTCATCCAGTAAAACTTCGACATCAAGCATGAAGGTTTAGTTTATTACTTCTTCATTAGCACCTTACTCCCAACACAGTTTGACAATAGTATCCCTACAAATTATAACAATGAATGTACCTGAAAACCTAGATCGTTGTAGAACACATAGTTTTTTAGATACGTCATAAACATTGAGATGCATGAAAAATTTTCTTTTGCGTAAAAAGGAACGCATTGTAGCCAGGTTATATTCACCCTCATATTTCATAATGAGAACACATGGTGACTTTCAACAAACTTTGAAAACGACTTTGAATGTTTTCAATTTTTTTTCTCTCTTGTTTCCCGTCAAATATTTGACAATGTAGTTAAATTGCAAAATAATGAAACGTTTGAAGCTGTTTTATACATTGGAGTTAGAATATTTGAAAGTCGGGTGTTTGTTGTTTCTTGCTAAAAAGCGTACATTAGTTTAGAGGAAGACCGGATTAAGAGTTGTTCTTAACTAAACACAAAGCTCCGTGACTACAGTCTTTTCAGGAAAAGTCTAGTTTCGCTGCCCCTACACAGCATCACAGCATCAGCCTCTGGCTTCGGCGGATTCGGTAATCTCTTTCCCGCCAAGCATACCGAGTTTCACGTTACAGACTTGAGTGACATTTTGCTCACTGTATAATATAAGGAAATGTAATTGGACCACCGCAAATCATACCTAAAAACATCCGTTAACATTTGTAGTTTTAAGTCCAAAGAAAGAAGACTGAGCAGAATAACCCCTTATACCAAGAAATTAACTAATGCTTCATTATAGTATAGTGAATTCGGCGGTGTTTCGTACCCTCGACCCGATTAGCGAGCAGTGTTGAAGTGTGGCCATATCTGGGTGACCGTTCTGATCTCTTCACCAAAAAATGGTTCAAATGGCTCTGAGCACTATGCGACTTAACTTCTTATGTCATCAGTCGCCTAGAACGTAGAACTAATTAAACCTAACTAACCTAAGGACATCACACACATCCATGCCGGAGGCAGGACTCGAACCTGCGACCGTAGCGGTCGCTCGGATCCAGACTGTAGCGCCCAGAACCGCTCGTCCACTCTGGCCGGCCATCTCTTCACCGCAGACTGTGCGTTCTGTAGTGGGGAAAAGTACAAAATTTAACCAAGCTCACGTTACACTGCTTGTAATTGGTTAGCGAATGTTATGGTAGAGCCAGGTTCCACGTTCGTGTCTACTGGGCATAATACGAGTCGAACTCTCTGTCCTGCGCCACACTGTGGAGTTAGGACCCCAGCCACAGCTGTAAACAACACTGCGCGATTCGGGTAGTCTTCTTGCTCGGTAGCCACTCACGCAGCCTGCTGCTGTCAGTGCTTACCGTGATGTTTCTGACCTGTTTCTACCAAAAGGAGCCTGCTGCTATCCGTGCTCAGAGTGATGTTGCTGGCTGGCTTAGACAGGCGCCTGGAATGATACAGTATAGATTTTTTTAGTATTTCAGTTTTTACTACACTACTTTTCACTCTTTTCTTGCTCAAAAACAAAATATTTCAATAACGCCATGGCCAATTTCAGAACTATAAGAACAAGTTTTTATGATCTCTTTCTTAGGGAAGAACATCTATGTACACTCGACAGCAAAAAAAGTGGGTCACCCCTGAATTCCACCGTGTAGGCAGCATCTGAATGTATGCAACCAACATTGCAAATCAGTGTGGCACATTGTCGCAACCCTCCACAGTACAGTCGTTGTAAGATACACAATGGGCACCGCTAGAGACTACTAGAGAGCACTGGTCTTTATGACAGTCCATTCAGATGTAGAGTAACACCACAATACTACAGAAGAGATCAGACAGTCCTTAACGTTTGTAAAATAAACTTAATTACAATAAGTGACATTTCAAACGTTATGTGACAACAAGTTTTGTCACATAAATCGTTCAGTAATCCTTAGGCACAATTAAATATTTGAGACAGTATATGGATTTATAAAGTTGTATGGCAATTGGAAACAAGTTCTTTGCTGTCTGAAAGGTTTACGCAACACATGCTGAACGTCGTTCAACGTTCAACAGGGAGTGGATTCGTTTCAACTTTATTTAATACTAAGCAGTTAAAAGAAAACGTGATTAACGGCGGCAACCACTCTACGGAAATCCCAACATTAACAGCGAATCACAAGTATTATCATTGTTCACATTACTCATCAACAGTTAGTTGTACACGAAGTTGTACTTTAAATGACATGACCAACGTCTTCGTTCTGGATCCGGATGCAAACCCAGAACGTAAAGCTATTGTTAAGCAATCAAAGCTTTGTGCCTTATCGAGAGTCAATCACTAGGCAGAAAGAGACGTCAAATATTGACTTTTGCACCAGTATAAGTTATCAATTCTCAACTTGAACGTAAATGACGATAAATTTTGAACGGAAGCAGGAACCCTAACACGACAATTACCTTCTCGGTAATTAACCTCGAAAGACGTTGCATAGTGTTGCATTGTCAAGGAATAAAGGATGCACGTGTTTAAAATTGAAATGCCATCATGTAATGCTGGGGACAAGGATGCGACCCCAGCACCTAATCGGATTGTTGAATAAGTACGTAAAATCAGAATGTAGATATCACTGTTTGTGACCAGTAGGGGGGGAGTTGGAACCTTAAATGACGACTGAAATTGTATTGCCTGACCGGGATTCGAACCTGGCGCCTACCACCGTCGTTGTCTAACAAGGAACAGACGATAAATGTCCAATGTTGGTCCACCATCAGCGAGATCAGCACACGTTTAACTAGAAATAAGCTGACGAAAAGTCAATGCTGACTGAGAGTCGAACGCCGCGCACATGGTTATGAAGACACATTAACAATCATCTTCATATGCAGTAGTAGCTACAGTAGCATGTTTAGTTGCAAACCTTAAGGCCTTACTCATCCCTAGTAACGTGTTGCCTAATATCTGCGATATCATGATGTTAATTTACAAGTGGATTGACTGCCGTAAAGAGTAATGTTCTCTAGTAGTCGTGTATCATTGAAATGTAAATGAAGTGCCTCAGCGGAATGTAATTTCCGTGGTGCAGCACGTATTGTTTCAGAGACACTGACTACATGTTATAAGTGCACAAAACGTGTATTATATAATACGTATATACTATTATTTGGAGGAGTTGCCGCCAAACCTGTACTTTTACATTCCGCTTGGTTGTCGTGGTTGAATACAGGTTTTCTCAAGGCTATATCTAATGCACAGCGCTTACAAGAAGGTATAGTTTCCTGCGTCATGCTATTGCTAGCTAGGTGAAATATTTTGTGGTAGCCATGTTTAAAATGAATGTATTTTTGGAAGTATTGTTCGTCAACTGTAGCTGTGCCTGCACATTTTATAGCATAATATCTATAGCTGCGTTAGTTTGTACTACAGACGAGTAGGTTAGGTGTAACTTTTGATCCTTCAAGGGGTGATCGTGGCCATGCGGCCCAGGTTTGTACTAGCCAGGCTGGCCGAGGCGAGACGCAAGTGAGCGAGCTGGCGGTGGCGTTGGTGGGCCAACAGCCCGGGACGTGCCAGCACGGCTGCGCCGTATGCCTCTGCCTCTGCCGCTCCGTTTGGCGTAAATATGTTTACCGCCTCTCCTGGAATCAGTATAAGAGCGGCAAGCATAAATACACACCAGGCTGTCTGCCGTAATGGCTCAGTGGGAGACGTCTGTTCGAGGTAGAGTCAAAAAATGGTTCAAATAGTTCTGAGCACTATGGGACTTAACATCTGATGTCATCACACACGTCCGTGCCCGAGGCAGGATTAGAACCTGCGACCGTAGCGGTCACGCGGTTCCAGACTGAAGCGCCTAGAACCGCTCGGCCACTCCGGCTGGCCGAGGTAGAGTCGTCGCTCTGGTTGAGGAAGGAGGATGTTCCATCAGAGAAGCTGCAGACGGTATGGCGTACCACATACCACTGAAACGAGATGGTGGAGGATCTGCCTTGAAAGAGGAACCACCAAGAGGGCTCCTGGCTCAGGCAGGAACAGAGTGAGCCTACAGCAGGAAGACAGGGACCTAGTATCTAGCAGCAAAGAAAATCCCTTTCTGACCGCGAAGCAGTTGCGGCCGGAGACCAACTTCCCCGGCTCCAGTGACACGATTCGCCGAAGGCTCGGGGACGCTGGACTGCATGAACGACGATCCGCCGTGAAACAAGAGCTCAGCGAAAACAACGTTTTATATCGGCTAGCATTTGCGGAGCTCCATCTCAGGGCGTTGTGGGACAACATCGTTTTCACTGATGAGAAGGTGTTTTCCACTAATAACGACGGTCCACGAATCGTTTACAGGCCGCAAGGGACTCGCCATCGACTCGAATTTGTAACCACGACGAGAAGAAGTGGCCGGCTATCTGTTACCTGCTGGGTTTGGAATTTTGCGAGAGGGGCGGGAATTCTTCACAGGATAGAAGGAACTCTAGACAGCGCTCAGTATCCCCACATATTGGAAAATGTCATGCTTCCGTCAGTGCGAATGCTGTCACGTCATATTGGAAGAGGACCATTCTTCCATTCCATTTGTTCAGCAGCGGCTCTCCACGATTGGCGTTAACGCCATGAACTGGCTGCCACGGGCGGCTGATGTGAACTCCATGGAAAACATGTGGGGTGCGGTCGCCAGAACATTAACAGGGAACTGGCCACGAAACCAACCAACTAATGCGGAAGCTCTGTGGGACTGCGTCCTGGAAGCCTGGTAGGAAGTTCCTTCTTCATGCTGTTACGTCCTACGGCTTATACATTCTATGCCAAGATGCGTGATAGAAGTACAAAATAATGAAGGATTTTGGATAAAATATTAGAGTCTTTAAAATGTTTTGTTATGTATTCTTTTTCGTCATTTTTCCTCATTGGGAGCTAGTGGAAGATCGCGTAGCAACATGAAAAGATACAATATGGGTTAGCTTCCCTCTGAGTTGACCTTTTAATTCAAATGGGTTTCTTTTGAATATACAGTTTGTTAAGTATTCTGTTTTGATTTTATTTATACCCTGTCTACATACTTATAAACTAATCACCGTAGATGTAGTTTTTGTAATTTCAAATACGTCTCTCTCATCACCTCCATCCACGAATACACCCTCCGTCCTCCAATGATTTCATATTATGTTTACTCGGCGCGCGTTATTAGCCGAGCGGTCTTAGGCGCTGCATTCATGGACTGTGAGGCTGGTCACAGCGGAGGTTCGAGACGTCCCTCGGGCATGGGTGTGTACGTTTGTCCTTAGGATAATTTAGGTTAAGTAGTGTCTATGACAGATGACCTTAGCAGTTAAGTCCCATAAGATTTCACACACATTTGAACATTTATGTTTACTCATTGTTAATATCTCTTCTATTCTCTCTCACACCCTCTCTCTCTGACACTATCTCCGCAATTGCTCTTCTATCACACTCCCCCAAAACTTTTTAAACAAACCAAGCGGTTTCCAATGACGCTATATTTTCTTTTTTAATTGCTATGAAACCGTATTCTTTGATCACCCCTTCGCTATAACCCATTCTGCGTTCTGAGAGGTTTAAGTAGATCTAAGTTCTAGGGGACTGATGACCTCAGAAGTTAAGTCCCATAGTGCTCAGAGCCATTTGAACCATTTGAACCCACAATAAGATACATTCTGAGTTATAAATATGCGGGCTATCAGAAAACAGTCACACTATCACTAAAAATTCTTAATATTACCGGAAGAGCACCAGTGTCAATAAACCGCTGTAGTCAGCCAATATATAATTCAGCCATTTTGACAACAATATTTGTCAGTACGGTACTAAAGAGTATTACTGCTCGTATGTCCAGATTGGCAGGAAACGCCAAGGACGTAGCCAAAATGGCGTGAGGGTCCAGGGGATCCAAAGCCCCCACCTCCTTCCCCATTCCATTCCCTAACTGAAATTACACGCGACCTGTGTAACGAGCTTAAAAGACTTTTCATTTTCTTGGGAAAAAGTTTTCAATCGACAAGATCGTCTAAATTAGTTTTTATTGTTGAAAATACGCTTCGACAGCCGCTCGGGATTAGCCGAGTGGTCTAGGGAGCTGCAGTCATGGACGGTGCTGCTGGTCCCGGCGGAGGTTCGAGTCCTCCCGCGGTCATGGGTGTGTGCGTTTGTCCTTAGGATAATTAGGTTAAGTGGTGAGTAAGCTTAGGGACTGATGACCTACACAGTTAATTCTCATAAGATTTCACAAATATTTCAACAGTTTTTGAACGTTTCGACAGTTATAACACTCACCTTCCAGTCTTAAAAAAAACATGTTCCATTTTAGGTTAGTATTTCATGCCATAATAACAACATTTGTGTTCAAAAAAGGGATTCATTGTGAGCTGATACCCCATGCAATGATGACAACGTGGCGTGAGTTAAAAACTCACAATATAACAAGTCTCACAACAACTTTTTTTTGAAACGCAGAAGATGACTGTTACAACTGTCGAAACCGATTGTCGACAATAAAGCTTAATTTATGCGATGTTGACGAACTAAAACTTCTTCTCAAGTAAATCGTACATCACATCTAAGTTCTCAATATGATATAATTCCGTCATTCATATTTGCTGTCATACTACCAGATAAACTCACTATATCGATAGCACTAACGGGTATCACCCATCTGTACTTTAGCCATGACCAAGTACCTTTCCCTTATTTGAGTTCAGTTGCTGTTTTGCTATACAGTTCACTTCTTACTTGCAGTAAAATTTAATGTAAATTGTGCTGCTTATTCCTTCTGTGCTGTGTGCTGTTGAGATGGTTTCTAATTAAGGTTAAGTATGTAACAAAAAAGAAGAGGAAGACCGATTTCGATTAATCCACTAACGGTATAGTAAGTTAAGTATATGTACTTGGATGGTTCACCATCTGGGTCTGTCGAGCGCTATTAGCAAGCGTGGTGCACTCAGCCCTTGTGAGGCAAACTGAGGAGCTACTTGAGTAGGGGGTCTGGTCTCGTAAATTGTCATAGGACCGGGAGATCGGAGTGCTGACGACATGCCCTCCATACCTGCATACAGTGACGCCTATGGGCTGAGGACGACACGGCTGCCGGTTGGTACCGTTGGGTCTTCATGGCATGTTCTGGAGTAGTTTTATATGTAGCACTACTATAAGGGCCTAATTGCTTATCTTTAGCGGTTTAATGTTAGCACTAGAGTGTTTGCTTTGAGCCTGGTAGAACTTTGGACGATTTCATAAGGCAGTGGAGCAGTAGGGTCTAAACATCGTTACAAATCGTGCAGTCCTGAAGCATTGGCTGGACACCCAACATCACAGGACCACAAAACATCATTGAGATAGCGCTGACGCGCTAGCCAATTGGAAAAGTAGGCAGCGCCACACCTCCAGGAAGACAGAGTTCACCGCCCTCTGTCAACGCTGATTTGACCTGCCGCCCATCGCTGGTTTGTCCCAGTTCGGTCGCAGACTTCGAGAGAGGCGGTACTGAGTACTAGGAAGACGATAATTAGCCTGCGTTCTGCGAGTGGTAATAGACTGTCAATGTAATTGTATGTATGAGGCACAAAAGCACAGAGACCGAGAGAAGTTAACTGTATTTTCTTTTTAGAAATAACGTTTTCTGTTAATCGTAAATTTTTTTGTACCGATTTGGGATTACTGCTGCTGGCCATCACAACGTCTCTCTTCCGTGTTTGTGTCGGTGCTGCCTCCCACAGTGGGCGACACAAATGATATTTAATTAAATTCAGTGGTTAATAATACGCTGGGATTTGCCTGTGTCACCCAAAAATTACGGTGGTTAACAAAAATATCGCCTAAAAGGCGGCGGTCGCATTTCCTTAAAAAAATTGGTCAAAAGTCCTTCGTTAGTAGTCCAAATGGCAAAACGGAGCCCTATCTAGCCACGTGGGCTGTGGACAGTTATCAAAACCAATTCCGATACGAAACGATGGGGAGGATCTGTGCAGAGCGGAATACCTGTATGATGACAGCACATTCATTAGTGTGATTATTTCTAAAACATTCTTTTTTTTTCAGTGAGTCATATGATTCGTCCGGAACTGCGTCTTATAACCACATGCCTGTCACCTCCACATCAATCATACCCTTTCGTTAAGAATCTACGGTTTTGTAATGCTATAATAACTTCATTTTTCGCAAATGTTTTATGATTATCGTCAAACGTTATTCTTTTTAAGTTGCGGAAACGGTTACAAATTTTTTTCATTCCATTTTGGACAGTACTTACCTTCGTTTGGGGAATAATTACTTATTTCTCGGGCAGACAGTATCCAATTTCAATGTTGGTTTGCAGAAGAATTTACTGCCCTTCAGGAAAGTTCTCGCCCTCAAATTATTCTCTGGACCGAGAGCGGCTGAGACCCGAAATGGAATTGGTATTTAGCGAGTCGTGGAACGTATATCGGAAAGACCGATTAGAGGCCGTAGGAGGGGGAGTCTTCATTGGAGCTGACAAACATATTATCTCTATTGAGGTCGAAGATGAGTGTGACAGTGTAGTCATATGGTCGCGTATAACAGGTGTAGATGAAACCCAGTTAATTGTTGAAAGTTTTTACCGGCCACCCGATTCTGCTGTGACAGTTCTGTATTCATTCAAAGGAAGTCTACAGTCAATAGCGTATCAACACCAAGCTCATACAATGCCGGATGAAGGCGACTTTAACCTGGCGGGGGGAGGGGGGTGGGGGGGGGGGGGAAGGGGAGGGGGGGGGGGGGTGAGACAGCTTTTGAGCACGTTTTGTGAATATTATCTTGATTATCTAGTTCGGCAGCCCATACTCAATGGAAGTATCTTAGATCTTGTAGCTATAAATAGGCTGGACCTTGTCAGTATGGAAACGGGGATTAGCTGTCATGACGTCATTATAGTAACTATGATTACGAAAGTTAATAAGTCAATCAAGACGGCTATGAGAGTGTTTGTGCTAGACAGAGCAGATAACACTTATTGACATCCCACTTGGGCAGTGAAATGGCATCAATTAGTTGCGGTAAGGCGGATATAGACGAATTATGGGTGACGTTTAAGCAGATTTTAAATCGTGATCGGGAGAGTTATGTGCCTAGTAAGTGGATAAAAGATGGAAAAGACTCACTTTCCTTTAATAACAAAATTAGGCGGATCATGAAGAGGTAGAGGCTCTTTCACCCTCTGTTCAAAAGGGAACACATAAATGACGACAAGCGAAGGTTAGTAAGGAGTCGTACGTCTGTGAAAAGACCCATGCGCGAAGCACATAACTACCACCTTAGCAAAAGATCTGGCAGAGGGCCCGAGAAAATTCTGGTCTTATGTAAAATCCCTAAACGGGTCTAAGGCTTCCATTCAGTTCCTTTTCAGCATTCTAGTGTGGCAGCTGAAGATAGCAAAGCCAAAGGTGAAGTTTTAAATTTCACGTTCACACAGGGGAATCGCACAAAGGGGAATCGTACAAACATACCGTCATTTAACCATCGGAGAGACTTTCGTATGGACGACATAGTAATACCTGGCGTAGAGCACTAACTGAAAGCTTTGAAGCAAATAAATTACCAGGTCCGGATGGAATCCCAGTTCGATTTTACAAAGACTACTATATCAAGCGACTGGAAAAAGAGTAGATGACTGGTGTTTGTTTTCTTTTTTTTGGGTGAGGTGGGGGGGGGGGGGGCATAAGTGTACTGACTGGTTTGATGCGACCCGCCAAGAATTCCTCTCCTTCCTCAATCTCTTCATCTCAGAGTAGCACTTGCAACCTACGTTCTCAATTACTTGCTGAATGTATTCCAATCTCCTCCCTTCCTCAACAGTTTCTCTTCTCTAGAGTTCCCTCTGCACCATGGAAGACAGTCCCTGATGTCTTAATAGATGTCCTATCATCATCATCCTGACCCTTAGCAGTGTTTTCCACATATTCCTTTCCTCTCCGATCCTGCCCATAACCTCCTCATTCCTTACCTTATCAGTCCACCTAATTTTCCACATTCGCCTGTAGCACCACATCTCGAATGCTTCGATTCTCTTGTGTTCCGTTTTTACCACACACCGAGTTTCACTACCATAACACGCTGTACTCCTGGCGGTCATTCTCAGAAATTTCTTCCTCAAATTAAGGCCTATTTTTGAAATTAGTAAACTTCTCTTGGTCAGAAATGCCCTTTTTGCCATTGCTAGTCTGCTTTTGATGTCCTCCTTGCTCCGTCTGTCATTGGTTACTTTACTGCCTATGTAGCGTAATTCTGTAACTCCATCTACGTCGTAACCATCAATTCTGATTTTAAGTTTCTCGATTTTCACATTTCTGCTACATCTCATGACTTTCGACTATCTTCGATATACTCTCAATCCATATTCTATCCTCATTAGAGTGTTCATGTCATTCAGCAGATCATGTTATTCTTCTTCAATTTCTCTCAGGATAGCAATGTCATCAGCTAATTGTATCGTTGATATCCTTTCACGTTCTATTTCAGTTCTGCTTCTGAACCTTTCCTTTATTTCCATCATTGCTTCTTCGATTTAAGAAAGGTATAAGGACGGACCCGCAAATTTACAGTCAAATATCCTTGGCCGGCCGTGGTGGCCGAGCGGTTCTAGGCGCTACACTCTGGAACCGCGCGACCACTACGGTCGCAGGTTCGCATCCTGCCTCGGGCATGGGTGTGTGTGATGTCCTTATGTTAGTTAGGTTTAAGTAGTTATAAGTTCTAGGGGACTGATGACCTCAGAAGTTAAGTCCCATAGTGCTCACAGCCATTTGATCCATTTATCCTTCTGTTTTCTGCGGAATACTTGAACATATTCTGAGCTGGAATGTAATAAACTTTTTTGAGACTGAGAAGCGAATGTGCACGAATCAGCATCGTTTCAGAAAGTATCGCTCGTGCGAAACTCCGCTCCCCCTTTTCTCATGTGATATCTATGGATGAATGGCAAAAGGCAGTGTTCACATTTATAGATTCCCGTTGTTGCACTGCAAGCTGTTAATGACCGTACGATCATGTGGAATAAGTTCACAGATGTGTGAGTGGCTCGAAGAGCTCTTAAACAGTAGAACTCAGTATGTTGTCCTCGACAGGGAGTGTTGGTCAGAGAAAACCGAATGGACGATACAAAAAGTTACCATCACACACTATCCAAGACATTGCTCGAAACCATTTGCATGGGATATATTCATTCCATTCTACACCTACTTATCATCTACGGTTCCAAATGGAGAAACAGACAAGCATAGATCTCCGTTTCTACAGCGTTTACTTTTCGTATTGTTTCCATTGTGGCGTATATTTTCTCGTCTCTGATGCTTGGTGGATTCCCACTACGAAATCGCGCTACCCTCACAACGTTGCTGGAGTTTTTAGTACTGTATTGTACGACCCACCCCCAGTCCGTATACGGCCGAACACTATGGGTTACCAGGAGCTCAGTTCAGACGCGTGTTCTTGAAGAAACACTCTTTCAGACACCCGTCTCTTTGTGTGCAAGTCGTGCTTCCCCCTTCACCGATCCCCTCCTCTGAAGCCAAAAGGAACCAATTAAATTATCTCGCCCACTGACCTACCTAATTGAGACATTCTTGTATCCAGCGTCGGACTGGACTTTATACTGGTTGGTGGACGTCTGTAACACACCATTGAAAAAGTCATGAAAGAACTGATTGGATATCTACTTATTTTAATAGATGGTTGGCATCGTAAAGCGAAATGCTCCCTGAAACAGTATCTACCTGGACTCAGAAAACTCTCAATATTTCAGAATTTTTCTCTTTTTGTTGTTATTTGAGTAGCTTATGTGTTTGGTTTTAAGCCAGCTTCTTTTATTCCCGTTACAACAGGCAGTTTAATACACATTTCCTACTTTCAGATACCTCCTCTGAACTGCTGCAATGTCTTCCTTCATTCCGACCTCGTACGGATCCCAAACACTAGTGTAGTACTCAAGAAAAGGTCGCACCAGTGACCCCATTTACAGATGAACCACTCCTCCCTAAAATACTCCCAATAAACTTAAGTCGACCACTCGGCGTCCATATCACAGTTTTCACATGTTCGTTCCACCTCATTCGGTTTATAATGTTATGCTTACAGATACCATCAATATTGCATCCGAACAGTACAGATTTGATCTTCCTACTCATCCACAGTAACAGTTAGGTGTATCTGCCATTCATCACGCCAGCTGGAGATTTTGTCCACTTCGCCTTGCATGTTCTTATAGCCACTCAGCTATGACACCTTACCGTACACCACGGCAACATCAACAAACAATCGCAAGTTGCTGTCCCCTCCCCCACTCGCCCCCCCCCCCCCCCCACTATGAGCCAAATCATTTATGTATATAGAAAACAACAGCGGTCCCATCTCACTTCCCTGGGGCACTCCTGTCGATACGCTTTTCTCTCACCCAATTTATAATCTGCTTGTACTATAGTCTTGTCAGGGATGAATTTAGCTAAATGATGCCCCCAGACAAAGAAAGTACTTCCCTCCTCATTTCAACAGAAATGAACCCTAAGTAACTTACAACTATACGTAACCAAACTCCATGACTATTGCTCCAAATAATAATAATAAACACACGCTTATTGAAATCCCAACACACAAGTCATCAAAGAGAGAACGAGAATACTGTTGACTCGATTCTGCGGCGTCTATGACTGCAGACAGTTCTTTGAAAAACAGAGTACTCAGCTCAACAATTACATTCACTGTGCAATGTCCAAGTTAAGAGACAGTTCATTAACGCGGCTTTCACACAACGCTGTAAACAGAGTACTTACAGAGGACGTTTTTATTTATCTGCTCTTCACGTGTGGCATAATATGAAAAATCTCACCACTCAAAAACACTTCCAAGTCGTTTTTGTAATGTATTTTTAACACATTTAAATAGTTCAGTGTTGTCTCGACTACGAAAATTACTTAAAGAATCAAAATTGCCACAAAACTGTTCCAACACCTTTTTCTTCTCTTTAGTTCAGGTACCAGTTTGCCTATAATAAGTAGAAGATCTTGCTTTCCTTCAAAACTAGTATCAAGCTCTTCTGAAACACGTTCAGTTTTCGTGCCTTCTAACTTTTTGTGGCTGATTTGTTCACATTTATCTTATTCCTCTCGTGGCAGCGTTTTCAGATGATTTGCGCATAGAAAGATTCTCTCGAACGTATTCAAGCAAGGAATCATAAAACTTCACTACAATATCAGTATCAGTATCATCCCTCTGCAGCAGTTTATTTGTGGCACTGTAAATGTCCTGTGACTAGGGTCTCCCATCGGGTAGACCGTTCGCCGGGTGCCAGTCTTTCGATTAGATTCCACTTCGGCGACTTGCGCCTCGATGGCGATGAAATGATGATCATTAGGACAACACAACACGCAGTCCCAGAGCGGAGAAAATCTCCGACCCAGCCGGAAATCGAACCCGAGCCCTTAGGATTGACATTTTGTAGCGCTGATGACCACTCAGCTACTGGGGGGGGGGGGGGGGGACATTTGTAGCATTAAATCTCTTGAATGCCGCGGACCAAACAGCTGTCATTATCGCACACTCAGCGTACTACTGAGCATTCCGGGCGCCTCGTATCTTAATGAAGCCTTTTTTCATCATACTGAATAGCTTCCAAAGCTGATGGTGTCCCTGTCCAGTTGAAATAGGGATTATAGTAGACTTCATAACGTACTGACTAACGTGCTCTTGCAGCTCGTTTTACGGAGACAACTGTTTAATTCTGCCTGCAAAACATTCCAAAGGCTCGTCGAAACAGAGACGAAATGATAAATTTGCTGCCACAAACTGAAACATACAGTCGCTATTAATTTACGAAAGTGAGCTGCACAAGGAGTACACAAAGCAAAAATATTGATTTGTTTAGTTCTAGCTTGGAGACCAAAGGAAGTACCAGCCATACTGCTTGCATCGTCATATGATTGACTCCTGTATAAGTGAATGTCTGAGTCATATTTACTTCATGAATTTATTTATTAATCATCAAATTCTTGCTACTTGTGTCCTGAAATTCAGACAAAACAGAAAAACCTTTAGACAAAAAAACCTTTTGATAAATACCTTATAAAAAACGACAGCTGATCCAGATTTGTGATATTCTGGATGGCGTGTAATATGGTGGAAAAATATTTACTTTCCTTCAGATCATTTACAATGCTTCACCACTTTTTTTCTCAGAACTGCTGTAAATCCTTTATACATTTTGAAAGATATGTCTGATGTGCTCTATTTTCCTGTTGTTACTGTGGTCTTCAGTCCTGAGAGTGGTTTCATGCAGCTCTCCATGCTACTCTATCCCGTGCAAGCTTCTTCATCTCCCAGTACTTACTGCAACCTACATCCTTCTCCATCTGCTTAGTGTATTCATCTCTTGGTCTCCGTCTACGATTTTTACCCTCCACGCTGCCCTCCAATGCTAAATTTGGGATCCCTTGATGCCTCATAACACGTCCTACCAACCGGTCCCTCCTTCTGGTCAAGTTGTGCCATAAACTCCTCTTCTCCCCAATTCTATTCAATACCTCCTCATTAGTTATGTGATCGACCCATCTAATCTTCAGCATTCTTCTGTAGCACCACATTTCAAAAGCTTCTATTCTCTTCTTGTCCAAACTATTTATCGTCCATGTTTCACTTCCATACATGGCTACACTCCATACAAATACTTTCAGAAACGACTTCCTGTAGTTTAAATCTATACTCGATGTTAATAAATTTCTCTTCTTCAAAAATGCTTTCCTTGCCATTGCCAGCCTACATATTATATCCTCTCTACTTCGACCATAATCAGTTATTTTGCTCCCCAAATAGCAAAACTCCTTACTACTTTAAGTGTCTCATTTCCTTATCTAATTCTCTCAGAATCACCCGACGTAATTCGACTACATTCCATTATCCTCGTTTTGCTTTCGTTAATGTTCATCTTAAATCCTTCTTTCTAGACACTGTCCATTCCCGTTCAACTGCTCTTCCAAGTCCTTTGCTGTCTCTGACAGAATTACAATGTAACCTCAAATTTTTTTATTTCTTCTCCATGGATTTTAATACCTAATCCGAACTTTTCTTTTGTTTCCTTTACTGCTTGCTCAATATACAGATTGAATAACATCGGGGAGAGGCTACAAACCTGTCTCACTCCCTTCCCAACCACTGCTTCCCTTTCATGTCCCTCGACTCTTATAACTGCCATCTGGTTTCTGTACAAATTGTAAATAGCCTTTCGCTCCCTGTATTTTACCCCTGCCACCTTTAGAATTTGAAAGAGGGTATCCAGTCAGCATTGTCAAAAGCTTTCTCTAAGTCTACCAATGCTAGAAACGTAGCTTTGCCTTTCCTTAATCCATTTTGTAAGATAAGTCGTAGGGTCAGTATTGCCTCAGGTATTCCAATATTTGTACGGAATCCAAACTGACCTTCCCCAAGGTCGGCTTCCACTAGTTTTTCCATTCGTCTGTAAAGAGTTCGCATTAGTATTTTGCAGCTGTGGCTTATTATACTGATTGTTCGGTAATTTTCACACCTGTCAACACCTGATTTCTTTGGGATTGGAATTATTATATTATTCTTGAAGTCTGAGCGAATTTCGCTTGTCTCATACATCAGCAGATGGAATGTTGACATTCCCTCATGTCTTAGCAGATGTCCTATCATCCTGTCCCTTTTCCTATTCTTCTATAGCACCACATCTCAAATGCTTCGATTCTCTTCTGTTGCGGTTTTCCCACAGTCCATGTTTCACTACCATACAATGCTGTGCTCCAGACGTACATCCTCAGAAATTTCTTCCTCAAACTAAGGCCGGTATTTGATATTAGTAGACTTCTCTTGGTCAGAAATGCCTTTTTTGCCATAGCGAGTCTGCTTTTGATGTCCTCCTTGCTCCGTTACTGCCTAGGTAGCAGAATTCCTTAACTTCATTGACTTAGTGACCATCAATCCTAATGTTAAGTTTCTCGCTATTCTAATTTATATTACTTCTCATTACCTTCGTCTTTCTTCGATTTACTCTCAAACCATACTGTGTACTCATTAGACTGTTCATTCCGTTCAGCAGATCATTTAATTCTTCTTCACTTTCACTCAGGATAGCAATGTCATCAGCGAATCTTATCATTGATATCCTTTCACCTTGTATTTTAATTCCACTACAGAACCTTTCTTTTATTTCCATCATTGCTTCCTCGATGTACAGATTGAATAGCAGGGGCGAAAGGCTACAGCCTTGTCTTACACCCTTCTTAATACGAGCACTTCGTTCTTGATCGTCCACTCTTATTATTCCCTCTTGGTTGCACATATTGTATATGACCCGTCTCTCCATATAGCTTACCACTACTTTTTTCAGAATCTCGAACAGCTTGCACCAATTTATATTGTCGAAAGCTTTTTCCAGGTCGACAAACCCTATGAACGTGTCTTGATTTTTCTTTAGCCTTGCTTCCATTATTAGCGGCAACATCAGACTTGCCTCTGTCGTCCCTTTACTTTTCCTAAAGCCAAACTGATCGTCACCTAGCGCATTCTCAATTTTCTTTTCCATTCTTCTGTATATTACTCTTGTAAGCAGCTTCGATGCATGAGCTGTTAAGCTGATTGTGCGATAATTTTCGCACTTGTCAGCTCTTGCCGTCTTCGGAATTGTGTGGATGATGCTTTTCCGAAAGTCGGATGGTATGTCGCCAGACTCATATATTCTACAGACCAACGTGAATAGTCGTTTTCTTGCCACTTCCCCTAATGATTTTAGAAATTCTGATGGAATGTTATCTATCCCTTCTGCCTTATTTGACCGTAAGTCTTCCAAAGTTCTTTCAAATTCCGATTCTAATACTGAATCCCCTATCTCTTCTAAATCGACTCCTATTCCTTCTTCTATCACATCACACAAATCTTCACCCTCATAGAGGCTTTTAATGTATTCTTTCCACCTATCTGCTCTCTCCTCTGCATTTAACAGTGGAATCCCCGTTGCACTGTTAATGTTACCACCGTTGCTTTTAATGACACCAAAGGTTGTTTTGACTTTCCTGTATGCTGAGTCTGTGATTCCGACAATTTTTCCTGCAGCCATTTCGTCTTAGCTTCCATGCACTTCCTATTTCTTTCATTGCTCCGCGAGTTGTATTTCTGTATTCCTGATTTTCCCGGAAAATATTTTTACTTCCTCCTTTCATCAATCAACTGAAGTATTTGTTCTGTTACCCATGGTTTCTTCGCAGCTACCTTCTTTGTACCTATGTTTTCCTTCCCAACTTGTGTGATGACCCTTTTAAGAGATGTCCATTCCTCTTCAACTGTGTTGTCTACTGCGCTATACCTTATTGCTATATCTGTAGCGTTAGAGAATTTCAAACGTATCTCGTCATTCCTTAGTGCATCCGTATTCCACTTCTTTGCGTATTGATTCTTCCTGACTAATGTCTTGAACTTCAGCCTCCTCTTCATCACTAGTGTATTGTGATCTGAGTCTATATCTGCTCCTGGGTATGCCTTACAGTCCAGTATCTGATTTCGGAATGTCTGTCTGACCATGATGTAATCTAATTGAAATCTTCCCGTATCTCCCGGCCTTTTCCAAGTATACCTCCTCCTCTTGTGATTCTTGAACAGGGTATTCGCTATTACTAGCTGAAACTCGTTACAGAACTCCATTAGTCTTTCTCCTCTTTCATTCCTTGTCCCAAGGCCATATTCTCCTGTAACCTTTTCTTCTACGCCTTCCCCTACAACTGCATTCCAGTCGCCCATGACTATTAGATTTTCGTCTCCCTTTATATACTGCATTACCCTTTCAATATCCTCATACACTTTCTCTATCTGTTCATCTTCGGCTTGCGACGTCGGCATGTATACCTGAACTATCGTTGTCGGTGTTGGTCTGCTGTCGATTCTGATTAGAACAACCCGGTCACTGAAGTGTTCACAGTAACACACCCTCTGCCCTACCTCCCTATTCATAACGAATCCTAAACCCGTTATACCATTTTCTGCTGCTGCTGATATTACCCGATACTTATCTGACCAGAAATCCTTGCCTTCCTTCCACTTCACTTCACTGGCCCCTACTATATGTAAATTTAGCCTTTGCATTTCCCTTTTCCGATTTTCAAGTTTCCCTACCACGTTGAGGCTTCTGACATTCCACGCCCCGACTCTTAGAACGTTACCTTTTCGTTGATTATTCAATCTTTTTCTCATGGTAACCTCCCGCTTGGCAGTTCCCTCCCAGAGATCCGAATGGGGGATTATTCCGGAAGCTTTTGCCAATGGAGAGATCATCATGACACTTCTTCACTTACAGGCCACATGTCCTGTGGATACACGTTACGTGTCTTTAATGCAGTGGTTTCTATTGCCTTCTGCATTCTCATGCCCTTGATCATTGGTGATTCTTCCGTCTTTAGGGGCAATTTCCCACCCCTAGTACAAGAGAGTGCTTTGAACCTCTATCCGCTCCTCCGCCCTCTTTGACAAGGCCGTTGGCAGAATGAGGCTGACTTCTTATGCCGGAAGTCTTCGGCCGCCAGTGCTGACTATTTATCAAAATTTGGGCAATGGCGGGAATTGAACCCGGGACCGAAGACGTTTTGATTATGAATCAAAGACGCTATCCCTAGACCACGGGTCAGTGGGATTCTTTTATAAAGCTATCTAAAATGATAAAAGTATATTTTTTGCAGAAAAATACTTCGAATATCTGTATTTCACTTTTTAGCTTTTATGTTCGATGCGCAACAGAAAAGAACTATAATTCTAATCTCTCTGTTTTTTGGTTCTTTCATTTTCTATAAATCTAAAATCTGATCTGTCTCTATTTCCGCCGTTAGATTTCATTACCGAAAAGTATCACAAATAAACCATAAAAACCGAAATAGACAATGTCCACCTTTACTGACTCTGTGTTCTTCATGAAACGTCGATAAATATTCAGGGAAATTTTTCCGACGGCGACAGCGTTAGGGAACTGAAATGCTGGGCCAGAGCTCGAATCCGGATACTCCGCTTCTCGTACACCAGTGCAGTTGTCCCTGTCCACATTCCCATCGCTCGCAAGGCGACGTGTATTCGCGCGAGAAAAGAAACCAGTTGTGCATCCTTACTGGGCGAATCATGTTTGGCCGTGAAGCCTGGCAGTAGGTCCCACTAAGCTTAGCAACTCAGATTATGAATAAACCTGTTGAATCTGTGATTCATAGTCATAAAAGTTTTTTGAAGGACATCATTTTTACGCCAGTGATTGTTATAAGTTTTTATTTTGTGTGATAAATCCTTATAACAGTCACTGGCGTAAAGATGATGTCATTCAAAAAATCAGATTATGAAAATCAGGACGGTACTTCACAAAAAGCCTAACATTTTTCAGAAAAGGCTGACCACTTAAGAATCAATAAATTGCTTATATTTTACACAGTGGAGTAATAAACACGCTCTAATCCCAATATGAGATGAAAATAAGAATCTGAAATTCTGCTGTAGTCTTTAACAATGATATTCAGTTGTTACAAATACAATCCAATCATTTTAACGTAATTTTAAGAATTTTCTCAGCAGTACAGCCTTCGAAAGAGTATTTCTCAGTGCAGTCTACTGCTGTGAGAAGAGCTAAATTATTACCCTGAAGAATATACTTGTAAAATTACTCACAAAGTGTACCCTTGAAGTTTCACCTGACCAATAAAATTCTTTCGAGTGAATCTGACAGCAAACGATTCCTCTCTTTTTTCCACTGAGCAACTATGTGAGAAAACATACTTTTAGTAAAGGTATTGTGGCCTGGAATCGCAGAGAAAATTGGCAAACATTTTCAAAATTTCAGAAAATGTTTCGACATGTTGATGCGGTTTAAAAGATGAACACTGTTCTTGATCTTCATCCAGCATTGAACACTTTATACAATTCTTGATGTTCTAGAACTGATCAAACAATTTCGAACTATGAATTTTCACACCTATAAATACATGGAAGAATGTCCTCATAGCAAAGGCCCATTAAGGTTTTGAGTTTAAGCCATTAGAAACACTTGAATTCGTTCACTGGCTCCAATCATTGCTTTAGGTATTCAGTGCAAGTTTCATAGAAACTAGATACAGTTTTCATGTATGCCTGGCACTCTTTCTCCAAACCAACCACTGCAAGCAATTTAAAGCTTATCATACGTTGAGAGGACTGAAATTATTCTCAAGTCAGTTTTTCAGAGACGTTAATATATTTTCTAATAAATCACTCACTTCTACAATATAACTGCTTTCCTTGTCAACAGACGTCACTTTGCAGTGAAAAATGTGCGTGGTCGAGAAGGGGAGCAGACGAAATTGCTCCGAAAAGTTGTTTCTAATGCTTGGAAGCACTGATTTCCAATGCCGAGAGAGGAAGTGAGATTTAAGTGCTGGGTAAGACTGCAGAATCCTTTCTGTTGCTGGGTACTATAACAACCGAAGGCCCTGGATTGGTTCTGGAGCTTGTGCTAATATACGTGAACAAATTAACAGAAATATTTCTGTTCCTTTGTGTGTTCTACAGACATGCGAAGGAAGTTGAAGACTTTAATAGAAGAGATTCTATACCTAAAGCAACAATGTCGGCATTATGATCTATATGCGCAGGGCTTCTATCTTCTGTTATGTTTTGTTTATCTGTCATTTGAGACACGGACCTCTAGCTTCTGTTATGGTTTTGTTTAGCTGTCATTTGAGAGAAGAAATAATCCTTGTTTCTTTCCCCTGCGTGCAAAAAAGCCGAAGCTGACATTCGCATTGTCACTAACAAAAGCAGTGCACTGAGAAGTAGTAAGGTTATATACTCTGAAAATATTTGTAGTACACTTGGCAGTACTTTTATAAGTTTCGTTTGGACAACTTTTAAGTCAACAGCCTTTGTTTGAATACCACTACTTTCCTCATCGAAATATTGAATTAAAATCGGGAACGGTTTCAGCGCACCATGACTACTTCTATCTGTTCCCAGGTCAGAATACGTATCTTTGTCATTCAAAGTACTGACAAAAGTATCTACAGAGTTAGCTACAATATTATTTGTAATGATTTCTGTCATGCCTCTTCCAGAAGATAAAATTTGAGCAATCTGAGATTTTGAAAACGGTTTTGATTTAATTTTTCTTGTAGAGTCCATCCATTTGTACGAATGATCGTGGAAAACCTTGTGGAATGCCAGTGTGGCTTCTACAGCTTCAACGTTTCTAACTACAAGCGTGCGATTTTTTATTCAGTCAGATGTGGAGCTCGTTTGTACCGTCCTTTTATGTCTTTTTTTTTCGTGCTAAGATGTCTTCCGAAGTCAATACACTCATATCGCATGTTAAGGTTACTATGACTCACTGCATACACTCATATCGCATGTTAAGGTTACTATGACTCACTGCATATTTAGAGTTTCTTTCAAACACAAACATTTCAATTTTGCTTTTAATTTCGCTGACAACTTGCGTTCTGATTTCACTACTATTTAACTTAGAAGACATTAACTAATAAACTTTTCGTTCAGAGCGCGGAAATATAGAGATAGTACTTCACAAACTACAATATCTCGAATCGAAATATTGTGTACGTCGGCTATGAATGCAACGTTTCTCCGACAACTACGCTTTGGTAGCGAACCTCGTAAAAAATATTTATAGCCAAGAGTGTGCAGCTTATAATTCAGTCCAATTCGTCAAACGATGAAAAGTAACTTCTTTAGCAAAAAGTGGGATATTTTCTTAAAATAGTATTCCTTTCGGACTTTAAAAAAAGCATCGAAAAGCCGGATGGTGGGTAACAGTATGTCCTACAGAACAGACACCACACATATATACTCTGATTATCCAAAACATGATGACCCACCTAATACTTCGTATGTCCACCTTGGTGCGGGTAACAGCGGGGACGTGTCGTGGCGTGGAAGTAATAAGGCTTTGGCAGGTTGCTGGAGGAAGCTGGCACCACATCTACATACACAAGTTAACAATTCCCGTAAATTCCGAGGAGGGTGGGGATGAGTTCTGACGCCACATTCACTCATATCCTAGATGTGTTCGATTTGCTTCAGATCTGTAGAGATAAAGGGCCAGCGCATCAATTGGAACTCGCCACTGTGTTCCTCGAAGCACTCCAACTCACTCCTTGCCTTATAATATGGCGCATTATAATGATGAAAAATGCCACAGTTATAGGGAGAGATGATTGTCATGTAGTGGTGTACAATACTCCTTGGCCGTCATGGTGCCTTGCACGAGCTCCACTGGACCAAGAACTCACACGTGAATGTTCGCCAGAGTGTATTGGAGATGTCAGTTTGTCTCCTTCCCGTAGTAGAGGCGTCAAGGAGTAACCCTGGAAGACGTCGGATTCACACCCTCCCATCGACCTAAGGAGGTATCGGGATTCATCAGATCATGAAACGCTGCGCCACTGTGCCAACGTCCAGTCCCGTTTGTCACGTGTCCACATCAGTCGTAGTTGCCAATGTCGTAGTTTTAAGCACATGCATGGGTCGTCGGCTGCACAGGACCATCGTTAGGTATGCTTGGTGCACTGTGTGTTCAGGTACACTCATACTACGCCCAACATTAAAATATGATGTTAACTCAACCTTAGTTCCCCGTCTGTCAGGTTTTAGAAGTCTGCCCAGCCTACGACGGCCGACACCTGAAAGAGGGGTTACTGCCCAATCACATGACGTCTTTAATTCGTTTCGCCCAGTGTTGAAGACAATCACCACAGCACACCTTGAACACCTGGTAAGTAGTGCAGTTTCCGAAATGCTCTTGCCGAGCCTCCGGACCATCACAATATGCCCTGGGTCAAACTCAGATACATCACGCGCCTTCTCTGTACTACACACGGGGAGCAAGCTCATGGATACTACATGTGTCTGACGAGGAGTCACTCGTCGCCAGGCGACGCTGCTATCCCCTGGATGGGTTGATATCGGTAGCAGGTCGGTAGTCATTATGTTCTGGCAGGTCAGTGAATATGTATCACGAATTCGTTAAAATATGAAACAAGTACATAATCTCTTGAATATGTTTTGCTATCCTCCTCGCGCAAAGATCTCCAATCAAAGTTGCGTTCGCCTCACACTTGTTCATGTTAGCCCTAACTGAATTCTGTTTAATCCTGCACGCAATAATATAAAACGTATTTTTGTCGGACTGTTTGCAAGACAGCGCTACATACGGGTCAATTTTTTGGGTGAAGTGTTTGGGGAGGGAGAGGGGGCGTCGTTCTGTTCAAATGGTTCAAATGGCTCTATGTGACAACATCTGAGGTCCTCAGTCCCTTAGAACTACTTAAACATAACTAGCCTAAGGACATCACAAACATGCTAGGATTCGAACCTGCAACCGTAGCAGCAGCGCGGTTTCGGTCTGAAACGCCTAGAACCGCTCGGGCACAGAGGCTGGCAGCGTCGTTCTGTCGGAAGGTCGTATATAACCTATCACCCAACAAGAAAAATTGCTCGGTCGGTGGGTCAAAATGCGTGCACAACACAAGTTTATCGGTCCGTCAGCTGGTGGGTGTGTAGAGTCCTTCAATGGTAACGCACTCGTCACGTATTTTGTATGCACCAAACAAGGAGTCGCAGTAGTAAGGACATTGGACTTCCATGAGGGAGGACGACGCTTCAGATACCCGTCTAGCCATCGAGACTTAGGTCTTCCGTGATTACCTTGAATTGCTTGAGGTAAACGCCGGGAGGGTTTCTTTGAAAGGTCACGCTCGATTTCCTCCACGTCCTACCCCAATCCGAGCTTTAGCTTCGACTGCAATGACCTAGCTGTCAGCGGGGTGTTAGTTACTACTCTTCCTTCTTTCTCATTTAGGCTTCGCTAACTGCTAAATCAACACTCGGTGGTGGATTGTTACACTACATGGCCATATTTTTCTTGTTCTGTAATCCAGTAGCCAACGACTGGTATGAAATTAAATTATATAATCACAGGAAATTATCGTTATTCGTAGTGTTACTGCGGTTACTGCTGAACCTTTCCGTTTTCTTCAATTTTTTGCTGGACTATCACATTGTATATTGTTTAAATATGACTTTGGTTATTTTGAAGGAGTCAAAGGCATCCTTCAAGTGTTATCCAGCAGGAGACGTCGCCTTCAAATTTCCCATATCGGCCAACGCATGTGGTCCCATTTTCCTTACAACCAAAATACTGTCATAGACGTGGGAAATTACTATCATCGCAAACGAGAGAGGTTTTTTACGTAATGAAGTAACTTTCTAACTTGAAAAAATACTTGTGAACCATCTAGCAGGTCTTTATATACGGGATTAATCTACGCGAATTACATTCGAGGTTAGAAAGTCCGCAGAGATGGAATACACTTTCTGAAGTCACTTGCGTGGTGGTGTAGGTTACCTTCCCAGGTGTCATACGCTGCAACTGTTCATCCTGATGGGTCCTCGTTTGTGTGTAATCGACAAGAAAGGAATCTCGGAGCACTAAATGTTTTGAAAACAGCAAAGGCTTTGCAGGCTGTACTTTGACCTAGCGTTTTAATTACTTACATAGTGGCTGATGGTTGCGTTTTTGGGACCCGTTCATTATCGTCTATGTTTTTCAATCTGTATTGAAGGGGCTCTCACAACAAGTTTAATTCAGTGGTATATCTCCTAAGAGTCATCAGGCACTTTTTGTCTGGTATTAAGTCAGATGATTGAAATTTCATTTTTCACTGCGTAGCTTGAGTCAGTCCTGCTAATCACGTAGTTCCATTCGACACCCGCAGTCGACGAAAACCCTTGGTTTATTTCCTATTAGTAACAAAATGGTTTTTTAAAGCGGAGTATAACATGCCCATGCGATATAGTGGTCACAGATTAGTTTGGTGTGACATTCGTTTTGTCGATATCTATGAACAGAAGCGCCAAAATGCGAAGAATAATTATTACTCCAGCAGCAACTGGGCAGCACTTCTGCACGGCGGTAACAGTCAGTGCTGTCCAGAGAGGGGCTTTCGCTTCTTGAATACTAGTTATAATCCCTATTTTTAACGTCCCTGTTAATTCATATCGATGAAACGATTGTCGCACCAAACCAACAGGGGACTCCTCTTTCGAATAGGCATGTAATATCCCGCTTCAAAAATATTACAGACCGACGCTTTATGTCGACTCACATGAGAGACACGGTGAGTAAGTTTGCGCCGACTCCAGCTCCGCATTATAAAAACGAAATTATCTACCTAAACACATGAAAAATGCACTTGAAGTCTCATAGGAGGCACACTCCTTTACACCCCATTAGCCTTTTGATTTCTAATCATCTGAATTCATACATCGCATGAAGTTTTTTTATTTGATCTCACATTTTCGTTCCTTCTATTATTCGTTGATTTTGATTTTCACATGTGTCATATGGCTCTGAGCACTGTGGGACTTAACACCTGAGGCCATCAGTCCCCTAGAATTCAGAACTACTTAAACCTAACTAGCCTAAGGACATCACACACATCCATGCCCAAGGCAGGATTCGAACCTGCGACCGTAGCAGTCGCGCGGTTCCAGACTGAAGCGCCTAGAACCGCTCGACCAACGCTGCCGGCTTCACATGTGTCATTTAAATTCTAAGACTAACGTGTGCAGATGAAGCTATGTGTCTGAAATTTGTCCTGAATAAACTGAACGACTTCCGTTGTAGGTCATATCTGGGAGTGGCTTTCATTGTGTTGAGAACATTTTTCTGAGCTATACTGGATCAAGCCCTCAGTTAAGTTTTCACTTATCACTCGGCACTTGAAATCCTTGTAAAATGATTTCCCTGATCCATTGCTACCTTACCTCGCTTTACTGTTGAAGACTGTAGGTTCACAGTGTTCATTTTGTTATGTTTTACATAAAAACGAAGCATTTATTTGAGTCTTAATAGTTGCATCTTGCACAAACAACCATTCACACCAAAATGAGCCCAGCTGCACTAGTACAATTCTTATTCGAGATATGTGCGCCGGACGAAGTTTTTACATCATCTACTGTTGGTCACACACAATACCAGAAATATGAGAAGTAGATTTTAATATTTAGTATCTTTACACTCATCTCAAACTGTGTTTGATCCTAACGATATAATGCTGACTCATATAATCGGAAAACCTATTAAAACGAGCAGTGAACGTCGTAGAGATAAGAATATTAGAAAACGTAAGAATATGCAGTTGTCTGAAGTACCAAAATAATAGTGGCTTTCAGTGCGAAACTTTTGTGAAACCTGAATTCGCTAAATGGGTCAACATTAATACAGAAAAGAACAAATTTACTTCTTTTGGTGAAATTAAACCATTTTTGCTCGCGAAATTCATGAGAGACATTTTTAGTAAATGTTTAAAGAGAAATTGTACTACCCCTTCTCTTTGCTACATTTTTAACCTTCCAAGTAATAATTGAATTGATGTAGGCGATGTACACGCTAGCTCATAAAAACTCTCGCCCTAGCTATCTGAAACTCGATAATAGCTTAAATTTTTAGTTATACTCATTGTATAACAGTACTTTTCAGATATTTCACACGCGAAATTAACATTAACAGATTGGCCAACATTAAACAGGAATCCTTTTAATACATATCTTAGCACTGCATGAAGATAGGTTTTAGTAAGTGCTATAACGACCTGAATATCAAGAAATTCTGCCTTAAAAAGGAAACTAAATGATTCACAAATCTCAATTAAAAACATCGTCAACGTATTTCCAGTAACTAAATTATTCAGACAACTCCGCTGGTAACTAAAGGTAAAGTCACGGTATTAACGGAACTACCGCACTTAAGAATCTAACCTCCATAATCGACGTCTTGAATATATCCCATTTGTTTAAAAATTCTGCTAGTTTCATGCTAAATAAATGAATGTGTCTGGCAGTACTGGTTCATAAAATACAGCTTTCGTTTAATCCGTTAATCTCATTTCATTGTCTGTCTCGCAGCGCGCATTGTTTTGCCGAAATGTACCGAAAATTTGGTTGGAAATGCAAATCGGCTTTTCATCTGCTGTTGTTATGAAATATTTGGTGATGCTCAAATATTAATATATTTAGTACTGCAAATAGACTACGGAACTCAATGAAGAAACAAGACCTCAATTTAGTTTACTAAGATGAAACACTAAAATGAATGATGTTTCAAGTATTATCAGAAAATAAATGCATAACGGCCCGTTTCTTACATTCCTCGCCGGTTGCTATTACTGTTTGGGACTCTTCCGATATCGTCATTCAACAGGTTTCCTTGTCTCGTGATTGTGTACTGTTCTCTAACGCCTGTACGATCTGCCATGTAATCGTTTTTCAGATTTCTACAGTTTGTCCATTCCGTTCTCCTTCAGCATGCCGTCAATGTTCCTTGATGTGCCACAGCGTTTGCAGCAGACGAAGATTATTGTAACATCAATTCTTGAATGTTAATCGTTCACCAAAACACCGAAGTAACTAACAAAAACAAATTTATAGGAAAAAAATTATGATTGCCTACTTGGGTGTTATTGATGTAGGGAATATACAGGGTATAAACAAACGTAGTATATAATGCTTTAGAGTTGTAGGAGATAAAAATACTTTTACTATTTGACATAAATGTCACAGGTACGCATCGTTCCTGCTTGAAGGGTTTGACACTGTACTTCACTTAAGCCAACATTTAATGGTTCAATTGGTTCAAATGGCTCTGAGCACTATGGGACTTAACTACTGAGGTCATCAGTCCCCTAGAACTTAGAACTACTTAAACCTAACAAATCTAAGGACATCACACACATCCATGCCCGAGACAGGATTCGAACCTGCGACCGTAGCGGTCGCGCGGCTCCAGAATATAGCGCCTAGAACTGCTCGGCCACTCCAGCCCGGCCAACATTCAATGCTGTCGCGATTGCTCCCTATAAACACGTAAGCGCTGAAACGTGATTTTCTACACAGTTTCATCTTAATGTTAGAGAGTGTAAGTTTTTAGTTTTTATTACTGTTAACAGTGTCCACGTCCTTGAGTAAACAATTTTTTACTGTTTATACATTATTTGCAGGAAAGTTTCTACTAATGATTCCGGGTTCTTGGTGGTTAATTACACTCTAACCTAATCAACTGACATGTATTTCATTTAACGGGTCGCACGATGCAGCAGTCGAGCTGCCAGGCTCATGTACTCCATATGATTTCCAGAGACGACGTTACCGAGTTACATCACGTTTCAGAGGCTTTATGGATGACTTCGTTAAACAGGATCCATTACAGTAGAACGACGGAAAACTGTGTGAACTCGGAGTGTGCGAGTTGTTCAGTTTCAGGATCCAGTTTCATAACAAACTGAGGAGAAAGCCAGGACAATACCGGTAGCCAAGCTACTGCATATATCCAAAGCCAGCATCCTGCTCGAGACGGGCAAGCTTTCATTCAGGTTACAGAATGCACAACACCTATCAGCTAATGGGTCTCCCCAGAACGTGAAATTCTGCCAAATACAATCATCACCAAACTGTTAACATCCCTGACATCCAAAATGTATTTATCTTTACTCACGAACCTAGCCTTACCAGGGAAGGATTAATTAACATTGACAACAGCCATGTCTGTGTGTTAGAAAATCCTGATGCAGCTCGTGTGTTCCACCATCACCAGAGTTTTCACGTATAGGTAAGGGCAATTACTGTTCACAAGCTCGGTGATGGAAATTGTATTACTTTACACAGAAAACTATTAGAGGAAATGTTGGATAATATGCCATGAGAAGAGAAACCACCATAACAGGGCCTTACCATTCTTTGCCATAGGTTTGATTTCGTGTCTTCAGCATTCTGACTGCTTTGATGTGACACCATGACTTCCCCTCCTGCACCAACCTCTTCATGACTCGTCCTAAAGATAAATTTAACCCATTTGACTTAAAAGTTAAATTAAAAAAATTGTTAAGGACAGTTGATTTCTAGTCAAGCTATTCATTCCAGCCACTGATTAAGAGAGCACTCCGCGTCCACAATTATTTGCTGGATGTATCCCAATCTCTGTGTTCCACTAGAGCTTTCACAATTTAGAACGTTGTGGAAGTTATTACCTGATGTTGTAACGAATGTCCTGTCATCTTGTCCATTCTTCCCGCCAGTGTAATCAATATACTCGTTTCTTCGTCGATTCCCTAAGTCATCAGTCCACCCAAAAATATCCCAGATGCTTCGATTCTCATCTTTTCTGGTTTTTTTCACAGCCCTTGATTCATTACCATAAAAAGCTGGGCTCCAAACGTACATTCTCACAAATCTGTTCCTCAAATTAATGTATATGATACTAATAGACCTATTTTGGCCAGTAATTCCCTCCTTGATTGCGCTAGTCTTATTTTTATGTCCTTCTTGTTTTGAACGTCATGTTTTACTTTTCTCCCAAGGTAGCAGACTCTTAACTTCGTCTGCCTCGGGTTCATCAATTTCTGATGTTGAATTTCTCGCTATTTACTTCTCATTACTTCTGTCTCTTTCCTGTTTACTCTCACTCCATATTATATACTCATTACAAGGCTAATTCCATTCAACAGACCTTGTAATTCATTCACATTCTCACTGAAAAATATCGTCAATCTTTCACCCTGTTTTCTAACCCGCTATTGAACTTTTATTTTATTTCCGACATCGCTTCTTCCATGGACGGCTTCAACAGCAGTCGTGAAAACCTTCATGCCCATCATACACCCACTGTAATACAAGCCCTTTTTCGTGGTCTTCTGTTCGTATTGTTCCTTCTTGCTTCTTGTACATATCATATATAACACGTCTTCCGTATAACTTGTTCCCATTGTTCTGTGACTCTCAAACTTTATGCACCAATTTACGTTGTTTCCAGGTCGACAAATCCTATGAATATATCTTTATTTTTGTTTAGTATTGCTTCCATTATCAAGTGCAACGTTGTTTCCAGGTCGACAAATCCTATGAATATATCTTTATTTTTGTTTAGTATTGCTTCCATTATCAAGTGCAACGTAAGGACTGCTTCTCTGGTGCCTTTACCTTTCCTGGAGCCACACCGATCATCATCTAACATATCCATAATTTTCTTCTGTGTGCTACTCTTGCCAGCAACTTGGACGCTTGAGCTCTTAAGCTGATTGTGCGATGGTTCCCGCACTTACCAGCACCTGGTAGCTACGAACTTGTGTGGATGATATTTCTTCGAAAGTCAGATGGTGTTTAGAATTTCCTATGCAATGTTATCGAGTTTTCTGCCTTATTTCATCGCAGTTTCTTCCGAGTTCTTTTAATATATGAATACTATTGGATCCCCGACGCCATTCAGATCTACTCCAGGTTATTCTCGTTACAGTTCACCATGCAATTCCTTCCCATCATAGGTGCCTTCGATGTACCCATTTCACTTATCCGCTCTCTCCTCTGCTTTTAACAGTGGAAATCCATTGCTCTTTTAATGTTACCATCCATGATTTTAATTTCACTGAAGATTATTTTCACTTTTCCTTATGCTGAGGCAGTCTTTCGTAGGTTCATTATCTTTCAATTTCTTCGCATTTATTTTGTGGTCAATTCCCCGGGACTTTTCTGTGCCTCGTATTTGTTTCATTCGTAACTGATTTATAACGCCGTATTCCCGCCTTGAACATTTTTGTACTTTTTTCTTCTGTCTATCACTGGAAACATTTCTTTTGTTGCCCAAGGCTTGTTCCTACTTAGAACCTATGTTTGTCTCTTCAACATCTGTGACTGCACTTTTTAGAAAAGTCCACTTCTCAATTGAAGTGCCAACTGTAATATTCCTTACGGCAGTAACCCACATTCTTAGCGAACTTCAGATCCATCTCATTATTCCTCAGTACCTCAATGTCCCACTTCTGCTTATCCTGTACGATAATTTTTTTTAACTGCCGTTTACTTTTCATCATTCCTTATTGTGATCTAAGTCTATATCTGATCTTGAATACATAATACACTCCAGCGTCTGATTTCGGAACATCTGTCTAACCACGATGTAATCCATCTGGAATGTTTCTATGTCCCCGGATCTTTTCCAAATACACCTCCTCCTCTTCCGACTCTTGAAAATCGTATTACTTGCTGAAAATTGCTGCAGAACTCTCTCATTCCTAGTGTTAAGTACATATTCTCCCATAATACTTTCTCCTATTCCTTACATTACAAGTGCAATCCTATCCCCATTGATTATTATTTATCTCATTTTACCTACTGAATTACTAGTTCAATAACAACTACCAGTTTAGTATCCCATTTACTTTTTCTATCTCTTCATCTGTGCTGGTGTTGCTTTGCACTCGGATATAACGAGAACAACTCTGTCACTGAATTGTTCACACTCTGCCATACCCTCCTATTCATAACCGATCCTACTCTCGTTACACCATTTTCTGCTGCTATTGATATTAACCAAGATTTGGCTGACTAGAAATCCCTCTTTCCACTTTACTTCACTGACCTCAACTATATCTAGATTAAGCCTTAATATGTATCTTTCCATGTTGTGTTTCACACGATGTTCAAATTCCAGGCCTCGGCTTGTAGAATGTTAGCCATTCATTGATTATTCAGTTTTTTTCTCACTCCTATAGATTTATTTTTGTGAAGGAAGGTGAGAAGTTTGATGTGCGAGACACAGACAGACATTGCAGAAAGAATGGTTGTCCATGTGCTTTTATGAAAATGGACGACATTCAACTACATCTCGGATCATACACATAGAGGACTTGTCAAGCGTGCCATGACATCTGCACCTTATCGAGACCTCGTTGTACAGCATATGGTTCCTGCTTTGGAAGAGCGCAACTGTGTGTAAACCGCTGTTTTCACACAAGCTGGGGAAACAGCTAACGTCGCTCACCCTGTGAAAAATCTCCTCAACGCAACCTTCCACGAACGTTTTATCTCCAGGCGCAAGGCTCTCCAGGTGGATGGTCTATAAGATCACCTGTTCAGAACCCGTGTCACTTTTGAGTCTGGGGATGTGTTTAGCAGGGCACGTTCGGTCTATTGAGCAAATGGTGTGCGTGGCAGAGCAGTTTACGAGAGTCGTTTGAAAAGTCCGACTCATACGATAATAGTTGGTGGTGACTTTAACTTACCCTCGATATGTTGGCGGAAATACATGTTCAGTTCCGGAGGTACGCTTAAAGTATGTTGTGCTAAACGCAGTGTACGAAAATTATTTCGTGCAGTTAGTTCATGAGCCCACGCGAATAATAAACGATTGTGAAAACACATTTGACCTCTTAGCAACAAATAATACTGAGTTAATAATGAGCATCAAAAACGATTCAGGGATTGGTGAACACAGGGTTGTCGTAGCGAGACTGAATATTGTAATCCCAAAATCCTCCAAAAATAAGCGAAAAATATACTTATAAAAAAACAGGTAAAAATTCACTTGAAACCTTCTTCAGAGACAATCTCCACTCATTCCAAATTAATAATTTAGGTGTAGACCAGATGTGGCTTAAATTCAAAGAAATAGTAACGGCAGCAGTTGAGAGATTTATACCAAATAAATTAACAAATGACGGAGCTGATCCTCCTTGGTACACAAAACGGGTTAGAACACTGTTGCAAAAAACAACGAAACAAACATGCCAAATTTAAATAGACGCCAAATGCCAAAGATTGCCGATATTTTACAGAAGCTCGAACTTTAGCGCGGACTTCAATGTAACATGCTTATAGCAGTTCCACAACGAAACGTTGTCTCGAAACCTGGCAGAAAATCCAAAGAGATTCTGGTCGTATGTGAAGTATGTTAGGGGCAAGAAACAATCAATGCCTTCTCTGCGCGATAGCAATGAAGATACTATCGAAGACAGTGCTGCCAAAGCAGAGTTACTAAACACAGTCTTCCGAAATACCCACACAAAAGAAGACGAAGTAAATATTACAGAATACGAATCAATAACAGCTGACGACATGAGTAACGTAGAAGTAAATATCCTCGGAGTAGTGAAGCAACTTAAATCACTTAATAAAAGCAAGTCTTCGATCCAGACAGTATACCAATTAGGTTCCTTTCGGAGTATGCTGATGTATGAGCTCAATGCTTAACAAAGATATAAAACCGTTCGCTCCACGAAAGATCCGTACGTAAACACTGGAAAGCTGCTAAGGTCACATCAATATTCAAGAAAGGTAGCATGGGTAATCCACTAAATTACAGGCCCATATTCTTAACGTCGATATGTAGCAGGATTTTACAACATTTATTGTGTTCGAACATAATGAATTACCTCGACGAAAACTGTCTATTGACAAACAGACTACATGGGCTTAGAAAACATCGTTCCTGTGAAACACAACTAGCTCTTTATTCACATTAAGTGTTGAGAGCTGTTGACAAGGGATTTCAGATCGTGTCCGTATTTATGGATGTCCGAAAGGCTTTGACACTGTACCACACAAGCAGCTCGTAGTGAAATGGCGTGATTATGGAATATAGTCTCAGTTATGTGACTGGATTTGTGATTTCCTATCAGAAAGGTCACAGTTCGTAGTAACTGACAGAAAGTCATGGAGTACAAAATAAGTGATTTCTGGCGTTCCCAAAGGTAGTGTTATGGGCCCTTTACTGTTCCTTATCTATATAAACGATTTGGGAGACAATCTGAGCAGCCGTCTTCGCTCGTTTGCAGATGACGCTATCGTTTGTCGACTAACAAAGTCATCAGAAGATCAAAACAAACTGTTAAATGATTTAGAAAAAATATCTGAATAGTGCGAAAACTGGCAGTTGACCCTAAATAACGAAAAATGTGAGGTCATCCACATGAGTGCTAAAAGGAACTCATTAAACTTCGGTTACACGATAAATTAGTCTAATCTAAAAGCCGTAAATCCAACTAAATACTTAGGTATTACAATTACGAACAACTTAAATTGGAAGGACACACAGAAAATGTTGTGGGCAGAACTGTGTTTTATTGGCAGAACACTTTGATAATGTATCATACCTACTAAGGAGGCTGCCTACGCTACGCTTGTCCGTCTTATTGTATAATACTGCTGCGCGAATTGGGATCCTTTCAGAACAGGACTGGCGGAGTACATCGAAAAAGTTCGAAGAAAGGAAGCATGTTTCGTATTATCGCGAACTATGGGAGAGGGTGTCACAGAAATGATACTGGTTTTGGCCTGAAATCGTTAAAAGAAAGGCGTTTTTCGTTGCGACGGAATCTTCTCAAGAAATTCCAATCACCAACGTTCTCCTCCGAATGGCAAAATATTTTGTTGATACCGACCTACATAGCGAGGAACCATCACGACGATAAAATAAGGGAAATCAGAGTTCGTACGGAAAGGTATAGGTGTTAATTCTTTCCGCTTGCTATACGAGAGTGGAATAAAGTGGAGTTGTGAAGGTGGTTCGATGAAGCCTCTGAAAGGCACTTAAATGTGATTTGCAGAGTATCCATGTAGATGTAGATGTGGAAGTCCGACAGATGGCACCTCCGTTGCGTATCGAGGTCATGTGTAGTTAGTAGAATGTTTTGGAAAGAACGCACACCAAGTTTCAGCCATATTGGTCTATTTCTTTGTGTTTGGCATTCGTGTAAATCAAGGAAGTCGAGTGATTGTCAAAAAAATTGACGAAAAAGAATTTCGTGTGGCGATTAAACATTAGTTTATGAGAGGCAAAACGCCTCAGGAGACTAACGAGAACCTTGATAAATATTACCGTTACTCTGCACCTTCGATTAAATCAGTTTATTAGTAGTTTCAAAACTTCCGGGGTGGCCATATGGGCACAAGTGATGCTGAACGTTCTGGACGCCCTGTGGAGGTTACGACTTCAGAAATCTTTGATAAAATCCATGTTATGGTGATGGATGACAGAAAAGTTAAGGTGCGTGAGATTTCTAGTGCTGTGGGCATCTCGAATGAACGGGTTCATAATATTTTGCGTACATATTTGGACTGAGAAAGTTATCCACGATTGCTCACGCGTAATCAAAAACAGAATAGTGTGAAGTGTGGCAACGGTGGTTTGCAGCTCTCCAGAAAGAATCTGCAGGACTTTAACCGTCGTTTCGTCACTGTGGATGAGACATGGATACATTACTATACTTCTGAGACCAAACAACAATTTAAACAATGAGTTACCACGGGAGAATCTACACAAAAAAGGCGAAGACCTTTCCTTCGGCCGGAAAGGTTATGGCGACTGTCTTTTGGGATTCGCTATGGATAATTCTCATCGAGTTTCTGGAAAAGGGTAGAACTATTACATGTGCATACTATTCATCGTTATCGGACCGTTTGAAAACCGAGCTGCAAGAAAAACGCCGGCGATTGGACCGCAAAAAAGTCCTTTTCCATTAACGACAATGCACCAGCGCACACTTGAGTGGTAGTGGTCGCAAAATTAATGGAAATATTATTCCAAATTGTTTCACATCCCCCCTGTTCTCCAAGCTAGGCTCTCTCGGACTACTATTTGGTCCCCAATTTGAAGAAATGGCTGGCGGGACAAAGATTTTATTCACACAAGGAGGTGATTGCCGCAACTAATAGCTATTTCGGATACTTGGGCAGTTCCTATTATTCGGAAGGGATCAACAAATTAGAGCAGCGTAAGACGAAGTGAATAAGTCTATAAGGAGACTATGTCTAAAAACAAAAAAAATGGTTTACCTCAAAAATGTAAGTAGTTTTTAGTTTTGCACGGACTTTTCAAACGGCCCTCGTATAGTGGCTTTCTCCCTCTTCTTACTTTTTCTGCCCACGTCGCGTTCTTAATACATTGATTATGGGTTCATTTGTACACATCTTGAGATTTACTCCTGATGGCCACAACTGGAACTAAATTGTTTCGTGAATAAACCGGTTCTACTTTAACGCATTAGGATACCATCTAAGTTTCACTGCAATTCGATGATTTCATCCCACGCTCGACTTCTAAGTATCTGTAATTAATGATACCAGGTACTTTAACTAGACACTATGATGAACAAATGTAGCATTTGAAACAGATTAGTAACTACCACTGAAGAAAATTATTTCTGCACTAAAAATAATAATTATTCTATACAGTATTGATTATAATCGCAAACACTGGGAATATTTAATCAACAGGAATAGGAACCTATCCACTAATGATTAAGGCTACTCTTATATCAGCACAAGATTAAAACTAAAACGGTTATTATCAGTAGCTTTGCCAAATTGGTCGCCATGCATTGAATATAATGTTAATGGCTACAATGCCTTATGGCGTTTCCAATGGCACCCTTCGGTGGCATCTGTAGAAAGACGTATTACGCAGCCTTAGCCCTTGTTACATGCTCCGTAAAATATCTCCTTGGAATCAAAATTGTCTGTAGCAGTGCGAACCAATAATTACCATGATATAATCACCAATACAGATCACCATCCGAGGCATAATTATTTCAGTCTTACTACAAATCGTACCTCGCTAAGCACTTGTGATGTTAGCCTGTTGGATGCTGGCCATTGACTGTCTTCGCCACAAATTTTTCTGGCGCTTCTTAGTGCCTAACCACCTTTTCCATTCCCGTGCAACTTTTTTCGTTGAGGGGGACTATCCTCCGACTGTCTCGTTTAATACAACCTTCCATCCCTATGCATGAATCAGGATGGATGTGTGTTGGTATGCATGTATGTACGTTCTATATCACCTTCAGTACCACTGCACGATATCTGACGCATATCACTTACTATCTGCAATGAATCGCTGTGGGAGTAGCAGCCACATTTCTGTCAAGAGAGTGTGGCAGAGGGTGAAAAAGTAGTGTAGTCCAAGACGCGCAGGTACAGACTTTTTAATTTTGTACTTGTTAGTGAGAACAGTTTGAGAGTTGCAACGAACTAAACACATAAAATCAAACCATTACGAAGCTTTTTCTAGCTGGCACACCCATAAATTGGTGAAAGGAAAATTTTATCGCTTGTAACATTTTCGCTGCCTATGCAGTAAAACTATGCTTCAGGCATGACATTTCAACTGATTATTTCTTTACTACAAATTTCATTCGCGACACACGTGGCCAACGGTATTTTGATATACTACTGAATGCACCTGAAAAATTATGTATTACATGCTATTTACGAGTTATAACGTCATAAATGAGCCGTGGAGGTGTCGTGTTATCTTTGGATCCTCTGGTTGACTGGCGTCCCGCTAGGAGACGCGAGTGCCGCGCTGATTCGCTCGGCTATCGAGGGAAGACAAGGCGGGACCGTGCCACGGTTTCCGGGTTGTTGCTCCAAGGCGTCAGCAGGTATGTACGGATGGTCCGGTCTATTGCTGTATTCGGATCCGTATGCACGATAGCATCGATTGTGGCTGATTTCTGGGGTTTGGACAGAGAGTGCTTCACCAGTTTGCTTCTGGAATGCTATCCCCGTGTGCAATTTCGATGTTGGCGTCCGGAGTAGTGCTTTGAATGACGGAAAATGGGAGTACTAAAGAAGTTACGGTGCTTATTACGTCTATTCCCTCAGTGAACCTCGCCTGTGTAGTTTTAATGATGAGGTTCTTTTTCTTCAATTACTGGAATATGTTTGAAACCGATAGTATACATTTTGCTGATTATGTGGCTAGTGATCTGTATTTATGTGTGTATAAGACTTGTTGTACGGGCAGCTGGTCTGTTAGAACCTCCGAGTGGGTCTCGTGTTACATGAATGTTATTTAGATGGGCCAGTGACTGAAGTGGTAAATTTGTCGTTCAGAGTTTGCCGGCTATGCTTAATGCTCACTTGTGTTCCCATTTGTTGTTCTTTGGCTTTAAGTAACTCCTTGTCTGTTGTAAGTTTTAAGCAATTTACAATCAGCTTTTGATATTTTAAACTAATGGTCTTCTTAATTTACTTTACATGGGTTTGTCTTGAGGGTTTGCAACCTCAGCCTTACCTGCAAATGTTAAACCTAAATTCCGTGCCAGGCGAATGAGCTCGTATCTATTATTCCGTAGTTTCAAAAGAGCATTCGATGTTCATTGACAAACCTGCTATTGGTTATCACAAGTGCATTATCCTTGTATTAGCAGTTTTGGTACAGTAATTAAAATTTCCGGTTATAATTAAAAGCTTTGCACCTTATTCATTTAAGTTACAGTTGCGTAATCTCTTAGCGAACGTTGCGTTCCTTCAAGGGCTTTATTAAGTCTTGAAAGATCTGGACACCTTGTTGCAGGGGCTCTTGTCTCTAGTGCCGCAATGCTATTTCTTGACAACCTTGGCTCCTGAGCCGTGACATTGTGTTTGACGCAGCGCTTGCCTCCGTGTACGTACTCTCGATTTCGGCCTCAGCCTGTACCCGGACTGCGTCTCCGGGGTCTGTTAACTCCCGCTGGAGTTTCGATTCCAGCTGCAACTCCTAAACAGATTAGCTAAGTTGTCCGGTAATTCTGTTTCACGGTTGGTTTTAGGTAGCTACCTACTTGGATCTTGCCCTGCGTTATGATCTGTCTTAACGAAGCTAACAATATTTTCTGTACTTGAATTACCGAACATTTACTGTATTTAAGTTCTTGAAGGTTGAAATTTCATCTGTAATTCCCTGCACTTGATAGTCAGCTTGGTCTAACTGGGTTGCACATTTCTGGTAAATCATTCCAAGATTACCAGAATTAGTTACGAATCTGCCTTCATTCTCCGAGGATTGATTCGTGTTCTACATCTACATCTACATCTACACTGATACTCCGCAAGCCACTCAACGGTGTGTGGCGGAGGGCACTACGTGCCACTGTCATTACCTCCCTTTCCTGTTCCAGTCGCGTATGGTTCGCGGGAAGAACAACTGTCTGAAAGCCTCGGTGCGCGCTCTAATCTCTCTAATTTTACATTCGTGATCTCCTCGGGAGGTGTAAGTAGGGGGAAGCAATATATTCGATACCTCATCCCGAAACGCACCCTCTCGAAACCTGGCAAGCTACACCGCGATGATGAGCGCCTCTTTTGCAGAGTCTGCCACTTGAGTTTGTTAAACATCTCCGTAACGGTATCACGATTACCAAACAACCTTGTGACGAAACGCGCCGCTCTTCTTTGGATCTTCTCTATCTCCTCCGTCAACCCGATCTGGTACGGATCCCACACTGATGAGCAATACTCAGGTCGAACGAGTGTTTTGTAAGCCACCTCCTTTGTTGATGGGCTACATTTTCTAAGGACTCTCCCAATGAGTCTCAACCTGGTATCCGCCTTACCAAAAATTAATTTTATATGATCATTCCACTTCAAACCGCTTCGCACGCATACTCCCACATGTTTTACAGAAGTAACTGCTACCAGTGTTTGTTCCGCTGTCATATAATCATACAATAAAGGTTCCTTCTTTCTATGTATTCGCAATACATTACATTTTCTATGTTAAGGGTCAGTTGCCACTCCCTGCACCAAGTGCCTATCCGCTGCAGATCTTCCTGCATTTCCCTACAATTTTCTAATACTGCGACTTCTCTGTATACTACAGCATCATCCGCGAAAAGCCGCATGGAACTACCGACATTATCTACTAGATCATTTATATATATTGTGAAAAGCAATGGTCCCATAACACTCCCCTGTGGCACGCCAGAGGTTACTTTAACGTCTGCAGACGTCTCTCCATTGATAGCAACATGCTGTGTTCTGTTTGCTAAAAACTCTTCAATCCAGCAGCACTGCTGGTCTGATATTCCGTTGCCTCTTACTTTGTTTATCAAGCGACAGTGCGGAACAGTATCGAACGCCTTCCAGAAGTCAAGGAAAGTGGCATCTACCTGGGAGCCTGTATCTAATATTTTCTGGGTCTCATGAACAAATCAAGAGAGTTGGGTCTCACACGATCGCTGTTTCCGGAACCCATGTTGAGTCCTACAGAGTGATTCTGGGTTTCCAAAAACGACATGATACTCGAGAGAAAAACATGTTCTTGGTTGTTGGTAATTTAATTCAGAAAACGTTACTTAATTCCACTATTATGCCTGTGTGAGTTTTATTTTAGTGACTTATGACCGTTTAAAATTTTGTGTGAATTTAAATTATTATCTGTTGAGTTATAAGAATGGCCCCTGCGGGGGTAAAGGCCGGTTTCGGGCTGCTTATTTTGACAAACAGTAGTTGTTTTTCCGTTTTAAATTTGCTTCTGTTTGGTCTAAGGACTGTTAACCTAAGAGGAAATTGTTCATTATTATAGAGAAGATTGTGGTTTTAACTATCATTCTGATTGTTGACATATTTGAAATAAATTTGTAATTTATTGAGGAAAAATGATGAGCTCAGACTGGGTTCGCCCTTCCTTTTCTCCTACCCTTTGTCCATCCTAAGGATGGACATTTTAGTAATGCGTAGAAAACAACCACATCACGCACGAAGTTTAATATTATTACTTCTTTGCAACTAACTGTAATCACAACATATTTCCCAGACAGTATCCATGTATGCCGCTACGTGTACCTACAAAATTAGTGAAATTAGTAGTTAGGCAGACATGATTAACACAGAGTTGCGTGAAAAACGTCTGTATCACTCCTAACATATAAATTTCTTACGTCTATGCTTCTAAGTACGTTGAAATTTATTACTTCTTTGCTTCTAACTCTATTCACGGCAAATTTCACAGTCAGTTTCCAATTATGTGCCTACAAAATTATATCATTGTACGACTTATAGTACAGGAGATATGACGACGTAAGCAATGAGCTACTTGAATACGAAACTGCATGGTAAATTGGCTAAAAATGCATCTGAAATTTGTGTACAAATGTGTGTGAAATACGTTAAGTATTTGAGATATGTATGTCATGTGTGTATGTGGGCAAAGCTGTGGATGAAAAACTGGTCATGAATCCTTGAACCGATTTCAACCAGACTTGTTCCACATATTGCGGTGGCGCTGATAACATGAATAGGGGACAGGGGTAGAAGAAATGAACAGACAGAGATGGGAGACGAAGACATGGACACAGTTACGGGTGGACAGGGCGAGAAGGAAATTAACAGATAAAGGGAATAGGGAGAGATTGGTAAAAGAGGGGGGGAGATGGACTAAGTAAGGAGGACGAGCAGGAAGAAAAGGAGGAGGAGTAGAGTGACGGGGATGAGGATATGGACATACAGATGGGGAATAGGAGACTGAGTGATTGAATAGGAGATAGAGGAAACAGGAGGAGATGGGGAGATGGCCAGAGAGGGGAGAAGAGGAGATCGGCAGATGGGAAAGAATAATATTCGAATGATTTGAAAATATCACTTTGTAAAAGTTAATGTAATTAGGAAGAGAGAGAAATACATTATAAACAGTTAAATCGTCATAATTAATATTTGTGTATGCAGTTACGGTAAGTCAGCAGTTGTTCGCTGGAGTCCATATCTACACTGCTGGCCATTAAATTGCTGCACCACGAAGATGACGTGCTACAGATGCAAAACTTAACCAACAGGAAGATGATGCTGTGATATGCAAATGATTAGCTTTTCAGAGCTTTCACACAAGTTTGGCGCTGGTGGCGACACCTACAACCTGCTCACATGAGGAAAGTTTTCAACCGATTTCTCATACACAAATAGCAGTTGACCGGCGTTGCCTGCTGAAACGTTGTGATGCCTCGTGTAAGGAGGAGAAATGCGACCCTCACGTTTCCGACTTTGATAAAGGTGGGAATGTAGCCTATCGCGACTGCGGTTTATCGTATCGCGACATTGTGCTCGAGTTGGTCGAGATCGAATGACTGCTAGCAGAATATGGAATCGGTGGGTTCACGAGGGTAATACGGAATCTCGTGCTGGATCGTAAAGGCCTCGTATCACTAGCAGTCGAGATGATACGCATCTTATCCTCATGGCTGTAACGGATCGTGCAGCCACGTCTCGATCCCTGAGTCAACAGATGGGGATGTTTGCAAGACAACAACCATCTGCACGAACAGTTCGACGACGTTTGCAGCAGCATGGACTATCAGCTCGGAGACCACGGCTGCGCTTACCCTTGAGGCTGCATCACAGACAGGAGTGCCTGCAATAGTGTACTCAACGAGGAACCTGGGTGCACGAATGGCAAAACGTCATTTTTTCGGATGAATCCAGATTCTGTTTACAGCATCATGATGGTCGCATCCGTGTTTGGTGACATCGCGGTGAACGCACATCAGAAGCGTGTAATCGTCATCGTCATACTGACGAATCACCCGGCGTGACGGTATGGGGTGCCATTGGTTACACGTCTCGGTCACCTCTTGTTCGTATTGACGGTACAGTGGACGTTACATTTCAGACGTGTTACGACCCGTGGCTCTACCCTTCATTCGATGCCTGCAAAACCCTACATTTCAGCAGGATAATGCACGACCGCATGTTGCAGGTCCTGTACGGGCCTTTCTGGATACAGAAAATGTTCGACTGCTGCCCTGATCAGCACAATCTCCAGATCTCTCACCAATTGAAAACGTCTGGTCAATGGTGGCCGGGCATCTGGCTCGTCAGCATACCCCAGTCACTGCTCTTGATGAATTGTAGCATCGTGTTGAAGACACATGGGTAGCTGTACCTGTACACGCCATCCAACCTCTGTTTGACCCAATGCACAGGCGTATCAAGGCCATTATTATGACCACAAGTGGTTGTTCTGGGTACTGATTTCTCAGGATCTATGCACCCAAATTGTGTGAAAATGTATTCACATGCCAGTTCTAGTATAATATTTTTGTCCAATGAATACTCGTGTATCATCTGCATTTCTTTTTGGTGTAGCAATTTTAATGGCCAGTAGTGTATATATCCCTCTTCATCTGCATTTGTATCCATGCTCTGGAAAACAAAATCTATTACTAACTTTATTTTGACCAAATACATACCAAAATTAATTAAATGAAGAAAGTAAAAACAACTGCCTCAATAGATGTGCACCTCACCGCAACTGGATTAAAGAAATACTCTTAAGTACATGGCAAGGGATACTTGTGCTTTGCACGAGATTTTAGGGCTCCATCCGGGGCCATTCACGTGTGGAGAACGGAGGAATGACGGTTTCATGGCCTCTGTGCGCAATGCGATTAAACTAATCTCGCTCTCACGACCTCATGAGGAGAAATATACAGGGCGTTGTAGTATATTCCTAGACCCATCATTTAAAGCCTGTACTTAAAACTTTGTAAATAGGTGGAACCAGGATTTTTGGCACAGTCGAGTAGTAGCTTCTAACGAATCCTCTGTAAGAGTCTGATGTAGAAATTAATAGTTGTTACATCAGAATTAGCGAATTGAAATGATGGGTGAATGACGCTGCTATTCGACCCACGTATGAGAGGCTGAGGTAGATGACGCGATGTCTATCTGCAGTATCTGAACATTATCATTAACGCACCACTAACTGTTTTGGAATTACATTTAGGTAAAGTCCATAGTATTTGCTTCCTGATTTGGAATCACATTTATTGTAGAATATTTGTAACTAATCAGTTTAATAATTTTGATATCCTAATCAATTTAATATATTTGATACCGTGTACATAATTAAAATGTTGTAATATCTATCCCTAAATGTTGCCAATAATGGCCCAGTGTTCAAGTAAATTATCTTTTGGAAAAATAAGTTCTGCCAAGAAATAGATGAATTTATTCTATTCCATTGAGTTAGTAAATTTACTGAAACTACCATACTTCTGAATTTTCCATGTTTCGACGGAATGGTAAATAGTAAAAGCCGTCTTGTACTACAGTGATACTACGAAGGAACGCTAATTTCTCTTGTAATGAAGTACTATATAGACATATGAAGATATTTGTAAAATTTGTAGCTTTAGTAGAAGTGTATGAATTGTTTTTTTTATTCTGTCTTTTGTGTAGATATGATCATGCAAATGGTTGAATAGTGACGAGTTCATGTGTCGTAATAACCTCTCAGTACTATCCACGATTTAATGATCAGTGTAGCAAAAATTTACTGCAAAAGTTGCTTGGAATTCATATTTCTTTTCTTTATTCCTTTTGTGTGTGACGTTACCGCACTAATCCAGGCTGCGGCAGTGCCTAGTGTGTTAGCGAATTAAACCTTTCGATTTGTCGCTAGAGTGGTTACCATGTTCTAAAGCTATGATAGTCCACCAAACAACAGAATTCTCCAATACACGTGACTCTGTGTGTGTTGTAATTACAGATACAGTCATATAAGTGACATTTTGGTAGACGTACACGTACGTACAAAGCATCTGATGACATTTTGTACTCACGTTATTTTGCAGACTTCATGAAGTTGATCAACATTATACAGTGCGAGTCACCTAAACTTTTCGCCGCAAATATTGAGATAAATGGAAAGTGTTACTGACGTCAATTTTCACAGACTGGATTGGTAGTCAGGGGCTCGTATTGTTAGCCTACAAACAGCTCGTAATAATAGTTAGAAATTTTTTGTTTTGAGCTAACATAACTTTTTTTTTTAGATGGAATAATGTCTGAAAGTAGTTTAATTTAGAATGCCAGTGGTATTTGTTGTACGATTGTAGTACGAGTGGTTTACAAGGAATCGTACTCTGATAAGTTTCCACACCGACACTAGTACAATACCTGCGGTAGCACACACTAAAGGGCAACCCACGTGCATACACTGGTTATGTGAGCTCTGACCATTAAGGAGACAATTGGACATCACAGGGTGTGTAAAAAATGACAACCGGCAGCGGAAATACACGCATCTAGTCTGGTATGGAAGGTTTACTGCATACGTGCTAGCATTTGAGCGGACACGTCCAAGCAGGCTGCAATGATACGGAATTGCACAACATCGCATGCAGTGGATATGTCGTTGTAGACAGCGTCTTTCAGCTTTCTCCACATAAAGTCTACAGGCGTCAAATACGGGGAACGGGCTGGCAAAGGTGCAGATCATCTGCGTCCGCTTCAACGATTTAAAAACATTTCATGGAGGCTTGTTTGAGCGATTTACCTGGTCATGTTTGTTAAATGTGGCTTCACCACTAAACGAGGTTAATGGAGAAGGATGTCAGGGATGGAACCGATATCGATGGAGAATGCGTAGAACATTTGGCTGACACATGACGCTTCCTCACTCGATTGTGCGGATCAAATGTAGCAGGTCGAGGTGTTACACAACAACATCAATTAACAGGCTGAGGAGTTTGATAAATAATTTCCGAGATGATTGACGCCTATTGGGATATCTGACCACATACAGCATACAAATCGAACTGCATTCTTCGTACTCTCTCCATACACCACCAGCATGTCGGCTTTTTCTGTATTGGTAAATCCAGTTATCCACACAGGACCTGCTTCTTAGACCATCACATGCTAACTGACTAGGAAGTTACATTCCACTCAAGGAAGACACGAGCACATCATACCCACTAAGTACTCAGGTTGAGTGGCTCAAACAATTGTCGGTTTGGAAATTTTTCGCAAAACGAAAGCTCGTAAATGACTCGTACTATAAGTCTGCAACAAACACCAGTGACATTGAAACTTCCTGGCAGATTAAAACTGTTTTCTGGGCCGAGACTCGAACTTGGGACTTTGCATATAGCGGACAAGTGCTCTACGTACTTTTTTAAAAATCTCATTTTGTTCATTTGTGGTCCTTGTATTTGTTCGGGGCGGACGTCCCATGACGCTAGTTAAAGTTCATCACTGATCCAGTAACTCTGTTTTTTATTACAGAGGGCAGCGAACCCTCCGACCGAACACTATGAGATACCGTGCCGGCGCCGAACTGAGCTACCCAAGTACGACTCACGGCCCGTCCTCACAGCTTTACTTCCGCCAGTACGTCGTCTCGTACCTTTCATTCTGGAACCACTGACATAGTAATTTACCCGATTTTCATTTTGTTATTGTAAATAGGCATTCTTCCATTTGAAAAACGTGCATGTTCACAAAAAATACACTTTCTAAATACTCTTACGATCTGTTGGTCGGCTAACAGTATGAGTCTCTGACTAGCAATCCCTTCTATGAACATCACTGGCTCTGGCAGTTTCAGCAATGTTTGATGTGCTCGTTTGAGTTGATCACACTGTATACAAGGCTGCTTGTCTCCCTTTTTATTTACTGCTATCGGACTAAATGCCGATCTTCAACGTTCGCTTAAAGATCGTTCTGACAGATATTAAAAACCTTTTCCGATTTTCGCCGTGGACCCGAGCGATTACGCTGGAAAAAAGAGAATAAATTGTGTCTTCCGCTTTCTTATTTGACATTTCATCGGTCTTTTCAGGCACCTGCCGAATGTCTCACTACATTCACCATTATTAATAACCTTTACAGGAGGCGTTGCTTGTAGGAAGTCTTATCACTACTTTTTAGCTTCAAAATAATGCTCTTTTTATTCCATTATTGTTATTTCATCGCAGCGGGGTGACCACACGGTTAGAGGCGCCATGTCACTGATTGCTCGGCCCCTCCCGCCGGAGGTTCGAATCCTCCCTCGGGCATTGGTGTTTGTGTTGTTCTTAGCATAAGTTAGTTTAAGTAACGTGTAAGTCTAGTGACCGCTGACCTCATCAGTTTTGTCCCTAAGAATTCACTCACATTGGAACATTTTGTTATTCCATCCTCTTCATCCTACAGCGGGTGGTGACACATACATCTGCCCTTCAGCTAATGAGATTTAAATCAAACAATGACGTGATTTAAAAACCTTGTCGGATGTGGATATACTTATAGTTTATAAATTAGAATATTTATAATCTCTGGTAGTTAACAAGTATAAGCCGATTTTGTATTCCGTAAATAAAACTGTCTCCTGCTGAAAAGTGTGATGCAGGGCTTGCGCGTACTTGCGAGTATGTGTAAATACTAAATATGACGTTAAGAAGAAATTGGGTAATAGGGGATTAGTTTTTCTGCGGAACGGTGTTAACAAAGGGGTGTCGAATAGAGTTTGTGGACAAGTGTACCGTGAAACAAACTCTTGACGAAAGATAGCGGGAGAGGTGAGGGTGCATCAGCATGAACGAAACGGTTCATATCATGGCAGGCAGACGTGTGATGTAATGTCCCTACATACTTTAATTGGAATATTGAGGCTGTGAGTACCAGCAATGATTCGCTACCGTAATTTGAGACCACAACGCTCTTTGCTGTGACAACAACGCTCTTTACTGTGGAAAAAAGTCTTTTAAGTGTTCGAAATAAGTAACGCTGATGGAGAGTTGCGTAAAACACTTGGCTGACACATGCCACTTCATCAAGCGATTGCGCGAATGAAATGTAACAAGCCTAGGTGTAACACTACCACTTTCACGTAACTGGCTGAAGCGGTTTTTTGGAGGTCAGAGAAGTTTGCATAAAGTAGTAGTTCGAAGTGCAGATGTCCACGTGCAATCCCAGTTATGAAGAATAAAAAATTGAATTTTGAAAAAAAAATTATAAATAACATTTACGAACCTTTATTCGATGTTGTATCCTCGGACCTTCATAAAAACTGTTAGTGTGTTTAGCAGTACAGTGCACAGTGATTTCTTCGCGAATTAACAATACCGGGCCAATCTGCTGTTATCATGGTCCGAGCGAAGCGCAATATTTCGCCGTCAGTTTGTTTATTCAAGGTGTTCCCTAAGCGACCATATTCTGAGAGTTTGAAATGCGAAGAGGATCATTTAAGCCTTCGGCAAAGTGATCTTGCAACGGAAATGGTAAATATTATGCTGTCCCAGGAGGCAGTTCCTGAAGAATCCAAATCGAAGTACCGCTACCGTAAATTCTCTTAAGTACAAATTGGAAGTTGTGTCGCAGTTGTAGAAGAGAGGGTACCACATTGTGTTAACGAACAAAGGCAGCAAGCTAATGCGTCAGAATGCACAACGATCCTGAGTAGTAGTGATGTGGGAAGCCAACAATTTGGCCTAGAGTTCTCGATGTGGAAAGACAATATAACGAAATCGGTTGAAGAATGTTCTAAGTCAATAAATTAAATAAGAGCGAGTGGTTCTAACAAACACGTCACATTTTCCGACGAACCGAAGAAAATGTGATTAATTTGGCGTCAGTGATGAGTAGCTCAACAACTACTAGAAAAAATGCACATGTGGTGTCTGATTATATTTATGGCAATATACCACCCAACATTTTACAAACCCAAATGTTAATGGAGCAGAAGCTCCTAAATCATCGGCAGTTCAAAGCCTTCTGCCGGGAGAAGAAAACTGTTAATCACGTTGTTCTCATTCGCGGGTTCAGAGGTGTTTTACCCCGCGCTTGGACTGATACACAAAAGATTTCCTCTGCCGCTGGCTGCGCACAAGAGGAAGGTAGTTTATAATGCACGGATATTATGGAAACCTGTAGCACCTACGAGGATCTTGGATGAGCAATCTTGAGTAGGTATTGGTCTCAGCGGACTGCAGAACGACTGAAAAAAGAGGTTTACAATACAGAGTAGGAACTTGCGTCCGTAATCTGAGAAGTACCTGATTAAAAGTAGATATTAGGATACTCCAGTTCCACAGGTAGATATTTCGAAGATTATTAAGGCGAAGTAACCGGTCGAAATACGTGAAACACTCATGTATGCTCTCGAAGACAATGTCGAAGACTTTCTCTCTGTTGTCGACACCATTGACCTATTGAACGAAGAGCTACAAATCAGAGGAATGAGTCGTCGTCTAGTGTAAACAAGAACTTTGCATATCACCCAGGACAGAGCGGCAGTAATAACAGTAGAGCGCAGCACAGCTCAGGCTGCCAAGCTGGGCGTAACAAACAACAGGTGAACGGCGGCCAAGGATTGAATGCCAATGCGGTGCATTTCCAACCTTGCTGGACGAAATACACTCCTGGAAATTGAAATAAGAACAACATGAATTCATTGTCCCAGGAAGGCGAAACTTTATTGACACATTCCTGGGGTCAGATACATCACATGATCACACTGACAGAACCACAGGCACATAGACACAGGCAACAGAGCATGCACAATGTCGGCACTAGTACAGTGTATATCCACCTTTCGCAGCAATGCAGGCTGCTATTCTCCCATGGAGACGATCGTAGAGATGCTGGATGTAGTCCTGTGGAACGGCTTGCCATGCCATTTCCACCTGGCGCCTCAGTTGGACCAGCGTTCGTGCTGGACGTGCAGACCGCGTGAGACGACGCTTCATCCAGTCCCGAACATGCTCAATGGGGGACAGATCCGGAGATCTTGCTGGCCTGGGTAGTTGACTTACACCTTCTAGAGCACGTTGGGTGGCACGGGATACATGCGGACGTGCATTGTCCTGTTGGAACAGCAAGTTCCCTTGCCGGTCTAGGAATGGTAGAACGATGGGTTCGATGACGGTTTGGATCTACCGTGCACTATTCAGTGTCCCCTCGACGATCACCAGAGGTGTACGGCCAGTGTAGGAGATCGCTCCCCACACCATGATGCCGGGTGTTGGCCCTGTGTGCCTCGGTCGTATGCAGTCCTGATTGTGGCGCTCACCTGCACGGCGCCAAACACGCATACGACCATCATTGGCACCAAGGCAGAAGCGACTCTCATCGCTGAAGACGACACGTCTCCATTCGTCCCTCCATTCACGCCTGTCGCGACACCACTGGAGGCGGGCTGCACGATGTTGGGGCGTGAGCGGAAGATGGCCTAACGGTGTGCTGGACCGTAGCCCAGCTTCAAGGAGACGGTTGCGAATGGTCCTCGCCGTTACCCCAGGAGCAACAGTGTCCCTAATTTGCTGGGAAGTGGCGGTGCGGTCCCCTACGGCAATGCGTAGGATCCTACGGTCTATGCGTGCATCCGTGTGTCGCTGCGGTCCGGTCCCAGGTCGACGGGCACGTACACCTTCCGCCGACCACTGGCGAGAACATCGATGTACTGTGGAGAACTCACGCCCCACGTGTTTAGCAATTCGGCGGTACGTCCACCCGGCCTCCCGCATGCCCACTATACGCCCTCGCTCAAAGTCCGTCAACTGCACATTCGGTTCACGTCCACGCTTTCGCGGCATGCTACCAGTGTTAAAGACTGCGATGGAGCTCCGTATGCCACGGCAAACTGGCTGACACTGACGGCGGCGGTGCACAAATGCTGCGCAGCTAGCGCCATTCGACGGCCAACACCGCGGTTCCTGGTGTGTCCGCTGTGCCGTGCGTGTGATCATTGCTTGTACAGCCCTCTCGCAGTGTCCGGAGCAAGTATGGTGGGTCTGACACACCGGTGTCAATGTGTTCTTTTTTCCATTTCCAGGAGTGTAGAAACCTAACGAGCTAAGATTCAAACCGATGCAAACAACGAATCAAAATAACCACAATCTACATACAATAAACAGAAATTCTACGTGAATAAACCGAATTGGCAGACTCAAAATATTAACTAACAATCTTCAGATATAAATGACTGGAAAGGGCAAACGCCCGTGGTTACAGACGTCACTGACGATCCCAGATTCCATCCGTTAAACTAAAGACGACCGGAGTATGCTCTGGAGAATCTGTTGGGTGTGATGTAAAGGGCACTGGTAAGAGAGTTATGTTCCGATGTAATGACGGACAGACACCAGTATATGAAGTTACGCATGACGTGCAGCATTGTCCAGCCAAGCTTATGACCGTTCCTATAACGACGATATATGCAGAAATCTATGACCATAATTCTTGATACAGGCGCAAATGTAAATGCAATCTCCACAGCACTGTTTGAGAGGTTGACAGGACAGCGGAAACTACCAGCCCTTCCTGAAATTAATTGCGAAGTTATAGGTGCAATCGGTACCAGGGCTGAGAAGGTAAAGATACAGACTCTTATTGAATTATGAATTTGGAAAAGTAGCAACTTAATGCACGTTCCTAGTAAAAAATAAATTAATAGAAGACTGTAATGTGGGTACTGAGAATCTTCGAGAGAAGGACATAAAATTCGACTTCTCTACAGGCTGTTCCCCTTTTAAGACTGATGATGAGTATGTGTTTGTGAAGTTGATCAGGGAAGAGTGTAGACACGGAAGAAATTGTCGGGGTTATTAAGCTTGTAAGGTGTTTCAAAACGAGTCGGAGATCAAATGCAGAAGAGGTTTATCCAGTACGCACATTAACTGACGTCTGCATATGTTTGGACGATCGGCAGCGAAAGCAATTGGCGGACTTATTGCAGCACAATATAGATGTTTGTAGTGAAAAACCAAAGCTATTGAAAGGCTAAGTGTGCAATTTAGACGTGTACCCACATAGTACATATTGCCGAAGTTGTCATTCTGTACCATGGCGACCGACGATCGCTCGATAAAGAATTGGACTGAAAGTTGATTGAGCCATTCACAAGCCCATATTGTAGTACCTTATTGATTTTCCCTAAACCTGAGGGAAAAGTTCGACTACTTTTGGAGGCAAGACAGATAAATAAGATTGTAGTTCCTATCCGCACTCATCCACAAATATCGATGAGCTTATACAGAAGTTTCATGGCACGAAATTCTTTTTAACTTGTGATCTAAGAAGTTCTTACTGGCAGGTAATGCTAAGTCCCGAATCGAGGAAGTACAAAGTATTTGCTTATGCAGGGGGAAGCTACTATTTCAAGGGTTTTCCATTTGGCCTAGATGTTAGCTCTGGTGTGTTTATCCAGGCACTGGTTGCTGTTTTAGGACCTGAACTGTGTAGTCAACTCTTTTCATCGATGATATTCTCTTTGATACATCTCCTTGAGAAGAACACATTTACCTCTTGGCAAGAGTCATAAATGCATTTAGTATAGCAGGCGTGACTCCTAACCTGCAAAAATCTCGTTTTCACTAGAATGTATCTGTTTCCTCAGGCGTATAATGGAGAATAAGCGAATAATGCCAGACTCAGCGAAGGTGAGCGCCATCAAGAATTATCCCACATCAAACAAGAAGAAGTTACAATCTTTCATAGGAATGACAACCTTCTATAGGCGATTTTCTGAGAAACAAATGAAGAGCCCTTACACCAGCTTCTACGAAAAAACCTACCGTAGAGGTGGACAAATGACTGTGAGGTTGCATTACAACTTATCAAGGACGCTCTCGATGATGCAAAATTGTTACACCACCCAGATATGGGTTGATTAACCGATTCATCGAGCGTTGGTTTGGTTGCTGTTTGTTTCAAATCAAGGACATCAATAATCAGCCAACGTTATGTACCACAGCTTACGCAAGACGCGTACCATATATTATTATAAAATTATATATATATATATATATAATTTTATAATTATTGGGGTATACTAACAGATATGCACCAGGGTATATATATATATACCAGGGTATATATATATACCAGACAGATATGCGTAAGCTGTGGTATATATATATACCCTGGTGCATATCTGTTAGTATACCCCAAGACTTTGAAAATAGAGGGTGTGTACCTTCATGTTGTTGTTGTTGTGGTCTTCAGTCCTAAGACTGGTTTGATGCAGCTCTCTATGCTACTCTATCCTGTGCAAGCTTCTTCATCTCCCAGTACCTACTGCAACCTATATCCTTCTGAATCTGCTTAGTGTAGTCATCTCTTGGTCTCCCTCTACGGTTTTTACCGTCTACGCTGCCCTCCAACACTAAATTGGTGATCCCTTGATGCCTCAGAACATGTCCAACCAACCGATCCCTTCTTCTGGTCAAGTTGTGCCACAAACTTCTCTTCTCCCCAATCCTATTCAATACTTCCTCATTAGTTATGTGATCTACCCATCTAATCTTCAGCATTCTTCTGTAGCACCACATTTCGAAAGCTTCTATTCTCTTCTTGTCTAAACTATTTATAGTCCATGTTTCACTTGCATACATGGCTACACTTCATACAAAAACTTTCAGGAACGCCTCCAAGACACTTAAATCTATAGTCGATGTTAACAAACTTCTCTTCTTCAGAAACGCTTTCCTTGCCATTGCCACTCTACATTTTTTATCCTCTCTACTTCGACCATCATCAGTTATTTTGCTCCCCAAATAGCAAAACTCTTGTACTACTTTAAGTGTCTCATTTCCTAGTCTAATTCCCTCAGCATCACTCGTCTTCATCCGACTACATTTCATTATCCTCCTTTTGCTTTTGTTGTTGTTCATCTTATATCCTCCTTTCAAGACACTAGCCATTCCGTTCTACTGCTCTTCCAAGTCCTTTGCAGTCTCTGACAGAGTTACAGTGTCATCGGCGAACCTCAAAGTTTTTATTTCTTCTCCATGGATTTTAATACCTACTCCGAATTTTTCTTTTGTTTCCTTCACTGCTTGCTCAATATACAGATTGAATAACTTCGGGGAGAGGCTACAACCCTGTCTCACTCCCTTCCCAACCACTGCTTCCCTTTCATGCCCCTCGACTCTTTAACTGCCAGCTGGTTTCTGTACAAATTGTAAATAGCCTTTCACTCGCTGTGCTTTACTGCGAGTTGTTGTAGGTCTGTCTCCTGTCTGGCAGTGAAACTTCAATGGAAGTGTTGTAGATTGACAGTGATATTGTGGTTTTTGTGGTGTTGGGAAGACTAATGTTACTATGCAAAGACATTGATCCATCCTGCATAGTCGCTAGTACAAGTGTGACTGCACTAATCTTCTTTGTTGAAGAACTCTATTTATGAATGTAACTGTGGATACTGACGACAACGTATCTGTTGTTGGAGAAGATCTCAGTGTATATTGTTTTCTCCATGATGTGAATTTTTTTATATTGTTGTTTGCTGGACACTATGGAGTGCAAGCACAAACACGAACAAAAAAAAAAAAGGTTAAAATGGCTCTGAGCACTATGCGACTTAACTTCTGAGGTTATCAGTCGCCTAGAACTTAGAACTAATTAAAACTAAGTAACTTAAGGACATCACACATATCCATGCCCCAGGCAGGATTCGAACCTGCGACTGTACCGGTCGCTCGGCTCCAGACTGTAGCGCCTAGAACCGCACGGCCACTCCGTCCAGCAAACACGAACTGAAGTGCACTGTTTATACATAGGAGCGAGGATGGGCAGAGTTGAAGGCTAGCCCGTCTTATTTCAGATAGGCGCTGCAGTTGGCCTTTTTGTCCTTGCTCATTCTTTTGTACATTATTGCACGTCGCGAGAACTTGGCGCTGTGAGGCCTTAACAGTCCCATTCCAGCCTCCAGTCCTTCACTAATAGCTTTGCATCTAACCACCAAACCAATCATCACCACCGACCACCTCTCCATCCAGATGTCTTGCAGCTTCTCACCATCCTGGTGTATCATCGGCGTCGCACCGTCGAGATCGTATCAATATCACCGCATCGTCGACCTAATATCCAGAACATTATCGTCTATTAAATGAATTTAGCCTTGTGAATCTCCATTTTAAAAGACTGTAAACAGTTCTGCGAACATTGAAACGATTTTCTGTTTTATTTGGGGTCCCTGTGTACCATTTTCTTTTCAATATTCGTGCTGAAAACCAACATGTTTGATTTAAAACTTCCGCTGTTTTCCAAACTATGATAACTACATCCAATCTGGCAAGACCCACTGGATAGTTGCGATCTTCGGTTTCCTCCGCCAGTCGCGCAGCAATCGGTGGGCCTCTTTCAATTGTCATATTCATTCCCCAGAGCATTACTACGAATTTTTACGTTAGCCTGTAATGACTCACTTACATCTTGATCATCTAAGAGAATATCGTGAATGGCATACAATTTAAAAATCACAATACGAGCTTGTGCTATGTAATGTCCCTACCTAATCTAATATGATTCTAATAATACAGCTGCGAGTACCAGCGATGATGCGCTACCGTAATTTCAGAAAACGCTCTTTGCTGTGACGACAACGCTATTTGCTGTGAAAAAAAAATGTTTTCTTATAATCGTTGGAAATAAATAATGCCGATTGGACATTGTGTTTTTTTAGGTCTGATCGGTTTGAAAAACAATTAATTTGAATTCCAGAAGCCAACTTTTAGTCGCAATTATGAAAAATTAAAAAAATTAATTTTTTAAAACAGTAGGTAAATATCGTTTAGGAACCTTTATTCGATGTTGCATCCTCGGACCATCATATAAACTATTAATTTGTTTAGAAATACAGTGCATAGTTACTTCTTCGTGAATTAACAATACTGGGCGAATCTGCTACTATCACAGTCCGAACGACACGCTGTACTTTGCCGTCAGCTTGTATGTTCAAGACTTTCGCTAAGCGACCAGTTTGTTAGTCATAAGACGACATACTGCCACTGTTGTTCAAGCTTATCACTCTGAAAGTGTTTCCAGAAAAGAAACTGTTACGGCGACTGTGAATATTGTAGCTGCTAAGGGAGACGACGTCTTCATCGCGAGATGTAGCAGTTTTCTTCGACTTTGCCTGGCGTTGTCCGAGAACACGAGAAGCAGAAACCTCCGTTTTCCAACTCATCTTGTACCTAACCCGTTCTCTTCTTACAGCAGCCACGAAGAAAATGCATTAATCTATAGTCTAATTTTTTCACTGAGGGTTTCTATTAGACAGGTTAAAAACTTCATAATTTATGCATCTGGGCCAAAAATTCAAGAGTTCTCTTAATGCAGTACATGTCTTATCTTTGTCAATAACAAAAGTCAAAGATCAAGTTAATTAATTAATAATTTTTCCTTACGACGTAACAGTATATTTATGAGTGCCTTTCATTATTTGTGTTGTTGTTGTGGCCTTCAGTCCTGAGACTGGTTTGATGCAGCTCTCCATGCTACTCTATCCTGTGCTAGCTTCTTCATCTCCCAATACCTATTGCAGCCTATATCCTTCTGTATCTGTTTACTGTATTCATCTCTTGGTCTCCCACTACGATTTTTACCCTCCACGCTGTCGTCCAGTACTAAATTGGTGATCCCTTGATGCCTCAGAACATGCCCTACCAACCTATCCTTTCTTCTAGTCAAGTTGTGCCACAAACTCCTCTTCTCCCCAGTTCTATTCAATACTTCCTCATTAGTTATGTGGTCTACCCATCTAATCTTCTGCATTCTTCTGTAGCTCCGCATTTCGAAAGCTTCTATTCTCTTCTTGTCTACTATTTATCGTCCAAGTTTCACTTCCATACATGGCTACACTCCATACAAATACTTTCAGAAACGACTTCCTAACACTTAAATCAATACTCGATGTAACACTTAAATCTATACTCGATGTTAACAAATTTCTCTTCTTCAGAAACGCTTTCCTTGCCATTGCCACTCTACATTTTATATCCTCTCTACTTCGACCACCATCAGTTATTTTGCTCCCCAAATAGCAAAACTCCATTACTACTTTAGGTGTCTCATTTCCTAATATAATTCCCTCGGCGTCACCCGGCTTAATTCGACTACATTCAATTATCCTTGTTTTGCTTTTGTTGATGTTCATCTTATACCCTCCTTTCAAGACACTATCCATTCCGTCCAACTGCTCTTCCAAGTCCTTTGCTGTCTCTGACAGAATTACAATGTCATCGGCGAACCTCAAAGTTTTTATTTCTTATCCATGGATTTTAATACCTACTCCGAATTTTTCTTTTGTTTCCTTTACTGCTTGCTCAATATACAGATTGAATAACATCGGGGAGAGGCTACAACCCTGTCTCACTCCCTTCCCAAACAGTGCTTCCCTTTCATGTCCATCGACTCTTATAACTGCCATCTGTTTTCTGTACAAATTGTAAATAGCCTTTAGCTTCCTGTATTTAACCCCTGCCACCTTCAGAATTTGAAAGAGAGTATTCCAGTCAACATTGTCAAAAGCTTTCTACAAAACTACAAATGCTAGAAACGTAGGTGTTCCTTTCCTTAATCATTCTTCTAAGATAAGTCGTAGGGTCAGTATTGCCTTACGTGTCCCATTTGTATGGCTAGGGAATGTGTTTGCTCACACGCAGCAGTCTACGGGGAGGAAAATATCGTCAGATTTGCTGAAGGCGTAGGAAATCCGACGTTGAAGTAGAGGAAAGAGGTAAATTTTACTGTAAGACATGTGTGGAGACTGATAGACGATACAGGAGACTGAGAGGATCTAATAGCGGTCGAGGTGTAATAGAATTTTGAGGGGGATATCATCAGTACATTAAGCTCAAAAATTGAAGGCATAGTGTAATTTATGTTGACGTTTAACACGAGTGCGAACCCTGAGGGGCAGCTACCGTGAGTAATAGTGTATTTGGTGCAAGAACAAATATAGAGAAGCAGCCGTTCTTGTTGTTCACATTTTCTGCTTCTGGATGAAAACATAGTCGGTCCTTAGTAAAAGCTCTTCGTAGAACGGAAGCTGGAGCCATAGCGTTCAGCGGGGCAGAGCCTGGGTGGTACCCTTTCCTTTTCGCCGCGGAATTGAAATCAGAGAGCGCTACAATGGCCCTGGAAGCCTTTCAAATCCGACAGTCTCTCGAGTTTCCCAACTCGTGGAAAAGACGAGAGAGTTTTTCCTCTGCTCTCCTAGGCCGCCGAGCGGGCTTCACAGCGTGTTTCCTCCCCCTGCTGTCACCGCTTCTGATTCCGTATAAAAGTTACGATATTTGCTACGAGTTCTGGGAGCAACTGACAACGGAGTTCTTGCTGTGGTGCGCGCGTTCACTTTTATGTGGTCGTGGTAGTTTACCGATGGCGGTCAATAACTACAACTGTAATTTCATTTAAATGTTGACTATGTCAGTGGATATTTGTGTAAAAAAAGAGTGCCCACCCAAAATTCCACTGTGGGGCAATGCAATAAATTCGCACATCGTACCGTTCGGTATGCAGCGCCTTTATCAGATATTGTGCCTATTCGAAAAATTAACCGGGCGAGATGGCATATTGGTTGGCACACCTCATTAGCATGCGGGAGGGCGATGGTTCAAATCCCCATACGGACATCCAAATTTAGGTTTTCCAACGTTTCCATAAATAGCATAAAGCAACTGGCGGGGTGCTTCCTTCGGAAAAGCACGTCCGATTTCCCTTCCCAACACTCCCTAATCCGAGCTTGTGCTTCGTCTCGAATCACTGTGGACGGGATGTTCAACTACTCATCCTTCCTTCGAACAGTATGGACCATTAGATCTTAAAAACACATATTCGTTAAAGAAAGCTTTGAGCGACAGTTTTATTTTCCAGTGAAATTTTGTGGAGTAGTCGTTAAGTTTTAAATATCATCACGAAAAAATTAAGATGTGACTTTGAAACTCGGTGATGCTTTTAGGTTTTCTTTGCATATTCATCCTTTAATGCGGCACGTTCTTCCCGACGATGGCTGACGTGTTGGAGATGATGGTATCGGGTGACAAATGGATGACAGACGGTTCTGAACTGCATAATACGTAGAGATCCATGAATGGAGGTTTTGGTGCCGGCAGTGCTCCATACAAGGCAGCATTTCAGCAAAACAGGACAGTGGGACTTGCAAAAGTGTTGTCTATGGGAGTTTCTTTAGAAGTGGTGAGTCTGCTACAGCTACACAGCGAATGTGTAGTATAAAATCAACTGATAAGAGTACAGGCCTAAGACTTAGTGCAATGACGCCAGGAAACGTTGTAACCGTAAGGGAAGCGATAATCAGAAGCTCAGGACTTTCAGTTAGACATGAAGCAAGTGAGTTAGCAAGCAATCGTGAATTGGTTAGACGAATTGTGCATACATTAATCTTCTATCTGGACGAACTTCATATCGTGTAGTAACTGAAGCCAACTGATTTTGCTGTATGCGAAGACTTTGCTTATAGAATGCAAGTAATTTTTTGTGATAATGTGAGTTTATTGATGAGAGGTGAATCGCATTTTCTTATAAATGGGACAGTCAGTAAACAAATCCAGCGTTGGTGGGCTCCTGAACACCCACAACTTTTTCATCAGTGTGTTCCATATTCAGGAAAAGTTACAATACTGTTTGCCCTTGCCTCCTTAAATGTCGTCCAGTTACTGTTAATTCGGCTCGATACCCTCATACGCTTGTAACCTTCTTGAAACAAGAACTGAGAAAAAAAAGAATCAGCTTAAAAGATGTTTGGTGCCCACAAGATGGAGGTACACCACACACCGCCAATGCCAAGTGGAAGTTCTTCGACCATGTTTCCTGGACAGATTATCTCACATTTTGGCCACTCACATCTCCAGATATCATTGCTTGATTTTTTGTTTGGGGTACCTCAAGAAACGCGAAATTCGGACCAGTTGAAGAATGCAATCATTGAAGAAATTGCTTCCATCCTTTCAGAGACATTGAAGAAGAGACTCGAGTCGTGCATTCGAAATTATAGCCATCACCTCGATGACACTAGTTTTTATTAGTAAGTCTTGTCTGCATTAAATAACAAGTAATGAGTAATAACATAATGTCAATAAATATACATTAATTTTAGAATTAAATATTCTTTATTTAAAAACCGCACACTTCCTGTGTTTCATCCTGCAGTTGAAGTCCATTTTGGTAGCTCACGAAAGGCTCCATTGCAAGAACAACTCTGTTGCCATTCTCAAAAGCCTGTCACAAATGAACCTTCATACTAGGAAATAGGAAGGTCACTGGTGCCACGTTAGGAGAATGTTTGATATGAGGCTAAATCTGACAGCCAAAGATGCAGGATGTGCTACTGCGCCCTTTGCTGATCGATCGAGATGATGTCGCAGAGCAAACCACAGCCTTGAGTAGTTTCCAGCGATGCTTTGTCTTCACACAATTCTGTATCATCTTGAGGGTATTCCTTTGGTATCCTTCTGTTACTATTTCCTCTTAACAAGCTTTATTCGCCATGGATGGCATGGCAGTACGAAAAAGAACGCAGTATCGCCTTGCTCGATGGTGGGATATCCGCCTTTTTCTGTGCTACTGAATCCACAGTGTACCATTATTTCGTTTGCTCCATTGTCTCATGAAGAAGTCATCTGGATTGGCCTGACATAATTACAACTTTGCGCTGCTGAGTCAGATCGGCGAGCTTTTTGAAGGGGTGTCAGCATCCGCGGAACCAGACCGGAGGCTACCAAAATCATTTTCAACATGTCATAAAATATGTTGGAAACTGATCCGTTGTTTTCATTTTCTCGACTGTAGCGTCGAGTGTAACACGCCAGTCTTCGAACTTCAGGGACGTTTCCCGTAATTCCAAGTTCTTTGCCGAGAGATGGCTTTCCTCTTGATTCATTATCCGTTGCCAAATTTTTGAACCCCCCCCCCCCAGTGGAGGGTTATGTAAGAGGTCCATAATTAAATAATTTGTTGCTAGCGCACTCGAGCTGATGTAATTTCGATGTATTGCTCACGCGCTGCGTGCGATATATAAGCTAGAAGAGAATCTGAGACCAAAGAGCAGTATTGACTGCAGTAAGAACTCTGTGTCAGTAGGAGTAAGTTGTTGCTAGCGAGCAGTCTGGTCTGGTGTATCGTGTTGGCTAGGCCAGTCTTGTGCAGCGATGGCGGAGCCTGAGCGTTGTAGGATAAGGTAAAAGCAGCCTCACGCATATGTAGTATTGTTACATCAAGTCCCATGTAAGTGTATAAAAAAATCTGTTAATAATAATCTTTCTCATAAAAAGTAATTTTTGACATTTATCTCAGTTTAAAGAATTCACTAATTTCTCCAATCCTTGGCAATCCCGATTATTGAAAAGAAAAGTCAGTTCTTCCCTTTTTTATAAGACAAATCTATCGGCCAGCATTGCACTTAGCAGTGCCAGGAAAATTTCTTATAGGAGCAGATATATACGCGTTATCCGGCGATCTAATTAAGGTAAGATTTTTCAGTTTATTCAGAATGATGTATCAGGGCCATGACACAGCATTGCTGACGTCCAAAATTTACCAGGTTAAATTGACTGTCAATTATTGAAAGGTTATAGGTTTGTCACATTGTATTATATTTTCACTGTTGGGTAGTTACGCTAAATGAGAGTATTATTCATATTATTTTATTTTGTGGGGAGGTTACAAGTTGTTAGAGTTCAAAAGTTGCAAAAGCATTTCGTACTAATTCAAGTTTTCAATGGGCTGTGATATTTTGCTTAGGTTCCTCTATTGGATTGTTACGGTACTGTGGCGTTAGGATTACAGTGTTCACTACGAATTCAAACACATAAAAATTAATTCCGGAAATTTATTTTGTCAAAATGGCGATTAAAATTTTTTGCCTCGATATTTACTTTTCCAAAGAACTGACTGCTGTTTTCTTATGAGTAAAACCACTGATTCAAAATTGTCTGGTATGGCGGAAGCGAATCGATTTGGTACCCATATGGACGAAACTTCGCATATTCGTGCCTCTCCATACAGTTCTGTTCGTATTTCTTAGGACAGCTTGGTGTTAGAACTGAACCTAGATCAGCTAAATAGCTGTTCATGTGTTAAAACTAGTGAGAACACTAGCTACGAGGTCATTTGGTCTGATACGAGAAATTTTATCAGTAAATGTTCTCTAAGAGCGCCATAAAAGATTTGTCATCACATTAACTGAAATGAAAGTAAGAGATAAATATGCGAGCTGCAGCTAAACAAAATAAAATTTAGAATCTGTTAGTTTCTCATTATAATAGTACAGAGAAAATTTTGAAACAGGAAATCGCGGAGCGCTTCTAGGCGCTACAGTCTGGAACCGCGCGACCGTTACGCTAGCAGGTTCGAATCCTGCCTCGGACATGGATGTGTGTGACTTCCTTTGGTTAGTGAGGTTTAAGTAGTTCTACGTTCTAGGAGACTGATGACCTCAGACGTTCAGTCCCATAGTGCTCAGAGCCATTTGAACCATTTTGAAAACTGGAAAAACAGTGAGAAAACCTTTGATAAATGTCTGCTAGCATCCAAAAACGGGAAAAAAACCAATGGAAGAAACCGTGGGCTATAGTTACTAACCAATTAATAGAATATTACAGTTAGGGTGTTCTCATAGTTCGTTTTATTAACTGAGTTTTGTTTACCAGACGACTGTTGACAAAGTATGATCTACAAATAGAACCGATTGAATTCTGTACCTAAGAATACAAATTTGGCCATCGCGCTCATAACAAAATTGGAATATTAAATGTAAAGTACGGAAGGTGACCCAACTATTGAAGAAATATTTTACTGATGTCTCTTCGCTGTTCTGTAAGGTATTTCAATTAAACAGTGATTAAGATTAAACAGAAATGACTAGTGAAACGTCGGGAAGACACAAATAAATCAAGGAAAAGCACACGGACAAAGCCGTGGAAGTTCCCGAGTTCCTCCACAGAGAAAAATGTGGAGCACAATATCTAAACATAGAAGCTGGGTCCAAGTAAGTGAAATATGTTTTGTTAGGGGTGTGAAAAGAATCTAACGTTTATAATACATATGCTATTAAAGTGAGAGCCGATCTTTAAGTTCGTTGTACTTTATACACAAATAACCCTGTAATTAAAAAATTTCATACTTCAATGCAACATATACAATAATAGAATAATAGGATTAAGTGTGCCAGATGCACAAGTTGTCTTGCAACAGGACCTCCAATAATGGTAATCTAGCTACAAATGGCCGTGTTCATCTAGTAAAAGAGGAAGAAACCTGATACGTCTTTTCCCTGATCTCTCACATACGTAAGTTTTCAAGTAACTGACAGCAAAAGTATTTGACTTTGCCCAGAATTAACTATATATTACGCCCACATACGCAAGCAAGGCTCATTAAACTATAAGAAGATGATTATTCACACACCTGTCAAAATAAAAAATGTTTCCTCCTATCATATTCATTCACTAAACACAAGCAGTTGAGAGGAAATGAAAAAAAATAGATTGAATTATATTAGTCTTATTGATCATGGTAGCTAACTGCAATAAAGTTGAGCTGTGCTTACAAATAAATAACATCTGTGAAACCAACTGATGTACTGAACAAAAGTGATTTCAATCTTTAATTTTTAAAGCTATTCAAAATAATTCAGTTCAGTGTGAAGCGCAACTTCATTTAGTCGAAAGATAGCGACCATGAAAAATTACCTAACTTTCACACCATTTAATTAGCTGAATACAAAATTTTCAGCAATAATTCGCATGAGTGTGGCTGTTAGATTGTAAGTCGGCGTCTGTGTCGTTGGCTCGTAATCCTTGGACATGTAGTCTATTAACTAGGGGCCCTTGCAGATCCTGTTGCGATCATAGCAAGAACGCGCGATGTTTATAGAATGTCATTAGTGTATCTACATGCAACGATGAAAGTAAGACACACTTCCTTGAATTACCGCGTGCCTTATCCCTGCGTCATAACGTTGATTTTCCGTCCGTAGCACCGAGCGACGTGGCGTAGTGGTTAGCACACTGGACTCGCCTTCGGCAGGACTACGGTTCAAACACCTGTCCGGCCAATCTCACTAGGTTTTCCGTGATTTCCCTAAATCGCTTCAGGCAAATCCCGTTGTGGTTGCGTTGAAAGGGCAAACCGATTTGTTTCCCTAACCCGATGGGGCCGATGACCTCGCTGTTTCGTACCCTTCTCCCCAAATCAACCAACCAATCGTCACTAGTCATAATTTCAAATTCACGGTCTTCCACTCGATAGCGTCTCGGCGCACTTCGTAGTACAACCGTTCTTACTACGAAAGTACATAAACGTTATGTAATCTTACTTAAAAATCAGCGATATACGAGCAGTACCCAGAAATTAATGCACCTCATTTTTTTCTTCAACAATTCTTTATTGAACATAATGAGAATTACCCACACGAAAGAATGGTATTTTATCTACATACTCCATTTTTCCACATAATCTCCATCTCAGTCTGTGGCCTTTCTCCATCGCGAAACATCGGCTTCCGTGCCCTGACGGTGCCAATACTTGTTTTGGTGGCGGAGCCAGTGCTTCACTGGGTGAATCACCTCCTCATCGTCCTCAAAATATATTCCACGAATGACACCCTTCAACGGTCCCAACAAATGGACGCCCGCTGCAACATGTCAGGTGTTACAGCTGTGGATATTCTCCCCGACCGCTACATATAAGTGGAGCCCCGCCCAACCGCCTTCTGATGACGTCACCCACACCCGAAAATGGTTGAATTGGCTCTGAGCACTGTGGGACTTAACATCTTAGGTCATCAGTCCCCTAGAACTTAGAACTACTTAAAACTAACTAACCTGAGGACATCACACACGTCCATGCCCGAGGCAGAATGCGAACCTGCGACCGTAGCAGTCCCGCGGTCCCAGACTGCGGCGCCTAGAACCGCAAGACCACCGCGGCCGGCACCCACACCCGAGCGACTAAAAGTATTTCTGAAGACAGCAGATGTGACATAGACTTTGCACAAGCGTTTGTGAATTTGCCCTACAGTTTCTTTCTCTGGAGTGAGAAACTGAATGATGGCACGTTGTTTGTAATGTACCGGGTGATCAAAAAGTCAGAATAGAGAGGTACAAATTGACACACATGCTTGGAATTGTATGGGGTTTTATTAGAACCAAAAAAATACAAGAGTTTAAAAATGTCCAACAGATGGCGCTTCATCTGATCAGAATAGCAATAATTAGCATAACAAAGTAAGACAAAGTAAAGATGATGTTCTTTATAGAAAATGCTCAATATGTACACAATCATTCCTCAACAATAGCTGTAGTGGAGGAATAATGTTGTTGACAGCAGCGCAAAGCATGTCCGGAGTTATGGTGAGGCATTGGCGTCCGATGTTGTCTTTCAGCATGCCCAGAGATGTCAGTCGATCACTATACACTTGGAACTTCAGGTAACCCCAAAGCCAATAACCGCACGGATTGAGGTCTTGGGACCTGGGAGACCAAGCATGACGAGAGTGGCGGATAAGCACACGATCATCACCCAACGACGCGTGCAAGAGACCTTTGACGCGTCTAGCAAAACGGGGTGGAGCACCATACTGCATAAACATCGTACGTTCCAGCAGCTGTTTTTGTGCCAGGCTGTGGATGATGCCATTCTGTAACACATAGGCGTACATCTCACCCATCATGGTTACAAAACCAGAATCACGCATTTCCTCGAAGAACTTGGTTTTTTTTGGTTCTAATAAAACCTCATGTCATTCCAAGCATGTGTGTCAATTTTTACCTCTCTATCTACATTATTTCTAAATTATTTTGACCTTTTGATCACCCAGTACATCAACTACAGACGCCATTTTGAAACTGTCCTAAATCTACGCTACCTGTCGGAAGTGACAGAAACTTGGCGTGCTCTCTCAGGAGCGTAACATTGTGCATTACTAGGATTGTTTCTGGCTGAGGAAAAAAAATGCGGTGCATTACTTTCTGCACAACCCTCGTACTTTAAACACTCCGTACCGTGCGCAGTATTCACCATAGTTACATCAATTGCATGGCGATGGGCACACAGGTCACCAAGATTAAAGTTCACGACAAGGGGACGCGTTATCATATTTCAGTTTAATTTTGGTCAGTGGTACGCACTAAGCAGTCAGAGCTATCTAGAATCAAAGCGGTGCATTCAAGCAGCTTAGCTGTCTCCACGTCTTAGTTTTTAAGCTTAATGTGCCGAGTAGCAGCTCTGACCAATAAGCTAAGCGACACATCCACATCCACAGCAACCATTTCTGGGACTTTTTAAAATAAATGTCTTCACTAATGGTTCTACAGTCTACTATTTTCGTTTATATTCTGAACTATCCCCACCAACTTCTATACCTACTTTTAAAAGGTAGCTATTGCTATTATTTGGTACACTTGAAATGCCTTTTACGGTGCTGCTCTTCTCTCCGACAGAAAACAAAAATCAGTGTCGAGTCTCGAAACATCTCATTGAAACTGTGTGACTTCGGTAGTGAATCGTGCACTGTAGGCTGCACGAAAAGTGAAAAAGGTGCTAAGAATGCCACAGAATGGACATGTGATACGACGTCCATGTTACAAAATAGAGTAGCACGAAGTGTATTCTACAAAACTCGTTTATGCCAAACGTTTACCAGAAAAACGGCAATTTACTAGAACTCCAGAGTAAATTACCTATTAGAGCCCGAGAAAAAATAATAGTCTAGCTAATATTACCACTTAGAATATACAGAATAAATGACGAAAGATATGAGTTTTAGAACTAAATACTAAAAATTTGTCCTGTCGGTAATCGAAGCAATTTTTCGTCTCGTCCATTTCTGGGACTTCAGATGAAACTACCTCAAATACAGTTTAAACTGTGTTTACGACGTCATTTACGGTGTCCCCCTGTCTAATCAGGACCGATCATCTAAGTCATCAAGATAACACATCTTGGCACAACATCAAAACTGTGACTAGTGAAATCTAAACGTAACGAAAACAATTGTCAGTTTTATTCATGGCAGAGGATGAAAAACAACTACGGTAATATGCTAACAAAAGCATAAACTCTCACGAAGGGAACGTACTGCGCTCATGAGAGAAATCAAACTGGGAACATCCATTTGAGAACGTTGTAAATTCTGTTGATTACTAATTTTTGTCATGGTTTTGATGATTTCCTTATTGGACGGTTTTTGCTTATTTTATAGTATTTAAAGATTCTACAGGTATCTTCCAATAATTTATCTGCAAAGAATGTCTACTAACAGAGGAGTATTTTAAGAGTTTTTTACAGCTAGGGTACCTGTCGGCTCGGAATGATTGGTTACAAGGCCGCGAACAGGGGACGACATGAAACAGCCTGAGGCAGGTTGTACGTGAAGCAATTTTTCTGCAGAACTGCGCATCTGAAGCGGGATTGTGGCTCAGAAATGTTACGGACGAGTATGATTCTAAGACGGACTGAAACGAAGCTCTTATTACGTCAGTGGCTTACTGTATTTGCGGTGCCAGAAAATTCTACAGTGAAATTACCTCTACCGTAGAATAACGCTTTATACTGTTATTATGTGCCCTGCTGCCATTGTACGCAACGTGTTCTACGATATTTTTCCTAACTTCACTGAATAAGCTACGTTTTAATGCATTCTTTTTATGTGTGTTTGAGGTTGGGTAGTTGAGAGAGACTCTCAAGCCGTAAGTTAAAATTTAAAATTTTAGTATCACTATGACACGAAATTTTAGATTGCACGCTTCAGTCGGTACTCAGTTTTAAAAGCAACCTGAAAGGCTCCTGCTGCCAGTGGCCTACATGTAGTAAATTTTTAACTGTGTTATTGGTCCGTTTCCGCAGCTCAGTGGTCAGCGAATTTGTCTGCCATGTGGAAGACATGGGTGTAAACTACGGTACTAGCACACAGTTATTCTTAGTGAGAGGACTATAACGTGTATCTCATGTTCGTGAAAATAAATTTTATTTATTTACCGAATGGTGACGGCAGTAAATATTGAGGAATATATTCAGTTTAAAAACATACGAGGGTTGTTCAGATCTGTCGCGAAATGGAAACCACAGTGAAAACTAGAAACGTCTTACTTGTAATATAGGTACACCTTCTACCTACTTCTCTACATAATCATCGCTCCAACTTCGAGTGTTGTCGTAGTGTTGTATGAACTTTCCAATACACTCGTCATAGAAAGCATCCGCATGTGCTTTCGGCCAATTATCTGCACTGATTTGCAGCTCGTTGTCTGTGGAAAAATTTTGTCTCCATTGTCAGCGGTTCTAGTGAGCACATATGAGACTCCGGGTGAGCCAATTACGGACTGTATTGTGGGTGATCAAACACTTCTCATCGGAAACGCTGCAGGAGCGTCTTCATTGCTCCGGCAGTGTACGGCCGAGAATTGGCATGAAGAAGAAACTGCTCGACAGTTGTGTTATGTGGGCTGCATGACACAGGCGAAATATCCAACCAGGCCCGCGTATTTGGCAGGTGACGCTATTCCCTACGCATCTTTACGTGCTCACTGTTCAATCAAAACTGAAAAGAACGACGTGGCATGATCCATGGGCATACTAGAGAAACTGTGCAACACATCTCTGCGAAGCTTTAACAGATTTTCCGTGTGGTTTTCATTTCGCGACCGATCGGAAATTACTTTCTGGAAAACCCTCGTGCATTCAATTAGAATAAGCACACAGTTAATATGTTCAAATTCTTAATGTTAAAATCAGTAATACTCAAAAGGGAAACATTTACACTATAAATTAGGACTATTAATTAAAACAGATATACAGGTATTTTATCAGAGATCAACATCTGTTGAATGACACCTGTTAACAGCAGAGGGAGCATCGTTGAAAAAAGTCACTCAATGGTCCTGTGTAGTTTCTCAAAGAGCAGTGTCTGACATTATGATGAACGGTTTGTTCTTGGTCCGCTCAGTCATAGGCTGGAGAGTACTGAATCTGGCGTTACCGGTTCTTATACTAGAATGAAATTTTCACTCTACATCGGAGTGTACGCTGATATGAAACTTCCTGGAAGCTAGGAGATGAGGTACTGGCGGAATTAAAGCTTTGAGGACGGGGCGTGAGTCGTGCTTGGGTAGCTCAGTTGGTCGAGCACTTGTGTGCTAAAGGCAAAGATCCCGAGTTTAAGTCTCGGTCCGGCACACAGTTTTAATCTGCCAGGAAGTTTCGGTTCTTATACTGTTCAATTGCGTCCACTCACTTCTCTGCAATTCCAATCCTGGTAGACTGAGAGACGGATCTTTAACATCTAAATGTTTTATTGTTGGACCATTCCCTCTCTTGCACTAATCTCTTTAAGGTCAAACGTCTTGTTTTTTTTTAAGGTCAAACATCATTTTTTTCTTCCACTATTCCATAGTGGAGAGCGTAATATCAATATATAACATCTAGATGTTTTATTGTTGCATCATTCCATCTCTTGCACGAATCTCTTTAAGGTCAAACTTCTTGTTTTTTCTTCCACTACTCCACAGTGGAGAGCGTAATATCAAGCGGTCTGGAGGAGGGTCACTTACGACTGTATGAATTGGAAGGCCTTAGGGTAGTTGGGGTGATGCAGCTTCCGTTGCTTCTTGGCGTCGCTTTTCAGGTGGTGAAATGTTCCTGATGGTGTGCAGCCAAGAGATCGATTTTGAATTTAGTGTACCCATAATAATTCCCATTGAGTAATTGAGATGGATGGCTAGTTTCCTTCTTTGACCACTGTGTTGCCATTATGGGGCACAATATTCAGCTACTGGGTATACTAATCTCAGAGCTGCAGTCCACAGAGTGTAAGCTTCTGCGTCTCAGGTTGTGCTAACCAGTTTCTTTATTATGTTATTTCAAGTCTTTTGCTTTTGGATAGTGTTTTCAAGGTGTTATTTGTATGTGAAAGATCAATCGAGTGAGACACCAAGGTATTTAGTCTAGAAGTGGTGTCTAGTGACAGCATTCGCATTGAGCTGTTGGTTTCCGATTCTGTTTTACAAGTGGAATATGCAGACTTCGGTCTTGGTTGCATTTTGTTGGAGTTTCCATGCTTTTTAAGATGTGGTAAGATTTTCTGTCTGTAGACAAACTGTTTTGTTCTTCCACGAGTATGCAGGTTTGTATGGGTTTCGCAAGGTCATAGGCGAAGCAAAACTTTTTGCTTGGACTGTTTGGCATATCACTAGTATACAGGGTGTTACAAAAAGATACGGCCAAACTTTCAGGAAACATTCCTCACACACAAAGAAAGAAAATATGTTATGTGGGCATGTGTCTGGAAACGCTTAATTTCCATGTTAGAGCTCATTTTATTACTTCTCTTCAAATCACATTAATCATGGAATGGAAACATACAGCAATAGAACGTACCAGCGTGACTTCAAACACTTTGTTACAGGAAATGTTCAAAATGTCCTCCGTTAGCGAGGATACATGCATCCATCCTCCGTCGCATGGAATCCCTGATGCGCTGATGCACCGCTGGAGAATGGCGTATTGTGTCACAGCCGTCCACAATACGAGCACGAAGAGCTCTACATTTGGTACCGGGGTTGCGTAGACAAGAGCTTTCAAATTCCCCCATAAATGAAAGTCAAGAGGGTTGAGGTCAGGAGAGCGTGGGGTCCATGGAATTGGTCCGCCTCTACCAATCTGTTGGTCACCGAATCTGTTGTTGAGAAGCATACGAACACTTCGACTGAAATGTGCAGGAGCTCCATCGTGCATGAACCACATGTTGTATCGTACTTGTAAAGGCACATATTCTAGCAGCACAGGTAGAGTATCCCGTATGGAATCATGGCGATGAATCGAGGAGGTACAGTACATACTGACGAAACTAAAAGGAGCTCTAACATGAAATTAAGCGTTTCCGGACACATGTCCACATAACAACTTTTCTATATTTGTGTGTGAGGAATGTTTCCTGAAAGTTCGGCCGTACCTTTTTATAACACCCTGTATAGGTTGAAGAGCAAGGGTGCTAGGACGGATCCCTTAGAAGCTAATATTTTATCTTAAATGACTTACTCTTTTATTGTCCAACGCTAACCATGAAGTAACGGTTGGTTAACATGTTTCCCACAAGTTCCGACAGTTTCTTACTTGGACCATGCCGTTTTAGCTTCAGCGGTGGTCCATCTAGCCACATTGTATCTTACGCTGCTGACAGATCAACAAAGGGCCCCCTATGCCTTTAGTTACTTCTGGAATTCAGCCTCAGTGTAGAATTTCAACGCAAGAACCTGTTCATAGCAGTGGCGCTGGCTTGTGAACCTAGCCTGAGATGTTGGAGTTATATTATTTATTATTCCTTGAAATCCTTTAAGGATAAGTCGTTCCCGTAGTTTGAAGCAGACGCTGAGCAGCGCAACTATCCAAAAACATGAGGGGTCATCGCCTGGCTTTTACTTCAGGACTCCCAGTGTACGTGCAATCTAGAACTTTGAGCTACTTTTTCAGTTACGAGTATATTGTTGTAGAGCCTCTTCAGCCAAATGTGAAAACAAATAAGGAGCTACCTGCAAGACACGTAGCGACGCCGAAGTCCGCAACTTTTAGCAAAATGATGAACCGAATGCATCCTCTTCAGTGCGACAACCAAGTGAAGCCTTTGGTAGAGGATGGTTTCAGGACTGGTTTGGGGGATGAAACTTTCAGTATTTCGCTTATTGGTGTTTGCAATGCATTAGGAAGACTTACGCACATTACTGTCACATGACGTCATACATCACTCTCTTGCAACTTCAGTGAGACAAATGTAAGGTACAGTCCTGCTCTCTCGCCTCCAGAACAAAATTTAATACTTAGGCATTTCGGACCAACTGAAATCAGCACATAATTCTTTATGAGGAAGAATCTTCATAATCATGTGAAAATAGCTTCATGTGTACCTCAAGGGAGTCTTACTGGGTAGTTATTATTCACGATATATACACTCCTGGAAATGGAAAATGAACACATTTACACCGGTGTGTCAGACCCACCATACTTGCTCCGGACACTGCGAGAGGGCTGTACAAGCAATGATCACACGCACGGCACAGCGGTCACACCAGGAACCGCGGTGTTGGCCGTAGAATGGCGCTAGCTGCGCAGCATTTGTGCACCGCCGCCGTCAGTGTCAGCCAGTTTGCCGTGGCATACGGAGCTCCATCGCAGTCTATAACACTGGTAGCATGCCGCGACAGCGTGGACGTGAACCGTATGTGCAGTTGACGGACTTTGAGCGAGGGCGTATAGTGGGCATGCGGGAGGCCGGGTGGACGTACCGCCGAATTGTTCAACACGTGGGGCGTGAGGTCTCCACAGTACATCGATGTTGTCGCCAGTGGTCGGCGGAAGGTGCACGTGCCCGTCGACCTGGGACCGGACCGCAGCGACGCACGGATGCACGCCAAGACCGTAGGATCCTACGCAGTGCCGTAGGGGACTGCACCGCCACTTCCCAGCAAATTAGGGACACTGTTGCTCCTGCGGTATCGGCGAGGACCATTCGCAACCGTCTCCATGAAGCTGGGCTACGGCCCCGCACACCGTTAGGCCGTCTTCCGTTCACGCACCAACATCGTGCAGCCCGCCTCCAGTGGTGTCGCAACAGGCGTGAATGGAGGGACGAATGGAGACGTGTCGTCTTCAGCGATGAGAGTCGCTTCTGCCTTGGTGCCAATGATGGTCGTATGCGTGTTTGGCGCCGTGCAGGTGAGCGCCACAATCAGGACTGCATACGACCGAGGCACACAGGGCCAACACCCGGCATCATGGTGTGGGGAGCGATCTCCTACACTGGCCGTACACCTCTGGTGATCGTCGACGGGACACTGAATAGTGCACGGTACATCCAAACCGTCATCGAACCAATCGTTCTACCATTCCTAGGCCGGCAAGGAAATTTGCTGTTCCAACAGGACAATGCACGTCCGCATGTATCCTGTGCCACCCAACGTGGTCTAGAAGGTGTAAGTCAACTACCCTGGCCAGCAAGATCTCCGGATCTGTCCCCCATTGAGCATGTTTGGGACTGGATGAAGCGTCGTCTCACGCGGTCTGCACGTCCAGCACGAACGCTGGTCAAACTGAGGCGCCAGGTGGAAATGGCATGGCAAGCCGTTCCACAGGACTACATCCAGCATCTCTACGATCGTCTCCATGGGAGAACAGCAGCCTGCATTGCTGCGAAAGGTGTATATACACTGTACTAGTGCCGACATTGTGCATGCTCTGTTGCCTGTATCTGACCCCAGGAATGTGTCAATAAAGTTTCCCCTTCCTGGGACAATGAATTCACGGTGTTCTTATTTCAATTTCCAGGAGTGTATAAATGATCTAGTGGACGATGTATCTCTGTGAGGCTTTCCGCAAATGATTCAGTTGTATATGCAAAGGTTTGGACGTTCACATATTTGGGCAGTTTGTTCTCAGTAACATGACACCCGTAATCGCACACACGTATATACAATTGTACTACAAACAAGTATTATTAAAGGATGTTTATATTGAAACTCCTTTATTTAATCTTTCTTTTTACTTTGACTGTAATAACTGAGAAGGTAAAACTTCTAAATATGATTTTACTTAAACCGCTGAATGCTTAATCAATGTTCTTAAGCTGCTCAGTGAAACTGAAAGTACTGTCTCTTGCTATTTTATCATTTCAACATTGACCTACAGAATTTGCACTAACAAACAGAACTCGAAGTTTTCTTATTCATTAATTACTCAAAATATTCTAGGATAACCTGATATGACTGCTTTAAAATTGATAACCTGACTTCAAATAAAATAATGAAAAAGAATGGCCCTGAATTAGTATAAATCCTAACAATATCCTATACATTTCATGTCACTTACCTCATAAAAATCTTCATTACACGAAGTACAGCATTGCCGCAAGCACCAACACTGCCAGCTGAATAAAAGACTCAAACTACTGAAGGCTCTAACTGCTGATATGCATGTGGTTAGCAAAGGAAAGATTTTGTTGCAGAGCAAACAATGTATTTACGTTAATAATGTGACAACCAGTTCGAAAATGATATAATCATCAGTAATAAATCTATGTGAGGGATACACATGCAGACCGTCTGCTCGTGCTAATACTGCAAACCTCCAACGCTGCTAATTAACATCTAACCTCCATCACTGCTGACCACTCACTTCCAACCTCCATCACTTTGTCTGTTCTTCTCCAACTGCTAGTGCGACTAGCCACAGAGTCTCTTACAGAGTGCTCACACCGTTCTCAGAGTTATTACTGCCAACATACAAACACATATACAGGCTACTCGCAATATGACATAAAGGTAATTGACATGTCCGCTGAAGGTAAGTGAACTTTAGGAGAAGTGTTTGTTAAGTGTTGCATCAGGTGATAATTTAGTAATCAATGGCTCTTATGAATTATCAAGCAGTTGTGTAGTAAAGAATTGTATCAAGCTAACTAAATCTTTTTGTTCATTGATGTAATACAGCGAATTAATATTTAGTGTTGAAGTGCCAACAGGCCATCTCGCACCTCTATCCGACTATCCAGGTTTAGGACTGGTCAATTGTAGTTTCATCTGGCCATGACGTACACGATTAACAGGACACCCTCAAAAGATAATTTTTAGCACACCACAGATGCCTGACTTAGATCCGCATGAAGAATACGGAGAAAATGAGACTCACTACGAAAGTGATACACATACTTCGCTGATTCTAGAGTGTTGCTCAGTTGCCTGGTACCCTTACAGGTGGGTTTCATATAGGAGAGGTCCAGTCGCAAACCATACATGAGTGGCTTTTTGTGCTACACTTAGGTTTATTGCGAAAATACAGATACTACACATACGAATAACGGTCAAGTAACATATTATTTACTCCCAAACCCATTTTGCCGGATGGCCATGACATCAAAATCGGAAAAGCACAACCCGTACCGAGGCCAATTGGCTTTCGATTTTCCTGCTACTCGCCTCTTGAGCTGAACAGAAAACGAGATAGATAAAGTGAATCACGAAAGGACTTGTGCCACACACCATACAGTGCCTTGAGTTTATATGAAGATTTAATTAATGTAGTTCTCCCAACACATTTTACAAACTTCTTACAAGTTGCCTACAGTGGTTTAATCAATGTTTTCATTTATAATTCTTGTAGTGCATGACAAGTGATTTTCACCTTGTTCTACTGAACCTGGAAAGAATTGTCACCAGGTTTTAACCAGTTAATTATAGTTAATGTGCATTGATGCTGTAGTGATCTTGCTGATATGTATGTGCATTGTTGTGTCTTCTTGGCACAATATTTCAACCACGCAGTTCGTGGCTATCATCTGGTTCTAGGGTTACGTGAAGTTGGGGGGGGGGGGGGGGGGGAGGGAGGGTTGATTTAGTACTGGCTTTTATAGCAATTGTGTCTTTATTACTTTGGTACTTTAATTTCATTTGCACACTTCACCGCAGCTTGTTACATAATGGTTCAACTATAGCCTTGCTGCGGATCAACTGGTGAAGTGGACTATGATAAAAATACACTCCTGGAAATGGAAAAAAGAACACATTGACACCGGTGTGTCAGACCCACCATACTTGCTCCGGACACTGCGAGAGGGCTGTACAAGCAATGATCACACGCACGGCACAGCGGACACACCAGGAACCGCGGTGTTGGCCGTCGAATGGCGCTAGCTGCGCAGCATTTGTGCACCGCCGCCGTCAGTGTCAGCCAGTTTGCCGTGGCATACGGAGCTCCATCGCAGTCTTTAACACTGGTAGCATGCCGCGACAGCGTGGACGTGAACCATATGTGCAGTTGACGGACTTTGAGCGAGGGTGTATAGTGGGCATGCGGGAGGCCGGTTGGACGTACCGCTGAATTGCTCAACACGTGGGGCGTGAGGTCTCCACAGTACATCGATGTTGTCGCCAGTGGTCGGCGGAAGGTGCACGTGCCCGTCGACGTGGGACTGGACCGCAGCGACGCACGGATGCACGCCAAGACCGTAGGATCATACGCAGTGCCGTAGGGGACCGCACCGCCACTTCCCAGCAAATTAGGGACACTGTTGCTCCTGGGGTATCGGCGAGGACCATTCGCAACCGTCTCCATGAAGCTGGGCTACGGTCCCGCATACCGTTAGGACGTCTTCCGCTCACGCCCCAACATCGTGTAGCCCGCCTCCAGTGGTGTCGCGATAGGCGTGAATGGAGGGACGAATGGAGACGTGTCGTCTTCAGCGATGAGAGTCGCTTCTGCCTTGGTGCCAGTGATGGTCGAATGCGTGTTTGGCGCCGTGCAGGTGAACGCCACAATCAGGACTGCATACGACCGAGGCACACAGGGCCAACACCCGGCATCATGGTGTGGGGAGCGATCTCCTACACTGGCCGTACACCTCTGGTGATCGTCGACGGGACACTGAATAGTGCACGGTACATCCAAACCGTCATCGAACCCATCGTTCTACCATTCCTAGACCGGCAAGGGAACTTGCTGTTCCAACAGGACAATGCACGTCCGTATGTATCCTGTGCCACCCAACGTGCTCTAGAAGGTGTAAGTCAACTACCTGGCCAGCAAGATCTCCGGATCTGTCCCCCATTGAGCATGTTTGGGACTGGATGAAGCGTCGTCTCACGCGGTCTGCACGTCCATCACGAACGCTGGTCCAACTGAGGCGCCAGGTGGAAATGGCATGGCAAGCCGTTCCACAGGACTACATCCAGCATCTGTACGATCGTCTCCATGGGAGAACAGCAGCCTGCATTGCTGTGAAAGGTGGATATACACTGTACTAGTGCCGACATTGTGCATGCTCTGTTGCCTGTGTCTATGTGCCTGTGGTTCTGTCAGTGTGATCATGTGATGTATCTGACCCCAGGAATTGGTCAATAAAGTTTCCCCTTCCTGGGACAATGAATTCACGGTGTTCTTATTTCAATTTCCAGGAGTGTAAATACTGTACAGCAGGGTCGCCACTTGGCTTTACTACCTACGAAGGAAAGGCATAAGTCCTGATGCTCTTCATGTTAAAGTCTGAGCAGCGAAATTGTGTATCAGGGGCCCGGCGGAGAGGCCGAGCGGTTCTAGGCGCTACAGTCTGGAACCGAGCGATCGCTACGTTCGCAGGTTCGAATCCTGCCTCGGACATGGATGTGTGTGATGTCCTTAGGTTAGTTAGGTTTAATTAGTTCTAAGTGCTAGGTGACTGATGACCTCAGAAATTAAGTCGCATAGTGCTCAGAGCCATTTGAACCATTTTGTATATCAGGGATGGATAGAGCGTGGACTGCTGGCCGAAGGCCACTGATTTGATAGCAGCCATCTCCTAACTCTTCCTGTTCTTTTTCTACTCTTTTCTCATTATGAAGTGAATCTTGGGCGTTTCTACCGTTGTGTCGATGGAAGTAATTATTAGTTTTTGGCAGATAACGCCTTAAATTGCAATAGCTTCTTTGGGTCAAATTACTGAGCCTTGTGGCTCGACTGCGATATTTTATTCGGCGCATCTTGATGTCCTTCCGGTGAGAGTTTTGCTAGATCTTCAGCACTACCTGCTGGCCCTCTCGTGCAGCTGGGAGGTGGCTCGGAGCCGAAGGGGTGTTGAGAACGGACACCGGTGTGAAGCCGACCGTTGATTCTTCCGGGCACGGTCTGGTGTTTATTCTGCTCGTGTTTGCTACTGCAACAACTAAAGCCAGAGAGGCTGTCGCACCGTCGCGTAGTCTCGGTTAGGCTGTGCCTTGTGGCGTGGCCCAGCGTTTTCTTCAGGGCACTTAGTGCCTTTCGCTGGCAGCGTATAATTCTTAGCAGTGGAGGTGGCGGACGCTGATTTCATGGAGTTAGAGCAGATAAGGGCTTGATGTTGAGTGTTGCAACCCATCACTTATGTATTCTGTCACGGTATCTATTGTTCGAGCTCTGACGGGGCGTATAGCTCCGGGGTTATAAGTCTCTGTAGGGTCTTGCGGTAAAACATGGAGTCTATAGGAGGTACTTGCCACAGTGTCAATGCACGGGCTTGAAAACTGCCCTTGTTTGTGTATTGCCCGTTCCTGTTTCCAAATGTGAACTGAACCCATTTGGTGAGGGCTTGGACGTGGGCTACCTGTCTTATGTGCGAATATTTTGATGTTACGCTGGCCACTCTATTTCGGCCTGATTTGATTCGCTGTTTCTTTCGTAACGCCTGACGAATTGAACTGTATGTTTACTATGGCCCACATGAGCAAGTTTCTAAAATTAGTCTGTCAGTTCCCTTTTAAGAATCATATTTAACTGTTCCTTACACTAAGCGTTTAATAGTTCTCTGTTGATTTAGAGCACTTGCTCGTCGTTGGTTTTAGTCATGTCATGCAAATGTTAATTTTACCTGCTTATGTGTTGCTTTCAATCAAACGCCATAATCTTGTCACTTAAATTTGATTTGTAGTGTACAGACTTACATTTTGAGCCACTTCTTTTGTTCTGGCCCGCACTGGGTTGGGTACAGCCGTTGGCCTGGCGGCCGCTGTAACTGTTTTTCAATGGTCCCTTCTAATTTCGACTAACGTGGGTCGGTGTGTAGAGTAAACACAGCTAACTGAGTTGCACCCTGTACAGTCCTGTGTTTCGGTCATAAGGATCGTGCAGTCGTGCTCACTTAATGCTTATGTTGAATCCATTCTCGACCTCGTTGGCTTCCTCCCAGTGCCTTCAAACAACCGATGTGATGTCTTGTATATGTACGCATATGTATGCGTATGACTATTTTGGTATTGTATGTTGGCCATTGTCGGTCACTTATGGGCAACCTTAGTGTGTTATAGACGTTTCCCCTCTTTGGGTTTTCCCTCTGCCAGTAGTAACCTGTCTAGGACAGGGCCGTGACGGTGTTTCGCCTTGGTGCCGAAGTGTTTGGTGCACTTCGTAATACTGTTATCATTTAACTTCTCGAATTCAATGCTTACAGTTAAGAGTAAATTTTTTTTAGATATGAACTTAATTATTGAAAACTATTTGTTTAAGAATAAATGCCACCATTATTATTACCGCCATTCTGGCCGAATGAACATACAGAAAAATTTAATTGCCTTACAGATGAAAATTTAATTATTTAAGATGTCAGTGTTTTGAACAAAGTTTTCTCACAGCTAGTATTACCGCAATTTCGGGCGACAGATACTCTTTGGTTTTTAAGATTAAAGTTTAACTGCTTAGAATCTGATTATTTTGAGTACAATTTCTATGTCATTGTTATTGTCAGTAAATTGGTCCAAGCTTATCTACGATGAAGATTATGCTTGGGCATAAAATTTGAACTACTCGAGATTAATGATTTTAGTAAAACTTTTTACCTTACTATTATTGCCTTGGAGTTGTAAATTTAACTATCTGAGAGTTCATTGTTTTTAATAAGGTTTTACGATTATTAGGATTATCGCCAATTTGCGAGTTAGATACTTCCAGTCAAAGTGTAACTGCTTTTGGGATTAAAATTTAGCCTTTTAAGTTCTCGATTCTTTTGAATGGAAGTTTCTTCTCATTATTACTGTGGAGAGCAGTTGGTTGTAGTAGTGTTAAGATTTGGAATTTCAGTGTTTGTAACCTGAATAAACTTGTTAACCGTTTAATTTTTTTCGGTGAGGAGGGGGGGGGGGGGGGTGTTGGAGTGGTAGAAGGGTTCGGGAATTGTTTCCTTCTTTAAGAGCAAATTCATATTTATCAGATGCAATCCAGCACGAAATAAAATCTGTGTATGTAACTGTGAATGCTGCTACCACTGAATGTTTTCCTGGTGCAACACTCCACGGAAAAACCATGAGTGCTGCTTCTTACATCGTTTGTTTCGTTACCCAAATTGACACATCACTTTCGAATAACGTTTTTGCATAATGTAAATTAAAAAATAAAAAAAAGAATAGGAAACGCTTGTAAACGAAGAGTCAGTCAATTTTACGCTTGCTTACGACAAAAATTTGTTCGTAAATTACAGTTGATTTGAAACCGAAGTAGTGTCATGTTTGAAATTAAACTGTGTAAATAATGTTTTTGTAAAAGTTCATTATTGTGATTATGTTTGTCAAATGAATTGAATATTCGTCAAACAAACTATGTGAACTAATTACGTGTATACTATATAGAATATTGCATTGTTCGTCTCGACAGTACAAGCCCTGCAATATCCGCCGACTCCTGGGAGCTATTTTCTGTTAATATGTCGTCCCCTTTATGAGAATTATACAGTATGTGTAGGAGTACATGTTTTGACACAGAATCTACAACATATCCAAGTCTGGCTGTGAGTCCAGCACAGATAGCCAAAGCGTTTAAGGTGATCGCTCGCGCAAGGCGGAAATTCTGGCTTCGAGTTCCCGACCGGCACAAATTCTCACTGTCGTTCTTTCCTTATACTACTCATGGTTGGTCGTATTCGAAAGTAATTTCATGTGTATTGTTATTTTATTTTTTATACTTTCGTCCCTTACAGTCACGTGAGGGGTTTGCGCCTCTAGCAAGTATTATCAACAGGAGACGTCTTAGAAGTTATGACGACACCTTCATTAACTGCTTAGCTTCAGTTCTAGAATGATGTCTGCAGTTGTTGTTTGAGTCTTTATAGAACTTTTCTACAAGTGCTGTCAACCACATGATCATAGGAATTTGATGAATGCATCTTGTCACTGACAATCGAAAATACGGTAGAAGTGCTCAAGTGCCTGAAACCGTTTGAGGAATTTCCTTTATGCAACTGGTAGCTAACTATTCTATAAACAGAGCTACAGCTGCTTCTGATGGATAAACTACTAAACTTATTATTAAGCTCTGCCCACCCGCAAATAATTAGCAGTTTAGGGGTCGCTTTTTTGGGAGCATAGTCTCTTCTCACTGTTTCTCTGTTCCTTAAAAATCTCCCTCCTGTTGAGGATTAAAAGGTACGGAAGATGGGGAATTACGGACGCCCGTTCTGTAACGACCTCCTTGGAACAAAAGAAAAGTACATCGTAGTCGGAATGTGCCAGCCGACCGCTGCGCGTCTCTCTGGCCAGGCGCCAAGTAAGCACTGTCTGCGTAATGAAGAGACTCCCCAGTTTATTTGATTTTTTTTTGCAAAATATTGCCATTGGAAGATATCGAAATAGACGACAGAGGGATATAGAAACATTTAAAATCGCTCAAAAGAGGAAAGGTCTCTGGACCTGATGGGATACCAGTTCGATTTTACACAGAGTACGCAAACAACTTGCCCCCCTTCTTGCAGCGATGTACCGTAGGTCTCTAGAAGAGCGTAGCGTTCCAAAGGATTGGAAAAGGGCACAGATCATTCCCGTTTTCAAGAAAGGACGTCGAACAGATGTACAGAACTATAGACCTATACCTCTAACGTCTATCAGTTGTAGAATTTTGGAACACATATTACGTTCAACTGTAATGACTTTTCGGGATACTAGAAATCTACTCTGCAGGAATCAGCATGGGTTTCGAAAAAGACGATCGTGTGAAACCCAGCTAGCGCTAATTGTCCACGAGACTCAGAGGGCCATAGACACGGGTTCCCAGATGGATACCGTGTTTCTTGACTTCTTCATGTCGTTCGATACATTTCCCCACAGTCGTTTAATGAACAAAGTAAGAGCATATGGACTATCAGACCATTTGTGTGATTGGATTGAAGAATTCCTAGATAACAGAATGCAGCATGTCATTCTCAATGGAGAGAAGTCTTCGGAGGTAAGAGTGATTTCAGGTGTGCTGCAGGGGAGTGTCGTAGGACCGTTGCTATTCACAATATACACTCCTGGAAATTAAAATAAGAACACCGTGAATTCATTGTCCCAGGAAGGGGAAACTTTGACACATTCCTGGGGTCAGATACTTCACATGATCACACTGACAGAACCACAGGCACATAGACACAGGCAACAGAGCATGCACAATGTCGGCACTAGTGTATATCCACCTTTCGCAGCAATGCAGGCTGCTATTCTCCCATGGAGACGATCGTAGAGATGCTGGATGTAGTCCTGTGGAACGGCTTGCCATGCCATTTCCACCTGGCGCCTCAGTTGGACCAGCGTTCGTGCTGGACGTGCAGACCGCGTGAGACGACACTGCATCCAGTCCCAAACATGCTCAATGGGGGACAGATCCGGAGATCTTGCTGGCCAGGGTAGTTGACTTACACCTTCTAGAGCACGTTGGGTGGCACGGGATCCATGCGGACGTGTACCGTGCACTATTCAGTGTCCCCTCGACGATCACCAGAAGTGTACGGCCAGTGTAGGAGATCGCTCCCCACACCATTATGCCGGGTGTTGGCCCTGTGTGGCTCGGTCGTATGCAGTCCTGATTGTGGCGCTCACCTGCACGGCGCCAAACACGCATACGACCATCATTGGCACCAAGGCAGAAGCGACTCTCATCGCTGAAGACGACACGTCTCCATTCGTCTCTCCTTTCACGCCTGTCGCGACACCACTGGAGGCGGGCTGCACGATGTTGGGGCGTGAGCGGAAGACGGCCTAACGGTGTGCGGGACCGTAGCCCAGCTTCATGGAGACGGTTGCGAATGGTGCTCGCCGATACCCCAGGAGCAACAGAGTCCCTAATTTGCTGGGAAGTGGCGGTGCGGTCCCCTACGGCACTGCGTAGGATCCTACGGTCTTGGCGTGCATCCGTTCGTCGCTGCGGTCCGGTCCCACGTCGACGGGCACGTGTACCTTCCGCCGACCCTGGGGACAACATCGATGTACTGTGGAGACCTCACGCCCCACGTTTTGAGCAATTCGGCGGTACGTCCACCCGGCCTCCCGCATGCCCACTATACGCCCTCGCTCAAAGTCCGTCAACTGCACATACGGTTCACGTCGACGCTGTCGCTGCATGCTACCAGTGTTAAAGACTGCGATGGAGCTCCGTATGCCACGGCAAACTGGCTGACACTGACGGCGGCGGTGCACAAATGCTGCGCAGCTAGCGCCATTCGACGGCTAACACCGCGGTTCCTGGTGTGTCCGCTGTGCCGTGCGTGTGATCATTGCTTGTACAGCCCTCTCGCAGTGTCCGGAGCAAGTATGGTGGGTCTGACACACCGGTGTAAATGTGTTCATTTTCCATTTCCAGGAGAGCATAAGATAGAGTGAAAATTCTGAGACTGATGTCATAAAGCTAAAGAATACAGACGATACTAACCCAACATATTTGATCGTAACTTTAACGTGTCACAGAAGTTAATTTTCTAATAAAATCTCTACTCGTTATCTGTGTAAAGCGCAATCTTCACTAGCCAATGTCTAGTTTTGGAAGTATTTGTACCCGTGCATAAAAGTCTATCTTTGAAATAAGACGAATTATTCGTACATCATATTTTTCGACGTCAGCTCAAACGTGAAGAGGGGCTGAGATGTGAATGACGTAACTGGTTGTTAATGAACCATCTGATAACGTAATATTATGAATCAATTCGTACCAGTAAGACTGAAACTTCAATATTGCTATTTATATTTTGTTATGTTGAGCAGAGAAGTAATACAACAGCACAAACAGTGAAAACCAGATTATTTGTGTGTCAGTCTGTTGATAATGATGATTGGTTTGTGGGGTGCTTGGCTGCGTGGTCATCAGCGTCCGCACAGCCCAATCTAGCCACTGTCACGAGTGATCATGTCGGACACAAGCACTCTGTCACCGGGCATAAAGGGTCTCCAAGCCGGACGGGAATCTACACCGGGACACCGCAGTCCAGGCCTTCAAGAGCTGCCCACTACAACGCGAGCTGAGGACTGTATTTACACATAGCAGATTATACTTCAGGATCCTTTATTGCGTTGGTGGGCATACGAGACTTTATAAAGTTGACAGCTTGTGTAAAGCTAACTAAGGGTGTGTATACGAAAATCTAGCTGCGAGAATTCGGAGATTCTAGTGTCCTTTCTGAAAGTATAACATATTGGCACAAAATGTGCCTGTTGTTATTGTTATTGGGATCTTCAGTCCTGAGACTGGTTTGATGCAGCTCTCCATGCTATTCTATCTTGTGCAAACTTCTTCATCTCCCAGTACCTACTGCAACCTACATCCATCTGAATCTGCAAAACATGTCCTACCAACCGATCCCTTCTTCTAGTCAAGTTGTGCCACAAAATTCTCTTCTCCCCAATCCTATTCAATACCTCCTCATTAGTTACGTAATCTATCCACCTTATCTTCAGCATTCTTCTGTAGCACCACATTTCGAAAGCTTCAATTCTCTTCTTGTCCAAACTAGTTATCGTCCATGTTTCACTTCCATACATGGCTACACTCCATACAAATACTTTCAGAAACGACTTCCTAACACTTAAATCAATACTCGATGTTAATAAATCTCTCTTCTTCAGAATGCTTTCATTGCCATGGCCAGTCTACATTTTATATCCTCTCCGACTATCATCAGTTATTTTTCTCCCCAAATAGGAAAACTTCTTTACTACTTTAAGTGACTCATTTCGTAATCTAATTCCCTCAGCATCACCCGATTTAATTTGACTACATTCCATTATTCTCGTTTTCCTTTTGTTGATGTTCATCTTATATCCTCCTTTCAAGACACTCTCCATCCCGTTCAACTGCTTCCAAGTCCTTTGCTGTCTCTGACAGAATTACGATGTCATCGGCGAACCTCAACATTTTTATTTCTTCTCCATGGATTTTAATACCTACTCCGAATTTTTCTTTTGTTTCCTTCACTGCTTGCTCAATATACAGATGGAATAACATCGGGGAGAGACTACAACCGTGCCTCACTCCAACCACTGCTTCGCTTTCATGTCCCTCGACTCTTATAACTGCCATCTGGTTTCTGTACAAATTGTAAATAGCCTTTCGCTCCCTGTATTTTAGCCCTGCTACCTTCAGAATTGGAAAGAGAGTATTCCAATCAACATTGTCAAAAGCTTTCTCTAAGTCTACAAATGCTAGAAACGTAGGTTTGCCCTTCCTTAATCTAGCTTCCAAGATAAGTCGTAGGGACAGTATTGCCTCACGTGTTCCAACATTTCTACGGAATCCAAACTAATCTTCCTCGAGGTCGGCTTCTACTAGTTTTTCCATTCGTCTGTAAAGAATTCGCGTTAGTATTTTGCAGCTGTGACTTATTAAACTGATAGTTCGGTAATTTTCACATCTGTCAACACCTGCTTTCTTTGGGATGTAATTATAATATTCTTCCTTAGGTCTGAGGGTATTTCGCCTGTCTCATACATCTTGCTCACCAGATGGTAGAGTTTTGTCAGGACTGGCTCTCCCAAAGCGGTCAGTAGTTCCAATGGAATGTTGTCTACTCCGGGGGCCTTGTTTCGACTCAGGTCTTTCAGTGCTCTGTCAAACTCTTCACGCAGTATCGTATCTCCCATTTCATCTTCATCTACATCCTCTTCCATTTCCATTATATTGTCCTCAAGCACATCGTCTTTGTATAGACCCTCTATATACTCCTTCCACCTTTTTGCTTTCCCTTCTTTGCTTAGAACTGGGTTTCCATCTGAGCTCTTGATGTTCATACAAGTGGTTCTCTTATCTCCAAAGGTCTCTTTAATTTTCTTGTAGGCAGTATCTATCTTACCCCTCCTGAGATAAGCCTCTACATCCTTACATTGGTCCTCTAGCCATCTCTGCTTAGCCATTTTGAACTTCCTGTCGATCTCATTTTTGAGACGTCTGTATTCCTTTTTGCCTGCTTCATTTACTGCGTTTTTATATTTTCTCGTTTCATCAATTAAATTCAATAATTCTTCTGTTACCCAAGGATTTCTACTAGCCTTCCTCCTGATCCTCTGCTGCCTTCACTACTTCATCCCTCAAAGCTACCCATTCTTCTTCTACCGTATTTCTTTCCCCCATTCCTGTCAATTGCTCCCTTATGCTCTCCCTGAAACTCTGTACAACCTCTAGTTCTTTTAGTTTATCCAGGTCCCATCTCCTTAAATTCCCACCTTTTTGCAGTTTCTTCAGCTTTATTCTACAGGTCATAACAAACAGATTGTGGTCAGAGTCCACATCTGCCCCTGGAAATGTCTTACAATTTAAAACCTGGTTCCTAAACATCTGCCTTACAATTATATAATCTGTCTGAAACCTGTCAGTATCTCCAAGCTTCTTCCATGTATACAGCCTGTGACTGTGAACTTTGATAAAAACTGATTACTTCGAAACTAAAGTTGGTCCTTGTGAAATTTAATTTAAAAAAACCTTTGTATTCTACACTACTTGGATTACCTGCGTTACGCTGAATAACGCTGTACAAACTGCTCTCAGATCTACAGAAGGTATCTGTAACAGTGGTGCAATATCTAACTGCTGAGATACGCAACGATGCAGAGCGTTCTCTAAAAACATTGATATTATTCTACATTCGTAATTTTTGGTAGCGGTTTTAAATAAATGGAAAACTGATACATCTACATCTACATCCATACTCCGCAAGCCAGCTGACAGTGTGTAGCGGAGGGTACTTTGAGTACTTCTATCGGTTCTCCCTTCTATTCCAGTCTCGAATTGTTCTTGCAAAGAAAGAGTGTCGGTATACATATGTGAGGGCTCTAATATCTCTAATTTTATCCTCATGGTCTCTTCGCGAGATATACGTAGGAGGGAGCAATATACTGCTTGATTCCTCGGTGAAGGTATGTTCTTGAAACTTCAACAAAAGCCCGTAACGGGCTACTGAGCGTCTCTCCTGCAGAGTCTTCCACTGGAGTTTATCTATCATCTCCGTAACGCTTTCGCGATTACTAAATGATTCTGTAACGAAGCGAGCTGCTCTCCGTTTGATCATCTCTCTCTCTCTTCTATCAATCCTATCTGGTACGGATCCCACACAGGTGAGCAATATTCAAGCAGTGGGCGAACAAGTGTACTGTAACCTACTTCCTTTGTTTTCGGTCTACATTTCCTTTGGATTCTTCTAATGAATCTGTCTGGCATCTGCCTTACCGACGATCAACTGTATATGATCATTACATTTTAAATCACTCCTAACCCCTACTCCCAGATAATTATGGAATTAACTGCTTCCTGCTATATTGTAGCTAAATGATAAACGATCTTTCTTTCTATGTACTCGCAACGCATTACACTTGTCTACATTGACATTCAATTGCTATTCCCTGCACCATACGTCAATTCGTTGCAGATCCTCCTGCATTTCAGTACAATTTTCCATTGTTACAACCTCACGATATACTACAGCATCATCCCCAAAAAGCCTAAGTGAAATTCCGATGTTATCCACAAGATCATTTACGTATATTGTGAGTAGCAACGGTCCTACGACACACCCCTTCGGCACACCTGAAATCACTCTTACTATGGAAGATGCATTGAGAATGACTCGCTGCGTTCTGTTATCTAGGAACGCCTCAATCCAATCGAAGTCCATATGCTCTTACTTTCTTCATTAAAGACAGTGGGGAACTGGACCGAACGACTTGAAGAATCAAGAAACACGGTATCTACCTGGCAACCCGTGTCTATGGCCCTCTGAGTCTCGTGGACGATTAGCGCGAGCTGGTTTCCACACGACCGTCTTTTTCCAAACCCATGCTGATTCCTACAGAGTAGATTTCTAGTCTGCAGAAAAGTCATTATACTCTAACATAATACGTGTTCCAAAATTCTACAACTGATCGACGTTAGGGATATAGGTGTATAGTTCTGCACATCTGTTCGACGTCACTTCTTGAAAACGGGGATGACCTGTGCCCTTTTCCAATCCTTTGGAACGCTACGCTCTTCTAGAGACCTACGGTACACCGCTGCAAGAAGGGGGACAAGTTCGTTCACGTGCTCTGTGTAAAATGTAGCCCATCAGGTCCTGCGGCCTTTTGTCTTTTGAGCGATTTTAATCGTTTTTCTATCCCTTTGTCATCTATCTGGATGTCTACCATTTTGTCATCTGTGTGACAATCTAGGGAAGGAAGGAATACTTGGGATGTGGATAATAATCCTGGGTTAATGGAACTCAATAGTAATATTAAATTATTTGACTTAATAACATTTAAAGAAATGTTTATAATAGTTAAGATTTCTCTGAAATCACGTAAATGTAATCCTTCAACCACAAAAACTAAAGTCCACGTGTACGATCCTTCCTTAAACAAATTCATAGGAATCTAAGGCTTAAATCAACTTCTCTCACAATGAGTGACAAATCCAATAAAAAAATAAAAACAAAAAGATTCCTGATTTTAATGCCTGACGAACCAAGAATACAGCATTATGAAGCCGCTGCTGCAAATAAAACCGACTTAATCGTTAACTGTAATCCATTCTTCACAAGAGTATAGTCGTAACAAGGAAAAAATCGTTATTTTCTCTTCACAATAAATCTTCCATTAGTTCATAACGTAATTCCTAAAAGTCCGTATTGTTTGCTGCTTACTACTGGTCTCCTCACTCACGATCAACAGGTAAATCTGGCACGCATCTTCGCATAGCAAAGATCGCCTGTGACTCATTTCTGTGGAAGGAAGCTTCTCTGCCGAGGCTGCGCACGTGCAATATGTCCAAACAGCTCAAATCTTACGAGTACGATTGGAAACAAGTATGGCCAGAGGAGATACTGCACGTCTTGCAGAGTAAGCTGAGTTTCACGGGCAGTGTGTCGGAGTGCATTACCCTGTTGGAACATCACACACCGGTCTGCTGCAAGAACGGCAAAAGAATGCTTCTGACACAATTTTGTACGTACGGAGTTGGTTCTCGATAGGAAAAGAAAAACCAAAACTGCAACTAACGGAGCAGTGTACTAAGTCAGTACTCTATTTTGTTTAATAAGTTGCAGGGAGTATTTAGGTATAGAAAGTAACGTCAATTATGTCTCTTTACCGTACATTTTCAAGTGGATATTGCAAACAGCATATGACTGGTACAGCGATAAATCCTCATCTGTAGCTACTGCTATGAATGTTGAAATACAGGACGAGTCAAAAGTCCTTGGACCCCTTCATAAGTTGATGTGATGATGGGAACATAGGTTGGACGTGGGGCCGCAACTTTTGGAGAGAATGTCATTCATGGCCACCACCTTGAAATACGCCATTTTGGATTCAAGTCTTTTTTTTTAAATGGGAAGGAGGGGGTGTAGAAGTTCTTAATGTTCAAAGTTACCTTGATACCGACTCACGTATAGTGATGGACAACAGGTAGAACATGAGTCGTAGCAGTCGGTGTGAAGGTTAATTTCCCATCTTTGAATATTAATAACCTCTAAACTGTACAAGATAGACAAAACCAAATTACAGCAGTAAATCTGAGAGCTGAAGCGAGTGTTGTTTGACGTGTCACACACACCCCTTCCCATTAAAAAAAATGACTTGAATCCAAAATGGCAGATTTTAGGATGCCGGCCATGAATGACATTCACTCCAAAAGTTGCGGCCCCACATCAACGCTATGTTCCCATCACCACATTCCTATTTTCCCTTTAATCTTCCACCTTATAAAGGCGTGCAAGGACTTTTGACTCGCTCCGTATTTACCATGGTTTGGATAGGCAGAACACTATACGTCGCGTGGTGGTTGGTTGACTGGTCTGCTGCAGTCTAAACCAGCAATACGACAGCCTCCAGAAGCCACATTCTGTGAATAAGGTGGTCAAGAGACGGAGAAAATTTCGGAAGGATGTGAAAGGTAGTAGGTCGGTACCTTTTAAAGAAACCATTGCCGCAATCGCTTTAAGTAATGTCTGTAAACCAGAGAAAATACTCATCAACGTAGATGGTCTGTCGGCTTTGCTAATCAGGAAAAGTCTGTGCAGACTATAAGAATCCGAGGGTTATTTATGTCTATAATACGCATTATACTGTCACAACGCAGCGTACGAGACTCGCGCCTGCTCCGCAGGCAAAGAACACGTACTAATAGCTCCATCTGTCTTCCTGCCTGTCGTCAGCAGTCGCAAATGCCACACACAGGCACTCACCACTCTCACTCTGATAAATTTTGTTCGCAAATGGCGTCATGGAAGTGTCGTGGAGAGAATTAAACTTCGCGTGACCTGATTTTTCAGGGATTTATCATTCCGTAGCTAAGCACTGCTGCGGGTTTTTCATTCATGTCGCATTATGGAGAAAAGAGGTAACTGGATCAAGTTTCTCACTTTATCACACTCGAGTCTTTTAGCGAACAGCCAACGTGAAACGTTTTCTTCTGAATGGGAAGTATGTGGTGGAAAATCATTTTGTTGACACGTAGTAAAGGAAAGGAGCTAGTGGACGACACTGAAACAAGAAAACAGGTCTAGTAAACATAGTTATTCCAGTACGGCGTAACATGACTAAACACAATGACACAGCGTAACCGAGCGGTTCTAGGCGCTTCAGTCCGGAACCGCTCTGCTGCTGCGGTCGCAGGATCGAATCCGGCCTCGGGCATGGTTGTGTGTGATGTCCTTAGGTTAGTCAGGTTTAATTAATTCTAAGTCTAGTGGACTGATGACCTCAGATGTTAAGTCCCACAGTGCTTAGAGACATTTTTGAACACTGCCACGTAACAGATTCCCCGAGGATCCAAACTGTAGGTATGGACTTGAAGACAGACACATTACAACAGGTTCTCTGCCACACACCGTCAGGTGGCTTGCGGAGTGTGGATGTAGATGTAGACAATCGTTCATGTGAAAACAGGCTGCAGCCCATCTTCTCGTTAGTGCTTGTATAGATCCGAGTCGGGTTCTGAATGCACGGACAAGAAACCACAATGCGGTCCAGGAATTATTCGACACTGTCAGTAGGAATGAAGTAGACCAGACGTTATAAATAAATATCTCCAGACAAAAACATCCAAGAACTTCATGTCGGAGGACCTGGGATACCATGGTATTAGCATGTCACGGCCGATATAGTTGTTGCCGTAACGCTGTTTACCAGTGCTTAGAGAAGCAGAGTGGTGATAAAAACGAACGAGGGCAGTATATTACTTTTGGAATGTGCTCCTCACTTGCCAAGTTTCGAAATAAAAGCGTTGTAACACTGGCTGGGTTGCACTTGTGCCGACATTGTATCAGGATAAGCATTTTTTCCGGGACCTAAGCTTACTAGTTTCGTTTCTTTTATTGTCTTCAACTCGAACGAGTGCCTGTCGTTTTTACAGATAGTATGCAGGAGTACTGTATCAACTGCTGTCCCTTACTTTTAGTGTAAAACTCAGGAATTTTCTTGCCATAACAAAAACATTTTGAGAAAAGTTGGTAGACAGCTAATGTCATAAACGCGAAAGTTAGAGAACACTTGCAGCAATATAATGTGAACGAGAGGACCGTATTCCAAAACAATTCATATTGTAACTAATTCGACCACGTCCCATTATAAAAGTTGTAGATATACGTCTGTTGTGTCCAAATATGCGAGAGAGCTGTGTCCACATCGGTTTGTAAGTACTCTCGCTATTAGTTAACTAGCTCGCACTGAGTAGAAAGCGGCAATCTGTAAATATTCAAAGTGAAGGAAGACAGCCACTCAGCCAGGATTGCCTTTGTAAAACCTTTATAGACGATGACCGGTTTGGGCGTAGCAGGACTACTGTACTCAAATCTGTGAATAGTGTAAATGTAGTGTAAAACATAAAATGATAAAAAAATACCATACAGTGTCGTAAATACAATACATAAACTGAACTATTATTAAACATGCCTCGGTAAACGTTAATGCAGGTACTCCACATCCTAATTAGCTGTATAGTCGATATAATATGCAATGATTATATCCACGGCCAAAATATTGGGTATTTACACGTTATGACTATATTCTATTTTCTAAGTTGTTGGGTAAATTTTCTTTGACATCACTGCCGTATTATTATTTCGGTGTTGACATTTTAATGTTTTCCGTTTGCAATTGTTGCTAAGAGTCTAAAATAATATTTAGATCTCGGGTTATGCATCATAATAACGGAAATGAGAGTTTGGCGTCATTGGCCGGGAGGCCCCTTGTGGGTCAGGTCCGGCCGCCTTGATGCAGGTCTTATTACATTCGACGCCACACTAGGCGACGTGCAAGACGGATGGGGATTAAATGATGATGAAGACAACACGAAACCCATTTGCTGAGCGGAGAATACCACCGACCCAGCCAGGAATCGAACCCGGGCCCGTAGAACGGCAATCCGTCACTCTGACCACTCATATCGGGGCGGACTACGCATCGTACATAACTGCGCAGTCTAAAACCTCTACATGCCCTTTATATCATGTCAAATATATCTTTGGTCACGCGATGTACACTGTAAATTGGAACACCTCGCCGTCCTAAGTCACTTATCTTGTTCACAGATTCACGATTTTTTTTTAAACTAAACTCTTCCCGAACAAACCATGAGGGCCCGACGGTACTCACCGGCCGCCGTGTCATCCTCAGCTCATAGGCGCCACTGTATGCGGATATGGAGGGGATTGTGGTCAGCAAACCGCTCTCCCGGCCGTATGTCAGTTTCCGAAACCGGAGCCGCTACTTCTCAATCAAGTTGCTCGTCAGTGTGCCTCACAAGGCTTGAGTGCACCCTGCTTGCCAACAGCGCTCGGCAGATCGTGCTTTAAGCTATGTATTATCTAGTTTTACGCTCTGCAGGCCATGTGAATAATATATTTCCTAAAACTGTACGCCAATTTTTCCGAAACATCTTCAGAATATACTGACGGGAAAAAATTGCAACAACAAATAATGATTAACGATGAAGAATGAAATTTGGGGAATACATTTGTGTCGATAATATATTTAAGTGATTAAAATTGCACAATGACATTTTATTGAAAGCGCGTGATCAGCCATGTGCTTTCTTGCGCAGATGCCTTCCCGTGATGCGTTCACTTCTCTAAGTATATATCGAAGACATTGGTGTTCAACTTACTTAATGAACGATAGCTTCTTCGTCACCTATTTAATAAGCTACATATGGGGCTCTATACTGTTCAATCTAGTAGTCTACTGTGTTTCTGTTGTGCAAACATGTAGTTAACAAATGTTACTGTGCGATTATACTGTGTTGTGTCTCACGTTGTACGAGACAGATAGGATTTTGAAATGACATATTCCGCGGTTTTAACGAAATGTTATTTTTTCCGACTTAGTGCTCTACCTTTTTATGGATACGTATGCCTTTTTCGTTTCTGGAAAAGTTTAGATTATACCTATTCGAAAAAATATCTGGAATTGTTTACTGGTTACCACGTCTTATTAAAATTGCATATTTATAGTTGCAATTGACAATGACACGAATACACAAGTAACTTTAGCGGCACTAAATGTCGACATGTTCTCTGGTAACTTTCGCCGTGTGTCAATTCAGCTGCGCTCTTGTATCGGTGATGTACTGTGTGACTTGTAATATATATTGGATACACTTCGCGGTTTTAACGAAATGTTATTTTTTCCGACTTAGTGCTCTACCTTTTTATGGATACGTATGCCTTTTTCGTTTCTGGAAAAGTTTAGATTATACCTATTCGAAAAAATATCTGGAATTGTTTACTGGTTACCACGTCTTATTAAAATTGCATATTTATAGTTGCAATTGACAATGACACGAATACACAAGTAACTTTAGCGGCACTAAATGTCGACATGTTCTCTGGTAACTTTCGCCGTGTGTCAATTCAGCTGCGCTCTTGTATCGGTGATGTACTGTGTGACTTGTAATATATATTGGATACACTTGGAGAAAGATATTGTAAATACTAGTTTTAACTTTGACATCCTTCAAACATCCAAATAATTATGATTTGGAGTACAGCTAGAGATCTAAATGGGTACTTGCACTAACCTATACCAAGCTATGTTTCACAGTAATTCATTCTGTGTTGTATTTACCACATGGTACCACATTTTTTCTAATTTATCATTTTACTCTTTACGTACACTGATCACAGATCGGATGATGGTAACTCAGTTTTATCGAAACCAATCATAGTAAATAAAGGATTTTGAAATGATATCTTGGTTGAAAACTTGTCTTCCTCAAATTGAATATTGTTGCTAATCCTTTGATAAAAGGTTACATCCAGCTTTGGTTTGAAAAGGTTACATCCAGCTTTGGTATGGATACTTACATTTTTATCTCCACTGAATTCTGGTCGATGTTCTGTCGTGAAGACAAGTTTTCACTTCCATTCAATTCTGGTGTGCTATTATGTATGTAGGCGCTCTTTGAGCAAAGTTCATACTACCCAGTAATGCTTGATAAAATACTTATTTTAATCAAACAGCTTGGTGTAAATGATTTCTCTCTTTCACACACACAGCATTCTTAAATTAGCTAATAATCGTATCTCCACTACAGACAGGTGACGTGCTATACACAAACTCTTCTGGCACAGTATTCAATTTAGTGTCACTTGCAGCCTGCCGCCTGTGGCCGAGCGGTTCTAGGCTCTTCAGTCCGGAATGGCGCGACCACTACTGTCGCAGGTTACCAAACCTTAACTGGCACAACGAAGCTCGTAAAACAGTAGTGTATAAATACAATTACGACCGAAAACAGTCGCCTGTATGAAGAGCGGGCTGATTTCTCGTCTCGGTCACGCAGTGCCCTATGTTGTATCCAGAAAAACTATCTAGCTCCCATCCGGCCTGTCATGGGTTCCGCTGATCACAGTGCAGTGTGTGTGTGTGTGTGTGTGTGTGTGTGTGTGTGTGTACGTACTGCTCGAGGCCTTTTCTTTACAAATATTATCGTTCCTATGTACATGTGCTTGTTTCTTAACAGTGCTGGGGAGTTTGTAATGTTGAAAAGACCATATTTGATCTGGCACCCGTCCGTCCTCTGTAGCTAAGTGGTCAGCGCGACAGAATGTCAGTCATAAGGGCCCAGGTTAGATTCGCTACTGGGTCGGAGATTTTCTCCGCTCAAGGACTGGGTGTTGTGTTGTCCCAATGATTATCATGCCATCCTCAACGACGCGCAAGTCGCCGAAGTGGCGTCTAATCGATAGAATTGCACCCGGCGAATGGTCTACCCGACGTGAGCCCCTAGTCACACGCAGTTTACATTACATCTAGACCGCGAAATGTTTCATGAGTGTGTGAAATTAGTACTGAGCCGGCGGGCATGCATGCGCGCTATACGGCATCGCGTCACGAATAGCAAGGCCGCTCCAGCTGGGGGTTCGAGTCTCGACTCGGACATGGATGTTTCTCACTTTCAATAGAATCAGTTAGGTTGAGCTGGATAAGTAGTATAATATTGTCTCTAATTATAGTTCTCATGACGGGAAGTTAAAATAATTATTACGTTGAAGCTTCCTCTTCCCTTACTTTGCTTGTGACTAATTCTTCTTACCCATTTAGCTATCATGTTATTTCACTATCTTTTAATTTATGAAGTGATGAAGGTTGTTTCCTTTACAACGAGCAGCGACAGCATCAAAGATAGCTATCAAAGAGTGCGAACACATTTAAGACAGCATATCTATGTTTCTAAATTGTTTCCTCATTTGTAGATAAGACCACCGCTTTTACTGTCTTTTCAGGTTAATTCAGTAGCAAATTTGCTATTAAGTGTAGTTATATGCCTGTACAACTAGGCTTTATCTCTGTGTAAGTCTGTGTGTGGCATCCTAGGTCCAAAGCAGTTGGACCAATATGACTGCAGTTGTTTTTTAATTGAAGGCTGGTTTAATAGAGATGATTCTTAGCTGTATTTGATTAAAATCTTCTCTGTCGTTTAAAGAACGTTAGCTATAGAAAGTAAAAATATGTGCCACCGAAGCACTAGCTAGCAATGTATTGCCCAACACGTAAGAGGTCCATAATTTCATGTAGTACCAAAGTATAGGTATCACAACGACGTACTTCTTCCCTCAATACTTTTGAAAACCCATGCAACAGTAGCTAGGTTAGCAATGTAACCCAAATGATGTATTAAACTGAACAGGCCATTTCCGTTTTACGACCATTTTATTGTAGCCTCAATAATAGCAGCCCATCACTGTTCAGGCTGGAAGAATTAATTTGTTTCCCCACTTATTTACTGCAGAAATTTCCTTCTAGACACAAAATGACAAGTCATTTGGAAAATTCGAAATGAAAGATTTCAGTGAACACTGTTCAGTCAGTTTGTTGAGGATTTACATGCGTTTAAACACGCAGTCGAGACTTAAATAAACTCGTCTGAAATAGTTACTCGCTCTCCCCCGAAGACGGCTGCAGGCACTCGTAGGACCTACAGTGTCACATGCTGTGACGTACAGGTCATGGCCTGTCTTTCTCGTGGGCCTCGGCGTAAGTATTCCAGTTCTCGATAGCCTTAGTGGGTTCCTTTCCAATTAAATACTGATTTCCTATGGACGCGGGACAGAGTAGAGCGTTTACCAAGTGTGGTGAACAAGACGACTAGTGTGACGTCACAAGCTTGTTTCAGTGCCCGTGTATCTTGTTGACTCCAGACCGCTGTCCCAATCAATGCACCCGAGCCGATGCTAGCGATCCGCGATCACGGTGAGGAGCGAGTAGCTCTAAAAATGGCTCTCAGTACTATGGGACTCAAATGCTGAGGTCATAAGTCCCTTAGAACCTAAGAACAACACACACATCCATGCCCGAGGCAGGATTCGAACCTGCGACCGTAGCGATCGCGCGGTTCCAGACTGTAAAGCCAGAACCGCTCGGCTACCAGTGGCCGGCGGAGCGAGTAGCACTGACGGGCACAGTGAAGTAGCTGTAACTGACGTAGGAAATTACCGTCTCGTTTGTAGGCTGCCGTTAACACCACAGTGCGAACAGCTGAAATTAGAGTGGTGCTACGATTGAGATTCATGGCCCTCTGATGACTGGTGCTCCACTGCGATCAGCAAGGAATCGCATTTCTGCAGTACTCTGGATGACCATCTCTGTAAAGAAGGGCTGCGACTTCCGGAGATGTTCCACGCATCTAACGTTATGAAGTGCACAACGACACTGGTTCTTGCTTCTTGGTGTCTGGAGCCATAGGGCGACATTTCGAGAATAGGTACTTAAGGACAAGATACTGAGTTTCAAGCGAATATCTGTTCTTTCATAACGTTATTACTTCTGAATTATAATTATGCAGGAGATAATCACAGAAGTATATTACTTCTGGAACGGGGTATGAAAACTGTTGCTGACAGTAGCACACTACATTGTCTAACACGTGAGACTTCAATTTGATACACAAGTCACCAAAGAGATGTAAGATAATCAACAATGGCACATTGACGATTTCGAAATTTAATTTACTTCATCCTGCCTACCAGGCAACTGCATGTATTAGCTGGTTGAGAAATTTGTAGCATGCACTTCTCGCTCGATTCAGCATCGCCGATGAAAAGTATCATCTTTTACAAACTGGGTAGTCGTTTCAAATGAAATAAAATTATACGCAAAAATGTGTTGAGGAAAATACAGTCTTTTATTAATCTTACAATTAACATTTCAACTGATCTATCGACTGCAAACGGCACCGTCCAATGTACCCATTTATATCATCCTGTAGCTTTGGTCTTCTTCAAAGAGGGCATTTCAATCTCAACTGTATGGAGAAGGAGTTACATTTTGGTAACGCAGCTCCACTTGTAAAATACGCAGGTAATAAAACTTTGAATACAGACCTTCTTCTAAAACCTATCTTCTCCCTATTAGTATATAATGTAATCCGTCTTTTATCTTGCCTTTTCCCTCCTCAGTATTATTCTGACTGTTGTCCACGAAAGCTTTTCTCCTGTAAATAAAGATGGTTTCGCAATCACCTGTTCTATCAGGCATCCCAAACAATGAAGTAAGGCCTATGTATGTTGGGCCAAGCTGATGTTGCTTTCCTGTTTGACACCTGAGTCGCTCCGTCAGCTGACCGACAGTGTCGATATAATTGGCACCTAGCCACAGAAATAAGGGAGACAGTACGTTTCCGTCATTCAAAGATAAGTACAAACACTGGGTATACATTTTTCGGCCATGTTTCTGTTATGGTTTTGAGACAGACGATCAATATGCTTACCTGGGAATGTAGGAATAAGTAAGATGGCTTTAAAATTCTCGAAGTGTGCCCCATGTCAGTCGAAATGTCGTGGGAGATTCGCTTCTCTAATCATCGACATGGTGACCACTTACTTCTAAATTCGAACCATACATCATTCCTTGAGTAGCATTCTTCCTTCTGTCACGTGGGAAGTTTTAGCGAGGAATATGATCCTTGATGAGTGTCTCTGTGCATCGCCCGAATTTAAGTATTTCTGACATATTACCTGATCGGAAGGGGCGTCTTAAGGTGCAAAGTGACTGAAGACAATGACAGAGTCACAATCCTATCTGGCGACTTATCGATCTAGGAAAATAACCGACGTCTATTGAAAGGCGCATCTCCAGATCTCGCCCGTAAACATGGGTCGATAGCTTGGTCACGTTATGTTCCATGTCCCGTTCCAGGTTTTGCCTGGATACTTGGCACGACGCTTCTGTGTCTAGAAAAAAGTACTACATCTCCAGTTTTCCTTTTATAACGAAGCCGAATGCTCGCTCGAAAATTAGCAATACCTGTCTCGAGGAGAACGTGGAGAACAACATATATAATTAACTCAGTTATGGAACAACCGGAAAAGTCTACAAACTTCAGGGAACGAAGACAGAATCTTTCCGTCATAGGTTCGAAATGATTCGTGCTGACTTTGAAAAGGAATCTAACTTCTTAAATGCATTTCGACGAAAGAGAGACTAGTCTTAACCATAAGATAGCATTTTCATGTAATACTTTATTTTTAAATTGAGCTTGTGCTACATCTGTCAATTTAGTAGAACTTAGATCATCCGACACAAAGCCGAGAAAATTAAAAAAAATTAACTGGATAGAGATTGCATCCTTCAGTTTAAACAGTGAAACGTAAAAGAAAAATATTAATTTACCTATTGATAACACATAATGAAAACATAGATTCCTAGATACAAAGGGCGCTCAGTGAGGAATCAAATACTTTTTCTTGAGAGCATGTCGCTTTTATTCAGGATTCCGTTAACCATATTAAGACCTCACTCTTTGGCAGCAAAATCCTATTTCTCAATACAATCTCCATTTAGTAATGGCCACCTTATTGGGAGATCATGTATGGCGGCATGATACCACTTTATTGGACAAAGTCAAATGCGATGTCCAGCTGCGTCAATAACCTCTCTACGTACGGGGCCAAACAAATGGAAGGTGCATGATCCAGAGTGTAGGGTGGATGAGGAAGAACAGTCAAATGAAATTTGGTGATCTGCTCTCGGGGGTCCAGACTTGTGAGACCTTGCGTTGTCATGGAGAAGAAGAAGTTCATTTGCATTTCTGTGGCAACGAACACGCTGAAGTGCTTCCTTCAGTTTCCTGATGGTACCACAACACATTTCAGAGTTCATCGTAGTACCATAAGGGAAGACATCTAACCGAACAACCTTTACCAGTCCCATAAGAGCGTCCTCAGGACTTTAGCGGGTGAGAGAGCGGCTTTGAACCTTTTCTTCAGACGAGCTGGTGTGGTCTCTGGTTCGAAGCGATAATCCAAGTTTCAACGCCTGTGTCGGTATTCGACCGTTCGACAGAACGTTCTCACGATCAGCCACGTAGCGCGCAAGCAATTACGCACGGATGGTCGGTCATTCGTTGCTCTTTATGGTCTTCCCTTATGCGGCGAGAAACCCGGCGGGTGCACACCCTGAATACCCCAACTGGTGAATGAGTGTGTCAGCACTTTCAACTGACAATATTCGTTCTTTGAAACAAATTGGTTCACTCTTCGTACATATGTACTGGTGATATGGACACGAGATATTAAGAGGAATATACAGGGTGGTCCATTAACCGTTACCGGGCCAAATATCTCACGAAATAAGCGTAAAAAAAAACCCACAAAGAACTAAACTCGTCTAGCTTGAAGGGGGAAACCACAGGGCGCAATGGGTGGGCCGCTAGGTGGCGCTGCTATAGGTGAAACGGATATCAACTGCGTTTTTTAAAATAGGAACCCCCATTTTTTGTTACATGTTCGTGTAGTATGTGAAGAAATATGAATGTTTTACTAGGACCACTTTTTTTGCTTTGTGATAGATGGCGCTGTAATACGCACAAACATATGGCACACAATTTTAGACGAACAGTTGCTAACAGGCAGGTTTCTAAAATTGAAATACAGAACGTAGGTAGGTTTGAGCATTTTATTTCGGTTGTTCCACTGTGATACATGTACCTTTGTGAGCATATAATTTCTGTGAACGCATGCTCTTACGGCCTGATTACCTGTAAATACCACATTAATGTAATAAGTGGTCAGACTGATGTCCGTCAACCTCAGTGCATTTGGCAATACGTGTGACGACAATCCTCTCAACAGCGAGCAGCTCGCCTTCCGTAATGTTCGCACATGCATTGACAATGCGCTGACGCATGTTGTCAGGCGATGTCGGTGGATCACGATAGCAATTATCCTTCAACTTTCCCCAGAGAAAGAAGTCCGGGAACGTCAGATCCGGTGAACGTGCGGGTCTTGGTATAGTGCTTCGATGACCAATCCACCTGTCATGAAATACCGCTTAAAAACCACGCGCGCCATGTGTCGGACATCCGTCATGTTGGAAGTACATCGTCATTCTGTCATGCAGTGAAACATCCTTAGCCGGCCGGAGTTGCCGAGCGGTTCTAGGAGATACAGTCTGGAACCGGGCGACCGCTACGGTCGCAGGTTCGAATTCTGCTTGGGCCATGAATGTGTGTGATGTATTTAGGTTACTCAGGTTTAAATAGTTCTAAGTTCTAGGGGACTAATGACCTCAGCAGTTAAGTCCCATAGTGCTCAGAGCCATTTGAAACATCCTGTAGTAACATCGGTAGAACTTCACGTAGGAAATCAGCATACATTACACCATTTAGATTGACATCGAAAAAGTGGGAGTCAACTATCCTTCCTCCCATAACCCGCCAAGATCGCTGATGTTCCACTTGTCACAGCCATCGTGGATTTTCCGTTGCTCAGTAGTGCGTATTATGCCGGTTTCGTTACCGCTGTTGGTCAATGACGCTTCGTCGCTAAATAGAACGAGTGCAAAAAATCTGTCATCATCCCATAATTGCTGTTGTGCCCAGTGGGAGAACTGTACACAACGTTCAAAGGCATCGCTATACAATTCCTGGTGTATAGAAATATGGTAATGGTGCAATAGATATTGACTTAGGTTTCTCAACACCGTTTTTTTTAGAGTCACGATTCTCGCGCAATTTCTCTGCTATTGATGTGCGGATAAGCCTCGACAGCAGCTAAAACTCCTATTTGGGCATCATCATTTGTTGCAGATCGTGGATGACGTTTCACAAATGGCTGAACACTTCCTGTTTACTTAAATAACCTAACTGTCCGGCAAACGGTAACCACAACGGAGGGGTATCTGTTTAGAGGCCAGACAAACGTGTGGTTCCTGAAGAGGGGCAGCAGGCTTTTCAGTAGTTGCAAGGGCAACAGTCTGGATGATTGACTTATCTGGCCTTGTAACTCTAACCAAAACGGCCTTGCTGTGCTGGTACTACGAACGGCTGAAAGCAAGAGGAAGCTACGGAAAACTACGGCTGTAATTTTTTCCGAGGGCATGCAGCTTTACTGTATGGTTAAATTAAGATGGCGTCCTCTTGGGTAAAATATTCCGGAGGTAAAATAGACCCCCATTCGGATCTCCGGGCGGGGATTACTAAAGAGGATGTCGTTATCAGGAGAAAGAAAACTTGCGTCCTACGGGTCGGTGCGTGGAATGTCAGATCCCTTAATCGGGCAGGTAGGTTAGAAAATTTAAAAAGGGAAATGGATAGGTTAAAGTTAGATATAGTGGTAATTTGTGAAGTTCGGTGGCAGGAGGAACAAGACTTCTGGTCAGGTAACTACAGGGTTATAAACACAAAATCAAATAGGATTAATGCAGGAGTAGGTCTAATAATCAATAGGAAAGTAGGAATGCGGGTAAGCTACTGCAAACAGCATAGTGAACGCATTATTGTGGCCAAGATAGATACGAAGCCCATGCCTACTACAGTAGTACAAGTTTGTATGCCAACTAGCTCTGAAGACGACAAAGAAAGTGAAGAAATGTATGATGAAATAAAAGATATTATTCTCATAGTGAAGGGTGACGAAAATTTAATAGTCATGGGTGACTGGAATACGGTAGTAGGAAAAGGGAGAGAAGGAAAAGAAGTAGGTGAATATGGATTGGAGCTAAGAAGTGAAAGAGGAAGCCGCCTGGTAGAATTTTGCACAGAGCGCAACTTAATCATAGCTAACACTTGGTTCAAGAACCATAAAAGCCGGCTATATACATGGAAGAAGCCTGGAGATACTGACAGGTTTCAGATAGATTATATAATCGTAAGACAGATGTTTAGGAACCAGGTATTAAATTGTAAGACATTTCCAGGGGTAGATGTGGACTCTGACCACAATCTACTGGTTATGACCTGTAGATTAAAGCTGAAGAAACTGCAAAAAGGTGGGAATTTAAGGAGATGGGAATTGGATAAACTGAAAGAACCAGAGGTTTTACAGAATTTCAGGGAGAGCATAAGGGAACAATTGACAGGAATGGGGGAGAGAAATACAGTAGAAGAAGAATGGGTAGCTTTGAGAGATTAAATAGTGAATGCAGCAGAGGATCAAGTAGGTAAAAAGACAAGGGCTAGTAGAAATCCTTGGGTAACAGAAGAAATATTGAATTTAATTGGTGAAACGAGAAAATATAAGAATGCAGTAAATGAAGCAAGCAAAAAGGAATACAAACATCTCAAAAATGAGATCGACAGGAAGCGAAAAATTGCTAAGCAGGGATGGCTAGAGGACAAATGTAAGGATGTAGAGGCTTATATCACTAGGGGTAAGATACTCGTAGATACTGCCTACAGAAATATTAAAGAGACCTTAGGAGATAACAGAACCACTTACATGAACATCAAAAGCTCAGATGGAAACCCAGTTCTATGCAAAGAACGGAAACAGAAAGGTTGAAGGAGTATATAGAAGGTCTATACAAGGGCGATGTACTTGAGGACAATATTATGGAAACGGAACGGGACGTAGATGAAGATGAAATGGGAGATACGATACCGCCTGAAGAGTTTGACAGAGCACTGAAAGACCTGAGTCGAAACAAGGCCCCCGAAGTAGACAACATTCCATTGTAACTACTGACGGCCTTGAGAGAGCCAGTCCTGACAAAACTCTAGCATCTGTTGAGCAAGACGTATGAAACACGCGATATACCCTCAGACTTCAAGAAGAATGTAATAATTCCAATCCCAAAGAAAGCAGGTGCTGACAGATGTGAAAATTACCGCACAATCAGTTTAATAAGGCACAGCTGCAAAATACTAACGCGAATTCCATACAGAAGAATGGAAAAAATAGCAGAAGCCGACCTCGGGGTAGATCAGTGGATTCCGTAGAAATGTTGGAACAATTGAGTCAATACTCTCCCTACGAAACATCTTAGAAGATAGATTAAGGAAGGGCAAACCTACGTTTCTAGCATTTGTAGACTTAGAGAAAGCTTTCAACAATGTTGACTGGAATACTCTCTTTCAAATTCTGAAGGTGGCAGGGGTAAAATACAGGGAGCGAAAGGCCTTTTACAACTTGTACAGAATTCAGATGGCAGTTATAAGAATCGGGGGGCATGAAAAGGAAGCAGTGGTAGGGAAGCGAGTGAGACAGGGCTGTAGCCTATCCCCGATGTTATTCAATCTCTATATTGAGCAAGCAGTGAAGGAAACAAAAGAAAAATTCGGAGTAGTTATTAAAATCCATGGAGAAGAAATAAAAACTTTAAGGTTCGCCGATGACATTGTAATTCTGTCAGAGACGGCAAAGGACTTGGAAGAGAGGTTGAACGGAATGGACAGTGTCTTGAAAGGAGGATATAAGATGAACATCAATAAAAGAAAAACGAGGATAATGGAATGTGGTCGAATTAAGTCGGGTGGTGCTGAGGGAATTAGATTAGGGAATGAGACACTTAAAGTAGTAAAGGAGTTTTGCTATTTGGGGAGCAAAATAACCGATGATGGTCGAAATAGAGAGGATATAAAATGTAGACTGGAAATGGGAAGGAAAGCGTTTCTGAAGAAGAGAAATTTGTTAACATCGAATATAGATTTAAGTGACAGGAAGTCATTTCTGAAAGTATTTCTATTGAGTGTAGCCATGTGTGGAAGTGAAACATGGACGATAAATAGTTTGGACAAGCTTTTGTAATGTGGTACTACAGAAGAATGCTGAAGATTAGGTGAGTAGATATCATAACTAATGAGGACTTATTGAATAGGAGTGGTGGAGAGGTTTGTGGCACAACTTGACTATAAGAAGCGATCGGTTAGTAGGACATGTGTTGAGGCATCAAGGGATCACCAATTTATTATTGGATGGCAGCGTGGAGGGTAAAAATCGTAGAGGGAGACCAAGAGATGAATACACTAAGCAGACTCAGATGGATGTGGGTTGCGGTAGGTACTGCAAGAAGAAGAGGCTTGCACAGGATAGGGTAGCATGGAGAGCTGCATCAAACTAGTCTCAGGACTGAAGACCACAACAACAACAACATCCGACAAAAGGCCTCGACAATTGGATTATGTAGTCCAGGATACCGAGCAGCATGTATAGCAGACGCCGGTTGGGCATTTCGATTCCAATAGCCATACATCAACACGAAATCGACCTTTGCCGCAATTGGTAAACATTCCTTTTTAACACAGGTAATGTACCACTAAGCAAATACCGTCCGCACTGGCGGAATGTTACGTGATACCAGGTACTTATACGTTTGTGACAATTATAGCGCCATCTATCAAAATGCGAAAAAAGTGGTCCAAGTAAAACTTTTGTATTTCTTTACGTACTACACGAATATGTAATAAAAATGGAGGATCCTATTTTTAAAAAAATGCAGCTGATATAAGTTTGACTTCTGCCCTCATTTATTTGCTGGGTGTCCCCCTGTCTTCGTCTACAGTTTTTGGTATCTGCAGCTCACCCCAGTACTATGGAAGTCATTCCCCGATGTGTTAACAGATGTCCCATCAGCCTGTCTCTTCTCCCTGTCAGTATTTTTCACATTTTCCTTTTCTCTCTGATTCTGCGCAGAACCTTCTCATTCCTTACCTTACCAGTCCACACAATTTTCATGATTCATTTTTAGCACCACATTCCAAATGCTTCAATGTCTCTTGTTCTGGTTTTTTCACATTTCATGTTTCACTTCCATACAATTCTATACTCCAGATGTACATTCTCAGAAAGTTCTTCCTCAAATTAAAGCCTCTGTTTGATAGCAATAGACCCCTCTCGGACAGGAATGCCATTTTTGGCGGCGGTAGTCTGCTTTTGATGTCCTCCTTGTTAGGTCCATCATTGGTCATTTTCCTGAGCAGGTAGCAGAATTCCTTAACTTCACCAACTTCGTGATCATCATATTAATGTTGTTTCTCACTGTAATTATCTCTGTTACTTTTCATTACTTTCGTCGTTTTTCTATTTGTTCTAAATTCATATTTTTCCCTCATTAGACTGTTGATTGCGTTCAGCAGTTCACGCAGTTCTTCTTCACTTTCACTCAGGATAGCATAGTCATCAACGAATCTTATCACTGATAACCTTTCACCTTGCATTTTAATTACACTCCCGAATCATTCCCTTAATTCCATCATTGCTTGTAAAATGTACAGATTGTACATTAGGGGCGAAAGACTACATCCCTGTGTTACTCCCTTCGTTGTTGGTCGTCCACTCGCGATATTCCCTCCCGGCTCTCGTACATATTGTGTATTACCCTATGGCTTGCCCGTATTTTTCTCAGAATTTCGAACATCTAGCAACCTTTTACACAGACGAACGATTTTTCAGCTCGACAAATGCGGTGCATGTGTCTTTATTTCTCCTTAGTTTTGCTAATGTAGAGTCTCTTTTTATTTCTTTCTCGTTATTCTTATTATTTGTCAGGCATGGAGAGCTGGGCTACATGGGTTCTTCCCTTGGCTCAGAGGATGAGGTACAATAAAACATCCCTTACTCCAAGAGTTATTTATTGACAAACATTTCCTTGACAACAGTGCATTCAGCAGACTTCAACCGGTTTGCTTTACTCGCTTGGTTCAGTGCTTCCGTAGCAACACGGCGTAGTGGCCTCGGTGCTGGCGGCGGCGGGAGATGCTAACGTAGACTGCAAGGAATGCCCCAGAAACAGCAGCTGACAACGGCCGCACATGGCGAGCGCTGCTTACGCGGTAAGACTGTGTGCCGGTGAGTGTACTGGCTTGCAATTCTGGGCGGCTGGCCGGCCACTGCTATGACGAATGTTGCCCAGTGCTAGGAGCGAACCCGTGTTCTCAGATTCGGCGGCTCTGGGCGGCGTCCAATGAACCGGAGTTCTTCCCAATTCATGGGTGACTTCACTGGTTCGGCCGCATCCCTTCGTCTGAACCAATCACCAGGGTTATTCACTATACGTCTTCCTCCGTTGCTATTGGTGAGACTCCGACCTTAATGACTTGACTCAGAACGAAGATTCGACTTCTGTGACTTACTGGCGAAGGGACGACATCTTCTTCTTTCTTCGTAAGTCGTGGTAACTAGACGCTGCTATCAGGTTCGATGCTGTCCTATGACCTCCATAGCTGCCGCTTCTTCTTCATGCGTACCGTCGGGAGTACATCAGGACGCCCAGGAACCGTCACGAGGCTTCCGGAACATGACAAGCGTACTCCATACGTTGACCAGCACTTCCAGCAGACTTCGAGCAGGCTCCCAGCAGACTTCAGAAGAAGCTGCAAACTTCGAGAGGGAGCTGACTCTTTCCGAGGTTTTTATTTCGTGTTCCTGCTAACGGCGTGACGTTTGTAGCACAGTGACTGACTTCTGTGGTTCGATGCTAGAAGGTTCCCTCGTGTATCGTACACGTGACTTATGCTGGCTCCTGATCCGCCTGCCCTGCTTTCCAGCGGGGCGGGCAATGTCCTCCGGACGACGCCCCCAGTAGACTGTTGCCTGCTTGGTTCGCATACTCGATCGGACGATTACCTCTCCGCGGTCCTGCTCCACTTCCGTGTATCTGCTAGCGTGCTTGAGTCCCTGTAACTTCCTTCACCAAGTCTTTACTTAATTTTATAACTAATATTTACACATACGATCACTACACCTATTACACTAACATTATCAACTGCAACGTCGGAATTGCCCTTCTGGTGCTATTACATTTCCTAAAGCCAAACTACCGCCTTATAACACACTCCCAATTTTATTTTCCTTTCTTCTTAATATTATTTTTGTCAATAACTTGGATACACGAATTGGTAAGCTGCTGGTGCGATAATTACCGCACTTTTCAGCTCTTAAAGTCTTCGGTACTGTGTAGCTGACATTCGTCCGAAAGTCAGATAGCATGTCGCCAGACCAACACATTTTGCACACCATCGTAGACTGTCGTTTCGACTTCCCCCAATGATTTTAGACATTCTGGTGCAGTGTTATCTATCCCTTCTTCCTTATTTGATCTTAACTTCTCCAAGGCTCTCTTAAATTCTGATCCTAATACTGGATCCTCTATCTCTTCTAAATGGACTCCTGTTTCTTCTATCACATCAGACGAAACTTCCCCCTCATAGAGGCATTTAATGTATTTATTCAATATATCCTCTATCTCCTTTATATTTAAAAGCGGATTTCCGTTTGCACTCTTAATGTTACCACCATTGCCTTAAATTTAACAGAAGTTTGATTTGACTTTACCGTATGCTGAGTCAGTCCTTTCGATAATGATTGCTTTTTCGATTTTTTTTTTTTTTTTGCATATTTCATGCAGGCATTTCGTCTTAGCCCCCATGCACTTCCTATTTATTTCATTCCTCAGTTACTCGCATTTTTGTGTTTATTTCCTTGAACCATTCAATACTTTCTTCTTTCATCGATCAGCTGAAGTATTTCTTCTGTTACTGATGGTTTCTTCACAGTTACCTTACTAGTAGCTATGTTTTTGTTTCACCCTTCTGTGATTGCCCTTTTTAGAGATGTCCATTCGTCTTCAGCTGCACTTTCTACTGAGCTATTCATTAGTAATTCTGTATACCACCTCTTCGCATATGGATTCTTTTTGAGTAGTCTCTGATGCTTCAGCCTACTTATGGCCATCTGAATCTGTAATTGTTCCTTGGTGTGCCTTGCAAACTAGTATTTGATTTCGGAAACTCTGACAATGAAAATATCTAACATAAATCTTCCCATAATACCGGGCCTTTTCCAAGTATACCTTCTGCTCTTATAATTCTTGAACAGAATATGCACTTTCACCAGCTGAAATTTGTTGCAGAAGTCAATGAGTCTTTCTCCTCTATCATTCCTAGTACCAAACCCATATTTTCTTCTAACCATTTCTTGTACTCCTTCTCCTACAATTGTATCCCAGTCTCCCATGACCATTAGATTTTCATCTCCCTTATGTACTGTATCACCTTTTTATTATCTTCATATATTGTATCTATCTGTTCATCTTCAGCTTGCGACGTCGACGTATATACCAGAACTATCGTTGTCGGTGTTGGTTTGCTGTCGATTCTGATAACAACCCTAACACTGAACTGTTCGCAGTAACACATCCACTGCCCTACTTTAATATTCATAACGGATCTTACTCCTCTTATACTATTTTCTGCTGCATTTGATGTTTTCCTGTACTCATCTGATCAGAAATTCTTGTCTTCTTTCCATTTCACTTCACTGACTCCTATTATATGTAGATTACGTCTTTGCAGTTTCCTTTTCAGATTTTCTACTTACCCTACCACGTTCAAACTTCTGACACTCCACGCCCATCTCGTAAACGTTATCCTTTCGTTGATTAAGTAAACAGGTGAAAGACCCTCTATGTTTAAAAATGGTGCTGTCATTTACCTTCTAATGAAGTCATAACAAAGTAGCAAATAAATAAGACTAAGTTTCATACCTGTGTAAGTGCTATGTAACCCAGAACATCAAAACGTGCTATGTTGTCCACACAAATATCAAGAGAATAACATGGAATATCTGTTGCTTAATGTGGAACACAACTACAGAATTTCTCAACTAAGTTAAAATTTAACGGCTACGGTTAGGAAGAATATAAATTGAAAAATATCACACTGAAAAATGTTGGGAAGAGCGGACCGTAAACTACGTTTAATGGGTGGACCACGTAGAAGGTGTGATAAGTCAGTTAAATCAATTGCTCAGATTACGCTTGTCAGTCTTCGCCTAGAGTCTTGTTATGCTTGCGGCATCCTTACTTGGTAGGATTGAGGACTGCGCAAAATTTCAAAAGGAAAGCGACTAGTATTGTGATATCGCTAAATAGGGACGAGAGAGTCACGAAAACAATAAAAGTATTGCGATGACAGACATTAAAACATATGTGTTTTTCATTCTTAAAATTTTTTTCACAAAACAATAATGACTATCTTGTGCACCTAAACCAAAATTGTTCTTCTCCACTTACATTGGAAGGAATAACTTTTGCGATAAAGAAAGAGTCCTCGGGATTCTGAGGAGAGGAAGATGTTTCCTTTCCCCAAACGTTGGTCAAGAGTGGTATCTTTCACTCTCTGTCACGCACGTAGATGTGAATCACAGAGAAATCATGTAACTGCAGAGGTGAATGAGTGAGATACGGTAAATGGGCTTCAGTAGTAATTGTGAAACAATTTTGATAGGGAAGAGTATTAGCTGGTAATAGGCTTTTATATATATATCTACTTCACGGGAAACCAACGGAACACGGTTTTACGTAACACTGCGTACATTAGTAAGAGTCTCGATGTAATCGAAGTGAATGTTATAGTCCCCCAGTGTCCATATACACTCCTGGAAATTGAAATAAGAACACCGTGGATTCATTGTCCCAGGAAGGGGAAACTTTATTGACACATTCCTGGGGTCAGATACATCACATGATCACACTGACAGAACCACAGGCACATAGACACAGGCAACAGAGCATGCACAATGTCGGCACTAGTACAGTGTATAGCCACCTTTCGCAGCAATGCAGGCTGCTATTCTCCCATGGAGACGATCGTAGAGATGCTGGATGTAGTCCTGTGGAACGGCTTGCCATGCCATTTCCACCTGGCGCCTCAGTTGGACCAGCGTTCGTGCTGGACATGCAGATCGCGTGAGACGACGCTTCATCCAGTTCCAAACATGCTCAATGGGGGACAGATCCGGAGATCTTGCTGGTCAGGGTAGTTGACTTACACATTTTAGAGCACGTTGGGTGGCACGGGATACATGCGGACGTGCATTGTCCTGTTGGAACAGCAAGTTCCCTTGCCGGTCTAGGAATGGTAGAACAATGGGTTCGATGACGGTTTGGATATACCGTGCACTATTCAGTGTCCCCTCGACGATCACCAGAGGTGTACGGCCAGTGTAGGAGATCGCTCCCCACACCATGATGCCGGGTGTTGGCCCTGTGTGCCTCTGTCGTATGCAGTCCTGATTGTGGCGCTCACCTGCACGGCGCCAAACACGCAAACGACCATCATTGGCACCAAGGCAGAAGCGACTCTCATCGCTGATGACGACACGTCTCCATTCGTCCCTCCATTCACGCCTGTCGCGACACCACTAGAGGCGGGCTGCACGATGTGGCGGCGTGAGCGGAAGATGGCCTAACGGTTTGCGGGACGGTAGCCCAGCTTCATGGAGACGGTTTCGAATGGTTTTCGCCGATACCCCAGGAGCAACAGTGTCCCTAATTTGCTGGGAAGTGGCGGTGCGGTCCCCTACGGCACTGCGTAGGATCCTACGGTCTCGGCGTGCATCCGTGCGTCGCTGCGGTCCGGTCCCAGGTCGACGGGCACGTGCACCTTCCGCCGACCACTGGCGACAACATCTATGTACTGTGGAGACCTCACGCCCCACGTGTTGAGCGATTCGACGGTACGTCCACCCGGCCTCCCGCATGCCCACTATACGCCTTCGCTCAAAGTCCGTCAACTGCACATACGGTTCACGTCCACGCTGTCGCGGCATGCTACCAGTGTTAAAGACTGCGATGGAGCTCCGTATGCCACGGCAAACTGGCTGACACTGACGGCGGCGGTGCACAAATGATGCGCAGCTAGCGCCATTCGACGGCCAACACCGCGGTTCCTGGTGTGTCCGCTGTGCCGTGCGTGTGATCATTGCTTGTACAGCCCTCTCGCAGTGTCCGGAGCAAGTATGGTGGGTCTGACACACCGGTGTCAATGTGTTCTTTTTTCCATTTCCAGGAGTGTATATCATACCAGAGATACGCAAAAACTTTTCGGCAGATAGAATACATTTGAGCTACACCCAGAGCAAATGTACGCCCGCAGCAAGTGAATATATGGCGTGGCTTTCGATCGGTCACATGATACGAGTTAGTTTGTTTCAGCATCATACAAACGAAATGGATAATGAGATGTAGAAGATTTAAAGTTATGAATAGGAAAAGTCAAGATGCTAGATTTATTGGACCTTCGGTTGCACTGTAGGCATATTCGATGCATAAGTAATGAGGATAAAAGTTGTAACAGGACGCTTTGTTGCTCCTGTCACCATAAAGTGTGCTGTAGCACTGCTCCATTTAATTTTACGTTAGTCAACTACAATGAATTGGGAACGATATATTAACTTCCCATTGCCGTGATATGCATTTATACTGGCGTGAGGTATTTACAGCTACATAATATTAACCGCTCATTAATTCTGCATTATAAATAGTGAATATCAAGACATATGGACAAAGAAATATATCCTTTCTTATAAAGCTTTACGTTACTTCCGGTTTCTAAATTGTTTAACCGTAACCAAAAATGGTTTGAATAAATGCATGTGGCATTGCAGAAAGGTACCTAAGCAACCTGAAGCAAATTTCTAGGAAAAACAAGAAACCGTCCCACTCAGTAACTAAGGAATATACATTCACAGAAGAAATTGTTATTAATTTTCTAATAAAATGAAATAGTTATGGTATAGACAATTGCTCGATAACGAAATAATTTATCAGAAAAAAATATACAAAATTATTTACTTAGGTACTGAACCGCTTTCCCTCCCCCCTCCCCCCCTCCCCCCACCCCCCTCATTCTCTCGCATCACCACGTGGATCGCTTGGCGTCGTGTCTTCTTGTATTCCGGCTTGCCCGTTTCTGGGAAGCAGCAAGGGAGAACGGCACGTAGAGGTTCGCTAATCGTGACTATTTAGTTAGTGTCCTGGTGTGGACTTTTATTTTTAATTCAAGTTTTTTCTTTTTTTTTAATGAAATTCTGGTCGTCCTCACCAAAATTCCGACAGGTGTGTAGTGTACTGGCATTAAAAGTTCAATAGATTGGTTTCACTGAGAAAATCGAACAACGTCGAATATGACGAAATGCGATTTATTGATCCTTCTGAAGTAAAACTGCAGTCACTCTGCATCCACACATCTTAAATAGTGTGATTTCGTATACAACTGTAATTGTGCTGAATCATTCATGCAGGCTACTCCGTATTGTCGATTATTTCAAAATTCAATATTTCATTATTTAGCAGGGGGTCTCTAAATCTCCCATAATTATCGTTCACTTTTCAAACAAGAGCCAATTTTATGCTTTGGTACTTATCTCGAGTGCAATTAAAGTCTTTCTCGAGATTCGTGTTAAATGGAGAAACTCAAACTTTCACTGATTAGGGGACGGCACACTCAGTCACGTGATGGTACCAAATGAAATTATTTCCGCAGACTAACTTTATTACCTGCAGAAGATTTTTATCATCCACATACATTAATGGGGAAACAACACAGGTAGTAAAAACTAATTTCATAAATTATAATTTCAGTTTGATGTACATGCAAAATAAAAACTTTGGAAAAGTTGCCTCTGCATTTTCTTGACACATTTTTGATTATGCTGTACGTAATAGCTGTGCATTGTCGTTTTCAAAACGTTTGAGTGTCACCATGTGACCATGATAAAATCAGTTCATAAAGTTGATTACACATTCTTCAGGGAAATGTCGTACAACTTCCTAACATCTTCTATCTTATTCAGATAGGGCCTCCATCTTGATCCAATGCTTGGGTGGAAAATGTGTGTGGAAGAGCTCTTATTGACTGAGACACATGAAAGGTTGTTTCATCAATCCACCAACCCACGTGCTTATTATAATATACCCTTTCTTTTTTGATGGATACTTGAAATAAGTAAACTGGAATAAACTGAAGTGTATAGACCCACGTGATGTTTTTAGGGATACCGTCATCTTCTTATAAATTTGAGGCCGCTATTTAGTAAAATCCTTAATATCATTAGTCTCAATCACTTTCAAAGGAAATGTGCCGTTTGTAAAAATGCAACAGCAAGATAGCAATACTGAGAAGCTATGTAAATCCTGACGCTCTACTTAAGAACACGTTTTACCATCCGAAACACCCGATCACACGGCAACAATGAATGTTCTGTTAGTGGATAGAAGTGGATAATAGCATCAAACAGATTCACATAGTTTAACGCAATGCACAATCTTACAAGAGTGTTAATCTTAATTTGTCCACTAAATTTGTTGATAAATAAGGGTGATTCTGATATGTTAATTGGGACACATTCGTCAATATTATCATTAACAAGTGACATCACTTCAGCTGCACCTTTTCTCTCATGTCCCTCGTGGTACACATGGATATGTTTTTTTTTCGGTCTTCAAATTGTGAACGGAAATCACATTGATGGGTAACTGCCTCAAACAGAAGATGCCTTGAGCTAGTGTTGTTGGCCGGAATAGGTTTTGCATGAAGGCCAACACTGAGCACACAATGTTTTCATTATTCATAGATTTTTCCTCGCTTTCCTTCAAAGCACTGTAAAATATATTACTTCTCCTCTTGTGAAACAATAGTTCAGCGTCTGGTGCCTGTTTGGTTGTGTGATTCAGATTGGGGTTTGTAGTTTCATTGTCTAATTCCTTCAAAACCCAGAAATCGTCTATTTGTGGGCATTCAAACCGCAGTGCAGCGTTTTCATTGAAGAATTTGCATGTCTCCCTCTAAAAATGAATACATCTTGCTCACAGACAAGGATGCATATAAATAGTAAATTATTTTGTAACAATAATGGCTTTGCTTCACTGGAATCATTTCAATATTTCGCCACATAACCCTCAGTTGCCCCACCTTTATAGTGTTTCCACAGGGTCCATTGCCCCTTACATCATCTGCTGGCTGTCTCGGAAGTAGCAATGTGCAAATTCTACTTATGCGTTAATAGACACACCATACAAGGAGAAAAAGGCTTCCCTACAAACTTGCACTTATTTTTGCACACCAATACATTGTATTTAATTGCTGTGTCTCTGAGTTGGGTGTTCTTTGCGTGATCCATGTTGTACTGGGTCCACCACTTCAGTCACTCCTTGGAAATGGAGGTTCTGTTCATTCTTTGTGTTCATCCTACAAAGAATTAAGAATATTTCTTCCTGTTCGTCTTCAGTGAAAGTGTCTAAACATTTCTTACGGCAAACAAAGTCGTTATTTGTTGCTGTAGCTGTAAGTTAAGAAACCAAACCCAATCCTATAAAGGCAGGTATCACTTGCAGCTTCTCATACGAAGACTGAAAAGCTGTAAATCATTTTATTACTTTGGACAAATAAGTCAAATGTTGTATATTAGTTTATTGTCATTCGGTATTAAAATAATGAAGGCTGCTGTCGCGACCTGCCATTGTTTCTACAACAGTTATAATGGTCAGTATTAGTACTGACCATTACAACTGTTGTACATAAAGAGGCATACAAGGAGGTCTATCCTTACAACAATCTACGAAGGCCTTTGTACAACGTCTCGCTATTATCTATTAATGAGTTTTAAATTATTTACTGAGATATCATAAATAATTTGCGTTGTTACTGAAATGTATTAATTTTTGCACGTAAGTTTTAAAGCGATAAATCTGTAACTTAAACTTCTTCATATTTACCTGCATTTTGAGTCTATTTATCGATGACGTGCTTTCTTTCCACTATAGGAAATGTCTCCTTTGCACTTACACATGTTTTTTTAGAAGCATTTATTTTTATTTATTTCTCACAACACCCTTCTTCCTTTTCTTAGGTGAAACATCAAGCACAGTCTCGTTTTCCACCATTTTACAGCTTTGTGAATGTTTTCTTAAAACCCGCGTGCACACGTGGAAAGCAGAAAGGTTTCAAGGTCAGTGACATAAGAATCTTCCAGCAGCGCAGCCTGGTCTCGTACAGGATTTCTCTCCCTCACAGTATCTACGACATATGTACCTTTCGGTTCAGAATGTGCGCTTACGTGCATGGACACCGAAGGGTGACTTAGGTACATTTCTGCAATGACTCGTTCAGTTATTAAGGAAATCGTATTATTCTGAATCTATCAGTGGGTTCTAAAACGTGTGTTTTTCCTAATCACTTTCCACGTACTGTGTAATTCCTAATACAGTAATTAATTTAATGACTTATGGATGAACCATAGTACTTGTATTACTGGGTTGAGAAACAGAACAGAAGAATCTTACGCTTTTAATTTTCATCCGGAAATAACATTTTCTTTCCTAAACAATGTGATCGCCAGCCCGTAAGGAACAAAAATAATCATTTCACTCACAATCAATAACAAGATTCTTCTGAAAATTTGACTACACTCCGAAGAAAAAACTGAGTCATGCCGGCACTGTTTCGTTTTTCCACTATTGTATCTAACATTACTAAATTGTTCAAAAGCAATTTGAAAAATTGTTAAATCTGCTATTTTTCTTAAATCTTGCATGATCAAACAAACCAAATTAACCATGAGCAACAGCAAAGCAACCATTGCAATAAATGTGTCGTTGCTTAAGAAGTGGAATAATTAGTTTCTCTCTGAGCTGAGGGCATGTCATTTGTACTCCTGTTACGTCATATTAGCAAGAATGTACAACCACTTGGATGGGGCTACAACTTTGCTTTTGCCGTTTTTTCTCAAAGTTCGAGGCTTTATTGTGACCATCTCACAAAAAAATTTACTTATCAAACTATTGGACATCGCTGGCCGCTACGTTCTCCTATCTTTCAAGCAGCATACGAATCCTACGGCTTAAGAACTGGGCATCTTTCAAAAAGATCCATGCATCGATCCAATTTTGTAGTTGTTCATACGACAGGAAGAGCTGGACAGCCAGGTCGTTTGCTATTGAACTAAAAAGTTGTTAGTCAAAAGGAATAATGTCTGGAGAATACGGCGGGTGGCGTAGGACTTCCCATTTCAAAGTTTTCAGGTATGTTTTGGCGGGTTTTGCGACATAGAATCGAGCAGTGCCATGTTCGAAAGTCACCTTTTCATGTATATCGTTGTATTGTGGCCGATTGTCTTTCAATGCTCGGCTTAAATATATAAATAACTTCCGATAACGATCTCCTGTGATAGTTCTGGTCGGTTTCAGTCGCATCGAAAGCTTTCTCTCTTTTACAAACATGTCCGTCTTCAATGTCAAAATCACCGTTCTTGAAGCATGGAAACCATTTTCTGCAAAATTCAGGAATCTCATCATAGGTCTTACCCAGATTTTTACGAACCTCAGCTGCAGATTTCTTCATATCCAAGTAGAAAATTAAAACCTGCGGCACATGACAAGAATTGTGCTAGTATTCTGACATATTCAGCCGAGAATAAGTTTAAGATGCAATTAAAAATCGACAAATGTTCTGATGGGGCTATGTTCTCAAATGCCTAAGCTTACTGTATGACACTTACTACCTATGATTTGCTCCACTACTTTCCACTAATGCCGCCTACTGCAAAACGGCGGAACCGACGTTGTGGACCTAATAATTACTCTTTGATTAGAAAGACGACTTTGGAGAATGACATGGTAGGAAGAAAATAAGCTTTCAAGCAATACTAATACACTTCATTACAAATCATGCTATTCCTTCTGCATAAGGTTTTCTTGACTTGTGGTGCAAGTAATTACGTAAATTTAGACTCGAAATATCTTGCATCTGCGCAGTTACATATTTGTCACGATGTATTATGGTAAATGCACCGAACCGATATTCTGTGCCGTATTTCACTAAAGAAAAATAGTTGCTTGTTGCGCACACTTGCCATCGAATACACTGCAACATGTCTCTGTGAGTCCATATGGATATATACGTTGTGGGACCTCGACTTTTCAGTATAAAAAGTCGAATTTTCGATTGTTGCTTACCTTGAGCTACCAGTTTCTGCGCTGCATTACGCCATCTTTAGGCCCCTGTGTGCAGACAACAATGGGGTGGTGTAAGTATTATATATAGTAACATATAACAATACCAAAACGTACAAGGAATAACATCAAAGTTAAAGATAAATTAATAAAATAAGAGAATAGTTGCACACTGTATTAATAAAATGCGAATAAAATATACATGCCATATAATCTCAAAGAAGAACCTACTATCCATTAATGCTAATGTCAATGCCTGAGAAACATCTGAAGTAAAACTATCATAGTCATAAACCACCTGCTCTTGAGGGTGACATATTACACATTGTATAATATACAAAGCAAATGATTTCTGGTTGTTTTTCTCGCGATATGTCCTACTTTCCTTTGTCTTTCACTGCTTAAGGGCTTTTATATATTATGTACAGTTACGTGTCTTTGATTGTTCTGATAGAAATGAATGTCTTTCTGATATATCACGTATATATTGCAGTACGTTTCTTCAGACTTACTTTATAGTATATGGTGTGGTATATCATCCAGCAACCGTCTTCTTACCAGCAGGCTTGTCACTTTCATGAGAACGTTGGTTATGACAATTTCCATATATCTTAATACTTACTGCTAACTGGGAATTCGTTATGGTATGTTACGTTAGATTCATAGTTTCATTCATTAAATATATTTTATTAAATAATAGGCACCTTATAAATCTGTGATTGATAGATTGCACGGATGTAACTTCAAATTTTTGTTTTATTAGTTTTTTGTTGTATATGGAACATAATGATACGTGAAGATGTGCGATTAACTACTAGTAAACGGTTTACGTTTTCCTAACATATAACACCATGTCAATAAATATTTTACCTTCAGTTTGTACTCATCACGATATTACTGAGACTGTTCTGCCCCATATGTTTCGTGGGCATTGACATTAACGTTATACCGTGATTATCTGCGCATAAAATATGGTATTGATCACCATTCACTAGGTTGTTTTTTACGGTTTTCTGTCATATATATTTTGTATTCTACTTTATATTAATACAATGTGCAACTGTTCTCTTACTTTATTCCTTAATTTATCTTTAACATCGATGCCACTACCTGCACAATTTGGTATTGCTATAAGTTACTACATATTACCACTGTATATACATTTTTGTAATGTGTTTCGTGTTATTACCGTTGTTGTCTGTTCACAGCTGCCTAAAGATTGGTAATGTAGCGCTCGTTAAAACTGATTGTTCAAATAAAAAAAATTAGAAATTTAAACAACTGAAAGGTGTTTTGATCGGACATTTTACGTTGCAACATTATCGACCGAGGCCACTGCCTGTAGACTCCATGGATTGCGCGACAAGGCAAGGAGAAGTTTCCATACTAAAAGACGTGGTACTTCATTTTGTGGTTGAAGACAACGTTCAGAAATTTATTAAAAAATCATTCTATCAGGAATAGTTTTGCTGTTTACTAACATTAATAACGAAAATGAGATGATGTGCAAACATACTTTTGAAAAACAAAATTATTAACCATGTACACTAAGGTGACAAGAAGTCGTGGGATACCGACATACAAATACAAAGATCGCAACCTTAACGCTTACACAAGATACAAATCGGCTCTGCACCGGCGGAGCTGTCATTTGTACTCAGATGCATCATGTGAAACGATTTCCTATGTGATAACGGCCGCAGAATGTAAATTAACAGTTTTTTTAAAAAAGGAATGGTAGTAGGAGCTGCTCAAATTGGACATTTTACTTCAGACATCATTCGGAAATAGAATATTCCACCATTTACAGTGTCAAGAGTGTGCCGAGAATACCAGATTGCATGTATTAACTCCCACCACGGACAACGGAGTGACCGACAGCCTTCACTTAACGACTGCAAGCAGCTGCGTTTCGCGTAGAGTTGTCAGTGCGAACAGACAAGCAGCTCCACATGAAGTAACCGCAGAGTCACTTTGGGACGTGCGACGAATCTATCCTTTAGCACAGCAAGCCGAAATTTGGAGTTAATGGGCTAGGGCAGCGGACGACCGTGGCGAGTATCTATGCTAACAGCACGACATCGCTTCCAGCGCCTGTCTAGGACTCCTGACTGTATCTTTTCGGCCCCAGACGACTGGATAACCGTGGTCGGTCAGATGAACACCGATTTCAGATGCTAAGAGCTGATGGCAGGGTTCCGGTTTAGCGCAGACCCCACTACGCCGTGGACCCAAGTCGTCAAGAAGGCACTGTACAAGCTGGTGGTGGTTCCATAGTCGTGTGGGCTACATGGAATGGACTGGATCCTGTCGTCCAACTGAACCAATCACTGATGGGAAATGGTTATGTTCGGCTATTTGGAAACGATTTATAGTCACTATATGTTAGAATTTGTATGGATCGCAGAGTGCCTTCTCACTGGGCCACAACTGTTCGCGACTGATTTGAAGAACATCCTCCAATACTTCAGCCGATGATTTGGCCATATGGCCATCCAGATCGCTCGCCAGAGACCCATTGAACATTTATAGGACATAATCGACAGGTCTGTTCCAGAACCGCTAAAAGTTTCGCAATTACGTACGGCTATTGAGGGAGCACCCCATAGTGTTTCTACTGTGGACTTCCAACAACTTGCTGAGTCTATGTCATGTCGAGTTGCTGCACTATGCCGTGTAAAAGGAGATAAGATACGATATTAGGCTACTTCTCATGAATTTTCTTATGTCAGTGTATTCCATAATTTACTGATAAGACTTACATAATATAATATGATACAAAATTATAACTGCACAATGTGGGAATGGAAATGCCGTGTCGATGGGGATGAAATGATGATGAAAGACACAAAACACCCAGTCATCATGAGGCAGAGAAAATCCCTGGCCCCGCCGGGAATCGAACCCGGGACCCCGTGCGCGGGAAGTGAGAACGGTACCAAAAGAATATGAGGGAAAATGAAATAGTGTTGTCACTTTACATAGTGGCTATGAAACGAATGAAGAACCCAGTGTGCGAAAATTATGAGTAACCAGGTACGACTTCCTAGATGGCCGCAGGTAGGTTCATTAAACACTCCTGTGTTATATGTAGAGTCTTACTAGGCGCCCACGGCTGGATAGAGTTTTCTGGAAGACTCGCTCTTTCTGCCTTGTTGAACAACGTAACAGCAATAAACATTTGGTAGTAATGAAGACTGTATTATAAACTGATTTATTTTAGGTCCATTTAGGCAAGAGAAAAATTTATTGTATGCTGCTACAACTTATCCTTCCAAGTTTCGACCTTCATCCAAGATTCTGTCAGAATTCTTTGCTGTATTTTGATGTAATCGAAGGGTGCCTTTCAGGAATATTGTGGAAACGATTTAATGGAAAGTTCGCTGATCAACTTTCCGTGTCATGAGAGATCACTGGTGATTTCTGAGTATAGCTTACAGCCCATTGAGTTACGATACAGTCACCATACGTATTTGCTATGGCAGAATCATTATTCTTATGAGTCGAACTTAGAAAGGATGTATCAAAACTAATGTTAAAAATTAACACATATACGATAGTAGAAACAAAAATGTTCGAGTAAGTATGAGTCCAGAAAAGAGAGGTTTATCAGATAATTATAGTGTGAGCATTGCGGAGAATGACGGAAAATATTCGCATGAAATCAGCGGAAGGTGTCACTCCTGAGTTTCAAAGTGCTTCCAGCAGTCCAACTGGCAAAATGAACACGCATACAGAGAGACTATAAACTAGGTACAGTGGCCGAGGTGGTCCTCACAAGCAACACATTTCTGTAGCCATTATAACCAATGCTTGAGGTCGTATAAATGGAGACACCACTGAACAATGGGTGACTGTAATTAAACAGCTTGGAGTGATGAATACCTGTATACCCTGTGGTAATCCAATGGAAGTGTTTGGGTCTGATGAATGCCTAGGGAATTTTATCCACCTGTAATGCCAGCAGTGAAATACAGGCGTGGTAATGTTAGGGTCTAGGGTGTTTGCACCATTGGCATGTTGTTGTTCTGGTCTTCCGTCCAGAGACTGGTCTGATGCAGCTCTCCATGCTACTGTATCCTGTGCAAGCTTCTTCATCTCCCCGTACCTACTGCAACCTACATCCTTCTGAATCTGTTTAGTGTATTCATCTCTTGGTCTCCCTCTAAAATTTTTACCCTCCACGCTACCCTCCAATACTAAATTGGTGATCCCTTTTCAGTAGCATATGGTCTTCTTATTGCTCTTGCCAAAACGCTAAATGGATATGGACAAACTTTGCAGCATTGTGTATTGCATAAAGTAAAGGAACAGCTCTTAGAGACTGCGATTGTTTACATCAGAGTGACAACACTTTATCATAGCGCAGTATCTGTGAGGGAACGGTATGTAGACAATAACATTCCTGAAACGGACTGTCCACAGTCCCGACAGGGAAACAATGGAACATCTTCGTGGTGAGTTAGAAAGTCGATGTCGCACCAGACACTAACGTCCAATATCACTCACTGCTCAAGATTCAGCTCTTGAGGATTGATGGGCTGCCATTCCGTGGTACACATTCAAATACCTTACTGGAAGTGTCAACAGCAGAGCTAAACCTGTCATTAAGCAGAAGGGACTGGTACACCCCATATTTATGTCCACCAATAGGTGTCAAGGTACTTTTGCTCAGGTAATGCAGCTTTGCGTAATTTATCTAACATTAAGGCGTCACCACGCATTTTGTATCTTAAACTATCTGTCACGTTTAATTCTGACACTATCGCTACCGGAGTCACAATTTCATCTTCTCTAACTGATACTGTAGGAGCGTGGTAGGAAGTGGAAAGTTCTGAGGTTTTGCGGAAAATAGATTCGAATCTTCATTTATTAATACATATAGTATCACCAATTAAAATTGGTTGCAAGAGCGATGCTACAATAGTGACACGGTCAAATTTGATTTGCATCTGAATTTGGTCACATTGATAATTTAAACAACTCTTTCATCATGTCAAAAACACAACTTAATTCGGTAGGCTTTAAGAAAAATGTTCGACACAAGTAAGACACATTAAAAACAAGTATCAGGTTATAACAAAATTAAAATACTAATCATTCTTGACAGCGAGGATTTGTTAAAAGCTAAAAATCACACGTCGTATGGTAAACGGCTTCGATTTTACCAAAAATATCGCCAAACCATGTCTCTGAAAAGTTATTTCATCTACGTCTAGATCAATGTTCTATGATTTACATATGTTAAGTCCTATTGCCTCTCAATGATGCCATGGAGCAGGTGAGGGCGGAGCTTCCTCTAGTTAACGCTATTTAGGAGTTACCACAGGTGTCCGCCGGTATTTACCAGTGATCCAAATGTCGTCTTTGCCCACCACCTGATGGTACAAAAACCTTTTATTTTACAAAGTCTGTATATTCACATTTGTTACGTATATTAAGTAATTTTGACACCTGTTTCTCTGTAAAGAATATTAATGTATATTGTTTCAGAGACATGGTCTGTAGATTGTTTTCCATAAAATCGAAACCGGTTACCATCTGACGTGGACTATTTTGTTTTTAATAAGTCTTTGCGATCAAGACCGATTAGTATTTTAATTACGTATCATATCGCTCTCAATGTCCAACTAGGTTTTCAGGAGCTATATATCAGACTACTCCATATAACACAATGAAGCTAGCGCTCTAATCCTTAAAACAGTGGAATGGCTACAGAACAGTCACCTGGCTCCCACCAAGCTAAACATTGAATCATGATAGGTCTCATACACACATGCCACCCGCTTCAGACACTTTTCAAAGGAAACTACACTCAAGAAACATCTGATTTGATAACATTAGTTAAAGACATGCATAATTAACAAGCCGGCCGCGGTGGTCTCGCGGTTAAGGCGCTCAGTCCGGAATCGCGCGACTGCTACGGACGCCGGTTCGAATTCTGCCTCGGGCATGGATGAGTGTGATGTCCTTAGGATAGTTAGGTTTAAGTAGTTTTACGTTCTAGGAGACTGATGACCACAGATGTTAAGTCCCGTAGTGCTCAGAGCTATTTGAACCATAATTAACAAGAGGGATGCCAAACTTAACTAAAATATCGGAGGACGACGAAACATCTTGTCATCGTAAACCAACCCTTAACTTGTACTAGATGCAATTACAAAAACGCATTAGTTTAACAAGGCAAAAATTCACAGCAGAAGAGAACAATAACGCTAGTCAATACTTGACCGAAAGTGCAACGTCATGGCCAAGCCAATTTAAAACGACGTCGCTCGTGCACAGCAACTTCTCGTCTGTTCGACATCCATTCGAACGGCCCAGTAACGTACAGGAGGTGGACAAAAATATGGAAACACCGTTAGAAATGGATTCTTGATTACAAATGCAGATGCTAGCTATGTTTATATGTTGCGCTTTTCTATTTGGCTCTCAACTGAACATATGCAACAACACGTTGCATGTGTCAGAAAAACATTCTGTGTTATTGTCAGTCCGTTACAACGTAACTAAGAGAGCTGAACGTGAAGCAGTTGTTCGTGCTCTTATGATAGGTATTTTGGTGACCAAAGCACCCAAACTGTTTCGGTACCTTGGATGTATACCGCATACAGGTAGCTGGTAAAACATCGTCCACTAAGTCACAAAGACGACGGAGGTACTTATCAAGCGATAGTGACGGGTGGCCTTTTAAGAAGAGCCGCGCTGTGTAGCCGCGCTGTCTAGGCCTCTTGTCACGGTTCGCGTGGCTGCCCTCTTCGTAGGTTAAAGTCCTGCCTCGGGAATGTATGTGTGTGTTGTCCTTAGCCTAATTTAGATTAAGTTATTAGTGTGTAAGCACGGAACTGTAGCGGAAGCTGTAATTATAAAACCGCTCTTCAGTGATGTGAAGCCCTGTAAGAAATAAACGTTATGCCCAAACCATAACACTTGTATTACAGAACAATGGAAGAATGTCATTTTGTTGAACGAGTCTTGTTTACCACTGTTTCCAAGTTCTGTCGGAAGGTAAGTGGTCAGGATTTAGAGAAAATTTCGGCAGCGATAAAGTGATTTCGTATCAGACCCATTGCCAGGTCGCATTACTGTCAAGGATTATATGACCATTTCGCTGATCGGGTCCACCCCATTGTTCAACATTAGTTTCCCAATGGTTATGCTGTATTTCAGGGCGACAGGGGTCATGTTCGCACAACTAGCGTCGTCCAGGACTTATACTGTGAGCGCGAGGATGAGCTGACGCACATCGCTTGGCCAGCACTGTCACCACATCTAAATATTATTGAGACTTTGCGGTCTAATTTTGCGCGATCGCTATTCACCTCCTTCACTTTTATCGGGACTTTCTTCTATGTTGCAGGAAGAATGGTATATATTTCCCCTGAAAACAACTTAGGGTCTGTATTCATCCAATCCAGGACGATTGGAAGTTGTTTTGCAGGCCAACGATTTCTCTACACCGTATCAAGCGTCGTGAAGTGTTGCTTAAAAGATGTTTTCATACTTGTGTCCACCGTATTTGTTAAACGCCATACAGTGCACATATCGGTACATGGAAGTACTAGGCTTCTGTGTATGTTTGATAAGTTCATCAATGTGCGAGTACATGAGATGTGGGTCAAGTGCATAAAATAATCCGTTGTTAATAATTAAAGATCTACACTACTGGCCATTAAAATTGTAACACTAAGAAGAAATGCAGATGATAAACGGGTTTTCGTTGGACAAATATATTATACTAGAACTTTCATATGATTACATTTTCACGCAATAATGGCCTTGATAGGCCTGGGCATTCAGTTGAACAGAGTTTGGCTTGCGTGTACATGTGTACAGGTGTACAGGTGTACAGGTACAGCTGCCCATGCAGCTTCAACACGATACCACAGTTCATCAAGAGTAGTGACTGGAGTATTGTGACGAGACAGTTGCTCGGCCACCATTGACCAGACGTTTTTAATTGGGGAGACTTCTGGAGAATGGTGCCGGCCAGGGCAGCACTCGAACATTTTCTGTAGGCAGAAAGGCCCGTACAGGACCTGCAAGAAGCGATCGTGCATCATCCTGCTGAAATGTAGGGTTTCGCAGGGATCGATTGAAGGGTAGAGCCACGGGTCGTACGACATCAGAAATGTAGCGTCCACTCTTTAAAACATCTGAAATGTAGCGTCCACTATTCTAACTGCCCTCAATGCGAACAAGAGTTGACGGAGACGTGTAACTAATGGCACCCCATACCATCACGTCGGACGATACGCCAGTATGGCGATGACGAATACACCCTTCCAATATGCATTCATCGCGATGTCGCCAAACACGGATGCGACCATCATCGTGCTGTAAACAGAACCTCGATTCATCCGAAAAAATGACGTTTTGCCATTCGTGCACCTAGGTTCGTCTTTGAGTACACCATCACAGGCGCTTTTGTCTGAGATGGAGCGTCAAGGGTAGCCGAGGCCATGGTCTCGGAACTGATAGTCCATGCTGCTGCAAACGTCGTCGAGCTGTTCGTACAGATGGTTGTTGTCTTGCAAACGTCCCAACCTGTTGACTCAGGGATCTAGACGTGGCTGCACGATCCGTTACAGCCATGCAGGTAAGATGGCTGTCATCTCGACTGCTAGAGATACGAGGCCGTTGGGATCCAGCACGGCGTCCCGTATTACCTTCCTGAACCCACCGAGTTCATATTCTGCTATCAGGCATTGGATCTCGACCAACGAGAGCAGGAATGTCGCGATAGGATAAACTGCAATCGCGACAGGCTACAATCCGACCTTTATCAAAGTCTGAAACGTGATGGTACGCATTTCTCCTCCTTACACGAGGCATCACAATAAAGTTTCAGCAGGCAACGCCGGTCAACTGCTGTTTGTGTATGAGAAATCGGTTGGAAACTTTCCTCATGTTAGCACGTTGTAGGTGTCGCCACCGGCGCCAGGGCTGTGTGAATACTCTGAAAAGCTAATCATTTCCATATCACAGCATCTTCTTCCCGTCGGTTAAATTTCGCGTCTGTAGGACGTCTGCTTCGTGGTGTAGCAATTTTAATGGCCAGTAGTGTAGAAAGTCTTCTCCCTTTGCCCACGTAATTTTCAGTCCGTCCATGTTAAAGTTAAGGCTACTTTTCAAAGTAATAAGCTCATTTGAGTTACACGGTGTTCAAAGTCAGAGTAGATTCTACGTTACTGGCACTGTATTTAATTGACGATTAAAACTGCCAGCACTTCACTCTGGTGCCTAGAAGCTGCAAGTAGATTTCGATCTATACAAATGCAGCCGTAAAAGTTTCATCAGATGAAAGCGACTCTTGGGCAGTCGGATTACAGCGGACAGCATCCTCTGTCGTGTTCCGCCGTTTCGCTCCGCGCCCAATTTTCCGGATACCGGATCTCGGTAGTATGTAACATCAGCGAGGATCAGGCGCTTCCAGCGGGCCGCGGTATGGCTTTCCGCCAGGGACATCCAGGGTCCAGGGGCCGCCGGGGTCCCACAGGGGCGGCTGCTTATGAAGCCAGATAAGCCGGGGACCGAGTGCCCCGAAGCGGAGCGTGTCCCCCCAACAGCCACTCGTCGCTAGGGAGACGCGTCATCTAGCCATATGCCACGGAGATGAAACCGGCTATTGAGGGCGCTGCTTTGGCGAAATGAAGTCCGCGCCATTCAGAATACTGTGCTCTGCATCGGCGTCAGCTCTCTCCAAGTGAACTCCGTAAAATCGCAACAAACAGCGTTATCCTCCTTGCTGGGTTTCACTTGTTGTTATGAAAACTTTGGTTCACTACCAGCACTAAGAGGCTAGTTTCGCAGCAGCAACACGAGAAAATGCAAGGCCCCGACGATGCAGCCCTTTATCAACTCATTAACACTGGTAAACAGGTTAATGCAAGTATTATGCAGCTCAATGTGAGATAATGAAAATTTCTTTCATATATCAGGTGATAAAATTTCAAATCCTTGTACTATGTTCGGCTTATGTTCGAAGCGTTTTTTTTGTGTCTTTCAAAAATGTACCAATGTGTGTGAAATTTTACGGCACTTAACTGCTAAGGTCATCAGCCCCTAAGCTTACACACTACTTAACCTAAATCATCCCAAGGACAAACATACACACCCATGCCCGAGGGAGGCCTCGATCCTCCGCCGAGACCAGCCGCACATGCGTTTTGGTATGTCGGTTTGCTACGGGTTTATTTATTGAATGTCAGTTTTCATTCGTAATTCACTGTTCTTATTTGAAGTTATACGTTGTCATTTTGTCACTTGTAGATAAAGAGCGGGGATCTAGACGCTTGGAAATGGAGTGCTAACTGGAGAAATCGGTAGATTTCCGACAATTTCCTCTTCCGCCATATTCTCCTGATTCCCCTGTTTCAGTGCAGTACAGAGGTGACGACTGCGGAGGCAGCCAGAAACATTTGTGCTCAATGTGGGGATAATGACATTGGACAGAACACAGCAAGAAAATGATTTTCTCCCTTTAAAGACAATCGTTTTGACTCTCCACCTTCAGGAAGATCTTTGGTTTTTGATGAAGGTCTTTTACCTCTAGATCTACTCATTATACTCCGCAAGTCATCCAACGGTGTGTGGTGGAGGGCACTTTACGTGCCACTGTCGTTAGTTCCCATTCCCATTCCAGTCGCGTATGGTTCGCGGGAAGAACGACTGCCGGAGCCTCCGAGCGTGCTCCAATCTCTCTAACTTTACATTCGTAACCTCCTCGGGAGGTATAAGTAGGGGGAAGCAATATATTCAATACCTCTTCCAGAAACGCACCCTCTCGAAACCTGGACAGCAAGCTACACCGCGATGCAGAGCGCCTCTCTTGCAGAGTCTGCCACTTGAGTTTGCTAAATATCTCCGTAACGCTATCACGCTTACCATATAACCTTGTGACGAAACGAGCCGCTCTTCTTTGGATCTTCTCTATCTCCTCTGTCAACTCGGCTTGGTACAGATCCCACACTAATGAGCAATACTCAAGTATAGGTCGAATGAGTGTTCTGTAACTCACTTCCTTTGCTGATGGACTACATTTTCTAAGGACTCTCCCAATGAATCTCAACCTGGCAACCGCCTTACCAACAATTAATGTTATATGTTTTTCCACTTCAAATCGTTCCGTACGCAAACTCCCAGATATTTTACAGATGTAACAGCTACCAGTGTTTGTTCCTCTATCACATAATCATACAATAAAGGATCCGTCTTTCTATGTATTTGCAATACATTACATTTGTCTACGTTAAAGGTCACTTGCCATTCCCTGCACCAAGTGCTTATCCACTGCAGATCTTTTTGCATTTCGATGCAATTTTCTAATGCTGCAACTTCTCCGTATACTTCAGCATCATCCGCGAAAAGCTGCGTGGAACTTCCGACACTATCTACTACGTCCTTTGCAGTGGTCCCATATCACTCCCCTGTGGCACGCCACAGGTTACTTTAACTTCTGTAGACGTCTGTTAAAAGGGGTAATCCATAATGATCCACGTCAGTGTACTCCAGAACCGGCAAATGTGATGAACTGTGATCACTACATCATCGTGGGACATTTTCGTTCAATGGGCATGTTCAAAAATCAGGTGCATGAATATGCATGGTCTAGGGCACAATCACAAAAATCAGTGGATGGCCTTATGTGCATCTCTCCTTGCCCATCATAAACACATTCGTGAACAACACCGATCATTCCTACTCTGTAAATGTCTTTATGCTATTATAAGAAAAATATACCAATGTTAGAGCCCATACAAAGCTGTAACTCCCTGAGCCCTTCCACAAAAGATGATGTTATCCATCTCGTAGAACAACGATGGTGTGGTGTAGTACGAATCGCTTTTCAGAGGTGCAACCATTATTACTGACATTTATTGTCAAGAGCAGACAGGTCTTGCAAAGGGAGTCCAAGAATAACGACCAGGAAAATGGCATGATTAATGCTACTCGGCGGTAACGCCGGCTTTCACTTTGGTAGACTGACAAAAACCGCTATACACGAGTTGGACAGGGAGGTCATTCCACACCCATCTTATTCACCTGAGCTTGCCCCTCTGATTTTTCACTTTTTCCGCTCTGTATCGAACAGCCGTAAAAACCCTTTCTTTCGAGATGAAAATGCGTTTCGAACATGAAGGGTTCTTCACCTCAAAACCACGTGATATCTAACGTCACGGAATCGAAAAGATGCACCAGCGTTGGAAGACTGTTGTAAATACTGAAGGAGAATATATTACTGACGAATAAAGTCCCTGTTGTGTCTCTTAAATACGCGAAAAAACGCCATGAACTTAAGCACCCACACTCTACACAAGAAACATCTGAAAATGCCACACCACTTAACAAAATAATGTGCTGAGATAGAAATGGTAGACTATTTGAGACCAATTTGTGAAGTAATAAAGATTAAACATTTCCAACAACCAATGATAGCAAGAGAAAGAAGATTGTCGCTGCTTTTATTAGAATATATTCCCTCTACAAGGCAAAGACAATTTGAAGGAATGCTAAACGCAGGAAGTAACACACAGTGATCAAAGGCGTTTCCCTGTATAGAATATCACAACGTGAAAGGATATGCTAGAATCAGTCAGAGAAGCTAAGACATTTGATTGCAAGATTCATCCTAAAAGTTCTAAGATAACACATGGACCGTATAGATCGCGAAGAAGAGAAGGGCTATAGAGGTCAAAGAATAGCTGACAGAGTCCTTCAGGCAACTACGAATGAACTAACATTTGTTCAAGGTGAATGCAGCGCTACTACAGAATTAAATTTTTAACGTGCTGGAGAACAGGCCTATGGCTTCCAAAAATGATGCGAACTAATAACGAAGGACTCAACTATATTGCAGTAAAACGCCAAAGAACTGTCTCTGATCAACAAATTAAAGGGATGTCACGGTGATCATAAGACTAGCAGCGACTGAGCGGAATAGAGAAGTACATGCCCTGAAAAATCATACAAAGACAATGGGCTGCAGTACGGGTTCCTCAAAATGTGTTATAGTGGCCCTAATCGAGATAAAAATATAAGACAAGTGGACGTTTCAAACATATGTTCAAATATTTTGGCACCTATACTGGTCTCAGTGGAAATCAGATAATTATCTAGGAATTACATTAGATAAACGCAGAATTTTCTATGAATTATAATCTTTAGGTTATAAATGACTAATATAAAAAAGTGAAGATGACATCCAGTCAGCATTACACAGAGTAATCTTTACACGAGACGTAAGTATTCTACAATGGATGGCTTTTAAAATGGTGCTTAATTAAATTTTATTTGAGGGGAAAACAATTTTGACACATTACTGATTCACCAGCTGCGACATAGTCCCTTATATGAACAGTGATACAATACTGTCAAATGTTTCTTATTGCAGCCATTGATCACATTATCAATTGTTTTGACAATTACCGGTTTCAGTCAGTAATGATCATCCTCAGATATTTTCTACATCATATCCTAAGGTGATAAGGCCGTAATGGCATAGTCAAAACACATAAATGTACTCAGCACAGCGTTGTCACATAGATCTAAAAAAGATGTAGAATAGGCGACAACGTCCACACAGTCAGATTTGAGGATGGCCATTACTGACGGAAACCGGTCATCGTCAAAAGAATTGATATTGTGATCAAACACTGGAATAAAAAGCATTTGACATTACTGATTCTGTAAACGAGGCTCTATTTAAATACACAGATGGAAACATCGAAGCACCAAAAAATAATTAATGGAGAGAAATAAACTTTTGGAAACACATTTGCCTAGGTAAACACAGTTTAAGGTGAGCGCGAGATAAGCCATTCGAAATGTGACATCTGGTATATCAGTAACCGGTGTGACCGTCTGAATGTTGAATGCTAGCACATGAACGTAGCAGCATTGCGTTGTATATTCCATGCCTGTTGCACTTGATCGGTCAGTAGTCCGACGGTTAATGGTGATTGTGGGTGACACCGAAGGTGTCATCCGCTGATGTCCTGTATTTGCTAGACTGGAACAGACCTAATGATCGAGCAGGTCAAGGCAACAAGTCGACACACTGCAGAGCATGTTAGGTTACAAGAGCGGTATCTGGTCGATCGTTGTTGTTGTGGTCTATAGTCCTGAGACTGGTTTGATGTAGCTCTCCATGCTACTCCATCCTGTGCAAGCTTCTTCATCTCCCAGTACCTACTGCAACCTACATCCTTCTGAATCGGCTTAATGTATTGATCTCTTGGTCTCCTTCTACGAATTTTACTCTCCACGCTGTCCTCCAATGCTAAATTTGTGATCCCTTGATGCCTCAGAACATGTCCTACCTACCGTTCCCTTCTTCTTGTCAAGCTCCACATTTCGAAAGCCTCTATTCTCTTCTTGTCCAAACGCTGTTTATCGTCCATGTTTGTCTTCCATACACGGCTACACTCCATACAAATACTTTCAGAAACGCCTTCCTGACACTTAAATCTATACTCGATGTTAACAAATTTCCGTACATCAGAAACGCTTTCCTTACCATTGCCAGCCTACTCTTTATATCCTCTCTACTTCGACCATCATCAGCTATTCTGTTCCCCAAATAGCAAAACTCCTTCACTACTTCAAGTGTCTCACTTCCTAATCTAATTCCCTCAGCATCAGCCGACTTAATTCCACTACATTCCATTATCCTCGTTTTGTTATTGTTGATGTTCATCTTATATCCTCTTTTCAAGACATTGTCCATTCCGTTCATTTGGTCTTCCAAGTCCTTTGCTGTCTCTGACAGAATTACAATGTCATCGGCGAACCTCAAAGTTTTTATTTCTTCTCCCTGGATTTTAATACCTACTCCGAATTTTTCTTTTGTTTCCTTTACTGCTTGCTGAATATAGAGATTGAATAACATCAAGGAGAGGCTACAGCCCTGTCTCACTCACTTCCCAACCACTGCTTCCCTTTCATGTCCCTCGACTCTTATAACTGCCATTTGGTCTCTGCACAAATTGTAAATAGCCCTTCGCTCCCTGTATTTTACCCCTGCCACCTTTAGAATTTGAAAGAGAGTATTCTAGTCAACATTGTCAAAAGCTTTCTCTAAGCTAGAAACGTAGGTTTGCCTTTCGTTTCTTCTAAGAGAAGTCGTAAGGTCAGTATTGCCTCAAGTGTTCCAATATTTCTACGGAATCCAAACCTATCGTCCCCAAGGTTGGCTTATACTAGCTTTTCCATTCGTCTGTAAGGAATTCGCGTTAGTATTTTGTAGCTGTCACTTATTAAACTGATTGTTCGGTAATTTTCACATCTGTCAACACCTGCTTCTTTAGGATTGGAATTATTATATTCTTCTGGAAGTCTGAGGGTATTTCGCCTGTCTCATACATCTTGCTCACAGTATGGTAGAGATTTGTCAGGACTGGTTCTCCCAAGGCCGTCAGTAGTTCTAAAGGAATGTAGGGCCTTGTTTCGACTTAGGTCTTTCAGTGCTCTGTCAATCGTTGGAAAACATTCCCTCAAATTCTGTTCACGAATGGCAGCGCGACAGGTGGACTCACCAGATGACGTACAAATTTGAAGTGAGGATGCGGGGGATAATCATGAGAGTGCTCCTGTTGTCATACCAGATCGCAGCCCAGACCGTAATTCCAGATCTAGGCTTAGTGTTTCTAGCACGTAGGCAGGTTCGTGGCTTTCGTCAGAAAACATAACAGTCCTCCAGCTTGCCTCCCAATGAACTCTCACCTGGCACAAGTTGTCCTGTCCTGACACAGGTGGGAGAGGGAGAAAAGGAGTTACTGGTCAGTCTGCGCTCCCGAGCAGTACAGAGCAGAAGGCAGAAGGACAATTTACAGTGAAGGCATTGGATTGTTTACTTCTGTTAGAGCCAACACTAGTACAGGCATTTACTTGTTGTGGAGACACTTGGACAAACAGGGTTTTGAAATACACTCCAGGAAATTGAAATAAGAACACCGCGAATTCATTGTCCCAGGAGGGGGAAACTTTATTGACACATTCCTGGGGTCAGATACATCACATGATCACACTGACAGAACCACAGGCTCATAGACACAGGCAACAGAGCATGCACAATGTCGGCACTAGTACAGTGTATATCCACCTTTCGCAGCAATGCAGGCTGCTATTCTCCCATGGAGATGATCGTAGAGATGCTGGATGTAGTCCTGTGGAACGGCTTGCCATGCCATTTCCACCTGGCGCCTCAGTTGGACCAGCGTTCGTGCTGGACGTGCAGACCGCGTGAGACGACGCTTCATCCAGTCCCAAACATGCTCAATGGGGGACAGATCCGGAGATCTTGCTGGCCAGGGTAGTTGACTTACACCTTCTAGAGCACGTTGGGTGGCACGGGATACATGCAGACGTGCATTGTCCTGTTGGAACAGCAAGTTCCCTTGCCGGTCTAGGAATGGTAGAACGATGGGTTCGATGACGGTTTGGATGTACCGTGCACTATTCACCAGAGGTGTACGGCCAGTTTAGGAGATCGCTCCCCACACCATGATGCCGGGTGTTGGCCCTGTGTGCCTCGGTCGTATGCAGTCCTGATTGTGGCGCTCACCTGCACGGCGCCAAACACGCATACGACCATCATTGGCACCAAGGCAGAAGCGACTCTAATCGCTGAAGACGACAGTCTCCATTCGTCCCTCCATTCACGCCTGTCGCGACACCACCGGAGGCGGGCTGCACGATGTTGGGGCGTGAGCGGAAGACGGCCTAACGGTGTGCGGGACCGTAGCCCAGCTTCATGGAGACGGTTGCGAATGGTCCTCGCCGATACCCCAGGAGCGACAGTGTCCCTAATTTGCTGGGAAGTGGCGGTGCGGTCCCATACGGCACTGCGTAGGATCCTACGGTCTTGGCGTGCATCCGTGCGTCGCTGCGCTCCGGTCCCAGGTCGACGGGCACGTGCACCTTCCGCCGACCACTGGCGACAACATCGATGTACTGTGGAGACCTCAGGCCCCACGTGTTGAGCAATTCGGCGGTACGTCCACCCGGCCTCCCGCATGCCCACTATACGCCCTCGCTCAAAGTCCGTCCACTGCACATACGGTTTACGTCCACGATGTCCACGCTGCTACCAGTGTTAAAGACTGCGATGGAGCTCCGTATGCCACGGCAAACTGGCTGACACCGACGGTGGCAGTGCACAAATGCTGCGCAGCTAGCGCCATTCGACGGCCAACACCGCGGTTCCTGGTGTGTCCGCTGTGCCGTGCGTGTGATCATTGCTTGTACAGCCCTCTCGCAGTGTCCGGAGCAAGTATGATGGGTCTGACACACCGGTGTCAATGTGTTCTTTTTTCCATTTCCAGGAGTGTAATTGTTTATTCCAGACAGGACTAACTAATACACTGGAGGTTAGTTCTAGGGTTAGAAAAGCATGAGTAACACTGTTACAACAGAAGCCAGTTCAGAAGTCCCAGGGGTGGATGCTAACCACAGTAGCAAAAACTAGCAGCATTTCAAGGCAACAATTTAGTGCCAAAACAAAACATACTGAACGTGACACTGTTCACTGAGGCACTCAAACAGCAGAATTACGGGGTGCTGGACCGAGGCTGGAGTCGACGGGCGCCCCGATCGTCTGACTGAGAACTCCGCCAACATGCGGTATTGCGGAATCCAGGCTTTTAGAGTCGCGTGAGGGCACTGTTTTCCCATCTAAAGCCATCCCCTCTACAACTCCTAAGGCGGGGATGTTAATGCAGTTGTACTAACTCCGCACTTGGTATCAACATTGTTCAGCTGAAAGCTAAACGTAACTGCTCTGCCAAATTAGGCGTTCAACATTATTATTATGACATTTAACTCCGCCTCCCGGGTTCCGCGGTGTAGGGACTTCTAGGTCAATAGTTTTTGGGGTGTTCGATCTCTTTCTAACCATTGTGAGCGTACTGACGTATCAAGATGGCTATATAGGCTAGTTCGTGCCTGTTGGTTACAAAGTTCTACGGTGACAACCTACTACAGCATCTAGACGACTCAAGAAGTTACATGTTAATTCCTTTAAGAGTAACTAACGCCCTGGTACCGCGTATGAGAGCGCCTGCATTTTCGCAAGGCTCTCCCCTTACTGTTTACTTCATGCAACAATATCTCTCCTAGTTTCGTCTGACTTTTGCACCGTCTCTACTTCCCCGCCTTGGAGCCCCTGTACTCCTTTCTCACAGCTTCAAGGTAACGCTACAGTAGCACAGAATAATCAATATATAACAAACTGAAGTCGTAAATGGCAGGAATTGTGGTCAATGGAATGCACGGAACGGGCGTTTGGCTCGGCGCTGTGCTTGAAATTTCCAATTTGCATCATTGCGTTGTATCACTGTGGCACCCTCTGCTTCCGTCACTGTTGCTACAGAGCAGTTCCATGCGCCAGAGCCATAGGACGAACACGTTGGTTTCCATTTCGGTACTGCCACTTGGCGGTCCGGAGCCCTGTGTTCTTGTGACCGTACAATCTTGTGACCACCGCTGCCAGAAGTCCTGTACAGTGGCTACACCTAGCTTCTCATAGCTCCGTTATACGACCTTGTTCAATCTCGGTGAGATGTTGATAATGGCATCTTTGTCTACTTAAAGAGACTCTTGACAAACATGAACTCACCATGTCCAATCCGAAAGGTAACTACCGCTCATGACCATTGTTGCGTGCATTTAAAGTAAACCTGATTTGTATCCTCATAATGGCGTTACTAACGCACCTCTTACACGACTGGCGCTAAATCAGAATAGACATGCTCTTTGAGATGTAGAACCACGACTACCTACTTCTTATGAGTCGCCCACCTCTTTCTTTGTGCTGTGTTTTTATTTCCGTCTGTGTAGAACCAGTTGAAACAGAAGAGAGAATTTCTGCTGATCTCCCATAAGAATGAAACGGCTCTCTTTCTACCTACAAACATATTTCTTAACTATTTATTCATTCAACATATTAGCCACGCTTTCTTGTGATGGAAGAGTGGCACTGTTTTTATGTAAGAAACATACGTGTTTTAAATTGAGAGTGTTTTCTGACGTTACTGCTAAAGCATCCCGTAGCCTCCTGATTGACAAACACACTACCCAGCAGTAGAAATACGAGAAAATGTTAAAAATTTTCATCAGTTTTCATATGTATGTTATTGGACTTGTGGTGTGTGGAATACATACTTAGAATAAAACCATTGGATACATGGTCAAGTACACCTGAAGCTGGGTATAATTTTCAAACAGGTCCTCCAAGACGGAGTTTTGTGCCTCTTCACTGTCCCACGTAGCTTTCATTCTGATAATTCAGAAAACGGATTACTGTTGTTCTATCTACAATGAAGCAGCGGGAACCTTCATAAAGTATGCAGACATCCCCAAATACATACGTTTATCATATTAGGTACATTGTGCTGTCACCTACGGCCAAGTGCTTAATATCAGCGACCTCAGTAGCCATTAGACGTCGTGAGACAGCAGAATGGGGCGCTCTGCGGAACTCACGGACTTAGAACATGGTCAGGTGATTGGGTGTCTCTTGTGTCATACGTTTGTAAACGAGATTTCCACACTTCTAAACATCCCTAGGGCTACTGTTTCCGATGTGATATTGAAGTGGAAACATGAAGCGTACAGGCCGACCTCGTCTGTTGACAGACAGAGACCGACGACAGTTCAAGAGGATCGTAATGTGTAAAAGACAGACACCTAATCAGACCACCTTACAGGAATTCCAAACCGCATTAGGATCCACTGGAAATACTATAACAGTTTAGCGGGAGATAAGAAAACTTGGATTTCATGCTAGAGCAGCTGCTCGTAAGCTACACATAACTCCAGTAAATGCCAAACGACGCCTCGCTTGGTGTAGGGAGCGTAAACATTGGACGATAGAACATTACAAAAACACTGTGTGGCGATCCGATGGCAGGGTTTGGGTACGGGTAATCCCCGCTGAACGTCATCTGCCAGCATGTGTAGTGCCAACAGTAAAATTCGGAGTCGGTGGTGTTATGATGTGGTCGTTTTTCGTGTAAGAGGCTTGCACCTCTTGTTGTTTCGCGTAGCACTGTCACAGCACAGGCCTACATTGATTTTTTAACCTTATTGCTTCCCACTGTTGAAGAGCAATTCGGGGATGGCGACTGCATCTTTCACCACGATCGATCACCTGTTCATAAAGCACGGCCTGTGGTTGAGTGGTTACGCGACAACATCCCTGTACGGACTGGCCTGCATGGAGTCCTGCCCTGAGTCCTATAGAACACCTTTGGGATATTTTGGGACGCCAGCGTCCTGCCACGCCTCACCGACCGACAGTGCAGCACTCCGTGGAGAATGTGCTACCATTTCCCAAGACACCTTCCACTACCTGATTGAGCGTATGCCTGCGAGGGTGGAAGCTGTCACATGCCTAAGAGTAGGGTAAACGCCATTATGAATTCCAGCATTACCGATGGAGGGCGCCACGAAACTTTAACTTGTTTTCACACAGGTGTCCGGATACTTTTGATCACATAGTGTACGTTTCTTCCATATGCTTTACATACTTTGTTTCCAGTGTACGTTTCACAGATTTTGGTTTATGCGTACTCTGGTGTAGAATAATGTTGTATAATGATATCATTGAACTGGCGTTTCAAGTAGGACGTAATATTGGTGATATTTACAAATATTTTCCCAGAGATGCTCGATTAAATGCTCATCTTTCAACGTTTCTGTTTGAAAGTTATTAGCGTCTTCCAGTGCAACATGAAACCAAGAATCTAAGGTCTGCAAAAAAATGAGGCTGTTATTCTAAATACATCACGCTTTCCAATCCATATACGTATATTAAGCGGTTTGGGGCACTGATGAAGTGCTGTGTAACAAAATACATTGTTACAGATCAAATACAATGTTCCTCGCGAAGAATGTTGAAATTATTTTAAAAAGATTGTAGCTAATATTTTCTTACACTTTTGGCACTAGGGTATGGTTCACTAAAAAGCAGAGCGTCAGCGTTATTTCACAAAGCTTTTAAGTAATTAAGGTTAATATTGATTATACAATGTGTTTAAAGGACAGTAGCGTTCTACCGGAAACCAATACACATTGAGATAGGGGCCGTTTTAATTTGCGACGAGTATTGTGTATTACTCCGTGAGGGTTACCGGATTCAAAAGAAAGGACACGGTAAATTACCGCAATACGCTTGTGTGCGCAGATACAAACCGTCGAGCAATTATGGAGGTGAAGGATCAGAAGCCCTTATCAGTTTATGGCCAAGAAAGATTGTTGACAGACTTATTGGGGTATATGCTTTACCAGACTGAGAAACAAGTGCAGCGTATCACCGATTTCTGTTCAATGAAACACCGGCGCTACTACAGGACAATGACTTTAGTTTCTGCATAACGGAGGACCACCGCAATTTTCACGGATCATGCGACTGTACCTCACTGCGAGGTTTCATGGGCGCTGAGTTGGTCTAGGTGGTCTCGTACTGTGGCGTACAAATTCATGAGATCTGAACCTGCCAGATTTATGCACTGGAGACATTTAACCGTTTCTCTGCCTCCAGCCACTACTTTATTAATCATGTTTTGAAATGCCACTGAGTTTTGGCTGTAACAATCTGTGTCATTGCAGGACAGACCTATCTAGTGGTACATCTCCGTGTTTCTAAGAACCTAGTGTACTGTAGGTTTTTTTCTATGTTTTGTCGTATTGAGGAGATAATTGAAAGTGAACATGAGTATACCTAAAGATACTAAACTTAATTTGAAATTTCACTCGTGCTTCTAACAGTGGTTTCGAAATGAAATCAATAGCGGGGCAGTATGTCCTTTAGATTCAAATGTATTAAATTTTGGGTTCATTATGTCTCGTTATTGAGGACTAGTTACTTGTTTTAGGCATTCTGAATTAATGGGAGATTCGAAATGTGGGATTTATTATGACTAGGAACGACGCAGATTACCTTTCAGATACATCACATGAAATGCAAGGGGGTTGAAAACTGAAAGACGCAGAGGTTTCAAAGTGAAACCACTTCCTCAAAGACTGTTTGCTTCCTACCAATTCATTCTTGTTTTCCAGTGCTTACCATAGTAATAAAGATTAATTTTGTGAAAAAATTTTAAATTATATTCTAAAGTGTAAGGTCATCATTAAAAATGATGTTTTACCCTTGCCAGTTTCTTCTTCTATTAATTACTTATTGTGATAATAAAAGTAAATTTTGTGAAAAATATGAAGTAATATTCTTTTCATATCGTTGGGACTTGAAGGCTTCAACGCATGTGACCAAAGCAGGTGACGCAATATGAGTGCAGTCAAGAGTGTTTGAAAAGCAGTGCGTGATTCACTGTCACCAATGGGTAAAGATGTGTCTGGATGCGGGGTAACAACATGCAGCGCTACCTATAGTGCCAATTCCTAGAGAGCAGAGAAGTGGATGGAGAAGACGTATTGGCCCATATCACCACAGACATTAGTGTCCGGATTATATCACTATAGGAAGTTTTCTTCTATTTTCGACTGATACTACCTCCTGTAGTAATATGTAGCACCTTCTCCTCTGAAATTATTCAAAGTGATGAAAAGCCAAAACCTGTTTTCTCGTCCAGTAACTCTTCTGGGTGATTCTAAGACTGCTATTTACTTACTTAATACTTCAAACGAAGAAAGTACCAATTGTCTTCTTCCGAAATGCAGTATTTGAACTTTCGCGGAATACTGGTGGTTAATACTTACTCTAAACTACGCAAAAGTTCAATTTGTTTTTAAAAGTTGTAATGAAAGGATACTCGTGCTGTCTGGGTCACTTTTTATGTATTTGAAGAGTCCCGGCTCCAACCACAGCTGTACATTAGCTTCTTATTCAGGTATAAATAATATATTCCGGCTTACAGGTAAAAGTTAGCAGCTGTGATAATAAATGTTACAACCGCTAATGCTAGGAATGTAATTCTGGGCAATGGGTTTCGGAAGTCAAGCTGCTTTCGCCTGTCTGTCTGTGTTAACCCTAGAAATCATACACTTAAAAAGCACACATTGCAATAAAATTAAAACAAGTAATTTATTCCAACGTAAATTTCTCGCCAAGCTTTTAAAAAAGCTTGAGTGTATAAGGTGAACAGAGAATCTAGTGATTCCATTTTTAAAAATAACACGAGAACTTTGCACCAGAATAACTTAATTACTCTATTTTATGACTTTGTGTGCTGTTTTAGTCTCTATTTATGATGGGTTAGCGCAGACAGCCAAATGATAGTACCTTGACTCACAAAGCGCATTACTGAGGATTACATTGTTATTGGATTTAAGTTAAATTAATTAAAACTATACTTCCAAATGAATAATATTATAATGTTTGTGCCAAGTGATACGTGGAGGTTTTTGTGTGCTTAAAACTGTTGGAAGCATTAGTTCCAGCTAATAATGTGCTAAAATAGACCCTATCCCGCAATATATAAAAGTGAAAAATGGTTATCAGAAATTTAGAGCACTACAATTAGCAGGTTTAAAGGCAACGGACATGTGGGAAAGGATTGATTTTGAACTCATTTGTGGTATCAAAATTAAGATAAAAGAATAATCAGATACAGTGCTGCTTTAAATTATAGACAAGCTGATGTTACACACTTTGGGGAAAGTAAAACGTCAGACTGATAATTTATTGCAAAGGAAGTTCATAAAGAAGAAATTGGAGCAGGATAAGAACTTACTAAACCGCAGTAAAGTTGTAGGTAAAAGAGGGGGATAAAGGAACGACTTAGATTTTGTTTCTACCCAAAAGTGTTAAACGAAACGCGTATTATGATCAACAAAGTTGAAATTTTGTTTTTAAATAAAGGCTTGAAACTAAACGTCAAACTGTTGAGACATGAGACAAATTCTAAAATTTTTTGACGGATATGGCATTACAGAAATAACTGAGGAATTAGCTAGTGAGTTTAATGAAAAAGCGCAACATTATCCTCATAGCCCCTAAATAAAGATCACAATTAAAAATTCAGAGAGACTGTCGACCTATCAGACCAACTGTTAAAGCAAGAGATAATCAAGCTTCCAAATTAACTAGTTTACTCAGCCATTCCATCAGAGACAATTATATGGTAGCAACTACTCAGTAAATAGCAATGTAGCTCTATTTAACGATTTTAAGGATAAGATAATCACTGGAGGAGATCGAGAGTGGAAACATATGAGTTTATAGAGCTGTGGTAGCTTGTCACTGATTCTCATTTAACAAGAAAGTTTACATCCAGTAAAATAAGCAAATTACAGGGTTGATAATTTTGGGCTCAGTAGCAGACATTGTTAATAGCGATCTGGAAGAGAGATAAAATATCTAATAATCCTTTAATGAAAGATATAGTACATTATAAAACCCATGTTGATGATATGTTGTTGCTCTTAGACGGACTTGAGGATGCCATTCATTAAAATATAGGTAAATTTGAACGCTTTACAAAATGTTCTCACAAAAAACAGCAATCAGAATATCTATCAGTCGGACTCGATAAATGTACGATCTGACAGTTATTAACACATTACTATAGCGAGTTAAAACTATGGTCGTATCAGTGGTCTTCAAAGTTAGAAGTGCTCGCCCAAATATTGCATACAGTGTACGGAATATGTCACATGGAGTTTCAATAAGACTGAAATATCACATGCTCATAACACATCAATTAATTAATCATATTGTCCACACAATGTTCGTAACTTAAACTGCCTAAGTCACAACACTTGCTGTCAGCAATGAACTCAACAGTTCTTCATTTTACAAGTTATTTTCTCGGTGACATTTAGCGTGATGTTACACGTACGAAGCTAGGCGAGCGACTCTCTCAAAGCCTCCCCACTCTTATGCCATCTAGCTTTCTGCGTGGAGGAACAGCTTATTTCTGATTGGCTAATGGTTTGAATGACCAGTCAGAATGATACTCCTAGATAATTTTCGCAGCAAAACTTGTCTTAAGCCTATCACTAATCAGAAAATCGTTTACTTCAATCCAATGCCAATTTCTAATATAATATTTAATAAAATAGACGTAAATACAAAATAGTCTTTAAATTAATTTAGAAACTTATTCCACTTCCATCTTCTATTCTGGTTGCTCTCTTACAAAAGCAAGCACACTTTGACATACGTCATTAACTTTGTAGTTGCACCACAATTTTCCCACGATTCAATTTCATAAGTTCTTACATAAAATAGTATTAAGTTTTTACGTATGTCCCATAGACACTATCTCATTCATTCCAATGCATTCACACTACAAAATAATGAGCAAATAATAATTTGGAATGATTTTTTTTTCTACTATACAGGGTGTTACAAAAAGGTACGGCCAAAGTTTCAGGAAAAATTCCTCACGCAGAAATCAAGAAAATATGTTATGTGGACATGTGTCCGGAAACGCTTAATTTCCATGTTAGAGCTCATTTTAGTTTCGTCAGTATGAACTGCACCTCCTCGATTCACCGCCAGTTGGCCCAATTGAAGGAAGGTAATGTTGACTTCGGTGCTTGTGTTGACATGAGACTCATTACTCTACAGTACTAGCATCAAGCACATCAGTACGTAGCATCAAAAGCTTAGTGTTCATCACGATCGTGGTTTTGCATTCAGGGCAATGTTTACAAATGCGAAGTTGGCAGATGCCCATTTGATGTATGGATTAGCACGGGGCAATAGCCGTGGCGCGGCACGTTTCTATCGAGACAGACTAAGGTGTCCGGACTGGAAGACGTTCGAACCAATTGATGGGCGTCTTAGGGAGCAAGGAACATTCCAGCCTATGACTCGTGACTGGCGAAGACCTAGAACGACGAGGACACCTGCAATGGACGAGGCAATTCTTCGTGCAGTTGACGATAACCCTAATGTCAGCGTCACAGAAGTTGCTGATGTACAAGGTAACGTTGACCACGTCACTGTATGGGGAGTGCTACGGGAGATCCAGTTGTTTCCGTACCATGTACAGCGTGTGCAGGCACTATCAGCAGCTCATTGGCTTCCACGGGTACACTTCTGCGAATGGTTCATCTTAAATTGTGTCAATCGTCATTTCAGTGCATATGTTCTCTTTAGGGATGAGGCTTCATTCCAACGTGATCAAATTAAAAACTTTCACAATCAACATGTGAGGGCTGACGAGAATCCGCACGCAATTGTGCAATCACATCATCAATACAGATTTTCTGTGAACGTTTGGGCAGGCATTGTTGGTGAGGTCTTGATTGGGCCCCTTGTTCTTCCACCTACGCTAAATGGAGCACGTTATCATGATTTCATACGGGATACTCTACCTGTGGTGCTAGAACATGTGCCTTTACAAGTACTACACAACATGTGGTACATGCACGATGGAGCTCATGCACATTTCAGTCGAAGTCTTCGTACGCTTCTCAACAACAGATTCGGTTACCGATGGATTGGTAGAGGCGGACCAATTACATGGCCTCCACGCTCTCCTGACTTCAACCCTCTTGACTTTCATTTATGGGGGCATTTGAAAGCTCTTGTCTACGCAACCCCGGTACCAAATGTAGTGACTCTTCGTGCTCGTATTGTGGACGGTTGTGGTACAATACGCCATTCTCCCGGGCTGCATCAGCGCATCAGGGATGCCTTGCGGCGGAGTGTGGATACATGTATCCTCGCTAACGGAGGACATTTTGAACACTTCATGTAACAAAGTGTGTATAGTCACGCTGGTACGTTCTGTTGCTGTGTGTTTCCATTCCATGATTAATGTGATTTGAAGAGAAGTAATAACATGAGCTCTAACGTGGAAAGTAAGCGTTTCCGGACATATGTCCATCTAACATATTTTCTTTCTTTGTGTGTGAGGAATGTTTCCTGAGAGTTTGGCCGTATCTTTCTGTAACACCCTGTATAAGGTAGAGTAATTAAAGTTTTCAAAAGACAATTTAAATTAAGTGAGTTTATGCGCTGTGAACTAAGACTTAAGATGATAATACAAGACAAACAGCTATTGCTCGTAACTGAGCTTTGAAACATAAGTGTCGGTTTTTGGACATTTAAGTAATTTTCTCAATCTCCATGACTACAAGAGATTAAAGTCTAAATTTTTACAGGTACCTTTAATTGATAACAAAAGATTGTGGACCAAGTTCGAGCAAAAACGGATGGTAATTACTGTAGTTGATATAGATTCGTCGGGGGTATGAATTTACATTCCCAGTAGATGGTACTGGAGACCGTTCTCACAGCTAGTAGCGTCAGCTGCGTAGTGAGTCATATCGAAGACACAGTCCTGCAGTCACCGTATCTCGTAATAACTAGCTACGTTACATGTTCTCTGTTTCCCGACGTCGAGGTAATGAGGTAAGACAAGTAGCAAGCCATCAAGATCTCAGGAAAACCAGCAGCAAAAGACTTTGTTATTCCTAACCAGTCTTGCATCCACAAATTAATAAAGAAAACGCTCTTAGGAGCTTAGTGAATAGATCCGTCCGCTTACCAATGAGTGCTATAGACAGAATACATTCAATAAACATTATTAATCAGATGCAGTAAATGTCCAGTATGATGTATGATGTCAGTATGGTAAGCTTCTTATTCACAGGGATAAGGATAAAAATGAAATCATAATTAAATGGACACTCTAGCTGCAAACAGGCGTTGATGTACTTCATTAGGGACATGTTTAAAATGTGTGCCGCGACCGGGACGCGAACTCAGGATCTCCCACTTACATGGCAGACGCTCTATCCATCTGTGCCACCGAGGGCACAGAGAATAGCGCAAGTGCACGTACTTATCCCTTGCACGCTCCCCGTGGGACTCACATTCCCAACATGTCCACACCACTACAATCGAGTGCGCCTAAGAGATGTTTGCTCATCATACTCGGTGGCTCAGACGGATAGAGCGTCTGCCATGTAAGCAGGAGATCCCGGGTTCGAGTCCCGGTCAGGGCACACATTTTCAACATGTCCCTAATGAAGTACATCAACGCCTGTTTGCACCTAGAGTGTCCATTTAATTATCATTTAATTTCTAGCAAAGCTGCATAGTCATCTAAGGTAACTGTTCTTTCGGGAACAGATACTATCGTCATGTATAATAAAGATGAAAGGTCGTTACTGAACTGTACACTGCCAGGAAAAAAATCACAACACCATGTAAGGGTTGTGGACACAAATGAAAGCTGACAGGCTTTCTTCTACATTGCAGTATTCAAATTTCACGCCAGTCTCGTAAGAGTGGGGCTAGTAGCACCACTATGAGGGTGCAAATCAGGTTAGCTTTGAATACACGCTGTGATGTTCGTGAGTATGAGTTTCCTTTGAGGTATCCCTTGAGTTTGAAAGGTAGGGCTACGAGAAGCTGGATGTTCCTTCTGCGAAGCTGAAGAAGGGCTTGGCAGGAATATAACCAGTTTACCTGCCTGCTGAGTCACGGGCGTGTACGGTCGTAAGAAGCACGAGCTCCGGACGGCCACGTCGACGGCCCACGTCGGGAGGAAGGCCACCGTGTCGGCGTATGGTTCAGGTGCATTGTATCGTGTGTACAGTGGCAGTTTGGGCAGCAGTTGGGACCACAGTGACACAACGAAGTGTTACAAATAGCTTGTATTGTATGTCTTGTATGTTAACTGGAGACCTATAAACGACGTCGAGGCCACGTCCCCGCCGCAGCCTTTTTGGTCCACAACCCTACCAAGACTACCGCAGTCTACCCCTCCCCCGCCCCACACCGAACCCAGGGTTATTGTGCGGTTCGGTCACCGGTGGACCCTCCCAAGGAACGTGTCACACCAGACCAGTGTAACCCCAATGTTTGCCTGGTAGAGTAATGGTGGTGTACACTTACGTGGAGTACTTGTTTGCGCAGCAATCGCTGACATAGTGTAGCTGAGGCGGAATAAGGGGAACCAGCTCGCATTCTCCGAGGGAAATGGGAAACCGCCTAAAAAGCATCCACAGACTGGCCGGCTCATCGGACCTCGACACAAGTCCGCCGGACGGATTCGTGTCGGGGACCAGGCGCTCCTTCCCACTCAGAAAAGCCGTGCGTTAGACTGCTCGGCTACAAATCGCTTACGTGAAGGACATCTCTGAGCCAGACACTTTGTAGCATGCATTCCAATGATACCGAACGAACGTCATTTGCGACGTCAAAGGTGTAAAGTGAGAGGCCGTTAAGTTCAGGGTGGAGGTATGTTGTGTTTACTGATGAAAGCCTCGGCGCCAGTCATGGTGATTTATAGTTTAGGAGGACGTCAGTTTGTGGTCTGCAACCAACCCGACTATGTTCTAGACGTAGTGATTCCCCGCCTAGAGACTACAGTACGACTTTGTCTGACAGCAGGAGCACTTTCGTGCTCATCCTACGCACCCTGACTGCAAATCTGTGCGTCAGGATGGTGATTCGATCTGTTGTGCTACAATTCAGGAACCGCATTGCAGGAAGTCTTTTCAAACAGAATAACACTCGTCCATGTGCCGCTGTTTCACCCAAAATCCTCCACAGAGTGTCGACATGTCCCCTTGGTCTGCTCTATCACCAGATCAGTCTCCAATCGACCACATATGGGGGGCCATCGGACCACAACTCCAGCATCTCCACAAACGGCGTTAACCGTCCCTGTACTGATAAATCAAGTGCAAAAGGCATGGAACTCCTCCCCACAAACTAACATCCGCATGCTTGCATTCATCATTCTGGCGGGCACACGCATTATTAATCTACCAGTATTTCGCACTTGGAATAACGTATCTCTAGCTTACATTAACCTGTGACCTTGCAATGTTCATCAATTAAATACCTTACCTAGTCAAGCGCACTCCCAAATTGGGAATTTTAGAAAAATTTGGGGCAGAGTTTTAGAACGCATATCATCAGGATACCAGTCAAAGTGAAAAACTAAATAAGACATAATATAAAGCATGAAGCTGTGAGGAGGATAAGTGACATAACGGAACGGATAGGGGTTTATGATGCACAGGGTACTTCAGGTGACCAGAAATATTTAGCATAAATGGAGAGAAAATTTTGACCTGTAAAGAATATGTAGATGTTTTAGATTGAGAAGTTGTAATAACTGTGTTTGCCAAACATATGTATGAGACTGCTCAATCGTAAAGGGCATAATAGAGTTTTTAGATCTGATATATTTTTTTTTAAAAAAAAGGACTAAATCTTGATCTACTTGAACAATTCGAAACAGCAATTCGCCAAGGCAGAATCGATATGGTACTTCATATACGCTCATGTACAGGAAAAACAGAACACCTTGAACGGCTAGAGATAGGACATACATATTTACAGAACATGTACATTAATATGTTCGACAGATATGGTTAACATTTCAGCAGCGCCGGTTCAGCGAGTGTTCTGTCGCCTAGTAGGCACAGGGTCCTCCATGGCCCCTGACAACTTGTTTCATGCGTGATGACATCGACTCGTATAAGGCGCGAATGGTGTCCTGTGATGTAGCCACTGTCATTGAGTCACAGCACTGTACCTGTCGTTTCACCATATCCTACACATTTTCGAATGGCGACAAGTCTGGTGACCTAATGGGCCAGTGCAAAAGGCTGACACTCTGTCGCACTAAGAAGGCACGTGTTGGTGCAGCAACTTGTGTGAAATCCCTGAACTATCAGGACAGAACAGGTGAGGTTATATTTGTGGAAAGGGGCCAAAATAAGATGCTGTCAGTTACACTCAACAAAAAAATTTTATTAGTTAACACACAATAGCATAAGCAAGAATGAAAAACTCTCAAGGTTTTAACGAAAGAGCTCCTTTAATTTGATTTAAATCGGCTGAAAGCCACATACGAAAATCCAGGGCCCAAGTCCTAAGCAATGAATTGAGGTACAGGAGTTTTTATGAAAGTTTCATTTCTTTCAAAAAAAAAAATTTACTTTTACTCCAATAAAAATAGGCTGAAGGCTACATATTAAGGAACGGCAGTGTTACAGCTTAAGGCCAAACTAAGATTTTCAGTGTTAATTCTAAATAGGCTGAAACACAGCTGAGGGCTGCATGTCAACCAAACAATTTAACGGCGTAAAGCCTAGAAAAAAGGGCTTTCAATTTGATAGGTTGAGGGCCTAAGCTTAACACTTTTCTTGCAAACTCAGCTGAAGGCCTCATACCCAAAAATGTAACAATATTATGACTTAAGGGCAAGATTTTGAATTTTCAGCTTTAGAGAGTTTAAAACTCAGCTGATTGCCACACGCCATGGGGAAAATAATATCAAGGCTTAAGGCCTCAGAAAAGAAAGATTTACAATTTTAATAAGCTAAAAATCGGCTGAAGGCCACAGAGAGTACTTATGAATAAAGGCAAATCACTATGTAAAACACAAAGAGCGGCGCTCACAAGGTTACAAAGGGTCAGCAAGGGAAGTAACACTAACGCACGTTTAGGTGAGACAGGTAGCCAGATGGACAACTTCTTAATTGGAAGGCAACCCAACCGAAGGCCAGCCAACAAACCAACCAACAAAATCAGTTTTGCTCCACCCGACGAGCAAAACGACAACAAGACGTCAATAGCACAACGTTCTGGATACTGGTGCGCAATCCAGCAATGTCAGAATAAACGCCCAAAACTACCACCACACATCAGCTGTCGAACTACAGTTGCTGGACAGCAACAATACAACGAGGGAAATACACTCCCAAAAATTACGTCAACGCCCATGGCGGGTAACCGGAATGTTAATGGCCACAAGACAGAAGATACCGCTGGTGCACTTCATTAATGAAGGAGTGAATTAAATTAAACCACATCCGAGAAAACGGCTGCAGTTCTAGACGACTTCAATGCACACACGTTGTTGCTTGTCGAAATCTCGCAGAAAGCAACATTCAGGGTCAAACGACGACAAGTGATAGCAGCTGACCCTTGGTAGTAGGTAGGTTGAGTGAGCACTCAGCTTTTAGAGTCCAAGATCGGTGGGCAACGAAATCTGTAACCATCGCAAGAAGCGCCTCACAATTCCAACCGCGCATGCACGCCTCCAGTGGCTCCGGCCTGACTTCACACGACGGGGACCGCCTCGCTGCTCTGCGCCAACAGACCGACTTCCGACCGTCCTTTGACCGTTTCTGGGTGGTGGCAGTCGGTCTGTTGGCGCGTGGATGATTGGACGACTAACCGAACGACCAACCAACGGTCGTTCCCGCTCCAGTCTCCTTCAGTTGGATAGTGCATGTGTGTCCCCAGCGGACGATAAGTAGTGGCTGTCCGCAAATAACTGGTACTCTATCCCCGTCGCAGACCGCTGCTCCGTCCCTGACTGCACTGCTGGTCCGTCTCCAACTCACTTCCGGACACACGGCTACCCGGAAATACTATCGGCCGCTCCAGAGATGATACGACAGTGCACTTATCGATAAGCGCTGCTGCTGCCACTCATGGACAAGTAAGGCAGAAGTTAGTGACACCAGTAAATGGAATAAGAAAACAAGGCGGCAGTACCGTAAAAGAGGATGACAAACAATAAATGGCATGAACATGAGCGGTGCACGGCCATCATTTTGAAACCAACAGAACCTGGATTCGTCTGAGAGCACCATCTGATGCCAGTCCTGTCCACAGCGACGTCTCTCCATACACCATTGCCGTCTAGCACGTTTCTGCACATTTGTCAAACGTAGGCGGAGAAGTGACGACGCCTAGTCATGCGTGATAGTGTATGAGGTGTTACACTTTTCCACTGTTGCGCCAGAGCCGCGAAAGGCATTACAGAAAATGTGCAGAATATGAAGAAGAGGAGGTATTTGCGGAGTAACGAGCGTTCGATCGTCTCTAATGTTATTACAGCCTGTGTTGAAGAGGCGAAACAAAAAGAACTGTTGGCTAATATTACCAGTCCTAATCAAAGGGCTGCAGTTCATTCAAACGTCAGCCTCGCCACAGTAAGACGCATAAAGAAGGAACGCGGTAATAAGCCTCATAGTGTAATGGAATTGCCACGAAGTTAAGCTAATAATCTTGCGAGCAAACGCATCATTATAGACAGTTTCACTATCACGTACAACCTTTGAAACGTTTGATGGTTATGGAAGAGCAGCTTCTGAATGAATTTTGTCACTAAACCTCTATCTCGGTTACTATTCACCTGATGTTGAGACATATTGCTTAAAACATGTGCGAAATAGCTATTCTAAATACTGCGAAATTTCCTTCGAAACGTGTACACCGATTCTAATCTTCTAAGTAAAAACATTGGCATACGTGGTGCGTTCACATATTAATTTTCATTTTTTGGTAAGAACTGTATTTGTTGATCTACAGCCGGCCGCGGTGGTCTCGCGGTTCTAGGCGCGGAGTCCGAAACCGTGCGGCTGCTACGGTCACAGGTTCGAATCCTGCCTCGGGCGTGGATGTGTGTGATGCCCTTAGGTTAGTTAGGTTTAAGTAGTTCTCAGTTCTAGGGGACTAATGACCACAGCAGTTGAGTCCCATAGTGATCAGAGCCATTTTTGTTGATCTACAGCATTGGTATCCATCTCAAAATATTCTCCATTGCATACCATACACTTACGCGCTTTCTCCAATTCCCGAAACACTTTAGGAACTGTTTCCTCGGTACAGTTTATAGGTCTCTTAAAAGTGCATTTTTAATATAATTCATACTTGTAAAACCGCTGTCCTTTGAGGCATGCTTTGAAATCTTTATACTACTTGTATGCCGTTGGTTTACTCAGACCCACCAAAAGCAATATTTACCATTTCCAAAAATTTCATACCCTTTACTCTTTTCTTATAACAAATTTTGATACAGATTCTCTAATCTACATTTATACAAAATAATCGTTAATTCTACCAAAACACATGTAACCTTTTCGACATGCTTTTGAGACATGTTTACGAAGACAGTAACAAAAAAGATAGTGCGAATTGGACTAATACTCCACACAAAATTAGAAATTTTGGATTACTTTCAAACACTCTACGTGTGGCAAGAATTGTTACGTTCCAATGAAGCCCTTCAAAGAAGACTTCTACCTTTTAGTAGAAACACAAAGTAAGAACAAGCCGTAAATTCTACAGATTGATTGCATTATATGGGGTTCGTTTTACGGATAGCAACACAGGAATATACATTCACATTAACAGGCATTTGGTTCTACGTTTGTAGCAGAATTCTGATTACCGTTGTTATGTTAAAATTATATAATCTGCAATGTTGTGTTTTGGATGAAGCTGTCGCCTTTTATATTCACTATGGTCTTAACGCATTTGTCTGAAAATAAACGCAGCCTGGATGTATCTGTACACGGCGTCCCCACAGATTTAAAGCGCGCGCTGCAGCAGGGCCGGTATTACGTTGTGAAACAGCCTGTAGAAGCGCCATGTGAAGTAGCTGGGTAGGCAGTGTGTGGGGACTCACTCGCTCGCACGTCATTTTACCGACAGACTATATCTTCGATTTATAGTGACAGCGTGAGCCGCTGGCTTATTTTATCGATAGGTGGTGTTGCGCGTCGATAACGATGTTGACGTTGAATCCTCAGGCCGATAGGATTCAGGTGCTAATCACTTCTGCAGAATATAATAATGTATGTGTCGTCTGGATATGAAGGTACTGTCTCTAGTCATTGAAGTAGGTCTGTTTTTCCGGACATCAGTGCGCAAGCTGTAGAGAGTGGTAAGGTATTGTCAGTGACTTTTAGACGTTTCCTAAGGTTACTTTTAAAACCATACATGTGAGCAGTTTACGTAGGTAACAATTGATATGTCCTTTCCTTGTATGCCCTGTAACCTCTGTAGAATTCTGTGTAACGGCTGATGACTCAGTGCAATCTGTTGCAGCTTTATACACGATTATAAAACTAGCCAGTGCGCGTGGAGGCATCTGATGTGACTTGAAGCAGATGTGACTGGTAGTACCTTTATAGGAAAGCAATGCTTTTGTGAACGGGCGGTAATACGGCTAAAAGGAAAAGAAAAGGGGGATGTGTGTTTTTAAATGTAAGACGAAGACTTTATTTCCGAATAAATTTATTTTTATCACTTAGTGTACCTTTTAAGTGCGTGCGACGTTTCTACGTTGTAAGTACAATATTTCTAATATGGTCCTACGGTCGAGCTAAGTTTCGGATACCAAGCCTACTTTCCGGCTGTTCTTAGTATCCTCAAGAAAACGAAAAACAACCAAAGTCGGAGGTAGTTTTAACGTAAAGAGTCACATGATTGGATGCTGACCCTCGAAACACGTTGCTAAAGACTACATACCTTAGTGGTTGTATGTTTAATTAATTATAACCAGATCTAATAACTGCGAATCGCAATTTGTCTTTAGGCCAAACAGCTTAATTGTGATTAGCTTAATAAAGATTTGGAACCGAAAACATTCAGCAACTAAGAGTGCGAAACCGGCAATCGGAATGAACATAAACTATGACCCTGACTGTGTCTTGTCCGTTTTCCTTCAGTTTCAAAGTAGTCGCGGTGCACTCATATGTCATACATTCGATTATGACTTCGTGCAGTTTTCAGGATCTATCATTGTCCTGCACTCTGATACTTCCCCATGTCCATGTTAGTACTATGTAGTGCGAGCTACACTGCAGGTAGCGTACGACTGTTATTGGATGTATATCTTGATGCACTAATTTACCAACAGTCGTATGTATTGTAGAAATTTACTTTATGAACTTCTTACATGCTACCAGTTTCGGCATTACATTGATGTCATCGTCAGGCCCCACACGTCATAGTCGTAAAATCTCTAGCCTGGTCTCCAAGAGCTGTTGCATAGCGACTTGTTTCATGGATCCAGTTACATGGCTCCTTCCGTGTATAGCAGGGCCTGTCAGAAATTCTGCACTCGTGCGGTGCTCCTGCACATGTGCAGCTTCCGGGTCACAGAGTGCACGCCGCAGCCGTGTAGTGCATGTTTCTACCCACAGATGTCGCTTTATCCACTTGCTGGGATACTCTGTACCGGCGCATTCTAGTGCTCTTTCCACAGCTTGCAAGCCAAACCATGGGAAGGTATTTCGCGTATTAAACATTTAAAACACTGTCACAGTCTACTCATTGAGACTACTTTTATGTTATCAGTTTAAGCCAGTAAGACAAGTAATATAGTTAACAACCGTGGGTTTTTATTAAGGCAGCTTGACTGACGGCACGTAAATACGAGTAACGTTTTTGATCTAGTATTTAAGAAAGAGAGCACTTTGCGACTTCCAACGAACTTTATTCATGGTTTCAAATAACATTAAACTAATGCAAGATTTCCTGTAACTAATTCTCGGTGCCCTCAGTTACACCCATATAATTTCTGTCTCACTGACCTCTGATAGAATGATAACCGCAGACCTCTCGATGGTCACCTGTTGTTTCAATACCATTATTGCTACATCAGCTCCATCTGAAATATGCATAATAACCGACAATTAGATGAATGTTACGTTTTATCGACTTCAGCTGAGCGTAGCCCTTCACACATTAAAAAAAAGAATAAACATTGGAACAATCGATTTAATGACCAACTTTCCTGATAATAATGTAACATGGAGCAGAATGAGGCACTAATGCACAGTTAGCAAACAATAATTTTTAATTATGAAAGGAATAAATCCAAACACGTTTATCACACGGACATTTAATTTTGCTTGCCGTTCTTCAATCTTGGGCACACTACACTCGTCTTTGTGATATGTATTGTAATGTCTTTCAATTGAAAACTTACGCTGGCCGCCTGTTATTCTGCGGCACAGCAAACACTGTGAGTTTTCGCCAATGGCTACAAAAAGGAATTGCAGTTTCTAGTCATTTTTAAACGACTGAGAACATACACCTCCTGTCTTTTGCTTTTTCACAGTACCTGTCATTTTTCAGTGTTTCTCTGTTAAGGTTACGGTCACCAGGGGTAAACGAGACTGGGTATGTTGCGCTCTTGCTTGTACCACATAAACAGGAAGAGGAGCCGCCGCCGTTCATTTAGGACACATGTCTAATAACAGATGTCGCTGTCGCACAAGTGCGCACATGTGCAGCACTTCCGCACGTCTGCACACTGTGCAGCGTTTGGCCGGCCCTGGTGTATAGCGATTTTACGACTATGACGTGTGTGGCCTGAAGTGGCATCAATATAAAGCTGAAACTGGTAGAAAATAAGATTTTCATAAAATAAAATTTCTACAATACATAAGGGTGTTCCACCAAGGAATACATGCCAGCCATTGTCCCACAGTCCATAATGAACAAAGGTTATTAGAAGTGGTCTGCCTATGTAGCTAGATACTTGCCTATCCCCTCCTTAATGTAGTATTCCAGTGAATGTAAAATAAAAATAACACAGCAAAACATGTGACGTCTTTTCTGGAATTACAATATTTGTTATATATTTCTGTCGTGAAATTAAGATGTCAATACCAAGGTTACTTTTCGCCTGTACTTACTTCCTTGAAGTGAACTGAAATTGCCAAAGCATAAATCAGATATTCCATCATGCTACGAGACAACTGCCTGTTCCCCGGTGCTAATTCTGTTAGGCCCTGCTACTGGAGGCTGTGTGCAGTTGCCGCCCCCTGGTGGAGTGGCGCAAGTTGTGCCCGCCAGCCAGCGAGACCAATGTTGACGGTTTCGCACAGGCAGCGCCGGCTTTGCTGTGCTAACGACGTGTTTTCTGCGGTGGGATCAGCGGGGATCAGCTCCGTTATTGCGTGTGGCAGTCTCGGATACGCCGCGCTCTCCCGAAAGCTCCGCGAAACTCGGCGTCTGGAGCCCTTGATCCAAGTGTGATGCCCTACGGGCAGACCGAACGTCACAATCTTCCTGTGGCATTAGGTAGCTCACGTGTTAGTAATACTAACGACCGTTACGAAGCAATGGTCATGGACGAACAACACCCACAAAACTGACCAGTGACAGCTGGGAAGAAAGAAAGACTGACGTGTTTCAAATATAGGTAAACTTTGTCTTTTGCAAATAAGTTTTTATCATCAACGCCATCCCCATCAAAATAACCCCTACTCGAAGGCTTAATTTTCCACCAGAACGTTTCCCAATCTTCTAAATACGGAACCAAAGTTTTGGGTAGCTTTTAACTCTCTCAGCGATGCCGTTTTCATCTTATTTTTGCTTGTAAATCGGCAGCCCTGTGGCGTTTTATTTATTTCCGAAACACAGAAGAGTCACATTAGGCCATGTCTAGCGACCACGGAGGCTCGGACAGCATTAAAAGATTATTTTGCTCAAATGTTTACTAGCAAAGATGAAACTGTGAGCAAATGCTTTACCTTCATCCTTTTTGCTTCTCATCTTCAGCATGATTCAGAATTGCCGATAATGATACCTATCTCTGATGCTGTCTTTCTCTATCTCTTTCTCTTTGATTCTTATAATTCCTAGCCTTTTCAGGGGAATCCCTCACTGTTCATTCTTTCCAGATGTTCGTTCTATTTCCTAGCTTGAAAGTTTTTTGATTCGTTGGTCTGTCGTGTACTGTTCAATCTTTATCTCCTCCGAGGAAAATCGTCCCTTGTTCCTAAATACGGCTTTCTGACCATTTGGTACTCACCTAGGTCTCGCTTCCACAGAGCAGTGTTAGGCCTGCAACAGTACTGAAAAATATAATTGGAGTGTATTTCCTCGTTGTGTTTTTAAGTTTTCTTTTATTTCTTCTATGTACCCGGTTGAGTTCTCTAAGCCTAATTTCTATATCTTCGCTGTAGCGACGTGTCGCCTCACATCCCGCGTAAATGAAGTCATTTCCTTGTTCTAAAATCTTGAGACCAGTCACTGTTTTCATTATAAGACGGTATTTCCTTGTGAAGGTCATTGTCTTAATTTTTTCTTTTGAGAAGTCCATGTGAAATATATCAGCTATTGTATTCAGCAAGTAAATTTCTTGCACAAATTTCTTTCCTTTTTCTTCTAATATGAGTATGTTGTCAGCGTAAAGTAACTTACTGAAAAGAGTTGTCCTGTCTAGGTAAATGCCTCTTTGAAACTCTACTTTCTATATATGCAATACTTCATGCATCTAAATACTGACCTACGTTTGGGAGACAAAGCAGCCTTGTCGTTCTCCTTTGTTAGTTTGTCATTAGTCAATACTCTGTCGTGATGAAGAGCGATCTTCGTGTTCTACTATAAACCTTTGAAAGCATTTATTAGATGTTTCGGATGTGTGAGATTTGTCATTATTTTCAACGTATTCTGCTTATTAACAATTCAGAAGCTTTTATTAAAATCTATGAAAGCAATGTGTGTGTCTTTATTATATTCTCTTCTTTTTGTATTGTTTGCTACAAAATAAAAAATGCATCTGTTGTAGAATGTCCTTTGTTAAAACACATTTGTTTTTCATCCACTACAAATGGGTGTTTTGGACCTTCCATTGAGCTACGGACCCCCCTGACGATGTATTCCGCAGTCGATACGTTGGGAATCGACACAGAATTCATCAACCAACCACGGCATAACAGCCCGGATAATTATAATGGACATAAAAAAGAATTGTTTAAGTTTGCTATGTTTGTAGCTCTCCAGGTGGCATGAGAATAGTGCACCCCTGGCTAAGTTGGAGCATACAGCGCATGCACAACACGGCGAGAGCTTATCTTTCCTTGACGATACGTCGTTAAACAGATAACGCGGAACAACGCAATAATAATTTGTATGGCGAATTTTAGTTCCCGTTGATAGTTTCTCTGGCGCAATTGCTCACAGTAACTAGTCGCCCGAATTTGTAGCTCATTTAATATCCAAAAAATTATCAGTGGCCTTTGCGTTATCGCTTTGTGCTAACAATGGAGGAAAAACTGAATTAATTTTTTTGGCAATTTCTTCGCATATAGTTGCTAATGGCATCTGTCTTAGTTTAGATTCCAGAGTTTCACAGCAATGTGGAATCTAATAAATGTTTTCTACCCGGCGAAGGTAAAATACGAAGAAGGTAGTAAGCACTAGAAATCATCTACTTCTGGCGAAAACGGTGGTATGTGTTATTTATTAGTTAATTTCTACGACATTCAATCCAGTGGTGTCAACGTTTTATTATAAATTTTGGAAACGTGAGAAACAACAGGAAATACGTCGGACAATTCCTTGAACTGTCGTTATAATGACGATTGTTGTGCTATTTAAAGCCCAGAACCAAAATACCTTCCAAGCGAAAAGAATGCATGTACGGTAACAGCTTTCAGCGACACAGGAAAGGCTGCAAATTTCTTAGTTCGACGTAAGAGGAAGAAACTATTATACCTAAACAGTGTGCAAAGACGGTTTCATTTCGTTAAATCTGAATACGAATTGCATAAGTGGAAGAAAGATTTACACGAAATACCAAATATGCACCCAAAGTAAAACTCGAAAAAGTGTGAAAGTAAAACCTTTAGAAGATTTTAGAATTACTTGTGAGCGTCAATGCACTGTCCACGACAGTGGACGCTCTTGAGTTACAACTGAGATGAACGTTACTTATTTACAGGCATCTTCGACCTGGTCAAACAGATTCGGGAAGTAATACGGAAAAGGAATGTGTTAGCGCAAGTAAATGTGTAGATGGAATGTCATTAATAGATAAAACTATAGAGAATTTCGTAGCTGACGTGAAGCCGAAACTTCTTGTTATCTCGCAAAACCTGCGCATAGGGTTAACCAGTTAAGTTTCGTGCAAACCGCACTTTATCATTTCCAGCTGAAGAAAGACCGATGACTGTTGCGACACATTCGTTTCCAAGAATGTCAGTGATGAGTATCAGTGTATTACTCTTTCCGCAACGTTATCTTTGTCTGCAGGAACATCCAGGCAAATTAAGAGCAAAAGACATTTACTTGCAATGATTCATTGTTTTTGTTGCATTCGTGTCCTGTACAAAAAGACGCCTTTGTCTTTATTGGGGGTATGAAATGACTGTCAATATAATCATCTTGAGATTGCTGCTCATTTTTTTGTCTTTGCTTTAAGAACAACATGTGTTTATGGGTGGGGTCTGCCTTTAGCAAAACACAAAATTTTTTGTCCCAGACATGTTTCACTGCACTTGCAGCATCATCAGTGGGTTTCCTGTTATTATTTTTTTATTTATTACTACCAACTGTACAGTTTGTAAACAGTGGCAGTGACAGTGACAACTCAATACACAGAAGACGACGAAAAAAGTAAATTTGCAGGTGACAAACTGTAAAGAAAAATAGACACCGAAAAAAGTAATACAGCAGAAAAACCACATTATGTTGTAAGAAGCCATAATAATAAAAAAACCACTGATGATGCTGGAACTGCAGTGAAACATGTGTGGGACAAAAAACATATGTTAGTGTTAATATAAATCAGATTCCACTCGGAACTAATACAGTGATTCATTGCCGCGGTAAAATAAATTTCAACACTGTAAAACATTTTTCAGGTAACTGTCGGGTAGTGTAAGTCCCGATAGCTCTTTGTCATTTCAGATTTATCAGCGAAACAGTATTGTTATTCAGTCATTTCTGCATTGTTAGTTTGCATCACCACATTTCACGAATTTGATGAAAAATCTCTGGTATGCAGCACAATATGCAGAACAAAGGTCATGACCATTTGTTGCTCTATTTTAGTTCTGTCGAAATAAAACTATAGTTACTGTGAAATATCCGAATGCACTGATTTCTCCTTTATCAGGTGTGACTAGTTAGTTATCGTCATCAAATAGACACTCCGCTTTTTTGTGGTGACTACAGGGAATAAACAACGTACTATTTCAACGTGAACAAAATGTGTATTATTCAAAAATTATAATGAGAACTGTGCTGACTCGAACTCGGGACCTTTGCCTAGGTTCCGATTTCGAGTCTCGGTCGGGCACACAGTTCTAATCTGCCAGGAAGTTTTATTAAAGTCTGGATTGATGGAATTCGTCTCTAATGTAGCATCACATACTGCCTTCATTTTCTTTCCTCTGATAATAACTTGTGTAATAATTACATACGCATCATTTTAGGTGTCGGCATAACTTGCAAGTGGTTTAGTAAATTAATAATGTGACATTTTGTGGTACAGGTAAAGTGCTTAAAATTCACCTGTGAGCATTGGATTTAGCGCTACACCCTCTTGCTTATTCTCTGAACCGACAGCTAGGCCCCAAGGGCTGCACAAACAGCTCTTATAATCGGTCCTTGAAGCTGTAAAAATGAATTTTTTCGAAATTTTTTATAAAGTACCAGCGTTACGCGGTCTTGGCCTTAGAAATATTTTTACTCCATAGTTCGCGTTTCGAGAAAGGGTTTCAAAGGACCTTTTCATTACAGAGCCACTCATATTCGCAAGGCAACCTACCAACACGCTACGTCTAAACCTGCAAAATAAGGTGGCTACCTATCTTTTATCTTAGGTAGAAGATTCGAGCGAATGATGGACTAGACAGATGAGTGGAGGAGAGCACACTTTCGCACTGGAGAGGCGTTACTATGAAACGCTTGTACATCACAGAAGGGAATGTTCGCCAGGCGGTTTTCTGCACTAGGAAGCATGTTCTTTCTCTAAACCTGAGCGTCCTTGAGAAACAAAACGAGGGAGCTAGTCTTCTATCCAGTTTCCGACCATCCCAACCTCACCTGAAGACATCATGTGGGTCAAAATTTTTTACGACACCAGCCCTCGTTCTGCCGGGGAGAACTCTAAGAATGAAACTCTCTACAAAGAAACCGGGCGCAGACAAAATATTTTATGGATATTTACGAGAATTAGCGGAAAACTGGCACCGTGGGTCATGGAATGGAGAACTGCACAGGAGGAATCGCCTATCGGGTGGTTCTGATTACCCGCCAGACAAACATCAGAACTGGCGAGAAAATTTCAGCACTCTGCGAACAAAACAGATGCTACGAAAATATGATTAGATCAACGTTAAACTTTGCTTTATAGTTCAGGTTTCGTTGTGTTTAAGATAATATGGTAATATTCCTACCGATTGTAATGCTGGGCTTTGTTGACTCTATCAATAGGAACACAACTCATTAACATGAAATAACTTTCCATATTACCGAGCGAGGTGGCGCAGTGGTTAAGCACTGGACTCGCATTCGGGAGGACGACTGTTCAATCCCGCGTCCGTCCATCCTGATTTAGGTTTTCCGTGATTTCCCTAAATCACTCCAGGCAAAACGCCGGGATGGTTCCTCTGAGAGGGCACGGCCGACTTACTTCCCTAATCCGATGAGACCGATGACTTCGCTGTCTGGTCTCCTTCCTCAAAACAACCCAATCCTTTCCATATTCCATTAAGATGTTTATTCTCATGATCTTTCCACTTCTCATTTTTGAAGCTAGTCTTCCGTTTCCTATCTGATGGAGCATTTGCGGTCCGTTTACAATTCAGACCTGAATTATAACTGCTGCTGAGCCTTTGCGGCTTCCTTCTTCCAAATCTCCCGCCGTGTACACCAGCGAACTGGCGATTCCTCTCCACACACAGTGCGAGCGGCCGAGTGGTTGCTCTCAGCGACGTTGTGGTTTGCGGAACAAGTCGGACTCAACTCCGCTCGCAGTGATAGGCTATGCGAGGCACGGGTTTTGTCATGTTGGCAGTTAGTATTTGGTAAGAGGTCTGTTGACACGGCGATTCTCCGATGTCGTGTCCGAGAACGAATTAGTGGAACGATCTTGCCATTCTGAGTTGTTCCTCGAACGTTAAGATTTCTTTCGTTTGTATGTTTCAGACATTTTCCTCACAATTCGAGATTCAGTTTGTGTGAGCAAATGTACGGAGACTCTGGTGTTTTGGAGACTCTGATTCATCAGCTGCTTGGCCTTTGGATTACGGGATTACTGAGATGTCCGTCGGCCAGGTGGATCTTGGAGCTGGTTAAGCATGTTCAGGAGAAGGCGATATTAGTGGTGTCTGGGTTTGTTTCCCGTGTCGCTATGTTGCCTCTCGGTGCCAGGAAGAATCAAGGGGCTGCAGTGCCTGAGATGTGGCAAATGGCTGGCAAGACAGGAGCACTTGATGACGATGGCCGATGGTGGTGTGTTACAGTCAGCACAGCAGACAGCAACGACGCGGAACAGTGGGCAGCTATAGCGACAGCCAGGCAGCTTTGGTTATTGGCCTGCTACTGTAGCAATGACGTAAACCTCAGTGGAGCAAGTGGTGATGAAACTGCGGTCTCTGTCATTGCTCATATTGAAAGTGTGCACCCGCTTTGGATGACGTACAGTAACAGCGGAGACCCATCTGGTGCGGTCGACAGTGACAGTAAATTTGGGCATGTATGTGACCCAGGTTAAAACCCACGGCTCACCAGCAGAAGGCACTCACTCAGATGGCGACTTAACCGGGTGGAGGCGCAAATGCGAATGCATACAGACATATCTCAGGTAGAACCATATATGTACTGACAGTAAAGTCAGTTGGCGGTGGGTGGCTGCTTCAACTCAGACTGCAAGCGGTCCTCTTATTGTAGTTATTGGCTGGAGTCGATTTTGTCAGTGGGCATACTGTGCACGACTCAACAATATTGAGAGAAGTGTCTAAATTGTGTAGTATATATGTGAGGCCAGACTGGCTAGTCTTCCCCACCGCTGGGTGTAATCATTTGCAGTTGTGACCCATTCACCCTTTGTCGTCAGCTTTTCAAGAAATCTTACCTGTGCTTCAAGTTGTTGCTTCTTTGGCTTTCAGATATACTGACGGCATTTTCTTCGTCGTAAACGAACTGAATAAGGGATTTTGCATACTGAATGCGTGCTCATGCTTCATAGTAGCTAGCTTCTGAGCTCAGATGTGCTTCTCTCCATGTGACATCGCTATGCTACATCGAAACAGTACCATTCATAACACCTGGCTGGGGCATGGTGCAACATATACTACTTCGTACATTATTTTGGTTCAAATGGTTCAAATGGCTCTGAGCACTATGGGACTTAACTGCTGTGGTCATCAGTCCCCTAGAACGTAGAACTACTTAAACCTAACTAATATAAGGACATCACACACATTCATGCCCGAGGCAGGATTCAAACCTGCGTCCGTAGCGGTCGCGCGGCCCCAGACTGTAGCGCCTAGAACCGCTTGGCCAGAATATTATGGGTATCCGAACGTACACATATCATTTATTTAGAAAAGGTAATTACTTAACAATCAAAAGTATTAGGTGCAATATCGGGAATGGAATAACACAATTCCCCGATGGGAAAAAAGCAGTTATTAACAAAGAAGACTGAGTTTTAAGAAAGCAGTAATTTCTATTGATAGAATAGTCTGTGTTGTAAAGAATAAGCAATATGAAAATTAATATCAGAAGATAAAATGAGGAGGATATGAGAAAAACTTGAATGAGTAGATGTTGATACAAAAACATCCGTTTAGGAGACTGACAGGAGGGCAGTCAGATACAGAGAAAATTGTATATACATTTCCAACTAATCTAAAGGTTTCCACAGTACAAGAGACGAATTAGATATCACCATTTAGGAAGTGATTTCAGGTTCTCTATATAAAGCACGAGGGTAATGTAGTTTCAGTTGACATCGTAGAAGGAATTAAGGAACAGACAAGTGGAATACAGCAGGAACTAAGATTGTGATTAAATGGGGAAGGAAAACTACCCAGAACAAATCAAAGTGCCAGTTGGGGCAACTCTCTCGAATACCATGGGAATCCATGGAAAAACTTCATCTCGATGGCTGGTGGATAGGATCTGAATCAGCGTCCTCCGGAATGTGAGGTAACTTCTTCACCCCATCACTTGAAGATACTCTTGAAACAGTGCGCGATGACGTGTATGTTTTACCGGCATTACAAACAAGGGGTGGTTACCATGAGAAATAGACTGAATAATCAATGAAAGGGTAATGTTCTTCGAGGCGGAGCGTGAAATGTCAGAAGCTGGAACATGGTAGGAAAACTAGAAAATCTGAAAAATGAATTGCAAAGACTCAGTCTATATTTAGTAGCGGTCAGTGAAGTGAAGTGGAAAGAAGACAAAGATCTGGTCAGATGAGTATAAGGTAATATCAACATCAGCAGAAAACGGCATATGAGAAGTGAGATTCGTTACGAATAGGAAGGTAGGGAGAGAGTGTTTTACTGAGAACAGTTTAGTGACTGGGCTCTTCTTATCAGAATCGACAGCAAAGCATACATGGCGACGTCGAAAGCTGAAGATGAAGGGATAGAGAAAGTGTATGAGGCATTGGGACAAGGAATGAGAGAGGAGAAAGGCTAATTGAGTTCTGTAACAGGTTTCAGCTACTAATAGCGAATACTGTACTCAATAATGACAACAGAAAGAGGCACACTTAAAAAGGCTGGGTGATGCGGGAAGATTTCACTCAGATTACATCATGGTCAAACAGAGATTCCGAAATCAGATACTGGATTGTAAGGCGTACCCAGGAGCAGATATAGACTCAGATCACAATATAGTATTGATGAAGAGTAGGCTGAGGTTTAGGACATTAGACAGGAAGAATCAATAATCGAAGAGATGGGATACGGAAGTACTAAGGAATGACGAGGTACGCTTGAAATTCTCTAAGGTTATAGATACAGCAATAAGGAATAGCTCATTAGGCAGTACAGTTGAAGAGGAATGGACATCTCTAAAAAAGGCCATCACAGAAGCTGGGAAGTAAAACACGGGTAGAAAGAAGGTAACTACGAAGAAACAATGGGTAACAGAAGAAATACTTCAGTTGATTGATGAAAGGAGGAAGTACAATAGCCGGCCAGAGTGGCCGAGCGGTTCTAGGCGCTTCAGTACGGAACCGCACTGCTGCTACGGTCGCAGGTTCGAATGCTGCCTCGGACATCGTTGTGTGTGATGTCTTTAGGTTGGTTAGATTAAAGTAGTTCTAAGTTCTAGAGGACTGATGACCCCAGATGTTAAGTCCCATAGTGCTCAGAGCCGTTTGAAACATTTTTGAAGTACAAAAATGTTCCAGGAAACTCAGGAATACAGAAATACAGGTCGCTGAGGAACGAAACAAATAGGTAGCGCAGGGAAGCTAAGACGAAATGCCGATAGGAAAAACTGTGAAGACGTCGAAAAAGAAATGATTGTCGGAAAGAGAGACTCAGCATAGAGGAAACTCAAAAAATCCTTCGGTGACATTAAAAGCAAGGGTGATAACATTAAGAGTTCAACGGGAATTCCACTGCTAAATGCAGAGGAAGAGCGGATAGGCGGAAAGAATTCACTGAAAGCCTGTATGATGGGAAGATTTGGCTTATGTGATAGAAGAAGAAACATGAGTCGTTTTAAAAGAGGTAGGGGATCCAGTATGAAAATCAGAATTTAAAAGTGGTTTGGAGGACTTAAAATTAAATAAGGCAGACGGGATGGACGCATTATAACAGAATTTATAAAAACATTGGGGGAGGTGGTAAGATAACGGCTATTAACGTTGGTGTGTAGAATGCATGAGTCTGGCGACATACCATCTGATTTTCGGAAAAGCATCGTCCACAATATTCCGAAGACGGCAAAAGTTGACAAGTGCAAGAATTATCGCACAATCAGCTTAACAGCTCATGCATCCAAGTTGCTTACAAGAATAATATAGAGAAGAATTGAAAAGAAAATTGAGAATGCGCTAGATGACGATCATTTAGGCTTTACGAAAGGTAAATGCACGAGAGAGGCAATTCTGACATCGCGGTTGATAATGAAAGCAAGACATAGAAAAATCAAGCCACTTTCATAGGATTTAGCGAACTGGAAAATGCCTTCAACAGTGTAAATTTGTGCAACATGTTCGAAATTCTGAAAAAAAAGTAGGTGTAAGCTACGGGGAGAGTCGGGTCATATACAATTTGTACAACAGCCAAGAGACAATAATAAGAGTGGACGAGCAAGAACGTAGTGCTTGTATTAAGAAGGGTGTAAGATAAGGATGTAGTATTTCGCCTCTACTGTTCAATCTGTATATCGAGGCAGCAATTATGGATATAACAGTAAAGTTCAGGAGTGGAATTAAAATTAGAGGTGGAAAGATATCAATGATAAGACTCCCTGATGACATAGTTATCCTGAGTGAAAGTGCACAAGGATTACATGATCTGATGAACTGAATGAACAGTACAGATTGACAGTAAGTCGAACAAAGACGAAGATAATGAGAAGCAGTAGAAATGACAAAAGGGAGAAACTTAACATCAGGATTGACGATCACGAAGTAGATGAAGTCAGGGAATTTGCTACCTGGGCAGTAAAATAACAAACATGGATGGACCAAGGAGGACATCACAAGCAGAGTAGCAATTTCAAAAAGGGCAATGCTGGCCAAGAGAATTCTAATAACATCAAATATCGGCCTTAATGTGAAGAAGAAGTTTCTGAGAATGTACGTCTGAGTACAGAATTGTATGGTAATGAAACAGGGACTGTGGCAAAACCGGAACAGAAGAGAATCAAAGCATTTGAGATGTGGTGCTACAGACGAAAGTTGGAAATTAGGAGGACTGATAATATAAGGAATGAGGATGTTCTATGCAAAATAGAAGAGGAAATGAATATGTGGAAAACACTGATAAGAAGAAGGGACAGGATGATAGGACTTTGTTAAGACGTGATGGAATGACTTTCATGATAGTAGAGAGAGCTGTTGAGGGCAAAAACTGTAGAGGAAGAAAGAGATTGGAATACATCCAGAAAATACGTAATTGAGAACGTAGGTTGCAAGTGCTGTTGTGAGATGAAGAGGAGGAATTCGCGGTGGGCCATATCAATCCACTCTGGAGGCTGATGACCAAGAAAAAAAATGTTGTAAGTCAGATTACGAAATTTTTTGTGGACTGTGAACTTCCTCCTGTCTTGAAGGAAAATTTGGCAAAATTTCATCAAGAACTGAATAAAACTGTACAATTGTAATAATATATTGTGGATATACAATGCAGTGGAAAGAATAAATAATTAAATTAATGAGTAACTCAGCTGTACAGTCAGAGTGGAATTTGGTACGGAAAGCTGTCAGCTCTGGCAAAAACAATGGCTGTAACACAACTGGGCAGAATCATTATGTGCTTCGGTGACAGGTACAGTTCCAATTTCTGTTCTGCTTGAACCCTGTACAGAATATGTCAGTCATCATAGTGGGTGAGTGGTGTTGTACCAGTCTAACTGCAACCCATGTTTTCAGTGGGTAAGAAACAGAGAGAACGTGGTGACTACGGCAATGGACGAGGTATTTTAATAAAATATGGACCACATGCGATATTCCTTTAACTTCTTACAGGCTGACATCATGGAGAAGGGCAAAGATATCGTCATCATTACGTCAAAAATGTCAGAACTACTGGCTCTGTGAACCAAACATAACAACGCTGTCATTACGCGAGGGACTGGGTCCATACGAAAACGAATGCAAACTAACAACGTACTTTCTCCTCGAAAACGTTACACGTGGAGAAATGTAGCATGACATTTTCCGCAGAACTGGGACACATCTGGAGAAACGACGTGATGCTACTCCTGCGTCCAGTGTTGTTGCTGGGCACCCCACTGCCAATTCGGCTCCGTCTGCTGTCACGCCATGTGAATTCGCAAACAGTGGTCGCAGTTCCTACGTAGTGGCGTGTATCGTGTATCGGTAACTGTCTTCCTACAATCATTTGCATTTCCTGACTTAAGGTATGTGACGTTGTTGCACAATATGTCTATCGTCTTACTAGTCGTGTGTGGCCCTGCATGCCAATGAGTATGGAGCTGCTGAAACTGCCCCTTTCTTACGAGTATTCATTTACTGCTAAACACCCTATAACAATAGTGACAATACTTTGAGAAGCCAAAACCGTCTGCACAGAAGCAGTCGACAGCATGTGAGAAGATGTGGCTAACAGCCGGTGGCGGGAGCGTTCTGAGCCGCACAGACGATGAAGGGATGATAGCAGTAGTTTCCCACAATACAGACTCACACCAACCCATGTGTGTAGGACAGGACGCACTGAGGCGCACAGAATTACACCGCGAACACAGCATGGTTGATATGACTTAAGGCAGCAGGAGGTCTGTCAGGGGTCTGCCAACATGAACAGAGGCAGGCAGCTAGGAGTTTGCCCACATACTCAATGGTATCTGAACAGCAATATGGGACTGGTCTCTAACTGTGGTCCTCCACGTTAGCTGGCGGGAAGAGTCAGAGGTAGACCTACAGGTGGCTCGTGAGAACAGAGGTGTTAAGTTGACATCACTGGTCTCAGAGATAGCTGCCGGGACATAACTTGATGAATTATGTAAACTCGTATGCAGCCCTAGATCCACCCCTTGGAAACGGTGGCTGTTAGACTGAAGTGACGTTTATTTTTAGAGATTTAGCCCATCCTTGATTGGACTCGGAGGCAACACTTGCCTTATCAGCAGGTAGCCCCTAATGTAAATGTGTCTGGTCGGCTGCAGTCTGACCCACTTCTGAGGCCTCTTGTATTAGGTGTGACAGTGTTGTTATTTTATTTAGTCCCCCAAAAATGGTGGTGGCGCTACATCAATATATGTCAATGTCATTGTTTAAACGTTTGTATACACTTTCATCAATTAAATCCAACATATCAGGATTTCCACTAATCTTTTCTTTTCATCTATTTCGTCGTCCTTTGCTTTCACTATTTCATTCTTCAAAGCTACCCTTCTTCATCTATTCCTCTCCTATGTTTCAGTCAATGATTACCTAATGCTTCCTTTGAAACTCTAAATAACATCTAGTTCTTTCAATATCCAATCCTCATCCCGTTAATTACCCATGTTTCGCTAGTTCTTCAGTTTTAACCTACAGTTCATAACTAGTAATTTATGGTCCTAGTCCATATCTGCCCCTGGTATTATCTTTCTAAAACCTGACTCCGAACTCTTCATCTTACCATTATATAATCAATATGAAAACTTCCAGTATCTGCAGGTCCCTCCCACGTATAAAACATTCTTTCATGATTCTTAAATCAGGTATTCATGATCATTAAATTATGCTCTGTGCAAATTCTACCAGTGTCTTCCTCTTTCATTCGTTTCCCCCAGCCCATATTCTCTCTTTAATTTGCCTTATCTTCGTCTTCCTACTACCGAAGTCCATTCACCCTTGACAGTAAATTATCTTCTATCTTACCTCTCCGAACTGCTTCTTCCATTTGGAACTGTGTGCACCACGACCGTACTATTGTCAATATATTTTGGATCTGCCCTATATATACTGGAATATTTTATTCTAGATATCGAATTCGGGCAGTGTGTGGCCGAAATCTATCTTAAAAATAAGGGATCTCGATATTTACCAGCGATTCTGCCATTTATCCAAAATATATAGTTTTTTTTATCTCATAACACATATAGTTAATCTGTGCATCTTCTGCGGAGCTAGTTGGGATATAAATAAGCACTACTGTGGCTGGTGTTGGCTTTGTGTCTGTCCTGGCTACGATAATATCGTTTACTTTCCTGTTCATTTAAGCTTACCTGCATTCCCATTTTCTTGCAGATTATTGTCTCTACTCCTGCATTATCCCTATTAAATATTCTAATTATAACCCTGTACTCACCTAGCCAGGACACTTGTTCACCCTGCCACTGAACTTCATAATTTCCCACTATATGTAACATCCATTTTCAATTTTTCTAAATTCCAAACTCGACTGACGCATTTAGCATTGCAAGATTCGGTCTATAGCATGCCAGTTCAGTTTTTACCCGCGACGACATCGTCCTACGTCGTCCCCGCCGGAAGATCCGAAATGGGAACTATCGTATCTCTGGAACATTTGACCCAAGAGAATGCCACCACCATTTAATCATATAGTATATCATCGGGAAAAGTAACGGCTGTAGCTTCCCCTTGCTTTCAGCAGATCGTAGCTCCAACACCGCAATGCCTTGTTGTTTGTTTACAAGGCCAGAAGAGTCAGTCAAAACTACTTGTTAGCTCTGCTAATGCTGAAAAATCTGCTAACCCCCTTCAGGGCAGTTGCATATTATAATTAAGTAAGCCATCAATTTAAATTAGAGTTGCAGTGGAACATGCACAATGAATATAAGGAAAAAATTAACGAAAAACGAACCGAGCAGGGACGTCCAGTGCGCCGCCATTATCATAGCGTACACTAAACGCACAAATATTGTAAATATCTAGTCGACATGTAACTTTCATGATTGCGCTCGATGTACCAACAACATAAGAAAAACAGAAAGTAAGTGTACATAATGCCACGCTGCCAGGGTTTCAGTCTTTCCCCGTAAGGTTATCATTGATATCAATTTAAAATACTCGCTTAAGCACAATCACACACTAATTAACTTTGATAAGGCTCTTTTCCGTGAGGACAGTAGGACAAACTGCATTATATAAAATGTTTCTATAGCAATAAACTATATGATGGACAAATGAATGTATAAATACAGAAGAGAGCAAATGGGGCTGTACCTCGCATTAACTAACGATCAGGCTAGCCCGAAATTCTCGCAGGCTACGAAATAAATACTGCTGGCTGCAGGATGTTTTTCCGCAAGGCGCGTTTTCATCTTTTTTCCGTTATTTGAATTTACGACGCCATAAAAAGCGACCCAGTGGGCATTTATCTACTATGCCAACAAAATCATTATGACTTTTTAAAGCAGAAATGTCAAAAGCTTCGGGGCTTAAGCCAATCGGCCACTCTTTGTTCTTCTTCTCTCAAATAATTAGTTTTGCTATTCGTTCTGGGTGGAATGCTTATAAATACAGAAGAGTAAACTTCAAAGGGTAAATCTCATTATCTATATCTCGCCCGTAAAGTAACACCTCTGTAATGGTTCCTCGCTTTCACTTCATTAAGAAAAATATTAAATACGAATGATACGTCTGTTTTTTCCAAAGAGTGTAAATTCCATTGTATACGGCAGAGGTTTTTCTACATGTCTATGATCTATTAATGTAAATTCATGTCAAGTTATATTCCATTGGGAATTTGGAATGCCCTCAACGACTGTGATATGACTTCCAAAATGATGGATCACAGCAATCAGTCGTCGTTTCCATTCAGGTTTTATTAAAGCAAATATAGATTTCGGCTAGTTCCTAGCCATTGGGAATGCACTATTTCAGAGTTTCAATACATGTCCCAGTTTTGAATGAACTGTGACAGAAGCCCGAACAACAGGGGACTGAGGTACTAGGATATGTATTGTAACTGTGAAACAGTGCATTGATAATGGCTAGGCTGTAACCGAAATCTAGATTTCCTTTAATAAAACCTGAAAGGATAGGATGGCTGATTGCTGTGCTCCATCATTTCGTAATAAATTTATGTTTCGAATAGTTACAAACAGAGCTCTCATAAATCTCATCAACAGCTGGAAGTACTTTTTCGGCACAATTTACGTAAAATGAATGTACAGTACTCATTAAGATTTAATTATCACCCAAAGAAAATTAATTTATATGTATATTTTGTTTGTTTTCAGGTATAGGCCTGCAGTGCTGGAACACCTTAAAGTCCCTGCGCCACTGCACGGTAATACGCCGCCAGAGGAACCTTAAACAACGCGTTGTAGCACCAAAAAAATTGTGAACCTTATTTCTCGAGTAGCTCTTGGAACTAATCACTAAGAGATCATACGTCACTATATTTCTACCTAGACAACAGCTGAGGCTTTTCCGTAGCACGATCAAACTCAAATAACTTACTATGATATCCACAGAAAGAGTGACGAAAAACGAAAAAAAAACCAGAAAATTTCAGGCTTTGCGTGGTGGAGTGCCCGTGAGTTGGCAGGAGTGCGTCCGCCAACAAATAGAATAACACCGCAAGAGCTGTATGCTTGAAAATAAAACCAGATTTTAGCGTGGCTTCGAAGGTGCCTTGTTGTGCACCACTGGCCATTAAAATTGCTACACCAAGAAGAAATGCAGATGATAAACGGGTATTCATTGGACAAATGTAGGGTTTCGCAGGGATCGAATGAAGCACAGAGCCACGGTTCGTAACACTTCTGAAATGTAACGTCCACTGTTCAAAGTGCCGTCAATGCGAACAGGAGGTGACTGAGACGTGTAACCAATGGCACACCATACCATCACGCCTGGTGATACGCCAGTATGGGGATGGGGAATACACGCTTCCAATGTGCGTTGCCTGCGATGTCCGCAAACACGGATGCGACCATCGTGATGCTGAATACAGACCCTGGATTCATCCGAAAAAATAACGTTTTTCCATTCGTGCACCAAGGTTCGTTGTTGAGTACATCATCGCAGGCGCTCCTGTCTGTGATGCAACGCAAGGGCAACCGCAGCCATGGTCTCCGAGCTGATAATCCATGCTGCTGAAAACGTCGTCGAACTGTTCGTGCAGATGGTGGTTGTCTTGCAAATGTCTCCATCTGTTGACTCAGGGATAGAGACGTGGCGGCACGATCCGTTACAGCCATGCGGATAAGATGCCTGTCATCTCGACTGCTAGTGATACGAGGCCGTTTGGATCCAGCACGGCGTTCCGTATTACCGTCATGAACCCACCGACTCCATATTCTGCTAACAGTCATTGGATCTTGACCAACGCGAGCAGCAATGTCGTGATACGATAAACTGCAATGTCGATATGTTACAATCCGACCTTTATCAAAGTCGGTAACGTGACGGTACGCATTTCTCCTCCTTACACGAGGCATCACAACAACGTTTCACCAGGCAACGCCGGTCAACTGTTGTTTGTGTATGAGTTATCGGCTGGAAAGTTTCCTCATGTCAGCACGTTGTAGGTGTCGCTACCGGCGTCATCGTTGTGTGAATGCTCTGAAAAGCTAATCATTTGCATATCACAGCATCTTCTCCCTGTCGGTTAAATTTCGCTTCTGTAGCACGTCATCTTCGTGGTGTAACAATTTTAATGGCCAGTGGTGTATTTTATCATGAATGTCATCCGTGTAATATCCGCAATACGTTGCAAGTGTCAGTCAAGGCCAGAATCATGTTGTGTGTAGATAACAGTGCGTTAAACCGGTGTTCAGTGTATTCGGAGGTGAGCAAAATTGTCAGGGCTCGTACGGTTCGTGCTTCCGTAACTAAGGTAGCAGAAATGTGTACTGTTACAAGAGGCACCCTATGGAAGGTTTATAGCGCATACTGGGAAAACGAAAGGCATCGGATGTTAACTCACAACGCGGACGAAAGTGTGTCTTGAGTGAGCGTGACAGTGATTAGAAAGCATAATGACGAAAAATAAGGTTAGATAACTAAGAAAGTCACTGCAGAATTCAGTGTCGCACTTGCAAACTCTGTCAGCAACCAAACAAAAGATCGAAAAGCTGGGAAATGTAGGGCGACCAAACAGATCGATAAGTTGAGAATTGTAGGGCGACCTGGAATTCTAAAACCAGTCATTAGTCATACAAATTCCCGTAACAGGAAAACGTAATGCCAAAGGCATACAACTTGGACAGTGGAGGAACGGAAGGCAGTCATCTGGTCGGATGAGTCTTGTTGCACACTGTTTCCTACTCTTGACAGAACTTACTTTCCAGGAGTAAAACTTTGGCCGGGGGTGGGGGGGGGGGTGGGGGGGGTGTGGAGGGGGGAGTGAGGGTTTGGTGACGATTTGGGCAGTTTTTCATAGACCCCGTCGCTACTTCAAATGGCTCTGAGCACTAAGGGACTTAACATCTATGCTCATCAGTCCCCTAGAACTTAGAACAACTTACATCTAACTAACCTAAGGACATCACACAACACCCAGTCATCACGAGGCAGAGAAAATCCATGACCCCGCCAGGAATCGAGAACGCTACCGCACGTCCACGAGCTACGGACCCCGTCGCTAATCCACAAGATCAACTTACTGCCAAGGATTATGTGAGCAATGTGGTTGATTAGGTCCATCCTATGTTACGTTGGTTCCCCAGTGATGATGCCATGTTCCAAGACGACAGGGCCCCTAGACTCACAGCTCGCATCGTCCAGGACTCTCAAGTGAATGAGGATGAATCTTCGCCTCTCCTCTGGTCACCAGAGAGTCCACATCTCAATATTATTTAATCCCTCTGGTCTTCTTTGGAGAGGGAATTGCGTGATCGGTGCCCACCTCCACCACCGTCACCTGACATTTTCTCTATTTTGCAGGATTCCCTAGTAAACCAGACAAGTCAATTACTCGTTTCAAAGCGACTCGATGCTGTTTTGAATGCCAACGCGTTTCCTGCACCGCATTAGACATAGTAACATGTTGAGTTTTGATGTTATATATATTTTTGTAGCCCTTTACCACATATCCTTGAACAAGGAACATAAATGCCTCGATTGTCTTTTTTGGAATGAGTGTCTGTAACAGTACCAAATCGAAGTTTCCTCTTTCCTGCCATTACATTCACGAATGTGATTGGAAAAACTCTGGTCCTCTCAATCTCTGAATAATTTTGGGACGATACCTGTCATATTACACGCTGTAAAGTACTGCGCTACATTTGGCTCGGTCGTGCTTTCATTGCCGATCGAGAATGAAGAAGGATGCAAAACTTCTTAGGGCGTTGCTTCGAAACGAAGTATAAAATGCTAAGTAGGAACACTAGAGGCAAACAGATGCTACGACTAAAATTAGAAAGTAGATGTAAGAAACTTCAGCTTGCGACTCTGTCGCTTGCAAGTTTAGAGAAAGGTTACAGGATTAAAAAAGGGAGAACTCGAGATGTTCTTCACAATTAGTAGAGAAAAAGGGCTATAGCTACAGGGATCGATGTACATAAGAGAGGAATAATATTAGAGAAGACTGTGAGACTTGTCGCAGCCTGTCTCCAACTTTATTTATACTGTACAGTGAGCAAGCTGTGGAGGAAAACAAAGGGAAATTTGGGAAAGGAAGAAATTCAGACAAGAAGAGTATAGAGCTGTAGAAATGAGGTGCTACGGAGGAGTACTGAAGAGGAGGTACTAAACTAAATTATGTAGAAAAGGAATTTATGGCAAGACTTGCTAAAACAAGGGATTGGTTGATAGGGCACGTCCTGAGACACCAAGGAATTGTAACTTTAAAAATGAAAGAAATGTGTACGTGTATATGTGTCTGCGAAGCGTGGGGGCAAAACTTGCACGCGAAGACCGTGGTTTCAGTACAGTAATCAGATTCGAATGGATATCAGTGGTGCTAGTTATGCAGTAATAATGCTGCTCGTACGTGACAGATTGGCAGGGAGGTTTGCAGTGAACTAGCCTGCAGACTGAAAACTTCAACAACAATGAATGCTACCTCATACACATTCTTGACGATGTACAGAAGAAGAGGAGTGAACACACATGAGGTATGGGGTCGAGGGACCGTTACCTGGACGTCACGCTTCTACTATCCCAGCACAGTACGATTACACGCTGAGGTTTCCACACAAAAGAGCCATTACAGCAGTCCGTGAAAGAAACAATCCTTTTATAAATAATTTTATTATAGGTTTTTGTGGTGTCGTTGCCACACGACAGATGGCAACGCGAGTCGATACCACAGTCATTAGCGAAGGCTCGCTGCAATCCCCAACGATGTACAGGAGGAACCCCTTAAGAACGCACCTCATCTCTCAGCAACATCAGCTCCCTCGCAGTGAGGTCAGTATAGTAATGAGCATGCAAGAACTCGCCAAGTTCGAGACTCAGCCATAGCAGTCATCATCATCGTTTAGGACCAATATTTGGCTATTGTTTTAGATGAACTTATAGTGTTGTTAATGTTGAACATTGTGCCTCAAGAGTACAGTCTGTCGATTATTGCATCAAGTGATACTTGGCTAGACCATGACAGCTGCATATTATGCCGTATCCCTGTGGCAAAGAAGTGTGTAAAAGTTATGTAAATCTTTTAATTGCTTATGTAATAAAGTGAACTAATATTTCGTGTATTATACTTCGGCGTGTCGTCTCACCGAGTAATCAAACAGCTCATCGTTGTGGCAGGATGAACGTAGTTTCATCTGGTAGGAACACCTCCGTCCTGTATGTTTCATCCATGAAATGAAATCTATCAGTGGAAATAACAAATGCCATTTCCTACGCTGGAAGTGAATAAGATAAAAGCATGATGTTACAGTTAAGATGGAGGTAATGGCGGCTGCCGAAGTTTACACCGTCTCTATTTCCACAAGGCTACAATGTCACTGAATTTGCTGCAATGTTATTGTTGTGGTATTCTGTCCCAATACTAGTTTGATGCAGTTCATCAGTCTACTTCGGCTATTAATAGGTACTTTCTGCCCAAATAGCAAAACTCAAGTGCTACTCGTAGGGTCTCCTTCCCACAGTTACAAAATTGTGGTCAAACACTTGCTAAATTGTGGATACGATGATTGATAAGAATACACCAACAAATCAGACTTTCCCTCTCTAATTTTTAAATTAATCCTTTCTCTTTTTGAGGGTTTGCAAATGATCTGATCAAAAAAACGTCCATTTGCTGGAACTATTTACATCTTGGTCAGTGTGTCTTCTTCACAGTAACGCCTGAACTTTGCTACATTAATGTGTTAAATAACAGGAAGGTTAATTTGTGCTACTCACGCAGAATTCAGATTGAACTTACAAAGCCACAAATTACAGTAGTATTCGCTTGAAAGAACAGGAGTGCTGCTGTGTGTTACTTCAAGAATAAATGCGCAGAAATTTTGAACTTTCTCAGGCATGCAGGCACACAAAGAAATTTAATAACGTTGTGTAGTGTGAAAGATATCTGGTAGTGACATTGATTTAGCGCTTATTCGAACATCTGCGTCTTCCCCAAAACATGAAAGTCACACAAATGAAAAGTCTATACCCTGTTGGTTAAAACATGAAAAGAATAATATTCCTATTGACACTGGCGACAGATAAAGGGAAAAAGGAAAAGAAATTTCATGTTGATTCGGTTAGTGTAGGTCATACATTTCACTGCCTCCGTTAAGCGATACTGTTTTTCTGAGTAAAGTATTCAGCCAAGGTATTGAATTGGTAGGCAATGAAAATATGACAATTAATGTGCTTGAGAGGCGAATGCGTGGAATTACGGTAGCCTTGAAAGTCTCTTTCGTGGATTTCCAGGCCAGGGGCGATTAGTTCAGCGCTTACTTCTAACAGAAACGGGTTTACAGAAAAGTTTAATACTTTAATTCCAAGGAAAGGAGGTGCTATTAGGTACGAATACTAACGAACCATTAGTTTAACATGTCACGGGTGCAAAATACTGACATCAATTATTTATAGTGAAAGGGTACAGTACTGCCCGAAATAGAAAAGATGTACAACATACTTCATTGTTCTTGTCAGAACACTGGACATTCGGGAGGACGACGGTTCAATCCCGCGTCCGGCAATCCTGATTTAGATTTTCCGTGATTTCCCTAAATCACTCCAGGAAAATGCTGGGATGGTTCCTCTGAAAGGACACGGCCGACTTCCTTCCCTAATCCAATGAACCCCAAAGAACACAACTCAGAGTTTTTTGTATAATTACACCATTTTATTTAATACACCGAAGCCGGATACCAATGTAGTAATGAAGGTCAATTTTATGTTTAATTGTTCAGATGTGCACTTTCTTAAAATAGATCCCTGAATCCAGTTCGGTAACGTATGTGAACTGAATGAATGGCTGGTCGTCTGCTGACCACAGACAGTGAAGGTAGATTCTGTAGTAATCTTTGGGGCGGTTCTCTGGTCACCTTTGGCTGAACCAAGGAGAGGAAGTATACCAGAGCACCAAAGGGCCTGGAATGTGGCTCACCAATACGGTGGCAAGGTCCTCCCCCACTCTGCGGAAGCGCGGGATGACCGGATTAACGATCATGTTTCAGCACTCTGTTTTTTCTTTTTTTTTTAATGGTTCAAATGGCTCTGAGCACTATGGGACTTAACATCTTAGGTCATCAGTCCCCTAGAACTTGGAACTACTTAAACCTAACTAACATCAGTACATTACACAACACGCAGCCATCACGAGGCCGAGAAAATCCCTGACACCGTCGGGAATCGAACCCGGGAACCCGGGCGTGGGAAGCTAGAGCGAGATGCGGGCTTCAGCACTCTGTCGCTGGTTAATGAAGTGTGAAGACGTGTTCTATGTCTGCTCCTGCAAAACAAATTTTAATTAAAATGGTATGCATGTGGAATAATTAGGAGTTGATGAACAAATAATTTCTCTTTTCAGAAACATTTGGTGGGAGGTTCGCATAAACTGTTCGGAAAAAGATAGACACGTAAAACAGAATCATGGGGAACATAGTGTTCTTCGGAAGTGCAAAGAAAACAAGTGTTGTAATTATAAGACGAAATAGTACCATGTGGTTATATTAAGATGAAATACTTGCGTGTGTAAATCTTAGTTGAAAACAATTAAGATTTCCGTGTGCAGAACCTGAATTAGAGACAAGCACTCCCACGTGGTGAGTACAGTGTGTGTCTCAACCTGACTATGGGACAGTAAAAATGAGTTAGAAGTGCTGGTCCTAGCATTCAAATGAGGATCCGTGTCTGAGATAAATAAGATAGCAAGATACCAAAAGTTCCATTATGACATACATTCGTGTGACGACAGCTTGATATTCAGATACTCTGAGAGTTAAGGTGAGTAAGCCATGCACCTGACAACTCCATGTGGGTTGTATTACACAGGGAGATGTGCATAAAACCTCCAGAGTTTGTGATAGGAAAATTATTACTTGGGTTAGTGACATGTGAATCTTGGATGACTATTGTTTGATGTGGGAAAGCAGAACGAGTGGAAAACGGAATATTTTGTTTTTAGAGATGTGTTTTATACTGTCAGTGGGGTTTATTATGTGTAGCTAATCAGTGTGATTTGCATGAGACAATAGCGAATTTAGTGGGTCAAGCATGATTATTCCTAGTACAGCACGAAAGTCAGTAAATTCGTTACTTTGCTAGTGAATGAGATTACGAGAGTTTGGGAGAGAATAAAGTAGCAAAAGATTCCTTGCCAATCCAGAAAGGGAACTGTAGCAATAGATACAAACATTACGAGACCATACAATAGTAAAATGATTACTTCATGCCCATTGGGTGGAGAATACCTTGTTTAACTACTGTGTTTAAGTGTAATGCAGGAAATTTTGCAACATCATCGTGAAAGAATTTATTGTAATAAAAGAGGAGATATGTGAGACAAATAGTGATCTTGATTATTGAGTTGTGGGTAGCCATTTTGTTGAAGTATTTTACCATAACTTCCATTTTATTGCTGGGATGTCTAAGCTTTGGATAAAATATATACCACAGAAACGAAATGTGGCCTTGCCGAGGTGGAGTGAGTCCATAAGAAATGTTCACTAGCTATTAGTCAGATGCGTTATCCATTCTGTTGCATTAAAATGTAAGGACGAGAATAAATTATCGCTTAACTGATAGTCACCGGGCCTATATTTCAAGCATAGTTTCAGTAGGTATGGTAATCATCAAAATATTTCTGATGTACGAATAAAAATTGCGCACCCTTGGCAAGCCACTCATCTAGTAGGCCTGACTATTAGATGCCAGAGTATGGGGTAAGAAGCTCCCAATAGTAGAATGCAAAAATTGGTCGAAGCAAAGGTCAGTTTGTGTTCCGGAGGTACGTAGGAACACGCGATGCAAATCTGATACTACTAGTTAGAAAAGAAGCAGCAGAAAGACGTAACATTTTATCTTTAGACAGTTCGCCCCCCCCCCCCCCCCCCCCCGTAGCTGATTTGTCAGCGCGACAGAATGTCAATCGTAAAGGCCCGGGTTCGATTCCCGACTGGGTCACAGATTCTATCCGCTCAGGGACTGCGTGTAGTGTTGTCCCAATCACCATCGTTTCATCACCATCGACGTGCAAGTCGCTGAAGTGGCTCCAAATCGTAAGACTCGCACCTGGCGAACGGTCTACCCGACGGGAGGCCCTAGCCACACGACATTTATTTAATTTTAAACAAAGCTCCTGGCAATATTAAGGAGACACATGAATTTTAAATTTTGAAAACACCGAGGATAATAGATAGGTAGCGAAAGGTTACCTACAACTCGTACTGGAACCAGAATGGAGTTATGAGAGACGAAAGATGTGAAATAGAACAGTATGCTGAGAAGGCAGTGAGACAGAATAGTAGTGTGTCTCCAATGTAATCCAGTCTTTATAAAAGGGCTGTGTTTGTAAATTGTGCTTGTTCCGCTGTGGATAAACAGCTGCAGCGCTAGTATTAGTCTTACTCACAGGAAAGAGGAAATTTTATTCAAAGTCAGAGAACGCGTAATTGGTCGATGGAATCTTGGACCGCTGGCGGTGTGTTGAAACAGCCGACAGCTAGTAGGATAGGAAATGCAAACGTGGCACTCGATAGCGCGTTGCTGCGATGGCGTTATTGCGCGCACGAATCGCTTTGTGTGAAGCAACAACGAGGCAACAAACCGCAGCGTTGCTTGGAGATGTTGCGATACGAGACGAGGAAATAGGTCACAGCCAAGTGGAGACTTGTAGATGGCTGACGTTTGCGAATTTCCCTGCCCTGCCATTGTTTCTGTCTCTGTCTGACACTATGTCAGAGGCGAGGGGAAAGCCGGTTCAAATAATGAAGAACTTTTACCTTGGGACAAGGTGTGCAAGGCCAGTCGAGCGTCGGGACGGCCCTGCACTGGTCCACGCCCATAGGAGCCAGTCTGGCAGCAATGTTGTAAATATTCTCTGTAAATCTTACTTTTTTTCTATGCACTTGTTCGGGCTGTTTTCCGCCTCTGGGGACGCAACACCGGGACGCGACGGAACGGCAGCCGGGTACCTGGAGATCACACGGTGAGCCAGAAGGAGGGCAGTGGCAGCGGTCTGTAGCATCCAGGACGGACCACGGTCGCTTCCCACCTGGCCTTACAGGCCCCGGGCGAGGTGTACGCTACGGGAGGCGGGCAGCGCTGGAGCAGCGCCAGAGACAGGAGTGGGGGTTGACATCCGGCAAGCGCCGCTAGCGGCAAGTTGCGGCACAGCGTCCAGGAGGGCGCGGGTTCGAGTCCGGTCCCGTCCTGTGAGCAGCAGCGGCCGAGGGCCACGGGCCACCTGGACATCCACCTTCGTCCCACGGTCGGACAGAGCAGGCCAAACTGGATGGTGGCCAGGATCAGGGACTGTAGCAGTCCCCGAAATCGCGGGCAGCGGTGTAGCGCTACACCTCGGGACGCAAGGGCGACCGGGCGAGCGCGGCTGAGTTCCAGCTGATTGGCCTTACAGACGGCAGCAGCGGTGTCGGCATACCAAGAGTTGCTGAGCCAGCTGGACTCGCGGCACAGTGTGTGGCAGCCGCCGACACTATGCTGCACTCATAATGTAATGTCACCAAATACCGCTGTATAACTCTGCACTGCCCTTTGAACTTGCTCGCCCTCGTGACAAGAAACGGCGGGGGGTCCGAGCTTCAGCTCAGCCATCTGGAGTGCGGGGTTTGACCATCCCGACAACCTGCAACACAGCATGGCAAAGTGGCGCTAACCAAATCTGGCAACGAGGCAACTGTGTTGCACCACTGGCCATAGATGACGGTGCGGAACGAGGACTGTGGAGGTGTGTACGGGCGAATAGACGAGTAAACAGATGAACCAAGGGGCTACCAACTGTGTCCTTTCAATGACCGTTGAGCAAGCATTGCTGCATATAGGCGTCCGAAGCTGGAGCCTCCTTCATACACCCACTCTGACTGCTGTTCATCGGCGTCGAAAGCTGGAATTTACACAGAAATACCGCAACTGGACATCCAATGAGTGGCCTTTTCAGATAAAACACGTTTTCTGCCCCATGGGGTAGATGGCCATTGAGTGCTGGTAGTCTCGAGTCTGGTGGACAGAGCTCTATGGTCTGGCGAATGTTTTAGTGCTATTCCACGGGTGACCTCATTGTTCTGAATAGCACAACGGATCAACAGAGGTATGGATCTATCGTTGGGTACCAAGTCCACCACTAAACGCGGTTTAATTATCCTTGCTACGACGACATCTACCAACAGTACAATGCAGGCGTGACACAAGTCTCAGTGTATGTGCATGGTTCGAAGAACGCTAATATGAGTTTCCTTTACTCATTTGGCTACCCAATTTAAACTCAGCCTGCAAGCTATGGGACCATCTCGGTCGGGCTGACCGCACCATGGATTCTCAACCGAGAAACATAATGAAGCCATGGGACTGTTGTCTGCATGGCTGGATTTCCCCGCCGATACTTTGCAGAACCTCAGTGACACTCTTCCTGCACGTGTCACAACCATCCAGACAATAGGTTAGAGATGTGAATCATGGCTGAAGAGATGAATATGGGCGAATAAAGCTAAATAACCTTTACGAGTCCTTATTAAGGCACATGGGCGCGTTTACTTTGATCTTACAGAAAGCGTACCCGAGAGCTTTGCATACACTAGATATCCGCTATGGACATCGTACAACTAAACTGTATGCAGAGTAAAATGGGCAGAACTAAGCAAGTTGAAGGATGAAGTACAGGAAGATGTCGCTTGTTTACCCTGCATGCGTTACTGTAAAATACCTGATCTCCAAACACTAAATGTGAATTAATGTCTTTATACAGCACGGGGAAATACTCATTTGTTGGAAGACAGCAAATGCAGAGATTAACAAAGAATCGCAGGACAAGGACCCAACATACAGAAAGTCATGCAGATCTATCTGTATACTGAAGGTACAAGGCAAAGTCCAGAAGATGCTACTGCGCTACAGACTACAGTCAAGCAGTCTCGGTCCACATCAGTATTGCTTCAGGCCACTCGAGTATGTCGACAATACAGTAAATAAGGCTTTACAGGTAACTCAGAGCATACAGCACATACATGTGGAGGCGCTTTTGACATCGTTTGGAGACCTGTGCTTTCCGGAAAGTTAAAACAAATGTAAATCCTACCAGCGTTATGTAACATGCTTCTCAGCTACAGAAGAGACATGATGGTAAACCTGATGTATGACCATCCTTGTCTCTGTAGATTTGTGGGACTTTGGTCTTCACTTACGTTAAAAAAATGAAATACCAGTAGACGTTATTTATTGTATAGCAATGAGTTTCGGTGACTCAGTACATAAGTTTCGGGCTGAGAGGCGTATATACGATTGGAGTTCACGCTCTCAGGCTCAGTTAAGGCCTGAAGTTGGAGTACTGAGTCACTCTTAGGGGTTGAAAATGTTTCATTTTGTTACGTAGAAGAGTGGTAGAATGGCGAGCGGGCCACTAAACGGTTATTACGAAAATCATCAAAGATTGTCCACAGGCCACAGGGGTCCATATGTGGACCCTATTCAGGGGCTGCTGTTGAAACGCTAATGAACAAACTATGCGGATGTGATAGAGCACAGCGGATAGTAAGCTACGCTGGTGATTTCTAGTAGTGGTACCGGGAAACTGAAGAAGACATTTAGAAGGAAAGACTGCACAGCTCCCCGTAGACTTCAAGGAATGGTGTAAGAACAACAAGCTAACAATTGCAGATAGTTAACACCCCAGAATCAAGAAAAATAACAGCCCTGTAATCCAAACGAGTGACAAGATATCTACGTTTACTCATAGATGTAAAACTGAAGTTCACTGGACATACCAGACTTACGGCCGACAATACGATTAAAATAATGCATAAATTAGCAAGACTAAATACGAAATATATACGAGTGTTGACCAGAAAGTAATTCACCCCAGAACAATGCTACGAATGTATTTTTTGAAGTCTCCTCAATGAACGCAACAAGTTTACGTAACTTAATATAGGTATCGTATCTGTAGAAGAGTTTCTAAATGGCGTCTGGGATGATGTAGGTTACATGCAACGTACCGTCAAGAAATTTCTCTCTCCGGAGAAAGAAACTGTGGTGAATGTTCACAAACGCTTGGGCAAAGTCTATGGAGCGTCTGCTGTCGACATAAGTACAGTTAATTACTGGTCACGAAGGGTGAGGTCATCAGAAGGCGGTTTGGCGGAGCTCCACGATTTGCAGCGAACGGGGACACCATCCACGGCTGTCACACCTGGCACACCTGATTTAGACCCTTTGTACTTCAATTTGTTTGGGCCATTAAAGGATGCCATTCGTGGAAGACATGTTGAGAACGATGAAGAGGTGATTCACACAATGAAGCACTGGCGCCGCCACCAGTACAAGAATTGATGCCGACAGGGCATACACGCCCCTGTGAGAAAATAGGGGGTGTAGGTAAAGCACTATTCTTTCTTGTGTGCAATTCTCATTAAGTTCAATAAAGAATTTTTGAAGAGAAAAAAATGTGGTGCATTACTTTCTGGGCAATCCTCGTGCTACCCATAACACAGTACACGCATTGGATGTCTCACTGCCCGAATCCACAGTGTCGACTGAGGCCTGAAGCACAGTCATTGTGAGACGTGCACAAAGAAGTGTTCTATCATGATGTCTGGTGCCTTCGCACAACATCGGCGGAGGCACTATACCTGGTAACGGGAGTGCGAGCCTTGGTGATATCAAAGAACAGCAGCATACTGGTTGCATAAGGGCACACTGACATGGTATTTGAAATTATAGGAGAAGACATTGCAGAAATGTGCTAACTAAACCGCTGGCGACATGATACCCGGCAGAGAGAATGAGATTCTACAGAAAATATGCGTCGGGTTTACATCTTTCCCGAGCCTTAAGACACGAACGTGGCTAATACATAATTACACATCACATGGTCCATTTCATCGTAGGCCATGGTCTTTACCCAGAACATCTCCATCGGTTTGACCTAAGCAGAACACCAATATCCATTTGTGGAAAACTAGGAATTCCTGAACATGTCCCTTTACTCTGTGACAGACTCACACAAATAGGACCTCGAACTGCGTATGACAACACAGCCCGACGAATGGTACATAGTGAATGGCATAATCGATACTATGTTACAAACCTTACAAGAATTATACAAACCAGAACAGTCGCACATATAAATAAGAGCAAACACACAAACACTGGAACAGGATACAGGACACAGTCACAGAAACAGAAACAGACTCAGATGCCGAAAGAGATATAAACACTAAGATCAATATACAGCCCAAGATAGAAGATAAGACAAAATTAAGTTACACATAAATGGATCAACTGTCATGAAATAATTTAATACAAATATGGAATCTTCATGAGTAATACGCGTTATTTAAACGATTTAGCTGTTTATTAAACGTCGGTGAAGTGACACCTGGAAAGAAAATTATGCATTTCGTTATTCAGCTTGGATAAAATTTTAAATCACAGAAAACACAAGCACCAGGCACACAAGGAGAAGTAAACAAGCGAAAGACGCGCAAATAAAGTACCGAATATGCAATGTGTAAAGCTTATTTGACCTGTAACAAAAATGTAAGTGTGATACAATATACCTCTGTATACATAATCTATCAAATGAATATTTAAGACATACACTCCTGGAAATTGAAATAAGAACACCGTTAATTCATTGTCCCAGGAAGGGGAAACTTTATTGACATATTCCTGGGGTCAGATACATCACATGATCACACTGACAGAACCACAGGCACATAGACACAGGCAACAGAGCATGCACAATGTCGGCACTAGTACAGTGTATATCCACCTTTCGCAGCAATGCAGGCTGCTATTCTCCCATGGACACGATCGTAGAGATGCTGGATGTAGTCCTGTGGAACGGCTTGCCATGCCATTTCCACCTGGCGCCTCAATTGGACCAGCGTTCGTGCTGGACATGCAGACCGCGTGAGACGACGCTTCATCCAGTCCCAAGCATGTTCAATGGGGGACAGATCCGGAGATCTTGCTGGCCAGGGTAGTTGACTTACACCTTCTAGAGCACGTTGGGTGGCACGGGATACATGCGGACGTGCATTGTCCTGTTGGAACAGCAAGTTCCCTTGCCGGTCTAGGAATGGTAGAACGATGGGTTCGATGACGGTTTGGATGTACCGTGCACTATTCAGTGTCCCCTCGACGATCACCAGAGGTGTACGGCCAGTGTAGGAGATCGCTCCCCACACCATGATGCCGGGTGTTGGCCCTGTGTGCTTCGGTCGTATGCAGTCCTGATTGTGGCGCTCACCTGCACGGCGCCAAACACGCATACGGCCATCATTGGCACCAAGGCAGAAGCGACTCTCATCCCTGAAGACGACACGCCTCCATTCTTCCCTCCATTCACGCCTGTCGCGACACCACTAGAGGCGGGCTGCACGATGTTGGGGCGTGAGCGGAAGACGGCAGAACGGTGTGCGGGACCGTAGCCCAAGCTTCATGGAGACGGTTGCGAATGGTCCTCGCCGATACTCCAGGAGCAACAGTGACCGTAATTTGCTGGGAAGTGGCGGTGCGGTCCCCTACGGCACTGCGTAGGATCCTACGGTCTTGGCGTGCATCCGTGCGTCGCTGCGGTCCGGTCCCAGGTCAACGGGCACGTGCACCTTCCGCCGACCACTGGCGACAACATCGATGTACTGTGGAGACCTCACGCCCCACGTGTTGAGCAATTCGGCGGTACGTCCACCCGGCCTCCCGCATGCCAACTATACGCCCTCGCTCAAAGTCCGTCAACTCCACATACGGTTCACGTCCACGCTGTCGCGGCATGCTACCAGTGTTAAAGACTGCGATGGAGCTCCGAATGCCACGGCAAACTGGCTGACACTGACGGCGGCGGTGCACAAATGCTGCGCAGCTAGCGCCATTCGACGGCCAACACCGCGGTTCCTGGTGTGTCCGCTGTGCCGTACGTGTGATCATTGCTTGTACAGCCCTCTCGCAGTGTCCGGAGCAAGTATGGTGGGTCTGACACACCTGTGTCAATGTGTTCTTATTTCCATTTCCAGGAGTGTATTTTGTACTCTACCTCGAATGTAGCAGGCTAGGTGATCTCTCCAACCCTCACACCAGCGGTAGTTAGTTGGTGGGATGTCTAATACAAATCTGTGTACCTTCCTATTATCTTTTATTTCACCTTTGTAAAATAAAGAAACTTACTATTATGGAACATTATTCAGAATTTATAATATGTCATAAATTTATAACATGTAACAACCTCTTCTTGTGTATCTTCCTAAACTCCTATCATCTACTTATAAATCGTTTATTTTAAACTTCATATCTTAATTACTTTTAAGTCTATAAGTATTTAAAGCTGCAATATTATTAGCCCTTACCCCAGTGATGAAATATAAGTTTCACATTCTGTACATATACTAGTGCAATTTATTGTGAAAATGCGACCTGTAACTAGATGACATGTCATTTGTAAACTGGAACAAATAAAATAAGAAATAAAATAAAAATGTCCTAGCTGCGAAAGGTGGTTATTCAGATTTTTCAGAGTTAGTTTCATTATCCTGAGTTGACAGTTTATTTGATTACAGGGATCCATCCTCTGCAAGTCTCTTCAACTCTGGTTAACCTTTGTGACCTTCATTCTTTTGAACCTGCTTGCTGTATTCGTCTCTCACATTCCATTTACAATTGTCCTTCTACTCCCAGCACACACTTCCCTGAGTTATCAAACTGACTGTTCTTTGACGACTTAGAGTGTGTCTTATCGGCCGGCCGCGGTGGTCTCGCGGTTCCAGGCGCTCAGTCCGGAACCGTGCGACTGCTACGGTCGCAGGTTCGAATCCTGCCTCGGGCATGGATGTGTGTGATGTCCTTAGGTTAGTTAGGTTTAAGTAGTTCTAGGGGACTGATGACCACAGCAGTTGAGTCCCATAGTGCTCAGAGCCATTTGAACCATTTGTGTCTTATCGGCTAATATCTTCTTTCAATCAATCTGTGCCATAAATTTCTTTTCTCCTCTATTCGACTCAGCATCTCCTCATACTCGATATACTCATCTAATCTTTAGCTTTCTCCTGCAGCACCCCATTTCAAATACTAGTATTCGTTTTTTTCTTTTTTTTTCTCATCTTATGAAAGTGCGTTTTTAACTTCCGTACAGTATTACACTCCAGACTAAGAGCTTCAGAAAATACTTAAAAAGTATTAAATGTATGTTACCTGTTAATGGAAATCCTCTTTCCCAAAAACGCTTTTCTTGTTATATACTGGCTCCATTTCGTAACTGGATGTAAAGTAGTTTTTCTGAAACTGGCTATGCGGTGCAACGTATGTTTTGTAAATCATGAACTCCATTCCACCGTCTTTTCCCAACTCTAGGTAGTTGCCTTGTGACCCAGACGTGGGGAACACGTTTCCCTGATTGGCCTCGCTGTATTTTTTTAGCAGCAATAACCCACGCTGTATACACATGGCAAGTAACGCAACATGCTTTGCTGTAGCTACCTGAGAGTGCCTAATGTAGCCAGTGTAGGCAATAAAACTAAGGGTTGTGGGTACAATAGCGTTTAAAAGCTATTAAATTGCATCATGTTCATATCAGATGACATATATACTTGTGTGTGTTCACCCATGTTGTAAAATGGTGCTCCCTCAGTGTGAAATAGACTGTCTTCTTTTGAGAGTTTTCTGTTGGAAACTGACGTAATAGAAATACGATATTTTCTCACATTACTTTGAAGCACGTTTTATGTCACTGAATACATTGTTAAGGAAGCATTTATTCTGTGACTGACAATTTCATCTTACTACAATGCCAGTGCTTCAGATAGAATCTTCTACATTCTTCCAGGCTCGTAACATAGCTTAGCCACCGTGGCATACTGAACGTCATGGGTGAAGATACTGACTTGTAAATCTGTTAAACGTCAAGACTACTTACCCTTCAAGCACCTTACTGTCTACAGCTTTTCCGCAGTTGTCCATACTCCAACTGAAGTGTTAAAGCATCTGCAAAGTGGTCACTCCATTTGGATGAGAAAGAACAAGAGCCTTGGGATCAGCACGATCTTCGAGGTTTTTGCACGAGTATGACTCGACAAAACAAAACTTGGAGACATAAAGCTACCTTAAAAAATGGAGGAAACTTGCAATCCTTGCTGCACAAGATCTTGAAATTAAAACAACATCAGTCACGGTGATTTAAAAAGTAATTATTTAGTGTCAAGAAAAACCAGGAAGAATGCAGCCTCACTGTGAAAATTGCGCTCGGGCACGGTATAAATTTGGTGCTCTTTCTAAGTAGTTCGAAAGTATCCTGAATGCTGTCAAGTTAGTGGAAGTTGCTACTGGTGGCTGTGTTGAGCAAAGTAACAAGATTCGTCTACCAGATATACTAATCGTACATCAGGTACTACCGTGCTTCATGGATATTGTCTCTCCTCCACGTAAAACGTTAGTTGCTACTGTGAGTGTGAGCTGTGTCCAGGATTCCTGAACATGGGACGCCATGACCTGAAAAAGCTCAAGGTACTACAGCTAAACCTATCAAGTCTAAGGTACTGTCTCGCAGCGAAACTAAGCCAGTTCAACAGACGTCATAAGTTGGGAAGTTTGCAGTATCCGTTATCAGGGGGCTCCTTCGCAAAGTGGTCTTTTCATGTCAGGAAGTCGAATGAGTGTCGAATTATCGTACTCCGGGGTAAGACGGGAATGGATGATAGAAGACTCACATTGTACCATCAGAATGTAGACAAAGGCCTGATTCAGTATGGTGATGTGTTTATCCCTGCACCAGTTGAAACAACTGGGTGCAACCGGCTGCAGAGAACAACAGATAGCCGGCACCTGCGCTTCTATGTCATAATTGGATCGTTTCAGCCACTGGTAAACAATGAAGAAAAGCGAACAGCTGCTCCCATGTACTACATCGAATCTGCCACAATGTCCTTAGAACCGATCATAAAAAACTCTCCCGCCCCTCCATCCAAGACACTGAATAGAGTAGAACCAATTGAAGGTTTTGTAACAACGTCTGCTGCCACAACCTAGGCTTGCACCGGAGAGACGGGAACTTTAGTTCCCTTGCCTCAGGGATGTACTGCACAACAGAGACTGCTACCAAGAAAACTGAATGTGACTGGAATGTACACAAGTGTTCCATTTACATTACGAAGCTCTCCATCCAGCCTAGTAGGCTGTAGGAGCCACAAAGTTTCAAAACCAAAAACGTATATCCCCAAGCCCCCCAGCGTATTAAACTATTTATTATTAAAATTCTAGTGATCAAGGGCCAAATTATCCGTAAAAGTCTTCCTGAAAACCCATGACAATAAGACCTCTGAAGTAATCCGAAATTTAAATCCAAACGACATGGAGGTGATATTTTCCTGTGCAATAGTCAGGAACCTCACATCCACCGAAGTGTAAAATGAACCTGTGTGGGAGACGGTTTGGACAAGACTCACTATATATACGGTGGGCACAAATTTATAGCTGGATGCTTCTATAGAGGAACTGTTGTACTGTCAGATGTAGCCGAAGCTTTTGTAGCAATCCTCAGTATGATAGTGCTCATGTTTCCCTGTAAGGAGGCTCCAATCATTCTACAACTAATTAGGATTAATTATTTGATTTCGTATCTCGAATGTACTTATTGCATCAAAATGTAGTATGCCACATTTCCTGAAAAATTTATCCCCTACTAACCACATGATCTAGAGAGAATTGCAGCAAAAATTCACAATTTGAAGCAAACAGTGAAGTTTTTCTCTGACCTGCTAGTGTAGCCGAGAGCGCTAACGCGCTGCTTCCTGGACTCTGGTAGGCGTGTCGGACCCGGATCGAATCCGCCCGGCAGATTGACGACGAGAGCTGGTGAACTGGCCAGCTTGGATGTGGTTTTCCACATCCCGCTAGGTGAATACCGGGCTGGATCCCACTTTCCTCCTCACTTACACAGCTCGCAGACATCGGAACACATTCACACTACTTCATGGATTCCACTAGATGTAGACAGTTGGAGTACACTAATTTCGTCCTGGAGGGTACAGGGTGGCAGCAGAAAGGACATCCGGCCACCCCTTAACATTAACATGCCAAATCCGATTAACCATGGCCGACTCTGCGAAACTGCGGGACGAGGCGCAAGCGATAGTTAGATAGATGGACAATAGTGAAGTTTCTCTCTTCTCTGCAGCTCATTTTCTGACTCATTTGTTTCGGAATATACACTCCTGGAAAGTGAAATAAGAACACCGTGAATTCTATGTCCCAGGAAGGGGAAACATTATTGACACATTCCTGGGGTCAGATACATCACATAATCACACTGACAGAACCACAGGCACATAGACACAGGCAACAGAGCATGCACAATGTCGGCACTAGTACAGTGTATATCCACCTTTTGCAGCAATGCAGGCTGCTATTCTCCCATGGAGACGATCGTAGAGATGCTGGATGTAGTCCTTTGGAACGGCTTGCCATGCCTCAGTTGGACCAGCGTTCGTGCTCGACGTGCAGACCGCGTGAGACGACGCTTCATCCAGTCCCAAACATGCTCAATGGGGGACAGATCCGGAGATCTTGCTGGCCAGGGTAGTTGACTTACACCTTCTAGAGCACGTTGGATGGCACGGGATACATGCGGACGTGCATTGTCCTGTTGGAACAGCAAGTTCCCTTGCCGGTCTAGGAATGGTAGAACGATGGGTTCGATGACGGTTTGGATGTACCGTGCACTATTCAGTGTCCCCTCGACGATCACCAGAGGTGTACGGCCATTGTAGGAGATCGCTCCCCACACCATGATGCCGGGTGTTGGTTCTGTGTGCCTCGGTCGTATGCAGTCCTGATTGTGGCGCTCACCTGCACGGCGCCAAACACGCATACGACCATCATTGGCACCAAGGAAGAAGCGACTCTCATCGCTGAAGACGACACGTCTCCATTCGTCCCTCCATTCACGCCTGTCGCGACCCCATTGGAGGCGGGCTGCACGATGTTGGGGCGTGAGCGGAAGACGGCCTAACGGTGTGCGGGACCGTAGCCCAGCTTCATGGAGACGGTTGCGAATGGTCCTCGCCGATACCCCAGGAGCAACAGTGTCCCTAATTTGCTGGGAAGTGGCGGTGCGGTCCCCTACAGCACTGCGTAGGATCCTACGGTCTTGGTGTGCATCCTTGCGTCGCTGCGGTCCGGTCCCAGGTCAACAGGCACGTGCACCTTCCGCCGACCACTGGCGACAACATCGATGTACTGTGGAGACCTCACGCCCCACGTGTTTAGCAATTCGGCGGTACGTCCACCCGGCCTCCCGCATGCCCACTATACGCCCTCGCTCAAAGTCTGTCAACAGCACATACGGTTCACGTCCACGCTGTCGCGGCATGCTACCAGAGTTAAAGACTGCGATGGAGCTCCGAATATCACGGCAAACTGGCTGACAATGACGGCGGCGGTGCACAAATGCTGCACAGCTAGCGCCATTCGACGGCCAACACCGCAGTTCCTGGTGTGTCCGCTGTGCCGTACGTGTGATCATTGCTTGTACAGCCCTCTCGCAGTGTCTGGAGCAAGTATGGTGAGTCTGACACACCGGTGTCAATGTGTTCTTTTTTCCATTTCCAGGAGTGTATATTTTTTCGTTTATGTAGTTTATTATGTATCATAAAGAACATTAGTTTTGTCGTAGTGCTTTGCATTTGCATAGCTGCGGAAGACCCAGTGTAAGTAGGCTGTTTAGGTTTTTATGTTAGTAACGTCATGTAGCGCTCTATATGAAAATCACTGACTATGCTGTGTGCAGTCTGTGGCTGGTTTGCATTGTTGGACTTTGCTGTTGTAGTGTTGGGCAGTTTGCTGTTAACAGCACGTAGCACTGCGCAGTCGGAGGTGAGCCGCAAGCAGTGGTGGATGTGGGGACAAAAATGGCTGAGTTTTGATCTGGACGTGTGTCCATCAGAGACGGTAAATTGGTAGATGTCGTGATATATATATATATTATATATATATATATATATATATATATATATATATATATATATATATATATACACACATAGTGACTTTTGAACACTATTAAGCGAAATTCATTGTTTGTTCTCTATCAAAATCTTTCATTTGCTAACTATGACTATCAGTAGTTAGTGCCTTCAGTAGTTAGAATCTTTATTCAGCTGGCAGTATTTGGCACTCGCTGTATTGCACTAGTTCGAGTAATGAAGATTTTTCTGAAGTAAGTGATTCATGAAAGGTATAGGTTATAGTTAGTCAGGGCCATTCTTTTATAGGAATTTTTGAAAGTCAGATTGCGTTGCGCTAAAAATATTGTGTGTCAGTTTAAGGAGAGTCATTTATAATTTTTCTAAGTTGACGTTTTGTATGTTATTGCTGGTTCTAAGGTCAATTCTAAAACTTTGTGAGTGCACAAGTGGTTGTTTATGGACTTGCTATATTGTCCACAAGACTCTTCGATGCTAATTATGCACCTGCATAGTCGCAACAGATGGCTGCTGGCCGTCTCTACAAGGACTGCAGTGGGTCTGCACCTCTGGTGGCCCACCAATACTGTAATCTCAACCAGGACTACAGTGGGTCTGCTCTGTGATGACCTACCTACCAATATCCTTCAAAACTTCGACGGACTCTGCGGTGGGTTTGCTCTGTTGTGGCGCATTACCTATCTACATGTCAAGAGTCATCACTGTCTTTCCACTGAAAGGGCAACACTACTTCTTCAAGACTACATAGAAATCCACTACTTCCCAGTGCATTTTTTTTACTGTGAGACTTTGAGAAAAAAAACCACTTCAATTTTACTGTGATGAGTGATCAGGACTGTGTATATGGACTGTGAGAAAACTGTAGCTTTTGACCAACATTGTATAAAGAAGTATGTGCATTTGATTTTTTGTTATTGTAACTATGACAAAAAATTTCAAATCTGTCTTGGCCACTGCCCAAAACAATTTCTAACATGTTTTGTTGGGAGCATGGGGGCTATGTAAGTAGGCTCTTTAGGTTTTTATGTTGGTAACGCCATCTAGCGCTCTGTATGAAAATCACTGACTGTGCTGTGTGCAGTCTGTGGCTGGTTTGCATTGTTGGAATTTGCTGTTGTAGTGTTGGGCAGTTGGCTGTTAACAGCATGTAGCATTGCGCAGTTGGAGGTGAGCCGCCAGCAGTGGTGGATGTGGGGACAAAGATGGCGGAGTTTTGAGAGCAGAGGATCTGGACGTGGATCCATCAGAGGTAGTAAATTTGTAAAACTGGATGTCATGAACTCTCTATCAAAATCTTTACTTTGCTAACAATGCCTATCAGTAGTTAGTGCCTTCAGTAGTTAGAATCTTTTATTCAGCTGACGGTATTGGCACTCGCTGTATTCCAGTAGTTCGTGTAACGAAGATTTTTGTGAGGTAAGTGATTCATGAAACGTATAGGTTATTGATAGTCAGCTTATCTAAGAGAATTCCAGGATTTACACAATCAAAGGCCTTTGACAGATCACAAAAAATACCAATGGGTGATGTCCGGTTATTCAGAGCATTTAATGTTTGATGAGTGAAAGCGTATATAGCATTTTTTGTTGAAAAGCCTTTCTGAAAACCAAACTGACATTTTGTTAGTACTTTATTTTTACAAATATGGGAGGCTACTCTTGAATACATTACTTTCTCAAAAAATTTTTATAGAGCTGTCAGAAGAGAGACTGAGCGATAGTTGTTGACATCCGACGTATCCCCGTTTTTATGCAGTGGTTTTACAATGGCATATTTTAGTCTATCGGGGAAAACACCCTGCTCCAAAGAGCTATTACATACATGGCTGAGAATCCTTCTTATCTGTGGGGAACAAGCTTTAAGTATCTTGCTGGAAATGCCATCAATTCCGTAAGAGCTTTTTTCTTTTCAGTGAGTTTATTATTTTACTGATTTCAGAGGGAGTGGTTGGTGGAAATACAGTTGTTTCAAACTGCACAGGTATGGCCTTTTCTTTTAGAAGTCTTGCCTCTTCAAGTGGAGATCTAGATCCTATTTTGTCCACAACATTTAAAAAATGATTATTGAAAATATTTTCAATTTCTGATTGTTAGTACACTTGTCATTCAGTTTTATGGCAGTAAAGTCTTCCTGTGCTCTTGGTTGCCCTGTTTCCCTTTCAATAATATTCGACGTTGCTTTCATTTTATTATCAGTGTTACTGATCTCAGACATGATACACATGCTTCTGGATTTATTAATAACTTTTCTTAGTACCGCACAATAGTTTTTATAATATTGAACAATTTCGGGGTCAGTACTCCCTCTTACTGTTAGATACAGTTCTCTTTTAGAGTTGCAGGATATTCTTATTCTTTCAGTTATCCAAGGCTTTTATATGTGTTCTTGGAATTAAGCTTATTTTCTTGGGAAAACAATTTTCAAATACCCTCAAAAATGTATCGTAAAATAAGTTATATTTCAAGTTTGCATCAGGTTCCTTATACACTTCATTCCAGTCTAGCTGCTTTAGGCTTTCCCTAAAGTTTGCAATATTAATATTGTTAATTGAACGCACTGCTTTGAAATTCTGATTTGATATACTGAATGGAGCTATGTCATATACTGTAACTAACTGTGCACCATGATCTGAAAGACCATTCTCAACAGGATAAGCATTTATGTCCTTAAATTTATCTTGGTATATTTAATGTGAAATGCTGGTACATTAATAACCTGGGTAACGGCCAGAGTGTTGAATGGAAGCATCCAAACATTCATGCGTTTTATCGTAGTGGACCCGAAAGTCACTTTATGGGATGGAGATGCAAGCCTGTTGCTTTTGGCCAGTCCACACTGGGACGATCAGTGCTGATTGTGGATAAGGATGGAGTTTTCGTCCGATGATGAACCATATACCCTCAACTGGAGACAAATATCGTGAACGAGCAGGTCAAGGCAGCATGCCCATACGCTGTACAGCAGAATGGGTTACAACAGTGGTATGTGGGCGAGCGTTAAAAAGTTGGAAGACATCCCCTAGGATGCTGTTCACCGTACATTCCCCTGACCACCACTGCCAACAGTGTTGCGAAGTGGCTACATATTGGTATGTCTTCCCACAGCATCGTAGTCTCGTAGTCTTATCACAAGACCAAGTTCAAAGTCAGTGAGTTGTTGATACCGCTGTCTTCGTCACTTCAAAGACAATCTTTACTAACATCAACTCACTGCGTCCAATCTCAACATTGGCGACTGTTATACCGTGTATGTAAAGCAGACCTGATGTGCATCCTCATAGACTCAGTACTAGCGCCATTTTTATGCGACAAGGCGAAATTAGAATGGACGTCATCTTTCAGATGTGGAAACATGCTTACCAACTTACATTTATCTCGCACAACTTCTTGGAGCTGGAATTTCCTTTCCATCAGTGTATATCATTGTAAATGCTCTTTAGAACCTGATCATGGTTTGCCTACCGAAAATCGTCTATATAATACAGAATTTTGTCGGAATCTGGAGGCGTTAACCATTACACTTCTCAAGTATTTATGAGCTGTGCTGCACAACGTCATGAAACATATTATTATTAGAATTCTACTAATGTTTTTTTCAGAAATTTGACTATTCATGATACTGATCCTGATCCTGGTCCTCTTATATAGTCACTTATTACAGCTTAGGAACGCCTCAGCAACTTACCTGCGGACCGAACGATAGTGATAATGATTAGCAAGAGCAATTTCTTTGTACTGAGATTACCAATGACAACGTGAAGTTGTCGAGCCTTTACCGTTTCCTTATTCTTTAAAAGGTTGGATCAGACATCTTGTAAATATATTTTTGTTTGTATAACTATTTACCGCTTATCTATTCCGCGTGTATGTCCCCAACCGTGGCTGAGTGATCTGCGTAGATGGTTGCCCTCCGGAGGATGTTAGATTCCCGGTCTTTCTTGTGGTGATAGTCGTGCTGGGTGCACTCACCATCGTGATGCCAATAAAGGACCTATTCGGCAGAGCCGTAGTGGCTACGCTGGCCGGAATGTCTTAAAAACTGTCGGGAGAGTGGTGTGCTAACTACTTGCCCCTACATACCACATACGCATAACGCCGCAAGGCATGACACAGCGGACGATATACATTCCTTGGACCTTCACAGCCTGGCGAGGAGCTCGTATGCAAGGTTTATGACAGTTAATAGCGAGAAATGACACAAGGGAAAATGGTTGGTAATAAACTGCATGGAAGAACTGCTGCACCCTCAAAGATAAGGCCAATTTATCGACAAGCGAAGTGACACGTAATTCATCATTGGAGGAGTTTATGGTAACAAATTCAGACCAAATGAAACACATGTGTCACAGTAAAGGATGTCCAGACAGCCGCATCAACACCCAGAGTACTCCCTCTGGCGGCCACGCAGGTGTGTATTCTCACATGCAAACGATAATTCCTGGCAGCATAAAACTTGTGCTCCACAGATACGTGTCATTTCTTTTCCAAGCCAGTGCTCAATAATCATACCATTTATCAAATATCCACGAGCTATGTTGCACCATCTTCTGAAAAATATTGTTATAAAAATTTTACAGTTTTTTTCCAGAGGTTTGACTGTTACTAAAATTGATCGTTTTAGAAGTATTGCAACTGGTGACAATGATTTATCACTGCATAAGAACGTCTCAACAAAGCGTGTGCGGGCTGTAGAGCAATTTTCCGCGAAAGGCGAAAGTCCCGAGGTCGAGACTCGGTCCGGAACAAAGTTTTAATCTTCAAGGAATTTTCATATTAGCGCACACTCTACTGCACAGCTAAAATTTCATCCTGTGTCAAAGAGGAGCCAAATGGTATTTTGAGAATAGATTATTCCAAGCAGTTAGCCCCGCCTCTGGGAATTCTGCGATGGTTCTTTCAGGCTTTGGAGAACAAGTAAGTTTGCGTTTCCTAATTTCCAACAAATATTCAATTCGGAATAGATTTGGTAATTTGCTGGCAACTGACGTTGTCTTACAGCGCGAACAGTACGTTGCATTGCGTCAACCGTATGTGTCTATGTACCGTCCTGATAAAAAAAGTACACCACTCTTCTGAGCGATACGACAGTTGCACGGGGATAACAACCAGGTCAATGTAGCGAGCACTGGTTACTTTACGCTGCAGAAACACCAAATGTGACCACGAGCTGTAACGGATGGCCCCCCCAAACCATGAAGCGGGTGACGGGACCTGTGTATCGTGGGAAAATGCACTCTGCAATAGGCAGTTCGTCAGGTCCAAGCCAGAAACATGTACGTGCTTCACTAGCATACAAACGGAATACAAACGGAACATTCTCTTATCACCGAAGACAACAGAGCCTCATTTCACACACCCCAGTCAACGCTTTTACCACATCAGAGTAGCCATAGTTAGCGGTGTCGTGATGTAAGTGGTATCTCAGCTAGAGGCAAACGTGATCCTAATCATGTTGCAAGCAGACTGTTTGTAATAAGAAAGTAGTTGAAAAATGTGCCCCGGTTTCGTCACTGGATGATGTTCTGTCGGCCACCGCGTCGATGTTGACTTGTCTTTTTACTGCATGGACGTCCAGAACCTGGTTTACAGGTGTGGGAATGTTCCACAGTTGACAGTTCTGCGCTGATACGCAGCACACCGCGCCTTGTACACGTCCACCGCGGTGCTCGGGGACCACCGCACCAAGTTACGACACCTGAAGATGGACTTATAAAGAGCCGGAAACCAGTCTTGTGATAATAAATCACTTTACAACTGACGCGGTACTTCCAACCACTGGTTCTGTTGACAGAAGCGAAACACAAGAGAGACACTGAGTACAACATGTTCTGTATCCATTCAGCTTCCCGCAGGCCTACAATGCGACTCCATTCAAATCGCTGAAGCTGCTCATAATATCATAAATACACACTCGTGAATAAGGGCATCCTTGTATCCTATAATGGATGTTGGAGACACTACTAAACTCTAAACTCAGCACAGTTACTTCCGGCAGAGAGAATGCAGAGGGCATACAGACAGGACTTCTGAACCCTAACTGATCGCCGAATACTGTGACAAATGAATCACTAACACGGCAGCCCCTCAGTATACACATATTATACCCAGACGACACTGAACTCTAACCAAACTGGTGTTAGAGGTTTTCCTGCAGTGAAGGCAACTTGCATAAAAGGTGAGTTACTGGGCTGTAAACTAACTCATTCCATATAATTTCTCCGAAACTTCGAGGAATGACATCGCAATTAGTCTTTCATGTGAAAGAGTATATAAACGAGTGAGTGAAGTCGACTATCTGTAGGTCGCAACACAAATATATCATCTTCATGGATGTTCCAACGGTCAGCAGTCTTGAATCGCCTCACAGCTGTATCACAACCACTACAGTAATTGTGAGCAAATTCGTTGAATAATATTCCCGTCCTACATATTTGAGGTTTCATCCGGTATCAGAGCAGGGTACAATCCACACTGCTATAAATGCATAGAATCCAGAAGCATCCAGTTATAAACAAATAGTTCTGTAATCAATGGCTTTAGTAATTAGGCTGCTTATGTCTGGTACGTATACAGACAGCCATCAGGTGCCTGATCAGCACGATTTTAGACAATGATTAAAGCACTGTAGCGCAGTGTCTAAAATTTCGTGTAACTGATGTCTGATGGTTGCTGGAGCTTTAAGAAGTAGTTATTTCGGAGAAGATGGTTGGAGAATATCAGCGATCACAATGTAATATTTGAAATTAATGATATTTAATTACATTTAGGATTCACAATTTCTAAAATTTCATATTTTCTATATATTTATGTAATGCATTACAGTTACAAATAACTGGTACATTAGGCCAGTCATAGCATGTTATTGTTAATTACTTCTTGTTCTTCATTGAATAATTTTAATGTATTACTTTTCGACATTACTTATTTTTAGCAGTTTTCCAGTAATACAGCTAGCCTCTCATACCAATATGTTATATTTGCAGGTATATTACGATCAACGGTATTTACTACAGATCGATAAGTACTTTTACGGATACTGCCTATTTATATCCTGGGATTGCATCTATAGAACGTTCTCTACTTGATTTATCGACGTTTGAGGCTGCTTCAATGGAAAACACAAGGCCAGCGTCTAACACCTATATAGTAACCAGATAGTTCACATATCGATGGAAGGTCGTCTGTCTCTTTTAGAATCGGACTGCTACTGCTGGAATATCTTTGGAACTGCATCCGCTAACTCCGCAGAAACCAACAACAGTGTAATTACTTTCCAGCAGGCCTCTAGAGGGCAACCTATACACAAAGAATGTCATACTTACTTGTTTCCTTTATAAAGCCGTTAGTGTCACGATGGCTGTTTCCACTTTTTTATACAGCTATTCTACTTTGTTTTTTAACAATTTAGCTAATTTTAAGGTCTTTTTATGTATCCTGTAGTATAACAGAGCTGCAGTTCTGAAGATGATCATGTGATAATCGAAACTGGTCACTTTTTAATAAATGTGTCTTCCAATATAGACTGTTTTACAATTAATTTTGAATCTAAAGAGTAGTTCCTTAAGATACTCAATTTGTGCAGGAGTGAATGTTAGCCAGCGTAAATGTGTTCTGTCACGGTGGCAAGCTGTCACTATGAAGATACCGGCAGCACAACGTGTTGTCTCTGTACCAGTACCTTGGTTAATTTATGTAATGTAATCTGTTTGACTGCTCTGTATGCTTCATTGCATTACTGCAGATGCGTAGGTCGTAATTCGTTCAGCAAGTTTCGCAAACGCTAGTTTAAGGGTGGAATGAATCACAAGACCTTTTATGTAGTTTTTCAGCACGAAAAACTGCCAGTCTTTTGCCGCTACGCAATGGATTCCTATTTTTACCAACGATGTCAGGTAGTCGTGAATTAAGAACGGATTTTGTAGATCAGAACATGGACTTATGACATATAAGATAGTGAGCAGCTAAGGTTACGCTCATATTCATAAATTCGAAATATAAAAATGTGGTAACAACACGTTTTTCAGTTATTACTACTGTTTACGTAACTTCTGCTAGTGGCTGTTCACCTGCGTTTAGGATTAGCTGCAGTTTCATTGAGTTGAGACAGTTGCAAACTCATTATGCAGATTCCTTCACATAACACTTTCTCTGAATCATATGTACGCTAGGGCTGTTAACAAGCAAATATCAAAGCCTCCTATGTCACTGTGTAGTATTTGCTGTGTACAGGCTGCGTGATTTTTATTTGCGTATTGTGCTGCTAAACAGCGGAGCCGTAAATACCTTTTTGTTTGGCTGCGTCCACAATACTCGGCAGATTGACTACAGGAATGAATAGGTGCTAGTGATTGCGAGTGCGCGATCGCCAAAAAATGGGTGTGCGTGCCGAACCCAAACATCAGCTCCCTGTGGGTGATGACCCGGATCAATTATTTTGTTTATTGATGCTTGAGTTTTGGTTGGACGGGATAGGATATTGTCGGCGCCGTTTGAAAGAAACTGTTCCAGCATTCACCTCACCCTATGTAGGAAAATCATGGCGAACCTAAATCTAGATGGCTGGAAAGAGATTTGAAGCGCTAATCTTCCAAATATGATGACAATGTCATACTTTTGCACCACCTAACATGTCCGAAGCTGAGTGTACGACTGAGACGTAAAGAGAAAATTCTGAATCAGGCTTTTAGTGAGCACAGTGTAACATGCTTCATAGGTCGAAGTGTCGAATCGTTAAGGATCATGAAAAAAGAATTACGTGGATCAGTGTACATTTGTGAATGGAACGTGCAAATATATCATAAAATAAAAAATCACTGCCTGCCACGTAGTTAATAATCTGCGGTACGCGCGTGGGTAAATACGATGCCAATACTGCTACCCCAGTTGATTGACGGTCTATGGTCTCTATTTGTTACCTTATGTCATCGCCATGCATATCAAGTAACTTGACTGACATGACAAATTACGCCAGTGAATGCTTTATGATTCAGCTAGTGTCACAGAATAACGATGGCGCTGTCACTGTGTCAGTCCGTGTAAACAAACCCGCTGTGCTCGGGCGTCGTCGTACTAAAAACTACGAAGGACACCGTACGCACGTAAATTCTAAACATGGTGGCGTGTGAGGGATTTGCCGAGTAGAGTGTATAAAACATTTATATGTAATCGAATTACTGAGTGCTCCTAAGAGTAATTTATATGCCCATTTAATGACGATAATAACTCTGCAATCTAGAAAAGACAAGACATGGTAGCTACATGGTAACCGCCTCAGTCACATAAGATGTAACGGGAAGCTAAATAATGATTAGTCAAGCAGGTGTCATAAAATCACGAAAGTCTTTTAGAAATACAAGCAAGTATGCAAATCTAGAGGAAAAAAACCGAAGCATGTCAGGTTCTCATTTAACGACTGACGTACTTTATATTAATTACGAAAGCAAATAGGTACTCTGTAATAGATATGATGGGATAGTTGCATAGGTGAACTGAAAAAAATCATGTATCATTACTTACATGGTTCTACAACTTACAGCCCAAGGACACCATGTTAATTTTCCATTAATTCCTTTTGTATGGAGGCAATCACGAAAACGTAGCATAATCCTCGTGGAACAGGTCAATCATGTAAATTTAAAAACCTTCAGGAATCTTTTTATGTACCTTTAACCAAAACTATTTGAAAAAAAAAGAACTGTTAGGGAACGAGCTATAGAGATTACCTTACACTCCGTATCTGTAAAGCTTTGTGTCAGTCAAAGACTGGAGTGTTGGCTTGAGTCTAGTAAATAGACACCAGACGTACAAATCGGTACTAGAGACATCAGAAGAAAGACCATTCTAGTCTTACGAAGTTTTGTATTAGTAAGTACTTTGTTTCAAGTGAAGATAAAGCTGAGTATTCTAAAAGCTGATATGTCTGGCACATTTCTTCGGAATGAAAAACTAATGACAGAATATAGTAAGAATGAAGTGGCATATAATGGTCTCTACGTGTCATAGATAATGTAGAAATCGAGTCCCATTGGAATTCCATGAGAAACACTCCATCAGCCAAATTCGTTACCCATTTATGGAAGAATACAACGTTTAAAAGCTATTTACGACCTGATCACATATAGCAAAACCTTAAAGGCACTTTTCTCTCGTCTTCCGTTCGCATTCCATTGACAAGATTTGAGAACAATTTCGCCCAAATATAACGTACTTCAGTAAGCTTTTTTTTCTGCCTTTATATATTCTACTTGCTGTATACATGAAACCCCTTGCTCCACAGCTATTAAAGATGCATATGTCTCTTAAAGTAGCATTCCTGTTAGCATACAGTACAGTACAACAGGCTTTCAGTAGTGTTCACATATTAAATTACAACATAATAACAAGGTTTGGCAATAGGAACATAAGTAAATTAAAGACCTCATATCACAAATTTCGTATGAGAAAGTTGTAGCCGTTTTAAGGCGAATTCCAAAAACTGATTCAAAACATAAACAGTTTTAATTCAGTTTGCATACTGTCTCAGGTGTTTTGATATTATGTTATTCCAACCCTGCATTATTATTTCAGTGTCTAATATTTGAACGTTGGCAATGGGTTTAAAATGCACATCACATCCTCTCCGTAGATGATCTTCCAGAATATGTCAGTATTGCTCCTATACACTAAATCTGTCTCTTCTTCTGATCATATAATCTCTTGTAATATTATTTTGGCTTTAGCTTTAGTATTTGCAACTGATAAATCTTGTAACGCAAGATGTAGACTACATTAATTCTTTACTGCAATGTTACAGTTTTGTGGTTTATTAAGAAATACTTTAATGGTTTCCGGTACGTTTTAGTAGAGGATTTTCTGTCGGATGTTTAGTATAGCGAGAACTGTAACATGGCATAAGTATAGAAGAAACATTTGCAAAACTAAAATACACTCCTGGAAATGGAAAAAAGAACACATTGACACCGGTGTGTCAGACCCACCATACTTGCTCCGGACACTGCGAGAGGGTTGTACAAGCAATGATCACACGCACGGCACAGCGGACACACCAGGGGTGTTGGCCGTCGAATGGCGCTAGCTGCGCAGCATTTGTGCACCGCCGCCGTCAGTGTCAACCAGTTTTCCGTGGCGTACGGAGCTCCATCGCAGTCTTTAACACTGGTAGCATGCCGCGACAGCGTGCACGTGAACCGTACGTGCAGTTGACGGACTTTGAGCGAGGGCGTATAGTGGGCATGCGGGAGGCCGGGTGGACGTACCGCCGAATTGCTCAACACGTGGGGCGTGAGGTCTCCACAGTACATCAATGTTGTCGCCAGTGGTCGGCGGAAGGCGCACGTGCCCGTCGACCTGGGACCGGACCGCAGCGACGCACGGATGCACGCCAAGACCGTAGGATCCTACGCACCGCCTCTTCCCAGCAAATTAGGGACACTGTTGCTCCTGGGGTATCGGCGAGGACCATTCGCAACCGTCTCCATGAAGCTGGGCTACGGTCCCGCACAGCGTTAGGCCGTCTTCCGCTCACGCCCCAACATCGTGCAGCCCGCCTCCAGTGGTTTCGCGACAGGCGTGAATGGAGGGACGAATGGAGACGTGTCGTCTTCAGCGATGAGAGTCGCTTCTGCCTTGGTGCCAATGATGGTCGTATGCGTGTTTGGCGCCGTGCAGGTGAGCGCCACAATCAGGACTGCATACGACCGAGGCACACAGGGCCAACACCCGGCATCATGATGTGGGGAGCGATCTCCTTCACTGGCCGTACACCTCTGGTGATCGTCGAGGGGACACTGAATAGTGCACGGTACATCCAAACCGTCATCGAACCCATCGTTCTACCATTCCTAGACCGGCAAGGGAACTTGCTGTTCCAACAGGACAATGCACGTCAGCATGTATCCCGTGCCACCCAACGTGGTCTAGAAGGTGTAAGTCAACTACCCCGGCCAGCAAGATCTCCGGATCTGTCCCCCATTGAGCATGTTTGGGACTGGATGAAGCGTCGTCTCACGCGGTCTGCACGTCCAGCACGAACGCTGGTCCAACTGAAGCGCCATGTGGAAATGGCATGGCAAGCCGTTCCACAGGGCTACATCCAGCATCTCTACGATCGTCTCCATGGGAGAATAGCAGCCTGCATTGCTGCGAACGGTGGATATACACTGTACTAGTGCCGACATTGTGCATGCTCTGTTGCCTGTGTCTATGTGCCTGGGGTTCTGTCAGTGTGATCATGTGATGTATCTGACCCCAGGAATGTGTCAATAAAGTTTCCCTACCTGGGACAATGAATTCACGGTGTTCTTATTTCAATTTCCAGGAGTGTACATTTATAACATAGAAGCAACTGAGCAGGATCACATAAAGGGACTGCCCTAAAGCCTGCCAGTGAAAATGTTGCAAAGTGAGATGAGTAAGTATGGATGAAGCTTTTTAACAACGACTTAATCTTTCAGCAAGTGTTTAAAAGAGCTGTCGCTGCCCTCTATGTACCCATTACAACATACCCAAAAGACAGAACTGAACTCTGGGTTCAGTATGTTTATGACGACTGTTTGCTCAAATTATTTAAGGGCAAAGGGTTAATTTCTGCTAAAGTACATTTCTCCACATTGTATTTTACAAGACTGCACTCAGTGAGCAAGTTGGCTGTCACTAAACGTAGTGGATATCTGTAACGAGCCAAGTGCCAAAAAACTTATTCCTAGTTAATCATTTTGTTTTGTTTTGTTTTGTGGAAAATACTCTAATTTATCTACAGTAAGAGTCATACAATTAGGGCAAATCTTTTTTAATTTCCTCCCTTTTATCAACGAAAATAAATGTTTTATTCTGAAAAACGGAGAATGTGTAAAATGCCATACAGTTATTGGCAAAAAAGAGGTACGTATCATTGAAATAAATCTCAAGTACTTATTAGTTTTTACTAAACATCTTCCACACACTTTTCTTTTACAGATACACTATCCTGTGATTAAATTATTTTTAATGTTTCTATTAATTTTTATAGAGCACAAAGCAGTGTCGTATTCGTTACTTTCAAATACTGCAGCATTTGTTGCAAAATCCTTTTCTTTTTAGCTGACAACTTGTTTTCACATCGTTCTGACGGTTATTATGTCAGATGTAGCCCCTTACTTGAGAACTTTGTACGTGCTCCGATCTTCAATTTCGTTTAACATTGTTCTCATCTCGACGACACCAGCTGCAAATTTTTGTTTTTTATTTCAGTCCAAAAACTTTTTGAAATATTTAATTTCGATGTGTTAATGTGTCAATTGCTTACATTTTAAAATCAAACAAATCATCAGGGCTGTAGGGTAGTAACTACAAACGGACTGTTAGGTGCCGCATTCTCCATAAGTTATTCAAAATTCTTCCAGCTTCTTACGTTTTTCGAACTGGAAAAACTCTCTGAAACACAGCAAAAACGGCCAGAGACCAGAAGGTTATTGTTTATGTCATCATGCTTACCTAAAATCAACACATAAATCCAAAGAAAAAGCATAATTTTATTCTTATTCTGGCCAAAGCAGTTATCAGACGGCATAAGCTTTCATTTTCTAAAACTCTCAGGTTTCGCTGAGTATTTTAAGGAAGCATGAAGCAGTTTCACTACTACCTAAGCTACTCATAGCCTGATGCCACAAAAACATGAGCTCCTTGTTGTTTGCTGAAAACATGAGCACACGTACCTGATTGGGGGTTAGAGACGGCGATGATAATAGTTACGCAAAATGTCAGGCACATGGGTGCGTCATTATTATGGAGCTTAAAAGGTATAGTATCTCCTTCAATTCTTACTTTCTCACTTCTTTTGTGGTGTATTTCTATACCGGATTTTTACTTCTCTAAGGCCAGGTTTTCCTGTCAGCTCTGCTTATACTAACTCTTATTTGGAGCAAGTATCAATGCTTAGTCGAAGAATTATATTTGTGGGAAAAGTGTTTAAAAGTTTTATAACATACCTACCTAATGTCGCAGTCTGTCTACCTTTTCTTACAGGCACAGTAAAGTCGGATGACGCTCAAATCTTAGCTGAGATTTTCATGATACTGTTTCTTCTTCCATAATGGCTCACGGTCCTAGGAAATGAGTTTATGTTGCAGAGAACTAGCTTTCGTCTGCTGCCGTAAAATTATTTCCTTGTGCTTTATTACCCGGCTTTACCTAAGTCCTTTGCTGCCGTGAGAGTGTTGATTTTGAGTTTTTGTTATTGCGGAAATACACTAAAATGTTCTTACAAAACTATACAGTGTCACTCTTTCCATATCGAAACGAGTGACAAACCGTAGCTTCCCGTCTGCCGTCTTTAGCGTCTTCATACTGACCATGTCGCCTTCTCTTCACACACTTCATGGCAATCAAAGCTATCAAAAAGGAATTTTGCTTCACATCATTTGTGAAGGAATAAAAGTCTTGGAACCCAACTTTTCTTTGTGTATATGGGACACAAGCACACGAATGCTTGCAGTTGGAGCCGAACAGAAACTAGACAGGATACTTATTTATTTTGCCACCATATAGGCTAGGAGTCGAACTGGTATGTCATTCTTTTGTAAAAATTCCAGGAAACAGCTAAATGTTACGTAATTGAATTACGTAAAAATAAGTAATGAATATTTCGTACATACCTCAGATTTTGCTTCTGCCTGTAAGGTTTTACTATTGACGTTCTATCAATATTTCTTTCATCGCGAATTATATCTTCATTCTTCATTGTCATCTCCTCATGGAACGGCGCAAATCCATAGCGAAATTAACAAACAAACAAAAAGGAGTATGGCGACACAGCATTGTTGCAGACAATGCTCGTAAACAATTACAAACGTTTGTGTCGCTTAGCTAAAGTTAGCTTCAGCAATGGGCCGGCACATACCGCACATGTCATCTTTCAGGGTTATATACGCTACTAGAAATGATCACAAAGCTTAACACGCTTTTCGTAACCCAGCTATGTCGTTATCGAGTGATAACTTATTTCCCATTATACTTTTCATGCATTAGGTAAGTCAATTTCCTAGGTTTGAACAGTGTGTTTACGTTCAGTGTACGAAAGAAAAGTTTTTGTTTCGTTCGAAAGGTTTTGAGAAGCTCAGATTTATCTCTGCATTGCACGTCGGGTCCTTCAGAATCGTATGACCAGAACTGGAATACGTCTGGCAGCTGCCCCAACTAGGTGAACAGATGCTGACCAAGAGCCGCCGAATACCAGATCAAACGTTGGTCCTGGGTATTTCCTGGTAACACCCACATCTGGAAGACTTTCCCATATCCAACACCATATATAGCATCCTAACCGGACAAGGATTTGCAGTTTTTGGATGCCAAGCATTCTGGTTGTACTGCTACGAATTCTAAGGTTGATGGTGAACTACTACTAGTAATATTGTCAGTGCCTACACTAAGGCTCAGTGCATTCGTACTCTGCAGCACGTGGTTACACGAAATTAATGTACTGAATAAGAGAGCTGTGTGTAACCTATACAGATTACTGAGGTACTGAAATATTTAATTTTAAAGTCCAGTGTGCTTCCAATTTAAGAAGTGAATGAATTTAAGATGTGATAGTAACCTTGGGAATTCTTGGAGGTTTTTAAACTAGATGTTATTTGTGCAATAGTCCTCACAAGCATGTTTTGGTACCCAAGTGATACGTATTTAGATGTATTTAATGTGTTGTTGTTGTTGTGGTCTTCAGTCGTGAGACTGGTTTGCTGCAGCTGTCCATGCATCCTGTGCAAGCTTCTTCATCTCCCAGAACGTACTGAAGCCTACATCTTTCTGAATGTGCTTAATGTATTTATCTCTTGGTCTCCCTCTACAATTTTTACCCTCTACACTGTCCTCCAATACTAAATTGGTGATCCCTTGATGCCTTCTTCTAGTCCTGCTACAAACTCATCTTCTCCTACCAACCGATCCCTTCTTCTAGTCCTGCTACAAACTCATCTTCTCCCCAACCCTGTTCAGTACCTCCTCGTTAGTTATGAGATCTACACACCTAATCTTCAGCATTCTTCTGTAGCACCACATTTCGAAAGCATCTACTCTCTTCTTGTCCAAACTAAAACGACTTCCTCGCACTTAAATCTATACTCGATGTTAACAAATATCTCTTCTTCAGAAACGCTTTCCTTGCCATTACCAGTCTTCATTTTATATGATCGCAACTTCGACCATCATCAGTTATTTTGCTCCCCAAATAGCAAAACTCCTTTACTACTTTAAATGTCTCATTTCCTAATCTAATTCCTTCAGCAAACATCAAATTATTGTCACGTAATGACATATAACTTATTTAAGTAGTGTCAATAACAGTGCCACAAGTATTTTAATAAGTTATGCAAGTAGTTTAGATGTGGAAATATTTAATTTGCAGGTTCACTGTGATTTAAAAGTAAAACAAACAAAATATAATTCGAGGAAAAGTACAGTTTTCATTTGCTCGAATTTTCATAGAGAATCGAAATTATACTTGAATATTACAATTTTTATATGGTAGTACTTAATTGGACTGTCCATTGTGCTAGCAAAGTGTACAAAGTCCTCCATATTTCCAGAAACAGTAGAATTAAATTTTACTCCAATTATACTTGGATATTACGATAAGCATCCTCCATGTGTGTGTGTGTGTGTGTGTGTGTGTGTGTGTGTGTGTGTGTGTGTGTTTGTAGAATAAATAATTGTATGAAAGAATTTACCTTCGAATTATCGACGCTGACATTGCCCTTGGAGATGTTACACCTTTGTCAGTGTTTGACTGTGTTGCGTCTGTATAAACAAAGCAGTTGTTCTCAAATTTAGGTTATATATCATTATAAAACACCTTCTTCCTTATTTCCAACAACTGTGTTGCAGCTTAAGTGAAAAAATCACCGTCTTCCTTCTTTATTAAATTTCTGTATGCTTGTGTTATGTGAGTGTGAGTGTTTATTTTTAAATCGCATGGTTTTAGTAGATGTTGTCTTATTTAATAGATAGTTATAAAAATACACTTTGTAATGTTTTAGATTGTCCTAGCGTCGTATTTCACATAACTGCAAGTAGGTCTAAAGAATTAGTAAATAAAGCAATAATTCCAAATAAATAACATTGATTAATTCTGTAGTTTACAATATGGTGCACTATCTGTTTCGATAGCTGTTGCTTATCTGCTTAGCGTGGTTATATAGCTAACATGTATTTTCTGTAGTTATAAGCTTGGTCGCATTAGTTTTATGACATCGATCTATTAGGCAAAATTCACTCCTGGAAATTGAAATAAGAACACCGTGAATTTATTGTCCCAGGAAGGGGAAACTTTATTGACACATTCCTGGGGTCAGATACATCACATGATTACACTGACAGAACCACAGGCACATAGACACAGGCAACAGAGCATGCACAATGTCGGCACTAGTACAGTGTATATCCACCTTTCGCAGCAATGCAGGCTGCTATTCTCCCATGGAGACGATCGTAGAGATGCTGGATGTAGTCTTGTGGAACGGCTTGCCATGCCATTTCCACCTGGCGCCTCAGTTGGACCAGCGTTCGTGCTGGACGTGCAGACCGCGTGAGACGACGCTTCATCAAGTCCCAAACATGCTCAATGGGGGACAGATCCGGAGATCTTGCTGGCCAGGGTAGTTGACTTACACCTTCTAGACCACGTTGGGTGGCACGGGATACATGCGGACGTGCATTGTCCTGTTGGAACAGCAAGTTCCCTTGCCGGTCTAGGAATGGTAGAACGTTGGGTTCGATGACGGTTTGGATGTACCGTGCACTATTCAGTGTCCCCTCGACGATCACCAGAGGTGTACGGCCAGTGTAGGAGATCGCTCCCCACACCATGATGCCGGGAGTTGGCCCTGTGTGCCTCGGTCGTATGCAGTCCTGATTGTGGCGCTCACCTGCACGGCGCCAAACACGCATACGACCATCATTGGCACCACGGCAGAAGCGACTCTCATCGCTGAAGACGACACGTCTCCATTCGTCCCTCCATTCACGCCTGTCTCGACACCACTGGAGGCGGGCTGCACGATGTTGGGGCGTGAGCGGAAGACGGCCTAACGGTGTTCGGGAGCGTAGCCCAGCTTCATGGAGACGGTTGCGAATGGTCCTCGCCGATACCCCAGGAGCAACAGTGTCCCTAATTTGCTGGGAAGCGGCGGTGCGGTCCCCTACGGCACTGCGTAGGATCCTACGGTCTTGGCGTGCATCCGTGCGTCGCTGCGGTCCGGTCCCAGGTCTACGGGCACGTGCACCTTTCACCGACCACTGGCGACCACATCGATGTACTGTGGAGACCTTACGCCCCACGTGTTGAGCAATTCGGTGGTACGTCCACTCGGCCTCCCGCATGCCCACTATACGCCCTCGCTCAAAGTCCGTCAACTGCACATACGGTTCACGTCCACGCTGTCGCAGCATGCTACCAGTGTTAAAGACTGCGATGGAGCTCCGTATGTCACGGCAAACTGGCTGACACTAACGGCGGCGATGCACAAATGCTGCGCAGCTAGCGCCATTCGACGGCCAACATCGCGGTTTCTGGTGTGTCCGCTGTGCCGTGCGTGTGATCATTGCTTGTACAGCCCTCTCGCAGTGTCCGGAGCAAGTATGGTGGTCTGACACACCGGTGTCAATGTGTTCTTTTTTCCATTTCCAGGAGTGTAGTCACAATGGTACTGATACCGGTTGCGAAGTAACCTGAGTGAAGGTAACTTCTAAGGTGCATTACGCATGGTGATTGGATGCTTTTATAGGCTCTTGACTCAGGTGAGAACTTTTGTAGGCAAACTTAGACGATATTATCCATCAACTTCATGTTTATCTCACAGTACTAGGTGGAGGTTCAACTTACACGCTACAGACTGAGAGATTCAAGAAATTCCTGGGACAATGAATTCACGGTGTTCTTATTTCAATTTCCAGGAGTGTATATTATCGTAATTTTGAGTCTATAAATACACCTCAATTATCCACATTTAACCTACATTTGCGATTTACATTCAAACATGAATTAAATATTTTATTACTATTAATATATGTTTATAGAAAGATTTCAGTCTCTAGTGCTACGTGGGCGTTGTTACCTTTTATAGCCTTCCAGAGACGCTCCTACAGTTAACTAATACAATATTTATATTTTTTTCAATCTGCCATGACGAATGCCACTCCATTTAATTAATTTGGATCTCTTTGTCTCAATTTGTCTGTCCTAAATAAGTTCACATGTGTGTACCACATGTCCTCCGTTCCCCTAAGAGCCGATACCTGACCGTCGCACTCACCTGTTACTGCTGAGGTTCTACGATTCTCTATTTGAGAGCGCCGGTCGAAAAATACACATCCAAGATTATCACAGAGTCACGTGAGTCTGTGTTTAAGGCATCCACTCGGCTTCAAACCAGGGGACAGCTATGTGTTCAGCTACTCGGGCGAGGCCATCTGAATTCACCGCCTGTAAGAACGGAAGATAGACTCTGAACCCAGGTAGTAGACATCATTTTTCGTTGTCGTTGTCTGCAAAGCCTCCTGCACATGTAGCAAAAGACCTCCCCCCCCCCCCCCCCCGCCCCACCGCCAGCAAGAAGACATATCGGGCACTGACCTTGTTTCTCAACTTGTTGCACCGTATTTCCATAAGGAGCTTCTACTTCCATCTGATGTTTGAGCTCAAAATTATCAGCAGTCACCACATTAGCACACAATTTACTGGATCGTGGTTTCACGCCACAGCTAAAGTGTCGAACCGTTCGGCAGTTGATGCCACCTCGTGGTCTGTTCCAGTCAAGGAAGAATGCTTGCTGGACATCGAAGCAGAAAATAGCAGGGCTATTTTGAATCTACAAACGGGCAAGAGAGGCCACAAGAAGGTTTCTTGTGTACAACAGCAAACCAGGTGGGCCATGGGAACTAATTAACGATCAACACATCACATAAGGTGTTGGATGCATGTACGGGGGTAGTTTGATGTATCTGTTCCTGAATGATTTATTGTGAGTTGGCGAACAGTGGAGTCAACCGAGTCTTGGAGGTTGGGCCTGGAAGAATGAGTGGCTGTGGCTGTTAGCATCCTGGGATAATGACCTTATTAGCAAGGAAAATGGGGTGGCCACTGACATCTTAGTGTCCAGAGCCCGTTGTGGAACAATAGTGTAGCCTACTCTGGGGCTGACTGGCAGTTGTCGGCTGCCGAAATCGAGAAAGTGATATTAAACAGGAAACATTGACCAGATGGTGGACCTGGAGACTTGGTTCTGGATAGTGTGTGTGTATTATCATTTTTGAGTTATCAGTCTTCTGACTAGTTAGATGTGGCCCGCCCCGAATTCCTCTCTTGTGCCAACCTTTTCATCTCAGACTGGCAACTTTAACCTACATCTTTAGCTGTTTGCGTGTTGTGTTCCAATCTCAGTCTTAGTCTAAAGTTTTAACTCAGCTATACAGCTCCATATAAGTTATGCCCTGATGTCGTAAGACCTGTTATATCATCCTGTCACTTCTTCAAGTCAGCCTTTTCCCTATATTCCTTTCCTTGCGATTCTGTGGGGAACCTCCTACCTTACATTGTCAGACCAGTTAATTTTCAACGTTCTTCTATAGAACCACATGTTAAATGCTCCGATAATCTTCTGTTCTGGTTTTCCCACCGACCATATTTCATTACCACACAATGCTGTGCTGGAAGCGGAAATACTCGGAAGTTTCTTCATCAAATTGAGACCTATGTTTGATACCAAAGGATCTCATATGGCCAGGAACGTCATTTATGACAGTGCCAGTCTCCCTTCCTCCGTCCGTCATGGGCTGTTTTGCTGCCTAGGAAGCACCAATTCTGATGCTAAGTTTGTCACGGTTCTCATATCTGATATTTCTCATTACTTTCGCCTTTCTTCTGTTTACCCCCCATCCATATTCTGTACTCACTGGACTATTGATTTCATTTAGTAGGTCTTCTAACTATTTCTCCCTCTCACTGGTGGTAGCAATTTCATCAGCGAATCTATTGATATCCTCTTATCTTCAATTTTAATTCCACTCTCGAATCTTTCTTTCATTTCCGGAATTGTGTCTACGACACACAGACTGAAAAGAAAGGGTGAAAGACTACATCCCTGTCGTATACCCTTTTTAGCCTGAGCGCTTCGTTAAAAGTCTTCCAGTCTTATTCTTCAAATGGTTCAAATGGCTCTGAGTACTATGGGACTTAACATCTGAGGTCCTCAGTCCCTCGAACTTAGAACTACTTAAACCTCATGAACCTAAGGATATCACACACATCCATGCCCGAGGCAGGATTCGGACCTGCGACCGTAGTAGTCTTATTCTTCCCTCTTGGTTCTTGTACATACAGTGTATTACCTATCTCTCTCCGTACATCAGCCAAATCGACGAATCCTTTTAACCTGTCCAGATATTTCTTCACTCTTGCTTCCAGTATCAACCGCAACGTGAGAATTGCGGCTCCCCAGGTAGGAGGTTCGAGTTCTCCCTCGGGCATTGTGTTATCCATAGCGTAAATTAGATTAAGTAGTGTGTAGGCTTAGGCACCGATGACCTGAGTAGTTTGGTCCCATAAGACCTTACCACAAATTTCGAAACTTTTTTTAGCAACGTTAGAATATCCTCTGTGGCTGGTGAGTTTACCTTTTCTAAGGCCAAACTGATAGTTATCTAAGACATTCTTAATTTTCTTTTCGATTTTTCTGTGTATATATATTTTTCAGATTCTTTGGTGCAAGAACTTTTTAGCTGATTGGGCAATGATCCTACCACTTGTCGGTTCAGTCTGGATAATGATTTTCTGGATGTCTGATAATATATAATACATTCCACACACCAAAGTGAATAGTCTTTCTGCTTCCACTCCAGCCAATGATGTTAGAAATTGCGATGTTATCTATGCTTTCTGCTTTATTTCATTTTAAGTCTCCTAAAACTCTTTTAAATTATGATTCTAATATTGAAACCTGTGTATCTTCCCAGTCGACTCCTGTTTCTTCTTCTATCATGTCATTATAGAAGCTTTCCACCTGACTTCCTCTCCTCAGCGTTTAGTAGTGGAATTCGCACTGCATTCTCAATATTACTGAACTTGTTTTTAATTTATCAGTATGCCAAGCAACTCTTTCCGATAATCATTTCTTCATAAATTGCTTCGCATTTATCAGCTATTTCATCTTAGCTGCCTTGCACTTCCTGTATATATCGTTCCTAACTGACCTGTGGTTCTGTATTACAGAACTTCGCTCAACATATTTTTACTTCCTTCATTCGTCAATGAAGTGCAGTAATTTCTCTGTTACCTAACGTTTCTTCAAAGCTACGTTCCATTTAACGACGTTTTGCCCTACAATTTCTGTGATTACCATTTTAGAAACGTTCATTCCTCTTCGACTGAACTGGCTTCTGAATTATTCATTGTCGCGGTACCTGTAGTCTCAGAGAACTTCAGGAATATCTCTTCACTCTTCAGTACTTCCGTATCTCACTTCTTTGCGCAATGATTTTTCCTGACATGTTTCTTAAACTTCAGTTTACACTTCATCTTACTATGTTGTGATCTGAGTGTACATCTCCCGCTGGGTATGCATTAGAATCCAATGTCGCTTTCGGAATCTCTGGACAATTTTGTTATCAAACCGACATTTTCTCTATCTCCTAGCCTTTTCCAGGTAAACGGTCTCATCTTATGATTCTTGAACGGAGTTGAAATTTATTGCAGATTCAGTTATTCTTTCCCATCTCTCATTACCAATGCCAAACCCATATTCTCCCGTAACCCTCTCCTCTGTTCCTTCTCCTGCAACATATATTTTCTCCATCCTTTCATCCTCTGCTTGCTATATTCACATGTATATATGAACTATTTTATTGTTGTTGCCGCTTTGCTGCCAATTCCAGTGAGAACAGCCCAATCACTCTTCGCTCTAAGCTCCTATTTTTGGTAAATCCTGTTCCCACTTTCACATACTTATCTGACTAGAAATCCATTCCTTCTTTCCGTTTCACTCCACTGACCTCCACTATATCTGGAGCGATCTTTAGCATCAGATTTTTTAGGTTCCCTAACACATTTAAACTTCTGATATTCCACGTTCCGGCCCGTAGAGAGTTTTCCGTTTGTTGGTTATTCAGTCTTCTCTTCATGGTCATCTCCTTATGGACAGTCCGGTCCCAGAGATCGGAATGGGGGTTATTCGAGGACCTTTTGCCGCTGGAGAGAGGATCATATCACTTTTTCAATTACAGGACACATACGCCTTGAATGCAGTGGTTTTCATTGACTTATCGCTCCCATGCCGTTGATCATTACTGATTCTTCCGCCTTTTAGGGACAGTTTTCCATCCCAAGGACAAGAGAGTGCCCTGAACATCTGTCCGCTCATCCGCCCTCTTTGTCAAGGCTGTTGGCAGTATATGGGTGACGTCTTTGGCCGGAGGTCTTCTGCTGCTATTTTATTCAAAATTAAAGCAACGGCGACGTTCAAACACGGAACTGATGACGTATAAATCACTAGTGAGAGATGCTACCCCTTGAACCCGTGTGGGGCACTAACAACCATTGCCAATGTGCAGCCCACAATCTTCATTACTTTTTAGTGATTTCGTGCCTTACTATGGTTTTTGGTTTACCTGTGTGCGTACTATAGTTTGGAACTGTGTAGCCAACCGCTTACAACTACTACAGGCAACTGGAAACTCTATATCGTTTGAGCAGTGACCTGGTACAGTCTCAGTGTTAATGTTTGTGCCAAGGCAATGGGACATATTTGTGTTTTTCTCTTGAGTTTAGTGTCATGATACCTTCTAGGACTGAGATTAAACTACGCTAAGGACATCACATAATCTCATGAGATTATGTTATTCATATTGTCGGTATATGCCAAGAAAGTTCTCGATCAGTGTAGTATTTTTCACTGATCCACCGTATTGCGCATCTGGTTGATTATGTTGTATTTATTAGGTATAATTTAATATTTAACTGTAATATTTTTTAACTCCTTTAACTGAGGGTCTTAGATTAAGTGTTTAATTATTCTATGATTGAGGGATTCGAGTATTATGGAGTCGGAACTCGTCAGAAATGTGAGACTTACAACATACGAGCACTTTAAGGCCACTTTTAGTGAATTATGTAGACTTGAACATTTGGAAAGTCCTACAATTGATTTTGAATCAGTATGATTTGGCTCATATTATTGAATTTTATGAAATAATTGTATTAGTGGAATGGTATCATTGCTGTATTATCATTACAGTTTCACTTTTACTCCTTAGCTTATCTTGCAGATAAAGCCAGTTCTTGTGCACAAACCGTTATTTCTTTTCCTGTTGCTGAGTAAAGGGTAATATTTTGGTCGATATATTACTATTATCATGAGGAAAAATTGATCATTTTTCACAAACAGTAGCGCAACACGTACTTTGAACATTGGCATCCTCTCTTGTACCTGCTTCAGTAATTTGCATTGCGTACCAGTTACTGAAGAAGGGAAGGACACTTCGTTACAAGTGCGTAGTTCGAACACAGTGGCCTTATCTAATCATCTCTGACAGTTTAAAGCCGTCTCCTATGATTTGCTGTAACAACATATGCTAACGTCTCCATAATTTTACTTTCGTTAACGGCTGACGTTCTTTGTTGGTAATTGTAACTACAGCACAAAATGGACCCAGATTTTGTTACAAATCGTTAGAACATCATATGAGACGCGGTGTTGCAATTAGAGGAAAATTCGAGGAGAGGATGCTCATAAGATAAAACAGACACCCAAGCGAATGCTACTGGAATTATGGCGACCGAAATTTGGTAAACTCCAGAGGATGTGTGAGCTTCAGTCATGGCTAATTCCTATGTTTATGACGTCTAAGGAGTGGCACTTCTGCGAATAAGTTGGCATAGCAATACATGATGTTTTCTCGTATGAAAAAAGGTTTAGAATACATGAAGTATAATATTTACATCGGTGCCTCGGAGAAAGCCAACCACTTTGTAACGGTGGTCCTATTTTATCGAACTGAATCAGTATAAAATGCGCGATAATACGGCTTTAAACAATCGGAATGTATCACGAAAGGACTAAAATATCGGCTCTGGTTCTATGGCCGCAAAGGGTATAAACTTTGGTACCACAAGCTACACATTATTTATATGGGACGTTCAGAAAGAAATGAGCCCGAGTCACGAATGAGCGAACCGGTGACATGTGTAACGAGGTGTGGCTCCGGCCAGAGCGTGCATCACTAGAGGGCACACGTGCATGTCACGCAACTATACATAGCTAGCAGCAGCGTTCATCAACCATGAAACGCTGCCAGTCACATTGCAGACAGTTACATGGAGGTGTCAACAGATGAGCAAAGTGGGGTTGTTCGTTTTCTGACAGCGGAAGGAGTAGAAGGAACGGGCATTCATCGCCGAATGTCACAAGTGTACGGGGAACACTGCATGCGCCTTGCAAGGGCTTCAGGGAAGGACAGGTGCCGTTATCCGATGATGCACGGTCTGGAGCACCCCACTGCATTACCGGTTGCCTCGTCCAGATGGTGGATGCACTCATTACCCAGGACTGCCCAGTGACAGTGAAAACCGTAGCCGCCGTCACCGGATTGAGCATCGGAATAGTTCACACATTCATGAAGGAACGACAGTACATCACTCCCCTTCCCCCCTTCCCCAGTCATCAAGCACACTAGCAAGCATGTCGCATGTCGAATGGCCCAATGTCCTGCTCATCTGCAGCGCTACGCTCGGGAAGGGAATGCGTTCCTGGAATGAGTGGTGCCTGGAGACGAATTATAGTGTCATCTTTCGAACCAGAATCAAAACGACGAAGTTTCCAGTGGAAGCATCCAGGGCCACTGCCACCAAAACACCAAGGCCATTCAAACGAGAGTAGGAAAGGTTATGCTGAAGTTCTTTTTTGACCAAGATGACCCTCTTCTGACTCACTTTCTGCACCACGGGACAACAGTGAATGCCCAGCGTTACTCGCAAACCTTGACCATCCTTCGCCAAGCGATCAAATCAGAACGACCAGGCAATCTCAGCCGTGGGGTCAATCTGAGGAACAAACGATTCACCTCTGACGACGACGTCCAGCTGTACTCGTACGTGCGGAACTGGTTAACATCGCAGCCACGGAATTTTTTGAGACATCCATTCACCGCCTTGTGCCACAGTGGAACAAGTGTATCTACAGCGAGGATCAATACTTCTAACATACAGCTACGGGTTTCTGTAATTATGCCTCCGGCTCGTTAGTTTTCGAACGCCCCTTATAATTAATCATGGTCTTTCATTATAAATGAGCAAAGGTTTCCTACCACACTTTTCATTACACTGCACTATTTATCCCTTATACAATGCCATTTCACCAATGTTGCTTTAGGAAATTCTACATTCACATCTCTGAGTAGTCTTCATATTTTACAAACAAAATTTTACACGTAGATCATACCACGATTGCAATCTGTTCATCCAGAAGTACTCGCCAATCCCTAAATACAGAACTTAACCTTGGATTTAAAGTATTTTATTGACTTAGTTTAAAAAAATAAAGGAAACCAGATATTTGTCGGAAATTACGACCTCGAAAATACCAATATCAGCTGTTACCGTACTGGTACTTGCAGAAACCAACTGACACAAAAGCGTAGAGTAAATGTACATAGTACTACGGACATTCAATAGGTAACTTTTCAGAGCTGTTTAGTTTGTAACAAAATGGTAGGACAATGGCTGTAGAAAACAGCTTTCTATCAGAGCATCTAAGAGGCTTATAAATCTGTCTGCTGTTTCCATTTCCAGTGGATATTTTGAGTGTTTCTAACTATAAGTTACACCCACCATGAGTTAAAGGCGTCCTGCTGACTAACGAATTAGTTATGGTTTGACTAGAGATCTCCATACATATTGCGTATTATCTCTGTGTTACGAAGTTAGAACTGGAATATGTAATATATTGTGTTGATAATGAACAGTTGATTCATAGGTAATTAGGTAAATCAGACAGTTGAGAGACATCGAGGAGCTAGATGTTTCCATTATGGTTGGGGAACACAGCAGTTGTTTCCGTAAATAACACCGTTGGATACACTGCAACTAGACCCAAGCAGCTGGGTACAATTTTTCCCACACTGCAACATCGAGGAACGTCCACGAGAAATCTTGATTTCTTAAGCAAGCGCAGGAGATTGATGCATGCTGTAAAAGGCACCGTTCACGAAAATTGCTCGGCTCTACTCCTGCCGCGCCTGGAACCGTTACGGTGCTAATGGTCCATTAGAAGGCGAGTCCTAATTGCGGCAGCGATAGCTGAGAGGGGCTCCGGCTGGTTGCGTGAAGAACAGCACCTCCATCTGCCGTCTGCCAGCGCTAATTGGGAGCCTGCATTAATAAACGCATCTTAACAGCTGGAGGAGTCATCTATTGTTGGGGCGTTCGGACAGACGGCTGCGATTTGTCTTGCGGAATGAACGTTTACGGTAAGGGCTGAAAAAAGAACAGAAGGTTAGAGGTACCAGCAAAGTGTAGATCGTTAGAAATTGAGAATTACGTCCCTGCGGAATCTTTGACAGAGACAATTGGTTGCGATGTTTTGAAGCATCATTCCAAAATTTTTACGACGTTGTTTAGGGGAAAATACCCCTCATCAAGTAGCAGCGCTCTATGCAAACATCAGTACAACGCTTAGTTACAATTTCTCTAGGTGTACAGACACGTCTTCTTATGAAATGTTTGGTACGCTTCAATAACCCACATTTCAGCCACGAAGCAGTGGTCTTCATCAGGGCGTAGAAACTGTGCTCTCCAGGAGGACATGCAAGACGGACGAAATGTAGGTAGTTTTAATATCTGAAGTTTTCGGTTATTTTATAAGACGACGTGGCCATAGATTGAGATGTATTTTGACATGATTGACACTGGGCGCAAAAGCCCACCTATTTACATTGAGGTGACAGAAGTCATGGGATAGCCATATGCACATTTTCAGATGGCAGTGGTGTCGCGTACACGAGATATAAAAGGGCAGTGCTCAGGTGACTGACCGGGAAAGGTTTCCTACGTGGTAGCAGCCGCACGACAGGAATGAACGGAATATGAATACAGAATGGTAGCTGAAGCTAGACGCACGGGACATTCAGTTTCGGAAATCTTAAGTGAATTCACAATTTCGAGATCTATAGTGTCAAGAGTGTGACGACAGTACCAAAGTTCAGGCATTACTTCCCACAACGACAACGCAGCGACCGAAAGCCTTGACTTAACCTCCGAGAGCAGCAGCGTTTGTGTAGATGTGTTAGTGCTAAACAAACAAGCAACTGCAGAAAACTATTGCGGACGTAAGACGAGCGTATCGATTAGGACAGTACAGCGAAATCTGGCGTTAATGGGCTATGGCAGCAGACGATCGACGCCAGTGCCTTTGCTGACAGTACAACATCGCCTGCAGCGTCTCTCCTCGCCTCGTGACCATATTTATTCGACCCTTGAAGATTAGTAATCGTGTCCTGGTCAGATGCGTCCTGACGTCAGTTGGTAAGAAATGACGGTAAGAATCGAGTGCGACGCTGAGCTCAGAAAGTCACGGACCAGAGTTGTAGAAAAGACAGTGTGAAAGCTGGTGTAGGTCCATAATGGTGTGCGCTGTGTTTACGTGGAATGGACTGGGTCCTCTGGTTCATGTGATCCATCATTGACTGGTAACGGCTATGTTAGGCTACTTGGAGACCATTTGTAACCATTAATGGACTTCACGTTCGCAAACAACGATGTAATTTTTGTGGATGGCAGTACGCCATGTCATCGGGCCACAGTTGTCCGTTATTGGTTTGAACAACGTTCTGGACACTTCTAACGAGTGATTTGGCCATCCTGATTGGACAACGTGAATCCCTCGGAACATTTATGGGACATACGTGCATGAAATCCAGTACTGGCAACACGTTCGCAATTATAGGCGACTATAGAGAAAGCATGGCTCAGTATTTCTGCAGAGGACTCCTATGCCACGTCCAGTAGCTGCAATCTGCGAGGGAAAGGAGTTCTGACACGATATTAGAAGGTATCCCGTGACGTTACTTACCGTGTCAGTTTATGTCTGTAGAGTGAGCCATTTATCTGCCGGCAGTTTCAAGGTATATACCGAAACCACTTTATGAAAAGGAAGGGAATTATTCACGTTCGCTTGAAAATAGAATTAAACGATCTAAAATAGTTCTAAAAATATCTGAGATAAACAGTTTAGCTTACTCACTCTAGTCATCTGACAAGACCTTAATGATATTTACATTCTTCTGGCTTAACGATATCTCATAAGTTTTAATGCGTGTTTTAGTGGGCAGAAATTACTACAAAATTATTCTCCAGTAGACATAGTTTTGTTCTAAACTCCATTTCGAGATAAATAAGGCTTTACAATATATCTTCCATTGAATTTCAAAAAGTAGTTATAACTCTTGATTAGAATTCTAAATTTTGTTGTTTACGTTAAATAATTATTGCTTCCCTGTCACATGACTTAAATATTCAGTGAAATCACTTACTTTATGCACCTCTATATCAGTATTATGAGACAATTTTGGGAACTTACACATGATATTCTTCGTCCTCAAAGACGAGTAAGCGGAATGAACTGTTACATCGTTGTTGAATTTTGTTTAGATCATTGATGTGCATCTCGACCCATACATAGGTCTACGTTTCAGAAGGTCTAAAAAGTGCATTGTGAATGTTGCCTAGAACCACGATCTGTGATTCTATGTTCTAAACAACTAACATATGGACACACGGCAAAATTTGTGCTGATGCATCTAGGTTTATGCATTATTGCTTCTTAATATACCCGTGGTCCCCATGCACGATGTACGACAGATATCCTACTGTTTCGCACAGTCTCCTAATACCGGTCCTTCAAGTATATCCAGTGATTTTTCATGTTGTCGACGTAATAGTGCTTCACACTTCTCTCCTTATCTCTGCTGCTCTTCATAAATATAAGCTTAACTGTGATTTCCTCGGGAGCACCTAGTTTAACGCATTCACTGTTAATAAATGTTACAAGTCATCTTGCAACATCGCAGCCAAAGTTTGTAAACATTGAGTGTTTAGTATCATCACTCTCCAGAAAAGCATACAAAGAAAATGAACAGGACTGCAGATATTCGACATCCTTCTTTGCCTTGGAGCAATCACCTATCTGGTGTTCGAGAAAACCTTCGAAACACGTCTTAAACAAAACATTAAATAAATAGAAATTAGTATTTGTCGCATTTGCCTTTTATTTGTCTCGTATACATACAGCCACGGAAAGAAACGTACGAAAAATGTAAATGTGATAAAGCTTTCAGTTGAAAGTAATCCATCATTGGATGTTGGAAGTTGCAAAACCATGCGAATTGCATCACGACATCATACATGTCTTACGTCTTGTGCTCCTCGAATTTATTCTCGTAATAGCTCGTATACTCCTGCAGTCAAATTTGTGAGTAAATAAACAGAAAACAAAGTTATAACATAACAAACAGCGATGTTAATATGTACAGCTCTTTCGTTTATCCGAAGAGTTCAGAGACGTTGCCCAGCAATTTCGCTTCTCGCTGTTCGTAAGAATCTGAGTCGCTGGCCACTCAGTTGTAACAGCTGCAACGGGAACAGAATTACACCCGCAGTTAATTGGAATTTCTCCCAGCGGCGACTCACACTCGACCAATTATCTTGAGACGGGCGGCCGCTGCGGTCTTTATTTGGCTACGTTAATTGACAAAGTTTAATGAAAAATTTGCAGCGAGAACTAAATTTGGTTCTTCCGCAAAGAGTTACTTTCGCCCGTAAATTTCAAGTTCTAATTGAAAGCAGAGAACCATTGAACGTTTAGACGTTTCCTTCTGTTTGTAAAGTGTTTTCTAATTCTTCAAGGGAAATCCACATAGAACGCCATACAGCCACAACGTAACTTGGTGTTCATCACCATACAAAGGTACTTCAGTGATGATAATATATATCACAAAGGTTATAATATACCTAACAGATAAGAACACGCATTACAGAATCAACATTGGCACTGCTTCAAATAGTGCATTACATGTGTTAAGTTCATGGCTTGTAGAAAATAAACTAACTCTGAATCACAGTAACACTCATTTTTTACTGTTTCTAACACAAAATTCAACAAAACCCGATGTTTCAATTTCACATAATGGGCATATTGTCAGTGAAACTGAAGACTTCAAACTTGTAGGTGTTCAGAGAGGTAGTAAAGTGTTGTGGAATGTCCACATTTAGGATATTGTTCAAAGACTTAATGCTACCAGTTTTACTGTTTGAACGGTATCAGAATTAAGTGATAGTTCGACGCGAAAGGTAGTCTACTATGCTTCTTTTCATTTGCTTATGACTTAGGGTATTGTATTTTGGGATAACTCCTCCCATTCTGAAAAGGATTTTTTTGGCTCAGAAATGGGCGGTTCACGAACCTCTTGTCGACCCCTGTTCATTAGTCTAGGTATTCTGACATTGAACTCTCTCTCTCTCTCTCTCTCTCTCTCTCTCTCTATATATATATATATATATATATATATATATATATATATATTACAGTCGTTTCTTGTCAACAATATCAGCTTGCTACCAAGAATTAGCTGCTTTCGTTCAGTTAATACTTGGCAGAAATCCAATCTGCACTTGCTTGATACTTGCGTAAAAAGGTGTGCACTATACTGCAGCATCCATTTTCAATAACTTACCACAAGAAATCAGAAATCTTGGCAGTAGTACACGCGCTTTAAAATAGAATCTGAAGAGTTTCCTCAAGGGTCACTCCTCTTATTCTGTCGCGGAGTTCCTTGAAAAATTAAGCTGATTCTTATTGTATTGTTGATTGCGCTTCGTAAACATTTTATTTTATCTATTAACACCTTTATGTTGTACTTTCATGTACTGACATGTACCATAACTTTGGAGATTAGCTCCTCAATTTGTTCCTACGAAACTAGACGTGTAAAACAGTAAATAAAATAAATCAGTTTTCATAATGTTTTGATGTGCTCCGCCACGATCCTGCCTCCCGTATCAATGTGCCCATATCAGAGTAGCTCTTACAGTCAATCTCCTCAATAACTTGCTGGCTATATTTTAACTTCAGTGTTTACTTATAGGTTTTGCCCTCTGTGATTTCTGTTGATAACACGTTAATTATTCCATGATATGAAACACTTTGATGTGTTAAATTAATAATCAGAGGTGACAGATTAATAATCAGATATGACAGACTAACAATCAGTAATCAAAGAGGAATGAAAGAGTCTCCTTTGGTAGTATCAACTAATAACTAGTTTTCTCACTAAGATGAAATGTTTAATGGGGTAGCTAGAAAGTACTTACCTAAAGTTGGTATCTTGTAACATCTGTGCCGTGTTACTAGCTCACAAGCTACCTACTCAGTTGTTGTCATGGAAGTAAATTGTGCCTCATTAAACAGTGGTAGAGTATGAAAAAGTAATAACTTCTTGAGCATTTTTGCTGTGATCGGATTGTGACCAATTAACATGGTTATCGCACACAGTGGACATGTTAGCCTCTCTGTGTACTACCTCATCCCGGTCGTGACTTTCATTAATATCGGCTTACAATGGGTAAGATTATACTAACCTCTCATCTTGTGTAATGTAAACGAACCGAAATTATTTCGATGATTTGATAGATGTTTTGTAAGGTGTGAGGTTATATCATATGTCCCAGAAGATTTATTAAAGTATTTCATCACGTTCAACGCCATGCTGTGTAATGTGATGGTATACTCGGTGAATCACGTAAAACTTACACGGCGAATATTGCGGGAATGGAAAGTGCTGATGATGTGCGGTTTTCACAGAATCGACTGGTAGTCAGTGGCTCACATTGTTAGTAGATTAACAGGTTGTAATAACACTAAGAAAGAGCAATTTTTGGTGCATACATAACCTTTTTAAATGGAACAAGGCCTGTTGACATTAACGAACTCAAATTAGGAAAAATTAGAATGTCATTGGTGTTTGTGGCAGGATTCTAGTGCGCGTGACTTACGTGATATCGTATTTTTAGAAGTTTCCACATCGCCACTTGTTTGTGCCACTCACCCCGCATAATTGCTACGTGCGACGTTATTATGTTTGCTTACAGTGTGCTTGTGTGTTCCTTGAGTACACTGCTACTTGCTAGTCAGTGTATGACAGTCAAAGTAGTAGGTCTCGAATGGACGATGAGCTTTCCTAATCATAGAAAGCCGACATACTCACGATATACGGAGAGAGTAGGAAGACTGCAGTTCCTTCTTGTACGGTGTACGCGTCAATACATCCCAATAGGCGTCAACCATCTGGGCAGTTATTTATTAACGTAAGAGATGGTAGCAAGTGACGACAGAAGAACTGCTGTAGCACGCGTTGATCTGTACTGTAGCTCCCGCACAATCGCACGAAGCATGAATGTAGCTCGTGTCCTACGCATTCTCCATTGACATAGGTTCCATTCCTATCACATCTCTCTCCACAAAGAGCTGCACGGAACCGATTATGAGAATCGTGTTGACTTCTGTATGTGGGCATTAAGACAGGATACTTTCGCGGCTTCGTGTATCTAGTTTAGTGATGAAGTCACATTTACTAATCATGGCCATGCAAGCTGCCGAAAGATGCACTACTGTTCTGTTGACGATCCACGTTGGATTCGTCAGTTGGAACGCCGGCGTCCATGGAGTGTAAACGTGTGGATTGAGACAGTTAACCATCAGCTCATAGACCACTTTTTCTTAGACGGAACGCCGGCCGGAGTTGCCGTGCGGCTCTAGGAGCTACAGTCTGGAGCCGAGCGACCACTACGGTCGCAGGTTCGAATCCTGCCTCGGGCAAGGATGTGTGTGATGTCCTAAGGTTAGTTAGGTTTAATTAGTACTAAGTTCTAGGCGACTGATGACCTCAGAAGGTAAGTCACATAGCTCTCAGAGTCATTTGAAGCAACCAACCACAGACGGAACACTGATCGAGCACATATATAACAGTCTCATAACTCACCATCTTCCACGGATGCTTAGAAGACGTTCACCTCCAGCCTAGGGTGAATCTATGATACCAACGCGATGGATGTCCAGCGAATAGTTGAGGAAGGATTACAGCACTCCTGGCGAATTCTTTTCCAAATCAATAAATTGGATGCAGAGGACCGGCCCGTTCTCCCGACTTGACGCCTGTAGACGTTTTTCTGTTTGGAAAGCTGAAAGACGCCTTCTACAAGGACATACCAGCTATACCCGATTACGTGCAACGACGTATTACTGCAGCATGCCCAAACATCTCCTATGAGATGCTTGCACGAGAGCAACAGTTGTTCCTTACCGACTGCTGATCATTTTTAACGCAACCTGTGATGGTCAAACGTCTTATTACTGGTCAAAGTACAAATAACCAGAATATGCACTTGTTTCGTTTAGTGTGTGCTACCACAGGTATTGAACAAATTTCGGTGTGGAAATTTTTGAAAATACGAAATCTCGTAAACGACTCCTGCAACAACCGCCGCTGACATTCTGATTTACCCTACTTTTAGTGTGCTAATGTCAGTAGCATTGTTCCAATTAAAAACTGTATGTCGACATAAAAAGTTTTCTGGGTGTGATACCGCGTCACAGTGTATAAAACTGCTGCTGCTGGACAAAAGCCAACGTTTCGGCCACGGTTGCAGTGGGATTCTTGTGGGTCTACTTTTATGTCGACTGAATCTGGCCGCGGAAGACTACGAAATTATAAAAATGTATATTTGCTAAAATATATATTTTCTGGGCACTAATATAAATTGTTTACTGATTAACAATACGACACCTAGACTAGCAATATATTCCGTGAAAACCGCACGTCATTAGCACTTTTCATTTCAGATATATTTGCTGTGCTGATTTTAGGTGGGTGACCTAGTATTTTACTCGCATTTCGGACTTGCGTGGTTTCACTATAGATGGTGCCATGATCATTTGTTTTGCAAACACTCTTCATAAATGATCCTTATACTATCACCGATATCAACTGTATTTTTGAAATGTCATCAGTAAAAGTACCAGAAGGTCAGTATACCTGTTGCTGCTAGTGTACACTACGAAATTCAACAAAAATGCCATTCCGTTTAATTCTCTCTATTAGTCAAGCTCATCTACGCAATCTGTCGTTGAAACGTTTTCATCTGTGCTAAGCTGAAGTGCCTTGATATGTCGACATTTTGAGGATGTTGCAAACAGTTTCGCTTTCTTGGGCTTATACAAATAGCCTCCGTGCTGCTGGAATGCTTAATGCGTTGTACTGTAATTCTTGTGAAAACTCCATGCTTCTTCGTTAAAATTTTATGACTCAAAATGCATTTTATCACAATACTGAAACCAGTACGGTTTAATCCCTTTTGTCATGACATTTATTCCATTCTTTTTCTGATTTGGCTATTCTCTGCAGTAAAATTTCTTCTCGTGAGGCATAGAATCTAGCCAGAAACGCGGCACTTTTGCTGAAGAATGTCCTGACTTCTGTCATAAACTTATTTGTCATGGCGTGGGTTATGTGTGCCTTTCCTTAGGTTCTAATACACTGAGAACCTCCCGATTCTAGGTATCTTTGATGATTCATTGTCCAGAGTATTGTGCATATTTTTTAGATATCGAATGCCCAAACTTTTCTTGTTACGTTAATGCCCATGTCATCAAACGATTATGAATTATGAATTAGTTTACATATCATTACGTGTTCCTCCATAACCATCATGCAATAGTTATAACTTCGTTCTTTTGGACCTTTATTTTCTCCTTCTTTTATTTATAGGACAAACAGCAAACGATGTCATTGGATGTTCTATCTTTGCCACTTCAATCATTTGATAGAATAGGCAAAGAATGTAGTTTAGAAATGGTCATCTGAAATGTCCTCATTTGTTTCCATCTGCATTCACAGAACGTTCATTAACATCTTTGTTGTACTCAATTCGTGACCCTTTTACCATCAATAAACATTTGATACATTTATCACAGTCCAAGAAATAATTCTTGCTGCTACCAACACTGACACACTATGACGTTTATGGAGGTAATCTGTTCATACGAATGGCTTTGACTCCAGTGAACAATATTAAAAAAAACTATTTCCTGCTGAATTTTGATTTCTCTAAGCTGTAACCATTAAGATATTGAACATGGAAAATTAATTAAAATTGGTGGATGTTCCTCCGATTTTTCAATCGTGATCAAAATATCGTTAATATGAGCAATCACATCTCTTAGAAGATTTTCACCAATTATGATATACGGCAAATATGTGCGTGGAAGTTGAAAGCCTCGAATGAGAAGTTTCACTCTAGGTCGGTAACGTCTGCTATTATGAAGAAATTAGATTTTTGCAACTGCTAACATTAAGCTCTAACTGCAAGCGTCTACTTCTTAATTATCGTAATGTTCTTGACTCCTATGACACATTTCAGAAGATGTATTAATTTTTTTTTGATAATCACGCTGTGGCACTGCAATTCTGTAAATCTTGTGAGGATTGATGATGATGTCCAAACATACATATTTCTTCGTAACTACATATAACCAGTTACAGTAACTACTGATTGATATTTTCGTGACTCCATTGGCTAACATTCTCTTAATTTTTACGTCTAGTGGAGAATGGCTTAAAAATTATGATATACTTAAGTACAAAAGTGCTAACAGAGCCATGGCCTCGTAGAATACCCTGCATAGTTGGACATTGGTTCTTAAATATGTTCTCATTTTGATCTTAAGTTTCTTTAGTTAATAATATCATCTTTTCTCTAATTTGATGCCTCTAATTGACCACACATTCAATATTGTGTTTGTAAGCTTCGCTCCATAAAATACTATTGTCAACGCAATTCTCATTTCGGTCTTCAAATACAGCATTTACAGTTCAGTATATAAATAAATTTGGTTAATATTATTATTTCTTCTCCCTGCTCCCTATAATTAATCGCTTTCATCTTAAGCTTTTCCCTCAGGAAATGTGCTTCCATAATAAAACTATCCTCGGCACGATGTAGTAATCTCAGTGATGAATAACGAAATTGCTCCTCTGAGGATCCAACATTTATTTCACGTTAAGTTAATTATTTGTACACTTTTTGCAGGGGAAATACGAAGCGTTACTATTTCAGGTATGTGATCATATGAATTACTCATTGCGATGGTAACTTCATAGTCACTGTCCGTCATAGTCTTCATTCTGAGATCATATATATACGTTTCAGTGGAATTAATACATTTTAGTCAAAGTTACGTCTTCCTGCAACAAATCCTATCGTTCGTTGTAGCCCTCACATTTTACCGCTACCAAAACTAGTATGAATCTGTTCGTAAAATTATTTTCGAACGGAATTTTTTTTCTGAACTTGTACTTAGTTTTCCGTACCCCTAATGAGCCTTACATGTTATAAATGGTTTTCTTTTTTCTTTTTGTGTTCTGCTTAAGGACTGACGATGTTTATTCCTTCGAAACTTAAACAGTAATTTTGTGAATATCCTCTCTGCCCACTTCTCTCTTAATGACCTTGAGTAACGCTATTATCATCATAGCAGCTGCTACACATTGCGATAATAGAATAGTTGTCCACTTTTGCAGCAGTATATATGAGAACTATTTGTGTTAGAAGAACAGAAGACAGTTTTTATTGTATTAACGTGACGAAACACTTCGTGTCTTTTGTTGAAAATTTTATTTTTATTGTATCACCTAGGGGTCAGGTTAGGGCAATTTCACACTACCCCAGCGAAGACGAAAGAACGAAGCCAACGTATTCGGCCGATCGTCGGTCGCCAACGCATCGACGTCCAACAAACCAAGGTGTTGGGACCAACGGATTTGGCCATGTGGAATCGTAATTTCTCTATATTGTTATTATTACAAAGTATTGTTTTAATTACTACATTACCCGAATAAAGTACAACGTTAGGAGGTTCCTAATTCTCTCAGGATTTATTGTAGCAACAGGGCATGTGGATCGTATGAAATGATTAAATTTACAGATCAGTAGCAAAAGCTGTTCTAAGCTACTAGGTATCGGCACATGCTTAATCAGCCATGTGGTGTGCCTCCCATAAAGGCAACCTCTGTGGGAGGCAATGCAGAAGCTTACCATGCCACTCAATCAATCCTACACATGGCGACTACTGTCCTGGGATATGTTATGCCACACCTGCTAGACCTGTTTACGTAGTTCTGTAAGAGTTGGTGGTTGACGAGTTGACGACTCGTTGACTCGCTTCTCCCCCCATCATATCCCACATGTGCTCGATTGGAAGCAAGTCTAGAGACAGTGCTGGCCAAGGAGGTACCTGCACACCTTGAAGAGCATGCTTAGTTTCAAGAGCAGTGTGAGGGCGAGTATTATAATTTATCAACAACACATCACATTACAGTTGCAATAAGAACGAAAGGACGGGTGTAACAACATTCAGCACGTAGCGACTGCTGGTTAGCACCCCCCCCCCCCCCCTCCAGCAACATCAAAAGATAAAACAGAGTTGTACCTTATTACACCCCAGACCGAAAGGCCTGAATTCGGGCCTGTTTGTCGTGGACGAATGCACTCTATGATACTATCACTTGCACACAAGCAGAATCAGCTTTCATCACCGAAGATCACGGCACGCCATTCCATCTCCCGAGTGATCCTCCGACAGCACCAATTGAGCCGTGCACGTTGATTTGTGGCATGAGCTGAGTGTGCCCATAGTCCCAATTGTAAAAACCATTTCGAAGATATTTTGACACGTTTGGGCTCACAAGTTCTATTATCTGTGCTATCTGCCACTGCTGCCCTTTTAATACCGGCCACTGCGGCCGAGCAGTTGTAGCACTTCAGTCCGGAACCGCACTGCTGCTACGGTCCCAGGTTCGAATCCTGCCTCGGGCACGGATGTGTGTGATGTCATTAGGTTAGTAAGGTGTAAGTAATTCTAAGTATAGGGGACTGATGACCTCAGATGTTAAATCCCACAGCGCTTAGAGAAATTTGAACCATTTGAACCCTTGTAATGCGACGAACATGGAGAGCGTCTGTGCAACGTGGACGTACAGAGCCTCGTCAACGGGTGTGATAATGTTCACGTGACCAATGATACCAGGACAGCTGCACAACTTGCGAAGCACGTCCAACTTGCATGTCGTTTTGAAAGGAAGATTTCGCCACCCGGAAGGCCACAATTTGACGCTTTTCAAACTCGCTCATTTTGCTGTGTCTCTACGTGTCTTGACTAGCTGTGAGCATTCCGTATTAAAATTAAGAATCAGATGGTGCTATGGTAGCTACGCCACGACGCTGAGATCATTATTATCTTATCCCTTATCTGCCAGGTTTCATACGCTGTCATAGGATAATATCGGCGTCGTGTAGAGGAGTACTAATTTCTTTCAGCAATGTATTTCACTGGCCGATTCTGTGAGGGGAAAAGAGCTTTTAGCAGTCGTTGTATGTGTAGCATTTATTTGGCTCCAAGTAGCTGATCGTCAGTAAAAGAAGTCGAAGAAGAAGGGACGCTGGTGGGAGATCTCTCTTTTAAAGAAAATAGAGGCTGTGTGGTGGGAAAAAATTAATGTCCTACCGTAAAGCTGAATTCGTTCTTTCAGCAATGTATTTCACTGGCCGATTCTGTGAGGGGAAAAGAGCTTTTAGCAGTCGTTGTATGTGAAGCATTTATTTGGCTCCAAGTAGCTGATCGTCAGTAAAAGAAGTCGAAGAAGAAAGGACGCTGGTGGGAGACCTCTCTTTTAAAGAAAATGGAGGCTATGTGGGGGAAAAAATTAATGTCCTACCGTAAAGCTGAATTCGAATATCGGCCAATAAATTTATTTATTTATTTTCTTGCGAGTTGGAGGTACAGGTTTCTAGCTGTTATTCAACTATGTACGCCGTAAAATTTCCCAATATGATATCTCTGAATTAAATCACCTGAAGTAAATATATATCCATTAAGATTCCGTTTTGTTTTCAAACAGTTCATGTACTTCCCTCCAAGTGGCTATCTTTTCAGTTCGTTTTTACAATACCAGTTCATAGGATCCCTTAAACAATCCCATTCATGATAAAAATATCAGCTTCAATACCACCTCCGTATTTCACTCGATACTCCACTGAGTTTTAGACACAATAAACAGGTATCCGTTTAACAGATGCAACAAATCGCAACTGAACCATCCACAACCGACCATTCGTCCAGAATAGCAGATGAGTCCGAAGCCCGTCCCACCGCCAACGCTTTGATCCTACCGCCGGCAGTCGGAACCAGAGCTAAGCACAACGACTTTTTTGGCTCCGGTTTGGTGCCCAAACACACTAGGCAAATCTCGGCTAAAGAAGCGGTTAGTTGTCGTTCGTTGGCCTTGATGAGACTATTTTCTAGTGCCCAACTGATCCAAAAGGTGGCATCAAGGAACGATAATTACGTCAACTTGTAAGTCTATCAGTTCTAGACTTGAACTGCAAAAGTTATATGTGTTGAGTTCTGACACAGTTACATTAGCATTCTGCAACATTCATTAGTGCAGCATGAACAGTAACTATGCATATACATACACTGAAGCAGAGCTACCTACACAGCAATCGGAATTTGTGCCGTTATCTGCTTATGAGCGAGGGCACCGAGGTTACTGTTTTTGTGTCAAGGTTGAAACATTGTCTGAAAGGGATGAGTAATTGACATGAGTTTGCTTATTACGTAGTAAATATGGGGAGAGAACGATCTGTTTGTTAATTTTTAACTGAGTGAGCCTTCCGCCCTTTCCCTCTACGTCTAGGACTTATGCATCTATCACAAAGTTGAGTTTTTGGTATGTCTGACAAAGGATGAACCCGGATTCCTAAATTTCCAGCTTGTATGGTGTTCTATGAGCCAACTACAGAGTGACTTTCCAGTATGTCCTATTTATCCGGATTGACAGCATTGGTAAGTTATAACGAAAATCCCACTTTCCGTGATGGTCTTTTGAATTGAAAGCACCTACCTCGTGTCTAGGATATAGAGAAACAAAGAGAAAACCTTATATTTATTGTTTTACTTTGAAACTTCGGTTAGGTCCTTATAAACATAGTTTGGATTACATTTTGGCCATTTACTAATAAACTTTCATTAAAACGAAATTAGACTTTTGTGAATATTTGTATCATTTGGTAACAACGATACAGTAAGTCTTGCAACACCCTTAACAACAGTGGACTATTAACTAAAATGAAACAAAAGCATAAAAAGAATCTGTAGTATGGAGAAATCTTCGTGTCTGAAACATTCTACGATGTCTCTTTGTTTAAATTATTTAATAATTACGCATAGCCTCCAGTAATATAAAACTTTTCAACACATCCGCTTATTACGAAAAAGTGCTATTGCTGTAACAGAGACGTAGCAGGAAATTAAAAACCCGCAAGCTCAGTGATTTAATTACGGCGCTATGGAGGGCTATGTAGGAGCCAGGTCTGGTAAATTTTAAAGCAGAACGACTGATGCGCTCAGTAGCATTTCGAAATAAAATATTGCTTCTCACATCTGCAAGCAGTATATTCCGAGTACAATACTCCAACTGCACAATTTAGAACTTTCATTTCTGATAGTCCCGAATACGCAGGATAAATTACTAAACATTTCTTAGGAAGTCATCTTTAAATACTGTAATACTTCCGATGTTACTTAGCAACCATGTCTTTGCAGAAGGTGACGAAAAGACTGATGATAAATATTTCCTTCCAACGCTTGTTAAGGAATTGTTCTTACCCAGGAAAGCATTTTTCAATTGAATCACAAAGCATAGTTTTGTCATAACCGGTAGTCGTTTGCGATGTGAGTGGGTGTGCTTAGTCCAGATTACTAATCATGGAATAGTTCCGCACTCCAATCGAAAAACAAGTTATTTGTACGCAGCGTTATGTTTTTTCTTCTTTCTTTTTTTTTAGAAGAGAACGTTTTTCACTCTATTGGCCTCAGAAATAAATTTCTGTAACACGATACTTCGTGTTTCGCACAAATCTAGCGTGTAATGGTGCTTTAAACCTGGTTGGTAGGTACTCAGAGAGCGCACAGGATAAGGTTACGATTGTGGATGGGGCCTTAAACAGTTACTGTGAGTTGCACAAGCCTACACATAACTTTATTCTTCTATGAACCATTTATTTACACATTGCTTCAAAAGATCAGAATAAGACAATACGGCTGTAGGCCTAGATAAAGAAAATTTCGCATGCTTTCTAGGATGAAGGACGCAAACCGCACCAAAAACAAGAACGGCTGAAGGCCTGGCTTAGAAATCAAAAGCAAATAAAAATAGAAGGTATAAATTATTAAAAAAATATAAAAGTGAAAACAATTAGCAGCTGCAGGTCCACACTACACGTCTGAAGGACAAATATAAGTAAAAGACATTAATAAACAATTTTTCTAACCAAGAAATTTCTTTTTAAACTTACAACAGAACGGCTCAAAGCCTAATTAAAGAAATATTAACTTACTGCACGGCTGAAGGCCACAAACAAATTTGAAGCAACAGCTGAGGTCCTGAACAATAAGTCAGACAAACAATTTAAAATAAACCCCTTCCTTGCTACAAAAAATTTTCCTTTAAAGAATACACACGGCTGAAGGTCTTATTAAAAGGGGTTCACTTAAATCCTCGGCTGAAGGGCACAAATAACAAATTGAACAACTAACATCTTAGGGCTTGGATTACAAACAATTTCAGGTAGAACAAATTTTAAGGAAAAAATTAAATAAAATCAATGATGACAGTTTTAATTTAACATGGATTAAGGCCTTTGTGTAAAATTTAAATGAACTAAATTAATACACAGCTTAAGGCCTCACACAATACTTCAAAGTAAAATGAAAATCACAATCTAAAACAAACAGAAGTGTTCGAAGGGTCGCCCTGAGAAGGTAGCTCAAGCGGAATCTTAAATAATAGGGTGGCAACCCAAACTAGGACCGGCCGAAGGACTGACCAACAATTTAACTAATTCCCTTTCGTCCTACCATCGGCACAACGATGAAAATTATCGACTGAGTACGGGGATACGGACAGCAATAAGTCTTCAGAAATTTGCGTCTAAAAACAGCCAAGGGAACAATAACTACTCCAAGCAAAAGATGAAGCAAGCAAGTTAAAGGCTGGTGAACTACACGCCGTGCTGGACAGCATCAACACGACGAGGAAACGCACGCCGCCGGAAATCTATGCTAACAACCATGGCAGGTAACTGGGGCGTTAACGGCCACAGGGCAGAAAATACCACTGCTGCACTTAACTGGCAAGTAACAGTGAATTTAATAATTAATCTCATTATAGGAAGAAGACTGCAAGATTTCGTCAACTACAACACATCATACTTTGCTGCTAGCCCGAATGGGCCAGGGAGCAACAACCAGCAAATTAACAAAGAGATGTCACGATAGTTGAGGTTTCATAAAAGGTTAACTGATCACTCAACTTCAGCGTCCAGATTCGCTCTGACAACTAGCCCCTCACGAACCAACAGCGCGTGCATGCCGCCCGTGGTCCCAGCCTGGCCTCGCGCTGCAGAGACTTCCTCACTGCTCTGTCCAACCCGACTCACTAATACAACACCACCACCAACCGGAAATACTAGCAGTTACACCAAAGATAGTACGACAGTACTAGTATCGATAACTGCTGCTACTGCCACTGAAGGAGGCAAGCCAGCAACTTCGTTGTACCAGTAAGTAAGTAAGTAACGAAGAAACAAGACGCCACTGGCACTGACAAACTGACAAAGGACAAACGTCATGAACGCGAGCCACACACCTCTCAGTGTTAACATACTATATTCATTTGAAATGATTTATTCTCTCGCGCAGAACCACCGGCAATCTCGCTCCTTGAACGTCTGATCTAGAAAGTAAGTTTATGTTGTTAAATACCATCTCTTGCATCTGGAATGAAGTGCCCAAGCTGGTTTGCAGTAACCTAGCCGTTTGGATGCAGTACCGTCATGTTAAGTTGGAGAACTCGTACCACATACCATACTACACTCCTGGAAATTGAAATAAGAACACCGTGAATTCATTGTCCCAGGAAGGGGAAACTTTATTGACACATTCCTGGGGTCAGATACATCACATGATCACACTGACAGAACCACAGGCACATAGACACAGGCAACAGAGCATGCACAATGTCGGCACTAGTACAGTGTATATCCACATTTCGCAGCAATGCAGGCTGCTATTCTCCCATGGAGACGATCGTAGAGATGCTAGATGTAGTCCTGTGGAACGGCTTGCCATGCCGTTTCCACCTGGCGCCTCAGTTGGACCAGCGTTCTTGCTGGACGTGGAGACCGCGTGAGACGACGCTTCATCCGGTCCCAAACATGCTCAATGGGGGACAGATCCGGAGATCCTGCTGGCCAGGGTAGTTGACTTACACCTTCTAGAGCACGTTGGGTGGCACGGGATACATGCGGACGTGCATTGTCCTGTTGGAACAGCAAGTTCCCTTGCCGGTCTAGGAATGGTAGAACGATGGGTTCGATGACGGTTTGGATGTACCGTGCACTATTCAGTGTCCCCTCGACGATCACCAGAGGTGTACAGCCAGTGTAGGAGATCACTCCCCACTCCATGATGCCGGGTGTTGGCTCTGTGTGCCTCGGTCGTATGCAGTCCTGATTGTGGCGCTCACCTGCACGGCTCCAAACGCGCATACGACCATCGTTGGCACCAAGGCAGAAGCGACTCTCATCGCTGAAGACGACACGTCTCCATTCGTCCCTCCATTCACGCCTGTCGCGACACCACTGGAGGCGGGCTGCACGATGTTGGGGCGTGAGCGGAAGACGGCCTAACGGTGTGCGGGACCGTAGTCCAGCTTCATGGAGACGGTTGAGAATGGTCCTCGCCGATACCCCAGGAGCAACAGAGTCCCTAATTTGCTGGGAAGTGGCGGTGCGGTCCCCTACGGCACTGCGTAGGATCCTACGGTCTTGGCATGCATCCGTGCATCGCTGCGGTCTGGTCCCAGGTCGACGGGCACGTGCACCTTCCGCCGACCACTGGCGACAACATCAATGTACTGTGGAGACCTCACGCCCCACGTGTTGAGCAATTCGGCGGCACGTCCACCTGGCCTCCCGCATGCCCACTATACGCCCTCGCTCAAAGTCCGTTAACTGCACATACGGTTCACGTCCACGCTGTCGCGGCATGCTACCAGTGTTAAAGACTGCGATGGAGCTCCGTATGCCACGGCAAACTGGCTGACACTGACGGTGGCGGTGCACAAATGCTGCGCAGCTAGCGCCATTCGACGGCCAACACCGCGGTTCCTGGTGTGTCCGCTGTGCCGTGCGTGTGATCATTGCTTGTACAGCCCTCTCGCAGTGTCCGGAGCAAGTATGGTGGGTCTGACACACCGGTGTCAATGTGTTCTTTTTTCCATTTCCAGGAGTGTATTTACAGTTTTCTAACCATTAGTGTGGCTTTGAGTATCACGTAAAACACATTGTGCGAGGCTAAAAATCTTGTTTTACAAAGGAATTTGGTTGATATTAAGAGTTGTGCCTCGTGGTTTTATTTGCTAGAAATTGTCAACTTATTTTTACTGGAATCCTTGCGGCGCGGAAGCAGTGTAACAGATATGTCTGAGGTCACTCGCACATTCCCAGGGTGGTGGTAGGAGGGGGGAGAGGGGTATGGGGGATAAGTGGGAGTGGAGTGAGGGGGTGCTCTTGACAATTTCTTTTGTATTCGAACATCTGTCTTTCTATAGCTATGTTGCAGCACACTGACCAAGGTTTGAATGACGAAGCTGAGCTGGCGCCAGTAAAGTATGTAAATCTATAGCATCATTTGCAAGTGCAACTTCGGATTTTACGTGCAAAACACACGTTTTTCTGGGAGTTATTTTGAAGCGCACCCTTTCCGTGTTTTAAACCCGTGCAAATCGGTTCAAATTTTCTAATAACGTAGACAAATACATTCAATTAATGGTGGTCCTGTTGGTTTGTTAAAGCTTTATCCGCTGCCATGATATAACTAACATGGTTCTACAAACGATAAAAAAATATATACTGGATGAGTCGTCTCGTGAGTCAATAAAAATTTACATCGGTTGCAAGCGATGAAGGTCAAAATTATGGAAGACCAAAAGTTGGGAATCAGAATGAAAATTCTCTTATCATAGCACCAACAACAAGTGGAATGGTGAAGCTGGTCCACCGTTCATGTGTTACTTTCGTGAACGTACATGGAACATAGTTGAAGGATGGTGAAACCACTACTCGACCAGGTGTTGGACGTCCATACCTGATCACCGACTTATAAATCAGAGGCATGCCTGCGGCAGATTTTCGGAAAGAGTACAATTCCTATACAGACACATGTGTTCGGAAGACACCATTTAATAAACATTCGTTGACCACTGGGTTCTATTCACCACGACATAGTGAATCAATTAAGACTGTACTGGACACTGGATCGTTAAAAATGGACCGTGGCTGAAGGGAAACGTGTCGCCTTGCCTGATGACTCACGTTCCTTGTTTTACTAGTTCTATGGTTGTTTTTAGATACGTCGTAAATCGAGGTAATGTTTGCTTAAAATATACTGACACAGATCGCTGGATGCAGTATTACGCAAGAGGGTACATTCACTTGGACCTCTATGCGACCTGTACTATTTATCTAATGCACCATGTCAGCTGTGGACTACATGAGCACTGTAGTGTAGCGCACACATTCTTTCATACTTCATTTATTCCGCAGCAACGATGACATTTTCCAGCAGGATAACTGTCCATGCTCTACGGACATAAATGTGCTACAGTCACTTTAGGAGGGTGACAGTAAACTGTCCTTGATGTCTAGGGCACCAAGTTTACCTGGTGTGTATCGGATGGCACGCTGTGATGGGAGAGCTTCACGTGCAAAACTCGCCGATTCGAAGATTACGGGAATTTTGTGACCTGTGCTTACAGGTCCGGTGCCACGTACCTCTGGTTACTTAGCGAAGACTTACTGAATGCGTCATCCGCAGTGTCGCAGCGGTATTACGTGCCAAAGATAGACAACCAAGTAATTAACCCAGTGCCCATAACGATTTGTTTATCAGTGAATATACGTAGGAACTTTATGGTTTTCACGCTGTTCATGGGATATTACATCGTTTCCCAAGAGTTGTGGTGGTTTCGGTGCTGTCCTGCAGTCAAGGTCGATTCTAAGCTACGCATAACAGAGCCGAAATAGAGTCCCCAACGTTTTCCTGTAGCTTTATCATATATCCCCTATCAAGACGCAGATGAGACCTCGTCCAACACTATGACGGACAGAATCCGTCGGAAATTTGGAGACATCGTGTACGTGGCCAAATGTGCAGTGTACCTGAACCTCATTCATCATAAGGACTACGCCTCTGCCCCCGCCCCCTAAAGTAATTTTCCAATACTCTGCAGCATTCAGCATCCCTCTAAAGTAATCGTAACGGTAATTTTCCAATACTCCGCAGCATTCAGCATCCCTCTCACATCCCGCACTGACATTCTTGATCTCCTACTTCGTGCGGTTGCTACCGTAGTCAATAATGCTGTTTCGCAGTAAAATGATTAGGTGTGGCTTGCCATACAAATACAGTTAGGTATCAGTAGTATGTGAAGTATAATAATCCCATCAAGGCGAATTTTCTGAAATTAACCACAGTGAACTATCCACAAGTCAGTTTCTGATAGTAATTAAAATACAAAACTCCGTACAAACTTGCACTGCAGGGCCAACGGCAACGTCAGACCGCCGTGACGTCCTCGGGCCATAGGCGTCACATGATGCGGGTATGGGTGGGAATGAGGCCAGCAAATAGCTCTCGCAGCAGTTGTCGGCTTACGGGAATGGAGCCGCTACTTCTCAAAAGGAACCCCTTGAGTCCGAGGTCGCAAGTTCAATCTTTAGTAGGGCTTATTTGAAAGTGCGTTAATAGTTAGAATAGGAAGAATTTAGCTGCGATTGACTCACAACGTGCATCAGAAAAAGAGCGTCCGGGAGGTGCAGAGATCAACCGTCGATGTGATGTATGTGTTACACTTTACAAAGTGGGCATCGTCAAAATTCAAGACATATTGAAAACAAACGATTAACCTTCACCGTGAACATCGAAGAACAATGATGCACCACCTTTATCACAAAGGTTCGTACCACAGAGATCGAAGGCGAAGTCCTTGGGATGTACAAACCGTGCACGACGTCCACGTTGGTATCACTTAATAAAGAATATAAATAGACTTACATTGGTGTGACGCGGTGGCGAGGACTGATGGAATATGATGGTCTGGAACCGGATATGAAACAGTCTGTCGTGGAGCGTATCGTGAAAGCGGTTATCTTTTAAGGCGTAGCGGCAGATAGTGCGATAATATGTCTTGTAGCAACGGAAAACAAACATCCATGGGTTGAATTTGTCCACCGGTTCCACATCGTTTCTAATACAATGTTCAAATGGTTCAAATGGCTCTGAGCACAATGGGACTTAACATCTATGGGCATCAGTCCCCTAGAACTTAGAACTACTTAAACCTAACTAACTTAAAGACGTCACACAACACCCAACCATCACGAGGCAGAGAAAATCCCTGACCCCGCCGGGAATCGAACCCGGGAACTCGGGCGTGGGAAGCGAGAACACTACCGCACGACCACGAGATGCGGGCGAGTGTAATGCAATGTCACAAACTTTTCAGGATGGATAGTTTCGTCTAAAGGAGTATGATATTTATACGCAAACCAGAAACCGAGCAAAAGCAAGTCATTTTGACCAGTGTTCGGCCAAAAGCACGTCTCATTTCCCACTCTTGCTTCCCGTGCTGTAACCATCACCTACTGGCCTTGAAGATTTACGCACACGAGAAAGAACTATAGGTGGCAGAGCACCTCCAACGTCTCGCAGCTCAATAAATAACTATCTAGCCAATTTACCATCTAGATTAAGAGTCAGTGTAATTGTTTATGAAGGCGCTCAGGTATCGATGCTAGCCCATCTTGAAACAACTATCTTGGCACCACTTGTTTCCAGGGTTCCTTTCATATGTATTTCCTCTTCAAACTCAGCTGAGTAGGAGTTGAAAACGAATTCATTACTGAACGATACGATAAATTTGTTTATCTTGTCTACAAATTATCCGGCTGATTCCGTAGTTCACTGTGTGCATCGTCAAGCTGTCATTTTGTGTGAAATTGCGTTATCTTAGGTCTTCCAGTTCTGTAGATCTGTTTGAAGGTATGCCACTGTACACTGCTTCTCTAGACATCACTGTAATCTATATCACGCGCAGTGTGATGTGCATAATGTAGTAGATCACTATCATGCACGTCCTCTTAATTGTAACGTGCGTTCTTGAAACGCTCAGACACCAGCTTTTATAACAAATTCTCCTTGTCGTCCCTTGACTGTCGGTAGCTTTTATTATGCACTATGCTGTTATATTGCTGCAGACTTATTGGAAATCCTTTCATAAGTGATTTTTTAAAATTTTTTATTACTACGGAGCGGATGATCTCCCATGTACTTTATTATGTTTAGCAACAGCTCACTGGGTGGAGATTGTCCTTTACTACGTTTCACTGGAGAAGGGATTGGTGGCTCCCTGTCCAATAAGGATGATTAATTATGAATAACATTGCTCGATAACTGTTTCAGTACCACTTTCATTTTTAAGCAGGTATCGTCATTATTGTCCTACTCGTGTATATTGTCGGTACAGCCGATCATATACGACACCAGACGTTCACTCACTCGTTTTGCAGAAACGCTAATATTTCAACTGCCACTTCCTTCTCACTCTACGGAATTCCTTGAGTTCCTTTCTGACGACATGTCAAATTGGGCAACTATTGTCGCGGATATCATACAATTTTTTCTTTGAAACTTCCTGGCAGATTAAAACTGTGTGCCCGACCGACACTCGAACTCGGGACTTTTGCCTTTCGCGGATGACAGTTGAAAGGCAAAGGTCCCGAGTTCGAGTCTCGGTCGGGCACACAGTTTTAATCTGCCAGGAAGTTTCATATCAGCGCACACTCCGCTGCAGAGTGAAAATCTCATTCTGGGAGTTTTTTCTTTGTTTTGTATCAACGCCTCAAGCACTGTAGCACGGTATGTAAGTTAGTTGTCGCCTAAGCAGTTCAACTACGCTACTTAGCCTCGTTCTGTGCTCACCACTGGATACCTCCGGTCCCGCACCCTATTCCCTTTAGCTGCCAATGTTGAAGGGTGGTGAACCTATAGGGAGTCGAATGTCGTAAAACGTCATTGGCGTTTTGCGACCTCGGACTCATGGGGTTCCTTGTCAGTGGAGTGACTCCTTAATTTGTCTCACATGGGCTGAGTGCAACCGCTTGCCAACAGTGCTAGATACACACGGGCGGTTGGTTACCAGTCAAAGTACTAGCCAAGTCCAACTGCGCTTAAAGTCGGTGATCTGACGGTAACCGATGTTACCATTGCGGTAAGTATGCTGACTTTAACGAACATAATGAGCTCGAAAACAGAAAATATTAATGTACCTGTCCACACGAAGGTGTCGGCTGGAACATGTTGGAAGGCAGACTGACTGACTTGGCACGGTACAAACGCTGCTATACAAATTATATTGTTTCGTAGCTCTCCGTTGACTGTCGTGTGCGTTTTCTCCGTAATTTATACAGCAAAATACTACTTTACAGCATAGGAATAAAGCCAGAATTACGTGTTCCGTATAAAACGACTTGTTATTATTATTATATAATTTTATTACTGTTAGGCGTCCATTCTCCTGGTCATTTTGTAATATACAGTCTCAAGTAGCGAGTCGTTATAAAGGCACATTTGCATGCCGTGAGTGATTTTCCTCGGAAATGGGAAATCTTAATTAAATAATTAATCTGTGACAAATAAATAAAGCCTATGGCACAGGACTGCAGCCCTATGCCGCTGATAAAACGAAATACAATTACAACACACTTATGTTTGATTAAGAAGAAGTAGATCTTGTACAATAGCTGGTGCGCGAAGCACGTATATTTTATTAACTGGCACACCACCATATTTGATGTTGTATAAGAACACTGCGAGATGCAAGCTCACTAGGCACTCGACTCTGTAAAGATCCTACATTTATGAATGTAAATTGAATTATTTAACTGCAGGCTTATTCGTTGAATATACCAGATTTAACTAACTGTGTAAACTTTTTTATGTTTAGTAGACAGTCACCTCTGTACGACTTATCGACATGGCTGGCAAATTATTCTAATATTGAGATTTTGAGTCCGCACGTACCGCAGCAGTCTTTGGAAACGATTTAAATACGAAGTCCGGTTATTTGAGTAAAATTTCACGGTCAACTACGAATAACATTGCATTTACGAAAAAGCCATTGTCAAGCGACTGGTACCAAATAATTAAACATCCACATTCTAGATAACCAAATATTAATTACACTATCATATATATATATATATATATATATATATATATATATATATATATATATATATATAAAATCATTAATATTTTATTTAATTTTTTTATTTACTTATTTTATATCGGTCCAACGACCTCTAATAAGCACTATATGTCGTGACAAAGGGTTGAGCAAACTACCTTTCACAGTTAATTTTACAGGCTGCTATGAGTTTTAGAGGCGACGCAATAATGCGATGGCACACGTTGCGATAAAGCTCGCACGTTGCGATGCTTATCGATGCGACACTCGTCTTCCCACTGAGGCGACGCAGTCTCCCACACGATACGCGATGCGGCTCACGATAAGACAACTGCTTTAGTTGAAATTATGAGCGCTTCTGTAGACGGTGATACTGTGGTTTATTACTATTCAAAGTCTACAAACGGAAAAAGAGAAGGAAGTAAGGAGTGCACTCTTACAATGCTTTAAGTATTTAAAATAGATTGTCTGTGGTTTCCCGAGAGTTCAGTTCGACGAATTCTACAGAACGAGAGTTCAGATAGTATCACCTTCTATGCTAACACAGGAAAAAAAATTGGTACTTACTATTTCTACTGCTTTAAGGTAATCATTGTTGTTGTTGATGTAGTAGTGCCCACTCCGAAGACTGGTTGGGTGCATCTCTCCATGCTACTGTATCCTCTTTATCTCCGAGTAACTACATCAAACTGCAGCCTTCTGAATGTGCCTCCTGTATTCATCTCCTGGTTCCTATCAACGATTATTACGCCCTCGTGCCCCACTCCCCTCCCCGCTTCCCTCCAGTACTAAACTCGTGACCATTTGTTGTCTCAGAATGTGTTCTACCAACCGACCCCTTTTTCTAGACAGGTTTTCCCACAAATTTCTTTTCTCCGCAATTCCATTCAGTGCCTTCTCATTAGTCATGTGATCTACCCATCAAATCTTAAATATTCTTCTGAAGCACAACATTTCAAAAGCTTCTTTTCTCTTCTTATCGAAACTGTCGTTCATGTTTCAATTCCATACATGGCTACATCCGTACAAATACTTTCAGAAACGACTTCTTGAGACTTAGATACTCGATGTTAACGAATTTTACTTCTTCAGAAATTCTTTACTTGCCACCTACATGTTATATCTTTCTACTTCGACCATCAGCAGTTATTTTCCTGCCCAAATAGAAAAACACATCTACTGCTTTAAGTGTCTCATTTCCTAATCTAATTTGGTTAGCATCACCTAAATTCCACTATCCTCGTTTTACTTTTGTTGATCTTCGCCTTATACCCACTTTTAAAGGCACTGTCCATTCGGCTCAACTGCTCTTCCAAGTCCTTTCCTGTCTCTAACAGAATTACAATGTCATCTGTAAACCTCAATGTTTTTATTTCTTATCCCTGGACTTTAACTCCTATTCCAGTATTTTGCTTGCTCAATATACAGATTGACTAACATCTGGGATAAGTTACAACCCTGTCTCACTCCCTCTCAACCACTGTATCCCTTTCACGCCCCTCTACTCGTATTTCTGCTATGTGGTTTCTGTACAAATTGTAATTACCCTTTCTCTCCCCGTATATTACCCCTGCTGCATTTAAACTTTGTACATTGTCAAAAGTTTTTTCAATGTGTACAAATATTATAAACATAGGTTTGCCTTTCGTTGACCTGTCCTCCATAAAATGTCGTGTGGTAAATATTGCCCCGCGTCTTCCTACATTTCCGTGGAACCCAAACTTATTTTCCCCAAGATCGCCTTCTACCATTTCCTTACGCTATTTTCTACGTGCTCCACCAGTACAGATTATTTCTGTGTCATGTCGTAAATTCCATTACGCGTTATAAGATGACTTCGGTTTAAATGAATTGTAAGCCTGACACATGTAGCAAAAATTATGGTGCCCTCCGAAATAATAAAGAGGAAACTTATTGTTGCTAAATGAAATAGAAAACACAATTACTTTGATGTAGTCTGAGAAAATTATTCACATAACAGTTGACACTAAGAGGAAATATACCGTAAGACCTTGGCATATGTGGCATGGGTTAAGGGGGAGAGATGTTAATAATCATGCAAGTGAAATAACTGTAATCGCGAGGAACCCAGGGAATACGTCACACCTTGGATGGAGTTGAAAGCAGACTGTTCAGTTTCGAAATAGAAGTCTTAAAAATGAAGCACAAAATGATGAAACTGTTATAAAATAAATTAACTTTCCTTTCGTCTCATCTCGTAGATGTGGCTCGATCTCACCAAAGTGTTGTAGATGAAGGCAGAGATGGCTACAGAATAAGACACTGGTGGCACCAACGGTCCTTGCCAATGGAAAACTGCAAATGAACGCAAAAGTTCTCTCAGTCCTTCAATACATCAGCTCTGGTGGGAGCACTTGGTGGCGACCAAGTGGAAGATGTAGGCTCAGATGATAGTGACGATAAAAGCGATGATGAAGCCAAAGATGAAGTGATTTCTGCTTGAATGTTTACTACAAGGAAATCCGCACTGCCGGTTTTTGCGTCGGTTACTAAATTCCTATTTGCTGGGCGCTTGATACTCTGAGCACTAACTCATACAAATGCTTCTTAGAAAGTACTAGGTCCCCCTCCTGGGCTCTCCTCTATTGGGTCAACCAAAACCGTACGTCCTGTTATCATACAAAGAAAGCCATTGCTTCGCTCTCTCTGTCTCTCTCTCTCTCTGTAACCAATCAGACGGTCTTCGTTAACGCAGCCAAAATTCTCTGTCGAACCTGTAATATAATCAAATGAGGCAATTCCTGTGAGCCTCATGTCATGCAAACAATTAATTAACGAAGAGGCAACACATCCAGGGCTGCGTCACAAATAAGAGCCTGGGCTACTAACACTCGCGTTTCCCTCGAGAGGCCTTCTGCAGAACGTCCCTAACAATGGGAGCTGATCCTCTCAGTCGCTGCACCATCCACAATTATTTCAACATTCTTTTAATTCTATGAGGCAAGCCAATCTGAATAAGGAAGAACAAAGGTGTGTTGTTGTTGTGGTCTTCAGTCCTGAGACTGGTTTGATGCAGCTCTCCATGCTACTCTATCCTGTGCAAGCTTCTTCATTTCCCAGTACCTACTCCAACCTACATCCTTCTGAATCTGCTTAGTGTATTCATCTCTTGGTCTCCCTCTACGATTTTTACCCTCCACGCTGCCCTCCAATACTAAATTGGTGATCCCTTGATGCCTCAGAACATGTCCTACCATTCGATCCCTTCTTCTAGTCAAGTTGTGCCACAAACTTCTCCCCAATCCTATACAGTACTTCCTCATTAGTTATGTGATCTACCCAACTAATCTTAAGCATTCTTCTGTAGCACCACATTTCGAAAGCTTCTATTCTCTTCTTGTCCAAACTACTTATCGTCTATGTTTCACTTCCATACATGGCTACACACCATACAAACACTTTCAGAAAAGACTTCCTGACACTTAAATGTATACTCGATGATAACAAATTTCTCTTCTTCAGAAACGCTTCCCTTCCCATTGCCAGTCTACATTTTATGTCGTCTCTCCTTCGACCATCATCAGTTATTTTGCTCCCCAAATAGCAAAACTCCTTTACTACTTTAAGTGTCTCATTTCCTCATCTAATTCCTTCAGCATCACCCGACTTCATTCGACTACATTCGATTATCCTCATTTTGCTTTTGTTGATGTTCATCTTATATACTCCTTTCAAAACACTGCCCATTCCGTTCAACTGCTCTTCCAAGGCCATTGCTGTCTCTGACAGAATTACAATGTCATCGGCGAACCTCAAAGTTTTTATTTCTTCTCCATGGATTTCAATACCTAATCCGATTTTTTTCTTTTGTTTCCTTTATTGCCTGCTCAATATACAGATTGAATAACATCGGGGAGAGGCTACAACCCTGTCTTACTCCCTTCCCAACCACTGCTTCCATTTCATGTCCCTCGACTCTTATAACTGCCATCTGGTTGCTGTACAAATTGTAAATAGCCTTTCGCGCCCTGTATTTTACCCCTGCCACCAGTCAACATTGTCAAAAGCTTTCTCTAAGTCTAAAAATGTTGGAAACGTAGGTTTGCATTTCCTTAATCTTTCTTCTAAGATAAGCCGCAAGGTCAGTATTGCCTCACGTGTTCCAGTATTTCTACGGAATCCAAACTGATCTTCCCCGAGGTCGGTTTCTTCTAGTTTTTCCATTCGTCTCTACAGAATTCGTGTTAGTATTTTGCAGCTATGGCTTTTTAAACTGATTGTTCGGTAATTTTCACATCTCTCAACACCTGCTTTCTTTGGGATTGAAATTATTATATTCTTCTTGAAGTCTGAGGGTATTTCGCCTGTTTCATACATCTTGCTCACCAGATGGTAGAGTTGTGTCAGCATTGGCTCTCCCAAGGCAGTGAGTAGTACCAATGGAATGTTGTCTACTCCGGGGGCCTTGTTTCGACTCAGGTCTTTCAGTGCCCTGTCAAACTCTTCACGCAATATCGTATCTCCCATTTCATCTTCATCTACATCCTCTTCCATTTCCATAATATTGTCCTCAAGTACATCGCCTTTGTATAAACCGTCTATATACTCCGTCCACATTTCTGCTTTCCCTTCTTTGCTTACAACTGGGTTTCCATCTGAGCTCTTGATGTTCATGCAATTGGTTCTCCTTCCTCCAAAGGTCTCTTTAATTTTCCTGTAGGCAGTTTCTATCTTACCCCTAGTGAGATAATGCTCTACATCCTTACATTTGTCCTCTAGCCATCCCTGCTTAGCCATTTTGCGCTTCCTGTCGATCTCATTTTTAAGACGTTTATATTGGTTTTTGCCTGCTTCATTCATTGCATTTTTATATTTTCTCCTTTCATCAATTCAATATTTCTTCTGTTACCCACGGATTTCTACTAGCCCTCGTCTTTTTACCTACTTCATCCTCTGCTGCCATCACTACTTCATCCCTCAAAGCTACCCACTCTTCTTCTACTGTATTTCTTACTCCCATTCCTGTCAATTGTTCCCTTAAGCTCTCCCTGAAACTCTGTACAACCTCTAGTTATTTCAGTTTACCCAGGTCCCATCTCCTTATATTCCCACCTTTTTGCAGTTTCTTCAGTTTTAATCTACAGGTCATAACCAATAGATTGTGGTCAGAGTCCATATCTGCCCCTGGAAATGTTTTACAGTTTAAAACCTGTTTCCTAAACCTCTATCTTACCATTATATAATCTATCTGAAACCTGTCAGTATCTCCAGGCTTCTTCCATGTATACAGCCTTCTTTTATTGTTCTTGAACCAAGTGTTAACTATGACTAAGTTGTGCTCCGTTCAAAATTCTACCAGGCGGCTTCCTCTTTCATTTCTTAGCCCCAATCCATATCCACCTACTACGTTTCCTTCTCTCCCTTTTCCTACACTCGAATTCCAGTCACCCATGACTATTAAATTTTCATCTCCCTTCACTATCTGAATAATATCTTTTATTTCATCATATATTTTATCAATTTCTTCGTCTTCTGCAGAGCTAGTTGGCATGTAAACTTGTATTACTGTAGTAGATGTGGGCTTCGTAACTATCTTGGCCACAATAATGCGTTCACTACGCTGTTTACAGTAGCTTACCCGCATTCCTATTTTCCTATTCATTATTAAACCTACTCCCGCATTACCCATATTTGATATTGTGTTTATAACCCTGCAGTCACCTGACCTGAAGTCTTGCTCCTCCTGCCTCCGAACTTCACTAATTCCCATTATATATAACTTTAACCTATCCATTTCCCTTTTTAAATTTTCTAACCTACCTGCCCAATTAAGGGATCTGACATCTCACGCTCCGATTCGTAGAACGCCAGTTTTCTTTTTCCTGATAATGACATCCTCTTGATTAGTCCCCGCCCGGAGATCCGAATGGGGGACTATTTTACCTCCGAAATATTTTACCCAAGAGGACGCCATCATCATTTAATCATACAGTAAAGCTGCATGCCCTCGGGAAAAAATTACGGCCGTAGTTTTCCCTTGCTTTCAGCCGTTGGCAGTACCAGCACAGCAAGGCCGTTTTGGTTATTGTTACAAGGCCAGATCAGTCAATCATCCAGACTGTTGCCCTTGCAAGCACTGAAAAGGCTGCAGCCCCTCTTCAGGAACCACACGTTTGTCTGGCCTTTCAACAGATACCCCTACGTTGTGGTTGTACGTACAGTACGGCTATCTGTATCGCTGAGGCGCGCAAGCCTCCCCACCAACGGCAAGGTCCATGGTTCAAGGGGGGGGGGGGGGAGGGGGGATAAGAAGTTGTATTAATTGATTATTAACAGTCACTAGTAGTGCTGTTTATCATATTGTTCGGCGTCAAGTAAATATTCAGATGAAATGGGTCATTCATTATGAATCTGCATACATTATATATACAGAAAAACGGCCATGTAACATGACCTCCCTCTTCTGATTGTGAACTGTATGCTAATACAGATGTGCTCTAAACGTGTTAAAACACAAGTAAATCAAAGTAGTTTTGATCCTACACGGCATCAAAATTACGTATTCAATTAAGAAATTGTTTAATATGTGGATAGGGCCAAGGTAACATGTTTTATATTTTATTATTCCATTCCTACTTAACCTATTAAGGCATCCCTCACGTATCCTTCACCTTTGGTGGTGAACTGAATTCGTACTTCACGTTACTGTGCCAGCTTACAGTCTCTCATGCTTCGTCGAAATTTGCTGTACAGTTGGTTCTTGGTTAATCCACTTTCACGCCAAAGGACTTTATAAATCCTGAGACATCATGTTATCTACAGGGATTTTTAAACATTTGAATGCAGTTTTCAGAAATTAATTCTTTCTATTGTAATGAAAATTCATTATTTTTGAGCAATTTTTGTTTATAAATTCAGCAATATACAAGTGCCGGGGAAAATATGTATTTAGTTACGCAGCAGGGACTGAAAATTTGATGCAAACTGGTTTGGTAGATACTGTAATTTGTATGAAAAAATACAGATTCTTAGTGCATTCTAGGTTCAGGATGGATTATCTTCATCTTCTGCCGACTGCGCCTCGAACTTCCTCATTGCCCTTCTCCTATTTACTCTGGTTTGTATTTCTAGAGTATTACCGGCTTGTCAGAGCCCAAAGACGTACTTTGTCTACAGAAAGCATCGTTCACACCATGTTGAAACCTATCTTCATTCCCATATTTGGATGTGCTTTGCACCATATAACGTTGCCATCATTGAAAGTAGCAACAGCATCATACACACCAAAGTGAAGTGTTTCTATTCCAAGAAAGTAAGTCTTAGGGATTCTTGACCGTATAACATTATTTACACTTTCATTGGGGTTTTGAATTTTTCCTTGACCACACTTTTTCAATAGTTCAGGTGCTGCTAAATCTATGAAAATACTTTTTATCACCTCAAATGCCACACGAGGTAGATTATGTTTATGAGTGTATTCTTCACCAGTGAGCAATCCCTTTTGTTACTTATAGCAACTGTTTTCTCGTTTGATGGAGACTGTCACCGGTTGAAATTCCATAGTACTTCTGTATTTTTTCACTTTAAGTTTACCTTCCCTTCCCACTGAACACTTTACCATAATTGAGTTTTTGTTTTCTTGTACGAAGCTTTCAGTCGCCGAATTTTGATCCCATTTGTTTATGTTTGTGTTCAATCCACTCAAATTTCTGCAGTACAACACAATCACCATAAGTCTTCAGTTCATGAACATGTTTCAAACATTTAGTACACGACATACCAAGGTAATTCACGTATCGTACTTTATCACACGCACAGATCTTTGAGATACACTTGCAACACCAGCTACTTCCATTCCTCCACTACTGCCCCTATAGTTAGCTGTGCATTTATTTTCATGCGTGCCATTATTTTTTTGTGAACATCTAAAAACAGATATTACAACTACATTTAAAACTTTCACTGTGCACATGCTGGTGGCTGAATTACACCATGAAGAGATCTGTGTCTCCGTTTATGCTAGGTACTATCGAATTCTGCAGCCAAGTCACTATTACCACTGTTTTGTATTATTGCCTCGTCCACAGCTTTCTTCACAGATTCCATTCAGAAATCTTCTACTTTATACTCTATAAATCTATTATAGTTCGTACACTTGGTTGGTGGATTTGGAAGATTCATCATGCCACAGAAAACTGCACCTACCGTAACATCCTTACTAACTGTACGCAAAGAATGCACAAATCTAATGTTGTATTTGTATATTTTGCTACCATTTTCTTCATTTGGAGTTACTACAACACTGTTCCAAGAGGTGGTCATGTACACAAATCACCTCGGTTCCGAGAGTTCCGGAACTTGTACAGAAAATTGGAATAGAAATCAACATAAACATTATTTCCGCCCTTTTCATTGCTCATGAAAGCCACACATTGAATATTGTACCACCACACAGCGGGACCTTCAGAGTTGATGGTGCAGATTGCTGTACGCATCAGTACTTCTAATAGCCAGTAGCATGTCCTCTTGCATTGATGCATGCCTGTATTAGTCGTGGCATGCTATCTACAAGTTCATCAAGGCAGAGTAGGTCCAGATTGTCCCTCTCCTCAACGGCATTGGGCGTGGATCCCTCAGAATGGTTGGCGGGTTACGTCGTCCAGAAGTAGCCCATTTCACTGTATCCCAGGCATGTTCGACAGGTTTCATGTCTGGAGAACACGCTGGCTACTCTAGTCAAGCGATGTAGTTATCCTGAAGGAAATCATTCACAAGATGTCCACGATGGGGAAGCAAATTGTCGACCAAGAAGGCGAGTGCCTCGCCTATATGCTGCAAATATGGTTACACTATCGGTCGGAGGATGGAATACGGCGTTACGGCGCCTTCCATGACCACCAAGCGACGTACGTTAGCGCCATATAATACCACCCCAAAATAGGTCCACCTTGCAGCACGCGCTGCACAATGTGTCTAAGGCAATTTGCCTGACCGGGTTGCCTGCAAACACGTCTCCGACGATGACCTGGTGGAAGGCATATGCGACACTCATCGGTGAAGAGAACGTGATGCTAATCCTGAGTGGTCCATTCGTCATGTTGTTGTCCTCATCGGTACCGTGGTGTAGTGGTTGCAAAGATGGACCTCGCCATGGACATCAGGAGTGAAGCTGGCATCATGCAGCCTCTTGCGCACAGTTTGAGTCGTAACACGACCTCATGTGGCTGCATCAAAAGCAATATTTAACACGGTGGCGTTGCTAGCAGGTAGCGGTCATCCTCTGCAGTAGTAGCCCTTGGGCGGCCTGAGAGAGGCACGTCATGGACAGTTCCTGTCTCTGTATCTCCTCCATGTCCGAACAACATCGCTTTGGTTCACTCCTAGACGCCTGGGCTCTTCCCTTTTTGAGAGCCCCTCTTGGTACAAAATAACATTGTGGACGCGATCGAACAGCAGTATTGACCGTGTAGGCATGGTTAAACTAGAGACAACAAGAGCCGTGTACTTCCTTCCTGGCGGAATGACCGGAACTGTTCGGCTGTCGGACCCACTCCGTCTAATAGGCGCTTCTCATGTATGATTGTTTACATCATAGGGTGGGTTTAGTGCCATCGATGAACAGTAAAAGGCACTGTGTCTATGATACAATATCTATCTTCAGGAGTCCTGTTACTGGGGTGATGCAAATCTTTTTTATGTGTGTATCTTATAGAGAGCGCCAGACCGACCTCACTACACTGAATACGTCTTACACAGTTTGCAAAATTCGGTTGAGAAGTGACATATCAAATATTTTATTCACATCCGATTCGCCCAAAAACAATTCATACTTTTCATTAAGTGACTCGGGCTTCCTCTGCTAAGTACTTTCTTTCTCACTTTCATTGCAATGGCCAGGTGTACCAGCAACGTTATGTTCACATATTTCCTTAAAAACCTTCAGACGATTTCTAGTCACTTTACGTATACCCAAGATTGTCCTTCATTATTATAGAGACTTCAGTGAACTGAATTCACTCAGAATATGTTTATGATTATAAAAGTGTAAATAAACATGAAACACACGACAATCGAGCGAGCGATATAAATCGGTCTATCACAGATTAGTCACAACATTTATTTTGTATCACTGATCTTCTCTCATCATTGAAATGTACATGATGAACATGTAGATTCACTAGTACAACATTTGACAGCAGTAGTTTAGCAGCGCCACAGTGGGTCACCCCCATGCAGAGCATACTATTTCAAAAATATTTTACAGATAGTTGTATTCTTATGAACTGAATAAATTATATATGAATTACAGACCCTCTTAAATAGTATGTTTTGACACTAATGTATTGATGTCCTTCTGTACTTAGCGTTGTAGGCTGTGACCATTGCGGACGCAAAGAAAGTGGTCAGACATCAGGTCACACAGCAACAGAGCTACTACAGTGGGCTGTGCAATATTGCTGAAAAATTCTGCCTGCCGGATAGCGCACAGAACACTGTCGTCTGGCCTGGGCGGCCATCCTTGCTATTCAACCTATCCCCCATGTGATGTGACCACAAGATGCAGTGATATTCTACACTTTATTTGTGTTCGCAGGTGGAATATTCAACAGCCAAATCGTTGTTAAAATCCGTGCTGAACGTTCAGATGTCCTTTATTTTCCACATACCGCTACTAGTATCGGTCAAATGACCATTATGAAGCTAAGCCTAAAACGAGTAATTCAGATCATTAGAGATTGCGCAGTTTACAGGTGAATATAAAGTTAAACTGCATATCACTTACTGGCATAAATGACAGAAACTTATACCACAGTTTGAACCAATGTAATTTGCTCTTTAGCGCCCACCATAGCAAGTAAAATTTTTTACAATGATAACTGTGTACAGTAGTCTTCGTGATGATGCAAACTCCACGTCGACAGCTAGTAACACACTGACAGATGTAATTAGGCAAAACATTCAAAGATACAATCAAAGGCAACGATATGTCACAGATAAAAACCATAGTACATGCTACTGAGAGCAGTATCAACTTACGAAGATGTACATTACAATTTTTCGTTCCATGTAAACGCTGTACATCGGTAAGCTAGATCGTGAAACTACTTATATATAAAAGTAATTCTTCAGGAAATGTCACACTGGCGATTTTTGTAATCTAAAATACACAGTAACTGCCGAAAATCAATCGGCTTAAACCACAGAAAATAAGTTTTTGACATCAGGTAAAGCGATATTGACAAAATTTTGTTTATTACGAAACATCGTGATTGGCGATAAGTAAGTCCGCTGGGCCATATTGAAAATAGAATATAAGAAAATAAAAATAAAAAATTCTAGTGTTTCAGCCCCAGCGCCCCCAGATCTTCTATTTGGTACGTGGGATTAAAAACGTGATAAACTTTTTATCTCTGTGTTGAAGAAGAATGCATGTTACCGTAACAATATGTTTTGCTATACAATACTGAGCTGATGTTATTTGCTATTAAATACTATTCTGATTTTTATCTGTTAACACAGCACTATCATAGCCCAGTAATATATCCTAGAGGACTTATTTTTCGACAGTCACTATGTTTTGCAAACATACAAAATTTCGCCAATATTGCTTTACTTAATGTCAATAAATGGTTTTCCATTGTTTAAGCCGATTTATTTTCAGTGACAATGTATTTCAGATTATAAAGGTCACCAGTGTGGCATTCCCTGATGTATTACGTTCATACAGACGTAGTTTCACCATCAAGCTCACAGACGTACAGCGTTTACAAAGAACACATGGTGGGCTCAGTAAAGCACATTACGTTAGCTCAAGCTGCAGTGTAACTTTCTACCGTTCACGCCAGTAAGTGATACATTATTCAACTTTATATTTGCCTATAAACTGTGAAATCTTTAATCATTAGATTTATTCGTTTTATGGTTAGCTTGATAATGGTCATTTGACGGAAACTAGCAGCGAATTATGGAAAATAGAGGAGATCTGAACGTTCATCATGAAGTTTAACATTCTACACTGCCTGCTACGCGGCGCACCCCCTGATGTGAAAAGTTATGAATCTCAACAGTCATGCAACGATGTAGATAGATCGATTAGAGAAATGAAACATGTGTTAGTGACAGTCCCACAGTCATTGATATTACCCTTGATCTCAACGCACAGTCACCTATAATTCAGTATAACCAACGCACGGATTCCTATAAATAGGTGAAATAGCAATGAAATACGAAATCTGTCAGCACAGTACTGGTTGACGGTTATCACAGCAGGAAACGAAATAACATTTGTTAAGTTAAACTTCCAGAGTATAGATTAGTTGACTGAAGTTGAGAGTTGCTGTTTCAACTGTACTTGTGGACACTGGAGACGCACACACACTCTTGCAGCTGAATGCCAAACAAATTTAGTAAATATTTATTGAGTCATTTTATGTTACTAATAATTATTATTAGGTGTGATGTATTTCATACTCGCACAATCGGTATTTTTCAAATAAAGGTCTATAATGCTTTGTGATTTAACTTTGATGGGACGGTATCTCAATCTGCTACACAGTATATAGAATAATGACGTACCTAGACATAAGACAAATTCTTGAGCAAAAGTAATGCTTGAGATAGAGGCACTGATTATTTAACAAGTTACAAGCTCATAAACTGCAAAATGTAGTATATTATTATTATTCTATTTTTGTGTTTGTTGTCTGGCTTAAGTGTGTGAATGTGTCTTCATATCTGTGGTCTGTGTACTAGTGTGAAGGAACGCAAACACAGAAAGTCATTTGCTGCGTATATGGTTATCAATAACTGGGAGAGACTAAGTCAGCAACTACAATGAGTGACAGTAACTTCATTGAGCACAATAACTCCAAACCAGTTTAAGTAGGGAGATGATAACCCATTTAAGCAGACAGCAAAAATCAGTTAAGCGCTTGCTTCGTATGGACTACGAATGGGGAAATATACGTAACGTATAAGATATACGAGCATCAAAAGGCGAAAACAGGCTGGATGGCCATGATCGAAGTAAAAGTATGACAAAAGGTATAAGCAGAAGTTGCAGTTCTTCACCTCTAATGTCCAGTTTGTATATCTAAGGCAAATTGGAGGGAAAGAAAGGTTTAAAATTCAGATTAAAGTTGAGGGTGAAGTGGAATCAATGAAAAGAATCATTGACGTCATTGCTTTCTTCAGTCAATGTAATGAAGAACCTACAGAAATAAACGAAAAATGTAGGGACTACAAACTATGAATTAAGAGTAAACAGAGAAAAATTAAAATAATGACTAGAGGTCAGATTAGTGATAAACTTGACATCAAAATTAAGGACCACGAAGCAAACGAAGGGAAGACAACACATTACTTTGGAGGCTAAATAACGCATAACGATCGAAGCAAGATGGACTGTCGCAGGTGAAGAGGCAAGTCTACTGTGTAAAGAGTCGGGCTGAACCTGAGGAAGAAATTTCTGAGAACGGACGTCTGGGCAAAACGTTATGTGAAACTTAATACTGGGCTCTGGCAGAACTTGATAAGTGGAGTATCGAAGCTTTTGACATAAGGTGCTACATAGTGATGTCGAAAATGTTGTCTAATGATAAGAAATGAGGGCGTTCTCCACGGAATCAGTGTCGAGAGGAACATATGAGAGGAAAACCTGGGGAATTGACAGGTTGCTAAACTTCAAGGAATAACTTCAATAGTACATAAAAGGTTAGTAGGCGGTTAATAACCTAGCAGAAAACAGAGATTGTACTGTTTCCTTTGAAGAATTAAGGACGTCGTTTGCAAGTGCCACTACGACGTGACAGGGCTAAAACAGGAGAGTATTCGTGGTGGATCGTATGAAAATACTCAGAAGACCTTTGAAAGGAGTAAGAGTAAGCATCAAGAGGCAGTACTTCAACGAGCTGACGAATTAAATACATTGCACAAGGGCAACGTACCGAGAAGAAACATGTAGCACTACAGCCGCTATGTTATTAAACATGGTAACATTCTCCATCTTTGGGAACTACCACCTGCTTACACGAAGTCAATTTACCCTCTTTATCTCCCGCGAGGTAGCCATATGTAGTCGGATCGGCCACGCATCTTCAGTCCCTTACAAGGACCAGAAACATTTTCGTGAAATGTAATGCGCCGCAGTGGCTTCTGGGTGAAGCTGATATTTACAAGTGCATCACTTTTCCCCGGAACGATGACTACGAAACAGTAGACGTCTAGTATTAGTTTTTGGCAAATTTATGTCTATTTTGTTTTAATGCAGATAAATCACATAGTCCGCAGAATTCTAATCTATTTTACTTAATTCATCTCTCTACAAAAGAAAACTGATATGTGGAATGTACTTCTGCATCATTAAAACGAGTAACATAGGAAAAATCTAAAATGCAGAGGATTCTCTACAACAAATAACGAAGAGAACAGAAGTAATTTTATAATTTTAAAACATAGGAGAGACGTTGCAAAGTGTACATGAAATAATTCTAGGAGAACAACTGTTATTATTTCGATATGAGTAATGGTAAGAAGTTTTTAATAACTGTTCAAACGGAAGGCTTGCGGAAGGATGTTATGGTATAACTCCAAAACATTTCGTTTCGTAATTGTTTCTCTCTTCTCCTGCCACAAATACGTTAATATCTCATAGCCTTCAGCAATATAATATTTTTAACACAATCTCTCGCCACTGTACACAGGACTTTCAGTAACGCAGGCATTGCAGGAAATTAAAAAGCCGCAACCTGATTCATTTAATTACATCGTCAGAGCGGGTACACATAGAATCACGGCCTGTTGATTTTGAAGCACTGCGACTGGAGAGCAGAACGGAATTTTGAAATGAATCATTGTTCCACGCCTCTTGAAGCAATTATAGATAAGTATCACACAACAATATTAACATCACGAAATACTGACCTGTGTTGTATATGAAGGCAGCTTCGAAAAGGCAGTGTAATGATGTTTATGATTTGGCGTTACCATTGCAGAAAGTAAGTGCGTGCATTTAACAGACTCTTAAGCTGGGCTTGATAGCACTTCATTTTCTTCAGGACGATAAAACTGTTGACAACATGTGGGGTCGCCTAGAAAGAACTAATGTTCTTCCAACATTTGATAAGGATTTTTTTTATAGACGGAGTTCTTCAGAATATATGAACAATATATTTTCATACACTTCCCTGCCTTTTTTTCTATCTTTCCGTGGAAGTGTTTTCACAAAATTCAGTAATTTTTATATATTCAGGTCGAATAGTGACTTAACGAGACTTCCAATTCCAGCATAGTAGTAGAATAATGTAGAAAAAGTTTGTCAGAAGAATTACTTAAATAAAGGTATCATTTGTTAAGGAGACAGTACAATCTCTGGAGTATAAACGCGAGTGGGTAGGCTATGCTGATTCTGGACCAAATTTGGCTTGTGACCTTCAAATTGCCAACGTTGATCTATAGGGGCAATGACTTTCGTTCCTGGCTTTTGACCTTGAACTTTTACCTTGAACATGACCTTGACTGTACCTTGATTTGATGATGGAATCATGTCGCCCTTCCCTCCCTCGCATATCTCCAAAACCAATCAAACAATCCAGGATGGTGAATAGCAGGAATAATAAGGGAGCTAAAGATGGTAGCGGACGATAAATAAAAAAATATAGGCCACAGATACACACAAAAACACATGCAAACATATGATAATTAATGCGTAATTTAACAATTGAACATGATTTTCTCCAACAAATAACAACATACACACACACACACATCTACATCTACATAGATACTTCGCAAGCCACCCAACGGTGAGTGGCGGAGGGCACTTTACGTGCCACTGTCATTACCTCCCTTTCCTGTTCCAGTCGAGTATGGTTCGGGGGAAGAACAACTGCCGGAAATTCTCCGTGCGCTCTCTAACCTCTCTAATCGCGCCGCTCTTCTTTGGATCTTCTCTATCTCCTCTGTCAACCCGACATGGTTCGGATCCCACACTGATCAGCAATACTCATGTATAGGTCGAACGAGTGTTTTGTAAGTCACCTCCTTTGTTTATGAACTATAGTTTCTAAGGACTCTCCCAATGAATCTCAACCTGGCACCCTCCTCACCAACAACTAATTTTATATGATCATTCCACTTCAAATCGTTCCGTACGCATACTCCCAAATATTTTACAGAAGTAATTGCTACCAGTGTTTGTTCCGCTATCATATAATCATACAATAAGGGATCCTTCTTTCTATGTATTCGCAATACATTACATTTGTGTATGTCAAGGGTTGGGACAAGGAATGAAAGAGGAGAAAGACTAATTGAGTTCTGTAACAAGTTTCAGCTAGTAACAGCGAATACCCTGTTCAAGAATCACAAGAGGAGGAGGTATACTTGGAAAAGGCCGGGAGATACGGGAAGATTTCAATTAGATTACATCATGGTCAGACAGAGATTCCGAAATCAGATACTGGAATGTAAGGCGTACCCAGGAGCAGATATAGACTCAGCTCACAAAATAGTAGTGATGAAGAGTAGGCTGAAGTTCAAGACATTAGTCAGGAAGAATCAATACGCTACGAAGTGGCATACGGAAGTTCTAAGGAATGACGAGATACGTTTGAAGTTCTCTAACGCTGTAGATGCAGCAATAAGGAATAGCGCTGTAGGCAGTACAGTTGAAGAGGAACGGACATCTCTAAAAAGGGCCATCACAGAAGTTGGGAAGGAAAACATAGGTACAAAGAAGGTAGCTGGAAGAAACCATGGGTAACAGATAAAACACTTCAGTTGATTGATGAAAGGAGGAAGTACTAACATGTTCCGGGAAAATCAGGAATACAGAAATACAAGTCGCTGAGGAATGAAATAAATAGGAAGTGCAGGGAAGCTAAGACGAAATGGCTGCAGGAAAAATGTGAAGACATCGAAAAAGATGTGATTGTCGGAAGGACAGACTCAGCATACAGGAAAGTCAAAACAACCTTTGGTGACATTAAAAGCAACGGTGGTAACATTAAGAGTGCAACGGGAATTCCACTGTTAAATGCAGAGGAGAGAGCAGATACGTGGAAAGAATACATTGAAAGCCTCTATGAGGGAGAAGATTTGTCTGATGTGATAGAATAAGAAACAGGAGTCGATTTAGAAGAGATAGGTGATCCAGTATTAGAATCGGAATTTAAAAGAGCTTTGGAGCACTTACGGTCAAATAAGGCAGAAGGGACAGAAAACATTTCATCAGAGTTTCTAAAATCATTAGGGGAAGTGGCAACAAAACGACTATTCACGTTGGTGTGTAGACTATATGAGTCTGGCCACATACCATCTGACTTTCGGAAAATCATCATCCACACAATTCCCAAGACGGCAAGAGCTGACAAGTGCGAGAATTATCGCACAATCAGCTTAACCACACATGCATCGAAGCTGCTTACAAGAATAATATACAGAAGAATGGAAAAGAAAACTGAGAATGCGCTAGGTTACGATCAGTTTGGCTTTAGGAAAAGTAAAGGCACGAGAGAGGCAATTCTGATGTTACGGCTAATAATGGAAGCAAGGCTAAAGAAAAATCAAGACACGTTCATAGGATTTGTCGACCTGGATAAAGCGTTCGACAATATAAAATGGTGCAAGCTCTTCAAGATTCTGAAAAATGTAGGGGTAAGCTATAGGGAGAGACGGGTCATATACAATATGTACAACAACAAAGAGGGAATAATAAGAGTGGACGATCAAGAACGAAGTGCTCGTATTAAGAAGGGAGTAAGACAAGGCTGTAGCCTTTCGCCCCTACTCTTCAATCTGTACATCGAGGAAGCAATGATGAAAATAAAAGAAAGGTTCAGGAGCGGAATTAAAATACAAGGTGAAAGGATATCAATGATACGATTCGCTGATGACATTGCTATCCTGTGTGAAAGTGAAGAAGAATTAAATGATCTGCTGAACGGAATGAACAGTCTAATGAGTACACAGTATGGTTTGAGAGTAAATCGGAGAAAGACGAAGGTAATAAGAAGTAGTAGAAATGAGAACAGCGAGAAACTTAACATCAGGATTGATGGTCACGAAGTCGATGAAGTTAAGGAATTCTGCTACCTAGTAAAATAACCAATGACGGACGGAGCAAGGAGGACATCAAAAGCAGACTCGTTATGGCCAAAAAGGCATTTCTGGCCAAGAGAAGTCTACTAATATCAAATACCGGCCTTAATTTGATGAAGAAATTTCTGAGGATGTACGTCTGGAGTACAGCATTGTATGGTAGTGAATCATGGACTGTGGGAAAACCGGAACAGAAGAGAATCGAAGCATTTGAGATGTGGTGCTATAGACGAATGTTGAAAATTTGGTGGACTGTTAAGGTAACGAATGAGGAGGTTCTACGCAGAATGGGGAAACCACTGATAAGGAGAAGGGACAGGATGATAGGACATCTGCTAAGACATGAGCGAATGACTTCCATGGTACTAGAGGGAGCTGTAGAATGCAAAAACTGTAGAGGAAGACAGAGATCCTCTGCAGATCTTCCAGCATTTCGCTGCAATTTTCTAATGCTGCTACATCATCCGCGAAAATCCGCATGGAACTTCTGACACTATCTACTAGGTCATTTATATATATTGTGAACAGCAATGGTCCCATAACACCCCCCTGTGGCAGGCCAGAGGTTACTTTAACGTCTGTAGACGTCACTCCATTGAGAACAATGAGAACAACATGCTGTGTTCCCTTTGTTAAAAACTCTTCAATCCACTCACACAGCCGGTCTGATATTCCGTAGGCTCTTACTTTATCCGGCGACAGTGCGGAACTGTATCGAACACCTTCCGGAAGTCAAGGAAAATGGCATCTACCTGGGAGCCTGTATCTAACGTTTTCTGGTCTCATGAGCAAATAAAGCGAGTTGGGTCCCACACGATCGCTGTTTCGGGAATCCGTGTTGATTCCTACAGAGTAGGTTCTGGGTTTCCAGAAACGACATGATACGCGAGCAAAAAACTTGTTCTAAAATTCTACAACAGATCGACGTCAGAGATATAGGTCTATAGTTTTACGCATCTGCTCGACCACCTTTCTTGAAGACTGGGACTGCCTTGGCTCTTTTCCAATCATTTGGAACCATCCGTTCCTCTTGAGGCATGCGGTACACGGTTGTTAGACTGGGGGCAAGTTCTTTCGCGTACTCTGTGTAGAATCGAATTGATATCCCGTTAGGTCCAGTGGACTTAAGTCTCATCGGCAAGTTCACTTCTCTAATCTATCTCACAAACCGCTAAAAAAATGATTACTTAAAATACTTTACAGCCTCATGATAAATTTAATCCCCCTGTATTATAATTAACAAAAAATGTTAGTCAATTTTCATTTCTCTCCAATTCTGGGTAATTCTTATTAAATGAGGTACCATTACATTACAAAGGAGAAAAAACAGTAAACGTTCACTAAATACAAATTTTATTTACATTTTCACTCATACATTAAAACCACTCATTCATTAAAAATTGTCAGCTCACATTATCAGTCGGACTGAAGATAAATTTTGATTTTTTTTGCATTAAAATTCTTCAATTTTTCAACGAGAATGCCAATTCCACTCGCTGATGTTATCTGTGATATCTCGCTATTTGCGATCTCGCCACCACTGTTCCAGTAACTTCACTTTTAACTCATCAGTTGCTGGTTCGTATTTGTCAACACACTTTTCTATCCGAGCTCAGTACGTAAGGGACAACTCGTGTCTACAATATTACACAACTCATATACTGCCAATAAGTCTTTAATCCACTTCGCATCGTACCAGTCTTTCGTGAGACATTCGAGGCAGGGCAATAACTGCGAGTATATAAGACAGCACCATCTCCAGTGGTACACTAGCTGAGTCCATTTACAGTTTCCTGAATTTATATCCAAGTTACAGCAGGAGTTGTCAGCTGTAGAATAAAATCATGAGAAGGAACTACACTACTTCTCTACTTCGAGCACCATCCACATCCCAAGTGTAAGTTCCTTTGTAACATATGTTGTCTGTAGTGCTGTATCTCTGAAAATCAAAGCGGATGTTACGCATTCTTCTCACAAAAGAAGAAAGAAGAAATGAGCTGCTCACGCTATAAAAGACGGCTGCATCCTTGACTTTGAGCACCACCCAACATGCAAAATGCAAGTTTCCCTTGAACATAACGACGTCTGTATGGCAGAATCTTTAACGATAAAAGAGAAAATCGTGCATTCTCGTAGAAAAGAATCATAACAATGAACACTTTCATGCTCCAAAATCCTCTGTTTCCTTGAGCTGTAACAAGTGGTTGAAAAGCATAATGCTTATGTTACTAGTAGCAGGGGATATTAGACTTCCATTATTTATTCTATTCGATGACAACCGTATAGAGGATAGCAGCAACAGCACTAACGTCTTCCTTTTATTGGTCGCTGTCTCGTATTTACACATTTCTATCTCTGGCTGTAACACAGATGTTCTGACAAGCAAACGTATTTATTTAGCAGGTCAGATCATTCACATTCTGAAGTGTATTACTGATGCAACAAAACGCATATGTGCTTTTTGCAAACAACTTCAGACTCGCAAAACATATTGTCTGCAAGTTCAGGCTTTGTAGTGCATGAATTACGCATATCAATAACTCGAGAAGCTCCATATAACTTGGATCTTGCGGAAACGTTTTGTCAACGGGCTCGTGCGTGCTTCTGCCTAACAGACGGTGAGTCATATTACGCCAGAGTCAAATAAATGTCAAATAAAGCGTAGAGGCATGAAGCATTATTTCGTCAATTATTAGTTATATATGTAACTTACATCCATAGTATGATAAATAAAGGCGCGTTATTAAAACACCAAACGAGTAGCTGAGAAAACTTCTGAACGTAACAAAAATTCAGATTGTTTGGACCTGAGATGCCACATTACTTCAGTGACACAATTGCAAACAGGTAAGTGCATACCACAAGTAATGTCTGTCTATCTGACAGGCATCCCATTTAAAGAACGCTATGCACCAGCCTTGAGGAGTGTTCCATAAGTGCCGTAAGCTATTTATCAAGAGCACTATATTGCGTCTGTGAATCCATGTCATATCAATTCGAAATTCATGCAATAACTTATACTTTTCCATCTTACAGTAGATACAGGATTAACTGCATGATACATTCACTTTTGTCTTTCGGAGCATATTATCCTCATTAACATTTACAAGACCTACAAACGACAGCCTCAAAATGGACATAAACATGAGAATCAATGGGGTTACAAAGCATAAAAACAACATAAAATACGGGTTCTTGCCGTTCTCTAGAAAACACTGTAGGAGTAATGGTTATTGAAACCTGATAATTAAGGAAGGCATGATTAGTTTATGATTGTGGATGGGGCCCGAATCAGTTACTATAGGTTTGCTTTGCAGTTCCTGTCATTTATTTTGTAAACAACCCAATGAGGTCGCAGTCAGAAAAGGCAAGTAACCATTATCACAACTGAAGGTCTTTAACGCCAAAACGGCAGTTATAAAAATTTAACCAATATACTGTCAAACGGCGAATGGCATAGAAAAAGTTAATTTAAGAGATAAAACAACAGATCACCAAACAGGTGAGACAAATGATGGTAACTTAATATTGCAATAATAAAATAAAAGACAAGGACCAGTGACAGACGGTGCTCCAGGAATCAACCACTGAGTAGGTCACACCGAAAACACTTTCAAGAGCGAAGAGAAAGGCAGCCAAGAGTTCACTTCACAAGATGGTAACTCAGACTAGTGGCAGTCTAACGAATGACTAATGATAATCTTGCTGAAGGTACCTGACGTCCAATAAACCAAATCCAACGATGGAACAATACGCCAAAGCCAGAACCGGCGGTCTGGGCTCCACCCGCAGAATACTGTGCTGAGACTGCCCGGAACCAATGGTTCAAATGGCTCTGAGCACTATGGGACTTACCAAATGATGTCATCAGTCCCCTAGAACTTAGAACTACTTAAACCTAACTAATCTAAGGACATCACACGCATCCATGTCCGAGGCAGGATTCGAACCTGCGACCGTAGCGATCGCGCGGTTCCCGGACTGTAGCCCCTAGAACCTCTAGGCCACATCGGCCGGCTTGCCCGGAACAAGAAGGAAAGACTCCCACTAAGATAGAAGAACGCCACCCACCCTACAATCACGAAGCTGTCACACTTATACCACACACTGCACAGTGGCGTCAAGGCGAGGAAATGCACACTGCCGTTACATACACTAACCCCTAGGGCAGGTAACTGATGCATTAGCAACCACAAGACAGAAAATACCCCTGGTTCAACTTAACAATGTAAGAAGCCGAAAATAGTAAATAGTAATTAGAAGCTCAGGAAGGCTAATCAGCTCTGCCTTCCCCAGATACTCCACTCGCAGCAACACGAACCCAAGTCACCGGAGAATCGCGAGATTTCACAATGGTGGTGGTTCCTGTACGCGAATTGTAATGCACTTAAACATGTAGGATACGGTTTCATTGAGGTCGTGCACCCTCGTGGCCACTGCCCTCGATCCGGCAGTCAATACACGCCGCCAGCGGTCTTAGAGTGTTGGCACTCTGCGCGGATCTCTCTGCTTCTGTGTCCCCAAACGAACTCTCTACTCACCCTACACGGAACAGACACGAGGTCGCCCCAAAGACAGGGCGGCAGAACTACATTTCGATAAACGCCGCTTCTACCTTTAGCGGACAGTTAACGTTTACGAAACTGAGTGGCGCCAGTGAACACGAGAAGACAAACAAAGCAACCATGCCAACTAAATGATACAGTCTGGCAGGAATCTACACACGGTACCAACACGAGCCGTAGAATGGCTCAGTTATACCTACAGAAATAGTCCGAAATTGCGTCTACTCTCAGCATCAACAGTGAATAATTTCTTCTCATACTACCTAATCTTTGGGCATTGAACTTACTGTTGAAAAGAACGGACAATGTTTTCACTGGATTTCCCATCGTCTGTTAATTCACTAGTTTTTGACGCAATAGCATTATATACAGTCACTATGAATGCGCTTCCACTGGAAAAAGGATGTTTTGCAGGTGTTAGACACATACTTGATGTAAGAATGTTGTCCTCTTCCATCGTTTAATAGTTGCTCCTCATTAATATAACGGCTGTAAACAACTAACAATTTAATGTACTTTAGGTAAAAGGTATTGTGGCAGAGATTTACATCTTATGCTATTGTCGCTCGTCAGTTAAACAATATTTTCTCTTTGTTAAGTGTATTTGTTTTCAGTATGAAAGTAAATTTTTTTTGCTGATTTTGTTAATGCAAATATAAAACATAAGTGATATATTTCTAATATATGTAACTTTATACCTAATGTATTCCTTTTCTTACTCACAGGTAACAATAACTCATTAAATGTATATGTCTGTAATAAGCTCATAAGATTATTACATATGTGCAGTAAATGAAGTGAGAAACGATCGTGAAAAATCGAAGGAACTTGTGAGTGAAGAGCAGTACGTAAAAGGAGTTCATGTAATGGGGAAGGAAAAAGTGTCTTGTAGCAATGTTTAGACAGGGATGTATGGAAAAGAGATCAGAAAGAAGCCCTATAATGAGAGGAATTTGAAGTGAAAGCGTTTTGAGAAATTGCAGACATTTTGTGTTTTTGTGGACAGTAATGGCATTATGTTAGCAAGGGTCCATGGACTGTAAGAGATATTGTATATGTAAAAATTATTAAAGGCTGTGGAGATATATCAAGAACGAACAGCTGACTGGGAGAGAGAACAGGATATGTAAAATATTAATTCTCTGATGTAGATTCGCAAGAGAGAAAGAAAAGGAGATCTAAAAAATTTTAATGGTGGATGACAACCACACAAGGTTTGAGCATTACTAATAACTGTTTGGGCTCATACTGAAGGCTTGTAGGTGAAAAGATCTAAAGAACTGAACAATGGCTTGTAAAATTATGAGTTAATTTATTCGTTAGTGAACAGAAAAGCGCTCGCCAACTGGAGAAAATGAATGAATAGGTCTTACTTTAATCTGTAATTATTGCGTTGAATTTGGTCCGAAAAGGACTATTCTTTGTTGTTTAGTTATTTATGAGGTCGTATAATGTGACCGGAATCTGACAAAATGCGGCAACGGTTCACAGTGACTGGCCGAAGGAGAGTGCCAATTGCGAACAGGATAACTACCAAAATAGGAAAACGGATAACTGCGATGGCACAACAGAATAACAAAACCAAACGTCTAACCCGTGAGTGAAAACATAAGATGCATCGAAATTTAACACCAAACCAACGATGTGTAATGGTAATGCTATGTGGCCAATATACACTCCTGGAAATTGAAATAAGAACACAGTGAATTCATTGTCCCAGGAGGGGGAAACTTTATTGACACATTCTTGGGGTCAGATACATCACATGATCACACTGACAGAACCACAGGCACATAGACACAAGCAACAGAGCATGCAAAATGTCGGCACTAGTACAGTGTATATCCACCTTTCGCACCAATGCAGGCTGCTATTCTCCCATGGAGACGATTGTAGAGATGCTGGATGTAGTCCTGTGGAACGGCTTGCCATGCCATTTCCACCTGGCGCCTCAGTTGGACCAGCGTTTCTGCTGAACGTGCAGACGCGTGAGACGACGCTTCATCCAGTCCCAAACATGCTCAATGGGGGACAGATCCGGAGATCTTGCTGGCCAGGGTAGTTCACTTACACCTTCTAGAGCACGTTGGGTGGCACGGGATACATGTGGACGTGCATTGTCCTGTTGGAACAGCAAGTACCCTTGCCCATCTAGGAATGGTAGAACGATGGGTTCGATGACGGTTTGGATGTACTGTACACTATTCAGTGTCCCCTCGACGATCACCAGAGGTGTACGGCCAGTGTAGGAGATCGCTCCCCACACAATGATGCCGGGTGTTGGCCCTGTGTGCCTCGGTCGTATGCAGTCCTGATGGTGGCGCTCACCTGCACGGCACCAAACACGCATACGACCATCATTGGCACCAAGGCAGAAGCGAATCTCATCGCTGAAGACGACACGTCTCCATTCGTCCCTCCATTCACGCCTGTCCCGACACCACTGGAGGCGGGCTGCACGTTGTTGGGGCGTGAGCGGAAGACGGACTAACGGTGTGTGGGACCGTAGCCCAGCTTCATGGAGACGGTTGCGACTGGTCCTCGCCGGTACCCCAGGAGCAACAGTGTCCCTAATTTGCTGGGAAGTGGCGGTGCGGTCCCCTACGGCACTGCGTAGGATCCTACGGTCTGGCGTGCATCCGTGCGTCGCTGCGGTCCGGTCCCAGGTTGACGGGCACATGCACCTTCCGCCGACCCTGGGGACAACATCGATGTACTGTGGAGACCTCACGCCCCACGTGTTGAGCAATTCGGCGGTACGTCCACCCGGCCTCCCGCATACCCACTATACGCCCTCGCTCAAAGTCCGTCAACTGCACATACGGTTCACGTCCACGCTGTCGCGGCATGCTACCAGTGTTAAAGACTGCGATGGAGCTCCGTATGCCACGGCAAACTGGCTGACACTGACGGCGGCGGTGCACAAATGCTGCGCAGCTAGCGCCATTCGACGGCCAACACCGCAGTTCCTGGTGTGTCCGCTGTGCCATGCGTGTGATCATTGCTTGTACAGCCCTCTCGCAGTGTCCGGAGCAAGTATGGTGGGTCTGACACACCGGTGTCAATGTGTTCTTTTTTCCATTTCCAGGAGTGTACATTTGAAGGACACGTTGTGGCTGTGAGCACTAATCACCTGGCAAGGTGGGCTTCGACCCAGGGTACAGTGCGGTCAGCGCTGATGAGGTAATAGTCGAGCTCGCAAATGTAGTAGTGCCGTGAAGCAGCCATCAACGATTTCCATGCTCTTCAGCAGGCTTTGAAAATCATTGGAGTGATGTGTTGGATCCCTCCCCTCTCAAATGGGTGTGTGGGGCAGAATCAACCTGGAAATCACTATGGAAGGTGACCTCGTATTTGGAGTCCTGGCACTTATGCCTGCCTTCTCGTGGGAGTAACTGAAAGTATCTTGAATTTTGATGGTGCTCCAAATCCCTCAACACCATCCATTGGTGACAACCGCCATACTCAGCGCCTGTGTATCTTTTGCGCAATATGGGTGTCCCCAAAGTGCTGTGGCCCACGGTATTTCTGCCATTCTGGATCAGGGGTCCTCTGCATGTGGGGCTAGGAGATGGAAGAGTGTATATAGTTGCCACCCGTGGTGAAGCTGCAATGGGCTATGATTGTGGAAGGAAGTTGTGCAATACGTGGTAAGGAATGTTGTGAATACGTGTGGTGATCGTTAAAACCACTTTAAATGTTTTCTTTTTAACCATCTACAATGTACGTTCTACGTTGTCACTGATGGACAGGTGAAATGGAGGAATAAGCAGGAGTTTCTTGCCGTTGGAGGTGTAGAATTACTCGAATGCCATCACTTTGTATTGTGACCTCTTTTGGACACAGTCGCTATGGGGCACCCTTCAATGGCGAGAATTTGGAAGACGGTGTTAGGATGGAATCTGTTGTCATAATAGTTTCCCACAATATCTTTCACATCCTTTTTGAGCCCCATCCAGTAGGCCTACCACTGTGCAAAGGCTGTCATACATGACATTTACCAGTGCCCAAAATGGAAGAGTTGTAGAAAATTAGGTGCAGACATTGTGCTTCTTCTCCAGCATCAAGCAGGAGAACATTGGTGATGGAGGCAGAGGCGATACCAGTTCAAGGCCTGTGGACTGGCACTGTTCGTAAAGTATGGAGCTCATTGTGCAACATATAATACCCAGTCGCAACACGTGTGTGAAATGATTCGAGTAGCTGTAATGCGAAACCATCTAAGGTGTGTATTTGGAGAAATGATATTTCCCGCTGGTCAAAGGTCGAGACTTGATCCGACAAGTAGGTGAGTAGAGCGTCTGCTTTTGTGCTGTGTGATTTGAATTTAATGATGTAGGAGCCAAGGATATGTCTCCAACGGTAGAGCCCATGTGCTGTTCACTCTGGAAGACGAGAGCACAGTCCGAATAGAGGCACTAGGGGTTCTTGGTCTATAATGAGTGTAAACTTAGTTCTGAATAGGTAAACAGGGAACTAGTTAGTCGCAAAGAGAATCAGTAATGCTCCTTGTTTCTATCTGTGTGCATCTCTTTTAGTAGATGTAAGTATCGCAATGAGTTGCTCTCTAGCGTCAATGCAATACAAAAGACCACTACAGACAAGCCCACAGACGTGACTAGGAAAAGAGCATGAGGCAGGGTGCCGAGAACTACATACGCATCAGCTACATGAACGCATGCTCACAGGCAGCCGTCCGCTTCTGCTGAGTGCCTTTTGTCTGCAACTGTGTTTGTGTTTGCATAAAACGGGCTACTTGTGGGAAGAACTTATAATAATAACTCTAGAACGGTATAACATGCTGAGATCCGGGAGTGGTAATCGAGAGAGCCCATTCATAATCTAATATACAGAACTTTATTTAATACAAACAATTTACATAAGGCCTCGCCGGCAGCCTGAGCACATTTATTTATTTATTTAATTGGAAAAATGTAAATTATTATCAAACTATCTACGATACATCATATACTCTAATTACGAAAAAGGCTCCAATAAAAGATCTAATATGTTACAAAAATACACTCCTGGAAATTGAAATAAGAACACCGTGAATTCATTGTCCCAGGAAGGGGAAACTTTATTGACACATTCCTGGGGTCAGATACATCACATGATCACACTGACAGAACCACAGGCACATAGACACAGGCAACAGAGCATGCACAATGTCGGCACTAGTACAGTGTATATCCACCTTTCGCAGCAATGCAGGCTGCTATTCTCCCAATGAGACGATAGTAGAGATGCTGGATGTAGTCCTGTGGAACGGCTTGCCATGCCATTTCCACCTGGCGCCTCAGTTGGACCAGCGTTCGTGCTGGACGTGCAGACCGCGTGAGACGACGCTTCATCCAGTCCCAAACATGCTCAATGGGGGACAGATCCGGAGATCTTGCTGGCCAGGGTAGTTGACTTACACCTTCTAGAGCACGTTGGGTGGCGCGGGATACATGCAGACGTGCATTGTCCTGTTGGAACGGCAAGTTCCGTTGCTGGTCTAGGAATGGTAGAACGATGGGTTCGATGACGGTTTGGATGTACCGTGCACTATTCAGTGTCGCCTCGACGATCACCAGAGGTGTACGGCCAGTGTAGGAGATCGCTCCCCACACCATGATGCCGGATGTTGGACCTGTGTGCCTCGGTCGTATGCAGTCCTCATTGTGGCGCTCACCTGCACGGCGCCAAACACGCATACGACCATCATTGGCACCAAGGCAGAAGCGACTCTCATCGCTGAAGACGACACGTCTCCATTCGTCCCTCCATTCACGCCTGTCGCGACACCACTGGAGGCGGGCTGCACGATGTTGGGGCGTGAGCGGAAGACGGCCTAACGGTGTGTGGGATCGTAGCCCAGCTTCATGGAGACGGTTGCGACTGGTCCTCGCCGATACCCCAGGAGCAACAGTGTCCCTAATTTGCTGGGAAGTGGCGGTGCGGTCCCCTACGGCACTGCGTGGGATCCTACGGTCTTGGCGTGCATCCGTGCGTCGCTGCGGTCCGGTCCCAGGTCGACGGGCACGTGCACCTTTCGCCGACCATTGGCGACAACATCGATGTACTGTGGAGACCTTACGCCCCACGTATTGAGCAACTCGGCGTTACGTCCACCCGGCCTCCCACATGCCCACTATACGGCCTCGCTCAAAGTCCGTCAACTGCACATACGGTTCACGTCCACGCTGTCGCGGCATGCTACCAGTGTTAAAGACTGCTATGGAGCTCCGTATGCCACGGCAAACTGGCTGACACTGACGGCGGCGGTGCACAAATGCTGCGCATCTAGCGCCATTCGACGACCAACACAGCGGTTCCTGGTGTGTCCGCTGTGCCGTGCCTGTGATCATTGCTTGTACAGCCCTCTCGCAGTGTCCGGAGCAAGTATGGTGGGTCTGACACACCGGTGTCAATGTGTTCTTTTTTCCATTTCCAGGAGTGTAGACATAAACTGTCCTATTAATCTACAAGTGTTATGTACACATTATTTTGGATTCCTACTACTGGCTATCGCAACTTCTCTCCTTCCTTATTTGTACCTGGATTGATTCCCACAATATCTGACACCTCAGATTCCTCCAGTTCATCACCAATTGATCACTATATGCACTAAATTAGTTTCAGCAAATTAATAACGACTTTGTAATGCTACAGGATTGTAAGGAAAAGTTTAGTGAATGATACACAGATAAGGAGTTAAATCGATTAACGAAGAATGTGTTCACCAATAAATTCTCAGACTTGGAGGATAAAATGAATAGCATACCTAGTTACTGCCATCTTAATAACAAAGATAAGATACTACACGAGACATTTTTCGTCTCCCACGAACTCGACCTGTTGATTGCTAAATCCACACGCGCAGTTCCTATCTGCGGCTAAGTACACAGGGCTAAAAGACAGGCATCGTAGGACAGAAGCCTCAAGCCTTGATAATAATAGCTTTAGCTTCGGTAATGCACTCGGTACTGTGGAGAATGAGCCTGTAAGTTTCTTCAGATGAGTCATATACAGCCGAAGCCAAATGATTAATTGATTTCGTAGAGCTACCAAATTAATATGATCACTACGTGTTATTTGCTGTTCTAAAATGTTTCAATCACTTCCTATTGGGGTTAGCTCTGGCGATTTAGAATACCAGTCGACTTGCGATTTGGTACCTGAGTGTTTTCCGAACCAGGGATGTTACCTGAAAGACTCTGAACAAATTTGGTTCGTTGATTGATTTCGGGCAGGGGACCAAATAGCGAGGTCATCGATCGTCTGAACAGTGGTGCAATCATTTTGGAAGGTAGTAGTCACAAAGATGTAGAAGAAACTGAAACACCGATGATGTAAAAATAATATAAGTTCACGACATCTTGTGGTGCTCGGTGTTTTGCCGGATATCAACGTCTTTCTTACATTGTATTTCGGCAACGTGAATCGTTATCTTCATCAGGGGTTAGCTGAGATTGGTCGTCGAGAGAATGGTCAGCTTCAGCCGTTCCATCTCCCGGCCGCTTTATCCGCGTCCTCAGACGATCCCTCTTCGGTTCGATGTGCCTGTCTGCTCGCTAGGGTCCCGTTTTCGGTCTGGTGCGGTTCCAGCTGTTTCACCTGGGGTCCGCTCCCACTAGAAACGTTTGTACGTGTTTCCTCAGCGGTTCGGTGCGCCAAGCCGAACGCTGGGTTTCCTCTATGGCCCACCTATCCTGTCTGCGCGCTGGTATTCCGTTTCCAGGCCAGTGCAGATATAGGTACTCCCTGTGAGGTCCGTTCCTGCTATAAGCGTCCTGCAAATTACGTATGTGTTCACTTTAACATACATGAGGAAATCCCATATATTACACACTGAGAGCAACTGCGTTTTGCTAGGTACCCCACTCGTTATGCACATTCCATGCAGTTGTCTTCATAGCGTTCACTCGAAAACTTTTTACGTTGAACTTGCGCTCGTTGACAGAAGCCATTCCTCTTTTTGTCGAGGCGTAGCAAGCGTTTCCAGTCACTGTCAGTGTCTCTCTACGACCATCATCACATGACGCTGTAGACAAGCTATGCAATCCACACTGATAATCCAGTAAATCAGCAGACCTCAGTCACGGTCTGCTCATAGTTCGGTAAAACTACATTTAAGGTTCAAATACCTACCTCGAACTAGTCGCTGCAAAGTGGCTCTCGCCTTCTTTCGTGTGAGTGACAACATTTTGTTTAGTGAGCTTAAATTGCCAATATAAATAACTTAGAACTTGTGCTCATGTGTTTATAATAGTAAATTTCACGTAACTGTATTTCAGGTTTCGAGATGGAATAAAGGAGCAACAGAAGAGTTGAAGCTGGTGATCCCCGCTCCAGTGAGATTCCAGTAGAGGCGCAGCAGAAAGCTATCTGAGGTACGTGCGGCTGGTAGGTCGTGCACGGCATGAAACAAGTTTGTTCCGACCCATCTGTTATGGGCCGAGTGCAGCCAACGGTTGCTCCGAAAAGGAGAACGCAGGACAACTGCTGGTTAAGCCCCTGAGGATTCACAGTGTCCTCAGACGAATTCTGATAGAGTTGTGCAAATTGTGATTTGCTTATTGGATTAAAAGACAAACTTATGGGTCATCTTGGTCTTGAGGCAGATCTTAAGACCATAGATATTAAGATTCACAGCCCCTGGTTCGATCCCAGCCGCTGCCAAAAATCTGAATAAAAGTCAACTACAACGACCGAAAACTTTTGGCAGAAAGGAATATCGTCAATGTGTCAAACATTTTGTGAAAAAAGAAATGGTTCAAAGGGCTCTGAGCACTATGGGACTTAACATCTATGGTCATCAATCCCCTAGAACTTAGAACTACTCAAACCTAACTAACCTAAGGACATCACACAACACCCAGTCATCACGAGGCAGAGAAAATCCCTGACTCCGCCGGGAATCGAACCCGGGAACCCGTGCGCAGGAAGCGAGAACGTTACCGCACGACCACGAACTGAAGACACATTTTGTGAAAGGCAGGAAAAAAGTAGATAGGTACTCAGGGTACATTTTTCTCGTTGTGGTAGAAAACTGCTAGTAAAGGCAAAAGAATTAGTCGTGAGGAAACAGAAGGCAATGGAAACCACCCCATTAAAGACACTTAATGATTATCCAAAGTAAAGGTGACAAATAACTGTAAAAAAACTTCTGATGAGCGCTCCAACGGTAAAAATTTTGTTAAATTGCAAATTCCTGGTAAGATCTTATTGGACCAAACTACTGAGACTATCCGTCCCTAAGCCTACATACTACTTAATCTAATTTAAACTAACTTACACTATGGACCACACGTACACCCATGCTTGAAGGAGGAATCGAACCTCCGACGAGGAGAGCCTCACGGACCTTAGACATCGCGGCTACCACGCGCGGCCCATGGGTAAAAGACTGGGTATTCATTTCTGAGGATCACCGCGATGAGTCTGTTAAGTGGGAGGCGACTGTGACATAAAAATCAAATCATCACCTAAATGATAACTTTCTTTAAGTCGGAGTACTTATTTGAGATTTTGGTTGAGAAGACAGAAAACTGGTCGGGTGAAATGCAATGGCTCATTGGGAGATCAGTGAAGTAAGATACAAAGAAGGTAAGCTTTTAGAGTCAGAGGAAAACAATGTGGTATCACATATCGATACCACTCCACAGCGTATCAGGGTTGGTAACGGAATGGCCAGCTTCTGTCTGATGCTGATAGCAGTCGCATGAGATCAGGCAGAGGCAATGGAGTACGCCCACTAGGCCACACCTCCAACAGCTCTGTACAAGGGCGACCTCTGTCGCCACAGAGTATGGTAGCCACTTCAATACAGAGTAGGGTAGCCACTTCAATACAGGACGCTACGCAGAAGCTGCGTAGTCGCTCTCCTCACTGGCATTATTTGTAACGTGTTTTCGTATATTTGGAGAAATACATGTAAAGCATATCTTCTGTGTACTGTGTTGACTTGTTCGCCAATCGGTTCAGGTCCTGTCCGGCTTTCCAAAGACGACAGTTGTTCACCACCTTTACCACTGTGTATGATGTGTTCTTTGCAAAGTCGTGCACAACAAATTGGGTAACATCAACAGAAGCACGAAGCGGTATCGGAGGATGACGTGCCTTTATGAATAGGAAGGTAGGCAGGGAGTGGTATACTTTGAACAGGGCGGTAATTAGATTATTCTAACCAGAATCGACAGCAAAAAAACACTAATAAGAAAAAGACACGTCACATTCCGACGACACAAGCAAAAGATGAAAGGACTGAGGGAGTGTATATGGACAATAAATGGGTAATTTAGTATATAAAGACAGAAAAATTTCAAATAATCATGGTTGATTGAAACCCAGTAGTAGGGAAAAGCTCGGAAGACTAAGTCGTAGGAGATTATGGGGTTGGAAGTACGAATAAAAGTCTGCGTGCGTTCTGCAATAAATTCCAGTATTAAAAACAAATATACTGTTTCAGAAGCACAACAGGAGGAGATACAATTCTAAAAGGCCTGGATACTTGGGAAGATAGCAGGTAGGTTACATATTTTGATACATAGATTCCGATATCATGTGTTGATGTGACGTACGCAAGATCAGATACTGACTTCTATCACAGGAATGATGACTAGAAGAAAGTTAAGTCCCACAGTAATAAATAATCGGTATAGACGATAAAGTACAGAGGAATAATTTCATGTGTCTGAAATTTTCTGAGACTGGCAGCTCAGTGCCGGAGATAGGTGGAAGCAACGTAAACGCGAAGAAACTTTAGGTAACAGAATAACTACTTGTATAGATCGACGAAAATAGATATTACATTGATTTCAGGATAGCAAGAACAGAAAAAAAATTAAGAAATAATACTAATGGAATGACTCGGAGACCTCACTTAAAATGACTGCAGGGAAAAGAAATTAATAATTCGAAACGTAAATGGTCTTTGGAAGAACATGTTACATGTGAAGGAAAGTCAAGGAAATGCTTTGGGGAAATTAAAAGGGGAATCGTAATCCATAAGAGTGCGGAAGGTGAGAGCGGATGTACGGAAAAATTAAATTTCAGACCACCATAAGGGAGAAAAAGGGTAACAAGATAGAAAAATAAATGAGAATCGCTTTTTGAAGACATACTAGAGCCAATATTAGAATAGGCGTTTCAGTTAACTTTGGAAGACTTGCAGTCAATAAAAGCAGACTGTATAAATCACATGGGAAGTGACAACTATGGTAGTGTTCAAGTTAGTGTGTAGAATTTACAAGACTGAAAACACACTGTCCGTTTCTTGGAAGTATTTCACACAAACAGTTTGAACATATAATGGGCCGATAAGTTAATAGAATTATATCACAATCAGCTAACAGCTGGCACATCCAATTTGTCGATAAGCGTAATGTACATGGGAATGGATCAGAAAACTAAGAATCGGTGACAAGTGGATCATATCTCGTCTTAAGGGTGAAAAACTCTTTCCTGGTTAGTGTTCCCAGAATGTGCAGCGTCATTACGGAGCCGGAGGACTAACTTACAAGCTCAGGTACAAAAGCCTTGGGGTCATCGGACGCAGCAAAATAAACCCGTTGTCGGTAACGTTTTCTGCGGAGTCTACGCGATACATGAAGTGGCTGCGGAACGAAATCGTCTCCAAGGACTTCGAGGCCACAGAGAACACTAGATGAGTTTGAGTTTTAATAGTATAGTTTGAGGTATTGTAGTTCCTGACTACCGTTACATTAGAAATTAACCCTGGAGACCCTACCACGTCCGTGGGAGGAGGCACGGGAGCCGAATGGCAAGTGATTTCTCAGTTCTTATGTATTTTCGCGAGACAACGAATTCAGAGAAGGATATGTGTGTCCGAGTGTATGAGTAGGTTGGGGTGGGGTGCCGGTAGTCGATGTCAGGCAGGAGGGGCCAAAATTTCTTCTCGTGGTGCACGCCCCGGCATGAGAGCCCTAGCTCTCCCCCTAGCTATCCCCATCGCAACCCCTCAGATTTAGTCATAAGTTGGCACAGTGAGTAGGCCTTGAAAAACTGAACACAGATCAATCGAGAAAACAGGAAGAAGTTGTGTGCAAATATGATAAAAAATAAGCAAAATATACAAACTGAGTAGTCCATGTGCAAGATAGGCAACATCAAGGGGAGTGTGAGCTCAGGGCCGCCGTGATCCCGTGGTTATTGTGAGCACCTACGGGACGAGAGGTCCTTGGTTCAAGTCTTCCATCGAGTGAAAAGCTTACTTTTTTTTATGCCTCTGTTCACTGTAATAAGTTTAGCGTCTGTGTTTTGCGACCGCACCGCAAAACCGTGCGATTAGTGGACGAAAGGAAGTGCCTCTCCAATGGGAACCGAAAATATTTGATCGCAAGGTCATAGGTCAACCGATTCCTCCACAAGAAAACACGTATGATATGTTCTATACGACACCGGTGACGGCATGTGCGTCACATGACAGGACTATATTGTCGACCCACCTAACTTGTACACTTGGCGAATGGGTAAACAGATTCTTCTACATTGCCAGATTTAGGTTTTCTTGTGGATGTGATAATCACTCCCAAAAAAGTGATGCAAACGTAATAGTTTGTCACATAAACTGCAACAAATGAATGCAACCCTTTTACAGTGGATTAGTTTTCCCTGTGCTCTGTCAAAACATTGCCTGCCACGGTGGTCTAGAGGTTCTAGGCGGTAAGTCCGGAAAAGCGCGACTGCTACGGTCGCAGGTTCGAATCGTGCCTCGGGCATGGATGTGTGTGATGTCCTTAGGTTAGTTAGGTTTAAGTAGTTCTAAGTTCTAGGGGACTGATGACCACAGATGTGAAGTCCCATAGTGCTCAGAGCCATTTGAACCATTTTTTGTCAAAACATTTGTTTTTAACGTTTTCAAATTTTTCCGCTTGTAGACCGTCCAAGAAAATCTGAAAATGTCCTGGAATTTTTGAGAGCGGCGTTGATTATGTGTGAGTGCCTGAACTTTGATAATTGTTGCAAATAAAAAATTAAAATTTTCACGCGAGGGATGACTTGAACCAAGGACCTCTTGTTCAGCATGTGCTCTCGCTAACCACGGGACCACGGGGATCCCGCACTAAGAATTTTCCATGATGTTGCCTATAATGCGCATGGACTACTCAGATTGCATTTTTTTTTTCGTAGTTCCACACAGCTTCTTCCTGTTTTCCCGATTGATCTGTGTTCAGTTTTTCAAGGCCTATCCGCTGTGTCAACTTATAACTAAATCTTAGGGGGGTGCGATGAGGAGGTTCTCTTGTAAGTGAAATGTCGAGCTGTGACGAGTACATCCGGGAAGTAGGGATCGGGATGTCGGTGAAACAACCGGTCATTGCTTATATCGTTCTTTTTCTGTTTTTTTTTCATCGGCAGTTTAATCGAACTGTTAAAACTGTTTTAAATAATTGGCTTCTCAAGTAACTTATTTTCGGTTTTTGCCAATTGTTTCCTGTAATAAACCTAGAAATCCAACACAGATTGAAAAATTTCGACTCAAGACTTCAAGATACATAGAATCCAAATATTAAACTAAATAGACAAATAAAAGAAAACGTAGTTTTGGCAGTATCTGAACATTACAAATATTCATTGTTAAAGAGTGAAAACTAAGGTTCAAGAACTTCATTTTCAGTGTTAATTTGTTCCGTTTCAAAGGCTACAAGCAGATAAAGGAGTATTATATAGACACATGCAGCAAATCAAGTGCTGTCTATTTTTATTGTAACTGTGAATGAATAGTTAAGTTTTATGTTTTCCCCTTATAATATGTTAGTAGTTTGTTGTAGCTTATCGCCGTTTTGCATCTCCTAAAGCAAATGGAGCGTTGTACTTCGCTGGTACCGCACTTCCACATAGTTGCAGTGAGAAACTATCGCACAGACCATATGGAGAAAGTCTTGCACACTGCATGCATACGAGTACCACCTAATAAGCCACGTAACATATTAATACGTACCTCATTGTCGTAGCATTGCTGTACCAGTGCCACTTTTATATAGCCCGTTTCTGTCGGCATATTTATTAAAATACCACCGACCACTTTTCCCGTTTTCTGTAATCACTCAATATTTCAAAGCTGTGAAAAGTGTATGAATAAAAAGTACTCGTATCTTGTGGAAGGTGTATTTAAAAACAAAAAATTTTGCTCTGTTGCTATGACTAACTTATATATCAATTTTTACCCTAGCTAGTACTAAAAAATTAAAAGCACCTATTATTACTGAGACCAAACAAAAACCGAAAAGTACCGGTTATTCAGAATTAAAATTACGTAATCGATTTTAAACCGGCGGTTATTTCTACCCCTACCAGGAAGGAGCGAGAAAAGCCGATGTAGGTCGAACCGTTGCTCGCACTTGCCCCGCAGACCCTGCTGGCGTGAAGTTAGACACGCCGAGGCAGCAATGATGTGAAGCTTGAGTTTGGCGGCCACAACTTGAATATGGTGTGCAGTCTGCGCCGAATAGCGATGAAACCAGTAGGAAGGCAGTGGCACGTAATATGTAGATCGATTCTGGGGCAGCGGAAGGAGCCAATGGCTGAGGACATGGGAGGAGGAGTAGAGGGACAGGGAAGGAGAAGCCCGGGGGAGAAGTGGGGAGAAAGAGATGAGGGAAGGAGGATGCCCAAAGGAACAAAGACAGGAAGAGGGAAGGGGGATCAAAGTTGGTAGGAGGGGTATATGGAGGGAAGGAGGACATCATCAGGGAGGGGGAGCTGACGGAGGCCACCTTGGGAGAGGGTAAGGAGGGTAGAGAGATGGAGACTGGGTGGGACGTGGGAATACATATACGTCTTTTGACTGTCATTTCCTAAATGTCATTGACCCCAAGAAGTGAAGTCTAGCCGTTGACAATATCAGAGGCTTCTGCGATTCTTATTTAAAAATAATTCACATTGTGACTATCTTAAAGTGAGGCGGGTGACCTGATTGGTTTCAGTGAGAGGTGTTTGTGGGGACAGGATGTGGTATCAATGGCTACAATGCCACAACGTAGGTGCACTCTCGTAGGTTGGCTCTACGAAAGCGGACGAACAACGCCGACCACAGCGCCCTCTAGCCGACGCTGTGGAGGTTGACGAGCGCCGCTCCAGATTCAGCCCATTTGGTCAATAGAAGACGACCTAGCAACTTAGCTTCTACTTGTAGGGGGCCTAGCCATTATGGACTTTGCCTCTGTAACTTCTAGTAACTGTTAGTTTCGATACATGAACGGCTTGGCACCTACGTGCTCATCTGTATCAAAAGTTAAGTAATGTGTTTGTATCTGTTTATACTGCAGTAAAGGTGTTTTAACTTTACTTGCAGTAAAGAAGTACTTCACCTTTTCCTGCTTTTACTCGCGTCCTTCACTGTCAGCCTATTTTGCAGAAGTAGTGCACAGAAGCAGATCCAGGCGCCACCTATCCAGGCGGGATACAAAACAGGGAGAGGCAGCTAAATTAAGGCTGGAACGCCACATTTGGCGATCGTGTTAACATTGCGTTATTTTTTCCGTGTTCGTTGGGCACCCGCAATCCATAGCAAATTTCCTACATTGTTGTTTAGCTTAAGAACAATAGACACTCAGTTAAAGATTCATATTAAATCATTTCAAAGAAATCGCAACAAGGATTTCATGGGAATGAGTCATGGACTTCGTGAAAAAGGAAAAGAAGACAATGAAAGTCTGATATAAGTTGTGTTATCGAAACCTGTTGAACATTCGATGAACTGGTAAGACGCTGAATCTCCGAGGAAAGGAATACGTGGAAAACACTAACTAGAAGATGGGACGAGACGATGCGACAAGTTTTAAGAATTCACTGTACAACTTTAGTTGTACTCGAGAGATCTGTAAAGGATAAACTTAGTAGAGGTGTATGTAGTACTCCGAGACGAAGAAGTGTGCACAGAAGATGAAGTCATGGACAGGATCAAACCAGTTGAAAGACTGATGAAAAGTAAAATCTTGTCCTGTGCGAAGGATATTCAGCTACTTTCCATAATTTCCAGTGTAACTCTACCAGAAATTTTATCGGAATTGAAAGTACTTCTCATAGCTTACAATTGTACCATAGCCGAATGCTGAGAGTTTTCGTATTGTTATAAGACGCCCATCTACGCTGTCTCGTGCAGGTCGTTCTCGGATTCTGTCGTTCGACCTTGATTCCCTTATGCCGACGTTCGTACAAGAAGTGGCACGAATAAACTTACTTCTGTCTGCGTTTGAATGAGTTGTGAACTTTACACACAAAGAGGTCTGGGTCGTTGTGAGGGAGGAGACCAGACAGCAAGGTCGTCGATCTCATCGGCTTAGCGAAGGACGGGGTAGGTAATCGGCCGTGCCCTTTCAAAGGAGCCATCGCGGCAATTGCCTGGAGCTATTTAGTGGAATCATGGAAAATCTAAATCAGGACGGCCCGACGCGGGATTGAACCGTCGTCCTCTCGAATGCGAGTCCAGTGTGCTAACCACTGCACCAGCTCGCTCGGTATAATCGAAGAAAACACTGGCGTGGCTATCCTCGTGCTTGAAGGTATCCCTCTCGCAGAAATGGAGAAACTTGAATCTGGAAAAGGAGTCGCTTCCAAACGTTTAAACGAGACGAAATAAAATCCATCTAATCTAATTGTAGTAGGAGATTTAAATGGTATACTTAAAGCTAAAGAACAGCTATCGAATTTTAAATACTATGACGAGTTACACGACTTCGTGAAGTACTTGAGGCACAAAGATACATGGGAATTAAAACATAACACACTGGAGAAGTATACTTCCCTGTGGCCAGACCAATTGTTAAAAATACACAACATTCGTCAATGAGTGTTCATTACAGATTTAATTCCCGCTCCACTTACAGATTTGTTGTGTACATAGTTGCGCGTAGTCAGCGCGTACACAACTTTCCCACTAGAGCGCGCCCCACTAACCACAACAGCGCAGGCGTCCGTCTCCGCGCTAAGAGATGGCGCTGTCTTAGAGACGGACCAAATTCTGCTCCAGCCAATCCGCGTATTAATATGTAACGCAGCCAATGAGATTGCAGATAACGTAGAACCTTTTCTCCACGCGGATCACACTAGCGCAGAGACACCTCAACGCTCGAGGTATTATAACGAGTGTACAGACCTCTGATTAGTCAGTCTGCATTTGCCTGCACCATTCTGTACCAGTTTGTATTAGTCTGCATCAGTGTGCATTAGTCTGCATCAGTCTGTAGTCAAGTTTCAGTCTGCATCTAATAAGATTATCATATTCCTGTACATAACCATGAAGGTAAATGAACAGACCCTTTCTCAAGTATCAGAGATATGTGAGAATAAGATTAACGTACCAAGACCAAAGGAACTTCAGATTGTCAATTGTAAACAGCACCCAGAATCAAGTTACGTAATATCTATATTTTTATTATTTTAATAAATGTGTGTGAAAATTAATCAAGTTCTGTTTAAAGTTGGTCACCGTCAATCTGCTACTCTAAGCGTGCAAGTGGCATTTCTATCGTCTGACCTAACGGCAGAAGATAAACACAGCACAATAAGACCACGAGACATATTGCTGACACTCGCCTACTTCGTTAGAGTGACAAGTCAAATAATCTGATAGTGTGTGTACTGAAGGTCTTACAGTACGCACACCACAAGGTTACTGTGTGCTTTCTGTAGCAATAGACCCACACAAAGAGCCCACAAAAAGATATCATGCCCATCCGACGTTAAACATCACCCGTCAACATGACGAATACTTACGTGAAGCTATCAGAGCAACATGGACCAACTGCCTACGTTCACGCGACGACTTCACGTCAAAAGCTAATCTGTGCACCAGATTTGGTAAAACACGCTTAAGAATATGTCCCAATAACTCATGCAAGACGTAAATCAAATGAGGTTAAGAAAATCATGGAAGTTTACTTCACCATCGGTAGATAACCATACGAAAAACTCAACATTACAAAAGAACCATACAGTAGATAAGGAGAATGTAATCGAAACGAATTACTATGAAAAGATAACAGTTCGCCAGAAGATCAAGTCCTAAGCAAGATCCATAACAGAAGCCTAGGCGGCGTCCATCTATCACCATGTCAAACGTCCAACGAACTGCAGATGCGCTTTCATTGACGAGCTGCAAACATATGATTGGTATATATTAAGTCACCAAAACTGGATGTTGAATGAAATACAACGGCATTACCAGTACTCTAATACTCTACTGATCTGGTAGGATTTGGTAGTTGAAGCCATACAACCGTTAAAAAGTCCAATCAGTGAAGACGATGCAGCTGATTTATTGTTAAATCGTCAATTTATGAAAGAGTTTTGTCACAAATTACAGGACATCTTCAGGACTGCTATTACTGTAATCTTCATGATGACCACATGGCTTAAGAAGTAGTAAAAAACATCAAGCTTGTATCCATGGAAGGATAATAATGTCAGTTGTTTCTCTAACGAGAGACGTCATTTCAGTAGCTCCTATGACAAATATTGACTGCAATCTTTTTTCATCGATTTTTATAAAATCTCTGATGTAGCTGCCATCAGTATATAACGAAAATAATGGAAAAAGTGTGTCTGGAAGAGAGTGTAATTCAAGTCATTTCGAATATGATTACTGGCATATTCCCTAGGATACAAAACAGACGGGTAACAAAATGTTTTAACCATCAGCGGTAATCATCTGTCTGTGCTTCTTTTCGTGTTGTCACTGGAGCCCATACCATGGTTATTTTAGAAACATTATGAGATGTTTCTGTGTGTGATCAAACGCTACTCTTAAGGCTTAATCTGATGACACTGAAGAGACACGGACAAATATGGGGTCACGTCTGGGGCACAACACATTGATCGAAAATATACGCCACGGGAGCACTTTATGCACAATCACAAAATGATAGTAGTTTCTGTGTCGTATTGTGTGATGGTGTGGGGGCTACAGTAAAGTGGCAGCGTTGCACCATTAATAAGCTAGTAGACACCTGAGAGTAACATTAGTCTGTTGGTTCAAATGGCTCTGAGCACTATGGGAGTTAACATCTCAGGTCATCAGTCCCATAGAACTTAGAACTACTTAAACATAACTGACCTAAGGACATCATATACATCCATGCCCGAAGCAGGATTGGAACCTGCGACCGTAGCAGTCGCGTGGTTCCAGACTGAAGCGCCTAGAACCGCTCGGCCACATGCGGTCTGTTGGAGATGGTAGTCATCTGAGACAGGTGTCCTCTAAAAATGGTAGCAGAAAATTGGAGATCTGTCACAGCCATTATTCAACGGGCATCTGCGGAGGAATGCTTACTCGTATATATTCTCCAAAGCATATTATACCGCGATGTTCCTTCCAGTCCCAGAAATACAAGACAATAGTTAATTAATTTTGAGAGCTCCACTTCAGTTGTAATAATTATTTATTCCAACCACGACCGGTTTTGGTGTTTTAAAATCTCCTCTAGAGTTGTATAAGATTGTAATATACGAAGAAGAGGAGGGAATAAATATAATGCAACATATCTGTAAAAACTAGAGATCAGTCTACTGAACACTGCTTTGGTAAACCGTAACATGCGTTCGGGCCAGTCAGTGCAAGGACTCCAAATCACTGCATTTTGGTGGAACTACAAAAGAGGAGAGATCCTAATGATCAAACGGACATAAAAATCCAACCTTCTGTAGTGTAGGAGGAAGGAAAAGAAAACGAGAATTAGTACTGTAGTCACACTGTCCACCGTCAGGCAACAGCAAACTATGGAAACTATGAACGCCAGCTATGACTGAGTAGAGAGCAACGCTGGAGGTCTGGAGCTGCATTGCAGCGCAGGCGCCAGGTGCTAGTATTATGACGTCGTTATTAGCGAAGAGATATACTGATAAGCCCAAACATTATTACCACCCACTTGAAAGTGTATTGGTACACCTACGGAAACGCAATTAAGCGGTAATTTTGCGGGCCATGGATTCTACATATACTTGATACGTTTCCGTATGCCTGTGGCACCATATGCTTCCGCGCAGGTCACACACAGCCTGTATTTTATCGGCGGTTGATTTGTTGTCGCGCAAGTGGCACCCGATAGCATCCCAGTTTGGTTTCATCGGATTCAGGAAAGTGTTATCTGATGGTTAAGGCATGATTAACTATAATGTTCGTCAGACCATTGCAGCAAGATTCTGGTCTCGTGACATGGACAGTTATTCTGCGAGAAGGTGCCATCGCTGTGGAGGAAGGCATCAAGCATAAGGGATTACAGGCGGTTTCTAATATAATGTTCACGTAGTATACAGCTGTCATGGTGTCTTGATTACTACCGCAGGTCCCATGGAAGCCCAGGTGAATGTTCCCCATAACATAGCGCTGCTCCCATCGGTCTGCGTCCGAGCGGTCGTTCGTCTCCAAAACAGTATATCTGGGCACTACCATCTACCTGGTTTAACAATTAACAAGTCACCCGACCAGGCGAGACGATTCCGCTGATCAAAGCTCCAGTCTCAATGATCCTGTGCCCACTGTAATCATAACAGACGATGTTACTGGGTCAGGATGAGAAAACGTTGGGGTCCTCTGCAGCGGAATACCATTTTCAACACTGTGCGTTGAAAGCTGTCCTCACTTGTTCCTGCACCAGAAATGAGCTCTGCCGCCATATCTGCCACAGATTGCTGCTTATTACTGCTTTATAGAGCGGCCAAGCCCTCGATACGTACGATCGGTGAAGAAGTATGGACGTCCACCATCTTGTCGCCTACTCGTGGTTTCAGCATTCTTCAAGCACTTTCCATATATGCTTCGACAACAGCTCGTGAACATTCGACCGGCTTCGTCGTTTGCGAAATGCTCGATCCCAGGCACTGGGCCACAACACTCTGACTTTTGTTAAAGTTGCTTCAGTAGGCGGATTTCCGCATTTGCGCCAATTATCATCACTAGAATGATGTGATTCTTGAGTTTCTTCCGGCGTATTTCATAATCAAAATATCCACGGGTGTACTGCCGGTCTATAGTGCCCAACGGGCACAATATTTCGGCGATGACTGAGTCCGTCAGTTCACCTGATGATGGCGCCATGTTTGATCGCCGAAATATTGTGCCCGTTGGACACTATAGACCGGCAGTACACCCGTGGATATTTTGATTATCACTAGAATGATTCCCCTTCCTCTCTGCTCAGCACATATACTTCTCTTATCGCGTCTCTTGCCCTCATCACTCCTCCCTCCCCCCCTTCGCAGTCAGCATACGATGTCCCAGTGGGTGGTAGTCTTAATGGTTTGGCTTGTCAGTGTAGAAAATATCGACTGACTGGTCCGACCGCTTACAATACTTCATTTAAAAGCATAATAGGATGTGAACAATCCGTCGTATGCCTTTAGGCTGAGTTATTCTCAAACATGTAACGACATATGATGTTTCCGACAACAAGGCAATGGTACATAGGCAGAATGAATGACTAACAGACGAAACAGTAAAAACTGCGACAAAAATTTATAGTGACATAGGCCATCGTACTTCTGATGCGTTATGGGCTCGAGGGACGTAAAATAAAACATAGAAAAGCCATTACAAATCTGCAGTATTAGTGTAGTGATGTAGGTAGAGGAATAGCAAACGAAAATGATGAGGTTGAGCTCCCTATCTTATACAAAGTAATAATGATTTGGCGGGATGGATAAGAGTTTTACAAACAGTACAGTTTGTTTATAACGGTAGTGCTGCTGACAAGATGACTCTGGTCTATTATATATATATATATATATATATATATATATATATATATATATATATATATATATATGTTTGACGATGGTGGCGATCATTTTCTGTTTACCATCGCTCCACTATATTAGGAGATGTTTTTATAAAACAGATCTGAAGAGGGTCAATATAGGCCGAAACCGGTAGCCTGATGACATAATAATTTGTGACCATTGACGGGAAGTAAAGGAAATTTATTCTAAAGAGGGACCACCTAACAATAAAGTTTCAAAATGAACGGAAACAGGAGAAACCAAACAATGTAGAACACAAGCAACCGGAGTCTTTAATCAGAGTCTCTTTCGACAAACATAGCCCACAAAATATGTACATCTGACGCTATGTTCACATGGTACAGGGCTGTTAACAATACCATTTCAGCAAACGGAAAGGTCCATAGACTATGACGGTAATAACGATAAATGCCCTTCATTTATACTAATTGATTCCAATCCTCACCGTTTCACATTTCCATGGACATTAAACCAACTGGCGGTTGATCAGGAATGGACTTGCACTGCTGAGAAGTAGCACCTAAACCAACTGCATGACATGTACACTATTTCCGCCAACATCCAAACTGTATCCTACCACCTGAAATAACGCTCTAATTTGGTTAAAATCAATAGGTCAATTCCATAATTAAGATCAGACGTATGATAACTTCATCAACTTGATCACGTACCTGGAAAAATTCGACTAGAATGTAAGAAGTTTCGGAAACACACAAAATGATTTAGCAATATGCTGAAAGTAACATCTGACAAACTTGGAACGCGATAATTCATCGTCGGATTGACAAACTTGGAACAAGATAATTCATCGGTGGATTGACAAACCTGGAATAAGATAATTCATCGGCGGACTGGAAGAGAAATGTATGTTTGAAAACAAATTAGTTTTGCCGCTCAAGAACTCTTTCTGTATAGCTATTATTTTTTATTTAACTTACTTGAGAAAACAAAAGAAGAATTCGGAGTAGGTATTAAAATGCATAGAGAAGAAATAAAAATTTTGAGGTTCACCAATGACATTGTAATTCTGTCAGAGACGGAAAAGGACCTGGAAGAGCAGTTGAACGGAATGGACAGTGTCTTGAAAGGAGGATATATGATGAACATCAACAAAAGCAAAACGAGGATAATGGAATGTAGGCGAATTAAGTCGGGTGATGCTGAGGGAATTATATTAGAAAATGAGGCAGTTGAAGTAGTAAAGGAGTTTTGCTATTTGGGGAGCAAAATAACTGATGATGGTCGAAGTAGAGAGGATATAAAATGTAGACAGTCAATGGCAAGAATAGCTTTTCTGGAGAAGAGAAATTTGTTAACATCGAGTATAGATTTAGGTGTCAGAAAGTCGTTTCTGAAAGTATATGTATGGAGTTCAGCCATTTATCGAAGTGAAACATGACGATAAATAGTTTGGACCAGGAGAGAATAGAAGCTTTAGAAATGTGGTGCTACAGAAGAATGGTGATGATTAGATGGGTAGATCACATAACTAATGAGGTGATATTGAACAGAACTGGGGAGAAGAGGAGTTCGTGGCACAACCTGACAAGAAGAAGGGACTGTTTGGTAGGACATGTTCTGAGGCATCAAGAGATCACCAATTTAGCATTGGAGGGCCGCTTGGACGGTAAAAATTGTTGAGGGAGACTTATAGATGAGTACACTAAGCAGATTCAGCAGGAGGTAGTTTGCAGTAAGTACTGGGAGATGAAGGAGCTTGCACAGGATAGACTAGCATAGAGAGGTGCATCAAACCAGCCTCAGGACTGAGGACCACAACAACAACAACAACAACAACAATAACCTGAGAAATGTATTTATATTGCGATTCTTCATGTACATAACTGCTATTTGTTAGTAAAGTTACACCGCTGTCCATTGCTCGAAGAACAGCAACGCCCTATGCCCATTTCAATAATTACAGTAGGAGCATAGTTGGTGGTTTAATGTCGGTGGGCCGCAAACGATAAAGAGTGGAGAACCGTAGCCAAACGAGGGACGTCTCATTCATAGAATTCATCATTTCTGAACCATGTTAGATGGTTCGAGATTTCCGCTGGGATAGATTGACTGGTTTCTCTTCATAGAATGTCTTTGGTTGTGCTGATAGGAGCGAGGCGAGGAGGGAGAGGGCGCTCCGGGCGAGGAAGGCTAGTGGTTCCTCGGGCACAGGAGGAGTTTGCAAGCGTAACGGTTAGCGTGTGGACGCGCTTTGGTGTGACCGCTGCTAGTCTGAAGGAAGACACATGCCAGGCTTTCGCTAGTTCTACGTAAGAAGACGGCACGCCATGGTAGCCATCTTGTGTACAATGGTGGTATGGCGGTTTGGAACTATTAAAAATTTGGGTAGTTGAAAGCGAGGGGATTGGTTTCGGTTTCACCTGATGAAGTGATCTCGAACGTCATAGAACTGTGTTATGAAGCTGAACTTCTAAGAAGGGCAACGAAGAAGTTGATTTAGTTTGGTGGAAATAAGGTACTAACTGTAGCTTTCTGCATTGGTCGAGAAGGACACGTTGTTCTGATATTCCGGCCTGAGAAGAGCGGTACGAGTAATGCAAAGGCACGATCGGTCCAGGGGGTGGGTCGATAACAATTAATTTTAATTAAGGTTAGCGTGTGCATGGTACATTGATAAAAGGTTGTCTTTTCTGTTATTGTAATATGTCAATGAATACTGTTATACAGTTAACAGAAATTTTTCTTGTTTGAGGACTGTGTGTATTGTCTCAGTGTAGTAATTAACGGAAATAGTGAACAGTTCTTGCGTTAATATAATGGTAACTGTTCTTGGTGAACTGAATTTTATGAATTGCACTTCATTTAGTTAACTACCTGTAAATGATTGCGTGGGGACCTAAGCTGGTAACTTTCCACGTACGCTGTGATTAAATTAATTGTTATCAAGTGCTCTTGTAAATTATTTCGTTAGACTGATTTAACTTGTGGTAATTTGATGGCAAGTGCCCTCTAGAATTGTTAGTTTATAGATAATTGTAAAGGACTGTCTTCTGGTATTGTTTGAGCTTTCTCTTTCTTAAATTTCAACTTAAGGGATTGAAATGCAGATTTGTTCAATAGAGGATCCTTCAGATTATTGTTTTTAATATGGTTGTTTAAATTTTTTGGGCATTGTCTTCGCACAAATTCTTATATGTGAATGTTATAAAACAAAACAAAATGATCAGTACAACATAAATTTCATTAACTACTGACGTTTGGATCTTAAACAAAGGAAGAAACTAGCAGTTGCCTTTAGCAAACTAAATGAAATTGTAGGGCACAATGTTGTTCGTTCAGCTAACGCATAAAAATAGTTGCTGAGCTACTGAAATTAATAAACTTTTCTAAAAAGGTTAGTGTCGACTTTCAGTGTACGACCAGTCCGCTCCAGTCTCAATTAAACCCATGATTCTGCATTTGAATTTCTTTCAAGGTAATCCTTGACTCACGGCTAACTGACGCAGAATGGACAGACGAATGTCACGCTACAAAACATGTAAATGGAAAGGAGCGGGACAACAGTATGTAGAGTGGAGTATTAAATGCAATTTACCGTGTTCTACAGTTGACTGGTAACAGGAATAAAATAATAATATGTTAGTCAAATTTGAAAGATGGCCGATGGTGATACGTACGGATGTTAATAGACAAAACGAAAAGAAAGCGAAGCTCCGTGTTCTGGTCGAGACGGGAGAATAAGGACCAGCCGTCGATCAATCAATGTACCGCTCTGCCGGCCCTTTTGGGCTTACACCTGGAGACGTTTCTTCCCACTCACGTACGACCTCAGCTGACATCACGAGGGTGAGTGCACACCGTTCCAGTCCTCCCTCAAAGGAAAAGTCTCTGGCAGTACCTGGGAGCGAACCCAGGTCCTCCACTTAGAAGCCAGACACGCTGACCACACCTCTGTTTTCCTGAGCCTTCATCCACCAGTTCTAGGCCGCCCTTGCGCTCGCCAGTGTTGCCCTCATTGGCCTGACTTTTGCGCCAGTCAGATATTTCTCTCCGGTTTTCATTTTTGCACAAAAAATAATTTCTTTAGTTTTATTGTTTTGTTTTTGTATTGTTTTATTTTAATTATGATTTTTTCTTATCAAAATAAAGAAAAAGGGCTGTGTTTTTGATGATATGGAATCGCTGTTTAATAACTGAAAAACTGATATGTTAATATAAACTAAGGGATAAATCTGCTGTCTTATTTTGCGGATATTTTAATGTCTTGGTGCGACATACAATTTAAAATACTTTTATTAACTTTCTGTTGTGTGCTTTTTGATGAAGAAAGATTAAATGAATTGCTGCCATAGCTGCAATAATAAATGGCAATACAAAATGAAATGTAAAGAATCGATTTAATGTTGCGTTATCAACAGCAGAAGAGTTAAGAAATATTGCTCAGGGCGATTCAACCGCCCCTAACGCCGTCATTTTATTCAGCCCGCAACTTAACTTTCTGTTGTGTGCTTTTTGATGAAGAAAGATTAAATGAATTGCTGCCATAGCTGCAATAATAAATGGCAATACAAAATGAAATGTAAAGAATCGATTTAATGTTGCGTTATCAACAGCAGAAGAGTTAAGAAATATTGCTCAGGGCGATTCAACCGCCCCTAACGCCGTCATTTTATTCAGCCCGCAATGTGGCACCCGGCCTTCTTAAACAACGAGCTTTTCGTATCCTCTCGCTAGCTACGCGCGAACTATCAGCTCTACAGAAAAAACGAACTCGACGTTTTTATATGAAATTTAATATATTGAAATTTTCTAGTGTTCTACGTTTTCGATGGATGTCTTGGTTTTCCAGTCACTCAAGTATAACGTAAAACGTAAAACATTGACCTTAAAAGGCACACCCAACCAGTAATGATTTCTAGTACGGTGGTCGTGGCACTCCCTGCTACCAGCCAGCAAGCGGGAGAATATGAAAATATCGCCCGTGGTTTATGAAGACCAGATGCAACATTGCGAGTTGTATAAAAACACAGCTGCAGGGGCGTCAGTTACCCCATATAAATCTTGCACCTGTTTTTGTTGTTTCTGTTGAGCTAGAACACAGAGCTTTTCTTCTTATAAAATGGGTAAAAGAATGAAGAGGAAGCAAAGAGGAGTTATAGAATTTAATTCTTCATGAAGATTTAGTGGCAGATGCGGTTCAATTTTTTCTTTTGTTTCAAAAGGGAAACAGAAATTCTGATCTTGTTTCGATATCCAAAAACTGTGAAGTAATTATCTATTTTTTATTTCATTGCCTTTTTTCTGAAACGTTTCACTTTATGAATCCATGTAAGAAACGTACATAGCCGGCCGGGGTGGACGAGCGGTTCTAGGCGCTACAGTCTGGAACCGCGCGACCGCTGCGGTCGCAGGTTCGAATCCTGCTTCGGGCATGGATGTTTGTGATGTCCTTAAATTAGTTAGGTTTAAGTAGTACTAAGTTCTAGGGGATTGATGACCTCAGAAGTTAAGTCCCAGAGTGCTCAGAGCCATTTTTGAAGAAACGTACGTAACTGTTTTTGTTATTTTTGTGCGAGGGTGTTTATGGTGCTGTGTCGTGAGATTCTCCCTTAATCTTCTTTGCTCTTATTTTCTTCTTTATATGTGTAACGCAATGTGTACACTTTTATCCAGGTTATAGCACTTCGTTTTGGTGTTATGTAGCCAACTGCCTCCGGATTTAGAACGTTTGCGGGTATGAAGACGTTCTGTGAAGATGTGTTAATAATTGCTAACTTCTGTTTGACAAAATGCCAAATGTATTTTACACTTTCACACACTCTTTTCGATGAAGTAAGAACGCATTATGTGCACATAGACGAATTTGTTAAATGTATAACATGTGGTCTATAATCAATTGTTATTTTTCTGTTACCTGCGTTGTACCATTTGGCTTTAAAGTTGGAGGGTATGTTTTGGACGTGGGTGTTTCTGCAGGCTGCTGACCAGTCACTGCTGGCCAGTTTTTGCACTGTGGTATTTCTTTCCTCGTTTTCCATCAGTTCCGTGTCAGACATCCTTCACAGTTGTCACCTTCTTTTCTGATATCTCGAGGGGATGTAATTATACTCAACTAAAAAGGCTTTAAAATGGTAAACACAGTTTGGTATATGCCGTACATCTCTTGGTTCCGATAGACTTGCAGGAATTATTTCGTTAAGAAGATGCACCTTTAAACTATTTGTCAACTGCTTCCACATCTTGAATGTTTTGGACACATATGAGGCTTGCAGTTCACATCGTTGTGGCTCAATCATCATTTCATTTAGATAGTTTAATATGTTCAATTTCACTTAGAAAAAGCTGCATCGGTTCACAAGGGCATAATTCTTTAGACTTTTCTCAGAGTAAAGATGATGATTCACTCTTTCAGATACCTTCTCGAAGTCTAATGACACTACCGCACATTTTATTCCTAAGACCTCTGCAGCTGATACTGTATCCCTGTATTCGCATGTAATCTGAATGACATGTCTCTGTCTTTCCACACATGTTTCGTACGGGCCAGTTATTGAGATCATTGTCACTTTCATTCTCCTTCCTAAAACGCAAGTCACAATTTTGTAATTACTGTTGAATAGTATGATACTTCGTACGTTTTCAGTCCCTCTACTTACTGAGTTTTCTGGGATTAGGTCATCTACTCTGCAAATTGTTTATGGAAGTCAATGGTTCCGTACATTAATTCATTATATATACATACCAAATTGTTTTTCATTTGTGACGAGAATGTTTGGTTGGATTCTGCAGGGATGCCACCAGATCCTAGCGACTTATCTTAGGACTCGCGGCTATTGCATCTTTCAGCTCGTTCTCCCCTGTCTCCGCTGTGATATTTTCTGATTTCTCTGCGCTCTTTCTTCCTTGTACATTTATCGTGAGCCCTTGTAAAGCGTTGTCGTTGGTAGTTTTGTAGGGCATTACTTCTGAGACGTATTTGTGAATTGCGCCTTTGATTTCGTTCTGTTTTGTGAGAATCATTCCATGAGTTAGCTTAAGTCGTATCAATGTTTTCTTTTCCTCTTTTAGTTTCACGCATTACATGGTACTCTGATGGTCTCGCGCCTTTACGATATTTTGCATTCTGGCCTGTATTTTAAAACCTCTTCACTGCTGCCGTTAGAGATCCAAAATTTCTGTTCAATTTCGTGAATCACTGCATAAAAAATGAAAACTTTGAGTTTGGTCGATAACTGCACATTCTGTAAGAGACCTTAAAGGGCTTGATGAGCAGTTGAACAGAGTAGCTAGTGTTTTCAAAATATCTTATAATGTCAACAAACATAAGCAAAACGCAGACACCACAAAGCAAAATGTCTGATAATGGGCGAAGCAGAGGACACACAAAACGGTGACTGGCAATAGCAGTAAAAACCTAACTGAAAAAAAAAAAAAACGATTAACATCATATACCAGTTTAAATCTTAGGAAATCTTTTGGAAGGAATTTGCCTCGATTGTGGCGCTGTACATGAGTGATACGTGTACATAAAGAGTTTGGAGAAAAAAACAGAAAATTAGTTTTTGAAATTGTGATACTATATAACAGTGGTAAAGATTAGATGGGTGGGTCCAATAACTATTTGAGAGGTACTGAATCACACTGGGAAAAATAATTTTCGGACAATTTTTCTAGAAGAAGGGATCGGCTGACAGGGCTCACCCTAACTCACCAATGAATCGTAAATCTGATTTAGGACGGTGGAGTGAGTAGGAAAGATTATAGAGCGTTACTTCCAAAAGTAGATTGAAATGGCTGTAGGCCGCAGCAGTTATGTAGAGGTGAACGTCAGTAGTCGAGTTATGAAGTTGCATTTTTCGTCAAAATACAGTGTTCTTTCATTTTTACTGTGACGTATCTGGTGTCTGATATCGACTTTCGAACTGGACTGCTGTCATTGGATTGGATTGGTTTCAACTGTGATTCAACGTATTTCTGTTCAAAATCATTAACATTATCATTATGGCTGTAAATATCACAAGTTTCTTTTTGTGAAAGACGATGCCATTAGGCCTTCGTCCTTGGCCACAGTCACTATTTACCTAGACACCTTAACATTCTCAGTGTGCTCAGAACTAAAAAGCGCGACGCGATGCGATCGAGGGGCATACTAAAAACACAGCCCAATACACCTTTGCAACGCTTCATCCGATTTTCACAGTTCTTTCCATTTCACCCCCCCCCCCCCCCCCCATTATATCTTATTTTCCGAATACCCCTCGTACAATATGTACAAGAACTAAGAAGGAACAATAAGAGTGGAAGATCAAGAACGGAGTGCACTTATTAAAAAGGGTGTAAAACAAATTTCGCTTTCCATATTCAATCGAAGAAGCAATGACGGTATTAATAGAAAGTTTCATTAGAGGGTTTAGGATTCAAGGTGAAAGAATATCAATGATAAGGTTGAGTGATAACATTGCTATCCTCAGTGGAAGTGAAAAAGACCTACTGGATCTACTGAATAAAGAATACGCATTGAGAGTAAATCAAACAAAGACAAAAGCAATGAGAAGTAGCGGAAACGAAAAGGGCTAGAAATTAACACTAGAATTGGGGATCACAAAGAAGACGAAGTTATGGAATTCTGCTATTTTGACTGCAGTACAACCGCTGATGGACGGAGCAAAGAGGACCTAAAAGGCAGTCTACATTTGACAGAAATGACGTTTATGGCCAGGAGAGGTCTACTAATATAAAAAAGGAGTTTTAATGTGAGAAGCAAATTCTGAGTATGTATGTTGAATGTATGTTTGGAGCACAGTGTTGTAGAATTGTGAAGCATGGACTGTAGGAAACAGGCACAGAAGAGAATGGAAGTTTTTGAAATATGGTGCCGAAGATGATGTTGAAAATTAGTTGGACTGATAAGGAATGAATAGATTCTCTGCAGAATCGGCGAGGGAAGATGTATATGGAAAGCACTAACATGAGGACGTGAAAGGATGATACGACATGCGTGAAGACGTCAGGGAATGTCTTCCAGGGCACTAGAGGGAGTTGCAGAAGGTGTAATGCATTGGAAGATATAAAATGGAATACATCCAGCAAATATTTGAGGATACAAATTGCAGCTACAACTCTGAGATGAAATGTTTGGCAGATGAAAGGAATTCTTGGCAGGACGCATCAAACAAAGTATTATGATAACTGAGAAAAAAGTTAGACAAAAAGAGCTCTCGCAAAAGTATCACGAACAAACGTAAAAAGAGGAAGGTAATAGACAAATAAAAGTACTGGGTCGGTAACAGTTAAGAGACGGTTGCTAAAAGAAGAAGTACGAAAACGATAGACGGATGGTGGAACTACGAAACTCTTCAGGAAAGTAGTGCAGCAATGTAAGAAACTTAAGAATAAAATAGTTAAGAAGTCCAAGGTAACCTGGGGAAAATGGCAGAATTAAAAATCTGAGAAATTCGGGAAAAAAGTTTGTTTGAAGGACTAATTCATCAATAGAAAACGCAAACAACCTTAGGTGAAATTAAAAGCAAGGGTATCAACATTAAGACTGCTACAAGAATTCCACTACTGAACGTAGAGGCGGAAGACGTCTACAAGGATTTGTCTTATGACGTGTGGAAGTGCGAGTCGCTATGGAGGACATATGGAATACAGTACTAGAATCAGAGTTTGACAGAGCTCTGGAAGACTTGTGATGATACAAGAGAGAAAGGATAAGTAGCTTCCCTTCGAAGTATCTAAAGTAATTAAGGGCAGTGCCAAACAAAGGACTATTCAGATCTGCGTGTAGAATTTATGACACTGGAGACATACCATCAGATTACAGATAAATATTGTGAAGACCGGGAATAGATAACCAGTACAGTGGATGGCAGAAAAACGTTGTCCGTGGTCAGAAAGCGGGCAGACGTCACCTTGTGTCGGCTTCCACAAGTACTACGCATGGCTAGGCAGGTCGGTTTGGCATGTGCCATAGTGTACAAAATCGAGGCCATGGACCCAATGTGGTTAGAGACGGTTCACAGCAGCAGTTTTCTCGCACTGAACAAGGCAGCTGAACAACTACAAGGTCCCACGTTTGAAACGCTGCCATCAGGGTTGGAGGCTGCAGTAACTGAAAGTAGCCACCTGATGGCACTCCGGTTGGAAGACCGGTAAGTCTGAAACATCACACTTACCACATGTGGAAGGTCCGTTGCTAGAGTATAGCAGCAAAATAACAATTTTGGCTTGTGCTCCGTTTCACTTTTAAGACCTGAAACACATCTCAAAAGATTATTTCGATTATAAGGTTTGAAGGAAGTATCTTCGAAACGATGGTATATAAAAATCTTTCTCATATAAAAGTTGATTCGTAATTAACGTTCTTCAAAACTACCATCATTAATCAATTCTGCAAAATGAAAATTTTCATGCAAAGAAGCTTCCAAGCTACATATAACCATATGTAAGAATGCAGTTTTGTTGAATACCATTTTTGGAAAATAAGCTGCACACAATGTACTGTCGTTGTATTTTCAACATACCAAACTAAAATATCTAAATATACATTATTACTCTAGTTATTTATCTTACTAACATTTATTTTATGTTTTAATTTGTAGCTTTATGTTTTACTTTCATTTTTTAGCTTTTGTTCTTTAATTTAACATTTCTCTCATACAAATTTTGTTAACTGAAAAAATAAGTGTCTCATTATTAGACAAAATCATTACCATAATGATAATCTGTAAACAAATGCTAAAAACATAACGTTTTCTTACACTACACACAAAAAATGAGCGAAACCTCTTCACATATTATACCCTATAGAGAACACAATGTAAAACAAAATTTAGTGCTGCGAGAGACCTTCTAAGTATCCAAACTGTCAGGAATGAAACATCTTGGCAGATTAAAAATGTGTGCCGGACCGAATCTTGAACTCGGGACCTTTGCCTTTCGTGGGCAAGTGGCGAAATTAAAGGTGTGAGGACGGATCGTGAGTCGTGCTTGGATTGCTCAGTTCGAGTCTCGGTCCGGCACACAGATTTAATCCACCAGAAAGTTTCATATCAGCGCACACTCATCTGCAGAGTGAAAATCTCTTTCTGCCAACATCACCCAGCTTGTAGCTAAGCCATGTTTCGGCAATATCCTTTCTTCCAGGCGTGCTAGCTCTGCAAGTTTCGTAGAAGAGCTTCTGTGAAGTTTGGAATGTAAGAGACGAGGTACTGTTGGAATTAAAGTTGCGAAGACGGGTTGTAATACGTTCTTGGGTGGCTCAGTTAGTAGAGCACTTGCCCGCGAAAAGCAAAGGTCCAGAATTCGAGTCTCGATACGGCACACAGTTTAAAAATTCCAGGAAGTTTCATATCAGCGCACACTCATCTGCAAAGTGAAAATTTCATTCTGGAAACATCCTCCAGGTGTCAAGCATGTTTCACTACACTGGAAGCCTTGGCGAAGAGAATTCGTTATTTACTAGTGACTGAAACTTGGTTACACTGTTTTAAAAGTGGAGACTGATATCATATTCGTTCAACAGAACTAGATCTGAAACTGTCCTCACGAAGTTCTTCCAATATCGAAAGCTATAACCATCTCACATCTGTATCTGTGCCGTATATCCCTGTGAATCACAGATGAAGCCAGTTACTTGTCCTCGAGTATGACAGTCAAAAGAGTTTTTACACACTGATCAACCTCCTCATAGTTTTAAAAGAAACTGATGGTGGGTTTGGATCAAGAATTCGAGATTCTTTGTTTTGAAGCACCAAATGTCCTTGCACCGAAATGTGGTAAACATGAAAGATGCCAAGATATCGTGGCATGTACCTTTTCATTTTTATTTTATTTTACTTTTTTGCCTTGATTCTACTTTCTCTTGTTAGGTTTCTGAATGGTGACATCCAGTTAACCATCCAGCAGGCGCGTCAACTTTCATGAGGCCACTAGTCGCGATGTATCTCGTGGATACATGCGACGATTTTTGTGGTTTTTTGTTTATTTACAGGTTCTTTTTCTTTTGTTTTTGTTTTAAGTTGCAATTACCTTTATTGTTACAGATTTTATAAATACAGAAATGAACATCAGGCTCATTACACTTTCAAATTAACAGAAATATTTGACATTTTGTAATGGAGAAGTACATGAAATTCTTTTAAAAATTGATTTTATTATACAAATAAATTATTGAACTAATCAAACCATGTCTCTTTTTACTGATTACCCTCTACAGAAAGAAATTTTTCACAAATTATTTTTGCGTGCTTTTGCAAACAACGACGTGTTCAGCATTTTTCACATGTATACTTGCTGGGACAAGTCTTTTTTGTCTCCCTGTAGCACGATTGGCTCCTTTTTCTTTTCTTGTTTTCTGATTCCAAGGATTGTTCAGCGTTTTCATGCTCTTTTCCTTTAGGTTTGTACTGTACTAGCATTGACTTTGTATCTTCAGATAGAGGCATAATAAGAGCTCTTCTTTTGAGATGATCTTGCAGTAGAGTCAGAGCCAGAGTTTTGAGGTACTCGCGCGGATTTGAGTATTTATTCTTGTTGCCCAAGAAAATTACTCTTGAGCTGATGCCTGCAATGTTTAACAGGTGGAATAAAATCACCATAGGACATCTTGTTGAACTAGCTACATTGTAGGTTGCACAGAGTTTGTCAACTACATCAACTCCAGTTTTGGTGTTATTATAGCGTAGAATAATTGCTGTTATTTTTTTTTTCTCTAAACCTTTCGAAACCTCACTCGACGATACAGGCATAATCTAAAGGAGGACTACAGTTCTCCCTTTCTTCGGGACATACGACACAAGGGTTTCATTCTTGCTGTAGCCAAATACACTACCATATTGCTGTCTACTTCTTGGTGCTATGAAATTCGATGGCAGTTCCTTCTTGTTTTTTCGAATTGTGCCTACAAACGACAGTCTGTTTTTATGCCGTTCTCTTACTAACTCCAAACTAGTGAACCAGTTATCTGCTGTAATGTTTCTACCGGCCCCATACATTGGTTCGGCAAGTCTCAGAACTACTTCTTTGGCGGAGTTGTTATTCTGAAAGGATCCTTCTGGATCTAATCCACAATATATTTCCATGTTATAAGTATAATAAAGCTTGGCATCACATAGGCAGAAAATTTTTATGCCATATTTAGATGGTCTGGATGGTATGAGCTGGTGAAATCCACACCGGCCTCGAAATGCTGGTAGTTGCTCATCAACTGTGACGTTCTGACCGAGGGAGTAATGTGTCTTGCAGTTATTCATACACATGGTGAACATTTCCCTCACGGCTGCTAATATGTCTGTCTTGCGCCCTTCTTGTCTTGTGGCTCCATCATCAAAACGAACACATCTTATTAGGAACAGGAAACGTTTTTTCGGACATGGTCATTCTAAAAATATTCAGACCAAGGTCATCTGCTGTCCAGAAGTCGTGAACATTTTGTCGCCCACCACGGAACACACCAGCAAGGTATAACAAGCCAAGAAACGCTTTTATTTCGATTGCATCTGTGTCCTTGCAGTCACTCTCGCGAGAAAAGTTTCCATTTAGATCAGCTATACGCCTGTTAGTGTTGACCACAATTAGATCTATGATATCATTACTGATGAATAGACTTCAGCAGTCAATTTCAGTTACCATTTTCTTTTCGTCTCCAACTACCCCAGGCAGTCTGGTTAGTATATTATGAGGCCGTGTCTGTGTTGCTTTCCAAGGCACTTTCCTCCATTTAGTTCCATCCTTACCTAAAATTAAAAATATGTACATTACACCATTATTAGAAATTGTTATTATTACACATGAAAGCATATTTATTGTCCTTTCTACTCACTCAAATAAATAGGAAGTGCAGGGAAGCTAAGTCGAAATGGCTGCAGGAAAAAAGTGAACACATCGAAAAAGATATGATTGTCGGAAGGACAGACTCAGCATACAGGAAAGTCAAAACAACATTTGGTGACATTAAAAGCAACGGTGGTAACATTAAGAGGGCAACGGGAATTCCACTGTTAAATGCAGAGTAGAGAGCAGATAGGTGGAAAGAATACACTGGAAGCCTCTACGAGGGTGAAGATTTGTCTGATGTGATAGAAGAAGAAAGAGGAGTCGATTTAGAAGAGATAGGGGATCCAGTATTAGAATAGGAATTTAAAACTGCTTTGGAGCACTAACGGTCAAATAAGGGAGAAGGGACAGAAAACATTCCATCAGAATTTCTAAAATCATTAGGGGAAATGGCAACAAAACGACTATTCACGTTGGTGTGTAGAATATATGAGTCTGGCGACATACCATCTGACTTTCGGAAAAGCATCATCCACACATTTCCGAAGACGGCAAGAGCTGACACGTGCGAGAATTATCGCACAATCAGCTTAACAGCTCATGCATCGAAGCTGCTTACAAGAATAATATACAGAAGAATTGAAAAGAAAATTGAGAATGCGCTATGTGACGATCAGTTTGACTTTAGGAAAAGTGAAGGCAGGAGAGAGGCAATTCTGATGTTACGGATAATAATGGAAGCATGGCTAAAGAAAAATCAAGACACGTTCATAGAATTTGTCGACCTGGAAAAAGCGTTCGGCAATATAAAATGGTGCAAGCTGTTCGAGATTCTGAAAACAGTAGGAGTAAGTTATAGGGAGAGACGGGTCATATACAATATGTACATCAACCAAGAGGAAATAATAAGAGTGGACGATCAAGAACGAAGTGCTCGTATTAAGAAGGGTGTAAGAAAGGCTGTAGCCTTTCGCCCCTACTCTTCAATCTGTACATCGAGGAAGCAATGATGGAAATAAAAGAAAGGTTCAGGAGTGTAATTAAAATACAAGGTGAAAGGATATGTATAATACGATTCGCTGATGACATTGCTATCCTGAGTGAAAGAGAAGAAGAATTAAATGATGTGCTGAACGGAATGAACAGTCTAATAAGTACACAGTATGGTTTGAGAGTAAATCGGAGAAAGACGAAGGTAATGAGCAGTAGTAGAAATGAGAACAGCTAGAAACTTAACATCAGGATTGATGGTCACGAAGTCAATTAAGTTAAGTAATTCTGCTACCTAGGCAGTAAAATAACCAATGACGGACGGAGCAAGGACGACATCAAAAGCAGACTCGCTATGGCAAAAAAGGGATTTCTGGCCAAGAGAAGTCTACTAATATCAAATACTGGCCTTAATTTGAGGAAGAAATTTCTGAGGATGTACATCTGGAGTACAGAATTGTATGGTAGTGAAACATGTACTGTGGGAAAACCGGAACAAAAGAGAATCGAAGCATTTGAGATGTGGTGCTATAGACGAATGTTGAAAATTAGGTGGACTGATAAGGTAAGGAATGAGGAGGTTCTACGCAGAATCGGAGAGGAAAGGAATATGTGGAAAACATTGATAAGGACATCTGCTAAGACATGAGGGAATGACTTCCATGGTACTAGAGGGAGCTGTAGAGGGCAAAAACTGTAGAGGAAGACAGAGATTAGAATACGTCAAGCAAATAATTGAGGACGTAGGTTGCAAGTGCTACTCTGAGATGGAGAGGTTAGCAGAGGAAAGGAATTCGCGGCGGGCCGCATCAAACCAGTCAGTAGACTGATGACCAAAAAAACTCACCAAAATAGTAATGTTCATCAGTTTCCTGCGCTTCATTATTTTCCTCTTCATCAAATTCATGATATGTGTCTGAGTCTACAGATCGTGTTTCCAGTATATCTTCCCCTTCTGAATCAGTTTCTGCAAGATCATCTTCATCTTCAATGGATACCTCGTCGTCGAGAAGAAGGGGATGTACTTCTTCCAAATCCTTACGATTTTGTAGATCATATCGTTTACTCATTTTGAAAGAGAGTACACGTTACTTCATTTAGAAGAACACAACGCCACTGCCGACTTGCGTACGCTGCAAACAATGCAACAGCTGCAGTCATTAGCGGGGACAAAGTGTTACCCGAGTAGGCGCGCTGTATCTGAGAGATACAGGTAGTACAAGTGCCCACACCTGACTCATTTATGACCTTGTCAGTATCGGGATAAGACTGAAATTCCTGTGAAGCAATAAGAAAGGTGTGACACCAGATGTCGTGGGCCAGCAAACCGTTACCACTGTTCAAGCGCGACAGTCGGAGGATTAAAGTCACTGGAGTAACGAAATCTCGAATGAGAATTACGATTTTGCTTGGAAAGCAACTGGGTGACAGCGCTGTCGCACTTTATTAAGTATGGGACGAGGCGTGGTTGCACGGCTACCTGACTGAGCGACAAGAGCAGAGTACGCCCGCTCATTGACCACAGAGCTTACCCTGCACTTTGACCTTTTGTAATGAGGAAAGCAGCGTGCCTGGGATGTGGGCAGCGTCGGGCAGATGCGTCGCAAGTCGTTTTATTGCACTGGTACTCGCCGTTCGCCTGACAGCGACGCCGTACGTGTGTTTTGTCTGCGTCGGTTCGCAGAATTTTACTGTGTGCATCCGCGGGGGTTGACACTACGGCGCCCACGCACACCACTTCTGTGCAGCAGCCAGAGACAGTTTCTACATCTACACCTACGTGATTACTCTGTTATTCACAATAACGTGCCTGGCAGAGGGTTCAATGAATCACCTTAAAGCTGTCTCTCTACCGTTCCACTCTCGAACGGCACGCTGGAAAAAGAGCACGTAGATTTTTCTGCGTCAGCCCTGAATTGTCTTATTTTGTCGTGATGATCATTTCTCCTTGTGTAGGTGGGTGTCAACAGAAAGTTTTCGCAATCGTAGGAGAAAACTAGTGACTGAAATTTGCATGGGGGCTTAATTATTAAAAAATGTAAATATCCTTTAGTAGCTGTCTGTTCGGTTACGAAGTCTCGTAACCGGTTGGCCCTGAGTAGTATTAGTACACAGTCTGACTGCATAGAAAAACAATAAAGAACGAAAGGAAATTTCCGTTAACACAACTAATTAATTAAGTCCTCGGCAACCATAAAAGCAACGAAACAACAAAGCACAAGTGTAACTGTTCTGTGTGTGGAAGTGTGATTCAACGTACACATCTGGCAAGGTTCTTCCTCAATACGACAAGATATTTTAAACACTATTCACAATGAATTAATTTAAAAAAAAAACAGAAATACTATAATTGCATACAGAAACCAGAATTACAATCTAATACATAAACACAAGCCAGATGGTTTGTTGACTGAACTTGTGACCAAGAGGCAATGTTATTTAGGAAATTTGAAACAAAAATTTTTTGTTGCCTTCATATATATTGACGAAAAATACAATGTGATCGTTACAACATCCTCATTTGAACAGCATCTGCTATCTCGCCCAACAGAACAAGTGCATACCACATGCTCGCAATTAGTACTGCTAAAGACATCCTCTCAACAAGCACTACCCACGGCTACCTCTGAACTAAAACTGCGCAGTGGCGCAATCTCGGTGCTGTTACTCAGTGTAGCCACCTATCAAATGTCATGAGAAGAACCCGTAGCAGCAAAAAACGCCTTTGTGTTATGATTGCAACTCCAATTCACGTATCTCCCCTATTTCGCGACAATTCTTGTACTTTTTCGATGTCATCCGTCAGTCCCAACTGATACGGATCCCATACCGCACAGCAGTAGTCCAGAATAGGGCGGAAAAGCGTGCTGTAAGCAGTCTCTTTAGTAGACCTGTTGATCGTATATTGTGTTCTGCCAATGAATTGCAGTCTTTGGTTTGCTCTACCCACAATATTATCTATGTGTTCGTTCCAATTTAGGATATTTGTAATGGTAATCCATAAGTATTTAGTTGAATTTACAGCCTTCAGATTTGTGTGACTTATCGCGTAAACGAAATTTAGCTGATTTCTTTTAATACTCATGTGAATAATTCCACACTTCTCCATATTCAGGGTCAATTTCCACTATTCGCACCATAAAGATGTCTTATCTGAATCATTCTGCAAAGTCGTTTTGATCATGTAACCGTTTTACAAGATGGTAAATGATACCATCACCTGCAAACAATCTAAGACGGCTACTCAGATTGTCTCCTATGTCGTTAATAGAGATTACGAACAATAGAGGCCCTATAACATCTCCTTGGGGAACATCTGTTTTACTCGATGACTTTCCGTATATTACCTTTCTGACAGGAAATCACGTATCCAGTCGCACAACTGAGGCGATACTCCGTAGGCACGCAGTTTGTTTAGACGACGATTGTGAGGAACGTTGTCGAAAACCTTCTGGAAATCTAAAAACATGGAATCAATTTGACATCCCCTGTTGATAACACTTATTACTTCATGAGTATAAAGAGCTAGTTGTGTTTCACAACAACGATATTTTCTGTACCCGCGCTATGTGTCAATAAATCGTTTTCTTCGATGTACTTCATAATGTTCGAATACAGTATATGTTCCAAAACCCTACTGCAAATCGACGTTGGTGATATAGGCCTGTAATTCAGCAGATTACTCCTACTTCCCTTTTTGGGTATTGGTGTGACTTGAGCAACTTTCCAGTCTTACATACGGATCTTTCTGCCAGCGAGTGGTTGTATATAATTGCTAAATATGGAGCTATTTTATCAGCATTCTCAGAGATGACCCTGACTGGTATTTAAGCTGGACCGGAGGCCTTGCTTTTATTAAGTGAGTTAAGCTGCTTCGATACTCCGAGGATATCTTCTTCTATATTTCTCATCTTGGCAGTTGCTCTTGATTGGAATTCAGGAATATTTACTTCGTCTTCTTTGGTGAAGGAGTTTCGGAAAACCGTGTTTAATAACTCTGCTTTGGTGGCACTGTCATCAGTGACTTCACCGTTGTTATCGCGCAGTGAAGGTACTGATTGCGTCCTTATTCTCCCACGTATAGACCGGTAAACGCCATCTGATTGGTAGACAAGTGTGACGTATGCTGATGAAAAGGAGTGCACTGCGAATTTGGCCCGGCGACCCGTTATAGGAGGAAAATTTGTTGTTTTGGTTTGGAGGGGAAAAGAGCAGCAGAATCTGACACTACGATTGACAACTGAATCTGTGACCTACCATGAAGGTAGGTTTTCCTGTGTGATACGGACACGGCGCTAATCTTTCGCGAGGTGAGGAGGTCGGGATTTTCTGGACGGCCGGAAAGATCGGTCGTATTTCGCTTCTGGACTGCCACAGCGAACCTTAAGATTTCTTCACTGCTTTGAGAGCGAAGGTAATCGCAAGAGTAAGAAGTATATCTGTCGCGGTAGTCCACACAGACCCTGTCTGTTACCGCTTGGCAACAACAGTCGAATTAGTTAGTCGTTTGTACTCGCAATATTTCGGTCGGGTCCTTAACCACGGGCGCATACTGCCACTGAGAGAGCTGCAACATCCTCCCTGGGTTCCGAACTGCTGGCGCGCAGCCAGTCTCGCAGGTGGTAATGTATTAGCAGCACCTGCGCAGTAGTCTCATTAATTTGACCTCTCCCAGCTTATGCTGTCGCCATGTCGCCATACACAGGCAAAGCTTGCACGTGTGGTCAGTATTGTTCATAATAGTCAGGGGCAATGTGTTAAGACACACTCTCACTCTTAAAAATTATAGGTGTCTCTAACGTGACAGTTGATCCCACTCCTGTATAAGCTTTCAGCCGACATCTCATTATCCAAGTCACATTGTTGTTGTTTGTATTCCATTCTTTAACTGTGTCTCGTAATACATTATAAATTATGGTAATAAATCACTTTGTGATACCCTTCGTACTATTTAGTGGTTGAAAGTCACCTTTATCATCAGGACACTTTGTAAGATACGAGTGATCAGCTATTAAGTTATCATAAATAGACTCGTGTCGAAGGTAAAACTGTTAAACTGACCACAGATAGGCCATTAACTCCATTAATTGTTTGCTACATGATAGGTACTGTGGTAGTTCAAGGGGACAACTGAGTGCATTAGTCTCGGAAATACGGATTTCTTTGATAAATTTGGGTGATATGGTCACCTGTCAACACCGGCATTTTCAAATCGCCTGACCAGGTCAAAAAATGTCAGAAAGATGTTTCATTTCACAAAACGGGCCAAAAGCTGTTTTATTGTTATGTTCTTGCGGCTATCAGTGCAAAAAACTGTAGAGACCATAGTATCTGAGGACTTATTATTTTCAATTAAAAAAGTAAGTCTATGTGAAACTACACGCTAAGCAAAGTAAAGAAGACCAAAAAAATGAATGTTAAATATAAAATAATCATTTAAAACGTTAAGCAAATATAAGTGAAATAAATAACTAGACTAATAATGAGGTTTTGGATATTTTAATTAGTTATTTTGCAAATACTCTGGAAGCAGACAGTGCACAAGTCATTTTTAAAAATCGGTATTTAAAGAACCAGTTTTATTAGGTGGAAAGCTTCTTTAATTAATGCTGATTGGGTATTTTGCAAAATTTGAACTTATTACTCAATTCGATTACACAGCTTTGAACTTCTATATGACAAACCCTTTTATATATTAACGTTTCGAAGATACTCCTTCCAAACCAGTATTGCCAAATTTTCTTTCAGGATGTGTTTTACCACTTAAAAGTGGAACTGAACACAACAACGTAAATATCGCAATATTTTGCCCCCTCTACGAATCTGGCAAGTTTCATGAAGTTTGTTTAAGAACCCTCTACCGTCTGCCAAGCTTCAACAAGATCGTTTATTGACACTTGAGAACGGTCCCTTGTGAGAAGATTTTATAAAAGCTTCACATCCCTGTTTTGTCGAAGCATCGACTGACTTTACATAAACAAAATAGACCTGCCTGTCGCTCGTATTGAAATCAGTTCGACGATGCCACAGTGGCTAACACTTGGTTTAAGAATCATGATAGAAGGTTGTATACGTGGAAGAGGCACTGTAAGGTTTCAGATGGGTTATATAATGTTTCAGATACATTATATCATAGTAAGACAGAGATTTAGGAACCAGGTTTTAAATTGTAAGACATTTCCAGGGGCAGGTGTGGACTCTGACCAAAATCAATTGGTTACGAAGCGTACATTAAAACTGAAGAAACTGCAAAACGGAAGGTCTACACAAGGGCGATGTAGTAGAGGGAAACATTATGGAAATGGAAGACGACGTAGGTGAAGGTGAAATGGGAGATATGATAGTGCGTGAAGAGTTTGACAGAGTATTGAAACACCTAAGTCGAAACAAGGGCCTGGGAGTAGACAACATTCCATTAGAACTACTGATAGCTTTGGGAGAGCCAGCCCTGCTGAGCAAGATGTATGAGACAGGAGAAATACCCTCAAACTTCAAGAAGAAAATAATAATTCCAATCCCTAAGAAAGCAAGTGTTGACAGGTGTAAAAATTGCTGAGCTATCAGTTTAATGAGGCACGTGTGCAAAACAGTACCACGAATTCTTTACAGACGAATGGAAAGATTGGGAGAAGCAGATCTAGGGGAAGATCAGTTTGGATTCCATAAAATGCTGGAACAACGTGAGGGAATGCTGATCCTAAGACTTATCTTAGAAGATAGGTTAAGGAAAGGCAAACCTACTTTTCTAGCATTTGTAGACATAGAGGTGGGTTTTGGCAATGTTGACTTGAATATTCTCTTTGAAATTCTGAACGTGGCAGGGGTCAAATATGGGACAAAAGGCTATTTACAGTTTGTACAGGAACCACATGGGGGCTTGAAAGGAAAGCAGTGGCTGGGAAGGGAGTGAGACAGGGTTGTAGCCTGTCTCAGATTTTATTCAGTCTGTATACTGAGGAAGCAGTAACAGAAACAAAAGAAACATTAGGAGTAGGAATTAAAAAAATCAAAACGAAGATAATTGAATATAGTCGAGTTAAATCAGGTGATACTGAGGGAATTAGATTAGGAAATGAGACACTTATAGTAGTATATGAGTTTTGCTGTTTAGGAAGCAAAAGAACTGATAACGGTCGAATTAGAGAGGATATAAAATAAAGACTAGCAATGGCAAGGGAAGAGTTTCTGAAGAAGAGAAATTTGTTAACATTGAGTATAGTTTTTTCAGGAAGTATTTTCTGAAAGTATTGGTATGGAGCGTAACATTGACGAAGAGAATATAAGCTTCAAAATGTGGTGCTACAGAAGAAGGTTGAATATTGGATGAGTAGATCATGTAACTGATGAGGAGGCACTTTAGTGAATTAGTGGTCTAGTTAAAAGTTGATTAACTCTCTACAGTAAATTGATTTCTTAGGATGAATAGGATGTGTGACTGCTGTGTACGGACGCTGGAGGAGCTGGCCACTGTTCGCGAACACGTGAACGTGTTGATGGCCGCGGTCAGGCGTTTTCAGGCTGCTGCCTCGGAGTGTAGCGGCAGTGGGGAGTCTGGTGCCTCGCAGGGTACACCCCAAGTGTTACATGCTTCGCCCACGGTCTCTGCTGTCGAGACATCTTCGCGTTTACCGGGCAAGGTTGGGCCACCCTCTCCCAAAGGGGGGTAGCGGGTTCAGCGGCGTTTGCACCGCACGAGGCGGAGAGTCAATGTGGCGGCTGGCCGTGTGGCTTCTCCTTCAGCAAGGTCCGAGCAGGCTCACAGGGTGAGAGGTTTATTAGTGACTGGAAGCTCCAACGTTAGGCGGAAGATGGAGCCCCTTAGGGAGATAGCAGAAAGGTCGAGCAAGAAGGCCAGTGTTCACTCTGTCTGCTTGCTGGGGGGTCTCATTCGAGATGTAGAGGAGGCCGCGCCGGCGGCGATAGAGGGCAGTGGGTGCACCCGATTGCAAACTGTTGCTCATGTCGGCACCGATGACTCCTGCCGTATATAGACTAGGAGGCTCAAACGTTTATAACGGGTGGCAGGGACAAAAATCCAGTGAAATCTTCTTAAGTGCATTATCTGGAAACTACCTTGAGCAGTTAAACAGAGCACCAACTCGTGATGATAACATATTACACCTTCTAGTGACAAACAGACCGGAACTATTTGACACAGTTAACGCAGAACTGGGAATCAGCGATTTTAAAGCGGTTACTGCATCGATGACTTCCGCCGTAAATAGAAATATTCAAAAAAGGTAGGGAGATTTTTCTGTTTAGCAAAAGTGACAAAAAGCAGATTTCAGAGTTCTTGATGGCTCAACACAAAAGTTTTGTCCCAAGTACAGTTAGTATTGAGGATTAGTCGACAAAGATCAAAACCATCGTACAATATGAATTAGATGAGTATGTGCCAAGCATGATTGTAAGAGATGGAAAAGAGCCACCGTGGTACAACATCCGAGACAGAAACATGCTGCGGAAGCAAAGGGAACTTCACAGAAAACATAAACATAGCCAACGCCTTGCAGACAAACAAAAATGACGCGAAACGAAATGTAGTGTGAGGGGACCATGCGAGAGGCATTCAATGAATTCGAAACTAAAGTTCTATGTACTGACTTGGCATAAAATCCTAAGAAATGTTGGTCTTACGTCAAAGCTGTAGGTGGATCAAAACTAAATGTCCAGACACTGTGACCATAATTGTACTGAAACAGAGGATGACAGACTAGAGGCCGAAATACTAATGTCTTTTTCCAGAGCCGTTTCACAGAGGAAGATAGCACTGTAGTTCCTCTCCAGATGCTCGCACACATGACAAAATGGTAGATATTGAAATAGACGACAGAGGGATAGAGAAACAATTAAAATCGCTCCAAAGAGGAAAGGGCGCTGCACCTGATGGGATACCAGTTCGATTATACTCAGAGTACACGAAGGAACTTGTCCCTCCTTCTGTCAGCGGTGTGTCGTAGGTCTGTAGAAGAACGTACCGTCCCGAAGAAGTGGAAAAGGGCACAGGTCATCCCCGTTTTCAAGAAGGGACGTCGAACAGATGAGCAGAACTATAGACCTATATCTCTAACGTCGATCAGTTGCATAATTTTGGAACACGTATTATGTTCGAGTATAATGACTTTTCTGGAGACTAGAAATCTACTCTGTAGGAATCAGCGTGGGTTTCGAAAAAGACGGTCGTGTGAAACCCAGCTCGCGCTATTCGTCCACGAGATTCAGAGGGCCATAGACACGGGTTCCCAGGTGGATACCGTGTTTCTTGACTTCCGCAAGGCTTTTGACAGAGTTCCCCACAGTCGTTTAATGAACAAAGTAAGAGCATACGGACTATCAGATCAATTGTGTGATTGGATTGAGGAGTTCCTAGATAACAGAACGCAGCATGTCGTTGTCAATGGAGAGAAGTCTTCCGAAGTAAGAGTGATTTCAGATGTACCGCAGTGGAGTGTCGTAGGACCGTAGCTATTCACAACATACGTGAATGACCTTGTGGATAACATCGGAAGTCCACTGAGGCTTTTTGCGGATGATGCTGTGGTATATCAAGAGGTTGTAACAAAGGTAAATTGTACTGAAATGCATGAGGATCTGCAGGGATTTGACGTATGGTGCAGGGAATGGGAGTTCAATCTCAATGTAGACAATTGTAATGTGCTGCGAATACATAGAAAGAGAGATCCCTTATCATTTAGCTACAACATAGCAGGTCAGCAAATGGAAACAGTTAATTCCATAAGTTATCTGGGAGTAGGCATTAGGAGTGATTTAAAATTGAATGATCATATAAAGTTGATCGTCGGTGAAGGGGCCAGACTGAAATTCATTGGAAGAATCCTAAGGAAATGCAATCCTAAGACAAAGGAAGTAGGTTACAGTACACGTGTTCGCCCACTGCTTGAATATTGCTCACCACTGTGGGATCCGTACCAGATTAGGGTTGGTAGAAGAGATAGAGAAGATCCAACGGAGAGCAGCGCGCTTCGTTACAGGATCATTTAGTAATCGCGAAAGCGTTACGGAGATGATAGATAAACTCCAGTGGAAGACTGTGCAGGAGAGTCGCCCAGTAACTCGGTATGGGCTTTTGTTGAAGATTGGATTGAGGAGTTCCTAGATAACAGAACGCAGCATGTCGTTGTCAAGGAGTCAAGAAGTATATTGCTCCGTCCTACGTATATCTCGCGAAGAGACCATGAGGATAAAATTAGAGAGATGAGAGCCGACACAGAGGCATACCGACAATTTTTCTTTCCACGAACAATAGTAAACTGGAATAGAAGGGAGAACCGATAGAGGTACTCAAAGAACCCTCCGCCACACATCGTCAGGTCGTCACGTCACTTGCGGAGTATGGATGTAGATGTAGATGTAGATTGGAGAAAAGAGGAATTTGTGGCGCATCGTGACTAGAAGAAGGGATCGGCTGGTAGGACAAGTTCTGAGGTAAGGGATCACCAATTTAGAATTGGATGGAAGTGTAGAGTGTGAAAATTGTAGACGGAGGCCAAAGCATGAATACACTAAACAGATTCAAAATTTCGTAGGTTGTAGTAGTTATTCTGAAACGAAGATGACTGCACAGGATACAGTAGCATGGAGACAGTCTCTGGACTGAAGACGACAACAACACAGCGTTTACATTCGAAATAACAACGTTTATTTATCTTTAGGTTTCTGCACCTCAGTTGGCAAAAATGGGATCCCCGTACAATTACTTCGTTTTGCACCTGTGCGCCTCTTTGTCTGTTAGAATCTCCTTTTATAAGGAACTGGTAGAGGTATCAATTTGATATCTGTGTCATATTCTAAGGTATACAGTCACCAGCGATGTGAAAAAATTTGAGCTTCTGAGTCAATGGACACAAAAGTTATGGCCATATATGTCACAAATTTCGATACTCGCAAACTCCCTGCTCAAAATATATGGATTAACTACCTACATATTCATCAGTCCTGGTGGTCTAGAGGTAAAACGAACGCGTGCCTATAAACCTAGAGATGCTCGAACGGACCACGGATTTTTCAATACACATCTATATCTATATACACCTTACATACAATCCGTGGCAGAGGATGCCCTGGATCAGTATTAGACATTTCCTTTCGTTTTTTCCTCGCGAATAAAGCGAGGGAGAGGAGACTGCCTATATGGCTCCCAATGACCATTTTCCTATTATCTTTTTATTCCTTACGTGCAATTTATATTGGCGGCATTAGAATCGTTCTGAAGTCGGCTTCAAATGCCTTTTGCTTCAAATTTTCTCAAGAACTTCGCCTTCCATCCAGGGACTGTCATTTGAGTTATCGAAGGACCGGTAACAAACGGAGCCACCGAGCTGCTTCGATGTTTTCCTGTTTTCCTTTAATCTGATCTGGAGCGAATTCCGCCCAGTCGAGAACTACTCAAGAATGGGACGTACTAGAGTCCCATATGCCTTCTCCCTTACCAATCAACCACACGTTCCTAATATTCTCCTAATCAACCAAAGTCAACCACTCCCCTTCCCTACCAGAGTCCTATTTGCACCTTCTATTTCATATCGCACTACATGTTACACCTAAATATTAAATCGACGAGAGCCTGTGAAGCAGCACACTACTACTCCACACTACTATTGCTGTATTTGAACATTAACACTAAGCTAAACTCCTCCCGAACAGGCCACGAAGGCCAAAAGTTTCCGACCGACCGCTGTGTCATCCTCTGCACACAGTCGTCACTTGATGTGGAGATGGAGGGGCATGTGGTCAGCACACCGTTCTCCCGGCCGTCTTTTAGTTTCAGAGTCCGGAGCGGCTACTTCTGAATCAAGTAGCTCCTCATTTTGCGTCGCACGGGCTGAGTATACCCCACTTGCCAACAGCGCTAGGCAGACCGGATGGTCACTCATCCAAGTGTAGTCCAACCCGACAGAGCATAACTTGTCAGAGTCGTAGAATTCAGTTCAAGGCGATGTTTTCCCTATTCTATACTTGTATTTAAGATGAAGTCGGTAACATTTTGTCTCCGTTTCTATAAAGCAGTTTACAAACGCAAAAGTGCAAGTAACTGACGTCTTTCTATGCAATTTTTCTAATTTCACTTTCGTGGCAAGAACGAAACAGCAGATAAGATGTCATGGAGGGGATAATAGTAACCACGATTGGTTCGTGAACTGACACTTTCCAGCTCAATATACCGTCGCAGTGTTACGTATTCTCTTTGTCTGTTATCGAGGCTGAATGGAATTTTCGGAACGATACCATATCAAGGCTTGTCACATGAGGTATAGAAGCTTGTCCATGATCTCTGGTCATTGATGTTAGGCATATTTGCGCAGAAAATTCACCTGAATTCCTACCATTATCAGTAAAGTCAGTGGGATATTAATTATAAACCATGGAAATCACTTAAATTTTGGGAAGTATTAGGCGTGATAGAATGTTCATACATTAGACTGCAAACCTATAAAAAAAGTGAAAACGGAATGATAAGACTCGGACAGGAAGGCGGACAGGTAAAGGTGCAAGACAACGATGTATGCTACATCTGCTTTTTGTGTTTATAAGGAGAATAAATGAGAACAGCAGCACTAATATACGAGGTATTTTAAAAAAAGTTACGGGATTCTTCGTTTTTTCTTTAAGAATCTTTATTTACTCATCAACATCCCTTGTACCCTCAAAGAATTCCTCCTCAGAATTAGTGCACATGTGCCAGCGCTTTCTCCAATCTTGGAAACACTTCTGGAACTCACTTTTCGTTATGGTGTTCAGCTCCTTCTGCGATTCTGCTTTTACCTCACCCACGGTGACAAAACGACGTCCTTTCATGGTTTTCTGTAGCCTCGGGAATAAAAAGAAGTAGCAGGAGGGCCATGCCCGGTGAATACTGTGGCTGAGGCAATATAACAGTTTTATTTTATGCCAAAAAATCACGAACAAACATTGAGATACGAGTGGGAGCATTAGCGTGATGCAGTTTCCACGAATGGCTACAATTATGGTCGTTTTCATTGGATTACTTCACGCAAATGACTAATAACGTAAAACTGTATTAACAGTAGGACAATGACTAGAACTCATGATGCAAATCCCATGGTAATGGAAGCAAACAGTGAGAAGACATCTCACATGTGATCCAACTCGTCGAATTTTTCCAGTACTGGCTCTTAAGCCAGTTCCCATGGGGACCACTGGGTTTCGACGTCATAATTGCATAACAACGTTTATCACCTTTTATAACTTTCTCTAGAAGTTCTGTTTTGTTGACTTCATTCATCAATTTCTGAGCGATTTCTACGTGATATCGTTTTTGTCGAAATTCAGCCACTTTGCTGCTTCACATATCATGTCCAAAATATCCTTAAAAATTGCTTGGCCTGCGCCAATCTGCGCAGTGACAGATGTTTCAACCACAGTTCACGTAGTGCTACCCAGACTGCCTCCAGTTACTGCAGCCGTGTTTGAAACGTTAGGGATAGTACCTACAACATCTGCGTCAGAGTCTCCACCAACTCCTGAATCTTCTGGATGCTCTTCTGTAACCTCTTCCAAGCAATTCGTTAAACTCTCAGCCAGAACAGCTATCACGGACATATGCCATTCCTATGACGTCATTTTTTGTCACCGGCTTTAGGAGTAGTTTGAAGCCGCCCTCGCCGAATTCCTGTCTTGTGTCAACATTCCATCTCAGAGCGGCAGTTGTAACGTAAGTACTCAATTAATTGTTTGATGTAGACTACTCTCTTCCTTCCTCTGCAGATTTTTGCCTCTACAAAAAATGGTTCAAATGGCTCTGAGTACTATGCGACTTAATATCGGAGGTCATCAGTCGCCTAGAACATAGAACTAATCAAACCTAACTCACCTAAGGACCTCACTCACATCCATGCCCGAGGCAGGATTCGAACCTGCGACCGGCCTTTCGCCTCTACAGCTCCCTACAATACCATGGAATTCTTAATGAATATCCTATCACCCTGTACCTTCTTCTTGTCACTGTTCTCCAAATATTCCTTTCCTTGCCGATTCTGTGGAGAACCTCAACACTCAGCATTCCACACCTTATCACTCCACCTAATTTTCGACAGTCTTCTTTGGCACCACATCTCCAAAGCTTCGACTCTCGTCTCTTGCCGTTCTCCCACAGTGCTAGTCTCACTACCATAGAATACCCTGCTCCAAAAGTGCATACTTAGAAATTCTTTCCTTAAATTAAGATCTATGTTTGACACTAATAGACTTCTCTTTATCAGTAATGAGCGTTTTCGCCAGTACTAGTCTGCTTTTGATGCCTGCTGTCTCCGTCCGTCATGGGTTATTTTGATGCCCAGGTAGCAGAATTTCTTAACTTCGTCTACATCGTGATACCCAATTTTGATGTGACATTTCTCGCTGTTCTCCTTTCTGCTGCTTAACCTTACCTTCGTCCTTCTTCGATTTACTGTCGATGCGTATTGTGTACGTATTAGACTGGTCATTCCATTCAACACATCATGTAATTATTCACTTTTCATTGAAGATAGCATTGTCATCCGCGAATCTTGATGTTGGTATCCTCTCACCCTGGATTTTAATCTTGGTCCTGAAGCTTTCTTTTATTTCCGTCATTGCAGTATAGATTGAACAGCTGGGGCGAAAACTTACACTCCTGCTTCACGGTTTTTTTCTTTTTCATCCGAGCACTTCGTTTCTGGTCTTGTAGTGTTATTATGCCCTTTTGGTATCTGTGTGTATTGTATGTTAAACGTCCTATAATGAAACTTTCCTCTATTTCTCTCAGAACTTCGAACATCTTGCACTGTTTTTCATTTTGGTGCGCTTTTTCCTGGTCGAAAAATCCAATAAACGTGTCTTGACTGTTCTTCAGTCTTGTTTGCGTTATCAGCTGCCATGTCTGAATTGCCTCTGTGTTGCCCTTACCTGACTTAAAGTAAAACTGATCATTTTCTAGCAGATAATCAATCATCTTTCCAATTCTTCAGTATACTATTCTTGTCAGGAACGTGAATGCATGACCTGTTAAGCTGCTTCTGCGATAATTCTGCGGCACCACATTATTATAGACCTAAAACAAACATTCACGAATGTCAGCATGACACTATAAAAACCAACACGCGTGGGATTAGCCGAGCGGTCTAAGGCGCTGCAGTTATGGACTGTGCGGCTGGTCCCGGGGAAGGTTCGAGTCCTCCCTCGGGCATGGGTGTGCGTGTTTGTCGTTAGGATAATTTAGGTTAAGTAGTGTGTAAGCTTAGGGACTGATGACTTTAGCAGTTAAGTCCCAGGAAATAAATCCTTCATCTTGCGGTATTCGAATGTTAAGGTAATATATGCCCACAAAGCAATCCGGTGACTCAGTTCTTAGTGTCCACACACGCCTATTCATAAACTGAAATGCTGATTAAAAGGTATAATTTGGAGAAAAATGTACATGTGTCACACACTAGCAGTGAGCACAGCTGTGCACTCGTGGATAAAATTTATGCTGTGGAAATAGAACTGCCAGACACAGTGCTCAACCGGGAACGTCATCGAGATAAATCATTTCACTCACACCTGCCCAGAAGAAACTTTGTTGCGAGTCTTCGCTGCCTTTCGTTTCAACATCTTTTACACATATGAAGCAATAACCAACTTCATTGTAAATATTGTAGAAGCGTTGAGTCAGCGTGTTACGGAGCAAATTATTACAAGTTGTCATCCTGCACTGTTGGTTCTCACACTAACGCAGCTGATGCTGACGACTCGGCCGAGCGAGCAGTGTACTTGCCTAATGCCGAGTGCAATACGTTACACATACTCTCTATGGATCTGAAGGAGTCCTACTAAATTTATTATACCAAATTCTATCGATAAAACAACCGTACTGTTAAATTTCAAATCAATAACTTCAATACTTTCGGAGATCTAAATTTTTGCCTAAAACGCATAATAACTGTCCTGTCATTGTGAAACTGAGTTCAGGACAGTAATGCGTTCGCCTATAGTGTCAATTGAAACTATAATCAAGAGTATAGGGTCATACAATCTAATTTCCCGGAATTTTCTTTAGTTCATTACCACAAATTTCTGACCTAATGAAAGTACTTTGGAAAATTATTACTTCACCGTGTTTTGGTTGTGTGAGTGTTTTGGAGACTGAGTGGAGTACGTACGTAAAGTGAGAATGTGATATTTCATTAAAACTATGTAAACGTATGAGTGAGAAAGTTGTTGTGCAGTATGAGATTTTGTAACATATGTCCAATGAGCTTGATTTTGTAAAAGGCAGCCAGAAGCGGTGTTGAGTATTAGATTTATTAATAATTTATTTTGTGGTACGAATTGTCCCTTTTTTCATTTAATTTTATCTAGTTCCGGAATTTCGAGATTTCTATCAGTGCAGCGAGCACAGAAGTGCTTCAGATGGCCACATAGGCTGATCCAATAGGAATTCAGAATTTCCTGCACGTTTGAGTAGGGCTTCAGCATTATGTGTCGAGAGAGTCATTTAGTAATCGTCTTCTGGTGAACACCTATGCTTAACCGCTCTGATAAAATTTGTACCGAAATGACGAAATTCGTGAGTTTGATCGGTTCTCGAGTCGTTGCCTGAGCCGTACTGTGACTCGCATTGGTACCGTTGCCAAGTTGGCATCGTTTATTTGGTATAGTTACGTTTGTCGTCTTATTCTTGTGTTCATTGGCGCCACTCCGTTTGCAAGAGTTGTCTGTCCTCTAGTGGCAGCAACGGCGGTTATCCGTATCTAGTAGCGATGGTACTATCTTTGGAGCGACGTTGTGATGTGAGTCGGCATTTCGGTTGGGGACGGACGAGCAGCCAGACCGTCGCAGCGTGGGGACATGCCGGTACTATTAGCAGCACGCATGCAGTGCCGGATGGAAGGGCGGTAGTCGCGAGGGGTACAACCTCGTTGTCAACCGGACCCAAGAAGTTTAAGTTGAGTGGACCTTATTTCAAGTAGTGAAACCTCCACCATTGTGAGATCTGGCCATTTACTTGCGTGTTGCTGCTCGCAGTGTAACCGAGACGAAGAGCGGCGAGTGGAGCGTTTTGGGAAGGCGAACCTAATTAGCCTTCCTCCATTCACGATTAATTGTTGCATTCTGTATGTTATTGTTTGTGAAGTTCAACCAGGGGTATTTTTCCTGCCTACTGACCTCTCGTGCCCCAGTTATCTGCCCTGGAGCTTAGGGCATGTTACGGCAGTGTACTTTTCCTCGCCTTGCTGCTGCTGTTCGGTAAGGCGTGTAGTTCGACAGCTTCTTTGTTTTTTGTGTGTCCCTCCCTCCACCTACTCTGGTAGTAGTGGTTCCTTTCTACTTTCGGATGCTCTAAACATCGGAATCTGAAGACGTAGTGCCGACCGCCGGTTCTGGATTGGGCGTGTTATTCCGTCATTGCATTGGTCATCGGACGTTATGTAGATTCGGCAAATGATTATTGGTCATTTGTTTAAACTGCCATTAGTCTGAGTTACCATCTCGTGAAGTGAATGCAACTCTTGACTGTCTGTCTCATGACTTGAGGAACTTCCCCAGGTCGATCCTTGGAGCGACGTCTGCATCCTCTCCCCTCTCCTTAGTTTGGTCAGTTTTTTTGATTGTCTTTTTACATTTTTAATAACGTTAATTGCAAGGTTGAAGATGCTTAACTGGTCCTTAAAGGATTGCTAATCAGGCCTACAGCGGTGAAACAGTTTTTAAATTATTACTATTGGAGCCGTCAGCCGAGTAGTAGTTTCGATTTGTTGTCATTAAGGCTTTCAGCCGTGAATGTTACTTGTCTTGAAATCGTAATTACACAATTGCATTCTAGCAGTGAGATTTTGATGACTGTTCTTTTAAAAATATTTTAATACCTGTAACTGCAGGATGTAGTATTTTAACTGTTTCTTAAGATTACTTTCAGGCCTTCAGCAGTGAAACAGTTTTAAATTATCACTATTGGGGCTTTCAGCCGAGAAATAGTTTTCAAGTTGCTGTCATTAAGGAAAACTTTTTAATTTATTGTCACCTTCTTTTCGTTGTTGTTTCCAAATAATGTGTACGTGATTAAAAATGTGGTGTCATCGCCAGACACCACACTTGCTAGGTGGTAGCCTTTAAATCGGCCCCGGTCCGGTAGTATTCGTAGGACCCGCGTGTCGCCACTATCAGTGATGGCACACCGAGCGCCGCCACACGGCAGCTCTAGTCTAGAGAGACTCCCTAGCACTCGCCCTAGTTGTACAGCCGACGTTGCTAGCGATGGTTCACTGCCTACTTACATTCTCATTTGCCGAGACGATAGTTTAGCATAGCCTTCAGCTACGTCATTTGCTACTACCTAGCAAGGCGCCATATTCAGTTACTACTGATATTGTAAATCATGTACCGTCAAGAGCGACGTTCATTATTAATGGATTTAAGTTTAGTATTCCACCAGCTACGTCCGTTTTTCTAAATTCTAATTTCCTTGTCCTGTTTCAGACCTCACGCCAGCCTGCGTGAGCTAAAACGCGTGCATTTCGGCCTCCTCTAGTAACACGGTGTTGGCTCTCCTGCCAACCACAACAGAAAAAATTAATTATCCAACAACAATTGGTTGCGGCCCGTCCACAATCGTAATCCAATCCTGCCTTCCTAGGTACCAGGTGTCATTGATGAAATGTGAGTGGTTTATTTTAGGAGATATTTGCGTACTCATATTTTTGCCATACATAAACTCCGTGTGGCGTGTTTCAGGCAGATTACGAAACATTGTAGCGAGCATTTCTTTACAAGCAGCTTTCTGAGTGACTGAATGTGTTAACTTGCAAGTTTAGATTGTTCAAAATATCGGGTGCAGCTAAATTTCTTCTGGCTGCTTTTGGGCGTGAACTTGTAACAGAGACAGCCACTAACAATGAATAATTAATGTCGGGATATTAAATACGGGCATGATAGTCATTTCCCGTGTTTTAAAGACAATAAAGGAAATTTTAGATATTTCTTAAACGAACCATGCAAGAATTCCAAACTCTCGAGTGTTTAACTTTCACCTGCTGTCCTGGGTCTTTGTGTGGTGCGTATTTAGTCGAAGTCTCTTCAATGCTGTTTTTATCGGCTAAACCACTATTACTATTTCAGAGTGAAGAGGTAGACAACCTGAAACCTATCCAGGTAGATGGGCTGGTTGTGTAAAGGATAGTGAGAATCCTACCGTCCCGCTGGATTTGGCGCATCCGCTGGGAAAAGTAATATTCAGTGTCGAATAGACTTTAGAAGTAGCAGTGTAAAAACCATGATAGAAAGACCCACAAATGTGCTCATAAACGTTTGAACTGAAGCGACAGATGGAGGATTTATGCCCAGTGCGGATACTGTGGACTGTGAACAATATTAGCGGACGGTCAGGACACAGAAGGCAGAGAGGTCGGCGAAGTATAGGAACACCGACGGAAGCAGCTTAGAGCAGCGAGACATAGCCCAAAGACAGCAGGAGCAGTTGACAGCCGTGGACGGTGCTGTTGGGTCCCAGAAACTGGACCGGAGTTGGCAGTCTTTGGCGGACGGACTCGCCGTTGCATATCACTGTTCAGACTACGTGGAGAGAGAGCTAATCAGTTTTTTGCTTAGTTTCGTGTGTGCGTGGAAAGAAACTTGCCAACATGGAGAAAAGTGGAAAAGTGATGACCATGTAGTAAGTGAAAGGAAGGAGGGTATAGATTTTTATGATATCAGTACTTGCAGATGATAGTATGAGACAAAAGTTTAGTTTTTTTGAGTCTCCAATTAACGATAGTGGCTATCTAAATTCAGTATCTGATACTTATGGATCAATTAATGAGCAAGACACGGTGGAAGCTGATGTTAAGCTGGCACCAGGTCTTGTGAAGGAAATATGAAGGGAGTCAGATTTTGTAGTTGATGAGACAAAATGTGAGTGCTCCTATTCAAGAAATAAGTAGGGAACAGACACCTGGACATTAAATTAATACCAATTACTGTTACTGGAGAGAAAATCGATTCTGGAGAGCTGAAAGTTAGCGTTGCAACCACGCTTCAAAACATTATGAAAGAGATGGGTGGTATTAACAGTAGCATTATGGATGGAGTGAGATAAAAATATATGGATTAAGGTGTATGAATAGTAAAGTAAGGGGACCGGGTAGTGAAATGTATAATAAAATAAGCGGACTGGGTAATGAAAAGAATATTAAAGTAAATGGAAATATGAATGAACTTGGGTTTGATGCGAATGGTAAAATAAGTGGATTAGTGTCTGAAATTAATGAGAGATCAGATGTCGGAGAGTCGCTAGTGCCAGTGATTTTATCAGAAGGGGCAGTAATCCCTTTAGTTAGAATGGTTGAAATGGCTCTGAGCACTATGGGACTTAACATCTGAGGTCATCAGTCCCCTAGAACTTAGAACTACTTAAACCTAACTAACCTAAGGACATCACACACATCCATGCCCCATGCAGGATTCGAAACTGCGACCGTAGCGGTCACGCGGTTCCAGACTGAAGCGCCTAGAACTGCACGGCCACACAGGCCGGCCCTTTCGTTATGTCATGCGCGTTTTCTCCGGTTTTTCCTTTTCTGGCCACTATTTAAGTTTGGCATTTCTGGCTATGGCTCTCTTGGTTTTATGCTCAGGCGCCCTAGTCGCCGTGCTTGCCCGTTGCTTGGGCATATATTGTGTTGGCGAGTACTGGAGTGACCGTTACGGAGGAACGTTCGTTGCTCGCAGCGATGTGTTATGGTCTGAGGAGTGCCTCGGCACCAGCAAGTGTGTATATTGTACTACCTGATGCTAGATGCCTATGTAAGCTATGTGGATTCTCGTCGCTTGCGGCTACTAACGACGGTCATCTGCTATTAGCTTTGAAGCTGTGTTTTGTGATCAATCTGATCTTATTTGTGTTCACAGCCTGAAACCGTGATTTGTATGTGACTATTCCGGCCGAGGCGGTAATAAGGAATTCACTCTCCGTTCCGATATATGTTTCGTAGTGGTATTATGAGTGTAAAATACTGCTTAGCGTCGGGAACACCATGCGTGAGTAGTGTAAACGCTGCATGAGTCATTCTTGGATAGTGCGCAGGCTGTGTTTAGTGTTAGACTGTGTGCTTGTAATGTGACTACAGTATTTAATGGTTTATTCTGTGGTCTCCGTTTGAAGAAGCCGTGACTTTGGTGTCTTGTGTTATGGGTTTTTATGATCTTGGTTTGGCAGACCGTTAACTTCTCCAGTCCTTATGCTTGTTATTGGGATCTGCCTGTAAGAGTAAAGAATAATGAGCTGTAAGAAGTGAATAATAATCCATGCTATAAGTCTGAAATCTGGTATGTGTTAAGGCGATTAAACTTTCTTTTTTTCTCTGTTTTTTAATGTTACAGTGTCCTGCGAATGGCGGGCAGACTCTGCTCCGGACTGACCAATGCACGGGGTGGCGCCTTGACTGAAATGTGTTCTGACGCCGTTAGCTTGGCCAGCTACGTCCTGATGACGCTCGGCGCTACATGGCTGTATCCTGTCAGAGTCGCTGCTCGCCTCAGTATTTGACAGAAGTTGAGTATTCTCAGTTGTAATTATTTGGAGATTCCACTCGCTAATGTGTTTGCGCTGCGCCAAGGTACGCCTCCTGTTTGTAGTAGTTTGGTCACTCTTTTATTGGGTGGGTCATCTGTTGGGATGTACCCGCTGTTGCGTGGAAGTTAAACTGACTATTAAGATAATTGTCTTTTCTGCCTAAATATTTTTCTTATACTTGAGAGGGATTTCACGAGTGAGTTCAGTGGAATGAGTAACTATGTAGTTGGTGGAATTCCGTTGTTTTATGTTCTGTTTATTGGTCTGAGGTTCCCGTTGAGGACTTCGCCATTTTACTTAAAATTTGTTATTTAATATTCTGTACTGTTACTTGTTTGACCAATGGGGATTTAATCCCGGTAAATTGCTGTTAAATTTGTGGGCGATTATACATGTCATTTATATTTTTCTGGGGATATTTGTTATTTAGTTAAAAGGAAGAATCATTGCCTAACTTGTTTCATTCCATATACTCTTGTAAATGATATTTGTTATTGGGTGACATTGGAAGATCTGCTTTGTAAAACTGTTTTGGGAGATGTGTGTAATATATCTTTCTTAACTACAAGTTTGTGTTTGTGTTCTCTTGAGGTTGACTTTGTGACTGGATTGAGGGTTGTAAATTTCACGTCCCAAGGGATTTATAAAACCGCCAGATCAGTATGACAATAAACTGAAATATTTTTAAGGGGAAATTCAGGAGGGGGGGAGGGGGTCGCAGAATTTCAAGTTTAAGGGATTCTGTAAAAAATGATGTATAACAACGGTAGCCAAAGCGTGAAAGAAGAAATTTACCATGCCACACAAGAATGTAAGAAAGATATTCTAACAGTTAACGGTAAGATAACTACCCATATAAAGAAAGTTGTTGAAGGTAGTAAACAGCTAGATGAACAGTTAAGTGCTGACTTGAATGAAGTACAGACCCAAGCAGATCATGATGAAAATTAGTGTAACGAGGATGAGAAAGTTAAAGAGGAAGGTGACGAATGTAAACCGTCAGGTGGGCATGTGTGTGCAAGAATAACTGATTTAGAAACTAAATTGTCAGAATTTAGTACAGCAGTAAATGGTAACCCACAAGAGCACGACACTAGGTTAACAAATGTAGCACAGGGAATCAGTAACAGTTGTGGTCATGAAATAATAAACAGTGTTGGAGACTAATCTGAAAATACCGACAATTTTTGAGATTTCATCGCAATAAGAGTGAGTATCCCAAAGAATTATGGAGTGATTTTTATGATGTGTTTCTAGGTCATGAAATGACGAACAGAAAATTGGTTTTGTGGTATATAATCTTATGGGAGAAGCTTGTGATTTCGGAAATTTAACTGTAGACACCTTGAGAACTTGGGAAGTTTCAAACAGGCTTTCTTTGAGAAATATTGGGGAAAAGAAAATAGATGGAAGTATTAAATAGCTTTTCGTCAGGTGAAAAGTGTAACCCAAAGAAAGTCACTAGTAAAAGGTTGAAGTGGGTCACTAATTTGTCTTATATTACAACCAAGTTAGAAACAACAAATTACAACATGTTAGTGGAATCTTCCGTCAGCATAAGAATCACAGAAGTACACAGCTTTCCTATTTGAGAGACAGTGTTAGCAATACAAAGTAGTTCCCTTTAGTTTGAATATCAGTGTTTGTGCTTTCCCCACGGCTGTCTCCCACGTTTGAGGTGACGAATTGTTGAAGCGAGTAACTGTATATGTGGAAGTTGTATTAATTTTAACTCTCACTTGGGATGGGACATTGGATATTACTCGATAGTAACATGCAGTGGGATTGTATGTATAGACAAGATCGAGTTTATTAAGAAAGAAATAATCTCTAGGGTGATATTGTCGGTCTAGAGGGAATGATGCCAGATCCTGATAAGATAAAAGCTATAAGAGGGCAGGCAGCGCCTCTGAGTAGAAAAAACTTAAAGAGAATGTTTGGACTATTTGGGTTTAATCGAAAATTCTTGCCGGCACAATTATTCAGTACAACTTGTATAAGAGATTTTTTGAGGAAGAATGCACCGTACAGGGGGACAAACGAGTGTCAGGAGGCCTTTGAATAACATAAGCAAGCTTTTTTAAACACTCATATTTTTTATCATCCCAATTTATCCAAGGCTTTCTGCCTAGCATCACATGCATGTAAGCATGGTCTGGGAGTGGAACTTTTTTGAGTTCAAAACAAGGGAGAACAGCAACTGCACAAAATCATAATGTTTGCTGGTAAATATCTGCAACAGTCACAGAAGCACTATTGTATTCCCGAATCAGAAGCTTTCGTCGTTTTGTGTGAGTTATAGAAATTTCAACGTTACCTATTAGGCCATAAAGTAACCACATACAGTGACCACAGTGCTTTGCCCTTATTGCGAACTTGTAAATTAAGGAACCCAAGAATAATAAGGATGGCCTTATATTTACTGAAGTTTGATATAGAGATTAAATATATTAAGCGCTCTGTGGTAGCTGAAGCACTGACGCATAGTATAGCGGAAAACCAAGAGAAAATACAACGAAGAAGAGATCCAGAAGAGACACACATACTTAATACAAAAATCCACATTGAAGAGGAGGGACAAGTGAAGGCAATTTGTAACGAGATTAGGAGATGACAAACCCAAGCTGAAATTAGTTGAAAGCAGTTTAGATCAACGAAGTTTTCCAAAGTAGCAGAATATTATAGATTGCTTCAAAGGGTTCAAATGGCTCTGAGCACTATGGGACTTAACACCTACGGTCATCAGTCCCCTAGAACTTAGAACTAGTTAAACCTAACTAACCTAAGGACATGATACTCATCCATGCCATAGGCAGGATTCGAGGATTCGAACCTGGGACCGTAGCGGTTGCGCGGTTCAAGACTGAAGCGCCCAGAACCGTTCGGCCACAACGGAAGGCACTGCGTCAAGGTGTACTGTCTAGACGAAGAAAGAAGGATAGGGAGAACTGGCATCTTTGCCTTCCAGAACATCGTCGATTTGTTAACAAAGTATATGGGTTGACAATATGGCCATTAAGCTGCCAGAGAATGCATTCAAATGTTGAGTGAAAGTGTAATTTTCGACAACATGTGAACAGTTCAAAAGCTCCGAGTCCGCCCCTCCACAAACGCTTGTAAGCACTGAGAATGAGTTTACTCGACGCTAGCTACATTTTTATCGGTGGCGCATATGTTTTATCTTTGATTGCTGTAATCTAAGTGATTGCAGCAGCAATGTCATTAGTAACAATGATGCTTCGCTTCGCTAACTTATATTTAGCGATTAGGCAGCTGCTTGTCCCATATCGTTTCTTTGGTCAAACTGTATCTACACTTCCTTGAGATGTAGTACAAATTTTTCTTCTGTCCACATATTTCTACCATCCTATATATTTAGCTATGTCCTCAATGATATAAAATACATTTAACTCAGTAAGAACATTATCATTGTGAGTTAAATTTATCATGCAGGCCTTCACTCGTGTCAGGAAACTAACGTCAGCCACAGTTATTTTGCTATCACCTCCCTTCAATTCAAAAGGGATAATATGACAATACTTTTATAATTTTTTATTGTGAATCTTCTTCGGTCTGACATTGTGTTTTCAGATAATTGTTTCTGTTATTACTTCCTATTTGTGCAGCTTTTCAACTATGTTGCTATCATACTCGTTACCCAAGTCACAACCCCACGATTTTCGTGACGAAATGTTTAATGGTTAAGATGTTTGTTATTGAATGAGTGAAATGTTATAGTCTTTCTTTACTTTTGTGATGATTGGCCCGAATGTGGTGTACCTTGGTCAGTTTTCTGTAACTCTAAAATAAAAATATTTCCCAGTGCTTACATTTTTCATTTATTTTATCCTGAATCCAGTTCGGGCATTTTTGTCAACAATTTACGAGCCACAGTAGCCGTGACTGGCCGTCAGTTACTGACACTAACTGCATTCGAGTGGTCGCATCAAACGCAACCGCTTCATTCCTTCACGGGCGTCGCGTCGGATAATGTTGTGGAAGCTGCACAGTATTTCAGCGAGACAGCCGCTCGTTATCATCAGGTGCCGACTGACGTGTTGCTGCAAGGGGTAGCCAGTAATATACGCCGGCTTATAAAAATGGTTCAAATGGCTCTGAGCACTATGCGACCTAACTTCTGAGGTCATCAGTCGCCAAGAAATTAGAACTAATTAAACATAACTAACCTAAGGACAACACAAGAAACCAAGCCCGAGGCAGGATTCGAACTTGCGACCGTAGCGGTCGCTCGGTTCCAGACGTAGCGCCTAGAACCGCACGGGCACTGCAGCCAGCTACTCCGGCTCCCTAGGGATGTGCAGGTGCCAAGGGTTAAGGCTATAGCGTCATCGTAGACAAATCGTAGAGCACGGCGAAATCCAGTGGCCCCTGCCGTACAAACGGGCTTGTCATTGGCGACGCGGAAAAAGCGCAGCTGCGGATAGCCTTTAAGTGTGTGTATTTTGATTCTCCGTCTGTGTTGATTCGTTCGACTACGGCCGACGATGTCTCAGTACCGCCAATGTTGGTTCCCATGCCTTGTTAAGTAGACATCCCATGTCTCTGTTGGTCAGGTCGTTGCTTCTGCGAATTTCAACTGTTTCTTTAATGATGGAATCCCAGTATGTAGAAGCGGACGAAAGGATCTTTGTCTCCCGTGTGAAGACAGTGCTCAGCCACAGCAGAATTTTCTGGCTGACCCAGTGTTGTGTGACGTCAGTGTTAAGCACATCTATTCTTAACTGTGCGACACGCCTGGCCAGTGTATGATTTCCCACAGTAGCACGGGATTTTATATATCCCTGGTCTGCTTGGACCTAATTCGTTTTTGACAGAACCGTAGCATAGTTTGCACTCGCGTTGGAGGGTGGAACACGCATTTTACTTAATGTTTTTTGAACAGCGTGCCAAACGTAAAGGACACGCCACCAGTATACGGTAGAAAAACCATCATCGTGGAGTTATGTGTTTCTAATGGCTGTTCCAGAGATTTCGTGCGTGCAGGTGTGTAGTTTAAATGAACTACGGATCTATTTATCGGAGTACCCTTTCGTACTAATGCAGAGCGCAGATGTCTAAGCTGTGCTGATAAGCTCCCTGCATCAGAGATAATTCTGGCCCTATGAACGGGAGTCCGCAACCTGCGGTGATGGCAGCTCGTAGCTCTTAGATGTAGGTCAGTGTGGGTCGGTTTGGGAAACACACTGTGACCCAGCGGATCCTCTTGTTTTCTGCGAACCAAGACATCAAGAAACTGGATCTCTCCCTTTTTTCACCACTTCCGTGGTGAAGCAAATGCTGGGATGGAGGGAGGTAAGATGTTCCATAAATGCAGGAAGCGTTGCTGCACCGTGTGGCCAAACAACAAAAGTGCGACGGACGGAGACTCGAGGTCCGCACATTTAAACTGGATGCCAACACTCAGCCCGCACTCACGCTATGCCGCTATTCACGGCTGCGCTTTTCCCGCGTCGCGAATTAGAAGCCCGTGGGCCGCTTTTACGGTAGAGGGTACTGGAGGCGCCATGCTCGATGATTCGTTTGCGATGACGTTATAGTCTCAACCCTTCTCGCCTGCGCATCTATAGCGAGCCAGCGTATAAAACGCGAGCCATCGCAGCATCACATCAGTGAGCACCTGAAGATGATGAGCAGCTGTCTCGTCGATATATCCTGCAGATTCCACGTTATCCGACGCAACGCGCGTGAAGCAAGGAAGCTGTTACTACGTCGGGAAAGTTTTAAATAGCAGAACCGCCTCAGCTTAAATTATTAGACGCTAGAAATTTATTCTCGACACGCCCTCCGATTAGCGTGCGTGGCTATTCGCTGAACTGTTCAGCTACACGCTGTATGTAGAATGAGTAATTTGCGATCGACTCCTGTTTCTGCCCAAATTATCCTTCAGTTAGAGTGCAGTTTGGAGTGCTGTCGCTGGTTCCAAGAACGTCCATAATAAATTATGAAAGCAAAAACTAAAAGGCGACTGCCATAGTGAGTGGGTGTTTCATAAGTGTGCCCCCATACGTCAACTGACAGACTACCTGACACTCGCCTACGCTCTCTACACAGCATCGTTGCAACACGAACAGAAAGGTACGTCTTGGGGAGGCGTTAAAGCTTTGAAAGGTGCTGGCCAATCAGAGCGTTTCGAACGTTTGTTCCCCTTTGGTGCCTCGTGAAACTTAAGCACAAAGGCCCGCCTTCCCTGGAATCACAGCAAGTAGAAGTGATTTAGACACTCCTTTTGTGTATTTGATACGGGTGCATTCGACTTCGGGCACTATGGCGAGATTCAAACAGGCTTCAGACACGTTTATTCGCCGGAGGTGATTCGTTTTTATTTAGGAAAGCTAATTTAGCATTCTAATTCGGCGGGGAGGATGTTATGGCTTTTTTCATGCTTGGGCCGGTCAGAAACCGTAGTGATCTGTACCCATTTCAGATTTAACCATCCGTAAATTGAAGGGACCTAGAAACAGTTTCTCCCATTCGCGAGGTCATTTTTCAGAACCTTGTAAATTTATTTTAAGTATTCTTGTAGGGTAATGTTCGGAGGAGGCGTTAAACTGATTAATACTATACTTGTGCTTATCCATGACCCTTCACAGTATACTCATTGCTATCTCATACATTGCACATTACTTATCAAACGTTTGGTCTTCCCCTTTCTTTTGTTCTCAGATTCTATCACGTAAACCTCACCTTTAAATGCGATTACTTATGACTTGCTTCATTAAAAAAAAGTACATAATTCATTTGAACTGTCATCTGTTAAGGTGATACGATGTACACAGAAGCAGCACATGTAGTTGTCTTCCGTAAGAAATTTTCAGCAATTCATTTAAGAAGACGTAATTTCAGTGCTTCGAGACCGAAGGCGGCGGAGAAAATGGTAGAAAATTCTTGCTTCCATCACGTAAACTCTGTTTTTAACGTATAAGGCAGCGTGGGCCACAAATCACAAACACGTTTGTCGCGCACGAATTGAGGGTTTAGGGTCCAATTTAACATGCCTTGAGGAAGTACAGTGAGGTGTTAGCAACCAGTGTTCTAATTGAAATCTCATCTGTCTTGCATCCGAGTAATACCCTCCCCTCCATATTGTCCATTGCGAAATCTTTGGCATCTCGTAAAATTAATATTCGTAGTTAGACTGCGTTGTTAATGGGTCATGTTCAGCATTGACGGGTATATCTCAGTGTGCAAACAAGGTTCACAATATTATACGCTATGACATCAAAAGTATCCAGACCCCTGCCTGAAAACGAGTTACATGTTCGTGGCGCCCTCCATCTGAAATGCTGAAATTCAATATGGTGTTGGCCCACCCTTACCCTTGATGACAGCTTCCACTTTCCCAGGCATACGTTCAATCAGGTGTTGGAAGGTTTCTTGGTAAATGGTAGCCTATTCTTCGCGGAGGGCTACGCTGAGGAGTCGGCGTTCCAAAACATCCCAAAGGTATTCAATAAGATTCAGGTCAAGAGTCTGTGTAGACCGTGGATTACAGGGGTGTTATTGTCATGTAACCACTCCATTACAGGCTGTCCATTACGAAGAGGTGCTCGATCGTGTTGAAAGATGCAATCGCTATCCCCGAATTGCTCGTCAACAGTGGGAAGCAAGAAGGTGCTCAAAAGGTCAATTTAGGCCTGAGCTGTGATAGTGCCATGCAAAAAATTTCGGGTGCAAACTCCCTCCGTCAAAAACACGACCACATCATAACATGATCGCTCCCGAATTTTTCTGTTGGCACTATAAGCGCTGGCAGACGACGTTCATTTTGAATTCGCCATAACCACATCCTGCTATCGGTTCGCCACATTCTGTACCTTGATTCGTCACTCCACACAACATTTTTCCACTGTTCAATGGTCCGGTGTTTGAGCTCCTTACACCAAGCGAGGCGGCGTGTGTCATTTACCAGCGTGATGTGTGGCTTATGAGCAGCCGCTCGACCATGATATCCAAGTTTTTTTACCTCCCACCTCACTGTCATAATACTTGCAGTGGATCCTGATGCAATTTGGAATTACTGTGTGGTGGTAAGGATAGATGTCTGCCTGTTACACATTACGACACTCTTCAACTGTCGGTGGTCTGTGGCAGTCAGCAGACCAGGTCGGACTGTATGCTTTTGTGTTGTTCGTGTCCCTTCACGTTTCCACTTCGTTGTCACATCGGAAATAGTGGACCTAGGGGTGTTTAGGAGTGCGGAAATCTCGTGCAAAAACGTATGACACAAATATCAACCAATCACCTGACAACGTTCGACGTTCCGCAGAGCTCCCCATACTGCTCTCACACGATGTCTAATGACTACTTTGGTCGCTCTTATGGAGTATCTGGCAGTAGGTGGCAACATAATGCACCTAATATGAAAAACTTATGTTTTTGGCGGTGTCTGGATACTTTTTATCACATAGCGTGTGAACATTCAGCTTCAATTTCGAAACAGGTGGCAGGCATTCAAAACGTTTTGAAGAAATGCGAAAGAGGCTCCACTGTTGGTCTCCATTCCAGTAACTAATAGAATTTATCGTTCGTGATTTTCGTATCTGGCTGGAATGAGGTAGGAGTTCTTTGTTTTTATGTTGTTAAAGTCGGTCAGAAAGCCGCACACAGTGGCATAGTTTCAGCGAGAGATAGCGCTGAGGGTTGTGGCTTGAGGAAGTCTTGTGGCGTGGTACGCAATGCGCCACACGCAGAGCTGGCCGCCTTCCCACAAGTGTGTGTGCGTCACTGCACTCGAGATATAGCTTGGTCCTCGGCCAGGTCCGCAGGAGAAGTGCCTGCCGTATGCTGCATTTCCCCATTAATTTATAGACCGCACTGCTCCCCGAATGGGACTTCACACTGCAAGTCGAAACAAGAACCTTTCACTCATACAGTGTCAGCGCCGGTAGTGGCTGGTATGAAAGTGTCCGTAATCGGTTCGCATCGTGCATATGTTTTATCCGTGACAGCTTAGTAAATTACATGTTGCATAGATCGTTCAAATGAATCATTTATCTAAATATGGATGATGAGTCAATCTACAGGATTTGTATACATTATTAGTGTTAATAGTTTGAACACATTATTAATTTTAGTCCTCCTCTCGCAATTACACTTAAAATTAATTTTCTTTTTACTGACTACGACTCATCAGTGGAAAATGAGGAGCTGTCGAGGAGAAATGATTTTAAATTAGAATGAAAACTTACTTCACTACCTATCAGACTTTTGTCTTATCGACCAAATGATCAAAAATTTTTGTTCCTGCGTATTTAATTGCTTTCTGAGCCACTGACAGCTACAGTATAGTCTAATTAAGGTCTTTTTCCCTCTAGCGTTTTAGGTATGTACATCCCTGTTGTTTCCAAACTGTAGTGGATTATTTATAACGAATATCATAAGCGGATGTATGTATTCTGACGGCGCATTAAAAATGCTTAGCTCCTTGAAGAGGTAGGCATGACTTTGATGGGTGAACACCACATATTATTGTTATGTGGCGCAACTGTGAAATCAGAAGTTTGTTTCTAATGATTAGTTATCCCAGAGAATTAATCTGTTCGTCATTATGGAGAGGAAACGAGCAAAACACTTCAGGAGGCGGATACGTTTCTTTCCAAGATTAGCAACAATTGTACGAAGAGCAAAAGCAGCTGAAATTAATTTTTTGAGAAGCTCGTAAAGGTGCTTCATCCATTTGAAGTTTCGTGAATATCTATGTCCAAAAATTATGAGCACTCTACCCTATTTACTGGCTCCTGCTCATGTGTTATATAAATTGTGCTGTGGCCTTCTCCACCAGTCATCACGGCGCCTAGAGTATCAGCAACCAAACTGGGAGCCTGCAACCGCGGGTTGCCCGCGTCGCGGGCACACCGAAGCACTACACAACCAACAGGCAATAGTGATGAACGGCCACGGCTACAACCACAACAACAATACCACACCAAAGACACCAGCGGCCACCATGGGCTACTACCGGCCTACATAAACATAAGGAAGAGGTCCCTGCAGATCCCGGTACTATTTTCACACGTCAAACCACGTGATAGAAAATAGTTCCGAGGTACTCATCCGCCGAAGCGCTATGTTGGCCCCACATCGGGAGTTCATTGACCGCCAGCAGACTTGCATAGCTGCCGCCTCGGCAGCCCGGCTTGGATCTTCTAGCTGATCTCTGGATTAGGCTCGGTACATCGGAGAAGTCTCTGGCGGAGACTAGGAGGAAATTATCTCAGTTGTTTTCTATCTTGTTCTTGTATGTAGTCGTGATTCGAAGACGGATCACTATTTTGTGTTGGTGCTGTACTTGTAGAACTTGTTTTGGTTAGTTGAACAGACCAATAAATTGTTTCGGACTTTGATCGATAGCTTCTTCTGCTGTCGCCGACATAACAAATTGTTGGTACAACTCTATTTGTTTCACATACTTTTTTTTCTTTTTAGTCATCAGTCCTCTGACTTTACGTGTGGCTCGCCACGAATTCCTCTCCTGTGCAACCTCTCCTTCTCACAGTAGCACTTGCAACCCAAGTCCCCAAATATTTGCTTGGCGTATTCCAATCTGTGTTCCTCTATAGATTTTTCCCTCTACAGCTGCCTCTACTATCATACTTTTTTCTAATGTCTTAACATATGTCATATCGTCATGTCCCTTCGCTCTGTCATTGTTTTTAATATATTTCTTTCCTCTCCTATTCTGCGCAGAACCTCCTCATTCCTCAACTTGTTAGTCCACCTAATTTTAAACATTCGTCTGTAGTACATCTCAAATACTTCGAATCTCTCCTGCTCCGGTTTTTCGAAAGTCCATGTTTGGATTCCACAATGCTATACTCCAAGTGTACGTTCTCAGAAATTTCTTCCTCAAATTCAGGGTTGGGTAGTTTGGGGAAGGAGACCAGACAGCGAAGTCATCGGATTAGGGAAGGATGGGGAAGGAAGTCGGCCATGCCCTTTCAAAAGAACCATCCCGGCATTCGCCTGGAGCGATTTAGGGAAATCACGGGAAACCTAAATCAGGAAGGTCGGACGCGGGATTGAACCGTCGTTCTCCCGAATGCGGGTCCAGTGTCGAACCACTGTGCCACCTCGCTCGGTCAAATTAAGGTCTATGTCTTATACTACCACACTTCTCTAGGCCGGGAGTGCCCTTTTTGCCGTTGCTAGTCTACTTTTGATGTCCTCCATGCTCCGTCCGTCATTGGTTATTTTGCTGCCTCGTTAGTAGAATTCCTTAACTTCACCTGCTTAGTGACCATCAATCCTGGTGTTAAGTTTCTCTCTGTTCTCATTCCTGCTACTTATCATTACTTTCGTCTTTCTTCGATTTACTGATAATACGAGTACGTGTTTTGTACTGATTACAATGTTTATTTGTATTCTGTAGATCCTGTAATTCTTCTTCACTTACAACGAGTGTAACAGTGTCATCAGCGGATCGTATCATTGATAACCTTTCACCTTGAATTTTAAGTCCAATCCTGAACCTTCCTTTTATTTCCATCATTGATTCGTCGATGTATAGATTGAACAAAAGGGGTGAAGAACTACATCCCTGTCTTATATCATTCTTTATCCGTTCTTGGCCGTCCAGTCTTATTATTCCCTCTTTGCTCTTGCATGTATATTTGCTCTTGCATTGTATATTACCCGTCTCTCCCTACATCTTACACCTATTTTCTTCAGATTTTCGAACATCTTGAACCATTTTACATTGTCGACCAACTTTCCAGGTCAAAAGCTCATATGAACGAATCTTAATTTTCCTTTAGTCTTGCTTCGATTATCAGCCTCATCGTCAGAATAGCTTCTCTGATGCCTTTACCTATATTTCTGAAGTCAGATAATATGTCAGAGTAACACATTCTACATACCAGCGTGAGTAGTCGTTTCGATGCCACTTCCCCCAATAGTCTTAGATGTTCAGATGCAATGTTAGCTATCCCTTCTGCCTTATTTGATCTCAAGTCTTTCAAAGCTCTGTTAAAATCTGAATCTAATACCGGATTCCCTAAATCTTCTAAATCGACTTCTGTTTCTTCTATCACATCAGACAAATCTTCCCCCTTCAAGAGGCTCTCAATTAAATCTTTCCACCTATTCGCTCTCTCCTCTGAATTTAACCGTCGAATTCCTATTGCAGTCTTAATGTAACCACCCTTAGTTGCTGTACACAACTGAATGCAATGTGTCTTCAAAATTTTAAGTTAAGTTTTTTCGAAAGTATCGTTCACCAATTCTTCCGTTGCTTTTTCTCTAGTGGGATTTATTATAACGTTAGTATCGTGTGTAAAATGTCCCAATTTTGCCGGCTGAATTTTAAGTGAAAGGTTATTTAAATACGTAAGGAACAGGAGAAAACCCAAAATTATGAGCTATGCGACACTCTTTGCAACTGTTTTTCCCAAGTCACTAAAATTTTCTTCATTTCAGGCAGTGTGCGATTTATTCAGCACAACTTTGTGCATTCTGTCTGTTAAGTATGATTCAAAGCTGCTGTGTGTAACTTTATAAGTTCCAAAAAATGAGTGTCATGACAACACAATCAGACACTTTGAAAAGATTACAAAAAATACCAGCTGCCGATATACAATTATTTAAGGCTTGTACTGATTTATGAGTGAATGTATAATTAGCGTTATCAGTCGAACAACATTCCTGAAATCCAAACTGTGTTATGCTAAGTAAACTGTTTCCACAAATCAGGCCTGTAGGAGAAGCCAGTCGTACATCTTAATAGTCTTCAAGGTGTATGTGGTGGCCACTGCAGTGTGGAGGTCTTGCCTTATCGTTACGGAATGTGGCATGTGAGATCCTGGTTCTGTATGGTGCAACAGCATGGTTTACTGTTCTTACCAAAGACTGCCGGAAATTCATCCTGATTCACACTTAACCAGTCAGTTGTGTTGTCATACTCAGTAGCTCCGCAACCCATTAAACGAGGAGATGAAGACTCTTTACTTTCTGTGACTTTCAAACTTGTTTGTCTACTGACATGTTAATTTCAATCTGACCACCAGAAAAAAAGTCAGACTCGTCGTTGAACAGCATAGAATGCCTTTCAGTGCAGCAGTTGACACTGTTTCTAGACCATGTAAGTCTCTAATTTTCCTTGTTAATGTGTCAGCATGGTGCTTTCAGATCTCCGCTCATCTTACACGAATGGTGGTGTTACTTTGCTCCTAACATCACCTCAGATTTTAGCTGTTGTCAACGCCTGTCCCCCCATAATCAGTCCAATACTCCTACGATCTTGTGCTGAACTTCCTTAGGAAGAACATTCCGCCTCTCTTTTAGAAAAATTGCTGTCCTGTGTCCATCTTGGCACTAGTGGCTCTGCATTCTTGGCACTACAGTCATTTTACTGTGCGATCTATCAATTTAGTAAAACTCATTTCCCCTCATGCCACTGTCACGAGGTCACTCACAGTCTGAAAGATGGTGACATGCTGCATTGGCACGTTTTTTGTGCATACTCTCTCGTGTTGTCCGCCTGAAACGCTCTAGTAATGTCACTGTCAAAATCTATCACGAGTTCACGCTGTTCTTCAGCAACTGAAATAATCCTTCTCTGTACTAAAAGTAAACTCTCCACGGGTAACATTTCAGTGAACATATCCCACGCACATGGAAATATTACCAGGTGGTAAATCCGGCCTTGGCCATACGCAACACAGGTTTTTTAGCTTTGCCATTGCATTTCCACAGCATCAGGATGTATAATGCTTTGTGGCGAAATGTGACTGGGTTGAAAATACACGATAACAGAAGCAAAAGCTTTACAGTAAACATGGGTTTTCAAAAGAACTTTTTACGAGAAAAATGTGGTAGTGAACCGCCACTTGCTTGAACAGCAAATATTGTTGCAATTGGAACAAATTCATTTGAAGCGTAAATTTTCAGGTTAAATTTTCATCTAAGTCAGCTCTCCGTTAACGAGAAATACAATATTTCTGCTCTTTAATTGTTAAAATATACTGTACACCCTGCTTTTTAAAGGAAGCGTTCCACAGGGTATCATTATATTTTACTGCAGTACTGCACTTGGCGTTAGCTTGCTGATTCTTTCAACCACAGCTCGATCATCTCGTAAATCTTAAAAGGACTGTATTGTCAAACGCTGGGCGATTGCGCACGAGACCACTCAGACTTTGCCTCGGGTTAGATCCTTACTACCGTCCCAAGCCCAAGCTTTGTATCGCTTTCCTGTTCTGTATTAGGAAACCAAATGAAGAATACGTTTGGCGACATCGTCACTGGCATGCCGCTTGTATTTGCGCGCCCGCCTGGCTGGCTAACTTCAGTGAAAAGTAATTCGCAAACGACGCAACGTATAGAATTTTTTTTTTCCAAACAACTATTTCTCAGCCGAACCTACCCCGAAATACCATTACAAGCTTAGAGACTGATTCTGATCACCCTCTGTTGTGTAGCAGCGAAATATGCCTTGTCCAATTAAGGATGTACGACATTTCCCAACACTGGGCAATGTAAAGGAGGCCATTGGTAAAATTTGAATCAAAACAGACGGGAACTTAAGCGAACAGTTACGATTCAAATACATTCATACTAACTAGGGCAGTATTCCATATTGAAGGTATTGGCAGATAATAAACACCCATTTTCATTTGTCTCGCAAATAGCTCGCTAGCTAGCCCATGTTTCCTGCAACGTTTTTGCTTTTGGATTCGTATAAGCTGTATAAGCTCATGGCGGCTGCAGTGTAACACGTGTTAAGTTCGGCTCGCGAAATTTAGTCGAATTCGAAGGTGTTCTCGCAGGTGGTGTTGTCTAGTACAAGTGGAAATCGTGTAAACAACAGTGTTCTGTGCAGTAGTGTTATTTTTTTCTGTGCTCCGCCAATATCTGCGAGAAAATGGTAAACAGAAGAATCAACAGCAGCGCGTCCAGCAGCGGGGAAGCAGCAGGTGCGGCGGGCCTGCTCCTGGCGGAAGGTGCGGCCGCGGCTCCCGGTATAGCGGAGCTGGTTCGCTCTGAGGTAAACGCTGCGCTTCGCGATAAAAACAATCTCGATCTGATAGCAGGCACCATATCAGATACTGTAACGGCAGCAGTATTAGCCAAAATGCGTGAAACTGTTGAGGCCAATACTGCCGAAATTACAGCACTAAAAAAGTCTGTGTCTGAATACGAGAAAAAGGCACGAGAGTTGGAAGTGAAACTATCTGCTCCCCACAGACGAGCTAGAACAGTACCAAAGGCGAAATAGTCTACGGCTGTTTGGTGTAGCAGAAAATAAAGAAGAAGACACGGACAACCTGCTTATACAGGTTGTGCGTGAAAAATTAGGCGTCGAAGTGTCCAAGGCAGACATTGACAGGAGCCACCGGGTGGGACGAAAACTACCAGGTGCTACCAAACCTCGTCCAATAATAATTAAATTTGTGTCGTACCGAAAAAGGGCTGAGATCTTTACCCAGAAGAAGAAGTTAGCAAGGACAGGGATTACAATAAGGGAAGATCTGACACACGAGCGGCTAAAGATTTTAAACAGTGCCATATCCCATTTCGGTCTTCAGAATGTGTGGACTCAGGATGGCAGAGTAATCATTAAGACTGCAGCTGGAAAAAAGACAGTCACAAACATGACAGAACTAAATAGTATTAAGTGAACCTACTCGAGCCAAAAGTCAAACTTAACACCATTTGCAAATTTTAACAGTCCTATACTCAGATATAGTCTTGTAATTGTATTAACTTTTTAATTATTTGTACCTTCAACTAATTGTTTTTGTAACTGTATTAACTTTTTAATTATTTGTACCTTCAACTAATTGTTTTTGTAACTGTATTAACTTTTTACTAATTTTTTGTGTCTTTAGCTGTAGCCATTGCTTAGTTTTAGTTACTGCTAATACTTTTTTCATTTTCTCAGTTTATTCTCTTCCATTCTGTAATAGTTCTATTGCAATTATTAGTCTCTCCTTTAGTTCATTAGTCAACCATCTTTTCGGTTTAAATTGTTCATAACAAAAATCACTATCAGTATCACTTTAGCAAATTTCAATTTAATTCTAGCTTCCTACGATACTCTATTAAATATTAAGCTTACTTCTCTCTGCTGGCAGCATCGGCCTCTTAAATCACTCCTCTTTCCCTTATTTCCACCCTAAGCTGTTTCAAATACTCTAATTACATTATTCCTCTTACGACATAGGATACTCAGTGACACACAGCTGTCACCATTTTGGTCATATTCTCCCTGCACCGAATACCACTAATCCATTTTCTATACTCCCGCAACCTCAGGAAATCTCTTGCAGTCGCTTTTCTTTCGGCTCTCGTGCAGTCACAAACAGGGCGCGCAAAATCTCGGACACCCCTGTAATATGTCACTTGGCGGAAACACCGGTCAGTGCCCCTCGCGGCAGGTAGTGCCTAACAAAGGGACAAACCAGTCTGCCACCCTACTCCAGGCTGCTCAGCGGAACGCGTCCGAGCTTTTAGCAGCTCACTGCAACATTCAGTCTTTACCTGCGCATTACGAAGAACTTAGCCTCCTCTTCCACCAACTAAACTACCACGTAATCCTCTTATCCGAAACGTGGTTGAAACCACACATATCCTCTGCATCTATTCATCTCCCAGGGTACACATTTCTTAGGGCAGACAGATCAAAAAAGCGAGGTGGCGGGGTCGGCGCATATATACGAACAGATCTCAAAGCGAAAGTCTTATGTACGTCAAATCCTGCTGAAGAAAAAGAGGCTGAATTCATATTCATTGAAATAAATATACAAAGTCGGAAATTCTTGACTGGCGTCGTGTACAAGCCGCCAAAAATAAGCTCAATGAGTTCCTTCCAGTCGGAATTACATTCACTTCAGTGTCAATTCAAACATGTCATCGTAGTGGGTGACTTGAACATAGACCTGCTAAGAGACACTCCCTCCGCAATAAACCTAAGAAGATTGTTCAGTTGCAATAGCATGAACATTCTTCCATTACAACCTACACACCATACGGCGCACAGTCATACTCTTATAGACGTGATCGCAACGAAACAGACTGACAAAGTAAGAGATGTTGGTCAATCATCGGCCCCTGGCCTCTCAGCACATGATGTAATATTCCTGGCCTACTCTGTGCAGCCCCCAAGGATCAAATCGCGTTACATAACTTGTAGGAACATGAAACGTATTGACCTTGACGCTCTAACAGCCGATTGCTCAGAAATCTCATGGCATCAAATAATCAGAGAACCTACAATCGACGGCAAAATTAATGAACTTGGTGATAAACTCACTGCCCTCTATGACAAACATGCACCTGTGCGCACAGTCCGTGTAAGAAAATCTCCTGCTCCATGGCTGACAGCTGAATTACGTCAAATGATGACTAATAGGGATGCTGCCCACAGGCGTTTCAAGGCAGATCCGAAACCCGAACGTTTTGAAGAATATAGAAAGCTACGGAACAGAGTGAAACAATGCATTTGCAATGCCAAAATCAGGCACGCTCGCTCCCTTGTATGCAGCGATCTGACACCCACGACTCTATGGAAGAATCTCCGTAGCTTGGGGGTCGGAAAGGCAAAATCGGAAACTACTTTTCATGTGTCAGCTAACGAATTAAATGAATTCTTCTCTGCACCTCTGAATACCAGCACGGCTGATAATTACCGTCCACAAGAATCCCCAAACAGAATAACTAACAACGATACCTTCCATCTAAAACATGTAACAACAAATACGGCAAGAAAAGCAATAATGAGAATCTCTTCTGATGCAATAGGCAACGACAGTATCGGTATAACCATGATTAAGAATGTTGCCGATATCTTAGTACCTGTCTTAACCGACATATTTAATTTTTCCCTCGTGAACGGAATATACCCCACTGCATGGAAAAGAAGCATAATTCGACCCATCCCTAAGGTCGAAAACCCGCAACTGCCTAGTGATTACCGACCAATTAGCATACTGCCTGCTGTTTCCAAAGCACTGGAATATATTGTTCATGACCAAATCACTGAACACTTGCATGAATTCAGTCTATATGACAAATTTCAATCCAGTTTCCGTAAACATCACAGCACAAACACTGCTCTAATTAAAGTAACTGATGACCTGAAATATGCCATCGACAATCGAAAGGCAACAATATTGACGCTACTGGACTTCAGCAAAGCTTTTGACACTGTTAACTTTGACATATTACTCAGAAAAATGCAACAGCTTAATTTCTCTGATAGTGCAATGAGATGGTTTGAAAGCTACTTAAAAGACAGACAGCAGTGTGTTGTCTGTGCAAATGAAAAATCTTCCTGGAAACATGTTTCTTCGGGAGTGCCACAAGGATCAGTCTTAGGACCACTTTTGTTTTCTTTATATGTCAACGATATTTCGTCGGTTTTGTCCTCCTGTAAACATCATTTCTATGCCGACGACCTCCAGCTCTACCTAAGCGTCAGACCTGAAGACGTTAACACTGCAATCGCTCTGATGAATGATGATCTGTCTTCAGTAGTGACATGGGCGAAAAACCTGGGGCTTAAATTAAATGCAAAAAAGACGCAAGTAATCTTAATAGCCCATCAGAAATTAATAAGTTCAGATTTCGGCGAACGGCTACCTCCTATTCTGCTCGAAGGTACTCCAATACCATATCAGAAAACAGTGAAGAACTTGGGTGTAACTTTGGACGAGCATCTCACCTGGGCGGAGAATACAGTCGCAGTGTGCCGAAAGACGTCTGCTTGTCTCTATGCTCTCAAAAAGTTTCGGAACATATTCCCACAGGACTTGAAACGCCAGCTCGTGCAAGCACTCGTTCTACCGAACCTCCACTATTGTGATGTGATTCAACAAGGCATGAGTAGTGAAAACAAAAGACGGCTAGAGCTAACCATGAATGCCTGTGTGCGTTACACCTGCAACATTCGGCGATATGATCATGTTAGTGCTTCATACTCCGAGCTAGGGTGGCTGCGGCCGGACAAACTGCGTGACTACCACACTATGTCTACTTCACCGACTCCTCATCGCGCAAGCACCCCAGTACCTAGCTTCAGAGATTAAAAACCTGTCATGCCATCATAATCAAAACACGAGGTCACTCTTATCTGGTATCCTAACTGTGCCCACTCACAAAACAAAAACTTTTGCAAACTCCTTCTCAGTTGCCGCTGTCCGCCTCTGGAACAAACTGCCCCTTACCTTGAGGAAAATTCAATCTCCTGTTGCTTTTAAGAAGAAGTTGAAGCATTTCCTACTATCATCCGCATAAAATTCTCCACAAAATTAATGTGCAAGGCCAATCCTCTCATCTGTCAAATAGCAAAGCCAGCGTCTCCTATCTTGCTCCTGAGATGCCTTCCTCTTCATCTATCTCTATTAGCCACGCAGCCTCCTTTTCCTTTATATTCTCCTTAATTATGTTTCATCATGTCTCTCTATTCTTCTCCTCCCTTCACCATGAGTCTCCCTCATACTCCATGCTGCCAGCACTCCTATCTTAAATCTTTCTCTTCAATAATGTATTTTTCGAGGTGTACCTTTCTAATTGTTTATCTCACTTTTTGTATTAGATGTAGTTTAACATGCCTACTGAAACATATGACTGTAAAATAAGTAGAATGCCTGGTTAGATGTAAGAGAGGGCCTGATGGCCCTAATCTTGCCAGGTTAAATAAATAAATAAATAAATAAATATATTTTCAGACATCTTAGTTTTCGCTATAAATTATAATCCAAACTGAGACATACATAGATAAATATCACGTGACTCACAACCTGGTACAAATACACTATCTTATAGAATGCGTCCTGACACACCTGTCTGAAGCAGTATCAGGACAGGTGCACCACTGAATATAAAAGCGGTGGAAGGGAGGGGGGGGGGGGGAAGTTCACTGTCTTGTCCAGCAGAGAAGCAGTAACAACATAGTGAGAAGGTTAGGTGAGCACATCTCGATGCCTACAGAAGTAGACTACGCGCTGGATGTCACTGGTGTAACAGTTGAATCGGGAACGGTTCAACCATTCTAAGGGCTAAGAGAAGTTGTGGCGTAATCTGGAATGGGTGGGAGTAAAACCGAGAACACTGGAGGAAGGAAGGAAAACTGAGCTCAATGTCCGATGGGACGGAGGTCATTGAGACGGAGCACAAGCTCGTATTGTGTCAAGGAGGGGGAGGAACTCGGCCGTGCACTTGCGAACGAACCATCCCAGCATTTGCTGGAGCGATTTAGGAAAATCACAGAAAAACAAAATCTGGATGGCCAGGTACAGGTTTGAACCTATTCTGCTGCCTATTTCGAGTCTAATATGCTAACCACTGCGCCTCCTCTCTCGCTGGAAACCCTCACATATCTCTTTCTGGCCGTTAGACCATGAAGACAGCCTGTAAGTTCAGTACCGCCATGAGGCTTCGTAGTGCCAGACGCGTTGTTGTTAGGAAAAATAATTTGGTAGATATTTGTGGTTTGTGGTCGTGAGTCCCTTATTTTGTGAAACACTTCTGGAAATGGAAAAAAGAACACATTGACACCGGTGTGTCAGACCCACCATACTTGCTCCGGACACTGCGAGAGGGCTGTACAAGCAATGATCACACGCACGGCACAGCGGACACACCAGGAACCGCGGTGTTGGCCGTCGAATGGCACTAGCTGCGCAGCATTTGTGCACCGCCGCCGTCAGTGTCAGCCAGTTTGCCGTGGCATACGGAGCTCCATCGCAGTCTTTAACACTGGTAGCATGCCGCGACAGCGTGGACGCGAACCGTGTGTGCAGTTGACGGACTTTGAGCGAGGGCGTGTAGTGGGCATGCGGGAGGCCGGGTGGACGTACCGCCGAATTGCTCAACACGTGAGGCGTGAGGTCTCCACAGTACATCGATGTTGTCGCCAGTGGTCGGCGGAAGGTGCACGTGCCCGTCGACCTGGGACCGGACCGCAGCGACGTACGGATGCACGCCAAGACCGTAGGATCGTACGCAGTGCCGTAGGGGACCGCACCGCCACTTCCCAGCAAATTAGGGACACTGTTGCTCCTGGGGTATCGGCGAGGACCATTCGCAACCGTCTCCATGAAGCTCGGCTACGGTCCCGCACACCGTTAGGCCGTCTTCTGCTCACGCCCCAACATCGTGCAGCCCACCTACAGTGGTGTCGAGACAGGCGTGAATGGAGGGATGAATGGAGACGTGTCGTCTTCAGCGATGAGAGTCGCTTCTGCCATCGTGCCAATGATGGTCGTATGCGTGTTTGGCGCCGTGCAGGTGAGCGCCACAATCAGGACTGCATATGACCGAGGCACACAGGGCCAACACCCGGCATCATGGTGTGGGGAGCGATCTCCTACACAGGCCGTACACCTCTGGTGATCGTCGAGGGGACACTAAATAGTGCATGGTACATACAAACCGTCATCGAACCCATCGTTCTACCATTCCTAGACCGGCAGGGGAACTTGCTGTTCCAACAGGACAATGCACGTCCGCATGTATCCCGTGCCACCCAACGTGCTCTAGAAGGTGTAAGGCAAATACCCTGGCCAGCAAGATCTCCGGATCTGTCCCCCATTGAGCATGTTTGGGACTGGATGAAGCGTCGTCTCACGGGGTCTGCATGTCCAGCACGAACGCTGGTCCAACTGAGGCGCCAGGTGGAAATGGCATGGCAAGCCGTTCCACAGGACTACATCCAGCATCTCTACGATCGTCTCCATGGAAGAATAGCAGCCTGCATTGCTGCGAAAGGTGGATATACACTGTACTAGTGCCGACATTGTGCATGCTCTGTTGCCTGTGTCTATGTGCCTGTGGTTCTGTCAGTGTGATCATGTGATGTATCTGACCCCAGGAATGTGTCAATAAAGTTTCCCCTTCCTGGGACAATGAATTCACGGTGTTCTTATTTCAGTTTCCTGGAGTGTATTTTGTGTTCAGTAAGGAACTTACACTGTCGTATTACAAGTTGAAAATGGTAGTACAATGTATAATACTTTGAACAGGTTTAACACTGAAGCACCAAAGAAACTGGTACAGGCATGCCTATTCAAATACAAAGATATGTAAACAGGCAGAAGATGGCGCTGAGGTCTGCAACGCCTATATAAGACAACAATGTCTGACGCAGTTGCTGGACCGGCTACTGCTCTTGCAACGGCAGGTCATCAAGATTTAAATTACTTTGAACGTGATATTACAGTCGGCACGGTGTCTCTGACATAACGATCAAGTAGTGAATTTACACTATCAGCATTTCACGACTGTACCATGAATATCAAGAATCCGGTAATTACCGACTGGCGTACCGGCGCTTGGCTTTACGCGATGACAAATTATATAAGGAATACCAAATCTCCGATATCGCTGCAGCCGGAAAAATATCCTGATACAATGGAACCAACATTGACTGAAGAGGATCATTCAAAGTAACAGATATGCAACCCTCCCTAAAATTGCTGCCGATTTTAGTGCTAGGCCACCAATAAGTGTTAGCGTGCGGACGATTCAACGAAATATCATCGATACAAGCTTTCGGAGCCGAAGGCCCGCTCTTGTACCCTAGATGCTGCACGACACAAAGCTTTACGCCTCGCCTGGGCCAGTTAACACCAGCATTGAATTGTTGATGACAGGAAACAAATTGCCTGGTCAGACTAAGCTTGTTTCAAATTGTATCGATCGGATAGACGTTTACAGGAACGGAGAAAATCTTGTGAATCCATGGACTCTGGATGTCTGCAAGGGACTGTTCAAGCATTTTCGAGGCTCTGTAATTGTGTGAGGCGTGTGCAGTTGGATTGATATGGGACCCATGCTACGTCTATTTACGACTCTGACGGGTTACACTTACGTAAGTATCCTGTCTGATCACCTGCATCCATTCATGTCCATTGAGCACTCTGAAGGACGTGGGCAAATCCAGAGTTGATTCAGAGTGGCTTCAGGAACACTCCTCTGAGTTTGAACACTTCCTCTGCCCACCAAACTCCCCAGACATAAATATAATTGAGCATATCTGGGATACCTTGCGATGTGCAGTTCAGAAGAGATCTCCAGTCGCTCGTACTCTTACGGATTTATGGACAGCCCTGCACGATTAATCGTGTCAGTTCCCTCCAGCACTACTTAAGTTATTAGTGATATTTCTGCGTGCTCGCGGGCGCCTTACACGACATTAGGCTGGTGTACTATTTTCTTTGGCTCTTCAGTGTATGAACAGACGCAAGTTAATGATTTTTCTCCTTCATTTTTATGCTGATGGAGTCTTATAGTTAAGTAAAGTTGGGATAAAACCGGGTAGAAACAATGGGGTGAAACCGGAATTTTCCGATATTAGCCAATGACTCCGTTGCATGTAATTTACATGTGTGACGTAAGAATTTTGTTCTTCTGATGGTGCACTATTGGTTGTACACGTTTTAAGAGTGAAATTTATTAAGTATGTTGTATGCTGGCTACACGTCAAAAATGGTATGCCTAGGATACGTGCTTTCACGGATCGCTAGACAGTTCACGAAAATCGTATTAATGAATCATAATACAACAGGAAATGATTACAGTACTTAACTTTGTGTTACACTCAAAGGACGATAGACAAAATAAACAATGTTCTTCAGTGTATACAATTCCTACGTCGCTCGTCTCGAAGCGCCTAATCTTGATGTTGCTGTAGAAGTGGCATGTGACCTGTCGGGAGCGGCGCTTATGTTCACTTCGCTTAGAGGCCTCTGTTGTCGCGTTGTCGTCCTAGAGGGGTCGGTCAGCGTTCTATTTGCTGACGTATTCTTCACAGCCCTCTCTGCTCCATCGTTTAGGACTAGCGAACCGGCGCTTGGCTTTACGCGATAACAAATTATATTAGGAAATACAATGATTTTGAGCAACATTGTAGATTAATTTTGTCAGTAATTATATGATTAATTATATCTTAATAAAGATACAAATTTTCATCTGAGATGCGACCATTAAGTGCAGTCACGAAATAAAAACGTAGCTTAACACCTATCCTCGAAGAGTCTCAACCCACTATCAAACAGCTCAGTTGTTCCGACCTGCATGTATTAAAACAGCAACAATACAAAATGATCCAACTGGGTTTAAAGAGACGGGGGTTTTCCCCGCAAAATGCAAATGCTTTTGAAGAACATGAATTTGCAGTATTACATACGACAGAAAAAAGAATGCCAAATTTCTAGGCGCGCAGTCCGGAACCGTGCGACTGCTACTGTCGTAGGTTCGAATCCTGCCTCGGGCATGGATGTGTGTGATGTCCTTAGGTTAGTTAGGTTTAAGTAGTTCTAAGTTCTAGGGGACTAATGACCACAGCAGTTGAGTCCCATACCGCTCAGAGCCATTTGAACCAAATTTCCATAACACAACAGTCAGTTACTGCTTCTTCTTCATATCCTGTTCCGTCAAACCGATGTGCAAACACATAATTCACTTTATGATCTGGGAGTCCAAAGCCAGTTCCTCAATCCGAACGGCCAACATCAACCAGATGAAGAGAGATATGCGCCGTAGGGCTATCATGAAGTCTTCCTACAAAAATGAACTCAATGCATTAAAAGCAGCCGGTAGTAGTGGCCGAGCGGTTCTAGGTGCTTCAGTCCGGAACTGTGCTGCTGCTACGGTCGCAGGTTCGATTCCTGCATAGGGAATGGATGTATGTCATGTCCTTAAGTTAGTTAGGTTTAATTAGTTCTAAGTCTAGGGGACTGATCACCTCAGATGTTAAGTCCCATAGTACTTAGATCCATTTGAATTTGAATCAAGAAATCTTCCTGGAAGGTTAAAAAAACTGTTGAAAGAATCCAGTACTAGGTCATTAAAAAGTCATAAGACTGTAAAGACGTGTGGGTTTCTTTGCAAAGAGCTACCTGCCAACAAGAAAATGAGATGGTTGGGTAAAGTACTGAAAGTGTGATAAGGCTGGCTTGAAAACGACTTGCATGGATGTCGGTCTGCCCTGTGCATGAGATGGGAAAATATTATACTACCTGTTTGTGTCCCCACAGTCACTGCCATTACCCCAAGGTGCAGAGTATAAACGTATATTGCACAGAAAAGAGTTATTTTAAATATAGCGCAAAACAGAGAAACAATCATCTATCATATTAACACATCACACACACCATCCTTTTTAAATAATTATCGCTGCATCTAAAAACATTCCGTAAAGAGGAAACCTGTTAAGTTTACTTTTATGAATACCTCAGTGAAGTATTCGTCACACCTCAATGTTGGGAAAGAAACAAACTGCAAGCACATCACTGCAGTAATCACTCTACATAAACAGCAATGTTGTTGTGGTTGTTGTTGTTGTTGTTGTCTTCAGTCCTGAGACTGGTATGATGCAGCTCTCCATACTACTCTATCCTGTGCAAGCTTTATCTCCCAGTACCTACAGCAACCTACATCCTTCTGAATCTGTTTAGTGTAGTCATCTCTTGGTCTCCCTCTACGATTTTTAGCCTCCACGCTGCCCTTCAATACTAAATTAGTGATCCCTGGATGCCTCAGAACATGTCCTACCAACCGGTCCCTTCTTCTGGTCAAGTTGTGCTACAAACTTCTCTTCTCCCCAATTCTATTCAATACTTCCTCATTAGTTACGTGATCTACCCATCTAATCTCCAGCATTCTTCTGTAGCACCACATTTCGAAAGCTTCTATTCTCTTCTTGTCCAAACTATTTATCGTCCATGTTTCACTTCCATACATGTCTACACTCCAAACAAATACTTTAAGAAACGACTTCTTGATACATAAATCTATATTCGATGTTGACAAATTTCTCTTCTTCAGAAACGCTTTCCTTGCCATTGCCAGACTACATTTTATATCCTCTCTACTTCAACCATCATCAGTTATTTTACTTCCTAAATAGCAAAACTCCTTTACTACTTTAAGTGTCTCATTTCCTAATCTAATTCCCTCAGCATCACCCGATTTAATTTGACTACATTCCGTTATCCTTGCTTTACTTTTGTTGATGTTCATCTTATATCCTCCTTTCAAGACACTGTCCATTCCGTTCAACTGCTCTTCCTAGTCCTTTGCCGTCTCTGACAGAATTACAATGTCATCGGCGAACCTCAAGGTTTTTACTTCTTCTCCTTGAATTTTAATACCTACTCCGAATTTTTCTTTTGTTTCCTTTACTGCTTGCTCAATATACAGATTGAATAACATCGGGGAGAGGCTACAACCCTGTCTCACTCCTTTCCCAACCACTGCTTCCCTTTCATGCCCCTCAACTCTTATGACTGCCATCTGGTTTGTATACAAATTGTCCGCATCTACCAGTTTTTCCATTCGTCTGTAAAGAATTCGCGTTAATATTTTGCAGCTGTGACTTATTAAACTGATAGTTCGCTAATTTTCACATCTGTCAGCACTTGCTTTTTATTATATTCTTCTTGAAGTCTGAGGGTATTTCGCCTGTTTCGTACATCTTGCTCACCAGCTGGTAGAGTTTTGTTATGACTGGCTCTCCCAAAGCCGTCAGTAGTTCTAATGGAATGTTGTCTACTCCGGGGGCCTTGTTTCGACTCACGGATTTCAGTGCTCTGTCCAACTCTTCACGCAGTATCTTATCTCCCATTTCGTCTTCATCTACATCCTCTTCCATTTCCATAATATTGTTCTCAAGTACATCGCCCTTCTATAAAACTTCTATATACTCCTTCCACCTTTCTGCCTTCCCTTCTTTGCTTAGAACTGGGTTGCCATCTGAGCTCTTGATATTCATACACAGGGTTCTCTTCTCTCCAAAGGTCTCTTTAATTTTCCTGTAGGCAGTATCTATTTTACCCCTAGTGAGATAAGCTTCTACATCCTTACATTTGTCCTCTAGCCATTCCTGCTTAGCCATTTTGCACTTCCTGTCGATCTCATTTTTGAGACGTTTGTATTCCTTTTTGCCTGCTTCATGTACTGCATTTTTATGTTTTCTCCTTTCATCCATTAAATTCAATATTTCTTCTGTTACCCAAGGATTTCTAGTAGCTCTCGTCTTTTTATCTACTTTATCCTCTGCTGCCTGCACTACTTCATCCCTCAGAGCCACCCATTCTTCTTCTACTGTGTTTCTCTCCCCCATTCCTGTCAATTGTTTCCTTATGCTCTCCTTGAAACTCTGTACAACCTCTGGTTCTTTCAGCTTATCCAGATCCCATGTCCTTAAATTCCCGCCTTTTTGCAGTTTCTTCAGTTTTAATCGACAGGTCATAACAAATAGATTGTCGTCAGAGTCCACATCTGCCCCAGGAAATGTCTTACAATTTCAAACCTGGTTTCTAAATCTCTGTCCTACCTTTATATACCCTATCTGATACCTTTTAGTATCTCCATGATTCTTCCATGTATACAACCTTCTTTTATGATTCTTGAACCAAGTGTTAGCTATGATAAAGTTATGCTCAGTGCAAAATTCTACCAGACGGCTTTCTCTCTCATTTCTTAGCCCCAATCCATAATCAACCTATTATGTTTCCTTCTCTCCCTTTTCCTACTGACGAATTCCAGTCACCCATGACTATTAAATTTTCGTCTCCCTTCACTACCTGAATAATTTCTTTTATCTCATAATACATTTTATCAATTTCTTCGTCATCTGCAGAGCTAGTTGGCATATAAACTTGTACTACTGTAGTAGGCATAGGCTTTGTGTCTATCTTGGCCACAATAATGCGTTCACTATGCTGTTTCTAGTAGCTTACACGCATTCCTATTTTTTTTTATTCATGATTAAACCTACTCCTGCATTACCCCTATTTGATTTTGTATTTCTAACCCTGTATTCACCTGACCAAAAGTCTTGTTCCTCCTGCCACCGAACTTCACTAATTCCCACTATATCAAACTTTAACCTATCCAATTCTCTTTTTAAATTTTCTAACCTACCTGCCCGATTAAGGGATGTGAAATTCCACGCTCCGATCCGTAGGACGGTAGTTTTCTTTCTCCTGATAACGACGTCATCGTGAGTAGCCCCCGCCCGGAAATCCGAATGGGGGACTATTTTACCTCGGGAATATTTTACCCAAGAGGACGCCATCATCATTTAATCACACAGTAAAGCTGCATGTTCTCGAGAAAAATTACGGCTGTAGTTTCCCCTTGCTTTCAGCCGTTCGCTATACCAGCACAGCAAGGCCGGTTTGGTTAATGTTGCAAGGCCAGATCAGTCAATCATCCAGACTGTTGCCCCTGCAGCTACTGAAAACGCTGCTGCCCCTCTTCAGGAACCACATGTTTGGCTGGCCTCTCAACAAATACCCCTCCGTTGTGGTTGCACCATCTGTATCGCTGAGGCACGCAAGCCTCTCAACAAACGGCAAGGTCCATGGTTCATGGGGGGAGCAATATAAAGACTATAACGACAATGAATAGCATTTCACCTTATTCACCTACGTACAGCATTATCAACATTTTGCTCAAAAATGTTCAAATGTGTTTGAAATCTTATGGGGCTTAACTGCTAAGGTCATCAGTCCCTAAGCTTACACACTACTTAACCTAAATTATCCTTAGGACAAACACACACACACACACACCCATGCCCGAGAGAGGACTGGAACCTCTGCCGGGACCAGCCGCACAGCAACATTTTGCAAAATCATATATCATTGTAGAGGACTATCAGGGTAACAATGTGGGTACCTAAATGAGAATAGCACATGCAAAACAGAACACTTAATATATAAGTACAAGAGAGAAAACATGGAAAAAACATTTACACAAACTTCCTTTAGAATTTGCGTTTCCGTATTTAAAGATGTTTACCAGAAACGTAAAGCTAGCCTTTTACTTCCCTTTCAAGACAATATTTGCTTTGAAAAATCGTTCTTTCACTATTTTATGCACTCTTCTCCAACACATTTATTTACAAACCTTGTTTCACCAATGAAACACTTTGCTACCCACGTACATTTTTGTTTGTCCATTTGATCCAGCTGCAGCTCATTATGCAGTACAGCTTTTTAACATGTCATTTGATTTCTTGGAATGTTCGTTTCATTCTATTTACAGTTACGTCGTTAAGAATCTGAAAATAATGGACATATATTAGCAAGATTATAACAGTTTCTCTCCACAACAATATAACATTGGTTACGAAACGTGTTTGGGAAAAATAAATATGTTAGAATACAGCACATATCATTCATGACATGTTTGCAAACAGCAATCCTTTTTATCATATTCCGTGGATATAAGGTTTGAAGTCAACTATATTATGAACACATAAGGGCCTCTTAGATTTTGCATACATCGTATAATATGCGTTAGTGTGAGGCATTCCTTGCCCTGAAAATGGGCCATTGTAAAAATATCTGAATATGGAAATAAATCTGCTTAGTTATGAAATGAACCTGCCCCGCGCCCTACAAATATCGTTGCAGTATGAGCTACTGTAGAAAGGATAATTCCGTTGCCCTAATCTTTCCATATGAAGTCTTAAAGGAGGATGATTTCTTCCCAAGGAATGTTGTCCACATATGCTTCAACTACATCTCGGTAATTTGTTGATATTGGGATCTAAAATTTTTTCATGGCTTGAATTCATTTTGATGGTATATAGCATCGTCCGGTGGTTTTTCCTTTTTTTGTTTATTGATTCCATATTTATTTGTGACTCTTGGTTTGATATCGCTTCGTCACGCGGTATAAAACAGTATTTTGTGACGTTCGTTGCTTCAGCGTGTTCGTCAACCGAACTGTCTTCCAAACCTGACGATACTGAGTCACGTTTCTGTTTTAACAGAAAAGCTTTTCTTAGATAGATGTTAATTTGCGCCTCTGATCGTTTATTTGACATTAAATATTCACGATAACAGTTTTCGACAAACTTTAGTTCTTTTTGTCACAGCAAGTTCTTCGTCTGAGCTGTCATCTTCATCGGCTCAAATGACGTCTACCTACACATTTTGTTTAGTCATTGCGAACTTCAATAATTCGTCAGTTGTCGTCTGAATCAACCTCTTCCTGCCTATTGACAACAGTTCGTTCTACTAGCGTTTAGTTAGGAATAGTTCGTCAGGTACGCTGAGGATATCACCTTCTTCTTTTCTCCCTAATGCGACAGCGTTTCTCTCCCTACCATTAATCTCGCTCACTCTCCGCGAAGCAAAAATAATTTTAACTTTCTCGTTGCTATAGGACAACGTCTTATTCTCGGTTCCATTTTTCCTCCTTTCTTTAGTACCTAACGTGTCCGCATAAGTTCTTTAAAATTCTCCCTCTCGCACTGTTTTAGCCCTTGCTCCAGATCATCGGTCTGTTCGCACGAACTTGCAATCCCGGACAAATCACTTTCAAATCTTGTTATGCAAACTGTCATCGGTGCCTTCTTCGTCATCTAGGAACACGTTCACATTTTCTACTGTCCCGGGGTCGTTATCTATCGAAACGGGTTCATTGCGTTCTTCTGTGACGCCCTTATTCAGTTCTGTTGCCGTAACTACTGCCCAGCAGCTAATATTTGCTGCAAAGGTTGCCAGCCGTGATTGATTGCTGAGCGATCTTCTTTCTTCGCTTCCAGCGGTCAGCGGTGGTCCGCAGTCGCTTGCTTTTGTACTAAATTCGTTACTTCTACGCCAGTATTGTTTCTTGCGTTCTGGCCGTGAAAATCTGTTCACGTTAGTGTGGCGCCACAGTAATGAGGTTATCTGCTTTCCCCGTTGTTGCTGTTGTAATAATGTCGTGGTGCAAATCCTCTACTGCAGGCGCCTGAAGGACACTGACCTCTGCCCCTTCTTCTTTGAATCATGTTAACGCTATACCTATCACTGTTATTCATTTCACTGTCATTGTAATTAACTTTGATCTTGTTATTTTGCCGATAACCACGATTATCAAGCGAGTCATCACCCTCCACTTTTTCAATAATCGCATAAAAACTTTTATGATTTTTTTTCCCGCGTATCTCTTCGAATCTCATTAGCTCCCATATAATATCGGACTCCTACCATATATGTACTTTTGAAACATCGAGTTTCGGCACCAGAATTCGCAGAAATTTTTCACAGAATTTCTACCCTTATTCTAATATACCGAAACTTCATAGAAGCTGGTATCAGCATACGTATTCAAATACAACGTTATGTAAACGCGCAGACTACGGCGTTGACGTCGGCAACGCCTGTATAAGACAAGTGTCTGGCTCAGTTGTTAGATCGGTTACTGCTGCTACAGTGGCAGGTTATCAAGATTTAAGTGAGTCTGAATGTGGTGTTACAATCGGCGCATGAGCGATGGGACACAGCATCTCCGAGATACCGATGAAGTGGGGATTTCCCCGTCTGGCCATTTCACGATTGTACCGTGAATATCAGGAATCCGGTAAAACATAAAATCTTCGACAAAAAAAAAAAAAAAAAGATCCTGCAGGTACGGGACCAACGACGACTGAAGAGAATCGTAAAATATATCAGAAGTGCAACCGTCCCGAAAAATGCTGCAGATTTTACTGCTGGGCCATCAACAAATGTCAAGGTAAGAACAGTTCCACGAATCGTCGATATAGACTTTCGCAGCCGAACACCCATTCGAGTATCCTTCATGACTGGACGACACAAAGCTTTACGCCTCGCCTGGATTCGTCAACACCGACGTTGCTCTGTTGTGGACTGGAAACATGTTGCGTGGCGGACGAGTCTCGTTTGAAATTGTATCGAGCGGATGGAAATGTACAGGTATGAAGACAACCTGGTGAATCCACGGACCCTGCATGTCAGCAGGGGACTGTTAAAATTGGTGGAGGCTCTGTAATGGTGTGGGGTGTATGCAGTTCGAGTGATATTGGACACCTGATACGTCTAGACACAACTCTGACGCCACGCAGTATTAGTCGAGCGGTCTCAGGCGGTGAAGTCATGGACTGTGCAGCCGGTTAGTAGTGTGTAAGCTTAGGGACTGATGACCTTAGCAGTTAAGTCCCATAAGATTTCACACACATCTGTGACTTGAGCCATACGTAAACAGCCTTCAGTTATTGCATCCATTCAGGTACATTGTACTTCCCGACGGACTTCGGAAATTCCAGCAGAACAATGCGATACCCCACACGTCCAGCCTTGCTACTGAGTGGCTCCAAGAACACCCATCTGAGTTTAAAAACTTTCGCTGACCACCACACTCCGAAGACATGAACGTTACTGAACATACCTGGGATGCCTTCAACATGCTGTTCAGAAAAGATCTCCAGACCCTCGTACTATTACGGATTTATGAACGGCCGGGCAGGAGTCATGGTGTCAGTTCCCTCCTGCGCTACCTCAGACATCTAGTGGAGTCCATGCCAAGTGGTTTTGCGACACTTCTGCGTGCTCTCGGGGGCCCTATACTATATTTGGCAGGTGTACCACTTTCTTTGTATCTTCAGCGTACAATTTCGTCAGTATAAACTTTCAGCATAAACAATTTTGTTTTTCCTCTGACCAGTATTCTTCGGTAAACTTTTGTTTTTAACATCATCTGATATGTATTCAAATTTAATCACCATTGTTTAGCATCTCTCGATAACGCACTAATAATTACATTAACCTTTCCTTAATATAATCATAGCGTGTTGGCTTTCACGGCCGGCGTCTTCAGTAATTAAAACTTCCGGGCTTAGAGGTCGTGGTCCAATAGTAGAAATACTTCTCCCTGACGTTTCGTTGTCAGCTGCGGGGAACATCATCTGAGGTGAGTCTAGGCTGCTAGGCCGTGGAGGTCCTGTTTATATAGAGCGTGTAGAGGGCGCCATCACTTGTCACGTGTTGTCAACAGTAGAACTATCTCTGGTTGGCGACATTACTCTGGGTCGAAGGTAATCGATTGTCACATCTTTGGTACAAAGTCGATCGCCATATCTAACTTCAAGTCTTCTTCTTTCCTGTTAAAATTATTGTCGTATTTAAAAATCTCTACAGCCCCTCTATACATACGTGCCTAATAATGGTATGTCTTAGCTAGCACGCTCGTCTCACTAAATTTTATTTCATAGTCACCCGTTTCAGAAACATGTTGCGCGTTCCGCTGTAGCCGATTTGTCCGTGTCTCCCAGTCGACAGTTCCCTTTATGTTCAGTTAGGCTAGTATTGATACTTCTTTTTGTGGTTCACGGAATCTTATACACACCAGGAGTAGCAAAAGGGTGTCGTGCATATTTCGCTCATCTTAAGCATTCACTAATCTTCTTGGTGGGTCTGAAGATTGTTTCAACTCTGAACTTTGCCAGCACTTTCCCGTTATGGTCCGTAATATTGTGGATGAATGGAAGAAAAACTTTCCCCACCGATAGTTATTGTTGTTGCACGTTTTCGGAAATTTTTCTTCTGGGATGGAGTGCTCGATCTGTCTCCTTTCCAGCGTACCCATTTTTCTGGAAAGCGGATCGCAAGTGATTTAGTTCCTTTTGCAAATAAGCTGGCTCACAGATTTTATTAGCCCTGTTCATCAATGTCTTGATAATACCTCTCTTCTGCCTGGGATGATGGTTTGAATCCTTATGAAGATAACGATCGATATGTGTATCTTTTCTATAGACTTTGTGACCCAGAGTCCCATCTGCTCGTTTAATTACTGACACGTCCAAAAAATTAATCTGTCCATTACTTTCTGTCTCCATAGTGAATTGTATTTTTGAATTGACGCTATTCAAATGCTTCAAGAAACGGTTCAGTTCTTCTTCACCGTGATTCCATATGATAAAAATGTCGTCCACATACCGATACCACTTCAAAGGCCTTTTTCTGGCTGACTGCAGTGCTTGCTGCTCAAAAAATTTCAAAAAAAAATATTAGCAAAGGTTGGAGTTACAGCGCTACCCATTGCAAGTCCATTAATTTGTTCATAGAATTCATTATTGTACGGAAAATAAGCCGTGGAAAGGCAATGTCTAAACAAAGCTTCTATATCACTAGGGAATATGTCAGATATGCAAGCAAGAGCTTCGTTGACAGGAACTATGGCTTGGCTTGAAGCTCGATAAGATATGGCCATCGACTTTGTACCAAAGATGTGACAATCGAATACCTTCGATCGAGAGTAATGACGCCAGCCAGAGATAGTTTTACTGTTGACAGCACGTGACGAGTGGTGGCGCCCTCTACGCGCTCTATATAAACAGGACCTCCACGGCCTAGCAGCCAGTCATAGACTCACCTCAGATGATGTTGCCCGCAGCTGGCACCGAAACGTCAGGGAGAAGTATTTCTACTATTGGACCACGGCCTCTTAGCCCGGAAGTTTTAATTACTTTTCTTAATCTGTTAAACATTCAAGGAAAACCCCTACGCAAAACTTAAGAAAATTCAGTGAGTGCTAGGCGGTATGTCTTTTGCCAGGATCGAAGGGCAGTTCAACAACTGATAGTGTGTTATACGATATTCTGTCATTGAAAGAAATAGGCTTTATTTTGCCTTGAATTTATGAGGTTTTCTGGTCACACTTGTGTTTGCAACTATTTATCTGTTTGCTTATTTCTTTCTCAGAAGCAACCACTGTCTTTCCAAATACAAGATTTCATCTTTACATTCGTAAACAATTTCGGTTTCGTTACTGATAAGCTTCCTACCGTTTCCCGGAAATGTATGATTTATAAATCGAACATTTCGTTGATATCTATGATCTGCGCTGCATAGTGGCCATATTGGTATTTATATTATTTATTTCAAGTTTCGTCTGCTTTTTCTGCTTGTTTTGTGGTTCCAACGCCGTGTGTTTTCATGACACATGCTTGCCTTTTCGGCTCATTATTAAGGCTTCTAATACAACTTGCTTGTGTTTTCGGCTGATTCTCAAGGCTACCAGTAACGCCTGTGTACTCCAAAAGCTGACAGTTAATTCTGCTACCGTTCATACTCAAAGGATTTTCACTGTCCTGCTGTATCGTATCGTCAGGTTCTGATTCTACCTCAAGTGTCTCCATCGGCTCTTTCTCTGTTTGTGGAGAACTTAACATTTTACCCGATTCGTTCGGATAATCACTATCATCCATGTAAACTTTCGCATTCTTTTCGTCCTGTAGTTCTTGTTTGCGGTGTGACGAGCTCATCGTCTCAGTCTTATCGTTTACGTACGTTTGGTTTCCCACGTTAGCTAGTTACCTTTCTGTCACGCCACGTGTGTGTTCATTTCGATAACTGATACCTGGCTACATTATGTTTCTCATTATGCCCTATACTATCTCGTTGTGTGCGCTTTGATCTACTACTTCTTTCGTATCCATGTTAATATTAAAATGACTTAACATTTACTTTCTAAGCTATTTGCTATTATTTGTTTTATTGAATACATTGTGCGTTCATACTACTGGACATTCAGTGCCCGTAATATATTTGTTTCGTTTTTAGTACATATGCTACGGACTGTATTTTGTTGTAATGCTTCTGTGGAGTTTACATGCCCCTCTCCTCGCGAGGGTAGAAACCCTCCACGAGGAAACTGACAGGGCCACTCTCAAGACGTCCATGCGAGAGAAGGCACGGCGAAAGTAGTACACTGCCCTACGCGACACGATCGCTGGCTTACAAAACATTGGCACGACGCCTCACCGGCACTGACACTGACATCCTGTTCCTCACACCATCCTTGAGGACTCCGATTCTGACCATGGATAACGATAGCACTGTTACGGCCACTAATGAAGGGTTAAAGTTGACCTGACCACTCGATGGGTATCGACCATCGTCAACCACCACTGTTGACACGTAATGCAGGCAGTAGTTAGTTAACATGTATCGACGACCTTAACTTCCAACGTCGGAGGGTGGTACGGGACTTAAGGTCCAACCGCCACACCTTCAACATGTCTTCGGAATGACATCATTTTCGAATTGAACGATTTTACTATCTGCCAATAAAGTAATCCACCGATGAAGCTGTATTACAACCTCCCAAGAAAAAACAATTGATGTAACCATAAATTGGCCATCTTTGTCACACTTGTCCTACAGATAGGATACGACCCCATGTGGTATTCCCGTTTCGTTCTCAAAATCCAGAATTATGCATTTCCAATCAACTACGCCCGCCTTATTGCATTCTTCCTCTCCAATCGTCCATCCTATATCATTTTTAACAAAAAAATGTTCAAATGTGTGTGAAATCTTATGGGGCTTAACTGCTAAGGTGATCAGTCCCAAAGCTTGCACACTACTTATCCTAAATTATCTTAAGGACAAACACTCACACCCATACCCGAGGGAGGACTCGAACCTCCGCCGGGACCAGCCCCACAGTCCGTGACTGCAACGCCTTTGACGGCTCAGCTAATCCCGCACGGCCATTTTTAACAACACCATTTCCTATTTCAGTAGTGACCCAAGGCTTTACCTGTTATACATTGCCGAGATGCCCAAACCACTTCCTCCCATTCACCTCCTTCAGTGTGCTGATGGCAGCGCTTTCCTCGACCTCTAATCTATGTTCTAGAGACACGACGATGACTAGAAATCCACCTCAATCAGTTTGCCTCCTAACACAACAAATGGCTGCTTATGTTTAACCCCTTCAAAACACAAATCGAGATGGCGCTGTGGTCAGCCAACTGGACTCGCTTTGGGGAAGACGACGGTTCAAACCCGAATCTGATCGTCCTGATAGAGTTATTCCGTTGTTTCCCTAAATCACTTCAGGCAAATGCCGGGATGTTTCCTCTGAATGGGCACGGCCGACTTCCTTCCCTAATCAAGTACGATCGATAACTTCGATGTTTGGTGCCCTCCCTCCAAATTAACCAACCAACCCTCCAAAACCCAGACAACAGTTATACGACGCACCACCTGCGCCTTCCGTCTTCCCAGTTTCCATCTCACCATTTATGACCGTCCGACCCGGCTAACAAACACACTTTAATACTAAACTTCGTCCAGCAACTAACATGATGAGCTCACCTACTAACCATTCAACACAAAGCCCACAACAACTAAAACTAATAACCATCCGAACATAGGGCTACACTACTCCTCTGCTCTAACATGTGCAAACCCCTGATCCCCCCCATCCTTTGGTATGCATATGTTGCTTCGAAATCCGTCCCTTCCAAGTTCTCTTAAGTCCCTCCAGATCCTCGAATGACATGAACTCCCCCTCACTTTACGTATCCATTTACCTTCCCCCACAAGGATTGTTTACCAGATTCTGTACCATCACATTCCCGCCTCTCCTCATTCACACTGAACGTCTCCAAACAACGTATACCATCCGCAGCAATCCTCTGCTATCCAATGGTCGTATCGGTGCTGCGCTCTTACCAACACACTCCATCACCCTACAGCTACACACCTTCCAACTACTCCCGCAAAGAAACTTCAACTACCTCCCCTTTCACATTCCACGACCTCCACACCCCGACATTTACCCGCCCTACCAGCTATAAGTTCAACCCACACATTCCACTCCATCAAGGCTTCCTCTCCCGACATTTCTCTTTTCTCCCATCTGCCTTTCTTTTCACACTCCCCCTTTCCGTAACAATCATAAGCATCACCATCCCCCCCCCCTCCCCTACTTAATCCCTCCTTCTGTTGCAACAGAACCGGCCGGGTTGGCCGAGCGGTTTTAGGCGCTACGATCTGGAACCATACGACCGCTACTGTCGCAGGCTCGAATCCTGCCTCGGGCATGGATGTGTGTGATGTCCTTCGGTCAGTTAGGTTTAAGTAGTTCTAAGTTCTAGTGCTCAGAGCCATTTGAACTATTTTTTTGTTGCAGCAGACACTCCTACCTCAACGCTGCTATGCACCAATCCTCTATCCTTATACCGCCATATTCTGACCTTCCTTGCAGGCCAACATTTCTACGTACCTTCAACAATAGTCTCCCTATCCCATGGAAAGCCCTTTCGGTTCGGAAGAAAAATACTTCTTTAAATAGCACTGTTTCAATATCGTGTTAGAAACGTTTTTAAATGTGTGTTTTTACCATATTATTATTACTGTGTTACCTACCAGTCCGAGAGGTCACATATCTCAAATACCCAAGAATTTCCATTGTATTTTTCCACTGAAAAACATTTTAAATTCAGTGTAAATGTCTCCCCTAATTGTTTCTTTTTCTGTTTCATCTAGTTAAATTTGTAGTCTGAATTGGCTGAAGAGCGGGTTACGTTTACCGCTAATAGCCGAGCCCCACGACCATGTGGGGAGTGGGAGGATGAATAACATTAAAGAAATACAAGTTGGTACATCACAAGCCAACAAAGGCCCTGTCCTGCGGCGACAAGTGTAACACTATCGGCTACAGCATCATTAGCAATAAACCGATAATGTTGCTAATATGAAGGGATTTTAATTTGAGGGTGAATGTGTATCATGAATAAGGTATCGGAGAGAATCTCGTTCCTCGAATATATTTCTATTGAAAAGAAGCGGTTGCAAAGATAACGGGAATCGAAATAAGTTTTTTATTAATAATAAAATAAGCTGCAGTTACGCAAGAGAAAACGGCCGCCAGTCTGATTAATGCTCTCCTCCACCCTCTTTGAGAAGGCCGTTGGCAGAATGAGGGTTACGTCTTATGCCGGAAGTTATCGGCCGCCAGTTGTGATTATTAATCGAAATTTAAGCGGTAGCGGCTTTCGGACCAGGGGCTGAGGGTGTTTTAATTGTTAATGAAAGACACTACACCCTTGTTTTATAGCCTACTTTTGTTCGTTGCAACTGTTCGGGACAGATGTCCCATTACAACCGTTGAAGTTCATTATTGATCCATTCCGTCAGTTTTTTGTTTTACTACAGAGGGTAGTTAACGGTGTGACGACACATGGTGAAATGGCCGTGCCGACGATCTGTAGACCATGGTTGTTGTCTGTTAATCAAATAACCTGACGGGTGGTGGTTAGAAGCTTGCTACAGTCATTAACTTCTTTCGTTTCAGTTTGATTACTTAAATCATTTAATAGGAAATTCATCAATTATGGGCTAATTAACACATAATTAATCACCACATTTCTAATTACTTATCACATGCCAAATTCCACTAATCATCGCAAATATAATTCTTAATTATAGTTAATAAAAGCCGGTCTCTGGTGGCCAAGCGGTTCTAGGCGCTTCAGTCTGGAACCGCGCGACCGCTACGGTCCAGTTTAGAATCCTGTCTCGGGCATGGATGTGTGTGATGTCCTTAGGTTAGTTAGGTTTAAGTAGTTCTAAGTTCTAGGGGACTGATGACCTGTGATGTTATGTCCCATAGTGCTCTGAGCCAATTGAACCAATTTTTTAAGTTAAAAAAACATTACACACACTCAAGATCAGAAACTTTTAGGAAGAATTAACGAAACAATTAAACTGACAAACGTACTAGAACTAACGCACGAAGCTTTATGACACGTACTGCCGAACGGTGGTGAAATGTGGAGAAGCATGTCATAAGAGGGGGAGGCAAAATGGTTTTCTTGGGTGGTTTCTGGATTCACTTGTTGAACACCTCGTTATCAATGTAGCAGATGAGAGTTCCAGTACTGAATTGCATCCCTCTGAGTTGGATAGGGAAAGAGTTGACAGACTATCAGACGCTGCTTCTAATACCTTTAGTGGTTTCTGTATTTAACTAGCTGTTGAAATCCCAGAAACATGCATTTACGTCACATCTAGCACCTGCACAAAAAAAAAATCATTGTGTAAGTCAGGAATTTTCATCACTGTTGGTTCTAATTACAGTACATTACTGAGTTAGCTTAGATCGAGAGCATGTTGTGAGTTCCATCTTGTCACCTAAGAGAAGGATTGCGTGAGGTTTGCGGTGCATTATTTCTTTCTGTTTAAAAATTTAAAGATAGCTTTTATGAAAGCTATGTTGTTTCTCTGCCTGTCTCCTTTAACGTACTAACTGGAACTGCTGGAGCGCTTGCCTGGCCTGTGCTGTTCAGATTAAATGAGCCGGTAAAGATCTTGCCCCATATCATCACTGAATCGATGCACTTGTAACGCACAGCACAAAACATATCCTCATTATTGTACGTGACTGCACTCGAGACAGACTGGCGTCCTATCCAAGTGAAACTAAATGTAATAAAGTTCCAGAAGAGGCGTAAGAATACATACTGTTATGATTTCATCCGGTTTATTCTTACCATAAATGGAGTACAGCAATCGTCTTCGCCTACAACTCTTACCAATTTTCTCAGAACATGAATCTATAAGCAAAATTATAAGTCGAATGCTTTCTCTAAGTCGATGAGTCTCATGAATGGGGAGTGATTATTTTCAAGCCTCGCCTTCAGTATCAAGACTTAAGGGGAGCTGGAACGCCCTACCTCGAAAATGTTAAATTTAGTGACTCGGCTTCCCTATATTTCAGCAACCCCTGTAGTCATTGGCATCAAACTTTCACAGGTCATTCAAATATATGTTCAGAACCTACTGAACTACAATTATTGCATTTCAGCCACTGCTTTCGGAAATACAATTTTTTAATTACTCGGTTAACATTTTGTGTACTTTTTTGCGTCATCATAAATGATTTTAATTATACGCATCATTATGTACCTTTTTTAGTTCGGTAGACTCCGGATATGTATGGTATTACTCCCTGAAGATTTGAATACTCTACTCAAAGTGGTTTCTAAGATTTAGGGAAAAATGTAACATAAAATGTAAATTTTCAAGAACGGCTAAAGATTCAAGAGACTGTGACTGAATAAGTGCTTTTTTTTTTTAATTTTTATCCACTCAGAAGCACCCTGCACCATGCTGTATATCATCCCCTTGATATTTTTCCAAGTTTTTTCTTCTTTCTGGACTCCTTAGTGTCCAACTGTGCTGCATACTCTGCTTTATCAATGGGAACCTTGTCCATCCGTTCAAGATCTCTGATGCAGTTTGGACCAGGATTATGCTGTAGCACTTTTACCCACCAATGTTGCCATCGTTAAAAGCAATAACAGCATCACTGACCCCTTACTTTAGTGTCTTCATTCCAACAACAATAAAATGTTTCGGTAAGCGAGTCCATATAAGATTACTGAAAGACTCATGGTGATTTTGAGTCTGACCATGCAGACACTTCTTCAGTTATTCAAGATTTTCCAGGTCTCTGTAAAGAGGCTGTGATGGAGTTTTTATGGCTGTATGAACAGTTTGAGTACGGGGCAATGCGCTAATTGCACCATGATTCAGGTCCAGGAAGGCAAAGGTGGTGTAATGGTTTTTCATCGGTTGACAATCTGTGGAAGATGGTAGCCCATCTGTCTGCTTAATTTCCAACAGATCCTCAGTATTAGTCCCAATGACCATCCCATAATACTGCTGTATTTCATCAGTCATTTTGTCTGTCAGCCTGCCTCTTATGGGTTTACCATCAGAAGGTTTCTTGTCTCTCAAACATTGTTTCAACTTCCTCAACCTGCTGCCTATCCTCTTCTGGACATGACCAACAGTTTTAACCTATATAACACGTCAATCCGCTGCCTTCTACGAGGGTTGGAACACCCGTGATTTACCGATTTTATTAGATCTAGATTTTCAACTGGTGTATATTATATTTACAAAATACTTCCCCAATATATATATATATATATATATATATATATATATATATATATATATATATATATATATATATATAATCACAGACCGAACGTGAGGAGAGGGGCTAGTGTAATTGGATAATACAAACCATAAAAAATGCACCGCAGTATTTTTTTAACACAAACCTACGTTTATTTTAATGGAATCCCGTTAGTTTTGTTACCACATCTGAACATATAAAAAAACGTAATCAGTGCCGTTTGTTGAATTGTAAAATGTTAACTACATCCGGAGATATGTAACCTAAAGTGGACGCTTGAGTACCACTCTTACGCTGTTCGATCGTGTGTATCGGAGAGCACCGAATTACGTAGGGATCCAAAGGGAACGGTGATGGACCTTAGGTACAAAAGATACTGGAACAGCACATCACATCCACATGCTGACACCTTTTTATTGGTCTTTTTCACTGACGCACATATACAGGTGTTTCAAAAATGACCGGTATATTTGAAACGGCAATAAAAACTAAACGAGCAGCGATAGAAATACACCCTTTGTTGCAATATGCTTGGGACAACAGTACATTTTCAGGCAGACAAACTGTCGAAATTACAGTAGTTAAAATTGTCAACAACAGATGGCGCTGCGGTCTGGGAAACTCTATAGTACGATATTTTCCACATATCCACCATGCGTAGCAATAATATGGCGTAGTCTCTGAATGAAATTACCCCAAATCTTTGACAACGTGTCTGGCGGAATGGCTTCACATGCAGATGAGATGTACTGTTTCAGCTGTTCAATTGTTTCTGGATTCTGGCGGTACACCTGGTCTTTCAAGTGTCCTCACAGAAAGAAGTCACAGGGGTTCATGTCTGACGAATAGGGAGGCCAATCCACGCCGCCTCCTGTATGTTTCGGATAGCCCAAAGCAATCACACATCATCATCATTCATCATCATTCAGGAAATTAAAAATGTCGGCCGTGCGATGTGGCCGGGCACCATCATGCATAAACCACGAGGTGTTCGCAGTGTCGTCTAAGGCAGTTTGTACCGCCACAAATTCACGAAGAATGTCCAGATAGCGTGATGCAGTAATCGTTTCGGATCTGAAAAATGGGCCATAGATTCCTTTGGAAGAAATGGCGGCCCAGACCAGTACTTTTTGAAGATGCTGGGACGATGGGACTGCAACAAGTCGCTTTTCGGTTCCCCATATGCGCCAGTTCTGTTTATTGACAAAGCCGTCCAGGTAAAAATAAGCTTCGTCAGTTAACCAAATGCTGCCCACATGCATATCGCCGACATCAATCCTGTGCACTATATCGTTAGCGAATGTCTCTCGTGCAGCAATGGTAGCGGCGCTGAGGGGTTGCCGCGTTTGAATTTTGTATGGATAGAGGTGTAAACTCTGGCGCATGAGACGATACGTGGACATTGGCGTCATTTGGACCGCAGCTGCAACACGGCGAACGAAAACCCGAGGCCGCTGTTGGATCACCTGCTGCACTAGCTGCGCGTTGCCCTCTGTGGTTGCCGTACGCGGTCGCCCTACCTTTCCAGCACGTTCATCCGTCACGTTTCCAGTCCGTTGAAATTTTTCAAACAGATCCTTTATTGTATCGCTTTTCGGTCCTTTGGTTACATTAAACCTCCGTTGAAAACTTCGTCTTGTTGCAACAACACTGTGTTCTAGGCGGTGGAATTCCAACACCAGAAAAGTCCTCTGTTCTAAGGAATAAACCATGTTGTCCACAGCACACTTGCACGTTGTGAACAGCACACGCTTACAGCAGAAAGACGACGTACAGAATGGCGCACCCACAGACTGCGTTGTCTTCTATATCTTTCACATCACTTGCAGCGCCATCTGTTGTTGAAAATTGTAACTACTGTAATTTCGAAAGTTTGTCAGCCTGAAAATGTACTGTTGTCCCAAGCATATTGCAACAAACGGTGTATTTCTATCGCTGCTCGTTTAGTTTTTATTGCCGTTTCAAATATACCGGTCATTTTTGAAACATCCTGTACATTACCCTGAGGGGTGAAATACACGTTCGACGGGCGTTTCATAGGACGTGGAGGACGCATAAATTGGCCAGCCCGTTCTCCTGATCTTACACCTCTGGACTTCTTTCTGTGGGGTACGTTAAAGGAAAATGTGTACCTTGATGTGCCTACAACCCCAGAGGATATGAAACAACGTATTGTGGCAGCCGGCGGCGACATTACACCAGATGTACTGCGGCGTGTACGACATTCATCAAGGCATAGATTGCAATTGTGTGCAGCAAATGATGGACACCACATTGAACATCTATTGGCCTGACATGTCGGGACACACTCTATTCCACTCCGTAATTGAAAACGGAAACCACGTGTGTACGTGTACCTCACCCCTCATGGTAATGTACATGTGCGTCAGTGAAAATGACCATTAAAAGAGGTGTTAGCATGTGGGCGTAATGTGCTTTTCCAGACTCTTCTGTACCTAAGGTCCATCACCGTTCCCTTTGGATCCCTACGTAATTCGGTGCTCTCCGATACACACGATCGAACAGCGGAGGAGTGGTACTCAAGCGTCAACTTTAGATTACAATATCTCCGGATGTAATTAACATTTTACAATGCAACAAACGGCACTGGTTACGTACTTGTTTATATGTTCAGATGTGGTAACAAAGCTAACGAGGTTGCATTTAAAACGTAGGTTTGTGTTAAAAAACATACTTCCGTGCGGTTTTTATGGTTTGTATTAACTAGTTACACTAGCCCCTCTCCTCACTTTCGATCTGTGGAATCGATTCGTCAGGATTTGATGTGGTTTACGAAATATATCCAGCGGTAACGTTAGGTGACTCACCCTATATATATATATATATATATATATATATATATATATATATATATATAATTTTATTGCGGCCTCTGTGGCCCAGTGGCGTTTCAGTCCGGAACCGCACTGCTGCTACGGTCCAGGTCAGAATCCTGCCTCGGGCATGGATGTGTGTGATGTCCTAAGGTTGGTTAGGTTGAAGCAGTTCTCAGTCTAGGGGGCTGATGATCTCAGATAGTGCTTAGATCCATTTGAAGCATTTATACTTCTTTTCTAAAAATTGCAAAGTTTATAATGAGATAAAAACTTGAACTACATGTCGTGTAATTGATCTTCGATTTTCTTTTCCATTCTTCTGTATAATACGTTTATTGTTGTTTTAACATACGAATAAATGTTTCTTAGAGTACAAACTGGAGACAATACTTCTAGTGAAAGCATAAGATACGAGAATGTGAGTATCTGGCTAGAGTGAGAGAGAGGCTTGTGCGTGAGTTGCATCGTCGTAAGCGTTAAAGTTGGGAAGTGTTGGCAGCACGTCTGCCTTGGCTTTAACCGACACTGGAATGTTTGTAGGCTCCGCACGCTAGTAGTCAGATGCCATTCCCGTGGATTCAGTGGGCACAGCGGGGTGCGATAGGTGTGGGCTGTTGTCCGATAGCGAGTTGGCGTCGAATGCAGCGCGTTGGCTCCCCCAAAAGCCCGCCTCTCGTATCCCTCCTGCTACCAGACCAAGCCGTAAACACGCTGCGGGCAAAATTCCTCGTCCCAGGTTGCCGCTGCCGGCGTGATTGATTCTAAGCCCGTCACAGAGATTTGTTTGCGCAGTCAATCGACTTCGGAAAGCCTGCCCACGGACCTGCTCGTGTGCTGTAGGCAGCTATTTCTCTTCTGCCTCCCGCCCTCTATCCCCCTCTCGGCTTCTCTGCGCTCCTCACCCTTGCGCAAACTCACTCAGAAAGACAGACGCTCTGTCAGAGCCAGAAACAAAGCTCGGCTGAATGAAATGTTTGCGGTTAATGTACCAACGCTATGACAAAAAGTGTTGAAGTTGAATGGAAGCTATTGGAGAACTCAGAATAGATGGAAAGTAAGGCAGTCGACAGTATTTCAACTCAGTGAGAATGACCACAAAGGTCTAACACACAAGTATGTAGGCGTACCTTAAAACAAATATTGAGCGTAGTGCATACCTCTGTTGCAGAAACAGAAAGCCTGAGGTGCCCGGTTGACAATGACGCGAGCGAAGTCCATTTCGACAGCGAATACTGACCTTTAGTCTCTTTCGATGCATCTTCTAATTTCGAGGGCGATGTGGCATTACACCATCCCTTTCGAAGCAGCCAAGGAATTTAGTTTGACGTACTTTTCAACAGTCTTTTCTGTGAAGTAGTTCTTGTGATCCTTTCGTCACGCCACGGTGTTAACAGAAATTTGCAATTCATTTACATTGATATCTCGTCCCCCACGAATCGGACATAGTCGAGGCTTGGTGAACTGCGTGCCGTAGTGATAGAGATAACCGCTCCGTAGGTGAAAACACAACTGAGGGGCACCTATGGAGAGACCACACTAACCTGTGGTAACTGAAGGGGATCAGCAGCAGTTTGAGTCGTAGCAGGGAAAACTGGCTCATTAACTGATTTGGCTTTGTAGCGGCCGGCCGCGGTGGTTTCGCGGTTAAGGCGCTCAGTCCGGAACCGCGTGACTGCTACGGTCGCAGGTTCGAATCCTGCCTCGGGCATGGATGTGTGTGATGTCCTTAGGTTAGTTAGGTTTAAGTAGTTCTACGTTCTAGGGGACTGATGACCACAGATGTTAATTCCCATAGTGCTCAGAGCCATTCGAACCATTTTTTGGCTTTATAGCATTAGCCTACATGAAATTGCAATGCTGCTATTGCGATCGGCTGAAAGCAAGGCTAAACTGTAGGCGTTGTTTTCTCCCAAAACATATGGCTCCATTGTAAATTTAAATGACGACATTATCCTCTTGGATGAAATATTCAGGAGGTAAAATAGTCCACTATTCGAATCTCTGTAGGGGGCAGGGTGGTGGAGGAATGGGGGAGGATACTCTCTGAAAGATGTCGTCATATGGGAAAAGAAAGCTGCTTACTTCGGGTAGGTAGGATAGGTAATTTAAAAATAGTTGCAGAGAGACTAAATTCCGGTGTAGTGGATAGTAGAGAAGTGCGGTGCTACAAAGTTCTGTTCGGGTGAGTGTAGAGTATAAGGACGAAATCATACGTACATAATGCAGTAGTATCCTTAATAATGAATAAGTAAATATGAACGCCGGTGATGTTCTATGAACAGAAGTACAGAAGTGCGGTGCTACAAACAATAGAAGTTCTTTTCGGGTGAGTGTAAATCATGAAGACGAAATCACTCGGAGATAATGCAGGAGTAGCCTTAATAATGAATAAGAAAATGGGAACGCGGGTGATCCACTATGAACAGCATAGTAAAAGCAGCATCGTTACAAAGATAGACACGAAACCATCACACGTTTTACATGCCTACTAGTTCTGCAAACTAAAGTGTGTATGATGATATAAAAAAATTGAAATAATTAAGAGAAACAACAGTTTAACAGGAATGGGTTACAGGAATTAGATCACGGAAGAAAAAAGAGAAATAGTAGGACATAGACTGTGAAAAGGAATGAAAGAGGACGCCATCTGGTGTAATATATCGTAGGGAATGATATAATCATTGCTAACACTTCATTAACGAGTATGTAAGAAACCATATATGTGCAGGAAACATGGGAACACTGGAAGGTTTCAAACAGATTATTTGATAGTAGAACTGAAATCTCTAAACCCTAAGACTTGACGAATTTACAGGTGCAAATGTGAACTCTGACCACAATGTTTTAGTTAAAAAGGACAGCTTACAACTGAAGAGATTATAGAAAGCTTGGGAATTAAGGAGATGGAACTGGGATCAGTTGAAAGAACCAGAAGTTCTTGAGAATTTGGAAAGGATCATTATCTAACGATAGAAGGAAAATGTGTAAGAAATAAAATGAAACACGAGTGGGCAGCTTTGAGAAACAAAATGGTGGTGGCAGTAGAGAAACAAGTAGGTAATAAGACAAGCCCTATCAGAAATCTATGGATATCGCAAGGAGACATAAATTTAACTAATGAAATTAGAAAACGTAAAACGGTACCAAATGACACAGGCGACCAGATTACGGAGGTCCAAAACATGAAGCAGAGAGTGCAAAATGGCTAATAGCGACTGGCTACAAGCCTGCATAACTAGGGTAATGATAGATGTCGTTTATAAAGAAACTAGATGAGATCTTTGGAGGACAGATAACACATTCGTATGACTGTCAACACCTCTGATTGCCAGCCCATACTAAGGAAGTACGCTTTACAGAGAAATGTGGAAGGAATGTTGTTATAGAATGGCTGTATAATAAAAATGAACTTGCAGGCAATGTTACAGAAAAGGGAGAGAAAGTAAATGAAGATGGGATGGGAGAGTAGATACATTGAGAATAATTTTTTCACTGTACTGAATGTCCTAAGATGAAACAGCACCCCCAGAGTACACTTTGTCTCAGAGCCAGCCGTGAAAAAGCTGTTCAACTTGGTCTGAAAGATATGGTAGACGGGTGAAATACAATCTGACGTAAAGAAGAATGTAATATAGCGTGGAGGAAATAAAAGTGGTCCAGAGAACAGAGTTCCACGATAAAAAAAAGAAAAAAAACAGCAGAGAAAAGATAGACAGAACTAACCTGACTACAACCGATGTTGAAAGTGACCATCATTCACCTCTTGGCGCCTTGGGGCCCTGGTCAGCAAGTTCCTGAAGGCGGGTCAAAGCTGAACTGATGGAATTTCTGCAGTCTCATCCGAAATATTCTTTCGCAGTTCTTGAAAAGTATGAGAAGTGTTGGGATATACCTCAGACTTGAAGACTCCCCACACTGACAGATCAGGTTCTCTTGGTGGCCAGCTTGGGGCGCGATCACACTGACCTCTAGTGGTAACCCTATCAGGCGTAAAGATTGTGTAAATGAGACCCAAGGATCGGCTGAGTGGGCAGTTGCTTTGTCCTGTTGGAAGTAACTGTTGGTCTCATCCTCCTCCGTTTATGCAACCAGTAAAGGTTTCAAAATGTTGACAATGTATAGCGCCGAAGTCAGCATTTGATGAAAGAAGATCAATAATGCGGCCTGCAGACACTGCACACCGAACTCCGTTAGTTTACATAACCACACAGGTGAGACCAGGCTTCATCAGACAAAAAGAACAGATCCAGGTCCGAGCCATTCATTGTCATCTGAGTGAACAACCACTCATAAAACTGAGGAGCACCTGCTGGTATCAATGCAAGACAACAGGCACTCGGTAGGAACGCATGTGCATGTCCAGGTGGAGTCTCTTACGACAGGCACCGGGATGATTTATGAGGACGCTGAAGCATTTTATGACGCACTGCCACCTCATTTTCCGGTGTAAGGGCACGTTTAGGAATGTTTTTGACTTTTTAAAAACGGATTCTGTCTGACACCAGTTTCGGAGTAAGCGTTGCACGGTACTCTTTGCTGGTACATTGACACCATTAAACGTCTCAGCAAACAGCTGACAACGCCGTTTCCACGATTTCGTTGTCACGTAACTTTCCACAAGTAACACCCGTTGCACTCCTCCACTCACACTGTCACAGCCCAAAATACACTCTGAACCGGTGTGGATCTCGTGGATGCCGAACATGTGGGGTGCGCGTCACGGGGTGTGGTTACATTCACACATTCGCGATCAGTCGTATCCACTCGTCCGGCCAACTTTTATTTGCTCCAGCCTGTAGTTCCAATACCAGGGAGGGTAGGAGTTGACAGGCCAGAATACTACCGGTCCATCAGCTTAAAAAGCCGCAAGCATAAAATAGTAATATATTCACACAAGTTATAATCAGAAGAATGGAAAAAAAATTGGAAGCCTACGTCGGGGAAGAACATTTTGGGTGAGGCAGAACTGCAGCAACATGCTAGGTGCTAGTCATCCTACGACTAATCTTGAAAGATAGTGTTTATTGAGGCAAACCTACGTTTATAGAATTTGTTTGACATAGAGAAAGCGTCGAAGCTTGTTGACTGCAATACAATCTTTGTAATTCTGAAGGGAACGAGAATAGAAGCTTATTTGCCGCCTGTACAGAAACCATACAGCAGTTACAAGAGTCGAAGGCCATGAAACGGAGCCAGTGGATGAGAATGCCGTGAGAGAGGGTAGTATCCAACCCAAGATGTTATTAAATTTTTTCATTAACCATCTAAACATTCATGGTGGTGTCTGTTTGTTCTTATATTGTGTCTGCATAGCACTTTCGCGCAACGACGCTCTGAGCGTGTTTTTTAGGGAATTAATTAGTTCGAACCTGGAACCTGTTGCTGGTAAGGAGACGCCAGACCACACATGACATGTAGAATTCAGTGAGACTAGCGATGATATAACCAAATACTTAATGATCTAAGCGTCAGCTCCACTGCACTCCCTGTAAAAGAATATTAATACTAACTAAATTTAGTGGAAGGGGTTCAAGGCTTTCCTATTTTTAGTTAGCTGGTAAAATAACGTCGAAAAAGCAGTTAAGTTTACCATTGGAAATTTATTCTATTCACAAAACATCGTTTATAAATTGCACTATTGATAAAAGGAAATGTTTTAATACAGGAAGGTAAAAACCAACTGCGTTCAACAAAAATGTGATCGAATATTCCCTGAGTGGGTTTCCAAGTTCTACAATGGAACGAAGGATGACCTATGGCATATCACATCTATAATCTAGGTTTAAATTAAGTTTCACAAAAGAGAAAACTATCAAAATGGTCTACAGTGACCCTCAATCATCTTTAATTACTCATCTAACTTGTCGTAAATTACAGTGGCCTTTTTTTCTTCTCAGTAACTATATAACAGAAAAATCATCGCGTTTCAGATCTTTACTTCAAGTGGCAAATGTGAACACCATGCGATTTAATTTACGATCGACACTAGTATTACGCAAAAAGGGGGTGTAACAAATGAGACTTCTGCAGTTCTGAGTGACGCCTTATGCTCTCAAAAATGCGGCATCGCGTGCGTTCATTACCTTGTCGGTGTTTAGGCAGCGTTAGGGCAGCGGCGGGCAGCACAGCTCCGCTCACCTCTCCATCTCGGAAGCGACTCTCTCCTAACTTCTCCTTACTACAATTTACCGAAGTTGGTTTAAAAAAAAACTATCTGGCTGTGTTTTCATCTGACCAATCAGGGTCTCAATGATAACCTTAAGCTCCGCCTACAAAAATTTTGTCTACCCAATGAGAAACGTTATACTTTTGGTGGTGGGGCAATGATTTTAAAGTTTGCAACGGAACAGAGACGCTAAAAAGTCTCACGCTAAAACCTGCAGCTGGTGTGGTCCTTTTAACGTTATCGTAAGATCTATACTGTCCTTCTGGAGGGCTCTATCTTTTAACATGGGCTGGGGGGTGGGCCTTGACGTACCTGAGACGCGAATAAGTCTCACGCTAAAACTTGCGGTTGGTGGTGGCCCTTTTTGTGTTATCGTAAGATCTATACTGTTTTTCTGGAGGGCTCTAGCTTTTAACATGGGCTGGGGGTGGTCCTTCACGTAACAGAGAGGCGAAAAAGTCTCTTGCTAAAACGTGCAGGTGGTAGTCTTAGAGGAAGGCTGGCGACGTGGGTGTCCAGTCCGACCCTTATCGTAGGGCCTTCTAGCTTAACACGGTTCTGCTCTCGGCTTCTGTCCTCGTTTCTCCCCTCGGAACTGCGTCTGCCTCACGGTGGGAAGGTACGACATGCATTTAGGCATTCTTGTGTTCGTCTGTGGTATTCCATTTGCTCACTCGTTACTCGTATTACTTTGGTTAATTTAATGTCACGATTTATTCGGAGCTATGTGACATACTACTAGATTTGCTTATTATGACAGGGTTTTCATGGAAGGTGTTGGATTTGCCTGACATCGTACAACCAAGAAGTGAGTTAACCAACAAGAAACTCGGCGACCGAATTAAAGTACAGGGAGAAGGTGTAATAATTTTGCGTCTCGCTGATGAGATTGCAGCCCTAACAGAGACAGTGAAAGGCTTGTAAGAGCAGTTGAACGTATTTGAAAATTAGTTAAAACAAGTTATAAGTTTGACATCAACAAAAGAAAGACCGGGGTAACCGATGTAGTCGATGATGAACGAAGTATCAATGCTATAAAATGCAGTCCCACTATATCAAGAAAAACGTTTCTAAAAAGGAAGAGTTTACCTTTATACATTAATTTAAGTGTTAGCGAATCTTCCCTGAAGGTAATCGTCAGCAGTGTAACCTTTTGTGGAACAGAACTTATTATAAAGTGGTACTACATAAGAATGGAGACGATTAAATGGGTAGATATACACTACTGGCCGTTAAAATTGCTACACCAAGAAGAAATAAAGATGATAAACGGGTATTCATTGGACAAATATATTATACTAGAATTGGCATGTGATTACATCTTCACTCAAGTTCGGTTCATAGATCCTGAGAAATCAGCACCCTGAACAACCACCTCTGGCCGTAAAAACGGCCTTGATACAGCTGGGCATTGAGTCAAGTAGAGCTTGGATGGCGTGTACAGGTACAGCTGCCCATGCCGCTTCAATGTGATACCACAGTTCATTAAGAGTAGTGACTGGTGTATTGTGACGAGCTAGTTGCTCGGCCACCATTGACCAGACGTTTTTAGTTGGTGAGAGATCTGGAGAAGTTCTGGCCAAAGCAGCAGTCGAACGTTTTCTGTATCCAGAAAGAGCCGTACAGGACCTCCAACATGCGGTCGTGCAATATCCTGCTGAAATGTAGGGTTTCGCAGGGATCGAATGAAGGGTGGAGCCACGGGTCGTAACACATCTGAAATGTAGCGTCCACTGTTCAAAGTACCGTCAATGGGGACAAGAGGTGACGGAGACGTGTAACCAATGGCACCTAATACCATCACGCCGGGTGATACGCCAGTATGGCGATGACGAATACACGCTTCCAATGTGCGTTCATCGCGATGTTCCCAAACACAGATGCGACATTCATGGTGCTGTAAGCAGAATCTGGATTCATCAGAAAAAATGACGTTTTGCTATTCGTGCACCCAGTTTCGTCGTCGAGTACACCATCGCAGGGGCTCCAGTATGTGGTGCAGCGTCAAGGGTAACGGCAGCCATGTTCTCTGAGTTGATAGTCCATGCTGCTGCAAACGCCGTCGAACTGTTCGTGTAGATGCTTGTTGTCTTGCAAACGTCCCCACCTTTTGACTTAGGCCCGCTGCTCACTTACGCGGTTGGCGGACGCGCGTCAAGGTTCACACAGTCGGGCGGATGCGCGCGGCTTTGTGCAGTCGAGTGAACGCGGTCTTCCCTGCACTGTGCTGGATCTCATCTGTGGTGTAACACATCGTTCTGTTTTATCGGATGTATATAGATGAGCTCGCTGCAAGTAAAACTCATTTCTGCCTATATGATGTACAAAAAGAGAAATTCAACGCGCGAGAGACGGTTTCGGGTGCATCCTATGGTGGAACGAAGATGTACGAAAGGAGCGTTCGTCACATTGTCTTCCGAATGGCGCAAAGGCGAAGACAAATTTGATACATAGTGTCATATGTCTATTCGTTGCTTTGACGAGCTTGTCGGCAAAATACAGTACAAGACAACCTGACACTTATAAGTCCCAGAGGGATACCTATTACTCCGACAGAGCGAGTAGCAGTAATCTTAAAGTAAGAATGTGAATATGTATACGGATGACGACTAGTTTCGATAATATATTTAATTATTCAAAGCTTTGCTACAACTATGTATTACATTCGTTTAGCAATAGACAATTTTATATTTGTATTGTATTACTATTGAATTCCAATAATTTTTATAACATCTGCCAAGATGATGATGACGTTGATTGGGCTGGAGAGGGATGGGGAGTCGCAACTTGTGTCTCTATGGACGGATCCTCGCGGTACTGCATTGATTGGTTAGGATGCTGTTGGGCTATTGAAGGTGGGGCGTAGGTAAAAGGTGTCGTTGGATAGTGGAAAGAGCAGATGGGAGCTGGGGGTGGGGGGTTGTATATTTAAATTAGCCTGATTTGTTTGCTTAATCGACATAAGCAGTTGAAGTACCTGAGTAGGAAATAATAGCTTCTGATCAACATTTATTGTCTTCACAGAGGGCAACAGCGAAACAAAGAATGCTCGGTCGTTGTCTTCTTCCTTACCATCTTTTAATAATGTAACTATATGATCTTCAAATTTTGTGTTCTTGATAGGCCTCTTCCTCCTGAAGGATTGTTTTCCGGTGTTGACATTTAGTCGGACATCATCGGTTTGCTATCCAGAGTGTTCGTCTCGACTGTTTTCTGCGAGTGCATTGTTGTTATACAGATTACCTTGCACGACCGATACTGAGTCAAAGTTACTCTCTGTTGTTACATCTCGGAGACGGCCAAGAATGTGTAACTGCTCATGGTAGATGTATTTTAGTCTCTTAGTCGCTGCTGATCCGGACCTCGTCTGATTTATTCTGGTGAGGGTTTTAAAATAGGCATCCCGTGCAGTTTTCCATCTCGTCTGCATCTTGTCAACTGAAATAACAAGGCCGATAAGTGGCTGGCTCTGAGCACTATGGGACTTAACATCTGAGGTCATCAGTCCCCTAGAACTTAGAACTACTTAAACGTAACTAACCTAAGGACATCACACAACACCCAGCCATCACGAGGCAGAGAAAATCCCTGACCCCGCCGATAAGTCTTTTATTACTGAGGACGCGTACATAATATTATTTTAAGAAGGAACATATCTAAGGTTTTATGTCAGCGTAGGCGACTTAATACCTAGAATTAAGTCTACTTTCCTCTGTGAATGTACGTATGTATCAAATATATGCTTTACACGTTACAGGTATCTTGGAAGCGGAAACACATTTGCAGATCTGCATTACTCTTAGTTATTGGTTCATCTACAATTGCACAAATTACAAGGCAGGTTAGCGCCACTATTTTGACTACGTTAAGAGAAGAATACATGCCTGAGCCCTCAACAGACAAATGAAACGAAATTAGCCATCGTTTCCAAAATGTCGCCAATTTTCCTCATTGCATCAGAGCCCTGGATGGAAAACATATTCGTCTAGTAAAACCTATCAAAATTGGATCACTTTTCTTCAATTACAAGAATTATTTCTCCATTATTCTTATGGCCAGATGAGGCACTAACTATTGTTTCACGTTCATTGATGATGGAGGATCCGGAAGGAACTGTGATTCAAATATTTTTTAAAACAGCGTCTTTTGGAGGAAAATGGAAAAAGGAATACACGACTCTTCCGTGCCATATGTTCTTGTGGCAGACGAAGGCTTCGCATTAACACTACATGTGTTAAAATGCCGTATGCACGAAAAAACATGACTCACAAAAGGAAGAATTTCAATTACCGACTTGCCCGAGCCCGAAGGTTTATTGAATGTACTTTCGAAATATGAAGCCTCAAGTGGATGGTTTTTCACCGGCTCTTGAATGTCAATATTCATCTAGCAGTATCTGTTGTCAAAACGTGCTGCATTTTGCATAATTTTGTTCGAGTAAGAGACGGATACAACTTTGACGATACCCTGTATGTTACCGGCTTGGAAGATGTGGCAGAAACTACACTTGTCAGTAAATCAGGTAATACTGTACGAGATAAATTTGTGGAATATTTTGTCGGTAGAGGAGCTGTGCCCTGTCTGGAATCAAAAATTCACTGAACACAGGCCAGTTATCTCAATGAAAGACATCTGAAAGACATCAATGAAAGACATCTGCGTACAGCTTTTCTACATAATCAGTGTTTGTACTGTGCATAAACTGAACTTGTGGATGTCTATAATTGTGTAATTGTAAATCATTGTATTCTGTATAGAACTGCAATAGAAACACAAGGAAAATATGTGTCTACTTACCGCCCTTTTTCTGATCTGCCTCGTTCAGACCTTCAAAGCCGAGTATTATATTTGCACAGAGGTCTAGCCACGCCTTCAATCGCGTTTCACGGTTCTTGTACTCCCCATGCGATGGATCCCAGTTGTGACGCCTTTCTTCAACTTCGGCAATTGACATGGCTATATCGATTTCACAAGACGTTCTGGATACATCTTAAATCACACCCACATTTACCACACTAGTCGAATGCTACGGCTGAAATGGGGTACTCTGTTTCTACCGCGCGCGCGGTATCCACAGGACTGCGCATGCACCAACTCGTTTCTGTGTATTCAACTGAAGCGGATGGTCCGCGGCGCGCAAGGGCTGCGCCGTCCTCCTAACTGTGTGGTGCCCCATTCTTATACGTGACCATCAACCGAAACGCGGAGCGTGGACCATCCGCGTAAGTGTGCCTTAGGGATCGAGACGTGGCTGCACGATCCGTTTCAGCCATGAGAAGAAGATGCCTGCCATCTCGAGTGCTAGTGATACGAGGCCGTTATGATCCATCACGGCGTTCCGTATTACCCTCCTGAACCCACCGATTCCATATTCTGATAACAGTCATTGGATCTCGACCGACGCGAGCAGCAATGTCACGATACGATAAACCGCAAGCGCTATTGGCTACAATCCGACATTTCTCAAAGCCGGAAACGTGATGGTACGCATTTCTCCTCCTTACACGAGACATCATAAAAACGTTTCACCAGGCAACGCCGGTCAGCTGCTCTTTGTGTATGAGAAATCGGTTGGACCTTTCCTCATGTCAGCACGTTGTAAGTGTCGCCACCAGCGCCAACCTTGTGTGAATGCTCTGAAAAGCTACTCATTTGCATATCACAACTTCTTCTTCCTGTCGGTTAAATTTCGCGGCTGTAGTACGTCATCTTCGTGGTATAGCAATTTTAATGGCCAGTAGTGTAGTAATTTATGTTGAGGTATTGAATCGAATTGTGGGTAAAAGAAATTTGTGCAGGAATTTGGCTAAAATGAGAGATAGAACTCATCGTCAAGCATTAAAGAACCGCCAGTTTGATGGCGGAAGGTAACGCGGAGGTTACGACCAGTAGACCGTGGCCAAGGTACGAATACAGTAAGCAGCTAAAATGAATGTACCTTCCAATAGTTATTAGGACGTGAAGAGGCTCGCACGGAATAGAGAGCTACATCAAACCACAACAACTAAGATTCATCTCGTGTCCTCCCTTCACCCAAATTAAATCTAATAACTGTTATGGAAAGTTAGTGTTCACTGTTCTTTATGCTCATGTCTCTGTCCCTTCACCATACTTTCAGAGTGACGAACAATGTGGAAAGTCAAAATGTTTCAGCTTTCATGAGAAGCCTCTTTTCGACGAAAGAATAAAAGAATAGAAGTATAAAAAGAATCTTAAGTAGTCTACATCAAAATAGGGAGACCGGTTCTTAACACATGTCTTATGCAAAAAGTCCAGGATAGCTGTGAAATCTGGATTTCAACAAAAAAATAGGGGACGCTCGCCACTTCTTTACATTCGAGAGCCTCAGAGTAAATTTGTCGTCGGGAAATGCGTGAAATACATTGCCTTAGCTATAGACCGTAATTTCAACTGCAGTAAAATCACACTTACAGTAATTTAATGCTTAATAAGATTCAGACATGAATACGATCACTTTCGTTTTATACACTCCTGGAAATTGAAATAAGAACACCGTGAATTCATTGTCCGAGGAAGGGGAAACTTTATTGACACATTCCTGGGGTCAGATACATCACATGATCACACTGACAGAACCACAGGCACATAGACACAGGCAAAAGAGCATGCAAAATGTCGGCACTAGTACAGTGTATATCCACCTTTCGCTGCAATGCAGGCTGCTATTCTCCCATGGAGACGATCGTATAGATGCTCGATGTAGTCCTGTGGAACGGCTTGCCATGCCATTTCCACCTGGCGCCTCAGTTGGACCAGCGTTCGTGCTGGACGTGCAGACCGCGTGAGACGACGCTTCATCCAGTCCCAAACATGCTCAATGGGGGACAGATCCGGAGATCTTGCTGGCCAGGGTAGTTGACTTACATCTTCTAGAGCACGCTGGGTGGCACGGGATACATGCGGACGTGCATTGTCCTGTTGGAACAGCAAGTTCCCTTGCCGGTCTAGGAATGGTAGAACGATGGGTTCGATGACGGTTTGGATGTACCGTGCACTATTCAGTGTCCCCTCGACGATCACCAGAGGTGTACGGCCAGTGTAGGAGATCGCTCCCCACACCATGATGCCGGGTGTGGGCCCTGTGTGCCTCGGTCGTATGCAGTCACCTCCACGGCGCCAAACACGCATACGACCATCATTGGCACCAAGGCAGAAGCGACTCTCATCGCTGAAGACGACACGTCTCCATTCGTCCCTCCATTCACGCCTGTCGCGACACCACTGGAGGCGGGCTGCACGATGTTGGGGTGTGAGCGGAAGACGGCCCAACGGTGTGCGGGACCGTATCCCAGCTTCATGGAGAAGGTTGCGAATGGTCCTCGTCGATACCCCAGGAGCAACAGTATCAGTAATTTGCTGGGAAGTGGCGGTGCGGTCCCCTACTGCACTGCGTAGGATCCTACGGTCTGGGCGTGCATCCGTGCGTCGCTGCGGTCCGGTCCCAGGTCGGCGGGCACGTGCACCTTCCGCCGACCACTGGCGACAACATCGATGTACTGTGGAGGCGTCACGCCCCACGTCTTGAGCAATTCGGCGGTACGTCCACCCGGCCTCCCGCATGCCCACTATACGCCCTCGCTCAAAGTCCGTCAACTGCACATACGGTTCACGTCCACGCTGTCGCTGCATGCTACCAGTGTTAAAGACTGCGATGGAGCTCCGTATGCCACGGCAAACTGGCTGACACTGACGGCGGCGGTGCACAAATGCTGCGCAGCTAGCGCCATTCGATGGCCAACACCGCGGTTCCAGGTGTGTCCGCTGTGCCGTGCGTGTGATCATTGCTTGTACAGCCCTCTCGCAGTGTCCGGAGCAAGTATGGTGGGTCTGACACACCGGTGTCAATGTGTTCTTTTTTCCATTTCCAGGAGTGTACAAGGATATAGAGACAGGAGAGGCTATCGTAGCTCTCACCAGCTTCCTGGAGCAGAGGTTGGAGTTAAATAGGGATATTGATCCAAAAGGAAAGCGTTAGCTGCAAGACTTTCTTTATAATCTTTAAATATACAAATTTAGTCGTGAAATATGGAGGATCAATCATAAACATATATGAAAACGGAAGTGTTGGACTGGATTCTGAGAAAAACGCAAATCTTCGAGTAAACGCTATGAGGATAATAAAAGGGAAAATATTTTAAATTCGATCGAACCCCAACTCTCTCCGGAAAACGTTAATGACAATATTGCCGCAATAGCTGAAACTTAAACATGTGTGCAGTGTTTGCTTTCTAAACTCGCAACAAACCTGAAAAAGGTACTCAGAATTCACATACTCAGAAAATAAAATAGAAGAACGTGTAACATCCAAAGTGAAAGATAAGCTTTGTTATTCTGTCACTCCATTTGTTAAGGAGAACAGTTACAGTGTGAGAAACAGCAAAAGAATGACTACAAAAGCACGTTTTTTTCAGCTCATAAGGACAGCTCTTAGGACAAATATATGTTCAGTATGGAAAAAAAAATGCTTAGACACTCATCCGGATTGTAACTGTGAAGTATGGACTGTTCAAGAAGCATATGTTCTTAGAAGCCATGGAAGTGCAACTTGGGAGAATGCTAACTGGGGACAGTTGGATAGAAAGTAAGCCCACTGAACGTGTTTTGAGAGATAATAAAGAGAAAAATGGCTCATACTCGTAGGAGTTATTCGACGAAATATTCCTTACACTTATTCAAATGAAATATATTAATAACGAATGTTCTGGAAATGGATTTTTGTCAAAGACAACGCAGGGTAAGTCAAGAAAGAAAATAATGGACATACCAGAAGTAAGAAAGTGGCTTATTAACAAGGAGTTAACAAAATAGAGTAGGGTTATTACAGCTCGTACACTGACAAGGCCTAGTCTCTAGACGTTTACGATTTTGATCGTGAGGCATGCAATGATTGACTTCTATCATGCGGTCAAGTAAAGCACTATCTACCAAAACGGAAAAGTACTTTAGTTATCTGGCCACATGAAAAGGAAGAGCTACGAAATTTCCACCAACACCAAATCCAGCAGCACAGCAGAATCGACCGCATGATGGAGATGTAAAACAATGGGGTGCTGCCTTTTCTCGACGTGGAAGTTTACAGAAACCTGATGGTAAACTAGGCCATGGAGTATATAGGAAGCCAACCAGTACTGACAGGTACCTGCATGCATAATCACCCTACGCAGAAGAAATCCACTTTGCAGACTTTAACCAAGAGGTCTCAAAGCATCAACGATAAGGAACATGTAAAGGGTAAACTACAAAGCCTAAGGTCCTTTTTTGTACCAGTGTTTATGGAATAAAAGTAAAACTATGGTGAGAGCAAAAGAAAATACAAAATATAGCTCTATTAGCATATGTCCACGGTGTCATTCAACGAGTGAGTAAAATTCTCCGCCGACCAGGCATCAAACAGATTTTCTGAAGCAGCAGCAGAATAAAAGACCTTCTTTTCATAACGAAAGATACAACTGACAAACTACATGCTGCTGGAGTTTACAAAATCAGTTGCGAATGTGGATTAGTGGATGTAGGCGAGACGGGGCGAACAGTCAGCACACATGTATCTGAACACAAAAGATATATCCGACTAAGACAGCACACCAAGTCAGCGGTGGCAGAACCCCAGGATAAGTGCGGCAAACACATTGATTTTGGTGAAGCTCACGTACTGGAGAAACAGCATCTTATTTTAAGGAGGAACATTAGAGAGGCAATAGAAGTAGCCAAGCGACCGCCAACATGAACAGGGAAGACGGCTACCGACCTCCGACGTCTTGGCTGCCAGCAATAACAGCGCTACGCGACGATAGCTCACGTGAAGCAAAACGCAGGTGCGCGGGAGACCGCAACAGCCTCAGTTACGTACAGTACTCGGCCGGTGCTAGAAAGCAGGAGAAAACAACGCCACGTCACAGCTGCCCCTACCTCGAGATGTTCACGACCTAGCGTTACAACTGGACAAGGATCGGCAAGATATCCCTGAACAGAACATCTAACAACTCTATCAGTCAATGTCCAGTCGAATAACCGTTCGCATAAGGGCCACGGGTGGATCTCCGGGTTATGTACTTGGTTAATTTGTGAAGCACTTTTTCTGGGATAAATCGTCCAATTTTTCTGAAACTGTAATGATTATTTGGGCTAGCATCACATCTACCTATTTCCGTCCGTTAGGGCAATTCCCTCGTGGTGCGTCGTTTTTATGTTTTCGAGTGTATTAGAAACCTTGAGAAGCGATTCGTCATGGAGCAGCATTTGTTAAGTCTACATATGTACTACAACAATACTGAAGATGAGAGAAATTGGTGACCTGTTAGGTGTAGGTTTTCCTTGTGAGACCAACTGCGTTTCTGTGTTTATGGATGCATGAACACCTCTGACTTGGTAACCTTTGAACACTATTCTGCTCTGTTTTATTACTAGGAAAGCGATATTGTAAATCAGTACTGCTATATGTCCTTAGTCTCTACAGTGAGTTACTGGTCGGCAACTGAAATATTTGGGAAGAGGCAATACATAGCAACAATCGCGGTAAGCTGTGATCATGCATGACTTTCGGATATGGAAGAAGTTACAATTGGCAGTTTGTCATACAAGACTATGGGCCTGTAAGCTGTGGTATATGTGCGTCTAAAGTGTAGCACACAGTCCTACAGTCACGTTTTATTTACTTTCTTATCTGCCATTTCTTTCCATTAGTTGCCAAAATTACAAGTGCTGGTCGGTGAAAACATATGAAGATGATCAAATCTACGAGTAATAACAAATTTACAATACATCCTGCCTAGCTCGCTTCCTAGAACTAGGACCACCAAATCAATAGGGTGTTAATGCACATCTTAGTAGAAATATGGCTGTGTTAGTTCATGCCATCAGCGGGAGAAGTCCATTGTAGATCCTTGGAATTTATGTTGGCACAAATTTCTACTCATAGGTTTGGAAGATCCCGTCAACTTCACGCCCGTGGCTTACGGACTCTGAGCTAATGTTGAAACGCATCCCAGGCCATTTCCAAAGGTTCTAGATCAGACAAATTTGGTGCCAAGAAGCACCATCATGGTCCTCAAAATCCTCTGTACCATGTTCTTGGCCTTTAGAGCGAATAGTTTCCCTGCTGAAAGGAGACATTCCAACACGAAAGACATGAAACATGAAACGATGTGCATGTAGTCCACCGGTGCCATGGTGTCTTTGATTTATACCTCAGTTTCCACAGAAGCCTAGGTGAATGTCCTCCACAGCGTAACACTACCTCCACCGTCTGGATGCAGTGTATGTTTCGGGCAACCATTCATCCCTACGACAGCGTATCCGGGCATGACCAGCGATCTGGTGCAACAGGAACCATGATTCATCTGACCACATGACGCGTTTATATTGATTTTTAGTCCAATGTTTATGATACCGTGCTCATAGCACAAGTAAGTGATTATTCTGTTGGGTCCATAGGGGACCAGGAAGGGCTAGATGACTAGTCTGCCATGGAGCCCGATGATTACCAATTAATGCAGAAGTGTACGGTGCAAAACACTTGTACCTACATCACCACTGAACTGTGTCATGTCTGCAGCGGACAGCCGCCTATTCCGCTGTATAGGGTGAACAACTTTCTGTTATGCCACAGAATAGAAAAGGTTGAAGAAATTAAAATTTTCGTGGTAGCGCCACAGGCAACACTAGCTATCCGTGATGACACAGCTACGCAGCAGCAGGAAACAGTAAACATTTTAAGTAGATCATGTAAGAGCACAGGTTGCTACATCGGCACCAATCGCCAAGCGCTAGTTAAGCATTCAGCAGAACGTCTAATGAGGGAATGAGACAGAGATATATTCATTAACTCTTGTTACATTAAGGTACAAGCGAACTGTAGGACACAAGAACAGCTATCAGAGGCTTGGCGGTTCACTTAAGAGCCTGCAACAAATTGTTAAGCAAACAAAGCAGAAAGAGGACTGCAAACAACTATGAAGTAAAGAAGCAGGCTACATTCTATCATGACAAACAAAGCCTTCTATCATTGTCTCTCGCCCCTCCCCATAAATATACAGTTCTCCAGCTCTGACTTCAGTTGGTCATTAGCACCGACAACATTCACACCTAAGCACTTGGTTCAGTTATTATTAGGGGGCAATGACATTTATGAAGGTCATGTTCCAGCAATTCTCATGAACATACTGGTTACCATTCTTCAGATTACAGGACTCAAGTAACCATGACCTTCGCGTGATACATTAGTTGACTGCCACATCACGCCGAGGAGACTGACGGTCTCGCTTCACCCATACATGTCATGGTGCTTTTCGCATTAACATCATCATCACTGCTAGCTGAGAGGGCCGTTAAGTGCCTCTATTCCCGAGCGAAATTGCAGGCACTTCTGGGTGCCAAGAACATACCTATCCATTGGGGACGGATCATCCAACTACAAGATTTTTGACAAACATGGTAAACCCTGATGGAACATCGTAATTCATTGTCATTTTCTGGAGCGGGATTGAGGACGTTCTGACCAAGTGTAAGGCCATACTCTCACAACATGGCTTCGCCTACCAGACGGAAGTTCGCCAGGATTCCGCTGACATGTTGGAGCAGCAAACTTACAGACCAGAGTCGCCGAACCGTGACAGGGATCAGCAGAGTTCCTCCATGTCACTGGTACGAGGCGTCTGCTGAGACTGACGAAAAGACAGGCAACTGTAAATGTGAATGAATAATTAATAATTTGCTACGTAGAGGTGTTTCCGATTGGCACCTCTACACCTCCAGTTTCCTACTTCTTTGATGGGATGTGGGCGCCAAAGACGTTGTAAAACATTTTCGTTTCATGAGGCTTCGCCGCTGTTCACTCACATTGCAGAAATGCTCACGACAGGAGCACATGAACACCGGACTGGCTTCTCCAATTTCGAGATGTTCGTTCCCACTCGCTGAGCCATAACAACGTGCCTGTTATCAAAGTTGCTTCAATCAGTGGGTTTCCCTATTTGCTTTCAATATCGGCGCTAGAATGAGGTTTTTTTTAGTGTACTTCCCTTACTGCGTCATGTGCTTATAATGCTACCAGATAGAGTCAGTCTCACATGGGCAGTAGTCAAAATTTTCTAGCTCATCAGATTTGTTTTGGGTCTTTTATCAGGAGGTTACGACAAGTAAACTACAATAAGATCACATGTTGTACAAAGTTTGAAGCTACAAAAGTAAGCCAATGGTAAAAGGGGAAGCAAATGCGCTCTTTCCTCTCCCTCTGTGCGCTCTCGCATACAGTAATCCAGAACGGTAACCAGTTATCAGTTTAACGATTTCCCCTTAGAAACCTGTAGGCGCCTTGGATCTCCACTCATTTCGAACTATTGTGTCTGTGGACCTACTCCTTAGATTCATTGTGACATGTGAAGATCAATTCTGCGTCATCCTCTTATATGCGTAGCACTTTTTGTAGTATGCTATGCTGCTCCTGTATATTACTGCTAAAAGCTGTCAAATGCACATCTTGGGGTGAATAGAATTACTAAATTGTGGCCAAAACTGAAATGACAGGTTCCTAAAGCTCACAGTTCCTACTAGGCCACTGTTGAATCTAAAGGTTCTTAATGAAGAAAAATATGAGTATCTCTCCACGTAGTGTTCAGCGCTTTCCTAGAGATTACTTACAAAGTTTATCATCAACAAAATCACTGTGCAATAGAAATAAGATGAAGCTGGACTCAAAGTTTCGTTCGAATTCACAATCGAACTGTGGATCGAGGTTTTATTAATCAGTTTCTTACGTTAGCCGCAAACTTCGTTGATACATTTTAGAATAATTTTCTACACGAATTGTATATTATCGTTAGTAATATTAAATACTTTATTTTCTCTATTTTCGCAAAATATTCAGTCTACGAACCTCAAAGATGCTTCTTTGAAGTATGGTAGAGACTTTAAGGCTCAATCAGTGTCAGAGCCAAAGAGAAAGATCTCAAAATTAAAAGCAAAGCAGACTGGAATGTAAATTAGTAATTGCTAGAGTAAATACTCGTCACCAGTCCAAAATAAAGACTTACGATAATCCTTACTAACCTGTAATCAATATTACGGTAATCTGTTGTAACGTAAGCCTTATAGGAAGCGATCTCTGAAGTAAATAATTTACTGAACTCAAACAGTGGGGCTGAGTTAAGGCGAGAAACTTTACAGAAAGAAACCCATCTTTCTTTAGTCTGAAAGAAATGCATAACTTTCTAATAACAACCTTATTATTACATTTACCATGCAAACCAGCTCACTGTGAACTCATAGCATCCCACACTGTCTGCAATTATCTTACACACCTGTTTTATACGAAGCAGAGCCGTATTATTAAGAAAAATGAAACAATTTTTTCAAGCTAGTATATAGCGTTGTGTGTATTTGTATTAGAAATGGACAGCAAAAATCCAGTTAGCCACAACATTGCAGATAAGTGAACTTGCGACAACAATAACATTTCGAAGAAGAGGAGATAAAGAGAGACTGAAAGACACTGGTCGACGAAGTAAATACTCTCTCAAAACAGTTTTATTTCTTCTCCGCTGGCCGGCTACAATACATGCCAAGACAGAAAACTACTACACCATTCAGGTTAACAGCTGTACTGTCATTTTACGTCCAGAGAGGTTATTTGACAAGATTAAGTAATTTCAGAAAGGCAACAAGAATTTGCAACAGGCACCTGTAATTTTAAATCCACTTTGTGAATCTTGACAAAGATTCGGGTTCAAATTTCATCCATTACCTCTGCAAAGTATAAAAGGAAATATGTATTTTCCCATCACCAAATATAATTTAAAATCTTTGTGCTGTCTACCCGCAGAATGGAATTTTCAGTGTTTGCATTGTCGCTGCTTCTCTTTGCGGCTGGGTAAGTGGGGGCTCAAATGAAGACGTGACAAGAGACGTATAAGTAAACGTGAATCGAGTTTTTGTCATGAAGCTTGATAACTTCAACACTACAGAACCTGACCTCATACTGCGGCGGAGATGTCTCAATGCACTAACAGGGAAGGTCCTGGTTCCCATGTGCGGCCGCGTGTTGCTGTGATTGCTAGCCGTCTAGCTTCCTCCCCTCCCCTAACGTTTGCACTGCTGTCGCCAGCTGTTTCGGTCCTGTCCGCACACAAACAACAAGTGTTTACGTTGCACAGAGGGAACAGCCGCACTGCGTCCAAAGCAGCAGATACAAAATACACCAACAGTGGACTGAAGTCATTTGTGGAGGAAACGCCCACAGAGAGAGAAAAATACACACACAGACACACAGACACACAGACACACACACACACACACACACACACACACACACACACTCAAATGACAGACTTTTTCCCTTAACTGTATGCGGTTTTCAAATATGGCCACTGCAGCGCTGTTGATCGTTATCCTTTCACACGCACGGAGAACACGTGTCTATTGGATCCACCGCAGAGTAGCTGATGCAACACATTACTCCACCAAGGTGTCTATTATGTACATGCGCTCAAGAAAGTCTGTATCAGCTTTTCCACATAAGTGATATCTGTCTCTCTTCTCATTCCTAAGGCAATTTTCTTCCGATGGGGAGGTAGCAGATTCACATGACGTCCTTCTCTCTACAGCTCCTGCTAAAGCATTTCCTCATGGAAGATGCCCTTGTCTCTTCATCTGACCCTGTATTAGCTCCTGGTGAAGAATTTCTAAGAACATTCTTTTTCCCTGTAAGGTGGTTGATGTGCAGTGTGGCGAAGTTACCTTGCATAGCATGTAAGAATTACATGTAGGTAGATCGATGATCATTTAGGACACAAGTGTGTCCACAGCTCTTTCCTAAAATAATTCGAGATTTTCTTTCGGTGTCATTACTGAATTTTGCACCGTGATGCAAAATGTTTTAAAAATTGGACATTTGTGTTTCTTTGGGATGTTTGATGCAAGCGTCGTGTCCGTTGTGGCATCAAATGAGTGTAATCAGGACTCGCACTGGTCCGCAGTAGTTTTCATGAAATAGAAGGTTTGTTTTTTGGCACAGTTCTAATCATTGTTATATTTACATTCATCAGAATTTGTCCTAGCTCGTATCAGGTGATAAAATAGTCACAAATAATGTTATGCGGTGAGACATTTACAATCTCCACCTTGGTTCCTTACAGGTGAGCTACCTGGTCGTCTTCTAGCATGTCGGTATGTTTCTGGATGTACCAGTCTTAAATTATTTCTTTATCAGAATGTACCCGAACATCGATGTCGTACTTCGACAGACTACTGGGCTTATACTGTCAGAAAGGGCAGTTTCTCCTGAATTGAATAAGTTGCTCATCTGCTACAACATAGATGTTGGGGCTTGTATAATTCAGGTAAACATTCATCCATTTCTCCCAGAAATTCCTTGTAGCAGAAAACGTACACTGTTCACGTCTTTGTAGCGTTTTTAAGAGTTCCTAATGATACTGTAGCTCCGAAAATTGGGCGACCTTTGCATGAAACGCATGAACTTTTAACAGAGGCATTATCTGACACTCTCCTGCTAATAACTACAGACGTTTGTAAGCATCTAAGTCAAGAACATCTTTCTAACGCATCTTCGTATAAACGCCTTCATTCATTAGATTTGGTGAGTATTATGTTTTCTTTCTATGGAGGAGGGAACAATATGCAAACTGAGTGTTCCCTTATAATGAGATAAGTAGCACACCATGATAGTCTTCACGCCGGGTGAACAATATTATACGCTACAAGCCGTCCCAGTGTAGGTAGGGGTTTTGTCTTACGTTAAAGTGATTTATTCTTCGATATAAAATTGAACTGCTTACCATTTGCTGTTCTGTTTTATCATTTGCGTCTTCTAGTGAAGATAAAGCGCTGCATTCCAAAATTTAATCTTCAAATTTCGAAACTCCTTCAACACCTTACGTTCAGCAGTCAGTCTTCTGTTTCACCTTCTTGGAAACATTACCTTGAGACAAAACTCTTACACAATATGTGAGTTCTAAAAGCCAAAAAAAAAAAAAAAAAAAAAAGAATTGCCCTGAAGTGAATCGCTTTACAGCGAAAAACAGTGACTTACGCTCCCCTTCCCTACTTTCCAATGAAATAGAAATTCCACTGTTCAAAACAGTGGCTTTACTTCATACCGGCGTTACTACACGCACACGAGTCTCACTGTTGACAAATTGAACACTGACAGAATGTGTTGTAACAGTGAAGACTAAAATACATGAGGTCTAAAAAGTCTTGAACAATGAGTGCTACTTCTGTACATGCCAAACTAAAACTCAAACATAACTTTTTTCTGTCACAACATACTTCAATAAGGGTCAGTTTCAGTCACTGAAGAGAATTTAATAAAGAAAAATTTTTTCCAAGTGACAGGCCACAAACAATCCTTCTGGGTTAAAACAGACCTGAACACAATATGGTGGATAATAAAACATTAAGGCTGTCATTGTCACGTTAAAGGCGTTGGCGTTCAACACTGTCTGAGGGATCATGAGGTAATGTTGTATTACAATAGCGACCAGTAATAAATTATTTGCACAATAATTGCCTTAATGTTGTCAGAAATTATGTTGGAAACCGAAGTACAGTCTCCCTCGTGACAATAAAATAGTTTCGAAATTGCACTTTTTGTTTAATATGAAAACAGTTATTTATTGCAAACCAGGCTCATACAATTTCGTCAGATTCCTCACTATACACAGTCGCACCTAATATCCGAAATTATCACAGCACACGATGATGCAGAAGTCAGCAGAGGTAATAGCATAACACTATTCGTCGAATCTGGCTCCTGAATTATGACAGTAATGGTAAAAACATAACGCCTCTCGCTGACTGTACACGGTTTGTTACTGAAATTTGTTTTACCAATGTAGATTGAAGTGGTAGACGTGTAAACAGTTTGTATAATTACTTCCTACAAAACACGCCAGCATGACAAAAAAAACTTAGGTACAGGACGTCCGCTACTGTTTAAGATTCAAAACTGATAGAACCATCATTTCTTCAGAAAATTTATTGTATGTAACTGTTTTCTAACGGCTATCAGCAGGCCTCCCTACAAACCTCGGTTTAAATAGCGAAACTTCAAAACATCAGGTGAGCTATCACAACAGAGGATGTGTAAATGTCATAGTTTCACGCTTAAAATAGGACAAAAATCTAAACACATGTGACTCGTTGTTCCCGCAAACATATTAAACTGTAGAGTCGAAACATTTGACAAACAATAAACAAAAAAGCTGTTTTTCTAAAGAAAGAATTTTAGAAACCATAATACGGACCGGATCTACTTCATCATAACACAATATTAATAACAAGTCCATATTCCACAGACCATTTCAGCGGTTCATTTATCAAAATTATATGGAGCATATCAAGTTGAAGGATTTCTATACACGATCAGTGATAAGGTAAATGAACATATATTTTGGCATTCATCACGCATACATTCAATTACTTTTAAAAACAAAGCTTTGTAGCCAGTTTACAGGTTCTAAACAGAAAATACATCCAACTAATAGTAGTTGTCTAGGAGATATCATTATAGGGTAGATTCAAAACTTACTTTGGCACCTCTCAGGTGTTATAAGAAATTTATTTTGTTGCACACTGAACTTCTTCCGGAGTCACTTAAACCTTCAGTTGTTTGTAATGAAGTTCAGTTTTCCTGTAGTGTTGTAGAATCAGTAATCTTCTCAAATTGTAATGGATTATTTGTGACACATTTCATTAGCGACTGTATGTATTATTGTGGTGATGCAATTAAAACACCTAACTCATTGAAGAATTACCGACATGACCACAGTGGGTGCATATATATTATATCTATTGCTTTGTTTTGTGTGTCCATGCAAACAAACTGGAGCTGACACTGTTGTATAAATTTTCTTACTCATTTCCTCCCTTATCTTGATATTCAACGTTCTGTTAACAGCACTAAATGTGTTATCAAAACTTTGAATCTCAGTTTCCATATCTCCATCTTTATTGGGACTTTTGGCGCTAGGTATCACAAATAAGAAGCTATTTCTACAGCTTTTCTGTTGATAATTATCTTTGAAAGGACTCGGTAGATTCGCTGAAATGCTGTTACTTTAGTTTCGGGTACCGAAATTTCTAAGAGATGTCGTCATCAAATTGTTGAAACCTGTACTCCTAACTTTTAATTGCATCTGCAAACAGTAAAACATTTATTGAGGTACCATAATTTCCTTATACTCACAAGATGTTCCAGATTTTGCATTCTTTAACGGTGTAGTGAATACACAGGGTGATTGTTACTATCGTTTGAAAACCTCTGAGTACATGTAGACGACACTGGGACAAGCAATGTAATATAGGACACAAGGGGCTGCTAACAAGAGCTAATACTCATACTGAATACTTGGCGCTGTCAGATGAATTACGTCGTCGCTAGTGCAGTGGTTGAGCCTATCGGTCTGTCGCACTCTATCATTCAAGCCCATGTTCAAGTATTCACGTAGTTTCGGCTCCGGCCCTATGTGCGCGGCTTTAGAGCGTGAGGCTCAGGTTTAGTCTTGCGTCTGGCAGGCAGTAGTTTTCCATTGTGTTTATGTTATGTGTTTTCACTGACGTAAGATTTATTATTTTACTGATCCGGCTCATGGTGCCCTCTTGTATATTGCAAAGTACAGCACTACAAAAACCTAACGTATTGCGTCAGAAGTAAATAAGTATAGGCTGCCAAATTTCGGTGTTACTAGTAAATGATCTTGGTTTCATTTGCTAAGTAAACAAATAAAAATTAAAAATGAAATTTATGATCAAAAATAAACATAAAAACCAAAAATTAAAAAAAGAACAAAAGGAAAAAAACTCAAAATAATTACAGCTTTCACTTGGATACAGCGGAGACAGTAAGGTGTAACTTATACATTTACACTATCAAAAGGTTTTCGAAATTTGCCCAGATATTCATCGATGTGCAGTAGTGCTTCCTACCGGCGAGTGGAGGATTAACAATCTCAATTGCTGCTCGTGCGGTAAGATATGTCATGTGATGACGCCACAGATTCAACATTTGTCTTCGCCTTTTGAGGTATTTGACGACCTTTGTGGCCCAATGTGTTATTTTATTAAATTACTTTTGCAGCGGCGTCTACGTCGCTTCTGACGTTGTTAAGCGTTATTAAGGATCGCCCTGTATACACTGGACTCGCATTCGGGAGGACGACGGTTGAATCCCGCGTCCGACCATCCTCATTTGGGTTTTCCGTGATTTCCCTAAATCGCTCCAAGCAAATTCCCGGATGGTTCCTTTGAAACGGCACGACCGACTTCCTTCCCCATCCTTCGCTGATCCTCGCAGTTTGATCTCTCCCACAAACAACCCAACCCAACCCCTATATACACTACTGGCAATTAAATTGCTACACCACGATGATGACGTGATACAGACGCGAAATATAACCGACAGGAAGACGATGCTGTGATATGTAAATGATTAGCTTTTCAGAGAATTCACAAAAGGTTGGCGCCGGTGGCGACACCTACAACGTGCTGACATGAGGAAAGTTTCCAACCGATTTCTCATACACAAACAGAAGCTGACCGGCGTTGCCTTGTGAAACGTTGTTATAATGCTTCGTGTAAGAAGGAGAAATGCGTACCATCACGTTTCCGACTTTCATAAAGATCGGATTGTAGCGTATCGCGATTGCGGTCTATCGTATCGCGACATTGTTGCTCCTGTAGGTCGAGATCCAATTACTGTAAGCAGAATACGGAATTGTTGGATTCAGGAGGGTAATACGGAACGCCGTGTTCGATCCCAACGTACTCGTATCACTAGCAATCGAGATGACAGGTATCTTATCAGCATGGCTGTAACGGATTGTGCAGCCACGTCTCGATCCCTGAGTCAACACATGTTGACGTATGGAAGACAACAACCATCTGCACGAACAGTTCGACGAAGCTTACAGCAGCATGGACTAGCAGCTCGGAGACCATGGGTGCGGTTACCTTGACGCTGCATCAGAGACAGGACCGCCTGCGATGGTGTACTCAAGGACGAACCTGGGTGCAAGAATGGCAAAACGTCATTCTTTCGCATGAATCCAGGTTCTGTTTACAGCATCATGATGGTCACATCCGTGTTTGGCGACATCACCGTGAACGCACATTGGAAGCGTGTATTCGTCATCGCCATACTCGCGTATCACTTGGCGTTATGGTATGGGGTGCCATTGGATACATGTCTAGGTCACCTCTTGTTCGCGTTGGCGGCACTTTGAACAGTGGACGTTACATTTCTGATGTGTTCCGACCCGTGCCTCTATCCTTCATTCTATCCCTGCGAAACCCTAAATTTTAGCAGGACAATGCACGACCGCATGTTGCAGGTCCTGTACGGGCCTTTCTGGATGCAGAAAATGTTTGACTGCTGCTCTGGCCAGCACGTTCTCCAGATGTCTCACCAATTGAAAACGTTTGGTCAATGGTGGCCGAGCAACTGGCTCGTCACAATACGCCAGTCAGTACTCTTGACGAACTGTGGTATCATGTGAAGCTGCATGGGCAGCTGTACCTGTACACGAGATCCAAGCTCTGTTTGACACAATAACCAGGCGTATCAAGGCCGTTATTGCGGCCAGAGGTGGTTGTTCCGGGTACTGATTTCTCAGGATCTATGCACCCAAACTGCGTGTAAATGTAGTCATATGTCAGTTCTAGTATAATATATTTGTCAAATGAATAACCGTTTATCATTTGCATTTCTTCTTGGTGTAACAATTTTAATGGCCAGTAGTGTATGTTACATAACGTTAGAAAAAAAAAACAACTACAGCCTTGTCATAGTCTTTAAGTAGTAGTTATCTCAGTATCTTTAGTCCTTCCAGTATTGATTGACATATAGTCAGTCTGGCACATTTCTTTTAGTATTTGAAGTAACACTGGAAGACGGTACCGGTCAATCGGATCAGTGAGCGTCATTTAACATTTCGTAAACACCGTATGTTCTAATTTAGAGAGCTTATATTTCGTGACTTTTAATTTACTTTGGTGTTTTATATTTAGAAAAGAACAAAGAATAATGAACATTTTTATTGTAAAGGTGCTCAGCGGGTCATTTTGAGTCCGGTGAGATATTTTTTGCTGTTCGTGATTAACGAAGTTTCTGCGGATGTTTACAACCGATTAGCTTATTTTATTTCATTATTTTGATATCAGTCCCTGTCTATCTTTCCATTTTACTTTCTTTTGTGGAAGAGCGATCATATTTTAGTCTCTATGTTGTGGTCTGCAGAAGTTTAGTGCTCCTCATGATTATTGTTTGCGTGGAGAATTAATAAATTAATTTAACAGTTTACCAGGAGAAGACATTTTTGAAGTGTTAAAGTGAATGATAAAAATGACTCAGATTATCGTCATCATGAAGCAGAACAAGGCTTACAGGTTTAATCAGTGTCGGAAGATGACTACTCAGGATCCGTATAACGAGTCACTAAGAGCTTCCAGGTTCAATTCCAGTAGTGCCTCAAATTTCTACTGGCATCGGAGGAAGGAAACAGAATGAATCGCATTCATTTCAGCATCCGTAAATTGGAAAAGAAGAGTCTGCAGCTGTTGGAACAATGTGGTCCCTATTTACAGCAGGTCACTCTGTTGGAAATTGGGGCGTCACAACTTGTTGGCGGAAAATGTAGATTCCTCGTGTAATGCTAAGAAACGTATAATCAGAGGCAGTTACTTGAGTGCATGACGAGTGTTCACAGACCAATAACTTTGTATAAAACATAACAACCTTTACAAAAGTTAGAGACCGAGAAGTTCTCCAGGGTAACATATGGGTACTTGATAATGCTCAGTCATAAGTTGCCATATCCATAAGGGCATGTACGTGGAGTGTAAGGAGGGAAGAAGTTCACCCTGACACTCCTGTGGTCTCAAGCATGGGGGCGCCATTTTCATCTCGCACTACTGAAAGAAATAAGTTCATAGAAGCCACGCTATTTTTAAGATTTTATGAACTGCACTCTTGTGCTGAAAGACTCAAGATCGATAGCTTCACAGGAGCTGCCCCAGCCTGGAATCCACTTGTAAACAATTCTGTCCACGACTATCAACCAGGTGCATTTATAATCGTAGATGAACAGCTCTATCCATGCATAGTCCATTGCCACTGTATACAATACATGCGCAGCAAACCAGATAGTAAAATGATTTGAAACTCTGGCTCTCAAGATGATCCAGATCAATCGAAACATATCATGTAATTAAATATGTGTAACGAAGACTAAAAAAATAAATCAGGTTTTAAATATCGATACAGTTGTCGATTCTAAGACGAATATATCCCATTTAGTGAAATTTGGATTGATATTCTGGAGCACATATCCCGTTTGTAAAATACCATGATTGGTTGCCACAGATGGTGTACGTGTGTTTCTTTCAACGTGCTAAACCTCGCTGGAATCAACGCCTGCACGGTTTACTGTGAGAAAAGAGGAGAAAAAGTTACCGGTGGATGTTTCTTTACATATCAGCAGAACAAATCTCCTCGGCGTGTGTACAATCAAGGAAAGGGACTGTTCATCTGTTCATACACTCGCTGCGACCACTGAAATACGTAAGGTACCTGTGGACAGAACAGAATGATGCAACACTTAATACAAAAATAAAAATATTTTAGTGCAGCAGTAGAAATTCGTTTGTGGTCTAAGTGCTGGACGTTTCTGGTACGCATCTGTTTTGCTTATATATATATATATATATATATATATATATATATATATGGTCTGTTCGGGGCTTTTATTAGGAACAGGTCACAGAAATAAAGAAATCTATATCTTTAGATATATGTTTATCTGCATTTGTGAATTAAGTTTCCAAGTTTTAGTTTCAATGAATGTCGTATTTACGATGTATTATTTATTTCCATCAATTTTTCTCCAATTTAGATATAGTTTATACTCAAAAATGTAAGCATAACACGGTGATGGTGTAAGCATAATTCTCTAGTGACATTTTATGACACTGTACTCAATTGATTTGACAAGTACAACTGGAAAAAGAAAGAAAAACTTTACTGGTGAAAACGATTGGAAGCGGTCCTTCCAGATAGTTCGCCACTGTTTTTGAAATCGATAAATGAGTTTCAAAGTTGAATTCATGACATTTTTCTATTCATTGTTTTACAGTGAAAATTTTGCCTGGGCATGAAAGAATTTTTCTACATACTGTTTGTTCTTCCTCTATTACATCAGTTGTCGTACAACGGCGTGCTAAAAAGTAATGGCTCCGAATATTTCAAGTGAAAGCTGAATCTACATATTATATCTTCATTCTTCATGTGTACACATTTTACTCAACATACTGATTCTGCAGACTAACACATACCTCGTATCAGGAAACCAGTTAATTGATGCCATCAGTGTAGAATGTATGACTATGGAGCCGCAATCTCACATCTGCCTGCACAGCTTCATTACTATCAAAGTGATTTTTTGAAGGTGTTCTTTATATTTTGGAAACACATGAAAATCGAGTGGATAATCGATGACAATGAACAGTGCTTCGGGTGGTTGCAGGTTTCGCAGTATCCGTGTATAGCCTGGCATTTGAGGAGAGGGTGCTGCATGTGTGAAACGAACACCTCCGCGTCTGGAAACAATTACAGCACGCTATCTCTAACGCACTGAGGTAGTTACGTTACACACCACAGTGTTACACGCTAAAATTCGACGTCCTGTAGCGGTCGAGTGTTGCAACTTGGTCAAAAGGCAGGAAAGTCGATAGAATAATACCGGAATCGATAAAGGGAACAGATACAAAATTCGAAGGCATATGTTCCCCTCAGGCTGTAATACACTACTGGCCACTGAAATTGCTACACAAAGAAGAAATGGAGGTGATAAACGAAAATTCATTGCACAAATATATTATACTAGAACTGACATGTGATTACATTTTCACGCAGTTTGAGTGACATCAGTACCCAGAACAACCCCATCTGGCCGTAATGACGGCCTTGATTCGCCTGGGCATTGAGTAAGAGCTTGGATGGCGTGTCCATGGAGCTTCAACACGATACCACAGTTCATCAAGGGTAGTGACTGGAGTATTGTGACGAGCCAGTTGCTCGGCCACCATTGACCAGACGTTTTCAGTTGGTGACAGATCTGGTGAATGTGCTGGGCAGGGCAGCAGTCGAACATTTTCTGTATCCAGAAAGGCCCGTACAGGACCAGCAACATGCGGTCATGCATTATTCTGCTGAAATGTAGGGTTTCGCAGGGATCGAATGAAGGGTAGAGCCACGGGTCGTAACACATCTGAAATGTAACGTCCACTGTTCAAAGTGCCGTCAATGGGACCAAGAGGTGACCGCGACGTATAACCAATGGCACCCCATACCATCAAAAATGTGGTTCAAATGGCTCTGAGCACTATGGGATTTAACATCTATGGTCATCAGTCCCCTAGAACTTAGAACTACTTAAACCTAACTAACCTAAGGACAACACACAACACCCAGCCATCACAAGAAAATTCCTGACACCGCCGCGAGTCGAACCCGGGAACCCGGGCGTGGGAAGCGAGAACGTTACCGCAAGTCCACGAGATGCGGGCCCATACCGTCACGCTTCCAATGTGCGTTCACCGCGATGTCGCCAAACACGGATGCGACCATCATGATGCTGTACACAGAACCTGGATTCATGCGAAAGAATGACGGTTTTCCATTCTTGTACTCAGGTTTGTCGTTGAGTACACAATCGCATGCTCTCCTGTCTGTGACACAGCCTCAAGGGTAACCGCAGCCATGGTCTCCGAGTTGATAGCCATGCCGCTGGAAACGTCGTCGAACTATTCGTGCAGATGGTTGATGTCTTGTAAACGTCCCCATCTGTTGACTCAGGGATCGAAATTTGGCTGCACGATCCGTTACAGCCATGTGGATAAGATGCCTGTCATCTCGACTGCTAGTGATACGAGGCCGTTGGGATCCAGCACGGCGTTCCGTATTACCCTCCTGAACCCACTGATTCCATATTCTGCTCACAGTCATTGGATCTCGACCAACGCAAGCAGCATTGTCGCGATACGATAAACCGCAATCACGATAAGCTAGAATCCGACCTTTATCAAAGTCGGAAACGTAATAGTACGCACTTCTCCTTCCTACACGAGGCTTCACAACAACGTTTCACCCGGCAACGCCGGTCAACTGCTGTTTGTGTATGAGAAATCGGTTGGAAACTTTCTTCATGTCAGCAGGTTGTAGGTGTCGCCACCGGCGCTAGCCTTGTGTGAATGCGCTCTGAAAAGCAAATCAGTTGCATATCACAGCCTCTTCTTCCTGTAGGTTAAATTTCGCGTCTGTAGCACGTCTTCTTCGTGGTATAGCAATTTTAATGGCCAGTACTGTATTAAGCTACTTATTTTTTGTTTTGAGTGTTCGTTGTAGGCACTGTTGCGTAAGCTTATCCCTCTGTAGTTTTCTCAGTTGTCTCTTTCAGTTTTCTTAAACAGTGATATTACTTCCGCTATATGCCTTGCAGATGGTACGTCACACCCATTCCTTCGTATGCTTACTAAGTGTAGGAATCGTAGTTCGAGAAATAGTCCCCCATATTTTAACAATTCACTATTTATTCCGTCTTGACCAGAAGCTACTGAATACCTGCAAATTCTTTTCTCCGAAATGCAGGTCGCTGAAGATGTTTCTGCACACGTGCGACTTGAAGAGCGGGAGGCTCTTATGGAAATGATTTGAATTTACGAGGTCCAGAACCAGTTGGTAGTAATTGTGTTGTCAGAGATGGCGGTACTCTCTTCGCACGCATAGTTCCAAAACACACTGATGCTCTTGCACTGGCTACCAGACGCCAAGTTTTGCGAAATTCTCCGCCGCAGATAATGCGGGAACCGTTCGTAGCCAGCGTGTTCGCTTCAGCCGAGCCCTACCCCTCGCATGAGTGGCGGTTTGCCTAACTAGGGGGCCGCGCAGTGTGCTCCGTAACATGTCGTTATGTATGGGCATCCATTTCACGGTGGGCCGACTGCACCTAATGAAAGCGTGTTTGCCAGCCATGTTCTGTGTCCGGTCTCTACTGGTGTAAACAATGAATAAACGTGGACCATCACAACAGTAGCCACACGCTGACTGCGTGTTAAGTCTGTGACAGCTCATAAATCAGTATTTTCGCCGATGGTTGGCTTTCGCAGTCCATGTCAGTCAGTAAGTATTTCCCGTTCATCTTTTTCGACCGCAGTGGGTTGCTTCGTACACTGCTCATGTATACCGTGTGACTGTTAATGTGCCTGTAACTAAATGTCAGCTCGTGCACGTATAAGACTATAATACAATCAGAGACAACTTCGAGAATACTTAATTGAAACTAATTATTACTATCACGATCTCGCGATAGTTCTGTCGTCTTTGTACCATCTCGTGTCCTTAAAGCGCTTGCGCCGTCGTCTTTTAAGATATTTCGATGTACACGTGCCCGATTTCTTTAGATAGTTGAGATATTTAGTTCACCAAGCTTTAAAAAAAATACGAACACGTAGAAACCTATGTTCCTGACGACCAGTTCATTATGAATGGTGATGAAGATCAGAATAAACCGCTGTTCACATGCTGAGTTTACGTTGCTAAAAAGATGATGCAAATACCTCTTAAAGATTATATTTCAAAATTCCCGAAAGCGGCTGATGAAATAAACGTTTATAAACAATAAATTTTATTTCGTCTGCATCTCTGGGGGTTTGGAAATACGACACACTTTTCAAATATTTACCAGCTGTAGCTCAACAGTGGCACTGGCACCTGCTCAAAATTTAGAACGATCTCCATCGATAAGGAAAAAGTGATTCAATTTAGATGGGGTGAACATGTGAGGCTAAAGGTTATCATTTGTTAGAAGAGAATAAGTAATATACTTGAAGTACTTTGAAAAATTGAAATAACTGATTATAAGGTCAAGATGTGCACATAAAACACGAAAAGTTGCAATATATGTGGCTCTGCTAACTGAATTTTATAAAATAATGGGAGGAATGAAAATAAAACTAAATTTTATAAAACTGTCAGTTCCTTAACATCTTTACATTAGTAAGATCTGGATAGTTACTAAACGACAAGTAGGATTCCAGAGTGCCATACGAGGACTCTTAAAGCTCTGGTAGAATGTATAAAATCAGTTAAAAAAAGGAATGAACTTATCAGAAAGGGGATATCAGATGAATGTAGATATTTGTGTAATAACCATGCGCGAAATTATTCTCCGTGAAACGTGTGCCAAAAGATATCTCTTAGAGCACACTAGAGGAGGCGGAGAGAATAAGGCAAACACACGGAGAAAGAACAGGATTCTTGCATACTTCCTGAACACGAAGATGATGGCAACTTTTATTATTGTAATTATCGTTGTTATAATTTATGTGTATGTGAATGAGAATGCACCTACCAAAGTGTTGTGGAGTTCAGGCTGATATTGTAGTTTTGGTATAAATGCGTAATAAAGAACTGGACGATCGTATAGTGTTCATCGAAAAATAAGCAACAATAGCTGTGAGCATAAAATGTGTTAACAACTGTTTGAAATGTTATCCAACAGGAAAGAAGAATTTTGTAATTCATAACATGGAAGCTGACCGTCAGAATTCTCAAAATATTATAAAATACTGAATCTTGCGGCATACAATTCTAAAATTGGGTTAGTAATGAAGGAAATAGCCTTTGGCGAGGGCTTAACATCATAATTCACAAATGATATGGAGAGCAATTGATATTTTGCAAATTTGTATCATATTAGGGATGATACCTGGTGTAATATGCCCTACTCCAGGTAATGTTAGCAACCAAATCGTCCATGGCACGCAGCTTTAAACGTAAATTTACCACAGATATTCAATTACACAGTGCATTAACATTTCCAAAAGAAAGATACATTTGAGTCTTGAAAAGCTCCACAAACGTAATCTAAGGATTTGGGGTTTATGTCATTTTCCTCACCAAGTTAAGTACAATACCAGGACGGCCATTTTCAATGGGCGTGGCCGATTTCCTTCCCCTTTCTTCCTCCATTCGAACTAAAGTCCCGCCGCTAATGAACCTGTCGTCGACAGGATGTTAAACGGTAATCGTGCGTTCTCTTCCCGAATAAATACGTGATAGGAGTATGTATACTTCATAGAACGCACCAATTCGATAAAAGTCTAATGTTCCCATTCTGACTGTAATATTTATTATGGTCATCTCATATACAAACTAGTTTCGTCTAAGAATATAGATATTTCCAACTGCTTAATAGAAAAATAAGAATGTAGATTTGTAATCTGCCGTGCATTTAATTCAGTCGATCATGATTTAGATTAATATGTTATTGTTACCTATATATGTAAACTTTTTCAGAAATCAAGTGTTTATTATCATTTTTAGCAACCAAGTGTTTATACCAACTTTCCAATACCCTTGTCGTAGAAAAAAAGCCGTCTGTAATATTCGCCAATTCCCGAAACTGTTCGGCAGGTCGCTGTGGGTGTCTAACTTTTTTTTTTATAATCAGCAGTTCATGTGATCAAAGATGAAACTCAGAGTGAGAGAAGTCCAGGAAACGCTGCAGGACCTTCTTCATTGCTCCAACACTGTGTGGCTGAGAATTGGCACGAGGAAGGAAATACATGAAAGTTATGTTATGTGGGCTGCATGATAACAGGCGAAATCTCTCATCAAGAAGTCACACTTGGCAGGAGACACAATTGGCCTTGGCATCTTGACGTGCTCACTGTGTCCTCGGAACGGAAAAGAGCAACGTGATGCGATCGATGGACATACTTGAGACATTTCCCAAGATATCTGTGCAAAGCTTCATCGGATTTTCACTGTGATTCCTATTTCACGACCGATCGCACAATAATAAACGAATAACCCTCGTAATCAACAAATTTCGGCTTCTGGTGAGATTCACAATAGCTACTAAATGGTTCATACTTTCTACAGATCTCTTTTTCACAATTATGGTTTCACGAAAAACAATAAGTTTCTTGTGTTTACCCTGCGCATAGATTTTCATATTTCTGTCCTCATTCATCGCATTTGTTTGGTTAGCATATACACATTGATCAATATATACATAATCATTTGTTCATTCTCCAGTTTTATTGTGCAAATTACTCATTATCTTGCTAGTACACGTCCGATAGACTGTAGAACAATATGTTGTTTCTTCGTAAGTCTAAAATATCTTGCAGTTTGAAATTAAAATAAGGTGTGAAAATATTATTATGTACAGTGTGTATTTGAAACGGCAATAAAAACTAAACGAACAGCGATAGAAATACACCGTTTGTTGCAATATGCTTGGGACAACAGTACATTTTCAGGCGAACAAACGTTCGAAATTACTGTAGTTACAATTTTCAACAACAGATGGCGCTGCAAGTGATCTGAAAGATATAGAAGACAACGCAGTCTGTGCGTGCGCCATTCTGTACGTCGTCTTTCTGCTGTAAACGTGTGCTGATCACAACGTGCAAGTGTTCTGTGGACAACATGGTTTATTCCTTACAACAGAGGATTTTTCTGGTGTTGGAATTCCACCGCCCAGAACACAGTGTTGTTGCAACAAGACGAAGTTTTCAACGGAGGTTTAATGTAACCAAAGGACCGAAAAGCGATACAAAAAAGGATCCGTTTGAAAAATTTCATCGGACTGGGAACGTGACGGATGAACGTGCTGGAAAGGTAGGGCGACCGCGTACGGAACCACAGAGGGCAACGCGCAGCTAGTGCAGCAGGTGATCCAACAGCGGCCTCGGGTTTCCGTTCGCCGTGTTGCAGCTGCGGTCCAAATGACGCCAACGTCCACGTATCGTCTCATGCGCCAGAGTTTACACCTCTATCCATACAAAATTCTAACGCAGTAACTCCTCAGCGCCGCTACCATTGCTGCACGAGAGACATTCGCAAACGATATAGTGCACAGGATTGATGACGGCGATATGCATGTGGGCAGCATTTGGTTTACTAACGAAGCTTATTTTTACCTGGACGGATTCGTCAATAAACAGAACTGGCGCATATGGGGAACGGAAAAGCGACATGTTGCAATTCCATCGTCCCAGCATCCTCAAAAAGTACTGGTCTGGGCCGCCATTTCTTCCAAAGGAATCTATGGCCTATTATTCAGATCCGAAACGATTACTGCATCACGTTATCTGGACATTCTTCGTGAATTTGTGGCGGTACAAACTGCCTTAGACGACACTGCGAACACCTCGTGGTTTATGCAAGATGGTGCCCGGCCACATCGCACGGCCGACGTCTTTAATTTCCTGAATGAATATTTCGATGATAGTGTGATTGCTTTGGGCTATCCGAAACATACAGGAGGCGGCGTGGATTGGCCTCCCTATTCGCCAGACATGAACCCGTGTGACTTCTTTCTGTGGGGACACTTGAAAGACCAGGTGTACCGCCAGAATCCAGAAACAATTGAACAGCTGAAGCAGTACATCTCATCTGCATGTGAAGCTATTCCGCCAGACACGTTGTCAAAGGTTTCGGGTAATTTCATTCAGAGACTACGCCATATTATTGCTACGCATGGTGGATATGTGGAAAATATCGTACTATAGAGTTTCCCAGACCGCAGCGCCATCTGTGGTTGACAGTTGTAACTACTGTAATTTCGAAAGTTTGTCTGCCTGAAAATGTACTGTTGTCCCAATAATATTGCAACAAACGGTGTATTTCTATCGCTGATCGTTTAGTTTGTATTGCCGTTTCAAATATACCGGTCATTTGTGACACACCCTGTACATTTAAGGTGATGTGATGGGCCTGTTAGAGATACATTTCATCTACGTGAAATGTTCTCAAGATTGAAGACATTTTGCTAGCGATTTTGGACAAGAAATTGTAAGTGACGGTGATGAAAAGCACACATGTGCGACCCTCGCAGTAGTTCTCCATTTGGGATTGTTCATCATGTGGAATAGCTCTGTACTAAGAGAGGAAGATCAGCAAAGGATTGTACTGCTGAACTGGACTCGTGAAGTACGACTTGAGAGTCCATACGAATTTAGCAGTGATTCCATTGCCCTAAGGATGAAACGCATGTCTGGAAGTGTAAAAGGCTGTAGGTTTCACAAAATAATTTAAATTCCTGAGAATAAAATTCAGAGCTGTTGCCACTGACTTATAGATTTCGGCGATAATTCAGTACAGAGGACTTAAGACAAATTCTGATTGCTCTTTGTAGATGTCGATGGCATCTATCACAAACGGGCTTTTGGAGAAAAGATGATGAGCCAGTAGTTTTAGAGAAATGGACCTGTAAACTCAGTAGGTAGACGTGGCCAAGGTTCTGATGCTCGCGGCCACGGTAAATACAGTCGCGGTGGAATTGACTGGTATTTTTGATGTAAGCAGAGTTTAGTCGACTTATTTCAATGTAATTGTCTATTTTTTACAGCAGCAATCCTCTCTCGCAATGCGTTGAGTACAAATTATGTCGCAATGTCACTAATGCAGCATCTGCATTACCCTAGATTTAAGCACTGCAGTTATAAACACTCGTGACTTGCCTGATTCTTAATGTTCCAGAATGACATGTTTTTACACTCTATGCACATGCCTCATAGTCCGATATATTTAATGGCTGGTTGACTAAGTAACTTCTTACCATAAGGCCACTCTGTTTGAACATACTGTTTGATCTTGGACAAAACAGGATGTTTAGGCACTAGTTTCGCAAAAAATGTGAGTTCACTCAAAATTTTCAATATTGTCTTGACTACTGACATCAACTGAAGAGCAAACATCGGCTGATTTGTCAGACATTTTGTTTTGTCCTGTTGGCAGAAGTGTAAGCAAATCCGTGTTTGCGTGTTGTGCTGTGCGCTTAAATACAACTCTATAGTCTTAATTCGAGAGCTTCCTGTATAGGAAGGTACTGTTCGGTCCTAAGACAGTCACTAAGAGTTTGTTGTCGGTAATGTGCTTATAACATTTCTTGACTACAAATATAGTTGAAAGAGCCACCTTCTCTGCCTGAATGTAATTTCTTTTTGCCACTATCAGAGACTTTGAAGTCTTCAATTGGCCATTCAGAACCATGATATATGAACGACAGAATGGCGCCTATGCCATAATCTCAGGTATCCGTAGCAGTTGTGGACATTATCCTCGGATACGTGTAGTAAGATATTACGTGTCAAAAAATAAATTGTTTCAATTTATTACATCTACATCTACATCTACGTCTACATTTATACACCGCAAGCCACGCAAAGGTGTGTGGCGGAGGGCACTTTACGTGCCACTGTAATTACCTCCCTTTCCTGTCCCAATAGCGTATGGCTCGCGGGAAGAGCGACTGCCGTAAAGCCTCTGGGCGCACTCGAATCTCTCTAATTTTACATTCGTGACTTCCTCGTGAGGTATAAGTAGGGGGAAGCAACATATTCGATACCTCATCCAGAAACGCACCCTCTCGAAACCTGGACAGCAAACTACACCGCGATGCAGAGTCAGCCACTTGAGTTTGCTAAACATCCCGTAACGCTGTCACGCTTACCAAATAATCCTGTGACGAAACGCGCCGCTCTTCTTTGGATCTTCTCTGTCAACCCAACCTGTTACGGACCCCTCACTGATGAGCGATACTCAAGTGACAGCCTACTGACACATAAGTCAGGAACATTAATTTTGTCACGTAATTTCAGTATTAATTCGCTTACTAGCTCTCCAGCGAAAAGACTTTTAATGGATCTACCTAATATCTAAAACTGGGCACGAACAGTGCACAAATACATCCATTAATAATGTCTTCACAGATACAGGGAGACAGAAATTAGTAGTGAACTGTTATATAATTTGCAACATCGCTGACATTTAAAAAATCGGTCCAGAGTCATTCGAGGTGGGATATAAGGTATTTAGAAAAATTATAAAATCACTATCATCAATTTTCGGTCATAAGGTATGGTTTTTATGTTCGTACACAAACCGTTTACAGTTCTGAAAATGCTTCTTTAGCTTGTAACTAGGCCGTTTATGTGTTTGTATGTTGGCAGCACTATGTACTGCTCTGCATTAATAACGCTGACAGCGCTTTGTGCACTCTGTAAGAGATTCTGTGGCTGGTCGGACTAGCACTTGGATGTGAACGGCCAGAAGTGATGGAACTTGGGAGAGAGTAGTCAGCAGTGACGGAAGTTAGAGGTTAATAATTAGCAGTGTTGGAGGTCTGCAGTATTAGGGCTAGCGGACGGTCTGAATGTATATCCGTCATTGTAAAATGGCTCTGAGCACTATGGGACTTAACATCTAAGGTCATCAGTCCCCTAGAACATAGAACGACATAAACCTAACTAACCTGAGGACATCACACACATCCATGCCCGAGGCAGTATTCGAACCTGTGACCGTAGCGGTCGCGCCGTTCCAGACTGAAGCACCTAGAACCGCTCGGCCACCAACGGCCGGCTACCCGTCATTGAGATTTAATACTGATGATTATATAGTTTTTGAACTGGTGTAACATTCTTAAGGTAATTACATTGTTTGCTCTACAACAAAATGTTTCCTTTGATAATTACATGCCTATTAGTAGTTAGAGCCTTCAATAGTTAGAATCTTTTATTTAGTTGGCAGTATTGGTGCTTGCGGAATTGCTGTAGTTCGTGTAATGAAGATTTTTGTGAGATAAGTGACTTATGAAATGTGTAGGTTATTGTTAGTATTTCTTCTTATTCAGGACCATTCTTTTGAGTTAATTTGAAAACTGTCGTACCGCGTTACCGTTGAATATTGTGAGTAATTATTGAATAGGAAAAGTTTGAGTTCCGTTTGTCAGGGCAAATTCTGTACGTCAGTGTTGAAATGATAAAGTAGCAAAGAGACAGTAGGTTCATTACGTCAATTTCATTCAGCAGTTTCTGAATTACGTAATTAAGAAGTTTTATCCACTCAGTTATTTGGGTCCAAGAAAGTAAAAATTTAATTAAGAAGTTTCAAGCTTTACGACATCGTTATAAATTCTCAGGCTGTACGCAGCAGCCCTTTGGTAGGGTTACGCATATCCAAATTTCTCTGATGATTTAATTATGATTGTACTGTTCAGTTCTATGATTATTTGTTACTGATTGTAATATCAATAATAAGCTTGAGGCTTGGGTAATTTGCACTGTAAGAGAGAGATTTTGCATAACACTATACGTTCTTTCCACGCTTCAACATTTTAAATCGTATCTACATCTACATCCATACTCCGCAAGCCAGCTGACGGTGTGTGGCGGAGGGTACCCTGAGTACCTCTATCAGTTCTCCCTTCTATTCCAGTCTCGTCTTGTTCGTGGAAAGAAGGATTGTCAGTATGCTTCTGTGTGGGCTCTAATCTCTCTGATTTCATCCTCATGGTCTCTTTGCGAGATATACGTAGGAGGAAGCAATATGCTGCTTGACTCTTCGGTGAAGGTATGCTCTCGAAACTTTAACAAAAGCCCGTACCGAGCTACTGAGCGTCTCTCCTGCAGAGTCTTCCACTGCAGTTTATCTATCATCTCTGTAACGCTTTCGCGCTTACTAAATGATCCTGTAACGAAGCGCGCTGCTCTCCGTCATCTCTATCTCTTCTAACAACCCTATCTAGTACGGATCCCACACTGTTGAGCAGTATTCAAGCAGTGGGGGAACAAGCGTACTGTAACCTACATTCTTTGTTTTCCGATTGCATTTCCTTTGGATTCTTCCAATGAATCTCAGTCTGGCATATGCTTTACCGACGATCAACTTTATATGATCATTCCATTTTAAATCACTCCTTATGCCTACTCCCAGATAATTTTTGGTATTAACTGCTTCCAGTCGCTGACCTGCTATTTTGTAGCTAAATGATAAGGGATCTATCGTTCTATGTATTGGCAGCACATTACACGTGTCTACATTGATATTCAATTGCCATTCTCTGCATCATACGTCAATTCGCTGCAGATCCTCCTGCATTTCAGCATAATTTTCCATTGTTACAACCTCTCGATACACCACAGCATCATCTGCAAAAAACCTCAGTGAACTTCCGATGTCATCCACCAGGTCATTTATGTATATTGTGAATAACAACGGTCGTATAACACTCCCCTGCGGAACACCTGAAATCACTCTTACTTCGGAAGACTTCTCTCCATTGAGAATGACATGCTGCGTTCTGTTATCTAGGAACTCTTCAACCCAATCACACAATTGGTCTGATAGTCCATACGCTCTTACTTTGTTCATTAAACGACTGTGGGGAACTGTATTGAACGCCTTGCGGAAGTCGAGAAACACGGCATCTACCTGTGAACCCGTGTCTATGGCCCTCTGAGTCTCGTGGACGAATAGCGCGAGCTGGGTTTCACACGACCGTCTTTTTCGAAACCCATGCTGATTCCAACAGAGTTGATTTCTAGTCTCCAGAAAAGTCATTATATTCGAACATAATATGTGTTCCAAAAATTCTACAACTAATCGACAGAGATATAGATCTATAGTTCTTCTGGAAAACGGGGATGACCTGCGCCCTTTTCCAATCCTTTGGAACGCTACACTCTTCTAGAGACCTACGGCACACCGCTGCAAGAAGGTGGGTACGTTCCTTCGCGTACTCTGTGTAAAATCGGACTGGTATCCCATGAGGTCCAGTGGCCTTCCCTGTTTAGAGCGATTTTAATTGTTTCTCTATCTCTCTGTCGTCTATTTCGATATCTACCATTTTGTCATCTGTGCGACAGTCTAGAGAAGGATCTACCGTGCAGTCTTCCTCTGTGAAACAGCTTTTGGAAAAAGACATGTAGTATTTCGGCCTTTAGTCTGTCATCCTCTGTTTCAGTACCATTTTGGTCACAGAGTGTCTGGACATTGTGTTTTGATCCACCTATCTCTTTGACATCAGACCAAAATTTCTTAGGATTTTCTGCCAAGTCAGTACATAGAACTTTCGAATTCATTGAACGCCTCTCGCATAGCCCTCCTCACACTACATTTCGCTTCGCGTAATTTTTGTTTGTCTGCAAGGCTTTGGCTATTTTTATGTTTGCTGTGAAGTTCCGCATCAGTTTTCTAACTCGGTTGTTTTACGACGGTGGCGCTTTTCCATCTCTTACGAGCTTGCTTGGCACATACTCATCTAACGCATATTGTACTATGGTTTTGAACTTTGTCCACTGATCCTCAACACTATCTGTACTTGAGACAAAAACTTTTGTGTTGAGCCGTCAGGTACTCTGTAATCTGCTTTTTGTCACTTTTGCTAAACAGAAAAATCTTCCTACCTTTTTTCATCATTTATATTTACGGCTGAAATCATCGATGCCGTAACCGCTTTATGATCGCTGATTCCCTTTTCTGCGTTAACTGTTTCAAATATTACGGGTCTGTTTGTCATCAGAAGGTCTAATATGTTATCGCCACGAGTCGGTTCTCTGTTTAACTGCTCAAGGTAGTTTTCAGATAAAGCACTTAAAAAAATTTCACTGGATTCTTTGTCCCTGCCACCCGTTATGAACGTTTGAGTCTCCCAATCTATATCCGGCAAATTAAAATCTCCACCCAGAACTATAACATGGTGTGGAAATCTACTCGAAACATTTTCCAAATTATCCTTCAGGTGCTCAGCCACAACAGCTGGTAAGCCAGGGGGCCTATAGATACATCCAATTACCATGTTTGAGCCTGCTTTAACCGTGACCTTCACCCAAATCATCTCACATCTTTCCAAAAACGCTGCACACCGTATACTGAGTTTCGGAAACTATATAACCACCACAATAACTAACGTGAAGGACAGGCTGTTCCTGCTAACGTGTAGAACAACTTCAAATAATGAAATAATTAAAAACCAGTCTTGAATATTAGTTAACAGTTCCATCACACAGCTTGAATAACAGCTACAGAAAACATCTGAAAACCTTCAATATTTAACTGTAAAGATGTGGTTAATTTTAAGAAATCAGGCAGAAATACAGAAGCGTATAAGTTCGAGAAACTAATATTATCGGAACATGACTTTAAAACTTAAGGTGCTACATCATCATAAGAATGACGAACTCCACTGTACAGTATTTAAGTGCAGAAAGGTTTACAAATTGATGAATTATGTAGTTAGGAATGCTTAGATGAAATAATAGGTTCGCGCAGGTAAAAAAACTGAGCTCTACTTAATAACACCTTTAATTAAATAACATTTGTACACATTAAAGGTAACAACTTGTACCTGTCCACTGTTAACTATCTAAAATAAAATTTCATTTTTCAAAGCAAGTGTGCAGAACAGTTAAAATCTGGTGCTCAGGGAGAATCTGGTCACTTCCAGCTATTGTAAAAAACATATTGCAAATCAAATTCATTACACAAAACGATTTACATAGATGTGACCAAGTATAAAGTGGGGCTACGTAGATCTCAAAAACAATATAGCGGACTTTAGTGCTGTACCCAGGCCATCTGTATAGTGTCGTTCAAATGAAGACGAATTACAGTTATATCTAAATCCTTTCGAAAAAATAGCGGCCACAGAACAGTAAGAGCAGGTTGGTACGAGAACTTTCGCACAATCGCCTTAACTGTTCATGCATCCAAGTTGCTGCCAAGAAAAATACTTAAAGGAATTGAGAAGAAAATTGAGGCTCACTTATGAGACCATCAGTTTGACTTTGGCAAGGGTAAAAGTACCACAGAGGAAGTTCTGATGATGCGCTGGTTAGTGAAAGCAAGACATATTCATAGGGTTTACCAACATCGAAAAAGCATTTGTCAGTGTAAAATGATGCAAAACATTCGAAATTCAGACTGAAACCGGAGTAAGTTAAAGCAAAAGGAGAATAATATAGAATGTATACACGAACCTAGAGAGAAAAATAAGAATGGAAGACCATGAACGACTTGCTCTGATTAAAAAGGGTGTGAGGCATGGATACAGTCTTTCACCCATACTGTTGTCTCTACACAGAAGAAGCAGTAACAGTAACATAAGGTTCAAGAGCGGAATTAAAATTTATGGTGAAAGGATGTCAATGAAGTAAGATTTGCTGATGAGGTTTCTACCCTTAGTTAAGGTGAAGAAAATATGCAAATCCTCTTAAAGAAAATATTCAACCGAAAGAATCCAGAATTTGAACTGAGGATAAACTGCATAATTCGGAAAGAATGACGTGTAGCAGAAGTGAGATTAGCGATAAACCTAAAATCAAAATTGCTGTCCGCCTAGTATAAAGAGCGGGGGAATTCTGCCACCTTAGAAAAAAGAAACAGATGACAGACGAAGAAAGGGAGGGGAAAAAAAAAGAAAACAACGAGTAACAAAGGTATGCTCGCATTCCTGGTCAAAAGACTGTACCAGTATCAATTATCAATCTTAATTTAAAGACAAAATTTGAGAATATACACTAGGAGCTGAGCTTTGTATGTTAGTGATTCGTGGTCCCGCGGAAAACAGGAAAAAATGAAAATCGATTCTTTTGAGATATACCGCTATAGTAGACCGTTGAGAATAAAGTGGACTGATAAGGTAAGAAATAAGGAGGACCTGACAAAAAGAAGGGGTATTATGTATGGCGTCCCCATATGTTGTCATAAAATGAAAGTCGACGAAAGATATGTGAGACTGTAAGAAATTCGCAGAACACGTCATGTGGACGTAACGACAAACCTATTATTACAAATAATTATTTTTGTAACTTGCTAATATACTGAATCACAGTAATGAAAATTATTATCTATAATTTTTCTGTAAATAGAGGAGAAAATATAAGATCCCCCCCCCCCACCTTCTTCTTCTCTGTCCTATTTGTTTTGTAGTTCTCGTAGATATGGTAACAGCTTATGTAGCCACATCAGGTCTGTAAATTTATATGTAATGAATTAAGAGTTAAAATAGATAATTGTTGAAAACTCGTTACTTCATGCCTTTATTCCATAGTTTTATGTATCTTGTGTCAAATATCTGCACTATTTCAGCGTTCATACAATGCCGACGGCAAAAAAAGTTTTTTTTCCAAGTAGGTGGACATTTTCTATGTTGCTGCTTTGTCTATGTATAACCCTGGCTACATATAACGAACAACCAGAACCATCACAATTATTTTCGAGTTAATTAGTATGAGAGCAACTAAATGAAAATTGAAGTTTATGCAAACTGTTTGCTGTTAAATTTCGGTGAGAGATTTCACATGGAATTTTGTTTTATACTTTTTGTAGTGTGTTAGGACTAGGCACAGATGTGTGTTATCTCCTGATTTTAAAATCGTGCTCTCATGCTAGCTAAGGCAGAAAGCATTATTAATTTCAATAATTCATTACAAGACTCAGTGAAGTAATCCTGTGGTAAATTATCAAACGTAACGTTTTGTATATAGGCTTGAGCCCAACGAAAATACATCAGCCGAAGTTTCTATTATTGAAAACTACAGCGAACGTAAAAAAGCTAAATAATAACGCAAATTAACAATCAATAATCTTTAAAACATTTTCTCATTAACAATAACATTTTGAGAGGTATGCATGGTAGGATAATCGGAAACGTATGGCGCAAGTGCTAATCTGATATGTTGGGCGCCCAGTAGTGTTTACAAATATTACGAGGTTACCTTCCTTGACACCAGGGCGCTATATTCAGCGGATATGAACCTGTACACGTGCTAAAGTTTGAACAATTTGTACCATATCTCCCGCAACTACCAAGCTCTACTTGGCGTGGTGGCTTATGGGAGTAACTAGGTTTGTCCGAATAAAGATATTATGACTAGAGTTCGGATTTCATTTTTTTTATGGTACCTGGTGTTGTCTTTACGAATTATGATTGTATATTAAATTCAAATTTAAAATACATATATTTGTGTATTTTTAGTGTTTGAGCATATTATTGTCATATTTATGGGCAACAGCCGTAAAGATGCATATTTTTGACATTTGGAGGTCATATTGTGGGTAATTTTGTTCCCTGACAACCCAAGAACCTCCCAGAATATTAGACCAGTTCCAAGTAGATTAAGAAATGCAAAAAAATAGAAGCCACTACGCCGACAATTACAGATCCGATTGTTGAGACAATACGGTGTCAAGTACAGACTCCTGTTGAAAGGTAGCCATAATGTGCTACTGATGATGATTCCATAGCAAATGCGCCAAGGAAATCAAATACTTTTTTATGCAATGGTGGGGCTCGGGGATGGCGGTAATGTGCCATCGAATCTAGTCGTGTGATAGAATGAAGACATTCTCCAGATACAGCTGTGGTGGCACTTTTTTTCGTATAATTACAGATAGTTGTCCTTATTGCGAGAGATCTGTGGAGGCGATTTGCAAGACAGTAGTCGGTGCAGCAGGGCGTGCTTGTATAGCTCGGACTGTAGGGCGCTTTGCTTGGAAATACAGAGATCCCATGTTAGTATCTCGGTCCAGAACGCATCTTTAAGCTGACAATAAGTTTCGTAAACACAGATGCTTGCATATTTACGTCTCTCGTATTTGTAAGCACGACTGCTTTCCAACCTAACGGCCGCACATACTAAGAATGTGCAGAAGGATAAACACGAGTGGCGTCTTTAATACGCACAGCTTACAATGTTTCTCGTATCGAAGCCAATAGCGATTTTGACTTCGGTGGAGCTTCGTGCAAACTGATGCCCTTTGAAGGACGGGTATGAATTGTATTTTGAGGAAACATGAAACCGAGCGTTGCAAATTATTTTGGCAGTGGGAGCAATTTAATATGTCCTAGATAGCGTATCGGCTTAGTGTTACCACATACTACTTCATGACTGAACCTTTCCCCCAGATGAAGTTAATTAGTCTTCAATATGGGTTTACAGTTGTCTTCAATAAGTAATGTAGACGCACGTGGACTACAGAGTATTACAGAAAAGAGGCGTGTTAGGTCTCTGCCGTGTGGTCCAGGTCGCTGATAGCTCCATGACATTGTAACCACAACCTAGAAGTGAAGAAGGAAATACGGTATATCGATTTCTTGAAACTGTTCTTCGATTTGCTTTAATAGCTATAAGTAAGCAACGAAAAATATAAATCTGCTTCCCAGGCGTGGAACGTAACACCAGTTCATGGATTTTACTGCTGTTGGCTTTAAAAGTATTGTATAGCTTTTTTAATATAAAGAGAGTACTTTGATACTTCAAGTAGTAACTTGAATGTATCAGTATTTGCTGTAAGTATATATTGGCAGTGAAACTTATATCAAACAGATGAAAGTTTTCCGACGGTAGGACAATAGTAAAATGAAATCTTACGTTTCACTAAGTTGTTTTGAGATGCCGCATATCCCAAAGTTTGTAAAGTGTAAAGATTCTTCTTTTTCATAGGACGCTATAATGTTTGTATTATAAAGGTATTTCACGCATCTTCCGGGAGATATTCGCACAACTGCTGTAGCTCACCATCTATCGAAAGCTGGCAATCTGCCGCTTTTGGGAAATGAAACGCAAACTGAAGTGTGGAGGGGGACTAGCTGCAATATAGAGTAAGAAGCAATGCGAGTACAGAAAGAAAATAACAAATATAACACTTACCTGAACACGTAAATAATGTGTCAGAGAGAGATGCTCTTCAATAAGTCGTTAAACTCTTCAGTGGTTCTTCGTAAATCTCTATCAAAGAAAAAGATTAAAACTGGATTCAGAGGTAATGCTCAGGATATTATTTCTTTTATCACACCGTCTTGATTCGGTAGATGTTGATCATGAACTTCGAGTCTCGATTGTGAATCTTCTAACTCGTAATAACTACTCGACCGTAGTTTGATTGGGGGACTAAATGGATGAACTCCTATTACTAGCAATAAATTCACGTCACGGCATGTACGTAAAGAATCAAATTTAGTGTTAGGACGACCCGAATAAAATTTTCAACTATGATTTCTGCTTACGTGCAGTTTCGTAGACGTTGACGTAAGATATCAATGCAACTTTTCTTTGCGCATGCTGTAAACAGTAATACTACTACATGATGCTACACATCACCTAAGTAGCGTGCCATCTAATACTCACAAATATGTTGCTGAAAATGTCTTGATTCTAGATTTTAATTACAAGATCAAATGGTTCAAGTAGCTCTGAGCACTATGGGACTTAACATCTGAGGTCATCAGTCCCCTAGAACGTACAACTACTTAAACCTAACTAATCTAAGGACATCACACACATCCATGCTCGAGGCTGGATTCGAACCTGCAAGTGTTCTGTTATAGGTACATTTTCCTACATTCGGTGTAACATCTTAAATTGTAACGCACTTATAACAGAATTACATGCTGCACCGAGTCGTCGGTCTTCAAGTGATATGAAAAAGCTACTGGTAATAAGAAGATGAGGAAAGAGAAACACGAAGCTAAGACAAATTAGGGCCAGTATAGAGGCAGAAAGACCTGTTCCCCGCGCTATGTTTGTAACAGGACAGTAAATGACTAGTAAAGGTAAACGGTACCTTCCGCAATGCATCACACGGTAGCTTGAAGAATTTTTCTGTGGTTGTAGCTGTAAAAGTGCAGTTTCGTACCTTGCTCTTACGCGAGTGAGAGGAAAACTTCACACTTAACAAATAGCAGGACTATGGCGATATTCCCGTTACTTGCGTTCATTTGGCTGCCTTCTCTACTGTTTGATGCCGACTGTGGGCCTCAATAGCACGTACTCTTACCCGAGAGATCATTGCTAGGAAAATTAAATGCACAGTTAGATACGACAACTTACTAAACGAAAGCTGTTACCATGTAGTAAAGGGGACACTGTGATGTAAATTTAGCGGCTTACGTAATGAATTATACTACAGTGACATTTTTTGAAACCGCTTGGGCGGTGGGTAGGTTTCTTTCGAGTATAAAAAGGAAAATTAGAGTTTATTTCCACATATATCTTAATTAAAACAGCAGAAATGAAGAACACCCACTGGAAAATCTGATCTGTTTGCAACTTGCCGGCCGCGGTGGCCGTGCGGTTCTAGCGCTGCAGTCCGGAAACGCGGGGCTGCTACGGTCGCAGGTTCAAATCCTGCCTCGGGCGTGGGTGTGTCTGATGTCCTTAGGTTAGTTAGGTTTAAGAAGTTGTAAGTTTTAGCGGATTTATGACCTAAGATGTTGAGTCCCATAGTGCCACTAATGAGCACTGCTACAATGGCCAGCCGTCTGCAGTTTCAGGAGAAGTGCAACCACCTCAGGAAATCTGATGTTCGTGTTCCGAGACGAAGCACATATTCTTGGCCGAACTCCCTCTCCCGACAATAATACGAGCGGTGGGATGCCACAGTGGTCGTTGTCTCCATGGACGCAAGTTGTGTCGATACTAACATTTATCTGGGCGATTCGTCCGTATTATGGACAGCTACATGAATCAAAATGTGTGATATAATAGTCATTCAATAAAGATGAACATTAGAAAAGAAGAAACCAAACGCCCTCTAAGACAAAAAGGAACTATATGAAAGGGATGTATGTCGGTAGACAAAATGTATATGTTCAGACAGATAAACAAATACAGGTACAGAAAAACTGGATGATTTATTCAAGAGTAAGAGCTTCACAAACGGAAATTCAATAGCACGTTCGTCCACCTCTGTCCCTTATGCAAGGATTTATTCGACTTGGCATGGATTGGCGTAGTTGTTGGATGCCCTTCTGAGGGACAGCGTGCCGGATTTTGTCCAACTGTGGCGCTAGATCGTCAGAATCCCGAGCTGGCTGAATTGTCCTGCTCATGTTCCAGCCGCGCGGAGTGGCCACGCGATTAGAGGCGCCATGTCACTAATTGCGGGGCCCCTCACGCCGGAGGTTCGTGTCCTCCGTCGGGCAAGGATGTGTGTGTTGTACTTAGCGTAAGTTAGTTTAAGTAGTGTTAAAGTCTACGGACCGATGACCTTAGCAGTTTCGTGCCGTAGAAATACACACACATTTGAACATTTTGAACATGATGCTTGAAACGTTCCCAGGTGGGGAGAGACATGGCAACCTTGACGCCGAGAAAGGGTTTGGTAAGCATAAAGACAAGCAATATCAATGCGGGCGGGTATTATCTTGCTGAAACGCAAGCCAGGATGGCTTACCATGATGGGAAACAAAGTGGGGCGTAGAATATCGTCGATGTGCCGTTGTGCTGAAAGGATATTGCGGATATCAACAAAAGGGTCGTTCTATGGAAAGAAATGGCACCTCAGACCATGCCGTATGGTGGCCAACAGCCGGTTTCGTATATTACCACTGTCCGAGGCGGCTCCAGACCCTTCTTCCCATGTCTTTGAGGGTCATTTCGAAGCGCGACTGAGCACCCAAGACTTTCCTACTGCATATTCCATGCCGAAGATGTGTCAGCAGCAGTGGGTTACCAGCCCAAATCGCCAGTTGAGATCGCCTGGAGCGCTATGGGCCGGGCCCTCCAACCAGCTTGGGATCTTTACGATGCAACGCGCCTGTTGGACATAATTTGTGCACGATGTCTTTCAGGAGGACATCCAACAGTTCTATAAATCAATGCGATGGCGAATAACTGCTTACATAAGCGTCAGATACGAATAAACTCTCGATTGACTTACTCCGTTCGTAAATTTTATTCATTTGTTTGTCTGTACATGCACTAACAACATACCGATATCCGTCGCATGCGAATAATTCCTTCATGTGGCATCAGTATTTTGTGTCAGTGTGTACATACATTAGTATATTAAACTTGTAATATTAACAGTACAGTGTTAGGGTAATAAATATTAAAATTTCCCATTCTAATATAAAACATTCAATACAGCAATAATTGGGAATATATCTTTTCTGCTATTGTATGATCTGGTGTGGTACTCCTCTGTACAGTTTTAGATGAGATAATATTGAGTATGCCTGCACTTAGATGGCGGCGCCATGCACCATTTGTACAGACATTAAGACCATTCACTACGTTAGGTTCAGACTCTGTTCACAGAGTGCACTGAATCTTACGTTGTTAAAGGGATCCCATAGGTTTTGGGATGACATACTGCTTAATTGTCTGATAATTTTTTTATTTCATACAGTATGGATGTAAAGCTTTTATTCTGTTGTTGGCCATTTCATTTACCTCAGTTGTCTTCACGAGCAGCGGTGCTTCCTCGTAAGTATGATTCACATTTAATGGAGTTGTACCTGTTCTAAATCTGCTTAAAACCCGTTTTAAGAAATAACATCTGTACGTCAAACTGAAGAGGCTTAAAATATGCGGCCGTAGAATCAGCACTGCGTAGATGACGCTGGCAATTATTATTTTCTGCAGGCATTAGTTTCGGCGTTAGAGGAGACAAGTTTCAAAGCAGAAGAGCGAAGAGTTGATGAAGATGTTCCCGACACGATTCCACGTAGTTTAAATAGTAAATTGTTGCTCATCTTCAGTTTCTCAACAGTTTTAGAAACCTCTTCTTAAATGACAGTGGGCTGTGTGGGATAACCTCGAAGTACTTTTCCTTGACCAAAGTGTTCTTTCTGTGGACGGCCTGAGTGGCCGAACGGTTCTAGGCGCTACAGGTTGGAACCGCGCACCCGCTTCGGTCGCAGGTTCGAATCCTGCCTCGGGCATGGATGTATGTGATGTCCTCAGGTTAGTTAGGTTTATGTAGTTCTAAGTTCAAGGGCACTGATGACCTCAGAAGTTAAGTCACATAGTGCTCAGAGCCATTTGAACCATTTTTTGTTCTTTGTATGTTTAGTGTCCTTCGGAACAGCTTTTTATTTTTGTGTAATCCTAAAAGGACCACCAATGTTCTCAACATATAGGCCTCTTTTTTCAGGTACTTTATATCCGTTCATATGTCCGTCACGTAAGATGATAAGGATAAAACTGAAAAAATAAACAAATTAACCGAATATGGAATATGATTGCGGTGAAATGATACATGGTTCATCGTTAACTCTGCACGTTTAATTGTGCTGGGGGATTCGTGTTGAGGTCGGAAAATGTTTGCGAAATACACTCGGCGAGTTAGTTACAAACTGATAACGCGCATGTTTTGCAGTCTGACAACGACATTGATGTTCTGTGATCTCATCCTCCACAAGAAAGATGACCATTCGTCTCGCTGCGTGGAAATTAGTTGTAGCGGTAAGCTGGTTCAGTATTAATCACTGCTTGCAGAGCGAATTGGATTAACCCTCACGGTTGTGCCCGAGACACTCTTCGGCATGTACGAGCTATGAAAAACAGCCCATGCACCGGAATCTTGTGCTCGTTAACGCGCGAACGTCGATAATGGGAAATTCCTCCACGCCGACACTCATCTGCAGGGCGGTACGAGAATTTGCAATGACGAGCAGAACATGGCAAGTACCATATCCCGAATTCCCAGAAACTTCGATCAGTGGAAGAGGACTCAGAAATAAGCGTACAAGTGTCTCGGCTTATCCGTAGATGACTGTCTCTGAGAATACTGCAGTCGAGGTTTTAGAGGTACTTCATAAGGCGTCACCGCCAGACACCACACTTGATAGGTGGTAGCCTTTAAATCGGCCGCGGTCAGGTAGTATACGTCGGACCCGCGTGTCGCCACTATCAGTGATTGCAGACCGAGCGCCGCCACACGGCAGGTCTAGAGAGACTTCCTAGCAATCGCCCAGTTGTACAGACGACGTTGCTAGCGATGGTTCACTGCCTACTTACGTTCTCATTTGCCGAGACGATAGTTTAGCATAGCCTTCAGCTACGTCAATTGCTACGACCTAGCAAGGCGCCATTATCAGTTATTATTTATACTGTGAATCATGTACCGTCAAGACCGACGTTAATCATTAAATGGATGAAAGTTAAGTATTCCACCAGCTACGTCCGTTTTTCTGAAGTCTAATTTCCTTGTCCTGTTCCAGATCTCACGCCAGCCTGCCTGAGCTAAAACGCGTGCCTTTCGGCCTCCTCTAGTAATACGGTGTTGGCTCTCCTGCCAATCACAACATTGGCGAAAAGGCAAAACCGCGTTCTTAATGATATTGCCCTGATTTGCTTGTATAATGGCTTCACCACAATCTTCAGACGTACTGTCCGAATTTTATCGCTTACAGAATCAGCAGACGCAGGCATTACTGGATGCCCTTGGACAGCTCGTCCGTGCAATGCAAAACGATGCGGCTGCTGCCGCTCCACCGCTAACGCAGCCATGACACGCTGTTGCAACCACCGTTCGGCATTTTGATGCTGCACTGGAAAGCTGGACGGATTGGTCACGCCAATTTGGATTCCATCTCGCCGCCTACAGAATTCAAGGTAACGAGCGTCAGCCATTTTTGTTGTCTTCGGTCGGCGTACAAACGTACCGTGTGATAGTCAAATTATTTCCCCGACGCGACTTAGCAACTCTGTCCTACGAAGAAATTTTGTCTGCACAAGATGCATATTTCAAAGAGTCACTGTAGTTGCCAAACGATATACCTTCTTTCGTACAAAGCTTACGGCAGGTCAGACTAATCGGTGGTGGGTTGCAACCTTGCAAGGCCTTAATAAGGGTTGTAATTTTGAGGGTCTATGTGTACTCCTTTATTCAGATACTATGGTACATGATGCAATTGCACAGAACGTTTCTGATGTTCGTATAAGGGAACTGATTTTGAAACTACACTTACAAATTGCTGGGCACACCTCCGTTGCGTGCCGCAAATGTTGAGTTATATAGCTATTCAGGATAAACGATCCCTGTGTTAGGAAAGTGCAGCCTTCTTGCAACATACAAAGGACAAACAAAACTTGTGTCATTTTACGTTCTTCTTCTGCAATGAAATGTTTGGTTTCGATTTATTTCAGTAGTTTAACTTGTCTGTAGTAAATCAGGTCCTATAATGAACCAGACGGTGCCTTCAGACAGTGTTTCTCGTCTATGTGAAGAATTTGCAGACATTTTAGCACCAGGCCTCGGTTGCGCTAAGAACTATAAAGCACAGTTGGAAATGAAAGTAAACGTGCAACCGAAATGTTTCAGGGTGCTAAATGTTCCCCAGGTATTGCGTGATGAGGTCGAAAAAACATTACACGATTTGGAATTACAAGGTGTATTTGAACGTGTGCAGGCTTCTCTCGGGGCATCACCCTTAGTAATTTGGCCAAAACCTTCCGGAAAGTTGAGACTTTGTTTCGACTTGAAGGCAACAGTGAATCCACAACTAGTGATTGCAACTTTTCCTTTACCCCGCCCGGAAGATCTTTTTGACAAACTGTGGCCGGTTAAATATTTTTCGAAGTTGGACCTCGCAGATGCGTACTTGCAAATACCGGTGGACAAAGAATCCCACCGCGTTTTGGTGGTTAACACGCATCTTAGGTTGTACTAATTCAAACGACTGCCATTCGGGTGTGCATCCGCCCCTACATTGTTTCAGCAATGTCTGCAAACTGTTTGTGCGTCGGTCCCTACTGTAGTAAATTATCTGGACGATATTGTGATCTCTGGAAAGACGGAAGAAGAGCATTTGGCCAATCTCAGAACATTATTTCAGGTCTTGCGACAAAATGGTCTTCGCTTGCGGAAGGACAAATGTGTGTTTTTGCTCGGGACTTGCCATACTTGGGACATGTACTTAATGCCCAAGGCATACATCCCAGTCCAACGCACCTCCGTGCCATACAAGACTTTCCGTCGCCGCAGAGTTTGAAGCAGCTACAGAGTGTGCTGGGAAAAATAAATTACTACCACCGCTATGTGCCGCATGCCTCTTCTATTTCAGCTCCGCTTCATCGCTTACGCTGTAAGGGTGTTCCGTTCGTCTGGACGACGGATTGCGAACGCGCCTTTCGCCAGTTGAAATCGGCGTTGCTTTCCAATACTTGCCTTACGCCATTCGATCCCCAGAAGCCCACTTTGTTGATGGTGGATGCATTGGATTTCGGAATCGGCACTGTGCTTGCGCACAATGATGGATCACACGATCGGCCTATTGCCTTTGTATCCAAATTGCTCTCGTCTGCGCAAAGAAGTTATTCACAGATAGAGAAAGAAGCATTGGCTCTCGTATTTGGTGTTACAAAGTTTCATGATTTCTTGTGTGGTCGTCACTTTACCATAATCACAGACCACAAACCTTCGACATCGCTTTTTCATCCGACCAAGCCTGTATCTGCACGTACAGCGCAGAAATTCATTCACTGGTCTATTTTCCTATCGCAGTACCGCTACGATATCTTGTATCGGTCCACTGCTTAGCACGGAAACGCCGATGCGTTGTCCCGCTTGCCTGTTGCTGAGGATAGGGCGTTCGATTCATTCCATCTTGCTTGCATGATCACTGATGCCGAAACCGATGACGTGGTCGACTCGTTTGCGATTGATTTTCGTCGTGTAGCTACAGCCACAGCTGCCGCCCTGTCCTTACTTCCGTTCTGCGTTTTGTTGCTACGCAATGGCCCTTGTCAAAGTCACGCATCGGGGAGCCGTTGGTTCGCCGATTTTTTGCTCAGAAGAAGAAACTTTTTGGTACAACGTGGTGTCTTGCTGTTGCGTTCTGATAATGATCAGTCCAGTGTCGTGGTACCACGTTCGTTACAGCCCTCTGTCTTACAGATTCTCCACCAAAGACATTGGGGTACAGCGAGAACGAAACAACTTGCTCGTCAGCTCTGTACTTGGTTCGGAATCGATGCTGCGATTACGAATATGTGCTCTTCTTGCGTGGTGTGTGCCGAACAACAATCAGCACCACCGCGGAAATTCTTTGCATGGCCAAAAGCCACTTCCCCTTGGCAACGCTTGCACATCGATTTTGCTGTTCCATTCTGGAATGCTCGATGGTTGGTTGTCGTAGATTCATTCAGTAATTTTCCGGATGTCTTCCACGACGTCATTTGCCACCATCCAAGTGTTATGTGCTATCTTTTGCATTGAAGGTCTTTCACAGACTGTTGTTTCGGACAATGGTTCACAAATCATGTCTGCAGAATTTCAGTCATTCTGCAAGGCCAGTGGTAATCCACATCTGACGTCCACGCCGTTTTCGCCACAGTCAAACGTTGCCGCTGAGCGATTGGTCAGGACTTTCAAGTCACAGACGTTGAAGTAAAAGTAGACGCATTCTCGGGAGGACCCGTTATTGCTCTTTTTGTCCTCGTATCGCTCTCAGCACCGATATGGTTGCTCGCCGGCTGAGTTGCTCCACGGTCGCCCTCATAGAACCTTGATGTCTTTGCTACATCCGCCGCATCATGTTCCTGTCCAGCGGCAGATACCTGCTTTTGCTCCAGGCGACATTGTCTACTATCGCCACTACAGAGGTTCACGGCGTAGGCATGAAGGGCTTATTCTTCGCTGCCTCGGACGCGCTATGTTTCTGGTATTGGGGGCCCCTGCTGAGGTGCGCCGGCATCTCAACCAGCTGCGCCTCTGTCGTAGCATGGGATATGCCGCTCGCCGTCTGCTTTCAGCGACACTGCCGTCCGGTCAGCGCCCCGGGGACCCATCTACTGGGTCGCCTCAGCCCCAGGTGTTACCGACGCTGCCTTCCATTTTGCCCCAAGGCGACGCGACGCCGCCACCGCCGCCGCCGCCTGTTCTCCCGCCGGCGACGCCCGTAGTGGGCGCGACGCTGCAACCGCCGGGCGCCTCTCTGGGTCACGCACCGCCGATCGCTTACCGTGACCAGTTGTCCTCCTACATAGAACTCTTGCCATATGTCGTCTTCGCCTATCGGGTGCCCCAGCCCGATGGAGGTCGACCCTTCGGCCCCTCCTGTCTCTCTACGGGCGCATACACCCCATGTTGGCGTGCACCCTGGAGCAGATTTTCAGGCATTTCCTAGCTCCCCGCTGTCCGAATGGCAGGGTGCGGGTGGCACAGCCTCGCCTGTTGTTAGGCTCCCCACCTCGTCGCATACGTCAACATGGGGTCCTCCCCACGGCGGGCGGAAGCGTTATGCACAAAGATGGATATTGTGTATAATGTACCGTCAAGACCGACGTTTATCATTAATGGATGAAAGTTAAGTACTCCACCAGTTACGTCCGTTATTCTGAAGTCTAATTTCCTTGTCCTGTTCCAGACCTCACGCCAGCCTGCGTGAGCTAAAACGCGTGCCTTTCGGCCTCCTCTAGTAACACGGTGTTGGCTCTCCGGCCAACCACAACACTTCATGTGGCTTTTAGCGCACTGTAAATTCAGCGAAAATGATAGCACAGTGGATAGCTTTGCGGGAATCGCAATACTGCGCCTCGTTTCGATACCCGATTATTACTTTACTGAGGAGGGGGTGGGGTCTAATCTTTGTCCCATAGCTACGGTTGAAATACTTACTTGCTAAACTGGATGCACAGTACCTCGAATACTTTTACCACCGTTTTCTCAGTAATAGTTGAGTCTTTACGGATAAACCTGGACACGTGAAACATTTTCAATACTTTGACCCCTCTTCTACTGACCGAAGTTAATGAGAAATTGCGATTGAGACTTCCCGTGTTTTCCTCGTGAGCTTCATAGACTATGATGGTTGTAACGTCACAAGCTATGATTGGTGTTACCACAATTGGGTTTGTCGTCATTTATTGCCAGAAAACCAGAGACACACCTGAGCTACCGCTCTAACTGGCCAATAAGATGTCATAAACCGGAATGAAAAATGATTAAATATTTATTCTTCGTGCACTTACAGTACAGATGGAAGAAAATATGACTGAATTTGGAAGAGATTTGGTGGCGAAGGGGTACGAAGAATTTTACAAAGTACCACCACCTCTGATAGCAAATATGGAACTAACCTAGCAGGGCATCTAGCGAACTGAGCTTGTTTGAATAACACGCATATCTCCTTCATTGCTACTTCTAGTCTGCACCAGGGGCTTGCGGTTTTTGAAACGTAACGTAACAGAGACCACGAAGACATGATACAGCTACTGGTCTTTACAGGTGAACAACTTTCAATTCTTCCCGGTATAGGGTCTCTTGGATCAGCGACAAAGACCCCGATAACGAAGGATTTGTTTCAGTTTTTAGTCTCAATGTTTTATTTTGCTTAATGGCTGCCAATTCCGATACACAGTACCACGATATGGCGAAAATATGATCAAAAAATCGCAACACATAATTAAAATAATTATTCAGGAAACACGTACAAAACATTTTCTCTGTGTTACATCAAACGTATGATATAAAGTGCAGACGTAAAATATATAGGTAGCTCCCTACCCCTAACAGGCAATCGTAATGTTCGTTCCCAAGTAGGTGTGTAAATGTCAATGCCACGCATTAAATAGATACAAACTTCGGCAGCAGTAATAAGAACGTACCCGATGTACAGGGTTTCTTGATTTTGTTTCTTCAAGAACAGTCACACTGTAAAAAACAGGGTGTCGACGATTAAAGTTCCAGGTTGAAAACGCTGAAGAAAGAGTGGCACTGCTAAGAATGAAGTCAGATTCGAACAGTTTATTATTCACGCAGAGGAAAACATCCTGGAACAAACAATAATAATAACGTACAATGTAGGCTTTCATGGCCGGTGTTGTCTGTGACTGTGTGTTGCAAGTTGACGGCATAGTTTATCGTAGGGCCGTATTTTTTTTTCTAGTAGATGAGTCCTGTGTGTCCTGTTACTTGAACCGCCATCGGTAAACACTATGACAGTCTTTTTGGCACCAATGTGATTCCAACCCTTCAACAGGGTGGATCTGTGGCTAGGATCACTTTTATGTAACATGGCGCTCCCTCGCACACTGCACCATCAGTGAAGCGGCTGCTGCAGATGCATTTTGGAAATGCTAAAATTATCAGTCGACATTTTCCTACAGACTGATAGTCCAGATCAGATTATCTGGATCTGCACGACTTCCGGCTGTTACAATATCTGAAAGATATTTTGTTCAGTGGTCCAGTTACGAACGTATCTAAACTGAAGGCACGCATTGAACTTTAGTGATATACACTTTGAACACTAAACTTGTTCATGATTTACTCTGTTAGTTGAAACAGTATCGAAACCTCTGCAATAATTCCTGGGATTATTCTTGACATAAAGGATGACACAAGGGCTCAGTGGACTTTAATACTGATAACACGTATAGATCGTTCATTGAGGTGTAGAGGCAAGTAACTTATGGGCTCCCTATATAACAGTGGAGACACTAGCAAACGGTCGTCCTGTAGTGAATGCTATAGAGTTTCCGTGTCACACTAGAGAGCTAGCTCAACACTTGTTGCATTCAGCGGTACTCGCGCAGGACTCGATAGCATCAATACTGGGTGTGACGGTGTAGCGGAGCAGCGGAAAGCAGAACTCCGCTGTTTCGCCGCTTCCACGGCTCCCACTCAAAGTTGCACCGGCTCGCCCTGTTGGTATTCCGCTAGTGTAGGCGACACCGCCAGGCGGCCATTCTCATTCATTGCGCAGCTCCGCCAACACCGCCGCACGCTGCCCTCGCAAATGAGATTAGCGCCCCTAGCCCGCATTGCTGGCCTCTTTCTACCACTATGCAACCGCTACCAGTGCGAACAGCTGAATCGCAGTGTCTGGCGGGTGTGGGTGTGTAAAGATTGCGGCAGTCTCCCAAAGAGACGAGTCGCTGCGAGATGTGACACTGATCTCACAATTTGCTCGCCATCAGTTCTAATTACTCGAATTAAATTTGCATTTTGAAATTAACTGTAACAGCGAGAACGCCTCATTAGCTCTGTAGACAATTTAACGTGAAATTTACAACAATTAATTAGCGACGTATTTAGTGATAAAAGCTTGTTCATTACACCTACAGGTTCATTCGGAATTTCATATGGTTGTCGGTGGTAGGCATATAATTCTTTATATGAGGTTGAAATGCCCTAATTTTGGAAGGGCATTACTGTGTAAACACTTAAACGGCAATCCCATGGTCGTCTGTTCGTACTGTTTGTGTCCAACGACGAACTTAATAGTTTGCCTATGTTCATCTTGCAATTGAAGTTCTGCGGGACTTCATCCTTTGATTTACATTATAAAATGAAACACCTGATGCCGTCGTTTTGATTTTCATATATCGCACAAGCTTCGGTGACTCGGAAGACCAACTTCAGTTTTTCACTGAGCTGAAAATGGTGTACTGAGTCACAGCAACTGGTTGTAATTTAATAAAATAGTATCTAAACGACAGCTGCAATTGTTTCATTTTATTACGTAAGTAGTTTGCTTCCTTCACCTATTCTTCAATATACTTCCTTCCTTTTCCCTTCCGTTCTTTTTTCCATTTTTTACGTATTATACAGGGTGTCCCAAAAAGAATAACCAGATTTAAAAGAGAATTTTTTATTAGGAAGAATGGCTTAACACCAATAAATTGCATACTAAATAACTCAGAAAAGCCAGACATCTAGCGGATTTTTTCTGAAACTCTAGACCATGCTGATTACATCTAGCGCTGTTTCAGTTACCTAGTGACATTTGTCTCAATATTATTACAAGCTAAAATCGGGTCATTCTTTTTGGGATACCCTGTACAAAGCGTATCTTAGATACGAGGGGCGTTCACTAAGTAATGCGACACGATTTATTTTCTCGGAAAGGTTTGGTTAAAAAAATCCGGAATTTGTTGTAAGACATCGTGGAATATTCCCGCCTTATCCCCTATACGTTCATGAATGTTACGACAGGTGGATGCGCTAAACGTGACCTTCAAAATGGCGTCTGTAACGGAGGTACGTTCCAAGCAGAGAGTTGTGAGTGACTTTGTTTTGGCAGAAAACCAGAGCGTCGCTGGCACTCATATGCGTCAACAGAATGTCTGCAGAGACCTGGCAGTGAACAAAAGCACGGCGAGCCGTTTGGCGAGGAGTCAGTTATCATCGCAACAAGGACGTGCAAATCTGTCCGTTCTCCCGCGTGCCGGCCGAGAGCACACACCTGTAACTGCTGCAGTGCTGGAAAATGTGGACACTTCCATTAGAGGTGATCAACGGATCACAATCAAGTACCTAAATTGATGATCAAATACCTAAATTGATGATCTCTGTTGGTAGTGCTAACACAGTCGTCCACAAGTTATAGTACTGAAAAATGTGTTACCGCTAGGTTCGTCGCCGCCTAACAGAAGACCATAAAGAGCAACCAAGGGCCTTCTGTGCGGATTTGATTGAGATTTACGCGGCTGATCATAACAGTTTTTGTCGACTGTTGTCACAGGTGATGGAACATGGGTTCATTCCTTCGAACCAGAAACAACAGGCAATCCTTGAAGTGAAGTCACACATTCTCTCCTCCGCTGAGAAGGTTCAAAGCCACACCCTCAGCTGGTACAGTCATGACGACGACTTCTGATGTGCTCCCTCATGGTGCAACGATCAACTCTGAAGTGTATTGTGCTACTCTCAAGCAATTTAGGATCTACTTCAGCGTGCTCGTCGCCACAAAAAGGCAAAGGAAACTTCTCCGTGACAACGCTAGGCCTCACGCAAGTTCATAAAAATTCAATGGACTGTTCTTCCTCATCCACCCTACAGCCCGGATATCGCACCTTCCGATTTCCATCTGTTTGGCCCAATGAAGGATACACTGCACGAGGAGCAGTGCGTGGATGATGGGGAGGTTGCTGATGCCACAAGACGTTGGCTCCGACATCGGCCGATAGAGTGGTACCATTCCTGCATACACGTTCTTCCAGTAAGGTGGAAAGGCCATCGCAGTGAACGGACATTATCATGAAATACATGGCTCAGTAGTCCAAAGAGTGGGTATTAATACGGGTACCGGAATCCTAAAAAAAAAACAACGTGCTTTCAGGAAAAAAGTGTTGCATTACTCACTGAACGCCCATCGAAATATCAAAACTGATACCGGTGAAGGTATGCAATACTAGCAGCAAAATCGTTCCTGTAACCATGGGTCCGCTAACTAGTCTCTGGCGAGAAGTTTGTGAGCATGTAGTAACAAACCACCATTATTGTTGTTGTCTTAGTTAGTGTCAGTGTATCTGAACAAAAGTATGCAGACACCTATTAATATGCTTTTATGGTGACTTGAACTCCACTGCTGACACTTTCAGTGTGTTCTCTGTGGAAGAATGGCACCCCGTTCTTCCAGAAAACGAGAACTAGAGAGGGAAGAGATGTTGGACTCTCTGGAACTAGAGGTAAGTCGACGTTCTAATTCAGCCCAAAGGTATTGGTATGGGTTCTGATCGGTACTCCAAGCAGGCCAGTCAGTTTCAAGAATGTTGTTTTCCGCAGACCATTGGCTCACACATGTAGATTCATGAAGCGGTGAATCCACACACAGATACAATCACCGCATAAGAACTGTATCTCTACTGTTACCCAGTACACAATGCTGTAAAATGTACACGCATGCTTCAGCATGTAGGATTTTATTAAGCGTAATAAGCGGGCTGAACCGTGAATTTACTTTCAAATCTTTTATTAAGAATTTACTTTATTTACTAGCGATTCATAAAGAACGTTGACAAATTTAATCACACTATGCGAGCGTGGAAGTAGTTGTCAGGGAGTAATTGATGAAATCAAAATGAAATTTCTTTTAACACATGGTAATTTTATTCCTAAAAGTTTTTTTTAAGAAACAGATTTACAATTATAAACAGAAAAGCACTCTCTAATTGTCAATTTATTTTTGAGTGTTTGAGCTTTTGGGCTGAGAAACTTGCCGCTCCTCTTTGACACGGCCGTAGTCACGACCGCTCACAACAATCTCTGAAAGGCTACACAGGAGTGAATCTGCAACACACTAGATTACCTTAAAATAAAAGTTTTAACAATTCACACAAGCACACAAACTATGCACCCGGTAGGAGGGTTGGAAATGGTACAAAAATGCTCTACAGTACTAAAAATGATAGGCAGGATAAAAACATATTTCAGGAATTAGGCCGTTACACTTGAAGCAATAAAATTTTTAACACACCGAATCCGACAAACATCACAGAGGCAGATATTAACATACGGCAGATTGATAGGGAGAGTACCGAACAACCCAAACCGCAAGTTGCTCTAACCCTACCCTACTCCACAAGGGAAAAATGGACCACCCAATTTGTTAATAACCACCTTTTCGCAGGTGGGCAAACGGAGAAGAATGCCAGGACGACGCCAAAACAAAGCGTTTGGTGACCTCAACCAAGTAAATGAAAGCACTGGCACACCTGTAACGCTGCAGGTAGCATAAATTTCTTCGTAGATTAAATTGAATAAGAACCACATAGCGGTAACAATACAATTAAGATTTCCTGTAGTGTAGAATAGAGAGATGCAATTTTTCTGTATGATAATAGGACCCACTAATGTAGTTAGGTAGTGGGTTAATATGTATAATGTAATGAATTTGAATAAAGTTTTCTTTCTTTTTTTAAAAAAAAGTAAATGAAACAACATAACACCAGTCACCTAACTTCCAATAAACTGCGATTTCTGGCGAAGACCTGGCGCAGCACCCCCAAAACGCTCTCCCGAACCGTCCGCATCCAGCCGCTTCAACGGACGCAGGAAGGCGCGCTGATCTGTCTCACGGCGTCGCAGCTCGCGCCGGTCAGACCGATGTCGTGGGTTGACTCCTGTTGCTCTCGTGTCGGCCGTGAAGCCACTACCCTCGCTATACGGCGCGGCCCACTGGACTGACGTGGCGACCTCACATGCGGCGACGCTTAAGGCGGACAAGTCATCTGGTTTCTATGCGAGACCAACCGATCGATCCAACCGCCAATGACTGTTGCCTGAGCAACTCGAGCAGACTGGCGGCCAAACGCGCAGACTCAGATGCAGGAACTAAGCCCCCGACCGGGCGACCACTCTTTTAAGTTCTCTCACTGCGCTACAAATTCGGACGAGAGACATACTAACGAGCTGGGGACGAGAGACTGACCCCAGGCTGACTCCCGACTCACCCGCGAGGCAAAGGCAAAAGGTTGCTGCTGACCTTGCCATTCATGTAATAAGACGGCTGACACACCCGCACTAGACGCGTCTGTCTGAACTATAAAAGGCTTATCAATATCAGGCAACCCAAGCACCGGTGGATTAGCAACGGCGGTTTTGATCTGTTCGAAGGCCGCCTGCTGGGTGGGACCCCAAGTAAATTTAACTCCTTTTTTAAGAAGCTGATTCAAAGGGCAGCTAAGGCCGCATAACTGGGAACGAACCTCCTGAAATAATTTAACATGCCAATAAACTTAGCGACTCATCGCTTGTCAGTAGGAGGTTGGAGTGCACGCAAGGCTTTAGTAAGCTCTTGATCGTTCCGAACCTCATCGCCTGAAAATATATGGCCAAGAAAGCAAATCTGTGGCCTCGCTAGGGTAACCTTCGACAGTTTAACGGTTAAACTTGCCTGCTGAAGCTTAAAAAATACTTTATGTAAATGACTCAAATGCTCTTCAGACGATTTACTATATATCACAAGGTCATCCAGATAGTTACAAACAAAACGTAATTTAAATTCACCCAGTATACTATCTAATAAACGAGTCAACACAGCAGCTGCGGTAGTCAGCCCAAATGGGACCCGGTTAAATTCGAATAGATTCCAATCGGTGAAAAACGCTGTAACATGAAACTTCTTGGCAGATTAAAACTGTGTGCCCGACCGAGACTAAGCCCTGTCTCCACAATATCCTTTCTTTCAAGAGTGCTTGTTCTGCAAGGTTCGCAGAAGAGCTTCTGTAAAGTTTCTAAGGTAGGAGACGAGATACTGGCAAAAGTAAAGCTGTGAGTACCGGGCGTGAGTCGTGCTTCGGTAGCTCAGATGGTAGAGCACTTGCCCGCGAAAGGCAAAGGTCCCGAGTTCGAGTCTCGGTCGGGCACACAGTTTTAATCTGCTAGGAAGTTTCATATCAGCGCACACTCAGTGATTATTAGTTGTCTAAGTTGTCATAACGAGAAACCCTCCTAAAGAGCTCTAGAAATTAATTCGTTAGACTTCCCCTTTGCTAACGGGTACAGCAGAGCTAACAGGGTGGAGTGCGGTAGTCGAAAAGCAAAGGAACGTTGGTCAAAATAAGCCAGTAACCACAGAATTTCCTTTATCGTCGCCAACGACTCTACACTTAACTCTCCTACATCGTTTAACAGAAGAGCAATCGGGTTAGGTAGCTTTGCGAAAAATTCCGAGTTAGGTTCAATTCCGCGGATTGGGTTATTTACGTAGTTCGCTTCCTGTTTGTACCGTATTGACTTGGACCTGCCCACTAGATTTTTCCGAGCTAGACTCTAACTCAGTTAACCTAATCTGCAACGCAGCCACCTTTCCCTGCAACTCAACCACTTCCTTACGATCAGCTTCGTTCACAGCAAGTTGTTCTAAATGAGAGACCCGGTTAAACACGTGCTCCAAATGCGCACGTACTCTAGCTAATTGCTTACGGCTCGGTTGATCAACACAAAACCAGTCTAAATGCTGTCGGAACTCACCGACCTCTCCTGCCGCCGCACCCATGGCTGTCGGAAAGGAACCAACTTCCGGTGAAATTTGGACCGGATTGAGCTAGGCATCTTTTAAATCCGCAAGCAACTCAGGAACAGTGCCTTGTTTGTTTATGTTACAAATACGCGACTCATAAAAGATATGATTTTTACGCAACGTGCCGATTCCTGGACATTCTCTGGCCGCCATGACAACGTGGAACACGCAGCTAAACAGTCACTTGGCCAAAGCGGAACAGTACTAAATTATAAAATAAGTAGAACTATAATTCCATCGGTTACTGAAAGAGTAGTAGCAAGAACGCTAACCACGATCTGGTACCAGTAATGAACCGTGAATTTACTTTCAGTCCTTTACTCAAGAATTTATTTAATAGCGATTCATTAATAACATTAACACATTTAATCACACTATGTGAGCGTGGAAGTAGTTGCCAGGGGGTAACTCATGAAATCAAAATAAAATTGTTTTCAAAGAATCGAAATTTTATTCCTAAAAGTTTTTTCTAAAGAAACAGATTTAAAATTATAAACAGAAAAGCACCCTCTAAATATCAAGTTATAGTTATTCAGAGGCAGAAAGAAATTTTTGAGAGTATGAGCTTTCGAGCTGAGTACCTCGCAGCTACCTTTTGACACAGCCGTAGTAACGACCGCTCATAACAACCTCTGAAAGATTACACAGGTGCTAATCAGCAACACACCAGATTACGTTAAAGTAAAAGTTTTAACAATTTACACAAGCACACAAACTATACATCCAGTAGGAGGGATGGAAATGGTACAAAAAGTGCTCTACAGTACACATATACCGCCTCTCAAGATGATAGGCAGGATAAAAACAAATTTCAGGAATTAGTCCGTTACATTTCAAGCAATAAATTCGTTGACACACCAAATCCGACAAACATGACAAAGGCAGCTATTAACGTACGGCAGATTGATAGGTGGATTGCCGAACAACCCGAACCGCAAGTTGCTCTAACCTGCCGCTACTCCACAAGGGAAAAACGGACCACCCAATTCATAAATAACCACCTTCCCGCGGGTGAGCAAACGGAGAATAATGGTGGGACGACCCCAAAACAAAGCGGCTGTTGACGTCACCAAAAAAAAAGTAGAATTTAACAAGTAAATGAAACAACATATCACCAATCACTTAACTTCCAATAAACTGCGATTTCTGGCGAAGACCTGGCGCAGCACCCCCGAAACGCTCTCCCGAACCATCCGGTTCCAGCTGCTTCAACGGACGCAGGAAGGCGCTCTGATCTCCCGTCTCACGGCGTCGCAGCTCGCGCCGGTCAGACCGATGTCGTGGATTGACTGCTGTTTTTCTCGTCTTGGCCGCGAAGCCACTACCCCTCGCTATATGGCACGGTCCACTGGACTGACGTGGCGACCTCACATGCGCCGACGCTCAAGACGGACAAGTCATCTTGTGTCTCAGTGTGCGACCGACCAACCGATCGATCCAACCGCCAATTACTTTTGCCTGAGCAACTCGAGCACACTGGCGGTCTAACGCGCAGACTTAGATGCAGGAACTAAGTCCCCGACTGGGCGACCACTCTTTAAGTTCTCTCACTGCGCCATAATTTCGGACGAGAGACAGACTGGCAAGCTGGGGACGCGAGACTGGCCCCAGACTGACTCCATTCACCCAGACTGACTAACTGGTGAGCTCATAGCGCCCCTTAAATGCAGGTGAACAGCCAACCTTTCCCCTTTCCCACCAGAGGGAGACACCAAAGCTACGATTGCCACAGCAGCGCCATCTCCAAAAACGGAGGGTGACGGCTTCACACAACGTTCTTCGGCGCGCTCTTCAAAACAGCAATTTTTACCACGGCTCAGGGGCCACAACATAATCACGAGAAATGCCCCGATAATGTAACACGACCTCCTCCATACTTCATACTCTATACTCATGATGGCAGCTATCTTTCTCGAGCTACACCAGACCCTAATCCTTCTATAGGATTACCGTGTTTCCAGTCATCCACTGCCCAGTGGCTTCACTCTTTACACTACTTCTTGCGTCGTTTATCTCTGACTACGCACGACCTCCTCCGCCATGTAGCCCATTTATACTGCTCCTAGCTCTTAGCCCTGTTGATAAATTTATTAATATTATGAGTCGCTTCTCTTCCACTGCTCTTACAAGTCCTTTTCCGTCTCTCACCTGCTTGGAAGAGTAGTTGAACGGAATGGAAAGTATCTTGATAAGAGGATATAAGATGAACATTAACGAATGCAAAACGAGGATAATGGAACGTAGTCGAATTAAATCAGGTGATTCTGGGGGAATTAGACTAGGAAATGAGACACATAAAGTAGTACATGAGTTTTTATGTTTGGGGGACAAAATAACTGATGATGGTCGAAGTAGAGAGGATATAAATTGTGTACTGTCAATGGCAAGGAAAGCCTTTCTGAAGAAGAGAAATTTGTTAGCATCGAGTATAAACTCAAGTGTCAAGTTTTTCTGAAAGTATTTGTATGGAGTGTAGCCATGTATGGAAGTGAAACATGGACGATAAATAGTTTAGACAAGAAAATAAAGGCTTTCGAAATGTGCTACAGATGAATGCTGACGATTAGATGGATAGATCACGTAACTAATGAGAAGGTACTGAATAGAACTGGGGAGAAGAGGAATTAGTGGCACAACTTGACTAGAAGAAGGCATCGGTTGGTATGACATGACATGATCTGAGTCATCCAGGGGTCAGCAATTTAGTATTGGAGGCCAGCGTGGAGGATAAAAATCGTAGAGGGAGACCAGGAGATGAGTACATTTAGCAGATTCAGAAGGATGTAGGTTAACGTAGATACTTTGAGAAGAAGAAGCTTGCACAGGATAGGTAGCATGGATCCAGAAAGGTGTAGGTTACAGTAGGTACTGGGAGATGAAGAAGCTTGCACAGGAGAAGGTAGCATGGAGAGCTGCATCAAACCAGTCTCTGGGCTGAACACCAAAACAACAACAACCACGAGTCGCTTCTATAATTTATTGTGAATTCATCATAGGTGCGAGGTCAGTTTGCTTGCCTTAGTTGAAGACATGTTAGGGTTGTCGTTCAAATTTTATTTGTATACTTTTTTACTGAAGTAGCCTGGGTAATCACTATTTCAAATCGAGCTATGTACAGTTTCTGCCTGTCCATGTTGTAAGCATTGGTGTTTATCGGGTTGGAGCCTTCTTTCTAATTTTCGATATTACGTGTGCCGGCTTTTGTACTCAAGAATAATTTTACTAGTTGTGGTTTCAGTTAGATTTGGTTTTTTATATTTTATTTACAATGTTTTACCTTTGCTCATTTTGTTTGTTTATTGTGAAGCACTTATTAATTCAAATACTTTTCCCGTTTTAATTCATACTGAGCATTATTGATTTTCTTGAAACAGAACCAGCGGGTTGGGATGAAACTCTACGTTTTGGTATCTCCTGATAAATTTACAAATTCTACTTTGAGAACTGCAGTGTTGTGTTGCTGGCTTTCATGTAATACTTTACGTGTTAAAGAAGTAAATAATAAATACTTGCAGTTCCTGTTTTGAAATAAATTTTTATTTCCTAGATGAAATGTTTTTTTTTTCCTTGGTGGCTTCTGCACTTTACCGCTCCCAGCTCCATGACGGATTCCAAACAGATTACCACAATTTCTCTAACATAATACCTTTCCTTGTCAGTCTTAGAGGCTCCTGTTACATAAAGCACAGCGCTTTTTCATACAGGATTCCACACTGGTCTGTATAACTTTTTAGTTAAAATTCCAGTGCCTTTACATAAATAGCGCACTAGTTTACACAGTTCAGATACCGGGTACTACAATACAGATTAATGATAGATACAGTCACATCCCAACTGAAATTTGGATTGAGCACCATAATAGATGAGCGATGCCAGCGGCGAAGCAGTATTTTTATACGCTGCCTCTATTTACTTTTATGTTAGTGGAATGTTTAAAAACTAATGAAAGTACAGAACAAAATTATACGTTGCAACATTTTCCGTACGAACTACCGTAAAGAGCAACAAATAATACTTTCTGGCATGCATATTTTCTGCATGAAACTTTTCATAGTGTGACTTAATGACGAAGAGTAGTGCAATAGAGACGCAAAACTACTTTAAGTATAGGAAAATATACATTCTCCTGGCTTGTAGTTGTTGGTATATCACCTACCTTCATTTCAAGTGAAGTGTTTCGCTTATCTAAATGTGCGAAGGGTTTCAAAAATTTTGCAGAAGACATTCTGAAACAGTGGAGTTTAAAAGCACAAAGCGCTTCCTTCATCAGCATACTAATTCGCACATCAGATTTGCATTCATTTGCAAATGTTGCCTGCCAGAGTTGCGGAGCTATCCACTTCATACTACCTCTTTCCTCAGTTATGTAACAGTTAGCTATTTATTTACGGAAGAAGTGCTCTGCAGCAAGTTTTGTGTTTGTAAGTTATTCATGAAACTTTTTCAAGTAAAAAAAGTAAAGACCTCAGTGAATGCAGAGTTTGCTGCTGTTTTGAGAGACTGTCATTCTTATCAGACCGAATACCACAGCCAAAGCTATGATACGTGATCCACTTTTAACGTATTTTATTATAACATCCTATTTCCTAGAAAGTTCCCTCAAAACATTTCATACCTCAAGAATATTGACAATACCATTAGACTCATCTGGTATGAAAACTGCATAATGTGACGTACGATAAAATCTTCTATGATTTTGGGCCGCTTTACGTTCCTCTCCAATTCCTTCCACTCGATCGCCGTTTTCACTCATGTGTTGGTTTCATTTATTAATTGCGCCTTTCCTCATACATTAAATAGAAACACATCGCTCTTAAGCCAGTAGCTAACCTTTCCCCCGCGAATTCACATACGTACATTTATGTCACATACACAATACGAAAAGAGAAAAAGAAATGAAGAAGGCGCATCATCAAGGAACTAACCGAACAGGATGCGACTCAGTAGATGTGATGTACCTGTACACACACACACAAAAAAAAGATTACCATTGCAGAACAATTGGGTGATTTATTCAAGAGAAAGTGTTTCACAAATTCAGCAAATCAATAACACGTTCACCTTGGCACTGATAAAGTTGTCGGACGTCCTATAGAGGAATATTGTTCTAAATTATATCGAATTGGCGAGCTAGATCGTCAAAACCCGGAGCTGATTGGAAGGCTCTACCCGTAGGCACCAAACTTTCTTAATTAGAGAGAGGTCTGTCGACCCTCCTAGTCAAGTTAGTGTTTAGCAAACTCAAAGAGAAGTAGTATAGACTCACGCTTACCATGGAGGACAACAAAACGGGGCGTAGAATATTGTACCGCTGTGCTGTAGGGGTGCTGCGGATGACAGCCAAAAGGGTCCTGCTATGAAAATAGATAGCACCTCAGACCATCATTCTTGGTTTTCGGGTCGTATGGGGGGCGAGAGTATCCCACCTTTGTCTAGGGCACCTCCAGATACGTCTTGGGTGGTCATCGGAGCTCAATTCGAAGAGGACTCATCATAGGAGACAATTCTGCCATAGTCGATGACATTTCAGGCCGAAGATGTTTGTGGAGATAGCCGGGTAGTAGGTACAAGGAATGGAATAAAATTATTTTAAATGCCTTATCTGAAACTTAGCTTGAGCAGTTAATCACATAACCGACTCTCAAACAGTGCTGCAGTCTGCGACTTTGTTAGCGAAGAACGGGAAATTAGTGATCATAAGGTCATTGGAGCCTCACTGTGTACGGCTGGTAATTGGAACACATAAATAGGTAGGAAGATCTTTCTGCTAAGGGAGAGCGAGGAGAAATACATTTCCGAGTACATGAGAAGTCAGAGAGATAATTTCATACCCAGCTCTAATAACATTGAGTATAAATGGTCAATGTTCAAGAGCATTGTACAACTGGCGAAAAAATGTTCCTATCAGAGGAAAAAATTTCGAAATATTCTGGTATCGCACCCTTATTAACACGCATCTCATCTCTCCACTCCCACAAGTCTCTTCTAAGTCACCTACATCCATTAGTTCATCGTGGTAAGTTGTTCATTTCTAACCACCCGTCAGTGCCTGTTCTCTATAACTCATTCAGTCAAACTCATTGTCATAATCTCTTTTGCTTCTTTGCCACTGTCTCCTGTCTCACAGCTACATTGTCATTTGTTCTGTCCTACTACTCATGTCTCCTCTCAATGTCTGTGTCTCTGTCTTGCTCTCTCTTACTGCAGAGATCTCACACTTTTCCACTGCTGCTGTCTCTTCTCATTATCACTATCTATCTTTTCTCCTCGTTATCATTTTTATGGATTTTCGCATTATTATTGGTTCTCCAGTGTGGTACCGAGCGCTGCGGTTTTCGGACCCGTGCCAGACAGCATGGAACACGATGACCAGCAGTCGCGCCGTACTCCGTGGCTGCGCGCGCTCCTGGCCCCGAGTCTAACGTGAGGGTGACACTCTGGAGTACGTGGTCCCAGCGGCCAACAGCGACATACCCTGTCGTGTATTTAGGCGGCTGCCTCTCACTCTGTGAGGCGGTCTGTTATTCCTGTTGAGTCAATTGATATCTCGCTTACAGACATCGTGATTACATTGCGTGTGCTGACGTCCGTTTACGAGTGGACGTTGTTTTGATTTCGTGAGGTTATCTCTTGTGACCCCATTGGTTAATGCATTTGTTGTCGATCTTGGTGTCTTGCTCGGTTGTCCATCATCGTGCTTGTCCTTCCATCTCGGTTCGTCTGTCTTGTTTGCTCGCTGGCCACTCCCGTTCGGTCCCACCGCGTTTTCGTTATCGGCAATCCCGGGACCATCCCTGTCGCGGCTACAACATTCCACCACATCCACTTACTCCTTCTCCTTTTTCCTCTCGCACTTCCACTCTCGTCTTCACTCCTTTTCCTAGCATTCTTCTATCACCATCTCGCATGTTCCAGTGAATCGCTGTCCCTTTCTTTCTCTCACACTGCCATTGTCTCCTTCACTTTTCTCATAGGACAAACACCTGCTATCTTCCAATACGTATTACTTTTCCGTTTCTTTCCCACTGCCACAGTCTCCCTCCCAGTCAGCATAAAAAAGCGAGAGTATCTTCGCATGCCAACATTTTTTGAAGAATTTTTAAACTTACTGAGGAAGCAGCATTAGATAATTGGTCATTTTCTCGGTGATACCTTCATTCTTTCAGCTGAAACATGGCGTGTCACTCTTTTGAGAATATTTATCAGTGAGTCGGCCTCCGTAGCGTAGCGGGAGCGATACCGCTTACGACACAGGGGCCCCCGAGATACATTCCCGGCAGGGTGTTCTGTGTCCTTCATCATTTTCATCATCATTAACTCACAAGTCGCCGATTTGGCGTCACCCAGAAAGACTTGCAATACGGCGTCTGAGCTCCCCTGAATGAGGCCTCCCGTCCAATAATGCCAAACGATCATTTCACTCCACTGATCACTGAAATTTTGATAGTTTACTTATGCGAAATTATAATAAATAAAAACTAATTTTAAATTTCAGGCCCGATTGTATGTGAAAAAAATTGCTCAAGTAGTAAACTCTGCGGTTCTCCGAACCCCTCTGATGATATGGGATACACTTTGCAGCGTATTTCTCCGTGCTACGTTACGTTATAGACATTTACTCCTCGCACTGCAATTTCCATGCATATTTTACGTGTACAGTTGCTGTAAATTTGAGCCTCTGTGTCTCGCAAACGGGTAAAGATATTAAGAAAATTTCAAAATTTGTTCAGGATCAAATGAACATATCGCCAAAAATTGTGCCATTTGCTGTACAGAGCCGTCTTGCAGTCCATGGGTCGGTTTTGGTACGGTATAACCGTAAAACTCGCACTTGCGAGCTTCTTGGGTACAGCACATGAACTGATGATGCTTCCATACGTCAATGGAGGATACCGTAGACCATATCAAATGCACAATGAATCAACCGATTTCCTCCATTCGACTGAGCTGAAGGAAATGTGTAATATTCCTACTTTGACCTTGTACTGTAAGATAATGACACGAAGATTATCATGGTACGCTCTTCTGTGCTTTTTCGGTCCCATTTGGTAATTTCTACATGTTCCGTCTCGTGTTGTTCACGCTTATCTGCCTGTTGCGTGTCCAACTCGTTCCTAAAAAGACCTTCCATGACTTCCTGTCATTTTTGAGCATTCCACTAAGCGTTGCTTTTCGTGTATTTTCCGGTCGTGACTACGCATTAACATCAGGTCATAATACTTGACTCTATCCCAAAATATCATCCACAGTCCTGTATTCAATATTTGAACTCCTTTGCCCATTTTATATACCCTTTTGGTTAATGGAGTTGAGTCAGAACTAAACACAACCAACTTCAACGATATGGTGCACCATCAGATGAGAAATACTTTAACACAATTCTATTTACACTTAACAGTTCGGTCACACTTACATTTACATTTTTATCTCCAGTTGGCGTCACCTTGTTGTTTGGGCAGGGTCACCATTTTGTCATGGTCTGCTCTTCTGTATCTGCACAGTGAGTGTACTAATGTGTGCAAACTTAGCTTACCACTTAGTGTGAAAATGGACTAAACATCAGAACTGTCTTCTCAAGCCCGGGATGTTAAACAGACACTCTAAATAAATATGAACTTGGCCTTGTATGGAAGCTAATGTCAGGTGCAGATCATGACAAAAGTCATTAGAAATGCTGCTGTCAGGTAGCATCAATTAATAAAGGTGAAAGTTTGAGGTCTGTTCTAGAAAGACAGTAGACCTATTACCTTTTATATTCTGCATGTAATTTATCAACTGTGCATTGGGGATCAAGTGATGCACAACAATCATGCCCAATTACTTTTGACACTCAATAAAAAAATATTTAACTCTTGGACATATTCAATTGCCAGTTATTAAAATCGTTATCTCTACACATAATATTTTTTACCACAGGAAAGAATGATTAAAAATCTTCATCAGCTTGTTTAAATCTACGTTGTCATAGCTGAAAAAAGCACTGAGTTAGTCGAGTATAAATTTACTTTTTGAAGCAATTCAAAAACGCTCACGTACTCAATGTGACGGTAGGTTAGTATCCTAGTTTTTATATTCAATGGTCAAAGTGTATGGAGGTTGGATTGAGCAAAATCTAGACTCAACATTTACTGTGGCCTAATGCATGGTTGTACTTTACCAAGAGGGGGGGATCTGAAATGCTAATTCCCTATTCTGGCCTTGACTGAATTCACCCAGTCTCATTGTACTGCGTTCCATAGAACATTAATCTTTCCCTAGTTGAAATAATGGCTATTGCACACTCGCTAAGGGTTGGAGCGACATGCACAATTTCTTTGCCCGCAAAAATTACTGTAGCAGTAGTTAACTACCTCTTCACTCTCTGTCACCTCAATATGAGAAACATATCCTCTTCGCAGAAAGCAAAGCTCTCAACACCCTCGCCTATTTCCACACACTTGTGTGGCCCGCCATGAGACGAGAGAGAGGTCTAGAAATTTTAGTTCTCAAAATGCTTTTATATAATGGGGGACTCCCCAATGTGTCGCGTGTGCATCGCCCAGTATGGTTTCAGCCAATCACTATCTCACTAGAGGTGGATTTTATTTTTCTTACTGGGTCTCAGTCTAGCACTGTTGATGCCGTGCAGCTACTTACCCTCGGTCCCAGCCGTATTTATTTCAAAAGGAATAATGTATTGTTCTGGCCGTATCCCTTTCTGCTTGTTAGTAGGGTTTTGTGATGCCATCAACCACCTGCTCAGTTTGTCTCCAAAATGCGTATCTTTTCACTTGTTTATTCATGCACCTATCCATATATTGGTAGATATTGTTTTACTAGTTTCAGTATATGAGATTAAGTGCAATTGCCTTTTGTTGATATGATATAGTTACTATTTTCTGATAATTACTATTTTCTGAATGTAATTCTTTGAAAAAAGGATATCTGGATCTGGTACAAATTTTGACAGAACTCATTCCATTATACAGCTGATGGTTGTGCTTACTTGCAACTGCAATACATTTGATGTACCTTATGATGGCTGTAGTCGCTACAGTGCGTTTTCCTTCCGTCATGCATGATTGCTTGAAGGAACATTGCATCGTATTTCTTAACAACAAAGACACTTCAATATCGTATTTATTCGCACATAGCAAGGATCAACATTCAATTAAAATGTCGTCGCTCTTACGAAAATATATAATATGTGTACGATTTCTGGCAGTGACGTATGAACTAGGACTTGTGGAAATTTGGGTCTGGGTATGAATTGTGCACTGATAGTCAAAGTCGTTAAGTCGTGCATGTCCGAAAAAAACATTGTGTAATACATCTTAACAACACAAGCACTTCCATACCGTTTTGGAACATATTGGTAAGCACTGCGTTGAATTAGACAGGTTGCATTAGAAAGGTTGTGCCAGGCAAAGTTGTGAGTGGCATAGCATGTCCCATTGGACAGACAACCGTCCGAAACCCGTTATGAAAGCAAAGGGAGCTTCACTGCAAATTTAATTGAACTTTACAGACAACCAAAAACTGAATGATGTCCAAATTAGTGTAAGGAGTGGAATGCGAGAAGCGTTCAACGAATTCTAAAGTAACATTCTGCCTGTCTACCTGACTGAAAATCCTAAGATGTTTCGCGTTTATTTACAGTACATAAATAGATCGAAGCCATTTGTCTAGACACCATGTGACCATGAAGACACTGGAATGGAAGACGACACAGAAAAGGCTGAAATAATAAATGAAATATTCCGAAACTGTTTCATTCAATAAGATCGCTATGTAGTCCCTCTTTTAAATCGTCACAGGAACGATAAAGTATCTGATATCGACATAAATGACCATTAGACAGAAAGCATCTGATATTGCTCAAGAGAGGGAAGGCCACAGAATCTGACGGCATACCAATATAACTGTATGCAGAGTATACGAAACAACAGGAACCTCTTCTAGGAGCAGTTACTGTGGGTCTTTGTAGGAACGAAGTGTTCCCGGCGATTTAAAAAAAAAAAATCTTCAAGAATGGTGGTCCAAAAGATGCACAAAACTATAGACCTCTGATGTCTATTAGTTGTAGAATTTTGGAAAGTTTTCTTAAGGCCGAATATTACAACGATTCTGTAGACTCATAATCTTCTCTGAAGGAACAAACATTGTTTCTGAATACACCCGTCGTGTGAGACCCAGCTCGCTCTGTGCGTCCACGAGACCGAGAAAGCAGTAGGTACAAGCACCCAATCAGATGTGTTCCTCGACTTCCGGAGGGAATTCGATGCAGTCCGGCGCCGCTGCCTAAAGAACAAAACACGAGCGTACAGAGCATCACACCAACAGCGTGACTGGATTGAAGAGTTAATACCAAACACAAAACAGTATGTCATTCTGAAAGGAAAGAAGTCGTTAGACGGACTTCGGTCCTGTCCCAAGGGAGTGTTACAAGGCCATTACTTTTCACAATATACATAAATGACCCAGTAGATAACTTCAGAAGTTCCACGTGGCTTTTCGAAGCCATGTTTGTAGAAAACTGTAATGAAATGTGGAAAGACGTGCAGATGATTGGTACTTGGAGCAGGGAGTGGTAGTGGACCCTCAGCATCAACAAATGTAACGTTTTGTGAATACGTGGATAGAAAGATCATTTCTTATCTGATAACACACTTGCAGAAGAATCACTGGAAACAGACATGTTCATAAAATATCTAGGATTATGTGCATGGAGCAATTAAAGTGGAAAGACCACATTAAACTAATACTAGAAAAGACAGATACGTGTCTTAGATTCAGTGCAATAATCCTGAGAAAATGTAGTCCATCAGCAGAGAAACTTTCCAACCAAATCTCGTTCCACCAATACTTGAATATAGCTCGTGAGGATGGGATTCGTACCATAAACGTCTGATTGAGAACATAGAGGAAATCCTAAGTAGAGTATCATGTCCTATTACAGATTCGTTTAGTAATCACGAAAGCGTCGCAGAGAATATCAGCCGACTCCAGTGGCATACTCTACAAAAGATGTGTTCTGCATTACCAAATTCCAAATTTCTAGAAGAGTCAATAAATACATTTGCTTTCTTCTGTGGACATCTCGCGAAATGATCATGAAGATAAAATCCGAGAGATTCGAGCCACTACGGAGGCTTAACGGCAATAGTTCTTCCCGAGTACTGTTCGGGACTCTAAAGGGCGGAAGACACAGTGGTACAGAAAATACTTATCGCTACACACCGCAAGAGGTGTTATGGGGCGTAGATGTATATATGATGCACATTTTTGTAAATCAGCTCCGTAAGAGCTTGCATACAGCGCTATAAAAAGAACTTATAAAATTTAGCATGTTACTGGCTTCTATAGAGAGCTCATGTTCTATATTTGACACTGGTCTGCTTCTGTTTTGGCTTTAAGCAAATTAAGGTGGATTTGTAAATTGTGGACAGTGAATGGGCAAGATGTGACAAATAATTTGCACAGGTGTAGACCCAGCGTCCATGGTGGCAGAGCGTACTGAATTTGTGGCCGGTACAGAGTGGCAGAGGTGCGCCGGAGTCATCATCACAATGGGAAGAAATTACATGTGGTGTTCCACAAGGATCCATCTTAAGGCCATTGCTTTTTCTTGTGTGCATTAATGATCTCTCATCAGTTACGCACCAGAAGCAGAGTTCGTTTTGTCTGCAGATGACACAAGAATTGCAATAAATAGTATATCGAGTGTAGTTCTAGAAAGATTTGCTAATGATATTTTCATGGATATTAATAAATGGTCTAAAGCCAACTCACTGACATTAAACTTCGAAAAGACTCACCATATGTAATTTAGAACCTGTAAGAGGTGGAAACCCAGCATATGCATAAAGTATGAAAAGAGCAGATAGAAGAAGTTGACAGTCTTAAATTCCTGGGATTATAACTTGATAATAAATTCAGATGAGAGGAGCACACCACAGAATTGTAGAAACGCCTTAACAAATCTGTATTTGCAATTCGAGTGTTAGCAGACATAGGCGACATAAAAATGAAAAAGCTTGCATACTTTGCCTACTTTCATTCCATAATGTCATATGGTATAATATTTTGGGGTAACTCTTCGAGTCAAACAAAAGTTTTAAGAGTCCAAAAGCGTGTAATATGTATTAGTTGTGGAGTAAATTCACGGTCGTCTTGTAGAAACTTCTTCGAAGAACTGGGTATACTAACTACTGCCTTTCTGTATATTTACTCCTTAATGAAATTTGTCCTAAATAATATATCTCTTTTTCCCACAAACAGTTCAGTTCATAGATACAATACCAGGAACAAAAATGATCTGCGCAAGGACTTAAAAGCACTTACTTTAGTTCAAAAAGAGGTCCACTACTCAGGAACACTCATCTTCAATAATTTGCCCGCAAACATACAAAATTTAGTTACAAATAAAGATCAGTTTAAAAGGAGCCTGAAAGACTTACTAGTGGCCAACTCCTTCTACTCCGTTAACGAATTTTTTAATAGCAACAAATGATGTATATATTCATACTGTTAGTATTGGTACTTCAGATTTTTTTTTTTAAAAAAAAAAGAAAAAAAAGAAGGAAAAAGATGACATGTTCCACATCCACGAGGATCTCATCAACACGGATCTATGGAACGAAAAACTAATCTAATCTACATCTACATCTACATCTACATAACTATTCTGCATTTCACATTTAAGTGCTTGGCAGAGGGTTCATGGAACCACAATCATACTATCTCTCTACTATTCCACTCCCGAACAGCGAGCGGGAAAAACGAACACCTAAACCTTTCTGTTCGAGCTCTGATTTCTCTTATTTTATTTTGATCATTCCTACCTATGTAGGTTAGGCTCAACAAAATATTTTCGCATTCGGAAGAGAAAGTTGGTGACTGAAATTTCGTAAAAAGGTCTCGCCGCGACGAAAAACGTCTATGCTTTAACGACTTCCATCCCAACTCGTGTATCATATCTGCCACATTCTCTCCCCTATAACGTGATAATACAAAACGAGCTGCCCTTTTTTGCACCCTTTCGATGTCCTCCGTCAATCCCACCTGGTAAGGATCCCACACTGCGCAGCAATATTCTAACAGAGGACGAACGAGTGTAGTGTAAGCTGTCTCTTTAGTGGACTTGTTGCATCTTCTAAGTGTCCTGGCAATGAAACGCAACCTTTGGCTCGCCTTCCCGACAATATTATCTATGTGGTCCTTCCAACTGAAGTTGTTCGTAATTTTAACACCCAGGTACTTAGTTGAATTGACAGCCTTGAGAATTGTACTATTTATCGAGTAATCGAATTCCAACGGATTTCTTTTGGAACTCATGTGGATCATCTCACACTTTTCGTTATTTAGCGTCAACTACCACCTGACACACCATACAGCAATCTTTTCTAAATCTCCTTGCAACTGATACTGGTCTTCGGATGACCTTACTAGACGGTACATTATAGCATCATCTGCGAACAGTCTAAGAGAACTGCTCAGATTGTCAACCAGGTCATTTATATAGATCAGGAACAGTAGAGGTCCCAGGACGCTTCCCTGGGAACACCTGATATCACTTCAGTTTTACTCGATGATTTGCCGTCTATTACTACGAACTGCGACCTTCCTGACAGGAAATCACGAATCCAGTCGCACAACTGAGACGATACTCCATAGCTCCGCAGCTTGATTAGAAGTCGCTTATGAGGAACGGTGTCAAAAGCTTTCCGGAAATCTAGAAATACGGAATCAACTTTAGATCCCCTGTCGATAGCGGCCATTACTTCGTGCGAATAAAGGGCTAGCTGCGTTGCACAAGAGCGATGTTTTCTGAAGCCATGCTGATTACGTGTCAATAGATCGTTCCCTTCGAGGTGATTCATAATGTTTGAATACAGTACATGCTCCAAAACCCTACTGCAAACCGACGTCAATGATATAGGTCTGTAGTTAAATGGATTACTCCTACTACCCTACTTGAACACTGGTGCGACCTTCGCTATTTTCCAATCTGTAGGTACAGATCTATCGGTGAGCGAGCGATTGTATATGAGTGCTAAGTAGGGAGCTATAGTATCAGCGTAATCTGAAAGGAACCTAATCGGTATACAATCTGGACCTGAAGACTTGCCCGTATCAAGCGATTTGAGTTGCTTCGCAACCCCTAAGGTATGTGCTTCTAAGAAACTCATGCTAGCAGATGTTCGTGTTTCAAATTCTGGAATATTCCATTCGTCTTCCCTGGTGAAGGAATTTCGGAAAACTGCGTTCAATAACTCCGCTTTAGCGGCACAGTCGTCGATAACAGTACCATCGGCACTGCGCAGCGAAGGTATTGACTGCGTCTTGCCGCTTGTGTACTTTACATACGACCAGAATTTCTTCTGATTTTCTACCAAATTTCGAGACAATGTTTCGTTGTGGAACCTATTAAAGGCATCTCGCATCGAAGTACGTGCCAAATTTCGCGCGTCTGTAAATTTTAGCCCATCTTCGGGATTTCGCGTTCTTCTGAACTTCGCATGCTTTTTCCGTTGGCTCTGCAACAGCGTTCGGACCTTTTTTGTGTACCACGGGGGATCCGTTCCATCTCATACCAATTTATGAGGTATGAATATCTCAATTGCTGTTGCTACTATATCTTTGAATTTGAGCCACATCTCGTCTACATTCGCATAGTCAGTTCGGAAGGAATGGAAGTAGTCTTTTAGGAAGGCTTCTAGTGGCACTTTATCCGCTTTTTTAAATAAAATTATTTTGCGTTTGTTTCTGATGGATTTGGAAGAAATGGTATTGAGCCTAGCTACAATGACCTTGTGATCACTAATCCCTGTATCAGTCATGATGCTCTCTATCAGCCCTAATCTAATCTGTAAGGCTAGGCGTCTACCTCGCTAATAACCCGCCGGACTGTCCCGGCGCTACGGCGGGCGGCGGCACCTGCCCTCATAACTGTGGTCGAAACGAATCGGTCTGCGGACGTGTAGATAGTCGGCGGTGACCTAGGGTCAAACCCGGGACCAGTGGCTGGTGGATGATGGCTGTGCCTCAGAGGTGAGAGTCCGTCTATTCGACCTTCCGCCCCGACATGGCCGTAGCTCTACCCTCGGCTGGCGTACCAGTCGGCATACGGGAAGTTCGTTGGCGGTCTAACGGCAGCGGCCAGTCCACGTTGGACGCCGATCCGAAGCCCTGTTGTCAATAAGCGCCCAACCTAGTAGGACTGATAGCTTTTGTATACAAAAACAGCAGATCGTGTTGTGGCTGAAGTAACGTACGTGTCCTTGCAAGTGCAGCCGAAACGCCTGGAGAAGCTGGTTATTGGCCCAGCGCCCGGAGCGTGGTTGCAGAGTCGCTGGCGTGGCACAAGTGCTGAGCCAGCGGGTGTCTGCAGGACCTGGATTTTCAGACCCACATATTCCATATGTCACTTACCCCGCCCCCTCCCCTTAGACACATCTGCATCGACCATCTTTGCTTCATGCTCCATCATTGTAATCTATACAGCAAGGCTCCGTGAGCTGCCGGCGAGACTCGGCCTGTTAGTAGCGATTTTGCATTCACCCGTGACGACGTAGCTCTACATTTTCAATTCCAACCTAAAAATCACGACCTTTAACTGCTAATGAATAAAATGTTCTCGTGTTTCCAACCTCGTCAATTGCTTAAAACTACGCGAGCTTTCGGCCAAGCACTCCTTGGCCATTGTCAACTGGTGTGACTGCCAGTGGGCTGTTGGTGCGACCTTATATACGCTAGCTGACGGCTGTGACGTTACTGGTGCCCTTACATTGCCATATATGGGCATGTTTTGAGTCGGTGTTCGATGTGCCCCCTTAAACCGCGCGATCACTGGATCCCACGCAGCACTGAGCTGAAAGCCACCGTCTGTATTCAGGGTGTTTCCGGTAATTTTTATTTCAATAGCTTCCTTTATTAAACAGTCCCAGAAGCCGTTAGTGCGAGACACGACAAGGGTATAGTCAAATTTTCTTTCGTGATAATTTTCCAACGCTTGCTCAGCTAACGCAGATTTCTCTGGATAGCGTAGGCGATAATACCTCTCATGTTCTTTCCTGCGTTGTTCCACAGTGCGCACTGATTGTCCGATGTACTTCTGACCACCCTCACAAGGTATTTAGTAGGCTCGAGGTGTTCCGAGACCTACTGCGTCTTTAACTGGTCTCAGTAATTAACGGATTTTAGTTGGAGGCCTGAAGATTGATTTAATCTTATGTCTTTTCAACGGGCGTCTTATCTTGCCCGACACAGAGACACAGAATGGCAGCAAAGCAAGTTTCTTTTCCTGCTCTTCGTCGGTGGTCTTATCCAGAAATCACTTCTTCCACTTGATGGGCGCTGTAGCCGTTATTCCTGAAAACCTTGCGTAGGTGCCTCAGTTCATGGGGCAGGTTATCGTCTTCTGATGTTACTCTTGCACGATGCACCAATGTCCGTAATACTGTGCTGGATGATGATGGCTGGTGGCGTGCAGGTACAGGTTTGTGTGTGTGTGTGTGTGTGTGTGTGTGTGTTTTCTGTAGACGTCGTGGCCAAGGCACCCATTTCGTTTACGGTGGACAAGGGCGACGAGGAACTGCAATGCATTATTTTTTTCCACCTCCATGGTGAACTGGATATAACTGTTGAAGCCATTGAGGTGTTCCAGCTCAGAGCCGCGTGGGATCCTATTATCGCGCGGTTTAAGGGGGCACATCGAACGCCGACTCAAAACATGTCACGGGCACCAGTGACGTCACAGCCGGCAGCTAGCGTAAATAAGGGCGCACCAACAGCCCACTGGCAGTCATACCACTTGACAATGGCCAAGGAGTGCTTGGCCGAAAGCTCGTGTACTTTTAAGCAATTGAGCCAGTTGGAAGCCCGAGAACATTTTATTCAATGTTGTCGCCGCGAAATGCTACATTCATACATTTAACTGCTAATGTTTGGTGTTCAAATGAAGTTCACGAAAAATCTAATTAAATAGATTTATTTACATGTTGTTACTATTAACATATTTCCTTATCTCTACACTTCAGATCCACTGTTATTATAGCAAAAGTAGCAGAAATCAAATAATGAGGTACTACGAACGACTTCATGCCGTTAGAAGCTGACCACCACTATTTCTCTGATGGACATACCTTCCACAGTGTGGCAGGACAATGCAGCACTCGTTATTGCTTCTAGGTGGCTGGAGAAAGCAGTGGACTCTACAAACTCGCTGCACTGTATTACTGCACTTCCCCCGGTGTGATGCTGTTGAGCCCGCATCTCGTGGTCGTGCGGTAGCGTTCTCGCTTTGTACTGCTCACAACACTTAAATAAGTACCGCACGTCATGGTAAAAACTTTTGGCATTTACAATTAATTTCGTGCTGAAATTAGCAGATTATTTGGTTAATTTACTCATATTAACTTATTCTTCCGTCCCTGCCAGATAGAAGAACTTCGTATGTATAAAGGAATAGCACAAAAATGTGGATATTTTACAGTGTTCATTTATTTTGGCAACCGGTTTGTGGCTTTAAAGCATACTCAGACAAAAATAACTATCGCTGTAAAAAGAAATTACAATACTGGCTAACAGCATGAAAAATTACTCATGGAGAGTGAGGCGTGTTCATCACTCTTGCACACACAAACATGCCACTTATTTAGTACCTATAACTCTTACAGATTTAGAGACACATGCACCAAGGATTCTTTCTCTCTCATTATCTCTTGTCTTTATATTTCCTTAATAGTTTCCTTCTCATTTATTCACTGTTTAGCTTAAAAAAGGTAAGTTGCGGTGTACGTTTTTGTACCTCATTATAGGTGTGTTATATCATTTTCAGAACTGTTCACCAGTACAGTATACAGTATTCTCTTCATTTATCGTCAGCTGATGGCTTTGTAAATTAAAAAGTGACTAACTAAAAAAATTGATGCCGCAGAACACAGCTGAGTCCAATACTGAATTCCCTATCTCTTCGCTACTGAATCCTGCTTTTTTTTTTCTCTCGAGTCATGAGACAAATCCTTTCCCCTATATCGCCCTTCAATTTACACTTTCCACCTATCCTGTTTCTCCTCTGCATTTAACAATGGAATTCTCATTTCACTTCGAAGGTTTTTTTGGACATTTCTATATGATGAGCCAGTACTTTCGATATTCGTTCGATTACTACAGTAAGACTGACAAATTTGTTTAATCGTCCAACGAGTCTGGATACTAATGGCAGTATACTTACACGACTGATGTCAAAATGATTGGTACCTAAATTTAACCAGTTGTAACTCGCCGAGGATAGTAATAAATGAAAACCTATGTCTCTCACATAGGTGAGTAATGTGATCAACCGGTGACATATCAATTATTTCAAAGTAATTAGTCAGTACCTCTGACTAACCACTAAAATGGGAAGTGTTATTAACATCAAAAGAGAGAACGCTGTATGTGCATAAAAGCGATTGATCAAACTTAAAGCTCCTTGTTCATGATATTATACATACAAACATGATAAAAGTTGGTTCGGAAATAACATAGAGGACACTTCAGGAACAGCATAAATTGCGTAACATTATACAGTACATTAACACTCCAATTTACGCTATCCCGTTTTACACAAATCCAGAGTTACGCCGTTCGTCTGTTTGTGCGCCTCGCACCTCTAATTCCCCAATCAGTCCATACAGTGTTTGGCTTACGCCCCAGTTCTGATATGTGTCGTACGGAATAGTTTTTATCCACGGAGCTGGCTTGATTGATGGATTCTAAGTACGGCATCCAACCGAAACAGATCTGATTCGTTTGTACCAAATAAGAAACGAAAATGATTATCTTTCATCTACCGTAATCAAGAGTCATAAAAATTATGAAAGGTAAGGAAAAAATTCTCGAATCTATGTAAAATGCTCACTCTTTGAATTCATCTATTATTTGTAAACGTCATGCCATTATCGCTCAAAAGGAAGCAATGCTAAAATTATAGTGACATATTCAAGGAAGAGCGAAAAAGTTTCCAATTGATTAGAACACGGTGTTCTCTCAGACTAAGCTGACTTTTGAGAGACTGAAAGAATAAACGGAGAGATGAATGTTGAGAGCCACCGCTTAAATTTTGATTAATAACCAGCTTTGGCGGCCGAAGACTTACTGCATAAGAAGTCATCCTCATTCTGCCAACGACCTTGTCAAAGAGGGCGGAGGAGCTTACCGAGGTTCAGGGCACCCTCCTGTCCTTGAGGAAAAACTGTCGCTAAAGGCGGAAGAATCAGCAATGATCAACGTCATGAGGACGCATAAGGCAATGGAAACCACTGCATTAAAGACACACAACGTGTATCCATATGGATAAAGTGTCAAAATATTCTGGAATAGGGCCCCGTTCGGATCTTCGGGAGGGGACGATGGAAGGGGAGGCGTCTTTATAACAATTAAATATACAATAACATCTAGTGAGATTAGTAAAGATTCCGAATGCGAAGTCGGCCTGGTTGGACAAGCGGTCCTAGGCGCTACAGTCTGGAACCGCGCGACCGCTACGGTCGCACGTTCTAATCCTGCCTCGGGCATGGATGTGTGTGATGTCCTTAGGTTCGTTAGGTTTAAGTAGTGCTAAGTTCTAGGGGACTGATGACCAGAGCAGTTACGTCCCATAGTGCTCAGAGCCATTTGAACGAATTCATTGTAGTAGTGATGAAGAGTAGGCTGAAGTTTAAGACACTAGTGTGAAGAATCAATAGACAAAGAAGTGGGATACGGAAGTACTAAGGAATAACAAGATACACTTGACGTTGTCTAGCGCTGTAGATGCCGCAATAACGAATATCTCAGAAGGCATTACAGTTGAAGAGGAATGGACGTCTCTAACAAAGGTAATCACAGAAGTAGGAAAGAAAAATATAGGTCCAAAGACGAAAACTGCGAAGAAACCTTGGGTAACAGAACAAATACTTCAGTAGATCAGTGAAAGAAGAAAGCACAAAAACGTTCAGGGAATTCAGGTTTAGAGAAATACAAATCGCAAGCTAATGAATTAAATAGGAATAGCAATGAAGATAAGACGAAACGGCTGTATGAAAAACATGAAGAAAACGAAGCAGAAATGATGATCGGAAGAACTGGCTCAGCTTATAGGAAAGTCAAAATAAAATTCTTTGAAATCAAAAGCAAGGGTGGTAACATTAAAAATGTAACGGGAATTCTACTGTTAAATGCAAACCACAGAGGGGATAGGTTGAAAGAGTGCAATCAAGGCCTCTACCCGGAGAAGCTTCGTCTGGGGATAGAAGAAGAAAGAGGAGTTGATTTAGAAGAGATAGGGAATCCGGTATTAGAATCAGATTTAAAGGTGCTTTGGAGGACTTCAAATAAGGTAGAAGGGATAGAGGACATTCCATCAGAACTAAAATCTTCGGGGGCAGTGGCAACAAAACGACTGTTCAAGCTGGTGTGTAGAATGCATGAATCGACATGACATCTGACTTTCGGAGGAGTATCACCCACACAATTCCGAAGACTGCAAGGACTGAGAAGTGCGAGAATTATCGCATATTCAGCTTAGCAGCTCATGCATCCAAGCTGAAGCCAAGAACAATAAACAGAAGAATGGGAAAGAAAACTGAGGATGTGCTGGATGAGGATCAGTTTGGCTTTAGGAAGGTAAAGGCACAAGAAAGGCAATTCTGACTTTGCAGTTGACAACGGATGCAGAACTAAAGAAAAATCAAGATTCCTTCACAGTATTTGTCGACCTACGTTATGCGTTAGAAAATATAAAACTGTTGTAAATGCGACCGGAGCAGTCACGGTGTTGACGCGAGGCAAAGCGCGGCGGGACCCACGGAACGGCCCCCGAACAACAACTCACACGGGAGAAGACGGACACGACAACGAAGAACAATTGAGCGAGATCTTACGAACAACAAGCAAGAAACAACGGAGTCAGAAGAAAACCACACGAATCAACCTCGTCCACTCGTACACGGAACAAAGTAAAGTAAATGCGCTGTCTGAGGCGAGACGTCGGTAGGCGCACGCAATGATTACACTGACTGGTGGAGCTTTTTTTTCCTTTATTGATTTTCAGTAGCTGGGAGCAGCTTAGTACGCTACTCTACAGCCTACAGACGTTTATTTTAAACCCTGAAGAAGAAAAGAAACAAGAAGAACAGGCGACAAAACGGTGACGTAAAGTGTAAAATAGCGGAAAAATGCGGAAAGTTAAAACAGAAAGCAACAGGGGTTGTGAATGGTAATAAAAGACGCACGAATCAGATAAGTAACATAGTACACACACAATTAAAAAACACGGTGACATTCTGGTTTCTGTTCGCAAGAGATAAAAAGCACACCCAGCGACAGTATGATGGCCGTTCGCAACATTTCCCAAAAACCACAACACGGGACACTCACTGTAAAACACTGCACGAAAATGGCGGCACAAAGATTACACTCTCGAGCTAAATGCAGAGGGGAGGGGGGGGGGGACTTGGAGGAGGGGGAAGAACAAGGAGGGAGGAAGGAAAAAAAACGAAAAGGGTGGTGGGGAACAAGGAGGGAGAGGACTAATAAAGGGGGAGAGGGGCAGGGCAGACACTAGAGGGAATGAGAGGAAGTAGAGGAGGGAAATGCAAAATGACTCGGGGGAGAGAAGGGGGCAGAGAGAGGGCAGGTTGGGGAAAAAGAGTATTGAAGGGGGGAGGGGGAGGTCAGGAAAACAACAGAGGAAAGGAGGGGGAGTGAGGATCAGAATTGATACGAGGAATAAATGGAGGGAGAGAGGGCATCATCTGGGGAGTTGATGGAAGCCACCTTGGGAAAGGAGATGAAGGGTGTACAGATGGAGGGTAAAGGGGACACAACAGTGAAGACGTAGCAGGGGGCGGTGATGGGAGAGGAGAGGAGCAACCAGGGGGTGAGGGGGATCAAGGCGGCAGGGGGTGTATTGGATGTGGATATGTTTGAGGAATAGGAGCAGATGGGGGAAAGGAATAAGATCATAGAGAATCTGCGTGGGGGGGACGGGAGGTGTATACGGAAGGCGAGGTGGAGTGCATGATCCTTAAGGATCTCGAGGGACTTATAGAATTGGGGGGGGGGGGCAGATATCCAGGCATGACTGGCGTAACAGAGGATGGGACGGATTAAGGATTTGTAGGAGTGGAGGATGATAGAGGGGTGCCACCCCATGTCCGGCCAGACAGAAGTTTGAGGAGTTGGAGGCGGTTGTGGGCTTTGGATTGGATGAGGCGGAGATGAGGGATCCAGGTGAGGTGACAGTCAATGGTGAGGTCAAGGTAGGTGAGGGTGGGGGTGAGGCGGAAAGGACGGGGCGTAGACAGTAAGAGAGAAATCCAGGAGTCGGAAGGAGCGAATGGTATGACCTACGATGATTGCCTGGGTCTTGGAAGGATTGAGCGTGTGGTTATGCCACGCACAAAAAAGTTCAAGGTGATTCTGGAGAAGGCGTTGGGACTTGCAAGAAGTGTACTGGATGGGGGGTTGCGGCATATGTGCCGTGTACAGAAGGTAGAGGAGAGGGGAAAGGACAGAGCCCTGGGACACACCTGCAGAGGGGTAGAAGGTGTGGGAATTGCCTGTGGAGGCAGGACAGGGCAGGGAAGGTCGATGGCTTTGGTGGGGATATGGGTGGCGACAGCGTCAGATAAGGTCTGGTGCAGCAAGGCAGCATTGCGAAAGATGTCATCAGGAGATTGGAGGGTAAGGTCATTGCCGTCAACCTGCCCGGTAGGCATCCCAGTTGGCACGAGGGTAATCATGGGCATTGGGGTGAGGAGCGTTGCAGGGATGGCGGCCATTAGAGATAGTGAGGAGAACAGGAGCATGGTCACAGCCAATGAGGTCAAGGACATCTGCGGTGATGTGCCCAAGGAGGTTGGAAGAGGCAAGGACCACATCTGGAGTGCAGTTGGATTTGGGTCGGGTGTGCTGAGGCAGTTGAACCAGCTCTCCCTGGAGGGTGGTGAGAAACTGATGCCACCGCTGGAGGTCGGCAGGATCACGACTGTGGATACTGAGGTCAGCGACAATCATGTAGGTGGAGAAGGTGCGGTCAATGTGGGCCAGGAAATTGTACGGGATGGCGATGCAGGTGATGGTAAGGGTGGGGAAGAAGAGGCTGAGGGTGAGATGCTCGGCAGGATTGTTGAGGTTGGGGCCGGACAAGGTGGTGCTTGAGATGGACTGTAGCAACTCTTCCATGCGACAGAGGGTACGGGCTATCGGTGCGATGAATGGTGTAAGGAGCCATGGAGATGGAAATACAGGGTTGAAGGAAGATTTCATTTAGGATGAAGGCATCCATTCGGTGCTGATGGCAGGTGTGGATGAAGACAAGTTTGTGGGTGCTCAGAGAGGTGCAGGATACGGTAGGATTGTTGTACTATGGGAGGGGAGAGTTAGATGAGGGTGGTGAGGGGAGTGAAGGTAAAGTAGGCCTGGTTGTGCGAGTATGTGGCATAGGTGGTAAGATGGAAGATGGAACGGGGAGCGAGGGCGATTTGGGAAAGGGTGTGGGAGCACTGGTAGGAGTGGATGTTTTGGAGCACAATGGTGATGAAACGGATGATGTCCTCTACAGTAGGTGGAGGGCGGAGCGAGTTGTTGGGGTGGATGGGGTCATCAACAGGATGGACAGGGACAGTGTGCTCAGGGGTGACTTCGAGGAGTAGGTAGGTTGTAGTTCATTACAAGTGTTGCAGGAGGGGGAAGAGGTGAGGTTGGGGCAATTCTTCAGGAAGTGTGAAGCTTTGCAGTTGGGACAAGTAGGAGGGTTCTTACAGGCAGAGGTACCGTGGTTGTTGTATGTGAGTGTTGGCAGCAGTAGGATTTGACTGGGGAACAGGAGGGATCCACCTTATGACGGCGATTGTAGACAGGGCTCCCTTGGTGAGGAGGCGGTCAATAGAGGAGGATTTGGTGAATATCCGCATGAGAAAAGTCGGCCTGGCATCATTGAAGATGCGACGGGCCGAGAGGATTTCAATGTTGGGCTGGGAGTGGAGTTCCTCCAACACCTCAGCCTCTATGATCATGGGGCTAAGCTTTGCAATCACAGCGGTGAAGTTTGGCGGACGTCGGGTAGGTTGAGGCTGACGGGGAGAGGACAGGATGTGGTAGGGGGTGAGGGTTGCACGGTGGCCAAATTGGATACGGGTGATGCGGGAGAGGAGATCAGAGTGGAAGGAAGCATTGGGGGATTTAATGAGGACCGAGTCCTTGTGAGGAATCAGAAGGGAGATGGAGGCATTGGGTTAGTATTTTCGGATGGCGAGGGTGAGGGAGCAGGCATCAATGAATTGAGGGTCAGGATTGGAGAGGACAAAGGTGTGGGTGGCAGGCGTGGAGGGGGCGGGGCTCGGGGTCGCGTCCATGGGGGTGGGTGGGTCAGGGGGATCGGGGGTTTTCTTGGAGAAGATTTTGGGGGAAGGGTCATCATGCGGGTGCTTTAAAGGTTTTATGGTCATGACAGGGTGGAGTGGGGTTTGGGGGATGTGTTGCAGGGGGAGATGGCGGGGGGCAGTAACACACTAGGCAACAGATGATGCCGAGGGAGGGGGTGTAGGTGTCAAAGAGACTGTGGAACGTCGAGCCGAAATCCGAGCTGGCTTGGAGCCCGTCGGAGGCGGTGTAGGGAGCAGTGGAAAGGCAGTAGCTGTCGATGGACTGACAGTGATAGGGGAGGGGGAGTTGGGGGTGGTTATAGCCGAAGGTGGCGCAGGGGTGGGGTGGACAGGGAGAGTAGGAAGGATGGGAAGGGGATGGAGGATGAGCTCCATGTGATGGTGGTTGGAGCAGCGGAGGGAGAGGCGAAAATGGTAGTGGTACTGGTGGAGCGAGGGGCATGCACTTAAGTACGTGATCATGGACGCCGCTATTGGCCGCTGGGACCACGTAATCCACCGTAGCACCCTCACATTAAATGTGGGTCAGGAGGCGCGCGCCGCCACGGCTTACGGCGCGACGGTGTAGAGACTTCAAGGGGTCTTCGACGTCCATGCCGTCTGGCGCGAATTCAAAATCCGGGGTGCGCGGTACCAGAAAAAATAATGCAAGATGTTCAAAATCTTAAGAAAAATCGGAGTAATATACAATACCAACAAGACCCAAAGGCAATAATAAGAGAGAAAGATGAAGAACTTAGTGCTCGGATTAAAAAGGATATAGGAGAGGAATGCAGTCTTTCGCCCCAACTGTAAATAATGGAAATAAAAGGGTCAGGAGTGGAATTAAAATTCACAGTGAAAGGACGTCAATGATACATTCACTGATGATATTGGTATCCTGAGTGAAAGTGAAGAAGAATTACGTGAACTGCTGAATGGAATGAACAGTCTAATGAGTACAGAATATGGATCGAGAGGAAATCGAAGATACACGAAAGTAATGAGAGAAGCAGCAGAAATGACTGCAGAGAGAAACTTAACATCACGATTGGTGTTCACGAAGTACATGAAGTTAATTAGGACATGAAAAGCAGACTAGAAACGGCAAAAAGGGCATTCCTGGCCAAGAGAAATCTACTAGCGCCAAACATAGGCGTCAATTTTAGGAAGAAATTTCTGAGAATGTACTTTATAAAACCGAAACGGAACACAATCGAAACATTTGAGAGGTGGCGCTACATACAAATGTTAAAGTTTAGGTGGACTGACAAAGTAAGGAATGAGTAGGTCACGCGCATTGTCAGAGAGGAAAGGAATATGTGGGAAACACTGACAAGGAAGAGAGCAGGATGGTGGAACATCTCTTAAGAGATCTGGGAATGAGACAACTGTAGAGGACTATAACTGTAGAGGACGAGAGAGGTTAGAATACATTCAGAAAATAATTGTGGAGGTAGGATGCAAGCACAGCTCTGAGATGAAGAGCTTGACACAGGAGGGTAATTCGTGACGGATCTCATCAAACCACTCACAAGACTGAACACTCAAAAAAAAAAAAAAAAGGAAGTTTGTTCAGCAGATTCAGAAATCGTTGTAATTGGCATATCATAGCAGATAGTAATGAGGCGGCAAGGTTGGATCAACAGCGTCGATTTCTCAAGAGAAACTCAAGGCACTGACAGAAGAAGGCTTCTATACCAACCAAAACATATTCAACGTGGACAAGAGCGCCTATACGACAGTTTTTGGGTGGGAGGGGACTCGTATTTATCCGGGCTGTTATGCCGTGGTCGGTTGATGAATTTTGTCTCAATCTCAGCAACCGACCATGGCATGACAGCCCGGATAAATATAATGGACATGATATTGTAGTATGGGAGGTGACGGTTACACTTGAGGGTATGGCGTATTTTAAACATTTTGGAAGATGGATGGGGACCTGTAGGTAGCCAAAAATATCTGCAGATTCTAACACCTTAGAAACACTGACTTCAGAAAAGTTTTATTAAAAGAAAAACATCTGAATAAACTTAATTTTTGCTTTTGCCTTATAGCCAGGACTGCCGCGGTCCACCCCCTTCCCAGTGGGCATGTGTGCCCTTGAACGTAGATGGAACTGGTCTATTCAGGAGGAAGAGGCGAAACAGAATATTTATTGCGCCGGAAGAGAAAACCTTTCCATGTGTCAAAGAATCCAAAAATCTATTGTCACTGATGGTTTGCAAGAATGTAGCTGGTGATTGTAAATTAAAACGTATCTTAGTTCACAGCTCAGAAGGTCCAACAGCATTAAACAATACATCTAAAACTGGTTAATTTGAAAGACGAATTTTAAGTGGTAATCACACTGGTTCCGCATCCGGGACAATTATTTAAGTCTTTGTCCGGCTATCCACATTAATGCTTCCCGTGATTTCCCTAAATCGCTCCTGGCAAATGCAGGGATGGATCCTTTGAAAAGGACAACGCCGATTTCCTTTCCCATCCTTCCGTAATCCGTGCTTCTGCTCCGTATCTAACGCCGGGACTGTCGATGGGATGTTGAAATCTTCTCCTCCCCTCCTATCGAATGCTAAAGTTTGAGTGACAGCTTCCCTCTGTGAGGACTGGTTATCACTTCGGTTCTGAAGCCTAAAGTTAAAACAAGTCGCGTTTAAAGTGATGCTATTAATCGACAACGCGCCGAGCGTACTTCAAGAGAGGGACCAGGGAGGTTTTATGAAGCCTTCTACGTCACAGTAACTTCGTTTTACATTTTTTCTGTGCATAATACTAGGCTGTACTGTAATATAATGTTTTGTATTGGTGAACATTTTATTAAATATTTTTCTTCTAAATTACATTGTTTTCTACAGCCTTTGGTTTCGACTGAACATAACTTGTTCGTATTTATGTGCAAAATTGGAGCCGGACATTCTTGAAATCATCTTAGGCCTACTCAGCTACCACTCGGTCCCACAAATCGGGTAAGTTCGGGGTATTACTAGGTTTATCTTTCCCGATGTTATTTTACATGTATTTACTCCATGAGTTGCTTTTACGCAATCCAAGTTTTCGCTTTTAGTTTCAGTGTTTCAGAAATTAAGCCAAACGTTACTGAAATTTATTTATATTCACAACCACCTCTTATTGTGATAATCTGTTTCAAGGGGGGGGGGGGGGAGGGGGGGGGATGAATTTCATGAGGTAATGCTACCAATCCTGAAACAAGAACAGACTTCGGTTTACATTTTTTGCATTTATTTAAAACATTGTAACCACGCGTAAGGAGGTTTGTTATTGAGAACCAGTTCTCATGATCACTGTGTTGTCTGCGCTGGTCTCCTTTTCCGATTTCCGGAATTGGCAATGGAGAGGTAACAACAAGGAAAAGTCTGAGACACCAACGAAAGGTTAACATACTGCGAGTCGGAGCACGTACTGTCAGCCACCTAAACGTTCTGGTGAAGTTGGAAAATCTCAAAAGTTAGCCGCAGTGGTTCAATCTAGGTATAATAAGAGCAGAATGGGAGGAAGCTAAAGGTTTCCCGCTACACGAATAAGGCGTAACAGAAGATAGAGCAAAGAGTGAATTACAGTTTAGTGATGATGGTATTCTGAGTAGAATCAACGCCGACAGTATTATTCGGGGAAATATGCTGACGTCACAAGCAAATCATGGACAGAGAGAGGTTACCACAGGATTGGGGGAATAATTCACTATTTAAGGGGGGAATGGAAATGAGAGTATGGCGTCATTGGCCGGGAGGTCCCTTACGGGGCAGGTCCGGCCGCCTTGGTGCAGCTCTTATTACATTCGACGCGGCATTGGGCGACCTGCGCAACGGATGGGTATAAAATGATGAAGACACCCAGTCCCTGAGAGGAGAAATTTCCAGACCCAGCTGGGAATCGAACCCGGCCCCTAGGACGGTACCCGTGACGCTGATCACTCAGCTATCGGGGCGGACAAAGGAAGAATAAAATCTCATAGCTATGCGGGATTGTAACACTACAGAAGGGCAACGAATTAAAGGCAAAGTTAAGAGACAATACGGGCTCGGTAATAGGAATCAGAGAGAGGAAGACTCCTTGAATTCTGCAATAAATTCCAGCATATAATAGATATGCACTCGTAAAGAGTCACAAGGGGCAGGTAAGTAGATGGAGAAGACGTGATGACAAGGTAAGATACCAGGTGGATTACTTTATGAAGAGATAAATTCTGAACAACTACGTATTGTGTAATTAAGAGTATCTCGGAGCAGGTGTAGGCACTTTTCGCAATTTACTAGCCCGTAAACTATGTTGAACATAAAGAGAATCGGGAGGATCTACATCTACATCTACATTCATATTCCGCAAGCCACCCAACGGTGTGTGGCGGAGGCCGCTTTACGTGCCTGTGTCAACGGTAGAATGGTCAGGATTAACGATTATATGAAGAAGCCGAATGCTAAAGTACTGGGTGAGGGTACTCACGACTCTAGGGAGTACGGCACCAAATCGATAAGTCGCACTCAAAACACTGAAAAAAAGTTTCAAATTAACATCAGTGGTCATCAGTCCCCTAGCCTTAGAACTACTTAAACCTAACCTACCTAAGAACATCACACACAACCAGCCCTGAGAGAGGATTCGAAGCTGGGACCATAGCAGGAGCACAGTTCCAGAGTGAAGCGCCTAGAACAGCTCGGTCACAGCGGCCGGCTCAAAACACTTGTGGCGCATGAGTTGTATATTTTGGCAGTACCAAGTATACTGAGATCTGCCCGGCAGCAGCTGCCATCTCATGGGCATCACATGTGTGGACAGCGATCAGTCGTTACTTCTTTAAATACGAGAACACTGACCAACGGTTGACAGTTCTCTTCATTGCGCCGAGCCGCGTGCAGTCTCCAGCTCCGCCGAATCTACAAGCTCCACAGGCATCGTAGGCCAGCTCTGGACTCCATGCAGACATCGCTCAGGGGCACAGTGACCAGCCTTTAATATTTTTAAGGACTTGTAATAATTTCAAACGTCCAATTGTGCTGGACATTTCACAGGAAGAAGAATCATTTGAGTACTTCTTCATATAAAATAAATATAAATTTGTTATTGACTGTTGGGAATCTCTCTGATTGAAGGTAACTTACGCCGTCCTCCTGCATTGTAAACACTGGAAGTTTGATCAAAGATCTCTATGGCTGTATATACTGCGATAGCAAAATTCAGTCAAAAAAGAATAGAAATTCCTGAAAATATGAAGGTTGTCCAGATCGGTCACGAAATGGACACCACAGTGAAAACCCGATGAAGCTTTGCACAGCTGTGTTGAGTAGTGTCTCTAGTATGACCGTCGGTCGCATCAAGCCGCTATTTTCAGTTCAAATGGTTCAAATGGCTCTGAGCACTACGGGACTTGACATCTGTGGTCATCAGTCCTCTAGAACTTAGAACTACTTAAACCTAACTCACCTAAGGACATCACACACAGGATTCGAACCTGCGACCGTAGCAGTCCCGCGGTTTCGGACTGAGCGCCTGAACCTATAGACCACCGCGGCCGGCTCTTTTCAGTTGTAAGCGCACTGTGAGCGAGTAGAAGTGCCTAGAACAACGATGTCTCCCGCCGAGTAGGAGGGCCCGCTGAGAGGCTTCGCCTTAATGAATGCAGCCCACCTAACACAGCTGCCACACACTTCCTTCTCCATGGCAATTCTCAGCCGCACCCTGCCGGGGCAGTGAAGACGCTCCTGCAGCCTTTTCGATGGGAAGTGTTGGGTCACCCACAACACAGCCCTAATTGGCTCGTCCTGAGTATCATCTCTGTTCACATGAAACGCTAGATATGAAGAGAACACTTAGGCACAGGCTAATTACTATGGACCAGAGTAGAGAATTATCGTAAAGCACAGGCGGTTGCCTTCTATAACGATGGTGTTCGTAATTTGGTATAGCGCTCGGACAAATGTCTAAGTCGTAGCGGCGACCATGTAGTGAAGTATCTGGAAAGTGTAGCTATGCCTTGCAAATAAAATGTCTCTGATTTTAGCAGTTTACATTTAGCGACCGATAGGAACTTGCTTTCTGGACAACCCCTAGTACTTTTCACCTAAATTGGACAGATATGATTCAATGAAAGTAACTACCGAGAAAATTTGGGTAATGGAGGAAATACTTCAATCTTTGGAGTAAAGAAGGCTATCATTTCAGAAACGGAATGAATACTCCAATATATATGAGGTGAATAAAAATATGAAAAAACTGCCAGAAATGCCTGCTTGACCATAAATGCAGATTCTAGCCAAGCCACAAGCTGCACTGTCGTATTTCACCAGGAACGGCATGTGTGCAACGTCCTCAATACTTTGCGAGTTGTGAATGCATTGTGAATGCATTGTGTCGGACCTCAATGCATTCGAAGGTGAGTAAATTGTTGGTGCTCGTGTGGTGGTTCCTTCGGTAACCAATGTAGCCGAAAACTATCGTTTTTCAAAAGGCACACTATTGCAGGTTTTTACAGCATACAGGAAAAGAGGAGAAACATCAGCACCTGGGTCACAAAGCAGATTAAAATGTACGTTTAATAGTCTTGATGGACGGTCGTTGAAGAAGATTTTGACTGAAATTAAGAGGCTGACTTATGCGTAAGTCCGTGCAGAACTGAATTTCGCACTCGCGAACTCTGTCAACAACAAAACAATACATAAGAAATTCCTTAAGCAGGGGACTGCAAGGCGAGCTGGAATTAAAAACAACTCATCAGTGTTGTAAATGCCCTTAATAACGAAACGTGGCGCCAAATCCATAAATACTAGGCTATGGGGCAATGGAAGATGTTTTGCCTCATTCTCTTTCCAAAAAGTGAAACGTGTGGGGGTTCGGTGATGAATTGGGCAGCAATACCGTGGTATAACACAAGCCCTATGTCGTGCTACTGCCAATAATTATGTGACCATCTTGGCTGATCAGATTCACCCCATGGTAAAATGTTTGAAAGCAACAGGGTGTAAGGAATTATGTGGCCATCTTGGCTGATCAGGTTCACCCCATGGTAAAATGTTGAAAGCAAGAGCCTCAGTTTATAAAGGGTGTAAGGAATTATGTGGCCATGTTGGCTGATCAGGTTCACACCATGGTAAAATGTTTGAAGGCAAGAGCCTCAGTTTATAAAGGGTGTACTGAATGATGTGGCTATCTTGGCTGATCAGGTTCACCCCATGGTAAAATGTTTGAAAGCAAGACCCTATGTTTATAAAGGGTGTAAGGAATTATGTAGCCATCTTGGCAGATCAGGTTCACCCCATGGTAACATGTTTAAAGCAAGAGCCTAAGTTTATAAAGGGTGTAAGAAATTATTTGCCCATCTTGGCTGATCAGGTTCACCCCATGGTAAAACGTTTGAGAGCAAGAGCCTCAGTTTATAAAGGGTGTACTGAATGATGTGGCTATCTTGGCTGATCAGGTTCACCCCATGGTAAAATGTTTGAAAGCAAGACCCTATGTTTATAAAGGGTGTAAGGAATTATGTGGCCATGTTGGCTGATCAGGTTCACACCATGGTAAAATGTTTGAAGGCAAGAGCCTCAGTTTATAAAGGGTGTACTGAATGATGTGGCTATCTTGGCTGATCAGGTTCACCCCATGGTAAAATGTTTGAAAGCAAGACCCTATGTTTATAAAGGGTGTAAGGAATTATGTAGCCATCTTGGCAGATCAGGTTCACCCCATGGTAACATGTTTAAAGCAAGAGCCTAAGTTTATAAAGGGTGTAAGAAATTATTTGCCGATCTTGGCTGATCAGGTTCACCCCATGGTAAAACGTTTGAGAGCAAGAGCCTCAGTTTATAAAGGGTGTAAGGAATTATGTGCCCATCTTGGCTGATCAGGTTCACCCCATGGTAAAATGTTTGAAAGCAAGATCCTCAGTTTATGAAGGTTGTAAGATGAGGATTCTGTCTTTCACTCCTACTGTACGTCGAAGAAGCAGACGCAAATAAACAAAAGAAGTTGCTTCGTCTTCAAGTATGCTGTTACTGGTAGAAAGAGTTGAAGGAAAAATTCGTTTATGTGCCCATAGTGTCCGGGGGTTCCTTTCGTATTACTAAAGCCACTTAGGTCTGACTATCCAGCTGCTAGAAAATGCGAATTTATAGCACCATACGCATTTCATGTCGTTGAGACAAAACGTCAGAGTAAATCAATGGGAGGAGAACGTAGTTAGCAGTATCAGAAAGCGGACTTTGGCAAACCAAGGTCGTCATCAGCGACAAATTTATTATTTCAACAATAACAAAAACACAGCCAATTCAGGAAAATTACCTTAGATATGAGAATAGCGAGAAACTGAACTGAAAAACAAGTGTTAGGCTTTAAGTGAAGAAATTCTGGTACCTTTAAGAAAAATATTGTGGTATCCACCCCTATATTTTATTCAGAATAATGTTCACGATAGCACAGTATGTGGAATGTGAATGAACATTAATCGTATTCTCGTCATATTAATGAAAAGGGTTTCATCGATAGTATAATAATAAATAATTATTGTCAGTGACATAATTTAATACTTTGTAAAAAATTGTATCTAAGACAATACCCAAGAAAAAAGATAACGAAATCTCAATCTTCTGTTATGTATGATTCTTCTAGAACAATCCTTCTTGTTCGAACTGATGTACTGAAAGAATGTGATTTATTTCTCGCAACACAGAGGTCTGTAAAAAACTGTATTATGTTCCCAATTTAATATTTGAACAATAGATTTTATGTGGCACTGAAATGAATCTTCTTTCTTTGTAGTTTGGTTTCATTGTAATTGTCGTCCTACATTCTCATAAATGTCAAGTTTTCTGCTCAGTCGCAAAAGAACGCAGCCATTAGCGCTATTGATCTACAGCGCGGTTTACTGGTAAATGCTGAATAATAATCGATTAACATTGAGACATCTTTTCAAATGCTAATGCATATAGTGAAGGTACAAAAAGATTTAATATATATAATTGAGTATTGGTGGCGCGGAAACGACTCTGTGGTAATAAAGTCCAGTTGAACTGTAAATACAGTGGACTTCTATGAATGCTAACAGCATCTTACGTGATATAAATTCTCATCTGCTGGTGTATGAAGCCTGGTTATTTCGTAAAAACTTTTGTGAAATATTTTGACAGGAAAAAATCTATTAATGTTATGTGCTTTTGGTATTATGTGACAAATCTATTCATTTTGCTTAAAAAAGAAAGTGTTGCCACCTCGAATAACAGTAGCGTTATATCGGTAAACGATCTGTAACTAGCAAAGAGACTATTATATAACAGCACTGAAAATTACAGTAAATCATTACTCTTGTTTAGCTCAGATTACTTATCACACGTTTAGCTTGTTTGCTGGTTATGAACTCAGTGTCATTTACACTGTTTGACAGACAGAATTACCACACGTTCATTGGTGAAGATTTCCTTATCAAAATAACGATCATTGGCCGGGAAAAGCAGTGATTAAATAAATCCTCATGTTACAGTACTAATAAGTAACTAGTTTTATTGTAATCTTGCTGAAATTGTACAACGCGCAATCAAACCATACACGCCACAATATGAAGCAGATTACCTCAGACAAAGAGAGCATTTATCCTAAAAAGAAGACAACTAGTATCAAATAAAATCTCTAATTTGAGATATAAATTTGCAAGAATTTAGTTGTGGAGCACAACATTTTAGTTCAGCGAATCAAGGACTAAATAGCGATAAGAGATTTGGAGTGTTTGTGATGTCGTGTATAAGAATGAGTCAGGAAATTGACTAAGCATATTTGAATTGAGGAGAATTTCTGCAGAATAGGCAAGGAAGGAAACACAATGACTACAAGAAAGGAAAGTATAATAGGACACTTATGAAGACATGAGAGATCAACTTCCACGGCACCGTAGAGGACCAAACCGGTCAGGGATGAAACAGACTGAATAGATCCCAAGAATAGTCTAAGTCATTGGGTGTCATTGCTTCTCGGAGATTACGAGGTTGGTACAGGAAGGAAGCAGCGGCAGGTGGCATCAAAGCAGCAGGAGGCTGATGGAAATATCCTGTTTGAGGAAGATAGCTATCTCAATCAACTCAACATACTAAAATAAAAATAGTTTCGAAAGAAGATCCTATTTTGTCAATAATAATTCAATAGAACGACTATATTAAGACAACGGTGTGATAAAAAAATGCCTTGACAAAATATGATTCCAGAATCGTATTCAGTAACCTAAAAGTTTTTGACTCACGTACGTAACAACACTTTATTTTGTTCTACTTTGACAAGATTATACAGACTGTCGCTTTTTTATAGTTCTGCCCATCTATCCTCATGTCAACATATGACAAATATGACCTGGTGTACTGGCACTCTACAGGAGAATTTCACTTTCGTTGAACGCTAAACAGAACTGTCTTTCTGCGTAATTTAAATTTAAATCAAATGTACAAGATGTTATAAAATGACACCGACATACTCCAGGGACAGGTTCATTACACCAAAACAAGAACAATACTGATAAACATGGGCTCTACGACGCATACCTTAAGAATTATTGAGCATTTTTTATCTTCAGTACTATGAAACAATTCTCTTCCACTGCAAGCTCCTCGCTTTCTATATTTAGGCAAGAAGTAGTATGGACAAAAACAAGAAAAAAAAAGTGTGGTAAATACGGACTCCAAAATGCATACCTGAGAGTTTTGAACACTTTTTCAGTAAAAGAGGTGTGTATTACACTAGCGAAGATGAAAAAGGGTCCATAGCTCTCTAGGTGTGCATTTTAGTTCCCATGTATACTGACAGTTTCTTCTCGTTTTGGTGTAAGGAACCTATCCCTAAGGTTCGTCGGTGTAATTATGAAACACTCTGCGTATTGAGTAATTCATTTTTCTCAACACTAATCGTAATTATGTCGTGTGGTTAAGCTGCTGACGCAACAAGAACGTAACGTATACCATTACTAAAGAAGTTGCTTCGTCTTTGCGCAGGCAGTTATTAGTGGTAGTGAGCGATAAAGAAAATTTTCATTTATGTGATTATAGTGTCCGAGATATTTAAGTCGGTTTGTGAAATTACTAGAAAGTGTGTAATTGTAGCACCATATGACTTTCGTTTCGTAACAAAACCTTACCAGTATCCGGTTTTCATTTGTACTTTCTTGTACTGGACATAAAACGCCTCTACTACCAACGATTTATATCAGTGAAACGGAACCCTTGTTGTTAAATAAATAAGCATTTTATCGCAGTGAAATAGATGTGTTTAAAAGGACACTGGTGGGTGATCTTGGAAGGTTGACACTGTGTGGTGACATATTATTTTGGTTTTAAACAGCTTTATGATGCAACACTGACTGCAGTCAGAACTGAACAAGAAGTATATGATTTATTCATGTGTTTCTACTTAAGATGGGAGTGAAAGAAGTAACTGTTATAAGAACCTCCTCGTTATTAAATATAATACTTATATCAGACCTCAAGGAAAGCTATGGGTCTGCATCTCCGAACACAAATAACGACATCGCATCAATAGGAGGTTTAAAGTTTGCTAATTAGTAATGAATGTTCATGGAGACTTTGTGACTTGCGAAAAATGTGCACTAGCTGTATCAAAATTTTTATAAAAGTTTTTCAGTAACATTCTGTGCATTTAATAGAGATTTGTCAAGCGGTACGGAGCTAATTATGGGAACGTGCTGTTGCACGTCAATAGCGATACATCAGTCGAAAGCGAGCGTTTCAGTAATCCATTAAGTTGGGACAAAGGCAGCATTCGCATTAATGCCTAATGGCTAACGTTAGCTTACGTGTAGTGTATCCACTTCCGATGACAGGGGAAGAGAAGAACCACCAACATTTCCAGACTAGATAATTACAACGAACGGACCAAAACGATGTCCAGAAGCATTGACCTGGACGTGGGAAGACAAAGAGCCAAAAGCCGTTTCGCGTGTGTTGCATTAACCGCTCGCATATTAGCTTTTGCTTCATTGGTATTGAGAGTCCATAAATGCTCTAGCGGCAGAACAGAAACATCCAGTACTATTGATGGGCACCATTCGCTCTCGACATATTTTGAGAACCTTTGATGTAGTCAATGGTACTCAGTCTTCAGGTAGACAACACTTCCATCACCCAATGTTTCGGTAATTGTACCCGATTCTGAAAGCTTCGTTTAATGAAGTCTTTAACACACAGAGGGTCAGTACATGACATTTGCACAGAGGTATTTTGCCACAACGTACGTGGCTGTAACTACACAGCAATAAATTATGTTTACAATAAGTAATTAAGCTGTCACAAAGACAGGATTTGAATTCCGAAATTATGTTCTAATTGACAGCATTAGATGATGTAGGTCGTTGGGCTTGAGAATGGAAACGTTAATAACACATGCAGCGATCATTCATACAATTACCGACGAGGCTGCTGAAACTCTCAAATCAAAACGGCGCACTCAGATTTTCCAGCATGATTACTTGCATACTGGCGATGGTGATCAACCAACGTCAGTTTGATAACACTGTAACAACATATACAAACTTCCTTCCATGTGGCCTGACAGCCGCTGGACAGTATACGAGTAGGAAGTTGTGATCGAGCTTTTGTGATGTACTTCGATTCCGAAAATAGGTACTCTTATTTTTTATTACTAACTTGTAATTAATTAATGATCATTGTTACTTAGTACTAAACCAAAAATTTAAGTGCAATCGATTCTGTTAATACACTTTTAAAATATTACGCCTTCGTTCTTACGCTATGTACTACTTATATCTTCCGGTCCATATTTTATTCGTGTGGTTCCTATAAAAACTCATACCCCTTTCCATAGCGTATAAACAAAGAAGCCACCAAGCCTGTCAATCTCCAATGAAGTTTCTCTCTATTTTCTTATACACCATCATTTCTTCGATGCAGGTTCCCTTCCAAAAAAGCATCATACGACCACACTATTTTAATGTATTGTTTCTCGTCTACTACATTCACCTGGAAGTTATATGTGTTGCATGGATATACTTATTTCACTTGTGGCTACACATCTGAAACTGACGTTCTCGGTGTCCATTTTCTATAGAAATTATGCAGGGAAGGAAATTCTATTACAGTTTTTGCTTTTTGGTTTTAGTTTTAGAACTCCCGCTATTAATTCAGTTTTTCAATATTTCTTTACACTGTGTCTCTGTTGGCGAAGCGCTCATTTGAATATCGGGTTACTTAAATGAATGGCACAGCATATCCATGTATTCTAAGCAATGTGTCACTGTTTGCTTTAATTTTTCATTTTGCGCTCGTAAATACTGAACAGGAAATATGCGATAACTCGATTAATTTCGTCGGCAACATATAGGACATTAGTGCGACCCATTCTTGAGTACTGTACAGAGTGATTTGGATCCGCGACAGGTCTAATTACAGTAAGACATCGAAGCAATTCAGAGGCGGGCTGCTATATTTGTTACCGATGGATTCGATCAACACACAAGTTTTACGAGGATGCTTTTGGAAATCAAATGAGAGTTTCTGAAGTGAAAGTGCCGTTCCTTTCGAGGATCACAGTCGAGAAAATTTAGAGAACCGGCATTTGAAGTTGACTGCAGAACGTACATTTCGCATAAGGACTATGAAGATAAGACAAGATAATTGAAATTAGGGAGGTACGGAGTCATATACACTCCTGGAAATTGAAATAAGAACACCGTGAATCCATTGTCCCAGGAAGAGGAAACTTTATTGACACATTCCTGGGGTCAGATACAGCACATGATCACACGGACAGAACCACAGGCAAATAGACACAGGCAACAGAGCATGCACAATGTCGGCACTAGTACAGTGTATATCCACCTTTCGCAGCAATGCAGGCTGCTATTCTCCCATGGAGACGATCGTAGAGATGCTGGATGTAGTCCTGTGGAACGGCTTGCCATGCCATTTCCACCTGGCGCCTCAGTTGGACCAGCGTTCGTGCTGGACGTGCAGATCGCGTGAGACGACGCTTCATCCAGTCCCAAATATGCTCAATGAGGGACAGATCCGGAGATCTTGCTGGCCAGGGTAGTTGACTTACACCTTCTAGAGCACGTTGGGTGGCACGGGATACATGCGGACGTGCATGACGGTTTGGATGTACCCTGCACTATTCAGTGTCCCCTCGACGATCACCAGAGGTGTACGGCCAGTGTAGGAGATCGCTCCCCACACCATGATGCCGGGTGTTGGCCCTGTGTGCCTCGGTCGTATGTAGTCCTGATCGTGGCGCTCACCTGCACGGCGCCAAACACGCATACGACCATCATTGGCACCAAGGCAGAAGCGACTCTCATCGCTGAAGACGACACGTCTCCATTCGTCCCTCCATTCACGCCTGTCGCGACACCACTGCAGGCGGGCTGCACGATGTTGGGGCGTGAGCGGAAGACGGCCTAACGGTGTGCGGGACCGTAGCCCAGCTTCATGGAGACGGTTGCGAATGGTCCTCGCCGATACCCCAGGAGCAACAGTGTCCCTAATTTGCTGGGAAGTGGCGGTGCGGTCCCCTACGGCACTGCGTAGGATCCTACGGTCTTGGCGTGCATCCGTGCGTCGCTGCGGTCCGGTCCCAGTTCGACGGGCACGTGCACCTTCCGCCGACCACTGGCGACAACATCGATGTACTGTGGAGCCCTCACGCCCCACGTCTTGAGCAATTCGGCGGTACGTCCACCCGGCCTCCCGCATGCCCACTATACGCCCTCGCTCAAAGTCCGTCAGCTGCACATACGGTTCACGTCCACGCTGTCGCGGCATGCTACCAGTGTTAAAGACTGCGATGGAGCTCCGTATGCCACGGCAAACTGGCTGACACTGACGGCGGCGGTGCACAAATGCTGCGCAGCTAGCGCCATTCGACGGCCAACACCGCGGTTCCTGGTGTGTCCGCTGTGCCGTGCGTGTGATCATTGCTTGTACAGCCCTCTCGCAGGAAATCACAAATCCAGTCACATAACTAAGACGATAATCCATAAGCAAGCAATTTCACTACGAGCCTCTTGTGTGGTAAAGTGTCAAAAGCCTTCAGGAAATCTAGATATACGGAATCGATCTGAAATCCCTTGTCAATAGCACTCAACATTTCATGTGAATAAAGAGCTAGTTGTGTTTCACAGGAACGATGTTTTCTAAACCCATGTTGACTGTAAGTCAAAAGACCGTTTCCTTGGAGGAAATTCATAATGTTCGAACACAATATATGTTCTAAAATACTGCTGCATATCGACGTTAGCGATATGGGCCTGTAATTCAGTTGATTACTCCTATTACGTTTCTTGAATATTGGTGTGACTTGTTCAACTTTTAAGTTTTTGGGTACGGATCTTTCGTCGAGCGAACGTTTGTATATGATTGTTAAGTATGGAGCTAATGCATCACCCTACTCCGAAAGGATTCTAATTGGTATCCAGTCTGGACCAGAAGACTGGCTTCTACTAAGCGATTTAAGTTGCTTCACTTCTCCGAGGATATTTACTTCTACATTACTCATGTTGGCAGCTGTTCTCGATTCGAATTCTGGAATATTTACTTTGTCTTCTTTTGTGAAGCAATTTCGGAAGGCTGTGTTTAGTAACTCTGCTTTGGCAGCACTGTCTTTGATAGTATCTCCATTGCTATCGCGCATAGAAGCCATTGATTGTTTCTTGCCACTAATATGCTTCACATGCTTGAGAGAATGACCTCGAATTTTTGGGCTCCGTGTTCAAATCAGTCGTAATTTTTTTATCTTTTATTGTTGCGGAAGTGTCTGGTGTCAATATTTTTTGTGACCTTTT